>NW_027206667.1:0-1200000 GCF_032191515.1 Phaenicophaeus curvirostris
AATTTTGGGGGGCTGGGGGGGTTAGGACCCCAGTTTTGAGGAGTGAGGGGGCTGAGGGGGCTGGGACCCCAGTTTTGGGGAGTGGGGTGTGGGGGACTGGGGTGGTTGGGACTCCAGTTTTGGGGTGTGGGTGGTACTGGGGGGGCTGGGACCCCAGTTTTGGGGTGCAGGGAGGGTCTGTGACCCCAGTTTTGGGGGGTGGGGGGGCTGGGGGGGCTAGAACCCCAGTTTTGAGGATTGAGGGGGCTGGGGTGTCTGGGACCCCAATTTTGGGGTGTGGGGGGGCTGGGACTCCAGTTTTGGGATGCGGGGAGACTGGGGGGGCACAGGGGGGCTGGGACCCCAGTTTTTGAGGTGGGGGGGCTGGGACCCCAGTTTTGGGGTGTGGGAGGTTGGGGAGTCATAGGGGGGCTGGGACCCCAGTTTTGGGGTGTGGGTGTGCTGGGACCCCAGTTTTGGGGTGCGGAGGGGGGTGATGGGGGGGTCTCACCCTGACCCTCCCCCCCCCACCCCTTTTCCAGGGACCCCAAGGGAAACCGGGGCTGCCTGGAGTGCCCGGAGCTGACGGCCCCCCCGTGAGTCACCCCTGTACCCCAATGTCCCCTCCATGTCCCCCTGTCCCCCCATGTCCCCATGTGCCCCCGTCCCATGTCCCCCTGTCCCCAATGTCCCCCTTGTTCCCCTTCTCCATGTCCCCATGTCTCCATGTCCACCTGTCCCCATGTCCCCTTGTCCCCCCGTCCCCCTGCTCCTCTGTCCCCCCGTCCCCCTGTCCCCCCAAGTCCCCTTGTCCCCCTTGTCCCCCTTGTCCCCCTTGTCCCCCTGTCCCCATGTCCCCCTGTCCCCAATGTCCCCATGTCCCAATGTCCCCCTTGTCCCCCTTGTCCCCCCGTCCCCATGTCCCCCATGTCCCCCATGTCCCCCTGTCCCCCCTGTCCCCCTGTCCCTATGTCCCATGTCCCCTTGTCCCCCCTGTCCCCTCGTCCCCCTGTCCCCATATCCACATGTCCCCCCATGTCCCCCTGTCCCCAATGTCCCCCTGTCCCCCTGTCCCCTGCCCTGTCCCCCTTGTCCCCTTGTCCCCTGTCCCCTTGTCCCCATATCCCCATATCTCCATGTCCCCCCTGTCCCCCATATCCCCATGTCCCCGTGTCCCCATATCCACATGTCCCCCTGTCCCCAATGTCCCTCTGTCCCCAGGGCCCACCCCGGCAAGGAGGGTCCCCCTGGCACCAAAGGCCACCAGGTAATCACCACCCCCCCCCAAATCCGGACTCACCCCACTTTTTGGGGTCCCCCCCACCCTCCACTTTTGGGGGGGTCCCTTGGGGTCCCCTCACTGTCCCCCCCCTCTCTCCACAGGGTCCCGCTGGTCCCCAAGGTCCCCTCGGGTACCCGGGTCCCCGCGGTGAAAAGGTGAGTTTTGGGGTGCGGGGGGGGGGGGAAGGGGGGGGGTCATTGGATGCCCCCTTTCCTATTTTGGGGTGAAATCCAGTGGATTTGGGGCTGTGACATCACGGGGACCCCAATTTTTGCTCTGCAGGGCGTGGACGGCATCCGGGGGCTCAAGGGACACAAGGGAGAGAAGGTGGGGGGGGCCCCAAAAATAGAGGGGGGGGGGCGCTGGAGGGGGTCCCTAATATTCCCCCCCCCCCCAAGATCTGGGACCCCCTAGACATGGGGGGGGGACATGGGGGGGCTGGGGGTGTCCCCAGTGTCCCCCCACTCCAAGATATGGGACCCCTGGGCCTGGGGGGTCACATGGGGGGGGTCATGGGGGGTCCCCAATGTCCCCCCAGCACAAGATCTGGGACCCCCCCATGGGTCTAGGGGGGGGACATGGGGGGCTGGGGTGGGGGGTCCCGTGGGGTGGGGGGGGGGGGTCCCCAATGTCCCCCCACCCCAAAAACCTGGACCCCAGTCCTGGGGGGGGACACATGGGGACATTGGGAGGGGACATTGGGGGGACATGGGGGGCTGGGGGGGGGTCCCATGTCGTCCCCCCCCCCCAATATCTGAGACCCCCTGGGTCTGGGGGGGGACATGGGGGGGGTCCCATGGGGCTGGGGGGGGGTCCCATGTCGTCCCCCCCCCCCAATATCTGAGACCCCCTGGGTCTGGGGGGGGACATGGGGGGGGCTGGGGGTGTCCCCAGTGTCGCCCCCACCCCAATATCTGGGACCCCCTGGGTTTTGGGGGGCAACATGCATGGCTGAGGGGTCCCATGGGGCTGGGGGGGGGTCCCCAATGTCCCCCCCCACCCCCCCGAAGATCTGAGACCCCCCTAGGTCTGGGGGGGGGGGGCACATGGGGACATTGTGGGGGGGACACCGAGGGGTGTGGTGGGCTGGGGGTGTTTGGGGGGACATGTGGGGCTGGGGGGGGGGGTGTCCCTGTGCCCCCCCCCCTCATCATCCACCCCCCCACCCCCCCCCAGGGCGAGGAAGGGTTCCCCGGCCTCAAGGGCGACGCTGGCCTCAAGGGAGAGAGGGTATGGGGGGGGCCCATGATGTGACCCCCCCCCAGGGATGGGGGGACAGGGGGGCTGGGGGGGAAAGGGGGTACATGGGGGGCTGGGGGGGGGGGGGCATGGGAGGTTGGGGGGAAAAGGGGGGACATGGGGGGCTGAGGGGGGGGGCATGGGAGTTTGGGGGGACACGGGGGGGTCATGGGGGGCTGGGGAGGGGGGTACATGGGGGGAAAATGGGGGGCTGAGGGGGGGCACGGGGGGGCTGGGGGGGCAGGGGGGACACATTGGGGGGACATGGGAGGGACTCTGGGGGCTGGGGGGCAGGGGGACACATTGGGGGGACATGGGGGGGACTCTGGGGTCTGGGGGGGCAGGGGGACACACTGAGGGGACACTGGGGGGCAGGGGGGGCTGTAGAGGGGCCAGGAGGACATTGGGGGGGACATGGGGGTCTGGGGGGACATTAGGGAGGCATGAGGGGACATGGGGGGACATGGGGGTCTGGGGGGGGACATGGGGGGGCCTGGGGGTCTGGGGGGGGACTCTGGGGGGACATGGGGGGACATGGAGGTCTGGGGGGACATTGGGGGGACACGAGGGGAGATGGGGATCTAGGGGGACACTGAGGGGATATGGGGGGGACCTGGGGTTCTGGGGGGACACTGGGGGGATATGGGGGGACAGGGAGGTCTGGGGGGGATCCTGGGGGGACATGGGGGGACCTGGGGGTGTGTGGGGGGGGGGCACAGGGGGGTCCCAGGTCGGGGACTCAGGGTGTCCCCGTGTCCCCAGGGCGAGGTTGGGGTCCCCGGTGCCCGCGGCGAGGACGGCCCCGAAGGCCCCAAGGGACGGACGGGACCCATGGGGGACCCCGGGCCCCTGGGGGCGGCGGGAGAGAAGGTGAGGGGGGGTGTCCCCACGTCCCCCTGTCCCCATGTCCCCCTGTCCCCATGTCCCTCCATATCCCCATGTCCCCCACGTCCCCATGTCCCATGTCCCCCACGTCCCCATATCCCCATGTCCATGTCCCCGTATCCCCATGTCCCCGTATCCCCATGTCCCCCTGTCCCCATGTCCCATGTCCCCATGTCCCTCCATGTCCCCATGTCCCCATATCCCCATGTCCCCATATCCCTCCATGTCCCCATGTCCCATGTCCCCATATCCCCATGTCCCCCTGTCCCCATGTCCCATGTGTCCATGTCCCCATGTCCCTCTGTCCCATGTCCCATGTCCCCATATCCCCATGTCCCTCCATGTCCCCATGTCCCCATGTCCCCATGTCCCCCTGTCCCCATGTCCCATGTGTCCATGTCCCCATGTCCCATGTCCCCATATCCCCATGTCCCCATGTCCCTCCATGTCCCCATGTCCCCATGTCCCCCTGTCCCCCTGTCCCCTGTCCCCATGTCCCATGTCCCCATATCCCCCTGTCCCCATGTCCCCCTGTCCCCATGTCCCATGTGTCCATGTCCCCATGTCCCTCTGTCCCCATGTCCCCCTGTCCCCATGTGTCCATGTCCCATGTGTCCATGTCCCCATGTCCCCATGTCCCCATGTCCCCATGTCCCCATGTCCTATGTGTTCATGTCCCCATGTCCCTCTGTCCCCCTGTCCCCATATCCCCCTGTCCCCATGTCCCCCTGTCCTCATATCCCCCTGTCCCCCATGTCTCCCTGTCCCCATATCCCCCTGTCCCCCTGTCCCCCCTGTCCCCCTGTCCCTCCATATCCCCCTGTCCCCACGTCCCTCTGTCCCCATGTCCCCAGTGTCCTTCTGTCTCTTTCCTCAGGGGAAACTCGGGGTTCCAGGTCTACCCGGTTACCCAGGTCGCCAGGGACCTAAGGTGAGTGGGGCCGCTGTGGGGCTGCCCCCCAAGTGTTCTATGGGGCTGCCCCCCAAGTGCTCTGTGGGGCTGCCCCCCATGTTCTCTGTGGGGCTGCCCCCCAAGTGCCTCTATGGGGCTGCCCCCCATGTTCTCTATGGGGCTGCCCCCCAAGTGCTCTGTGGGGCTGCCCCCCATGTTCTCTATGGGGCTGCCCCCCAAGTGCTCTATGGGGCTGCCCCCCAAGTGTTCTATGGGGCTGCCCCCCATGTTCTCTATGGGGCTGCCCCCCAAGTGCTCTGTGGGGCTGCCCCCCAACTCCTCTCCCCCCCCCAGGGCTCACAGGGTTTCCCTGGATTCCCCGGCACCAACGGCGAGAAGGGGGCGCGGGTGAGACCCCCAGTTCCCCCCAGTTACCTCCCAATTCCCCCCAGTTCCCCCCAGCTCCCCCATTGCTCCCCAGTTCCCCCCCAGTTCCCCCCCATTGCCTCCCAGTTCGCCCAGTTCTCCCTATTAACCCCCAGGTCCCCCATTGCCCCCCAGTTCCCCCAGTTCCCCCCAGTGCCCCCCCCCACACCAGTTCCCCCATAGCCTCCCAGTTCCCCCAGTTGCCTCTCAGTTCCCCCCTGTTCCCCCCCGTTCCCTCCAGTGCCCCCAGCTCCTCCGTTGCCTCCCAGTTCTCCCCAGTACCCCCCAGTTCCCCCTGTTCCCCCAGTTTCCCCCAGCTCCCCCATTGCCTCCCAGTTCCCCCAGTTGCCTCCCATTGCCCCCCAGTTTCCCCTCCCAGTTGCCTCCCAATTCCCACCTGCTTCCCCCCCCACCCCAGTTACCCCAGTGCCTCCCAGTGCCTCCCATTGACCCCCAGTTTCACCTCCCAGTTCCCCCCAGTGCCCCCCAGTACCTCCCAGTGCCTCCCATTGACCCCCAGTTTCCCCTCCCAGTTCCCTCCAGTGCCCCCCAGTACCTCCCAGTGCCTCCCATTGACCCCTGGTTCCCCCCCCAGTTCCCCCCAGTGCCCCCCAGTACCTCCCAGTGCCTCCCATTGCCCCCCAGTTTCCCCTCCCAGTTGCCCCCCAATCTCCACCTGGTTACCCCCCACCCCAGTTGCCCCAGTTCCCCCCAGTGCCCCCCATTACCCCCTAGTTCCCCCAGTTCTCCTCATGGCCCCCCAGTACCTCCCATTACCCCCCAGTTCCCCCAGTGCCTCCCATTGCCCCCCAGCTTCCCCTCCCAGTTGCCCCCCAGTTCCCCCCCCACTTCCCCTAGTGCCTCCCAGTTCCCCCCAGTTGCCCCCCCAATACCCCTCCCAGTGCCTCCCAGTTCCCCCCAGTTGCCCCCCCAGTTCCCCTCCCACTGACTCCCAGTTCCCCCCAGGGCCTCCTAGTTCCCCCAGTGCCCCCCCAATACCCCTCCCAGTGCCTCCCAGTTCCCCCCAGTGCCTCCCAGTTCCCCGAGTGCCCCCCCAATACCACTACCAGCTCCCCCCAGTGCCTCCCAGTTCCCCCAGTTGCCCCCCCAGTTCCCCTCCCAGTGACTCCCAGTTCCCCCCAGTGCTTCCCAGTTCCCCCAGTGCCCCCCCAATACCCCTCCCAGTGACTCCCAGTTCCCCCCAGTGCCTCCCAGTTCCCCCAGTGCCCCCCAATACCCCTCCCAGTGACTCCCAGTTCCCCCCAGTGCCCCCCCAATACCACTCCCAGTTCCCCCCAGTGCCTCCCAGTTCCCCCAGTTGCCCCCCAATACCCCTCCCAGTGACTCCCAGTTCCCCCAGTGCCTCCCAGTTCCCCCCAGTGCCCCCACAATCCCCCTCCCAGCTCCCCCCAGTGCCCCCATTACCCCCCAGTTCTCCCCAGTGCCCCCCAGTGCCTCCCATTACCCCCCAATTCCCCTCCCACTGACTCCCAGTTCCCCCCAGTTTGGGGGTGCCCCCCCCAATATCTCCCCTCCCCACTTTGACCCACCCCCCCATTTCTTTCAGGGCCCCTCGGGCACCTCAGGGCGCAGGGGGGAGCGCGGCCCCACGGTGAGACCCCCCCCCCAAACTGGGGACCCCCTCAAAAAACTGGGGACCCCCCCAAAATGGGTCGGGGGTACTGGGGGGGGGCATGGGGGGGGCACTAGGAGGGGAATTGGGGTCACTGGGGGGTGAACTGGGAGGGAAACTGGGGGGCAATGGGGTGGGGGGGCACTTGGGGGGGTCAGAAATGGGGCGGGGACAGAGGGGACTCCCCCAAACTGGGAGCCCCCCCACTCAAGGACCCCCCCCAAATGGACTAGGGGGGGCACTGGGAGAGGAATTGGGGTCACTGGGGGGTGAACTGGGAGGGAAACTGGGGGGCAATGGGGTGGGGGGGCACTTGGGGGGGTCAGAAATGGGGGGGGGACAGAGGGGACTCCCCCAAACTGGACCCCCCCCACCAAGGACCCCCCTAAAATGGGTTGGGGGGGCACTGGGAGGGGGATTGCGGGTACTGGGAGGTGAACTGGAGGGAACTGGGGAGGGGAAACTGGGAGAACTGGGGGGGTAGAATGGGGGGGCAGAATGGGGGGGTATTTTTGGGGTACAGGGGGGGCTCATGACCCCCCCCCCCATAAACCCCTCCCCCCCTTTTCTCTTCCCGCAGGGGCCCAGGGGGCAGCGAGGACCAAGAGGAGCAACTGGGAAGGGGGGGGCAAAGGTGAGTGGGGGGACTGGGAGCACTGGGAGCACTGGGAGGGGGCACTGGGGGACAATTGGGGGGGCACTGGGGGGCAGTGGGGGGGGCTGAGAGGAAACTGGAGGGTACTGGGAGGCACTGGGGGGCAGTTGGGGGGGTACTGGGAGGCACTGGGGGGGAACTGGGGTGGGCTGGGGGGGACTGAGAGGGAACTGGAGGGTACTGGGAGGCACTGGGGGGCAGTTGGGGGGGTACTGGGAGGCACTGGGGGGGAACTGGAGGGTACTGGGAGGTACTGGGGGTCATTGGGGCAATTGAGGGGGCACTGGGGGAAGTAGGGGGGGCACTGGGGGGGAACTGGAGGATACTGGAGGGTACTGGGAGGCACTGGGAGGCACTGGGGCAATTGGGGGGGGCACTGGGGAGCAGTTGGGGGGCACTGGGGGGGACTGAGAGGAAACTGGAGCATACTGAGAGGCGCTGGGGGACACTGGGGGGCACTGGGGGGACTGAGAGGAAACTGGAGGGTACTGGGAGGCACTGGGGGGCAGTTGGGGGGGTACTGGGAGGCACTGGGGGGACTGAGAGGGAACTGGAGGGCACTGGGAGGCACTGGGGGACACTGGGGGGGCACTGGGAGGTGCTGGGGGGGCACTGGGAAAATTGGGGGGGGCACTGGGAGGCACTGGGGGGGGCACTGGGAAGAAACTGGAGGGTACTGGGAGGTACTGGGAGGCACTAGGGGTCACACTTGGGGGGTCACCCCCACTTTTTCCCCCCCCCCAGGGCACCTCGGGCAGCGACGGCCCCCCCGGCCCCCCCGGCGAGAGGGTGAGGGGGGCACTGGGATTTGGGGGGGCAGAGGGGATTTTGGGGTGCAGGGGGGGGGCCTAACCCTCATTTGGGGGGTCCCAGCCTGGATTTTGGGGTGCAGGGGGTGTCCCAGCCTGGATTTTGGGGTGCAGGGAGGGGTCCCAGCCCTAATCTGGGGGTTCCCAGCTTGGGTTTTGGGGTGCAGGGGGGTCCCCATGCCTCATTTGGGGGGGTCCCAGCTTGGATTTTGGGGTGCTGGGGAGTCCCAGGTTGGATTTTGGGGTGCAGAGGGTCCCCAGCCCTCATTTGGGGTGTCCTAACCTGGATTTTGGGGTGCGGGGCGTGTCCCAGGTTGGATCTTGGGGTGTGTGTGGGGGTCCCAGCCCTCATTTAAGGGGCCACAGATTGGATTTTGGGGTGCCAGGGTGTCCCGATCCTCATTTTGGGGGTCCCAGCTTGTATTTTGGGGTGCGAGGGGTACCCATCCCTCATTAAGGGGGTCCCAGCCTGGATTTTGGGGTGCGGGGGGTACCCATCCCTCATTTAGGGGGTCCCAGCCTGGATTTTGGGGTGCGAGAGAGGTCCCAGGTTGGATTTAGGAGTGCGGGGGGGGGGTCCCAGGTTGGATTTTGGGGTGTGGGGGGCGTCCCAGGTTGGATTTTGGGGTGCAGGAGGGGGTCCCCTAACCTCCCCCACCTCAGGGCGTGCCGGGACCCCAAGGACCCAACGGCTTCCCTGGACCTAAAGGCCCCCCCGTAAGTATTGGGGTGCCCCCTCCCCAAACAGGGGTGCCCCCCCCCACCAAGGGCCCCCCCAAACACACCCCCGACCCCCCCTTTTTTTGCATCCCCCCGCAGGGCCCCCCCGGCAAAGACGGGGTCCCCGGGCACCCAGGGCAGCGTGGAGACGTCGTGAGTGACCCCCCTGAACCCCAAAACTCTGAACCCCCAAACCTTGAACCCCTAAGCCCCCTGCACCCCAAAATCCTGAACTCCCAAACCCTGAAACCCAAATCCTGAACCCCCCTGAACCCCCAAACTCTGAACCCCCAGACCCTGAACCCCTAAACCCCCTGCATCCCAAACCCTGAACCCCAAAGCCCTGGACCCCCAAAGCCCGAACCCCAAGCCCTTGAACCCCAAACCTTGAGCCTCAAACCCTGAACCCCCAAACCCTGAACCCCTAAACCCCCTACATCCCAAACCCTGAACCCCAAAGCCCCCTGCACCCCAAAACCTTGAACCCCAAACCTTGAACCTCAAACCCTGAACCCCCAAAGCCTGAACCCCAAAGCCTGAACCCCTAAACCCCCCACACCCCAAACCTTGAACCCCCAAACCCTGAACCCCCAAATCCTGAACCCCAACCCCCCCAACCCTGAACCCCAAAGCGTGAACCCCAAAACCTTGAACCCCAAACCCTGAACCCCAAAGCCTAAACCCCCAATCCTTGAACCCCAAAACCTGAACCCTCAAAGCCTGAACCCCTAAACCCCCTGCACCCCAAAACCCTGAACCCCAAACCCTGAACCCCAAAGCCTAAACCCCCAATCATTGAACCCCAATCTCTGAACCCCAAAACCCTGAACCCCAAAACCCTGAACCCCAAACTCTGAACAGCAAACCCAGAACTGCAAAGCCTGAACCCCCAAACCCTGAACCTCAAACTCTGAACCCCCAAACCCCTCAACCCTGAACCCTCAAACCCTAAAACCCCAACTCCTGAACCCCCAAATCCTGAAACCCCAAAACCTCAAACCCCTGAACCCCAACCCCTCAAACTCTAAAACCCCAAACCCTGAACCCCCAAACCCTGAACCCCAAACCCTGAACCCGCAAATCCCTAAACCTTAAACCTCGAACCCCAAACCCTAAACTCCAAACCCCTGAACCCCAAAACCCTGAACCCCCAAATCCCAAAACTCCAAACCCTGAACCCAACTCCCCTGAACCCCCCAAATTTGGGGGTGAGTCCCCCCAAAATGTGCCCCCCCCCATTCCTCCCCAGTTCTTTCCCCACCCAGTGCCCCCCCGTGACCTCCCAGTTCCCCCCAGTTCCTCCCAGTCCCCCCAGTTTCCCTTTCTCCCCCCAGGGTTTCCAAGGCAAAGCCGGCCCCCCCGGCCCCCCCGGCGTGGTGGGGGCCCAGGTAAGGGGGGGCACTGGGAGGCACTGGGGAGACTGGTTTGGGGGGGCACTGGGTGGGGGGGGCACTGGGAGGCACTGGGGAGACTGGTTTGGGGGGGCACTGGGTGGGGGGGGGCACTGGGAGGCACTGGGGAGACTGGTTTGGGGGGCACTGGGGTCACTGGTGTCCCTGGTGTGGGGGTCACTGGTGTGACTGGTGTGGGGGGTCACTGGGGTGACTGGTTTGGGGGTGACTGGTGTGACTGGGGTGACTGGTGTGACTGGTGTGGGGATCACTCGTGTGACTGGTGTGATTGGTTTGGGGGTCACTGGGGCAACTGGTGTGTCTGGTTCGGGGGTCACTGGTGTGACTGGTTTGAGGGTCACTGGTGTGACTGGTGTCCCCAGTGTGGGGGTCACTGGTGTTCCTGTTTCGGGGGTCACTGGTGTAACTGGTGTGACTGGTTTGTGGGTCACTGGTGTGACTGGTGTGATTGGTTTGGGGGTCACTGGGGCAACTGGTGTGTCTGGTTCGGGGGTCACTGGTGTGACTGGTTTGAGGGTCACTGGTGTGACTGGTGTCCCCAGTGTGGGGGTCACTGGTGTTCCTGTTTCGGGGGTCACTGGTGTAACTGGTGTGACTGGTTTGTGGGTCACTGGTGTGACTGGTTTGGGGGTCACTGGGGCAACTGGTGTGACTGGTTTGGGGGTCACTGGTGTCACTGATGTCCCTGTTTCAGGGGTCACTGGTGTGACTGGTGTTACTGGTTTGGGCTTACTGGGGTCACTGGTGTCCCTGGCGTGGGGGGTCACTGGTGTGACTGGTTTGGGTGTCACTGGGGTCACTGGTGTGCCTGTTTCAGGGGTCACTGGTGTGACTGGTTTGGGGGTCACTGGTATCCCTGGTATGGGGGTCACTGGTGTAACTGGTGTCCCTGGTTTGTGTGTAACTGGTGTGACTGGTTTGTTGGTTACTGGTGTAACTGGTTTGAGGGTCACTGGTGTGACTAGTGTCCCCAGTGTGGGGGTCACTGGCGTGACTGGTGTGGGGGTCACTGGTGTGACTGGTATGACTGGTTTGAGGGTCACTGGGGCAACTGGTGTGTCTGGTTCGGGGGTCACTGGTGTGACTGGTTTGAGGGTCACTGGGGTGACTGGTGTCCCCAGTCTGGGGCTCACTGGTGTTCCTGTTTCGGGGGTCACTGGTGTAACTGGTGTGACTGGTTTGTGGGTCACTGGTGTGACTGGTTTGGGGATCACTGGGGCAACTGGTGTGACTGGTGTGGGGGTCACTGGTGTGACTGGTTTGGGGGTCACTGGTGTCACTGATGTCCCTGTTTCAGGGGTCACTGGTGTAACTGGTGTGACTGGTTTGTGGGTCACTGGTGTTACTGGTTTGGGCTTACTGGGGTCACTGGTGTCCCTGGTGTGGGGGTCACTGGTGTGACTGGTTTGGGGGTCACTGGGGTCACTACTGTGCCCATTTTGGGAGTCACTGGTGTGACTGGTTTGTGGGTAACTGGTGTGACTGGTTTTTGGTTACTGGTGTGACTGGTTTGGGGGTCACTGGGGTCACTGGTGTGCCTGTTTCAGGGGTCACTGGTGTGACTAGTGTGACTGGTTTGGGGGTCACTGTTATCCCTGGTATGGGGGTCACTGGTGTAACTGGTGTCCCTGGTTTGTGTGTAACTGGTGTGACTGGTTTGTTGGTTACTGGTGCAACTGGTTTGGGGGTCACTGATGTCACTGATGTCCCTGTTTCAGGGGTCACTGGTGTGACTGGTGTTACTGGTTTGGGGTTACTGGGGTCACTGGTGTCCTTGGTTTGGAGGTCACTGGTGTCCCTGGTGTGGGGGTCACTGGGGTGACTGGTTTGGGTGCTACTGGTGTGACTGGTGTGTCTGTTTTGGGGGTCACTGGTGTGACTGGTTTGGGGCTCATTGGTGTTACTGGTGTGGGGGTCACTGGTGTGACTGGTGTCCCCAGTGTGGGGGTCACTGGTGTGACTGGTGTTACTGGTGTGGGGGTCACTGGGGTGACTGGTATGGGGTTCACTAGCATGACTGGTGTCCCCGGTGTGGGGTTCACTGGTGTGACTGGTGTGACTGGTTTGGGGTCACTGGTGTGACTGGTGTTCCCGGTGCAGGGTTCACTGGTGTGACTGGTTTGGGGGTCACTGGTGTCCCTGGTGTGGGGGTCACTGGTGTAACTGGAGTCCCTGGTTTGTGGGTAACTGGTGTGACTGGTTTGTTGGTTACTGGTGTGACTGGTTTGGGGGTCACTGGTGTGACTGGATTGGGGGTCACTGAGGTCACTGGTGTGACTGGTGAGACTGGTTTGGGGTTACTGGGGTCACTGGTGTCCCTGGTGTGGGGGTCACTGGTGTGACTAGTGTGACTGGTTTGAGGGTCACTGGGGCAACAGGTGTGTCTGGTTTGGGGGTCACTGGTGTGACTGGTGTGGGGGTCATTGGTGTGACTGGTGTGACTGGTGTGGGGGTCACTGGTGTAACTGGTTTGGGGATCACTGAGGTCACTGGTGTGACTGGTTTGGGGGTCACTTGTGTGACTGGTGTGGGGGTCACTGGTGTAACTGGTTTGAGGGTCACGGGTGTGTCTGGTTTGGGGGTCACTGGTGTGACTGGTGTGAGGGTCACTGGTGTGACTGGAGTGACTGGTTTGTGGGTCACTGGTGTAACTGGTTTGGGGGTCACTGGTGTAACTGGTGTGATTAGTGTGGGGGTCACTGGTGTGACTGGTTTGAGGGTCACTGGTGTGACTTGTGTCCCCAGTGTGGGGTTCACTGGTGTGACTGGTGCGACTGGTTCGGGGGTCACTGGCGTCACTGGTTCGGGGGTCACTGGGATCACTAGTTTGTGGGTTGCTGGTGTCACTGGTTTTGGGGGACACCGGGGTTACTGGTGTGGGGGTCACTGGTGTGACTGGTGTGACTGGTTTGGGGGTCACTGGTGGGACTGGTGTGACTGGTTTGGGGGTCACTGGTGGGACTGGTGTGACTGGTTTTACTGGTGTGGGGGTCACTGGGGTCCCTGGTGTCCCTGGTATGGGGGTCCCTGATGTGACTGGTGTTACTGGGGTGGGGGTGACTGGGGTGACTGGGGTGACTGGTGTGGGGATCACTGGTGTGACTGGTGTGACTGGTTTGAGGGTCACTGGTGTGACTGGTGACCGTGGTTCGGGGGTCACTGGGGTGACTGGTGTGACTGGTGTGGGGGGTCACTGGTGTGACTGGTGTCACTGGTGTGTCCCAGGGCGCTGCGGGCGAGTCGGGGCCTCGGGGCGAGCGGGGGCACCCGGGCCCCCCCGGACCCCCCGGCGAGCAGGGGCTGCCGGGCCCCAGCGGAGGGGGGGGCTCCAAGGTGGGTTTGGGGGGTCCCAGCCTGGGTTTGGGGTGCAGGGAGGGTCTCAGACCTCATTTGGGGGGGTCCCAGCCAGGATTTGGGGTGCAGGGAGGGTCTCAGACCTCATTTGAGGGGGTCCCAGCCCTGATTTTGGGGTGCAGGGGAGTCCCAGCCCTCATTTGGGGGGTCCCAGCCTGGGTTTGGGGGGGTCCCGGCACAGATTTGGAGGTGGGGGGGTGTCCCAGCCCTGATTTTGGGGTGCAAGGGGGGGCCCGAGCCTTCATTTGGGGGGATCTCACCCTGGATTTGGGGTGCAGGGGGATCCCAGCTCTCATTTAGGGGCCCCCAGAACAGATATGGGAGGTCTCAGCCCTGATTTTGGGGTGCAGGGGGGGGCCCAGCCCTCATCTGAGGGGGTGCCAGCACAGATTTGGGGGGTCCCAGCCCTGATTTTGGGGTGCAGGGTGGTCCCAGACCTCATCTTGGGTGGGTCTCACCCTGATTTTGGGGTGCAGGGGAGATCCCAGCTCTCATCTGGGGGTCCCAGCAAAGATTTGGGGGGGGTCCCAGCCCTGATTTTGGGGTCCAGGGGGGTCCCAGCTCTCATTTGGGGGGGTCCCAGCCCTGATTTTGGGGTGCAGGGGGGGGTCTAAGGCCCCATTTGGGGGTTCCCAGCCCGGATTTGGGGTGGGGGGGTTCCAGGCTGTATTTTGGGGTGCTGACCCCCCCCCCTTTGTCTCTAGGGTGACCCCGGCCCCCCCGGCCCCCCCGGCAAGGATGGACCCGCAGGACTTCGGGGGTTCCCGGGGGAGCGGGGGCTGCCGGGCACCCCGGTGAGTGACCCCCCAAAAACTGAACCCCAAAACCCTGAACCCCCAAACCCCCAACCTCAAAACCCCCCCAACCCCCCTGAACCCCCAAAACCCTCTGCCCCCCCGAACCCTGAAATCCTCCTGGACTCCCCTGACCCCCTAACCCCCCTGAACCCCCAAATCCCTCTGACCCCCCAAACCTCCCTGAACCCCAAACCCTCTGAACCCCCAAACCCATCTGACTCCCCATAACCCCCTAAACCCTTCTGACCCCCCAATCACTCTGAGCCCCCCAAACCCCACCCCCAAACCCCCTGACACCCCAAAACCCTGAACCCCCAAACCCCTTTGACCTCCCAAACCTCCCTGAACCCCAAAAACCCTCTGACCTCCCCAAACCCTGAGACCCTCCCGAACTCCCCTGACCCCCCAACCCGCCTGAACCCCCAAACCTCCTTGACCCCCCAAACCCTTCTGACCCCCCTGAACCCACAAAACCCCTCTGACCCCCCCAATCCTTCTGAGCCCCCCAAAACCCACCTCCCAAACCCCTTTGACCCCCCAAACCCCCTCGAACCCCAAAACTCCTCTGACCCCCCTGAACCCTGAAACCCTCCCAAACTCCCCTGAACCCCCAAACCTCCTTAACCCCCCCAACCACCCTGACCCCCTGAACCCCCTGACCCCCCAAACCTCCCTGAACCCCCCAAACCGCCCTGAACCCCCAAATCCCTCTGACCCCCCAAACCCCCCCAACACCCCCAATCCCTCTGAACCCCCCAAAACCCACCCCCAAACACCCTGACTCCCCCAAACCCCCTCAACCCCAAAGCCCCCGAACCCCGAAACCCTCCCAAACTCCTCTGACCTCCCAAACCCCTGAACCCCCAAACTCCTTTGACCCCCCAAACCCCCTGAACCCCAAAAAACCTCTGACACCCCTGAACCCTGAAACCCCCTGACCCCCATAATCCCTCTGAACCCCCCGACCCCCTCAAACCCCTCTGACCCCCCAAACCTCCCTGAACCCCCCAAACCCTCTGACCCCCCCGAACTCCCCCTGAACCCCAAAATCCCCCAGGGCGGCCCCGGACTGAAGGGCAACGAGGGCCCCGCGGGACCCCCCGGACCAGCGGTGAGTGACCACCCCCCCCCCCCAGTGCTCCCAGTAACCCCCAGTGCCTCCCCATCCCCCTCCCAGTAACCCCCAGTGCCCCTCCGTCCCCCTCCCAGTGCTCCCAGTAACCCCCAGTGCCCCCCATCAACCTCCCAGTAACCCCCCAATGCCCCCCCTATCCCCCTCCCAGTGCTCCCAGTAGCACCCCCATCCTGATCCCAGTTCTCCCAGTGCACCCCCATCCCTATCCCAGTGATCCCAGTGCCCCCCCCATTGCGATCCCAGTTCTCCCAGTCCTCCCAGTGCACCCCCATCCTGATCCCAGTGCTCCCAGTGCCCTCCCATCTCAATCCCAGTGCTCCCAGTATCCCCCTATCCCCATCCCAGTGCTCCCAGTGCCCCCCCATTTCCATCCCAGTGCTCCCAGTGCCCCCCCATCTCAATCCCAGTGCTCCCAGTATCCCCCTATCCCCATCCCAGTGCCCCCAGTGTCCCCCCATCCCAATCCCAGTGCTCCCATCACTCCCACCTTGTGATCCCAGTGTTCCCAGTGCCCCCCATCCTGATCCCAGTACTCCCAGTGCCCCCCCATTTCCATCCCAGTGCTCCCAGTGCCCTCCCATCTCAATCCCAGTGCTCCCAGTATCCCCCTATCCCCATCCCAGTGCTCCCAGTGCCCTCCCATCTCAATCCCAGTGCTCCCAGTATCCCCCTATCCCCATCCCAGTGCTCCCAGTGCCCTCCCATCTCAATCCCAGTGCTCCCAGTATCCCCCTATCCCCATCCCAGTGCCCCCAGTGCCCCCCCATCTCAATCCCAGTGCTCCCATCACCCCCACCTTGTGATCCCAGTGTTCCCAGTGCCCCCCATCCTGATCCCAGTGCTCCCAGTGCCCTCCCATCTCCATCCCAGTGCTCCCAGTATCCCCCTATCCCCATCCCAGTGCCCCCAGTGTCCCCCCATCCCAATCCCAGTGCTCCCATCACCCCCACCTTGTGATCCCAGTGTTCCCAGTGCCCCCCATCCTGATCCCAGTACTCCCAGTGCCCCCCCATTTCCATCCCAGTGCTCCCAGTGCCCTCCCATTTCCATCCCAGTGCTCCCAGTATCCCCCTATCCCCATCCCAGTGGCCCCCAATCTGCATCCCAGTGCTCCCAGTGCCCCCCCCATCCCATTCCCAGTGCTCCCAGTGACCCCCCCCTGTCCCCCCAGGGCTCCCCTGGCGAGCGAGGAGGCCCCGGGCTCGGTGGCCCCGTTGGGCCCCCAGGACGACCAGGACCCCAGGGGCCACCGGGCCCCGCGGGGGAGAAGGGAGTTCCCGTGAGTGGGGGGGGCACCTGGGGACCCACCTGGGACATCGTGATGGGGTCCCACCTGAGGAGATGGGGTCCCACCTGGGGACATCGTGATGGGGTCCCACCTGGGGATGTTGCATTGGGGTCCCACCTGGAGAGAGGGGAACCCACCTGGGGGCATCACGATGGGGTCCCACCTGGGGAGATGGTGATGGGGTCCCACCAGGGGACATCATGATGTGGTCCCACCTGGGGAGATGGGGTCTCACCTGGGGACATCGTGATGGGGTCCCACCTGGGGAGATTGGGTCCCACCTGGGATATCGTGATGGGATCCTACCTGGGGACATGGGGTCCCACCTGGGGATGTTGCATTGGAGTCCCACCTGGGGAGATGGGGACACACCTGGGGAGAGGGGAACACACCTGGGGACATCACGATGGGGTCCCACCTGGGGAGATGGTGATGGGGTCCCACCTGGGAAGATGGGGTCCCACCTGGAGATGTCATGATGGGGTCCCACCTGAGGAGATGGAGACACATCTGGGGCGATGGGGTCCCACCTGGGGACATTGCTATGGGGTCCCACCTGGGGAGATGGGGTCCCACCTGGGGATATCGCAATGGGGTCTCACCTGGGGAGAAGGGGACCCACCTGGGGACATCACGATGGGGACCCACCTGGGGAGATGGGGTCCCACCTGGGATATTGTGACGGGGTCCCACCTGGGGAGATGGGGACACACCTGGGGAGATGGGGTCCCACCTGGGGATGTCATTTTGGGGCCCCTCTTGGGGATGTTGTGTGGGGGTCTCACCTGGGACATCGTGATGGGGTCCTACCTGGGGACGTTGTGATGGGGTCCCACCAGGGGACGTCGTGATGGAGTCCCACCAGGGGATATCGCAATAAGTTCTCACCTGGTGATGTCATTTTGGGGTCCCACCTGCCCCCTCACCCCGTTCCCACTTTCCAGGGCGAGAAGGGTCCCGGAGGTCCCGCCGGCCGCGACGGCCTCCAGGGTCCCGTGGGGCTCCCTGGTCCGGCAGGTCCTCCTGGTGGCCCCGGTGAGGACGGTGACAAGGTGAGATGTCCCCTCCCAACCCCCCCGTGTCCCCGTGCCCCCCAACCCTGGGGCTGAGCCCCCCGATTGTCCCCCCAGGGCGAGGTGGGAGAACCTGGACAGAAGGGGACCAAGGGCAACAAGGGCGAGCACGTGAGTGTCCCCTCCCCATGTCCCCTCCCCGTGTCCCCTCCCCGTGTCCCCGCCACGAGGATCCCCACCAAGGGTCCCCAGCGTCCACCCCCTGTCCTCGCTGACCCTTTCCTCTCTCCCAGGGTCCTCCTGGACCTCCTGGACCCATCGGGTCGGTTGGACAACCTGGAGCTGCAGTGAGTGACCCGGGGTGGGACGAGGGTGGGACCGGGATGGTGGGTCCGTGGTGGGACCAGGACTTGGGACAAGAACGTGGGACCATGTTGAGGGGACGATGGTGTTGGAAACATGACTTGGGACCATGATGTTGAGATGTGATGGGACCACAAAGTTGGGACCGTGATTATGGGACCATGACAGGATGATGATGTTGAGATGTGATGGAACCATGATGATGGGACCATGATGTTGAGATATGATGGAACCATGATGATGGGACCATAATGTTGAGATGTGATGGAACCATGGTGGTGGGACCATGATTACGGGACCATGATGGGGCCAAGACATTGACATATGATGAGGCCATGAAGTTGGAACCATGGTGGGACCATGATGTTGAGATCTGATGGAACCATGATAGTGGGACCATGGTGGGACCATGACTTGGGACCATGACGCTGGGACCATGACACTGGGACCAGAACGTGGGACCACTTTGAGGGGATGAAGCTGTTGGAAACATGACTTGGGACCATCATGGTGGGACAATGACGTTGGGACTCTGACATTGGGACCATGATGGGACCATGACGTTGAGATGTGATGGAACCATCATGGAACCATGAGTTTGAGATGTGATGGAACCATGATGATGGGACCATGAGGTTGAGATATGATGGAACCATGATGATGGGACCATGATGTTGAGATATGATGGAACCATGGTGGGACCATGATGTTAAGATATGATGGAACCATGATGATGGGACCATGAGGTTGAGATATGATGGAACCATGAGGTTGAGATATGATGGAACCATGATGATGGGACCATGAGGTTGAGATATGATGGAACCATGATGATGGGACCATGAGGTTGAGATATGGTGGAACCATGATGATGGGACCATGATGTTGAGATGTGATGGAACCCTGATGATGGGACCACGATGGGACCCTGGTGGTGGGTCCCTGGTGGTGTCCCCGACGAGGTGTTTGTCCCCAGGGTGTGGACGGGGCTCCGGGGGCTCGAGGGCCCCAAGGCAGCTTTGGAGCCAAGGGGGACGAGGGGACGCGCGGCTTCAACGGGGCCCCCGGCCCCATCGGCCTGCAGGTCAGCCCTGCCCCACGGCCGCTCACGCTGCCCCACAGCTGCCCCACAGCGACCCCCGTGGCCCCTGCTGACCCACAGCTGCCCCACGGCCACCCCACCCTGCCCCACAGCTGCCCCACATCCCCCCGTGACCCACATCCCCCCTGCCCCACAACTGCCCCACATCCCCCTCCTACCCCACATCCCCTCTTCTGCCCCACATCCCCCTGACCCACAGCTGCCCCACATCCCCCTTCTGCCCCACAACTCCCCGTACCCCACAACACCCCCAGCCCCACATCCCCCTTTCTGCCCCACATCCCCCCTTCTGCCCCACATCCCCCTTTCTGCCCCACATCCCCCCCGCCCCACATCCCCCACCAGCCCCACATCCCCCCTTCTGCCCCACATCCCCCCTCCTGCCCCACATCCCCCTTTCTGCCCCACATCCCCCCCGCCCCACATCCCCCACCAGCCCCACATCCCCCCTTCTGTCCCACATCCCCCTTTCTGCCCCACATCCCCCTGCCCCACAGCTGCCCCATATCCCCCTTCTGCCCCACATCCCCCCCTTCTGCCCCACATCACCCCCTGTCCCACATCCCCCTTTCTGCCCCACAACTGCCCCACATCCCCCCTTCTGCCCCACATCCCCCCTTCTGCCCCACATCCCCCTCCTGCCCCACAACCCCCCCTGCCCCACATCCCCCCTTCTGCCCCACATCCACCCTTCTGCCCCACATCCCCCCTGCCCCACATCCCCCCTCCTGCCCCACATCCCCCCTTCTGCCCCACATCCCCCCTTCTGCCCCACATCCCCCTCCTGCCCCACAACCCCCCCTGCCCCACATCCCCCCTTCTGCCCCACATCCACCCTTCTGCCCCACATCCCCCCTGCCCCACATCCCCCCTCCTGCCCCACAACCCCCCTTCTGCCCCACATCCCCCTTTCTGCCCCACATACCCTGCCCCACATCCCCCTTTCTGCCCCACATCTCCCCTTCCGCCCCACATCCCCCTTCTGCCCCACATCCCCCTGTCCCCCCGCAGGGTTTGCCGGGCCCAGCAGGCGAGAAGGGCGAGACGGGCGACGTTGGCCCCATGGTGAGTGTCCCATCCCCCCCATCCTGCCCCACGGCTCCGGGATGGAGCCCCCCCACATCGGCCTCACCCTCCTCTTCCTCCCCACAGGGACCCCCCGGGCCTCCCGGCCCCCGCGGACCCGCAGGAGCCTCCGGAGCTGATGTGAGTGACCCCCAAACCCCACCCTGTTATATGGGATGAGGAGTGACTCCGGATTCCTCCATCCCATTTATATGGGACAAGGAGTGACTCCTGTTCCACCGATCCCACAGGGACCTCAAGGACCCCCCGGAGGTGTTGGGAATCTGGGACCTCCTGGAGAGAAGGTAAAGTCCCCCACACTGGGATTCGCTCCTAATCCATCGGGATTCACTCCCCATCCATCATCCACTGGGATTTGCTCCTCATCCATTGGGATTCACTCCCCAGACATCAGGATTCACTCCCTTTCCACTGGGATTCACTCCCCACACAGTGGGAATCACTCCCCATCTGCTGGAATTTGCTCCCCATCCATTTGGATTCATTCTCCATACACTGGAATTCGCTCCCTATCCACTGGGATTCACTCCCCCACATCCACTGGGATTTGCTCCCCACACATTTGGAGTCACTCCCCATCCATTAGGATTCACTCCCCATCCATTGGGATTCACTCCCCATCCATCGGGATTCACTCCCTTTCCATTGGGATTGACTCCCCATCCATTGGGATTTGCTTCCTTTCCATCGGGATTGACTCCCCATCCATCGGGATTCACTCCCTTTCCATTGGGATTCACTCCCCATCCATAGGGACGCTCTCCATCCATTGGGATTCAGTCTCCATCCATTGGGATTCACTCCCCAGATATCAGGATTCACTCCCTTTCCATTGGGATTGACTCCCCATCCATTGGGATTCTGTCCCTGACATTGGGATTCACTTCCCACACATTGGGATTCACTCACCCTACTTTGGGATTCACTCCCAATCCGCTGAAAATTGCTCCCCATCCATCGGGATTCACTCCCCAAACATAAGGATTCACTCCCTCTCCATCGGGATTGACTCCCCATCCATTGGGGTTCAGTCTCCATTCATCAGGATTCCCTCCCCACACACTGGGGTTCACTCCCTGTCCGTCGGGATTTGCTCCCTGACATTTGGATTCACTTCCCATCCATTGGGATTCACTCCCCAGACATAAGGATTCACTCCCTTTCCATTGGGATTGACTCCCCATCCATCGGGATTCGCTCCCTTTCCATCGGGATTGACTCCCCATCCATCGGGATTCGCTCCCTTTCCATCGGGATTGACTCCCCATCCATCGGGATTCACTCTCCATCCATTGGGATTCAGTCTCCATTCATCGGGATTCCCTCCCCACACACTGGGCTTCACTCCCTGTCCGTTGGGATTTGCTCCCTGACATTTGGATTCACTCCCCATCCCTTGGGATTTGCTCCCCATCCATCGGGATTCACTTTCCATCCATCAGGATTCGCTCCCCATCCATCGGGATTCACTCCCCAGACATAAGGATTCACTCCCTTTCCATTGGGATTGACTCCCCATCCATCGGGATTCACTCCCCATCCATTGGGATTCACTCTCCATCCATAGGGATTCAGTCTCCATTCATCAGGATTCACTCCCCACACACTGGGGTTCACTCCCTGTCTGTCGGGATTTGCTCCCTGACATTTGGATTCACTTCCCATCCATTGGGATTCACCCCCCAGACATAAGGATTCACTCCCTTTCCATTGGCATTGACTCCCCATCCATCGGGATTCGCTCCCTTTCCATTGGGATTGACTCCCCATCCATCGGGATTCGCTCCCTTTCCATTGGGATTGACTCCCCATCGGTTTGGATTCACTCTCCATCCATTGGGATTCAGTCTCCATTCATCGGGATTCACTCCCCAGACATAAGGATTCACTCCCTTTTCATTGGGATTGACTCCTCATCCATTGGGATTCACCCTCCATCCATTGGGATTCAGTCTCCATTCATCAGGATTCCCTCCCCACACACTGGGGTTCACTCCCTGTCCGTTGGGATTTGCTCCCTGACATTGGGATTCGCTCCCCATCCATTGGGATTCGCTCCCCATCCATTGGGATTTGCTCCCCATCCCTTGGGATTCGCTCCCCATCCATCGGGATTCACTTTCCATCCATCGGGATTCGCTCCCCATCCATCGGGATTCACTCCCCAGACATAAGGATTCACTCCCTTTCCGTTGGGATTGACTCCCCATCCATCGGGATTCACTCTCCATCCATCGGGATTCCCTTTCCATCCATCGGGATTCGCTCCCCATCCATCGGGATTCACTCCCCAGACATAAGGATTCACTCCCTTTCCATCGGGATTGACTCCCCATCCATCGGGATTGACTCCCCATCCATCGGGATTCACTCTCCATCCATCGGGATTCCCTTTCCATCCATCGGGATTCGCTCCCCATCCATCGGGATTCACTCCCCAGACATAAGGATTCACTCCCTTTCCATCGGGATTGACTCCCCATCCATCGGGATTCACTCCCCATCCATCGGGATTCACTCCCCAGACATAAGGATTCACTCCCTTTCCATTGGGATTGACTCCCCATCCATCGGGATTCGCTCCCTTTCCATCGGGATTGACTCCCCATCCATCGGGATTCACTCTCCATCCATTGGGATTCAGTCTCCATTCATCGGGATTCACTCCCCACACACTGGGGTTCACTCCCTGTCTGTTGGGATTTGCTCCCTGACATTTGGATTCACTCCCCATCCATTGGGATTCACTCCCCATCCATTGGGATTTGCTCCCCATCCCTTGGGATTCGCTCCCCATCCATCGGGATTCACTTTCCATCCATCGGGATTCGCTCCCCATCCATCGGGATTCACTCCCCAGACATAAGGATTCACTCCCTTTCCGTCGGGATTGACTCCCCATCCATCGGGATTCACTCCCCATCCATCGGGATTCACTCCCCAGACATAAGGATTCACTCCCTTTCCATTGGGATTGACTCCCCATCCATCGGGATTGACTCCCCATCCATCGGGATTCCCTTTCCATCCATCGGGATTCGCTCCCCATCCATCGGGATTCACTCCCCAGACATAAGGATTCACTCCCTTTCCATCGGGATTGACTCCCCATCCATCGGGATTGACTCCCCATCCATCGGGATTCACTCTCCATCCATTGGGATTCACTTTCCATCCATCGGGATTCACTTTCCATCCATTGGGATTCGCTCCCCATCCATTGGGATTCACTCCCCATTCATCGAGATTGACTCCCCACACACTGGGATTCACTCCTTGACATTGGGATTCACTCCCCGTCCATCGGGATTCGCTCCGTGTCCATTGGGATTCACTTGACCCCTTTCTGCTCCCATTTTAGGGTGATCCCGGTGAATCCGGAGTGCCGGGAATCCAAGGGGAGCCGGGAGTGAAGGTGAGTGCGGGCAGGGCCTCCCGTTTCCCACATCCCCCGGCTCCGACGCTGATCCCACCGCGCTCCGCAGGGACCACGAGGAGAGCGAGGAGAGAAGGGAGAGGCCGGAGCAGCCGGAGAAGCCGGACCTCCCGGGGGGAAAGGACCTCCCGGAGATGACGGACCCAAAGGGAACCCCGTGAGTGGAGTGAATCCCACGGGATGTGGGGGTCACGGAGAGGGAGCAGGGAGCGTTCACGCCAGGAAGGGTTGGGATGTGGGGAACACGGAGAAGGAGGATTCGCTCCAGGAAGGTTTTGGATGTGGGGGATAGGGAGAGGGAGCAGGGAGCATTTACACCAGGAAGGTCTGGAATTCAGGGAATATGGAAAGGGTTCTCACCAGGAAGGTTTGGGATGTTGGGAACTTGGAGAGGGAGCAGGGAGTGTTCACACCAGGATGGTTTGGGATTTGGGGAACATGGAAAGGGTTCTCACCAGGAAGGTTTGGGATCTCTTGGGATGCAGGGAACATGGAGAGAACTTTCTCCAGGAGGATTTAGAGTCCCTTGGGATTTGGGAACATGAGGAGGGAGCAGGGAGCATTCACACCAGGATGGTTTGGGATTCCGGAACACGGAGAGGGAAGATTTGCTCCAGGAAGGTTTGGGATGTGGGGAACATGGAGAGGAAGCAGGGAGCGTTCACACTAGGAAGGTTTGGGATTTGGGGAACACAGAGATGGTTCAGAACAGGAATGTTTGGGATCTCTTGGGATGCAGGGAACATGGAGAGGACTCAATCCAGGAGGATTTAGAGTCCCCTGGGATCTGGGAACACGAGGAGGGAGCAGGGAGTGTTCACAGCAGGATGGCTTGAGGTCCTGTTGGCATCCCCTCCGGCTACCGACTCTCTTTCCCAGGGTCCCGTTGGCTTTCCAGGCGATCCCGGCCCTCCGGGTGAAATGGGCCCCAGGGTGAGTGTCGCATCCCGGCCTTTCCAGGCTTCTCCCACCTGCTGGAGCTTGGAGAACAGGTCTGGAATTCGGGGTCCTCCTGCTGATCCAGGTTTTCCCTTCCCAACAGGGCCAGGACGGTGCCAAAGGCGAGCGGGGTGAGGACGGTGAACCCGGAGAGCCGGTGAGTGTCCCATTCCGGAACGTCCTCCCTTCTGGGTTGGGATGTCTCCACCAGATCCCACCACGACGTTTGGAACTGGGTCCACCTCACCACTTCGGGAATGTTGGTGGAGTGGGATCTGGTCCCCCTGGTCCTGGGATGTTCCCATCCCTCCTGGTGCTTCTCGTGTGGAACGGGATCCTCCTTCTCGTCTTCTCCATCCCGTTTCTGGGATGAGGCTCTCCTGACTCCATTCTCTTCTCCTCCCGAAGGGTTCTCCGGGTCCAACAGGAGAGAACGGTCCTCCTGGTCCCCTTGGGAAGAGGGTGAGTGCCGGATGAGCCCGGCTGGAGCTGGGACACATCCCCTGCTTCCCACCTGGATGTCCCTCACCTCCCTGTTCCTCTTCTCCGCAGGGTCCGGCCGGTTCTCCTGGCCCCGAGGGACGTCAAGGCGAGAAGGGTGCGAAGGTGAGCAGCTTGGTGACCCCTCCGTGCCGGAGTCTCCACTGGGAGATGGTTCCAAGCTCCGTGTGCCGACGGATAGGATGGATCTCACCACCTTCTGCTGTCTCCACAGGGAGAATCAGGCGCTGTGGGTGCTCCTGGCAAGACGGGTCCCGTGGGACCTCAAGGTCTTCCTGGGAAGCCGGGTCCCGATGGTCTCCGAGGTCTTCCCGGCTCCGTGGTGAGTGCTGGCAGCGGTGATGGGATATTGGGATCCTGATTGGGATGAAAGCATGGGAGGGGGTCCCCTGGCACGGGATGGAGGGGATTGAGGGTCTGACTGGGATCCATCCCCATCCCCGTGGTCCATACGGAGCCACCCGGCACCGATTCCGGACTCTCCGTGTCTTCTCGTAGGGAGAACAAGGCAAACCCGGCACCACGGGCCAGGCTGGGCCACCAGGACCAGTGGTGAGCTTGCCCTCCTCTCCCTCGCTCCGGGTCTCCCTCTTTCTCCTCCCTCCATCCCATGTTTCCGTGTCCTTCCGTAGGGTCCTCCAGGTCTTCCCGGCCTCAAAGGCGACACCGGTGCCAAAGGAGAGAAGGTGAGGCTCCCCCATCCCGAATCCCAGGAGGCTCATCCCTATGGATCCTCCGGGATCCCACCACGACGCTGAGATCCGGTTGTGTCTCCCAGGGCCATCCCGGACTCATCGGGCTGATCGGACCCACCGGAGAGCAGGGGGAGAAGGGAGAGCGAGGACTTCCCGGCCCCCAGGGCTCCGCGGGGCAGAAGGGAGAAACCGTGAGTGCGGAAACTTGGGAATGTGGGAGACTAAAGGGGGAAAGAATGGAATTTGGAGGGATCCTTGCAGGTGGGAACCCTAAAAACAGGGAAAAGGATGGGATTTGGGGGGATCCGTGCAGGTGGAGACCCTAAAACCAGAAGAGAGTGGGATTGGGGGGAATTCATGATGTGGGAACCCTAGAAGAAGGGAAAGGGATGGGATTTTAGGGGGTCCATGCGGGTGGGAACCCTAAAAATAGGGAAGAAGATGGGATTTGGGGGCATCCGTGCAAGTGGGGACCTTAAAACCAGGGAAGAGGATGGGATTGAGGGGAACCCTTGATGTGGGAACCCTGAAAGGAGGGAAGAGAGTGGGATTTGGGGGGATCTGTGCAGGTGGAGACCCTAAAATCAGGGAAGAGGGTGGGATTCTGGGGGATCCATGCAGGTGGAGACCCTAAAATCAGGGAAGAGGGTGGGATTTGGGAGTATTCGTGCAGGTGGAGATCATAGAAGGAGGGAAGGGGATGGGATTCAGTGGAATCCATGATGTGGGAACTCCAGCAGGAGGGAAGAGGATGGGATTCTGGGGGATCCATGCAGGCGAGGACCCTAAAAACACGGAGAGGTTGGGATTTGGTGGATCCATGGAGGTGGGAACCATAAAAGGATGGAAGAGGATGGCATTCTGGGGGATCCATGCAGGTGGAGACCCTAAAAAGAGGGAGTGAGGGAAAACTTGAGGGTCTCTAGGAGCATGGAGGTAGGAATGGGGCTGTTCCTGGATTTCCTCGCTCCAGTTTCTGCTCCCCTCCCACCCCGCAGGGAATCCCTGGTGCTACCGGACCCATCGGCCCCGCTGGTCCCCCTGGACTTCCCGTGAGTGCCCCTCGTGTCCCACCAACTCTGAGTCCTCCTGCTTTCTCCCCACCTCTCATCCTTGCTCCTGAGATCCCAGTTTCCCTCCCCGTCTTCCCTCCAATCCGGCCCCGCTCACGACATCCCTGGTTTTCCTCCGCAGGGCCCGGCAGGTCCCAAAGGAGCCAAGGGAGCCATGGTAAGCATGGAGCTGGATCCCTCACCCCACCACCACCTCTGATCCTTCCCAAAACCAACATCCATGAGTTTCTTCTCCCTCTAGGGCCAAGCGGGACCCAAAGGAGAACGAGGACCCCCGGGACCTCCAGGACACCCGGTGAGCGGCTCCAGAGTGGGGCTGGGGAGGGATGTGGGATGCAGGAACAACCCCTCTGGAGGGTGAAGAACATCCAGGAACGGATGAAGAGGGAGATCTCCCATCTCCAGGGCTGAACATGGAGCAGGGAAGGGATGTGGGATGCAGGAACAGCCCCTCTGGAGGGTGAAGAACATCCAGGAATGGATGTGGAGGGAGATCTTCCATCTCCAGGGCTGAGCCAGGAGCAGGGAAGGGATGTGGGATGCAGGAACAGCCCCTCTGTAGGATAAAGGACACCAAGGAATGGATGAAAAGGGGAGGTCTCCAATCTCCAAAGTTGAGCATGGAGCAGGGAAGGGACTTGGGATGCAGGAACAATCTCTCCGTAGGGTGAAGGACACCTGGGAATGGATGTGGAGGGGGATCTCCCACCTCCAGGGCTGAGCAAGGAGCAGGGAAGGGATGTGGGATGCAGGAACAATCCATCCATAGGATTAAGAACATCCAGGAATGGATGAAGAGGGAGATCTCCCATCTCCAGGGCTGAGCATGGAACAAGGAAGGGACTTGGGATGCAGGAACAGCCCCTCTGTAGGGTGAGGAACATCCAGGAATGGATGAAGAGGGAGGTTTGCCATCTCCAGAGCTGAGTGTGGGACCAGGGAAAGGATGTGGGATTCAGGAACAGCCCCTCCGGAGGGTGAAGGACACCTGGGAATAGATGTGGAGGGGGATCTCCTACCTCCAGGGCTGAGCAAGGAGCAGGGAAGGGATGCAGGATGCAGGAACAATCCATCCATAGGATTAAGAACATCCAGGAATGGATGAAGAGGGAGGTTTCCCATCTCCAGAGCTGAGTGTGGGACCAGGGAAGGGATGTGGGATTCAGGAACAGCCCCTCCATAGGGTGAAGAACATCCAGGAATGGATGCGAGGGGGGGTCTCCAAGGCTGACCATGCTGTTCCTTCCCAGGGTCCCCCCGGCGAGGTGATCCAGCCGCTGCCAATCCAGCTTCCCAAGAAAAGCAAACGTTCCATCGACGCCAGCCGGCTGGTGGAGGAGGAGGAGGGCGAGGAGGGCGAGCGAGCGGCTGCTGACGGTGTCGAGGAGATCTTCGGCTCCCTCAGCTCCCTCAAGCAGGAGATCGAGGGCTTGAGGAGACCCATGGGAACGAGGGATAACCCTGCCCGGACCTGCCAGGACCTGCAGCTCAGCCGCCCGGGGCTGCCGGACGGTGAGCGGTGCCGGAGCTGGGGAAGTAGGAGGAGGAGAAGGTCAAATCCTGCTCCTGGTGCTGATCCCTCTGCTCCCCGCGCAGGAGATTATTGGATCGACCCCAACCAGGGATGCGCGCGAGATGCTTTCCGGGTCTTCTGCAACTTCACGGCGGGAGGAGAGACCTGTGTGTTCCCCAACAAGGACATCCAGGAGGTGAGTTGGGTTGGGATGTGGATCTGCTGGAGGAAGAAGGATCTAGAGAGGGATCGGGACAGGCTGGATCCATGGATGGAGGGCAGGAAGGGTCTAGAGAGTGATCAAGGCAGGCTGGATCCATGGATGGAGGGCAGGAAGGATCTAGAGAGGGATCAAGGCAGGCTGGATCCATGGATGGAGGGCAGGAAGGATCTAGAGAGGGATCAAGGCAGGCTGGATCCATGGATGGAGGGCAGGAAGGATCTAGAGAGGGATCAAGGCAGGCTGGATCCATGGATGGAGGGCAGGAAGGATCTAGAGAGGGATCAAGGCAGGCTGGATCCATGGATGGAGGGCAGGAAGGATCTAGAGAGGGATCAGGACAGGCTGGATCCATGGATGGAGGGCAGGAAGGATCTAGAGAGGGATCAGGCCAGGCTGGATCCATGGCTGGAGGGCAGGAAGGATCTAGAGAGGGATCAGGACAGGCTGGATCCATGGCTGCGGCCAACGCGACGGGGTTCAAGCAGGCCAAGCGTCCTCTCCTGGGCCACCACAACCCCAGGGAACACTCCAGGCTTGAGGAAGGGTGGCTGGAAAAGGCAGGAAAGACCCTGGGCTGTTGGGATAAACATGATCCAGCAGTGGCCTGGGGTCACCATGGGGTGTCCAGCAGGCACAGGGATGGGATCGTCCCCTGGGGAGGCCGCACCTCGAACTCTGGGGTCAGTTTTGGGCTCCTCACTCCAAGAGGGACCTGGAGGGGCTGGAGCACGTCCGGAGAAGGGGATGGAGACCCTGGGAAGGGACGTGGTTTGGGAGTGACCTCGGGTCAAGAGTTGGATTGGATCTGGAAGGACTTTTCCAACCCAACCCACTCCAACATTCCCTGGTTCCAAGAGGGAGCTGGAGGGGCTGGAGAGAGTGCGGAGAAGGGACCGGAGCTGGGAGGGGTGTGGAGAGGCCGGGAAGGGTCTGAGGGATCTGAGGGGGCTTTGGTGTGAAGAAGAGGAGCTGAGGGGAGACCTCGTCGCTCTCTGCAGCTGGCGGGGAGGAGGTTGGAGCGAGGTGGGTGCTGGTCTCTTCTCCCAAGGAACAAGGGATGGGACGAGAGGGACCGTCCTCCAGTTGGGCGAGCGGAGGGTTGGGTTGGATAGGAGGAATAATTCCTTCAAGGAAAGAGTTGTCAAGCCCTGGAAGAGGCTTCCCAAAGCGGTGGTGGTGTCCCCATCCCTGGAAAGGTTTAAAACCCATGGAGATGCGATGCCTACAGACGTGGTTTAGTGGTGGCCTTGGCAGCGTTGGGTTTGAGGTTGGACTCGATGATCCTTGAGATCTTTTCCAACCTCAACGTTTCCATGGTTGAAGAGGGAACAGCTCAACATTGAGGGTCCCGGAGCCACCTCGGGAAGCAGGATGATTGGATTGGCCGTGAGAAGACAGCAGCGTGGCCCGCGCTGGCCTCGCTCACGGTGACCTCTCCTCTTCCAGGTGAAGATGTCGGCATGGGAGAAGGAGAAGCCACGGCGATGGTTCAGTCAGTTCCGGATGGGCAGCAGGGTAAGGATGCTGGGTGGTGTCTGAAGGACTTCAACCTCCTCTTCCAGCATGGATCTGGTCTGGGAACACGTCCCACATGAGCTCCCGGCAGGTTCCCCGGCTCCCTGCTCCCTCCAGGAGGTCCCAATCCTCTTCCATTTCTACTTCTGGTGCGTCTCGCGCTGTTGGCCAATGTTGACGCATCTTCTGATGAAGAAGAGTCCAGAGAAGAGCAACGAAGCTGGGGAGGGGGCTGGAGAAGGAGAGGAGCAGCTGAGAGAGCTGGGGGGGTTCAGCCTGGAGAAGAGGAGGCTGAGGGGAGACCTCGTTGCTCTCTCCAACTCCCTGAGAGGAGGTTGTGGAGAGGAGGGAGCTGGGCTCTTCTCCCAAGGGACAGGGGACAGGACGAGAGGGAATGGCCTCAAGCTCCACCAGGGGAGAGTCAGGCTGGACATCAGGAAAAAATTCTTCATGGAAAGTGTCATTGGGAGCTGGAGCAGGGAGGGGGTTGAGTCCCCTTCCCTGGAGGGGTTTAAGGGACGGGTGGACGAGGCGCTGAGGGACACGGGTCAGTGATCGATGGGGATGGTTGGACTCGATGATCCTGGGGGTCTCTTCCAACCTGGTGATTCTATGATTCTATGATCCTTCTCCTGTAGTTTTCCTACATGGACTCGGAGGGCCAAGCCCTCGGCGTGGTGCAGTTGACCTTCCTGCGGCTCCTCAGCGTCTCCGCTCGCCAGAACTTCACCTACCGCTGCCACAGCTCCGTGGGCTGGCACAGCGCCGGCTCCGGTGACCACCGGCACGCCCTGCGCCTCCTGGCAGCCAACGACGAGGAGCTCAGCTACGACTCCAGCCCCTACATCCGAGCCGTGACTGACGGCTGCGCGGTGAGTGGAGAGGGATCATCGTGAAAGGTCAAACGAACCTGGTCACCTTCCATGACAAGGTGACTCGCCTACTGGATGAGGGAAAGGCTGCGGGTGGAGTCTCTTGGACTTCAGGAAAGCCTTTGACATGGTTTCTCACAGCGTTTTGCTTCGGAAACTCTAGTCTGGACAGGTAAACGCTCTCCTGGGTGGAAAACTGGTTGGCTGGAGGGCCCAGAGAGTGGTGGGAGATGGAGTTAACTCCAGCTGGAGACCAGTGACAAGTGGTGTCCCCAGGGCTCAGTGCTGGGTCCAGCCCTGTTCAATGTCTTTATCAATGACCTGGATGAAGGCATCGAGTGCACCCTGAGCAAGTTTGAGGATGACACTAAGCTGGGTGGAAGCTGGATCTGCTGGAGGGTCGGGAGGCTCCAAAGGGATCGGAACAGGCTGGACCGCTGGGCTGAGTCCAACGGCATGAGGTTTAATGAGGCACTTGGGGCAAAACAACCCCATGAAGCTCCAGATTAGAAGTCTGTCTAGAAAGCTGCCTGGAGGAGAAGACCTGGGGGTGTTGGTTGAACATGAGCCAGCAGGGGCCCAGGTGGCCAAGAAGGCCAATGGCATCTTGGCTTGGATCAGACACGGTGTGACCAGCAGGGCCAGGGAGGTTCTTCTCCCTCTGGCCTCGGCCCTGGTGAGACCGCTCCTCGAATCCTGTGTTCAGTTCTGGGCCCCTCACCACAAGAAGGATGTTGAGGCTCTGGAGCGAGTCCAGAGAAGAGCAACGAAGCTGGTGAAGGGGCTGGAGAAGAAGAGGAGCGGCTGAGAGAGCTGGGGGTGTTTATCCTGGAGAAGAGGAGGCTGAGGGGAGACCTCATTGCTCTCTGCAACTACCTGAAAGGAGGTTGTGGAGAGGAGGGAGCTGGGCTCTTCTCCCAAGGGACAGGGGACAGGACGAGAGGGAATGGCCTCAAGCTCCACCAGGGGAGCCTCAGGATGGACATTAGGATGAAACATTTCACAGGGAGGGTCGTTGGGAGCTGGAACAGGGAGGGAGTTGAGTCTCCTTCCCTGGAGGGGTTTAAGGGACGGGTGGACGAGGTGCTGAGGGACACGGGTTAGTGATTGATGGGGATGGTTGGACTCAATGATCCGGAGGGTCCTTTCCAACCTGGTGATTCTGTGATTCTGTGATTCTGTGAAGGGAGAGGGTTGGAAGTGGAAGCAGGATCCATGGGGAGAGGGGTGGAAGTGGAAGAAGGATCCGTAGAGAAAGGGATGGAAATGGAAGCAAGATTCCCGGAGAAAGGGATGGAAGTGGACGCAGGATCCATGGGGAGAGGGATGGAAGAGGAAGCAGGATCCGTTGAGCTGGAGAAAGCAGGAGGAACAGGGATGGGTGGCAGCACAAAGTCACAAGGAGGGAAGAAGCCCTGGCAGGCTCCGGGGTTGAGGGGTGTGAGAACTGGGAGAACTGGGAGGACCCTTTCCTGCTGAAGATCCAGCGGTGGCTCCGGGTAACCGTGTCTCCCGCTCCGCAGGCGCGACACGGCTCCGGCCGGACAGTGCTGGAGGTCAACACCCCCCGGGTGGAGCAGCTCCCGCTGCTGGACGTCCTCGTCTCCGACTTCGGGGAGCCCGGCCAGCGCTTCGGCTTCGAGGTGGGCCCCGTCTGCTTCCTCGGGTAGCGTCACCTTCCATCCCCACCTCCTCGCATCCCCCTCCACGGCTTCGGTGCGGAGAAGCAGTAGGATCCAACCTCCTCCTCCTCGTGCCAAACCCATCCATGTGCTCCGGGCTCACCGAGCTTCCACGTGGACCAGGATCTGGAGAGGCATCAAGACTTTGAGCCAAGCTACAGAGAGAGGCAATGAGGAAAAGCGGTACCAGATCTACCTCCATGTCTCCTTCCCAATCCCAGCTCTGTTTTCCATGCTCCCAGCACTCCAAGGAACCCCTTGGAGCTCCAAGGATCCCTTTGGAGTTCTAAGGAAACTCTTGGTGCTCCAAGAAACGCCTTGATGCTCCAAGGAACTTCTTGTGGCTTCAAGGAACCTCTTGATGCTCCAAGAAACACTTTGTTGCTCCAAGGAACCTCTTGATGCTCCAAGGAACTTCTTGTTGCTCCAAGGAATCTCTTGTTGCTCCAAGAAACCTCTTGATGCTCCAAGGAATCTCTTGTTGCTCCAAGAAACCTCTTGATGCTCCAAGAAACACTTTCTTGCTCCAAGGAACCTCTTGGTGCTCCAAGGAACCTCTTGATGCTCCAAGGAATCTCTTGTTGCTCCAAGAAACCTCTTGATGCTCCAAGAAACACTTTCTTGCTCCAAGGAACCTCTTGTTCCAAGGAACCTCTTGTTGCTTCAAGGAACCTTTTTGCTCCAAGAAACCCTTTGTTGTTCCAAGGAAACCTTCGTTGCTCCAACAAACCTATTGAAGTTCCAAGAAACACTTTGTTGCTCCAAGGAACCTCTTGTATCCCTCTTCCCACACGGATTTGCTCCCTTACTCTGCTAATTAGGGCTAATTAACTCAAAACGAAGCTTCTCCATCCCATCAAGGTGCTCTTCCCCATCCCATCAAGATGCTCTTCTCCATCCCATCAAGGTGCTCTTCCCCATCCCATCAAGATGCTCTTCCAAGGGATTCCAGTCCCTTCCTGCCTGGATCCAAGAGCTGGAGCAGCCCTGTGACTCCGTTACTCTGCTAATTAAGGCTAATTAACTCATAACGAAGCTTCCCCATCCCATCAAGGTGCTCTTCCCGGGAGATCCTGATCCCTGGATCTGGCCTATGGATCCATCCCCGCAAAAGATGCCTCCAAAAAGCCATGAGGAAGCGAGGAGGAAGCAAGGAGGAAGCCAGGAGGAAGCCAGGAGGAAACAAGGAGGAAGCCAGGAGGAAGGACGTTGTTTTTATTGTGTTTGTAATGTTTTAAATTAATTTTATTATTTAAAAGAGAGGAAACGACCATCAAACCCAACCCCGAGGTGGGATTTTCCTCCCACGCAAGCGGATTTCCTCCCGTCCAGGCGCTGGGGGAGGGAAAAAAGGGATAAAAAAACAATAAAAAAGGGAAAAAAGCAATAAAAATATAAATATTTTTGCCGCTCACCCGTCACAAAAAGTGGAGAAAGGGGCAGCGGGCTCCGCTTTTTAGTTTTGATAAGAAACGAAGCGAAGCGACGCTCTGGAGCGGAGCCTCAGGAACGATTCAAATGGAAAGATTAAAGTTGTATTTTAATAAATCACCTCGAATTTTGCTGCTTTTTGGGGTCGATTATTGGTTTTTCCGGTTGAATTTCGCTCTTTCTCGGTGGCGTCGCCTGGACTGGGAGAGGCTCCTCCTGCAGGGCTGAGGGGGGCCCAACCGGGCCAAATGGGGCCAAGGGGAGGAGGGACAAACTGGGCTCAACTGGATCAAACTGGGCCAAGCTGGGCTGGGCCAAACCGAGCTGAACTGGGCCAAGCCAAGTCTGATCCAGCTGAGGTGAACTGGGCCCAACTGGGCCAAACTGGGCCAAGCTGAGTCTGGACAAGCTGAGCTGAACTGGGCCAAGCTGAGCTGGGCCAAGCCGAGTCTGATCAAGCTGAGCTGAACTGGGCCAAACTGAGCTCAACAGGGTCAAACTGGGCCAAGCTGAACTGGCCAAACTGAGCTGAACTGGGCCAAGCTGAGTCTGATCAAGTTGAGCTGAACTGGGCCAAACTGGGCCAAGCTGAGCTGGGCCAAACTGAGCCAAGATGAAGCTGGTCAAGTCGAGCTGAACTGGGCCAAGCTGGGCTGAACTGGGCCAAACTGGGCCAAGCGGAGTCTGACCAAGCTGGGCTGAACTGGGTCGAGGTGAATTGGGCCAAACTGAGCAGGTCTAACTGTGCTGAACTGGGCCAAACCCAGTCTGCCCAAGCTGAGCTCAACTGGCCAGACTGGGCCAAACCAAGTCTGATCCAGCTGAGGTGAACTGGGCCCAGCTGGGCCAAGCTGAGTCTGATCAAGCTGAGCTGAACTGGGCCAAACTGAGCTCAACAGGGTCAAACTGGGCCAAGCTGAACTGGCCAAACTGAGCTGAACTGGGCCAAGCTGAGTCTGATCAAGCTGAGCTGAACTGGGCCCAACTGGGCCAAGCTGAGCTGGGCCAAACTGAGCCAAGCTGAATCTGGTCAAGCTGGGCTGAACTGGGCCAAACCGAGTCTGCAAAAGATGAGCCAAACTGGATCAAGCTGAGCTGAACTGGGCCAAGGAGAACTGGGCCAAGCTGAATCTGGTGAAGCTGAGCTGAACTGGGTCAAACTGGACCAAGATGAGTCTGACCAAACTGAGCTGGCTGAGCCGAGACTGATCAAGCTGAGCTGAGCTGGGCCAAGCTGAGTTAAGCTGGGCCAAACTGGGCCAAGCTGAATCTGATCAAGCTGAGCTGAACTGGGCCAAACTGAGCTCAACAGGGTCAAACTGGGCCAAGCTGAACTGGCCAAACTGAGCTGAACTGGGCCAAGCTGAGTCTGATCAAGCTGAGCTGAACTGGGCCCAACTGGGCCAAGCTGAGCTGGGCCAAACTGAGCCAAGATGAATCTGGTCAAGCTGAGCTGAACTGGGCCAAACTGAGTCTGCACAAGATGAGCCAAACTGGATCAAGCTGAGCTGAACTGGGCCAAGGAGAACTGGGCCAAGCTGAATCTGGTGAAGTTGAGCTGAACTGGGCCAAGCTGAGCTGAACTGGGTCAAACTGGGCCAAGCTGAGCTGAACTGGGCCAAGCAACTGAATCTGATCAAGTTGAGCTGAACTGGGCCCAGATGGGCCAAGCTGAACTGGGCCAAGCTGAGTCTGGTCAAACTGAGCTGAACTGGGCCAAACTGGGCCAAGTTGAGCTGGGCCAAACTGAGCCAAGATGAAGCTGGTCAAGTCGAGCTGAACTGGGCCAAGCTGGGCTGAACTGGGTCGAACTGGACCAAGCTGAATCTGGTGAAGCTGAGCTGAACTGGGCCAAGCTGAGTTGAACTGGGTCGAACTGGGCCAAGCTGAGTCTGATCAAGCTGGGCTGAACTGGGTCAAGGTGAATTGGGCCAAACTGAGCAGGTCAGACTGAGCTGAACTGGGCCAAACCCAGTGTGCCCAAGCTGAGCTCAACTGGCCAGACTGGGCCAAGTCGAGTCTGATCAAGCTGGGCTGAACTGGGCCAAACTGAGCTCAACAGGGTCAAACTGGGCCAAGCTGAACTGGCCAAACTGAGCTGAACTGGGCCAAGCTGAGTCTGATCAAGTTGAGCTGAACTGGGCCAAACTGGGCCAAGCTGAGCTGAACTGGGCCAAGGAGAACTGGGCCAAGCTGAATCTGGTGAAGTTGAGCTGAACTGGGCCAAGCTGGGCTGAACTGGGTCAAACTGGGCCAAGCTGAGTCTGATCAAGCTGAGCTGAACTGGGCCAAACTGGTCCAAGTTGAGCTGGGCCAAACTGAGCCAAGATGAATCTGGTGAAGCTGAGCTGAACTGGGCCAAACCGAGTCTGCACAAGATGAGCCAAACTGGATCAAGCTGAGCTGAACTGGGCCAAGCTGAGCTCAACAGGGTCAAAGTGGGCCAAGCTGAGCTGGGCCAAACTGAGCCAAGATGAATCTGGTCAAGCCGAGCTGAACTGGGCCAAACCGAGTCTGCACAAGATGAGCCAAACTGGATCAAGCTGAGCTGAACTGGGCCAAGGAGAACTGGGCCAAGCTGAATCTGGTGAAGCTGAGCTGAACTGGGCCAAGCTGAGCTGAACTGGGCCAAACTGAGCTCAACAGGGTCAAACTGGGCCAAACTGAGCTGGCCGATTCTGGTGAAGCTGAGCTGAACTGGGCCAAACTGGGCCAAGTGGAGTCTGATCAAGCTGAGCTGAACTGGGCCAAACTGGGCTAAGCTGAACTGGGCCAAACTGGGCTAAGCTGAACCGAGCCAAACTGGGCCAAACTGGGCTAAGCTGAACTGGGCCCAGTTTAGCCGAGCAGGTTCTGGCGGGATCCCCGGGTGGATGTTCCGGGCTGAGGTCCAGGAGACGTGGGAAGAGGGTCCGGAGAGGGGGGAGACGCCTCGTCCCTGGAGACGTTCGAGGTCCGGCTGGTTGGGGCTCTGAGCGACCTGATCCAGCTGGAGATGATTCTTCCGCCCCAGTGCTCCCAGTGCTCCTCCCAGTGCCCCCCAGTGCCCCCCATCCCAGTACCCCTTAATTCCCCCCCAGCTCTCCCAGTTCCCCCAATTCCTCCTCCCCAGTTTCCCCAGTGCCCCCCGCCCCAGTATCCCACTAAGTCCCCCCAGTCCCTCCCAGCTCCCCGACTTCCTCCCCCAGTGCTCCCAGTTCCTCCTCCCCAGTTCCCCCCAGTGCCCCCGACCCCATTTGCCCTCCCAGTCCCTCCTCCAGTTCCCCCCAGTTCCCCCAGTTCCTCCCCCAGTTCTCCCAATTCCTCCTCCCCAGTTCCTCCCAGTTCCCCCATCCCAGTACCCCCTAATTCCCCCCCAGTTCCTCCAATTCCTCCCTCCAGTGCTCCTCCCAGTTCCTCCCAGTGCCCCCCCCGTGGTTCCCTAATTCCCCTCCAATTCCTCTCCAACTCCCCCCCCCAGTTCCCCCAATTCCTCCCCCCAGTTCCCCCAGTGCCCCCCAGTATCCCCCTAATTCCCCCCAGTTCCCCCAATTCCTCCCCCCAGTTCACTCCAGTGCCCCCCAGTACCTCCCAGTTCCCCCAGTGCCCCCCTAATTCCCCCCAGTTCGGCCAATTCAAGCTGATTTGAACTGGGCCAAACTGGGCCAAGCTGAGTCTGGTCAAACTGAAGGGAACTGGGCCAAACTGACCTGAACTGGGTCAAGGAGAATTGGGCCAAGCTGAGCTGAACTGGGCCCAACTGGGCCAAGCTGAACTGGGCTAAGCTGAGTCTGATCAAGCTGAGCTGAACTGGGCCAAACTGGGCCAAGCTGAGCTGAACTGGGCCAAGTGGAATCTGATCAAACTGAAGGGAACTGGGCCAAACTGAGCAGGTCAAGCTGAGCTGAACTGGGTCAAACTGGGCAGGTCAAACTGAGCTGAACTGGGCTAAGCTGAGTCTGATCAAGTTGAGCTGAACTGGGCCAAACTGGGCCAAGCTGAGCTGGGCCAAACTGAGTCTGGTCAAACTGAAGGGAACTGGGCCAAACTGAGCAAGTCAAGCTGGGCTAAACTGGGTCAAGCTGAGCTGAACTGGGCCAAACTGAGCTCAACAGGGTCAAACTGAGCTGAACTGGGCCAAGTCGAGTCTGATCAAGTTGAGCTGAACTGGGTCAAACTGGGCCAAGCTGAGTCTGAGCAAGTTGAGTTGAACTGGACCAAACTGAGTCTGGTCAAGCTGGGCTGAACTGGGCCAAACTGAGCTCAACAGGGTCAAACTGGGCCAAGCTGAACTGGCCAAACTGAGCTGAACTGGGCTAAGCTGAGTCTGGTCAAACTGAGCTGAACTGGGCCAAACCGAGTCTGCACAAGATGAGCCAAACTGGATCAAGCTGAGCTGAACTGGGCCAAACTGGGCCAATCTGAGCTGAACTGGGCCAAGGAGAACTGGACCAAGCCGAATCTGGTGAAGCTGAGCTGAACTGGGCCAAACCCAGTCTGCCCAAGCTGAGTTCAACTGGCCAAACTGGGCCAAGCCGAGTCTGATCAAGCTGAGCTGAACTGGGCGAAACTGAGCTCAACAGGGTCAAACAGGGCCAAGCTGAACTGGGCCAAACTGAGCCAAGATGAATCTGGTCAAGCTGAGCTGAACTGGGCCAAACTGAGTCTGCACAAGATGAGCCAAACTGGATCAAGCTGAGCTGAACTGGGCCAAGGAGAACTGGGCCAAGCTGAATCTGGTGAAGTTGAGCTGAACTGGGCCAAGCTGAGCTGAACTGGGTCAAACTGGGCCAAGCTGAGCTGAACTGGGCCAAGCAACTGAATCTGATCAAGTTGAGCTGAACTGGGCCCAGATGGGCCAAGCTGAACTGGGCCAAGCTGAGTCTGGTCAAACTGAGCTGAACTGGGCCAAACTGGGCCAAGTTGAGCTGGGCCAAACTGAGCCAAGATGAAGCTGGTCAAGCCGAGCTGAACTGGGCCAAGCTGGGCTGAACTGGGTCGAACTGGACCAAGCTGAATCTGGTGAAGCTGAGCTGAACTGGGCCAAGCTGAGTTGAACTGGGTCGAACTGGGCCAAGCTGAGTCTGATCAAGCTGGGCTGAACTGGGTCAAGGTGAATTGGGCCAAACTGAGCAGGTCTGACTGTGCTGAACTGGGCCAAACCCAGTCTGCCCAAGCTGAGCTCAACTGGCCAAACTGAGCCAAGCCGAGTCTGATCAAGCTGAGCTGAACTGGGCCAAACTGGGCCAAACTGAACTGGGCCAAGCTGGGTCAAACTGGGCCAAGCTGAACTGGCCAAACTGAGCTGAACTGGGCTATGCTGAGTCTGATCAAGTTGAGCTGAACTGGGCCCCACTGGGCCAAGCTGAGCTGAACTGGGCCAGGCTGAGCTGAACTGGGTCAAACTGGGCCAATCTGAGTCTGATCAAGCTGAGCTGAACTGGGCCAAGCTGGGCCAAGTTGAGCTGGGCCAAACTGAGCGAAGATGAATCTGGTGAAGCTGAGCTGAACTGGGCCAAACCGAGTCTGCACAAGATGAGCCAAACTGGGTCAAGCTGAGCTGAACTGGGCCAAGGAGAACTGGGCCAAGCTGAATCTGGTGAAGCAGAGCTGAACTGGGCCAAGCTGGGCTGAACTGGCCAAACTGGGCCAAGCCAAGTCTGATCAAGCTGAGCTGAACTGGGCCAAACTGGGCCAAGCTGGGTCGGATCAAGCTGAGCTGAACTGGGCCAAACTGAGCTCAACAGGGTCAAACTGGGCCAAGCTGAACTGGCCAAACTGAGCTGAACTGGGCCAAGGTGAGTCTGGTCAAGCTGAGCTGAACTGGGCCCAACTGGGCCAAGCTGAACTGGGCTAAGCTGAATCTGATCAAGCTGAGCTGAACTGGGCCAAACTGAGCTCAACAGGGTCAAACTGGGCCAAGCCGAACTGGCCAAACTGAGCTGAACTGGGCTAAGCTGAGTCTGATCAAGTTGAGCTGAACTGGGCCAAACTGGGCCAAGCTGAGCTGGGCCAAACTGAGCCAAGATGAACCTGATCAAGCTGAGCTGAACTGGGCCAAACTGGGCTAAGATGAACCGAGCCAAACTGGGCCAAACTGGGCTAAGCTGAACTGGGCCAAACTGGGCCAAACTGGGCCAAGCTGAACTGGGCCCAGTTGAGCCGAGCAGGTTCTGGTGGGATCCCAGGGTGGATGCTCCGGGCTGAGGTCCAGGAGACGTGGGAAGAGGGTCCGGAGAGGGGGGAGACGCCTCGTCCCTGGAGACGTTCGAGGTCCGGCTGGTTGGGGCTCTGAGCGACCTGATCCAGCTGGAGATGATTCTTCCGCCCCAGTGCTCCCAGTGCTCCTCCCAGTGCCCCCCAGTGCCCCCCATCCCAGTACCCCTTAATGCCCCCCAGCTCTCCCAGTTCCCCCAATTCCTCCTCCCCAGTTTCCCCAGTGTCCCCCACCCCAGTATCCCCCTAAGTCCCCCCAGTCCCTCCCAGCTCCCCCACTTCCTCCCCCAGTTACCTCAATTCCTCCTCCCCAGTTGCCCCCAGTGCCCCCGACCCCATTTGCCCTCCCAGTCCCTCCTCCAGTTCCCCCAGTTCCTCCCCCAGTTCTCCCAATTCCTCCTCCCCAGTTCCTCCCAGTTCCCCCATCCCAGTACCCCCTAATTCCCCCCCAGTTCCTCCAATTCCTCCCTCCAGTGCTCCTCCCAGTTCCTCCCAGTGTCCCCCCCGTGGTTCCCTAATTCCCCTCCAATTCCTCTCCAACTCCCCCCCCAGTTCCCCCAATTCCTCCCCCCAGTACCCTCCCAGTTCCCCCAGTATCCCCCTAATTCCCCCCAGTTCGGCCAATTCAAGCTGATTTGAACTGGGCCCAACTGGGCCAAGCTGAGTCTGGTCAAACTGAAGGGAACTGGGCCAAACTGACCTGAACTGGGTCAAGGAGAATTGGGCCAAGCGGAGCTGAACTGGGCCCAACTGGGCCAAGCTGAACTGGGCTAAGCTGAGTCTGGTCAAACTGAGCTGAACTGGGCCAAGCCGAGTCTGACCAAGCTGAGCTGAACTGGGCCAAACTGAGCTCAACAGGGTCAAACTGGGCCAAGCTGAACTGGCCAAACTGAGCTGAACTGGGCTAAGCTGAGTCTGATCAAGCTGAGCTGAACTGGGCCAAACTGGGCCAAGCTGAGCTGGGCCAAACTGAGCCAAGCTGAATCTGATCAAGCTGAGCTCAACTGGGCCAAACTGAGCTCAACAGGGTCAAACAGGGCCAAGCTGAACTGGGCCAAGCTGAGTCTGCACAAGATGAGCCAAACTGGATCAAGCTGAGCTGAACTGGGCCAAGGAGAACTGGACCAAGCTGAATCTGGTGAGGCTGAGCTGAACTGGGCCAAACTGGGCCAAGCTGGGTCGGATCAAGCTGAGCTGAACTGGGCCAAACTGGGCCAAGCTGGGTCGGATCAAGCTGAGCTGAACTGGGCCAAGTCAAGCCTGACCAAGTTGAGCTGAACTGGGCCAAACTGAGCTCAACAGGGTCAAACTGGGCCAAGCTGAACTGGCCAAACTGAGCTGAACTGGGCCAAACTGAGCTGGCTGAGCCGAGACTGATCAAGCTGAGCTGAGCTGGGCCAAGCTGAGCTGAACTGGGCCAAACTGGGCCAAGCTGAGCTGAACTGGGCCAAACTGGGCCAAGCTGAATCTGGTCAAGCCGAGCTGAACTGGGCCAAACTGGGCCAAGCTGAGCTGAACTGGGCCAAACTGGGCCAAGCTGAACTGGGCCAAACTGAGCCAAGATGAATCTGGTCAAGCCGAGCTGAACTGGGCCAAACTGGGCCAAGCTGAGCTGAACTGGGCCAAACTGGGCCAAGCTGAACTGGCCAAACTGAGGTGAACTGGGCCAAGCTGAGTCTGATCAAGTTGAGCTGAACTGGGCCAAACTGGGCCAAGCTGAGCTGGGCCAAACTGAGCCAAGATGGATCTGGTCAAGCTGAGCTGAACTGGGCCAAACCGAGTCTGCACAAGATGAGCCAAACTGGATCAAGCTGAGCTGAACTGGGCCCAACTGGGCTAAACTGAGCTGAACTGGGCCAAGCTGAGTCTGATCAAGCTGAGCTGAACTGGGCCAAACTGAGTCTGCACAAGATGAGCCAAACTGGATCAAGCTGAGCTGAACTGGGCCAAGGAGAACTGGGCCAAGCTGAATCTGGTGAAGGTGAGCTGAACTGGGCCAAGCTGGGCTGAATTGGGTCAAACTGGACCAAGATGAGTCTGACCAAATGAGCTGAACTGGGCCAAACTGAGCTGGCTGAGCCGAGACTGATCAAGCTGAGCTGAGCTGGGCCAAGCTGAGTTAAGCTGGGCCAAACTGGGCCAAGCTGAGCTGAACTGGGCCAAACTGGGCCAAGCTGAATCTGATCAAGCTGAGCTGAACTGGGCCAAACTGAGCTCAACAGGGTCAAACTGGGCCAAGCTGAACTGGCCAAACTGAGCTGAACTGGGCTAAGCTGAGTCTGATCAAGTTGAGCTGAACTGGGCCAAACCGAGTCTGCACAAGATGAGCCAAACTGGATCAAGCTGAGCTGAACTGGGCCCAACTGGGCCAAGCTGAGCTGAACTGGGCCAAGGAGAACTGGACCAAGCTGAATCTGGTGAGGCTGAGCTGAACTGGGCCAAGCTGAGTCTGACCAAGCTGAGCTGAACTGGGTCAAACTGGGCTAAGTTGAGTCTGGTCAAGCTGAGCTGAACTGGGCCAAACTGAGCCAAGATGAATCTGGTCAAGCTGAGCTGAAATGGGCCCAACCGAGTCTGCACAAGATGAGCCAAACTGGATCAAGCTGAGCTGAACTGGGCCAAGGAGAACTGGGCCAAGCTGAATCTGGTGAAGTTGAGCTGAACTGGGCCAAGCTGGGCTGAACTGGGCCAGGCAACCGAGTCTGATCAAGCTGAGCTCAGCAGGCCAAGCTGAGTTGAACTGGGCCAAACTGAGCTCAACAGGGTCAAACTGGGCCAAACTGAGCTGGCTGAGCTGAACTGGGTCAAACTGGGCCAAGCTGAGTCTGGTCAAGCTGAGCTGAACTGGACCAAGTCAAGCCTGACCAAGCTGAGCTGAACTGGGCCAAACTGAGCTCAACAGGGTCAAACTGGGCCAAGCTGAACTGGCCAAACTGAGCTGAACTGGGCTAAGCTGGGTCTGATCAAGTTGAGCTGAACTGGGCCAAACCGAGTCTGCACAAGATGAGCCAAACTGGATCAAGCTGAGCTGAACTGGGCCAAGGAGGACTGGACCAAGCTGAATCTGGTGAAGCTGAGCTGAACTGGGCCAAGCTGAGCTGAACTGGGTCAAACTGGGCCAAGCTGAGTCTGATCAAGCTGAGCTGAACTGGGCCAAACCGAGTCTGCACAAGATGAGCCAAACTGGATCAAGCTGAGCTGGACTGGGCCCAACTGGGCCAAGCTGAGCTGAACTGGGCCAAACTGAGCTGGCTGAGCTGAGTCTGGTGAAGCTGAGCTGAACTGGGCCAAACTGGACCAAGCGGAGTCTGATCAAGCTGGGCTGAACTGGGTCGAGGTGAATTGGGCCAAACTGAGCAGGTCTGACTGTGCTGAACTGGGCCAAACCCAGTCTGCCCAAGCTGAGCTCAACTGGCCAGACTGGGCCAAGCCGAGTCTGATCAAGCTGAGCTGAACTGGGCCAAACCGAGTCTGCACAAGATGAGCCAAACTGGATCAAGCTGAGCTGAACTGGGCCAAGGAGAACTGGACCGAGCTGAATCTGGTGAGGCTGAGCTGAACTGGGCCAAACTGGGCCAAGCTGAGTCTGATCAAGCTGAGCTGAACTGGGCCAAGCTGGGCCAAGCTGAGTCTGATCAAGCTGAGCTGAACTGGGCCAAGTCGAGTCTGATCAAGTTGAGCTGAACTGGGCCAAACTGGGCCAAGTGGAATCTGATCAAACTGAAGGGAACTGGGCCAAACTGAGCAGGTCAAGCTGAGCTGAACTGGGCCAAGCTGAGTCTGATCAAGTTGAGCTGAACTGGGCCAAACCGAGTCTGCACAAGATGAGCCAAACTGGATCAAGCTGAGCTGAACTGGGCCCCACTGGGCCAAGCTGAGCTGAACTGGGCCAAGGAGAACTGGGCCAAGCTGAATCTGGTGAAGCTGAGCTGAACTGGGCCAAGCTGGGCTCAACTGGCCAAACTGGGCCAAGCGGAGTCTGATCAAGCTGGGCTGAACTGGGCCAAACTGGGCTAAGCTGAACTGGGCCAAACTGGGCCACGCTGAGTCTGATCAAGCTGAGCTGAACTGGGCCAAACTGGGCTAAGCTGAACTGGGCCCAGTTGAGCCGAGCAGGTTCTGGTGGGATCCCAGGGTGGATGCTCCGGGCTGAGGTCCAGGAGACACGGGAAGAGGTTCCGGAGAAGGGGGAGACGCCCCGTCCCTGGAGACGTTCGAGGTCCGGCTGGTTGGGGCTCTGAGCGACCTGATCCAGCTGGAGATGATTCTTCCGCCCCAGTGCTCCCAGTGCTCCTCCCAGTGCCCCCCAGTGCCCCCCAGTGCCCCCCATCCCAGTACCCGTTAATCCCCCCCATCTCTCCCAGTGCTCCCAGTTCCTCCTCCCCAGTTCCCCCCAGTGCCCCCGACCCCATTTGCCCTCCCAGTCCCTCCTCCAGTTCCCCCCAGTTCCCCCAGTTCCTCCCCCAGTTCTCCCAATTCCTCCTCCCCAGTTCCTCCCAGTTCCCCCATCCCAGTACCCCCTAATTCCCCCCCAGTTCCTCCAATTCCTCCCTCCAGTGCTCCTCCCAGTTCCTCCCAGTGCCCCCCCCGTGGTTCCCTAATTCCCCTCCAATTCCTCTCCAACTCCCCCCCCCAGTTCCCCCAATTCCTCCCCCCAGTTCCCCCAGTGCCCCCCAGTATCCCCCTAATTCCCCCCAGTTCCCCCAATTCCTCCCCCCAGTTCACTCCAGTGCCCCCCAGTACCTCCCAGTTCCCCCAGTGCCCCCCTAATTCCCCCCAGTTCGGCCAATTCAAGCTGATTTGAACTGGGCCAAACTGGGCCAAGCTGAGTCTGGTCAAACTGAAGGGAACTGGGCCAAACTGACCTGAACTGGGTCAAGGAGAATTGGGCCAAGCTGAGCTGAACTGGGCCCAACTGGGCCAAGCTGAACTGGGCTAAGCTGAGTCTGATCAAGCTGAGCTGAACTGGGCCAAACTGGGCCAAGCTGAGCTGAACTGGGCCAAGTGGAATCTGATCAAACTGAAGGGAACTGGGCCAAACTGAGCAGGTCAAGCTGAGCTGAACTGGGTCAAACTGGGCAGGTCAAACTGAGCTGAACTGGGCTAAGCTGAGTCTGATCAAGTTGAGCTGAACTGGGCCAAACTGGGCCAAGCTGAGCTGGGCCAAACTGAGTCTGGTCAAACTGAAGGGAACTGGGCCAAACTGAGCAAGTCAAGCTGGGCTAAACTGGGTCAAGCTGAGCTGAACTGGGCCAAACTGAGCTCAACAGGGTCAAACTGAGCTGAACTGGGCCAAGTCGAGTCTGATCAAGTTGAGCTGAACTGGGTCAAACTGGGCCAAGCTGAGTCTGAGCAAGTTGAGTTGAACTGGACCAAACTGAGTCTGGTCAAGCTGGGCTGAACTGGGCCAAACTGAGCTCAACAGGGTCAAACTGGGCCAAGCTGAACTGGCCAAACTGAGCTGAACTGGGCTAAGCTGAGTCTGGTCAAACTGAGCTGAACTGGGCCAAACCGAGTCTGCACAAGATGAGCCAAACTGGATCAAGCTGAGCTGAACTGGGCCAAACTGGGCCAATCTGAGCTGAACTGGGCCAAGGAGAACTGGACCAAGCCGAATCTGGTGAAGCTGAGCTGAACTGGGCCAAACCCAGTCTGCCCAAGCTGAGTTCAACTGGCCAAACTGGGCCAAGCCGAGTCTGATCAAGCTGAGCTGAACTGGGCGAAACTGAGCTCAACAGGGTCAAACAGGGCCAAGCTGAACTGGGCCAAACTGAGCCAAGATGAATCTGGTCAAGCTGAGCTGAACTGGGCCAAACTGAGTCTGCACAAGATGAGCCAAACTGGATCAAGCTGAGCTGAACTGGGCCAAGGAGAACTGGGCCAAGCTGAATCTGGTGAAGTTGAGCTGAACTGGGCCAAGCTGAGCTGAACTGGGTCAAACTGGGCCAAGCTGAGCTGAACTGGGCCAAGCAACTGAATCTGATCAAGTTGAGCTGAACTGGGCCCAGATGGGCCAAGCTGAACTGGGCCAAGCTGAGTCTGGTCAAACTGAGCTGAACTGGGCCAAACTGGGCCAAGTTGAGCTGGGCCAAACTGAGCCAAGATGAAGCTGGTCAAGCCGAGCTGAACTGGGCCAAGCTGGGCTGAACTGGGTCGAACTGGACCAAGCTGAATCTGGTGAAGCTGAGCTGAACTGGGCCAAGCTGAGTTGAACTGGGTCGAACTGGGCCAAGCTGAGTCTGATCAAGCTGGGCTGAACTGGGTCAAGGTGAATTGGGCCAAACTGAGCAGGTCTGACTGTGCTGAACTGGGCCAAACCCAGTCTGCCCAAGCTGAGCTCAACTGGCCAAACTGAGCCAAGCCGAGTCTGATCAAGCTGAGCTGAACTGGGCCAAACTGGGCCAAACTGAACTGGGCCAAGCTGGGTCAAACTGGGCCAAGCTGAACTGGCCAAACTGAGCTGAACTGGGCTATGCTGAGTCTGATCAAGTTGAGCTGAACTGGGCCCCACTGGGCCAAGCTGAGCTGAACTGGGCCAGGCTGAGCTGAACTGGGTCAAACTGGGCCAATCTGAGTCTGATCAAGCTGAGCTGAACTGGGCCAAGCTGGGCCAAGTTGAGCTGGGCCAAACTGAGCGAAGATGAATCTGGTGAAGCTGAGCTGAACTGGGCCAAACCGAGTCTGCACAAGATGAGCCAAACTGGGTCAAGCTGAGCTGAACTGGGCCAAGGAGAACTGGGCCAAGCTGAATCTGGTGAAGCAGAGCTGAACTGGGCCAAGCTGGGCTGAACTGGCCAAACTGGGCCAAGCCAAGTCTGATCAAGCTGAGCTGAACTGGGCCAAACTGGGCCAAGCTGGGTCGGATCAAGCTGAGCTGAACTGGGCCAAACTGAGCTCAACAGGGTCAAACTGGGCCAAGCTGAACTGGCCAAACTGAGCTGAACTGGGCCAAGGTGAGTCTGGTCAAGCTGAGCTGAACTGGGCCCAACTGGGCCAAGCTGAACTGGGCTAAGCTGAATCTGATCAAGCTGAGCTGAACTGGGCCAAACTGAGCTCAACAGGGTCAAACTGGGCCAAGCCGAACTGGCCAAACTGAGCTGAACTGGGCTAAGCTGAGTCTGATCAAGTTGAGCTGAACTGGGCCAAACTGGGCCAAGCTGAGCTGGGCCAAACTGAGCCAAGATGAACCTGATCAAGCTGAGCTGAACTGGGCCAAACTGGGCTAAGATGAACCGAGCCAAACTGGGCCAAACTGGGCTAAGCTGAACTGGGCCAAACTGGGCCAAACTGGGCCAAGCTGAACTGGGCCCAGTTGAGCCGAGCAGGTTCTGGTGGGATCCCAGGGTGGATGCTCCGGGCTGAGGTCCAGGAGACGTGGGAAGAGGGTCCGGAGAGGGGGGAGACGCCTCGTCCCTGGAGACGTTCGAGGTCCGGCTGGTTGGGGCTCTGAGCGACCTGATCCAGCTGGAGATGATTCTTCCGCCCCAGTGCTCCCAGTGCTCCTCCCAGTGCCCCCCAGTGCCCCCCATCCCAGTACCCCTTAATGCCCCCCAGCTCTCCCAGTTCCCCCAATTCCTCCTCCCCAGTTTCCCCAGTGTCCCCCACCCCAGTATCCCCCTAAGTCCCCCCAGTCCCTCCCAGCTCCCCCACTTCCTCCCCCAGTTACCTCAATTCCTCCTCCCCAGTTGCCCCCAGTGCCCCCGACCCCATTTGCCCTCCCAGTCCCTCCTCCAGTTCCCCCAGTTCCTCCCCCAGTTCTCCCAATTCCTCCTCCCCAGTTCCTCCCAGTTCCCCCATCCCAGTACCCCCTAATTCCCCCCCAGTTCCTCCAATTCCTCCCTCCAGTGCTCCTCCCAGTTCCTCCCAGTGTCCCCCCCGTGGTTCCCTAATTCCCCTCCAATTCCTCTCCAACTCCCCCCCCAGTTCCCCCAATTCCTCCCCCCAGTACCCTCCCAGTTCCCCCAGTATCCCCCTAATTCCCCCCAGTTCGGCCAATTCAAGCTGATTTGAACTGGGCCCAACTGGGCCAAGCTGAGTCTGGTCAAACTGAAGGGAACTGGGCCAAACTGACCTGAACTGGGTCAAGGAGAATTGGGCCAAGCGGAGCTGAACTGGGCCCAACTGGGCCAAGCTGAACTGGGCTAAGCTGAGTCTGGTCAAACTGAGCTGAACTGGGCCAAGCCGAGTCTGACCAAGCTGAGCTGAACTGGGCCAAACTGAGCTCAACAGGGTCAAACTGGGCCAAGCTGAACTGGCCAAACTGAGCTGAACTGGGCTAAGCTGAGTCTGATCAAGCTGAGCTGAACTGGGCCAAACTGGGCCAAGCTGAGCTGGGCCAAACTGAGCCAAGCTGAATCTGATCAAGCTGAGCTCAACTGGGCCAAACTGAGCTCAACAGGGTCAAACAGGGCCAAGCTGAACTGGGCCAAGCTGAGTCTGCACAAGATGAGCCAAACTGGATCAAGCTGAGCTGAACTGGGCCAAGGAGAACTGGACCAAGCTGAATCTGGTGAGGCTGAGCTGAACTGGGCCAAACTGGGCCAAGCTGGGTCGGATCAAGCTGAGCTGAACTGGGCCAAACTGGGCCAAGCTGGGTCGGATCAAGCTGAGCTGAACTGGGCCAAGTCAAGCCTGACCAAGTTGAGCTGAACTGGGCCAAACTGAGCTCAACAGGGTCAAACTGGGCCAAGCTGAACTGGCCAAACTGAGCTGAACTGGGCCAAACTGAGCTGGCTGAGCCGAGACTGATCAAGCTGAGCTGAGCTGGGCCAAGCTGAGCTGAACTGGGCCAAACTGGGCCAAGCTGAGCTGAACTGGGCCAAACTGGGCCAAGCTGAATCTGGTCAAGCCGAGCTGAACTGGGCCAAACTGGGCCAAGCTGAGCTGAACTGGGCCAAACTGGGCCAAGCTGAACTGGGCCAAACTGAGCCAAGATGAATCTGGTCAAGCCGAGCTGAACTGGGCCAAACTGGGCCAAGCTGAGCTGAACTGGGCCAAACTGGGCCAAGCTGAACTGGCCAAACTGAGGTGAACTGGGCCAAGCTGAGTCTGATCAAGTTGAGCTGAACTGGGCCAAACTGGGCCAAGCTGAGCTGGGCCAAACTGAGCCAAGATGGATCTGGTCAAGCTGAGCTGAACTGGGCCAAACCGAGTCTGCACAAGATGAGCCAAACTGGATCAAGCTGAGCTGAACTGGGCCCAACTGGGCTAAACTGAGCTGAACTGGGCCAAGCTGAGTCTGATCAAGCTGAGCTGAACTGGGCCAAACTGAGTCTGCACAAGATGAGCCAAACTGGATCAAGCTGAGCTGAACTGGGCCAAGGAGAACTGGGCCAAGCTGAATCTGGTGAAGGTGAGCTGAACTGGGCCAAGCTGGGCTGAATTGGGTCAAACTGGACCAAGATGAGTCTGACCAAATGAGCTGAACTGGGCCAAACTGAGCTGGCTGAGCCGAGACTGATCAAGCTGAGCTGAGCTGGGCCAAGCTGAGTTAAGCTGGGCCAAACTGGGCCAAGCTGAGCTGAACTGGGCCAAACTGGGCCAAGCTGAATCTGATCAAGCTGAGCTGAACTGGGCCAAACTGAGCTCAACAGGGTCAAACTGGGCCAAGCTGAACTGGCCAAACTGAGCTGAACTGGGCTAAGCTGAGTCTGATCAAGTTGAGCTGAACTGGGCCAAACCGAGTCTGCACAAGATGAGCCAAACTGGATCAAGCTGAGCTGAACTGGGCCCAACTGGGCCAAGCTGAGCTGAACTGGGCCAAGGAGAACTGGACCAAGCTGAATCTGGTGAGGCTGAGCTGAACTGGGCCAAGCTGAGTCTGACCAAGCTGAGCTGAACTGGGTCAAACTGGGCTAAGTTGAGTCTGGTCAAGCTGAGCTGAACTGGGCCAAACTGAGCCAAGATGAATCTGGTCAAGCTGAGCTGAAATGGGCCCAACCGAGTCTGCACAAGATGAGCCAAACTGGATCAAGCTGAGCTGAACTGGGCCAAGGAGAACTGGGCCAAGCTGAATCTGGTGAAGTTGAGCTGAACTGGGCCAAGCTGGGCTGAACTGGGCCAGGCAACCGAGTCTGATCAAGCTGAGCTCAGCAGGCCAAGCTGAGTTGAACTGGGCCAAACTGAGCTCAACAGGGTCAAACTGGGCCAAACTGAGCTGGCTGAGCTGAACTGGGTCAAACTGGGCCAAGCTGAGTCTGGTCAAGCTGAGCTGAACTGGACCAAGTCAAGCCTGACCAAGCTGAGCTGAACTGGGCCAAACTGAGCTCAACAGGGTCAAACTGGGCCAAGCTGAACTGGCCAAACTGAGCTGAACTGGGCTAAGCTGGGTCTGATCAAGTTGAGCTGAACTGGGCCAAACCGAGTCTGCACAAGATGAGCCAAACTGGATCAAGCTGAGCTGAACTGGGCCAAGGAGGACTGGACCAAGCTGAATCTGGTGAAGCTGAGCTGAACTGGGCCAAGCTGAGCTGAACTGGGTCAAACTGGGCCAAGCTGAGTCTGATCAAGCTGAGCTGAACTGGGCCAAACCGAGTCTGCACAAGATGAGCCAAACTGGATCAAGCTGAGCTGGACTGGGCCCAACTGGGCCAAGCTGAGCTGAACTGGGCCAAACTGAGCTGGCTGAGCTGAGTCTGGTGAAGCTGAGCTGAACTGGGCCAAACTGGACCAAGCGGAGTCTGATCAAGCTGGGCTGAACTGGGTCGAGGTGAATTGGGCCAAACTGAGCAGGTCTGACTGTGCTGAACTGGGCCAAACCCAGTCTGCCCAAGCTGAGCTCAACTGGCCAGACTGGGCCAAGCCGAGTCTGATCAAGCTGAGCTGAACTGGGCCAAACCGAGTCTGCACAAGATGAGCCAAACTGGATCAAGCTGAGCTGAACTGGGCCAAGGAGAACTGGACCGAGCTGAATCTGGTGAGGCTGAGCTGAACTGGGCCAAACTGGGCCAAGCTGAGTCTGATCAAGCTGAGCTGAACTGGGCCAAGCTGGGCCAAGCTGAGTCTGATCAAGCTGAGCTGAACTGGGCCAAGTCGAGTCTGATCAAGTTGAGCTGAACTGGGCCAAACTGGGCCAAGTGGAATCTGATCAAACTGAAGGGAACTGGGCCAAACTGAGCAGGTCAAGCTGAGCTGAACTGGGCCAAGCTGAGTCTGATCAAGTTGAGCTGAACTGGGCCAAACCGAGTCTGCACAAGATGAGCCAAACTGGATCAAGCTGAGCTGAACTGGGCCCCACTGGGCCAAGCTGAGCTGAACTGGGCCAAGGAGAACTGGGCCAAGCTGAATCTGGTGAAGCTGAGCTGAACTGGGCCAAGCTGGGCTCAACTGGCCAAACTGGGCCAAGCGGAGTCTGATCAAGCTGGGCTGAACTGGGCCAAACTGGGCTAAGCTGAACTGGGCCAAACTGGGCCACGCTGAGTCTGATCAAGCTGAGCTGAACTGGGCCAAACTGGGCTAAGCTGAACTGGGCCCAGTTGAGCCGAGCAGGTTCTGGTGGGATCCCAGGGTGGATGCTCCGGGCTGAGGTCCAGGAGACACGGGAAGAGGTTCCGGAGAAGGGGGAGACGCCCCGTCCCTGGAGACGTTCGAGGTCCGGCTGGTTGGGGCTCTGAGCGACCTGATCCAGCTGGAGATGATTCTTCCGCCCCAGTGCTCCCAGTGCTCCTCCCAGTGCCCCCCAGTGCCCCCCAGTGCCCCCCATCCCAGTACCCGTTAATCCCCCCCATCTCTCCCAGTGCTCCCAGTTCCTCCTCCCCAGTTCCCCCCAGTGCCCCCGACCCCATTTGCCCTCCCAGTCCCTCCTCCAGTTCCCCCCAGTTCCCCCAGTTCCTCCCCCAGTTCTCCCAATTCCTCCTCCCCAGTTCCTCCCAGTTCCCCCATCCCAGTACCCCCTAATTCCCCCCCAGTTCCTCCAATTCCTCCCTCCAGTGCTCCTCCCAGTTCCTCCCAGTGCCCCCCCCGTGGTTCCCTAATTCCCCTCCAATTCCTCTCCAACTCCCCCCCCAGTTCCCCCAATTCCTCCCCCCAGTACCCTCCCAGTTCCCCCAGTATCCCCCTAATTCCCCCCAGTTCGGCCAATTCAAGCTGATTTGAACTGGGCCCAACTGGGCCAAGCTGAGTCTGGTCAAACTGAAGGGAACTGGGCCAAACTGACCTGAACTGGGTCAAGGAGAATTGGGCCAAGCGGAGCTGAACTGGGCCCAACTGGGCCAAGCTGAACTGGGCTAAGCTGAGTCTGGTCAAACTGAGCTGAACTGGGCCAAGCCGAGTCTGACCAAGCTGAGCTGAACTGGGCCAAACTGAGCTCAACAGGGTCAAACTGGGCCAAGCTGAACTGGCCAAACTGAGCTGAACTGGGCCAAGCTGAGTCTGGTCAAGTTGAGCTGAACTGGGCCAAACTGGGCCAAGTTGAGCTGGTCCAAACTGAGCCAAGATGAATCTGGTCAAGGTGAGCTGAACTGGGCCAAACCGAGTCTGCGCAAGATGAGCCAAACTGGATCAAGCTGAGCTGAACTGGGCCAAGGAGAACTGGGCCAAGCTGAATCTGGTCAAGCTGAGCTGAACTGGGCCAAGCTGAGCTGAACTGGGTCAAACTGGGCCAAGCTGAGCTGAACTGGGCCAAGCAACTGAATCTGATCAAGTTGAGCTGAACTGGGCCCAGATGGGCCAAGCTGAACTGGGCCAAGCTGAGTCTGGTCAAACTGAGCTGAACTGGGCCAAACTGGGCCAAGTTGAGCTGGGCCAAACTGAGCCAAGATGAAGCTGGTCAAGTCGAGCTGAACTGGGCCAAGCTGGGCTGAACTGGGTCGAACTGGACCAAGCTGAATCTGGTGAAGCTGAGCTGAACTGGGCCAAGCTGAGTTGAACTGGGTCGAACTGGGCCAAGCTGAGTCTGATCAAGCTGGGCTGAACTGGGTCAAGGTGAATTGGGCCAAACTGAGCAGGTCTGACTGTGCTGAACTGGGCCAAACCCAGTCTGCCCAAGCTGAGCTCAACTGGCCAGACTGAGCCAAGATGAATCTGGTCAAGCTGGGCTGAACTGGGCCAAACTGAGTCTGCACAAGATGAGCCAAACTGGATCAAGCTGAGCTGAACTGGGCCCAACTGGGCCAAGCTGAGCTGAACTGGGCCAAGGAGAACTGGACCAAGCTGAATCTGGTGAAGCTGAGGTGAACTGGGTCAAACTGGGCCACGCTGAGTCTGATCAAGCTGAGCTGAACAGGGCCAAACTGGGCTAAGCTGAACCGAGCCAAACTGGGCCAAACTGGGCTAAGCTGAACTGGGCCCAGTAGAGCCGAGCAGGTTCTGGCGGGATCCCCGGGTGGATGTTCCGGGCTGAGGTCCAGGAGACGCGGGAAGAGGTTCTGGAGAGGGGGGAGACGCCTCATCCCTGGAGACGTTCGAGGTCCGGCTGGTTGGGGCTCTGAGCGACCTGATCCGGCTGGAGATGATTCTTCCGCCCCAGTGCTCCCAGTGCTCCTCCCAGTGCCCCCCAGTGCCCCCCATCCCAGTACCCCTTAATCCCCCCCAGCTCTCCCAGTTCCCCCAATTCCTCCTCCCCAGTTTCCCCAGTGCCCCCCACCCCAGTATCCCACTAAGTCCCCCCAGTCCCTCCCAGCTCCCCCACTTCCTCCCCCAGTGCTCCCAGCTCCTCCTCCCCAGTTCCTCCCAGTTCCCCCATCCCAGTACCCCCTAATTCCCCCCCAGTTCCTCTAATTCCTCCCTCCAGTGCTCCTCCCAGTTCCTCCCAGTGCCCCCCCCCGTGGTTCCCTAATTCCCCTCCAATTCCTCTCCAACTCCCCCCCCAGTTCCCCCAATTCCTCCCCCCAGTTCCCCCAGTGCCCCCCAGTATCCCCCTAATTCCCCCCAGTTCCCCCAATTCCTCCCCGCTAGTTCACTCCAGTGCCCCCAGTACCTCCCAGTTTCCCCAGTGCCCCCCCACTATCCCTCTAATTCCCCCCCAGTTCCCCCAATTCCTCCCTCCAGTTCACCCCAGTGCCCCCCCAGTTCCTCTGTTCCCCCCCAGTTCCCACAATTCCTCTCCCCTAGTTCACCCCAGTGCCCCCCAGTACCCCTCCAGTTCCCTCCCAGTGCCCCCCCAGTTCCCCTGATTCCCTCCCAGCTCCTCCAATTCCTCTCCCCCAGTTCACCCCAGTGCCTCCCCAGTGACCCCTAGTTCCCCCCAGTCCCCCCCCAGTTCCCCAGTTCCCCCATTTCCTCCCTCCCAGTTCACTCCAGTGCCCCCCCAATACCCTCCCAGTTCCTCCCAGTGTACCCCCCAGTGCTTCACTAATTCCCCCCCAGTTCCCCCCCATTCCTCCCCCCTAGTTCACTCCAGTGCCCCCCAGTACCTCCCAGTTTCCCCAGTGCCCCCCCATCCCTCTAATTCCCCCCCAGTTCCCCCAATTCCTCCCTCCAGTTCACCCCAGTGCCCCCCAGTACCCCTCCAGTTCCCTCCCAGTACCCCCCCAGTTCCCCTGTTCGCCCCCTAGCTCCCCCAATTCCTCCCTCCCAGTTCACTCCAGTGGCCCCCAATACCCTCCCAGTTCCTCCCAGTGCCCTCATCCCAGTACCCCCTAATTCCCCTCCAGTTCCCCCAATTCCTCCTCCCAGTTCCCCCAGTGTCCCCCATCCCAGTGCCCCCCTAACTTCCTCCCAGTTCTCCCAATTCCTCCCCCCAAGTCCCTCCCAGTGCCCCCCCAGTACCCTCCCAGTCCCTCCCAGTGCTCCCCACTCCAGTATCCCCCTAACTCCCCCCCAGTTCCCTCCCAGTGGCCCCCCCAGTACCCCCCAGTTCCCCCCCCCCGCAGGCCACGGGGATTTCCAGCCACGCCAGCGTTTCGGGGAAACTGGGCGCTCCCTGCCCCCCAGTAACCCCAGTCCAACCAGTCACTGGGCGGCACTGGGCCGCGTCACCCGTCTCCGGCAGAGTCCGAGCAGCGGAGCTCACGGGGTTCAACCAGGAGCCCCCCCCCAATCCCAGTGCCCCCCCAGTGCTCCCCATTGCCCCCCTCCCAGTTCCATCCCAGTTCCCCCACTGCCCCCCAATTCCTCCCCTGTTCCCCCAGTATCCACCAATTCTCCCCCCAGCTCCCCCCAGTCCCCCCCAATAACCCTCCAGTTCCCCCCAGTGCCCCCCAATTCCCTCCCAATTCCCCCCAGTACCCCTCAATTTCCCCCCGATTTCCCCCAGTGCCCCCCAATTCCCCCCCAGTTCCTCCCAGTACCCCTCAATTTCCCCCCACAATTCCCCCCAGTACCCCTCAATTTCCCCCCCGATTTCCCCCGGTGCCCCCCAATTCCCTCCCAGTTCCCCCCCAGTGCCCCCCAGTTCCCCCCAGTACCCCTCAATTTCCTCCAAGTGCCCCCCAGTTCCCCCCAGTACCCCTCAATTTCCCCCCAGTGCCCCCCAGTACCCCTCAATTTCCTCCAAGTGCCCCTCAGTTCCTCCCAGTACCCCTCAATTTCCTCCAAGTGCCCCCCAGTTCCCCCCAGTACCCCTCAATTTCCCCCCAGTGCCCCCCAGTACCCCTCAATTTCGCCCCAAGTCCCTCCCAGTTCCCCCCAGTACCCCTCAATTTCCTCCAAGTGCCCCCCAGTTCCCCCCAGTACCCCTCAATTTCCCCCCAGTGCCCCCCAGTACCCCTCAATTTCCTCCAAGTGCCCCTCAGTTCCTCCCAGTACCCCTCAATTTCCTCCAAGTGCCCCCCAGTTCCTCCTAGTACCCCTCAATTCCCCCCAGTGCCCCCCAGTTCCCCCCAGTACCCCTCAATTTCCCCCCAGTGCCCCCAATTCCTCCTCAGTTTCCCCCAGTGCCCCAATAATTCCCCCCAGTTCCCCCCAGTACCCCTCAATTTCCTCCAAGTGCCCCCCAGTTCCTCCTAGTACCCCTCAATTCCCCCCAGTGCCCCCCAGTTCCCCCCAGTACCCCTCAATTTCCCCCCAGTGCCCCCAATTCCTTCTCAGTTTCCCCCAGTGCCCCAATAATTCCCCCCAGTTCCCCCCAGTATCCCTCAATTTCCCTCCAGCGACCACCAGTTCCCCCCAGTGCCCCTCAATTTCCCTCCAGTGACCCCCAGTTCCCCCCAGTTCGCCTCAATTTCCCCCCAGTGCCCCCAATTCCTTCTCAGTTCCCCCCAGTGCCCCTCAATTTCCCTCCAGTGACCCCCAGTTCCCCCCAGTTCGCCTCAATTTCCCCCCAGTGCCCCCAATTCCTCCTCAGTTTCCCCCAGTGCCCCAATAATTCCCCCCAGTTCCCCCCAGTACCCCTCAATTTCCTCCAAGTGCCCCCCAGTTCCTCCTAGTACCCCTCAATTCCCCCCAGTGCCCCCCAGTTCCCCCCAGTACCCCTCAATTTCCCCCCAGTGCCCCCAATTCCTTCTCAGTTTCCCCCAGTGCCCCAATAATTCCCCCCAGTTCCCCCCAGTATCCCTCAATTTCCCTCCAGCGACCACCAGTTCCCCCCAGTGCCCCTCAATTTCCCTCCAGTGACCCCCAGTTCCCCCCAGTTCGCCTCAATTTCCCCCCAGTGCCCCCAATTCCTTCTCAGTTCCCCCCAGTGCCCCTCAATTTCCCTCCAGTGACCCCCAGTTCCCCCCAGTTCGCCTCAATTTCCCCCCAGTGCCCCCAATTCCTCCTCAGTTTCCCCCAGTGCCCCAATAATTCCCCCCAGTTCCCCCCAGTACCCCTCAATTTCCTCCAAGTGCCCCCCAGTTCCTCCTAGTACCCCTCAATTCCCCCCAGTGCCCCCCAGTTCCCCCCAGTACCCCTCAATTTCCCCCCAGTGCCCCCAATTCCTTCTCAGTTTCCCCCAGTGCCCCAATAATTCCCCCCAGTTCCCCCCAGTATCCCTCAATTTCCCTCCAGCGACCACCAGTTCCCCCCAGTGCCCCTCAATTTCCCTCCAGTGACCCCCAGTTCCCCCCAGTTCGCCTCAATTTCCCCCCAGTGCCCCCAATTCTTCCCCAGTTTCCCCCAGTGCCCCAATAATTCCCCCCAGTTCCCCCCAGTACCCCTCAATTTCCCCCCAGTGCCCCCCAGTTCCTTCCAGTACCCCTCAATTTCCCCCCCCCCCCCAATTCCCTCCCAGTTTCCCCAGTTCCCCGTGTTGCTGTTTGTCCCTGGTAACTGGTGACACCACAGCCCGGCTTGGGGGGGGGGGCAGAAATGACACTTTCTCTTGGGAACCCCCTGGCACCGTTCCTGGGAGGCACTGGGGGGGACTGGGAGCACTGGGAGGCACTGGGAGGGGGGGAGGATTGGGGGTGAAACTGGAGGGGCACTGGGAGGGAACTGGGGGGAGGGGAATGAGGGAGAATTGGGGGGCACTGGGGAGAACTGGGGGGGAACTCGGGGTACTGAGGAGAACTGGGGGGGGAATTGAGGGATACTGGGGGGAACTGGGGAGGAATTGGGGGGCACTGGGGAGAACTGGGGGGGAATTGAGGGATACTGGGGGGGAATTGAGTTGGCACTGGGGTGAACTGGGGGGGAATTGGGGGGAACTGGGGGGAACTGGGGGGGAACTGGGGGACACTGGGGGGAACTGGGGAGGAATTGGGGGGTTCTAGGGAGAACTGGGGGGTACTGGGGGGGAATTTGGGGATACTGGGGAGACCTGGGGGGGAATTGAGGTGGCACTGGGGTGAACTGGGGGGGAATTGAGGGGAACCAGGGGGGGGAATGGGGGACACTGGGGGAACAGGGGGGGAATTGGGGGGTACTGGGGAGACCTGGGGGGAAATTTGGGACACTGGAGGAACTGGGGGGGAACTGGGGGACACTGGAGGAACTGGGGGGGGAACTGAGGGAGCACTGGGGGGGGCTGGGTGGAACTGGGGAATACTGGGAGGAGCTGGAGGGGAAATTTGGGGGGCACTGGGAGGGAAATGGGGAAATTTGGGGACACTGAGGGGAACTGGTGGGGAAACTGGGTCGGGTGGGACAAGAGGGGACACTGGGGTTGGGGGGGATGCAGAGGGGCCACTGGACTGGGGGGACTGGGAGGACTGGGACTCTTCAATGTCCTCAGAACCGTGCGAGGGAAGCACACGCCTGGTGTCCCCTTCCCCCACCCCGGGTTTCACATCCTCTTCGGCTCTCACCACCCGCTCTCTGGCTCGGCCGCATCTTCTCCTTCCGCTTCCTCACCCAGAGCTGCCGCCGTGGCCGCCCCTCCTGCTCCCAGGAGGATTTTGCTCCTCACCCTCCTCACCCTCTCACCTCCACACGGCGATGGCGCTTGGTTTGTGTCCTTATCTCAACCCAGGAGGACTTTGCTTCTCACTCTCCTCACCCTCTCAGCTCCACATAGCATGGTGATGGTTCTTGGGTTGGTTGGTGCCCTTACCCCAACCCAGGAGGACTTTGCTCCTCATCCTCTCAGCTCCACACACAACGCTGATGGCCCTTGAGTTGTTTTGTGTCCTTATCTCAACCCTGGAGGGATTTGCTCCTCATCTTCCTCATCCTCTCAGCTCCACACGCTGCGGCGATGGCCCTTGGGCTGACTGGTGTCCTTATCTCAACCCTGGAGGACTTTTCTCCTTATCCTCCCACCTCCAGACACTGCGGCGATGGCCCTTGGGTTGGTTTGTGTCCTTATCTCAACCCTGGAGGGATTCGCTCCTCACCCTCCTCATCCTCTCACCTCCACACATCATGGTGATGGTTCTTGGGTTGGTTGGTGCCCTTATCTCAACCCTGGAGGGATTCGCTCCTCACCCTCCTCATCCTCTCACCTCCACACATCATGGTGATGGTTCTTGGGTTGGTTGGTGTCCTTATCTCAACCCAAGAGGGTGGAAAACTCACACGCATGGGTCTGGGCATGTCCTGGTTTGAGCTGCTACTGGGAGAACTGGTTTGCCTTGAGGAGAAGATGAGGCTTTGCTCCCACCCTCCCCCAACGACTGGTCCCCATGGACCACGAGCCCTGGCAACCATGGTCCTCTCACTACGGCCATGTGCCGATGGGCTCCACCGTCCCCAGCAGCACCTTCTTCTTCTTCTCCAGGGTTGCTGAGATCAAGGAGATCCCACAGGGACCTGAGCTCACCCTACTCCTTCTTCTGGAAGCTGGAGCTCTGCCCCACACCTCCCACCCCATGGATCCCTCAAGATATCACAGAGGCTTTTGGAGAACAGTGAGGAACACACAACAGCGTCAACCCAACCCACTTTATTGTGGAGCCAAAGCAGCAGAGCAGGGCAGAGAGGGCAGGACCGGGCGCCGTGGGGCAGGTATGGGGCAGGACACAGCCCCCTCGTCCTCATGGAGAACCCTTGGACCAGGAGGAGTTGCCACGTCCCCAGCTGGAGGTGACCAGAGGGCCAAGGGTTGTGGGTAGGAAAGCACCAGCGTGGTGGCACTGGGACCAGTACAGGATGGGGTGGGAGATGGAGACGCTGAGAAGGTGGGTGAGGGATTTGGGGTGGTGGGATGAGTAGATCCTGCCATGAGATGAGAGCTGAGGGCGCTGAGAAGAGGTGGGAGACCCCCCCCGTGGGGCTCTGCCCCCTCACAAGGGGTCGCGTTGGGTGCGGGCGCTCCTCATCTTCATGGCCTTGATGATGAGGATGGTGCCCACGGCGATGCCGATGATGCCCACGGCCAGGCCCAGCGCGCACACCACGGTCTCGGTGGTCTCGGAAACGGGGAGAGGCACCTGAAGTTCTGCAGAAGGTTGAGGTGAGGGGTGAGAAGAAGGAGTGAGGGTGGCCAGGAGAGGGGACATGGCCACTCGGTGGCCTGGCCAAGGTCTTCTCCTCACCCCAATGCCGGCGCAAGGGGGTGGGGAGCCCCCAGTGCTCCACGCGGCAGTCGTAGGACTCCCCGCGGGTGGGGATGAAGGTCAGGTAGGAGAACTTGCGGAAGCTGTGGTCATCCCGCGGGTAGAAGACGGTCTCGAAGACGCCGTCCTTCACCTCCTGCCCGTTCTTCAGCCACGTGATGGAGACGACGGACGGCCAGAACTTGTCCACATAGCAGATGAGGACGTTGGGGTCGCCCAGCTCCACGTGGTGCTTGGAGAACACCGTCACCTCAGGTGGCACTGGGGACAGTCGCAAGAGGGCAGGGTCAGAGATTGCTGAGAGCTGGGGCTTGAGAAGAACCATGGGATGGGTAGGGTTGGGTTGGGTTGGGTTGGGTCGAGTTGGGTTGGGTTGGGTTGGGTTGGAAGGGACCCCAAAGCCCATCCAGATCTACCCCATGCCAGGGGCAGGGAGCTTGAGATTATGGAATGGATTGAGTTGGAAGTGACCTCAAAGCCTACACAGATCCAACCTCCTCCCATGGGCAGAGACACCTCAAGTTCCCCGAGCCCCATCCAACCTGACCTTGAGCACCTCCCCGCCCCACGTCCTTCGAGAAGAAGAGCCTGGTGGTTACCGATGGTTCCCTGAGAGCGGTTGGACCTTTCGATCATGATCTCCAGGTTGTGTTTGCCGATGGCCGCGTTCTGCAGAGCCCCCTGAGCCTCAAAGCTGGTGACCTCCCCGAACTCGGGCAGGCGCCACACGGTCTCCTGCTTCTCCAGGTCCACGTGGAAGATCTCGTCGGCGTTGAACGCCTGCTGGTACTCGCCAGCCTCCTGCTGCGGCGACTCCAGCCGCTGCTGGAACTCAGCTTGGTGGATGGTGTTCCCCACTGCCACGAGACCCCAGACCACGGTAGCCATGGGGAAGGACCACGTGGTCCCACCTTGGCCCCTAGACCCACAGCACCCGTGGGTCCAGATCTCTGGGTCCTACCTCAGCCCCCAGACCCACAGCACCCACGGGTCCAGGTCTCCAGATCCCACTTCAGCCCCCAGACCCACAGCACTCATGGGTCCAGGACCCCCAAAAGACCTCGGAACCAGAGCAGCCATGGTTCTAGGACTTCCAACAGACCCAGACCCACAGCACCCATGGGTCTAGGACCTCCAAGAGACCCCAGACCCACAACACCCATGTCTCCAGAGTCCCCAGATGTGAATTTGCCCCCAGACCCAGAGCACCTATGGTTCTAGGACCCCCAAAACACCCCAGATCCACAGTGCCCATGGGTCCAGGGTCCCCGGGTGCAACCTTTGCCCCCAGACCCAAGACACCCACGATTCCAGGACCCCCTGTACCCGCTTGGCCCTGATCCCCGCGCCGACCTTTCTTGCCCCCCGCGCCCTGCAGGCTCAGCCACAGCAGCAGCGCCAGCGCCAGGTCCCATCCTGCGGCCATCGCCTCGGTGTCGCGGCTCTGCGGGCGAGGGCTGCGGGTCGGGGTCCCCCCGGCGGGGGACGGGGCCCCCCAAACTGTGGGCCAATGGCAGGGAGCCCCGAGGGCGCCTCAGCTGTTCCCAGGCAGAGCCCCGGCCCAGAGCACCCTGAGGAGCAGACAGACGGACGGCCGCGCGCCCGCGCCTCTGCCTGGAGACGAGTGATGCTGCCCAGCTGCGCTGCGCACTGGGCCGCGCTGGGACTGCCAGTGGCGCCACTGGGCAGCACTGGGGCAGAGTGCGGCTGGCTCGGGGGTGCCGGCACCTCTGCCTTCTGTGCCGGGAGCACCATGGGGGCTGCTGGCGTGCTGGGAGCTGGGGCCGTGCTGGTGGCACTGGTGGCGCTGGGAGCCCACGGGGCTGCCGGCGAGGAGAGCCGAGGTGAGCTCAGCCCCACGGCGTGGGGAGGTGCTGGGCGCTGCCGGGGGGCCGGAGCCCAAGCCCGGCTTGGGGGGCCGCGAGGGCGAGCCAGGGGGAGAGGGGGTGGCATGGGGAAAGGGGGTCCCCGGGCTGGAGCCTAGGGAAGGGATGGATCTGGAGGGAAGGGATGGGGCTAGGGGGAAGGGATTGACCTGGAGGGAAGGGATGGAGCTAGAAGGAAGGGATGGAGATAGGGGGTAGGGATGGAGAGAGGAGGTAGGGATGGAGGTAGAGGGAAGGGAAGGAGCTAGAGGGAAGGGCTGGACCCAGAGGGAAGGGATGGAGCCAGGGGGAAGTGACAGACCCAGAGGGAAGGAATGGAGCTAGGGGGAAGGGATGGAGTTAGGGGGAAAGGATGGAACTAGGAGGCAGGGATGGACTAAGAGGGAAGAGATGGAGCTAGAGGGACGGAATGGACCTGGAGGGAAGGGATGGATCCGGAAGGAAGGGATGGAGCTAGAGGGAAGGGATGGACCTGGAGGGAAGAGATAGAACTAGGGGGAAAGGGTGGATCTAGGGGGAAGGGATGGACCTGGAGCGAATGGATTCTCCTGGAGGGAAGTGTTGGATACAGAGAGAAGGGATGGAACCAGAGGGAAGGGATGGACCTGCAGGGGTGAGATGGAGCTAGGGCGAAGGGATGGAGCTAGGGGGAAGGGTGGGGTCGGAGGGAAGAGATGGATCCAGAGGGACGGGATGGACCCAGAGGGAAGGGTTGGAGCCAGAGGGAAGGGATGGATTGAAAATGAATTTATGGATCCAGAGGGAAGGGATGGATTGAAAGGGAAGCTATGGATCCAGAGGGAATTATAGGATCTAGAAGGGAGAGATGGACCCAGAGGGAAGTGAAGAATCCCAGCATTCCAGCCTGTTCAGATCCCTTTGGAGACTCAAAATCCACCAGGAGATCGGCAACTCTTCCCAGCTTAGTGTCCTCTGCAAAGTCGCTGAGGGTGCCCTGGATGCCTTCATCCAGGTCATTGATAAAGGTGTTGAAAGGGGAAGGGATGGATCCAGAGGGAAGGGATGGATCCAGAGGGAAGGGATGGATCCAGATGGAAGGGATGAACCTAGAGGGAAGGGATGGACCTAGAGGGAAATGATAAGATGGGAGGAAAGAGATGGGCCCCGATGCAAGTGTTAGACCCAGAGGGAAGGCTTGGATCCAGACAGGATGGATTGAATGAGATGGAATTTTAGAATCACCAGGTTGGAAAAGGCCTCTTGGATTATCGACTCCAACCATTCCTGGCAGCCACTAAACCTCAGCACCTTGTCCACCCATCCCTTAAACACCTCCAGGAAACTCAACCCCCTCCCTGGGCAGCCTGTTCCAGTCCCCAATGACCCTTTACATGAAAAAAATTTCCTAATATCCAGCCTGAATGAATGGATCCAGAGGGCAGGGATGGACACAGAGGGAAGGGATGGAGCAAGAGGGAAGGGATGGACCCAGAGGGATTGAAAGGGAAGTTATGGATTCAGAGGGAATTAGCAAATCTAGAGGGGAGAGATTGACCCAGAGGGAAGTGTTGGATGCCAGCGTTCCAGCCTGTTCAGATCTCTTTAGAGACTCAAAACCCTCCAGGAGACTGACAGCTCCTCCCAGCTTAGTGCCCTCTGCAAAGTCCCTGAGGGTGCCCTGGATGCCTTCCTCCAGGTCATTGATAAAGATGTTGAAAAGGGAAGGGATGGATCCTGAGGGCAGGGATGGACCCAGAGGGAAGGGATGGATCCAGAGGGCAGTGGTGCATTCAGGGGAAGAGATGCCCCCAGAGGAGAAGGACGGGGCAGCTGGGGCAGGAGAAGCTCTCCAAGCTGTGGGCCAATGGCAGGGAGCCCCGAGGGCGCCTCAGCTGTTCCCAGGCAGAGCCCCGGCCCAGAGCACCCTGAGGAGCAGACAGACGGCCGGCCGCGCGCCCGCGCCTCTGCCTGGAGACGAGTGATGCTGCCCAGCTGCGCTGCGCACTGGGCCGCGCTGGGACTGCCAGTGGCGCCACCGGGCAGCACTGGGGCAGAGTGCGGCTGGCTCGGGGGTGCCGGCACCTCTGCCTTCTGTGCCGGGAGCACCATGGGGGCTGCTGGCGTGCTGGGAGCTGGGGCCGTGCTGGTGGCACTGGTGGCGCTGGGAGCCCACGGGGCTGCCGGCGAGGAGAGCAGAGGTGAGCTCAGCCCCACGGCGTGGGGAGGTGCTGGGTGCTGCCGGGGGGCCGGAGCCCAACCCCGGCTTGGGGGGCCACGAGGGCGAGCCAGGGGGAGAGGGGGTGGCATGGGGAAAGGGGGTCCCCGGGCATGAGCCTGGGGAAGGGATAGAGCTGGAGGGAAGGGATGGAGCTAGGGGGAAGGGATGGATCCAGAGGGAAGGGATGGAGCTGGAGGGAAGGGATGGACCTGGAGGGAAGGGATGGAGCTAGAGGGAATGGATGGAGATGGGGGTAGGGATGGAGACAGGTGGTAGGGATGGAGGTAGAGGGAAGGGAAGGAGCTAGAGGGAAGGGCTGGATCCAGAGGGAAGGGATGGAGCCAGGGGGAAGTGACAGATCTAGAGGGAAGGAATGGAGTTAGGGGGAAGGGACGGAACTAGGAGGCAGGGATGGACTAAGCGGGAAGGGATGGAGCTAGAGGGAAGGGATGAACCTGGAGGGAAGGGATGGGTCCATAGGGAAGGGATTGAGCTAGAGGGAAGGGATGGACCTGGAGGGAAGAGATAGAACTAGGGGGAAAGGATGGATCCAGGGGGAAAGGATGGAGCCAGAGGGAAGGGATGGATCCAGAGGGGAGGGATGGACCTAGAGGGCAGGGATGGATCCAGGGGGAAGGGATGGATCCAGAGGGCCGTGGTGCATCCAGTGGAAGAGATGCCCCCAGAGGAGAAGGACGGGGCAGCTGGGGCAGGAGAAGCTCTCCAAGCTGTGGGCCAATGGCAGGGAGCCCTGAGGGCGCCTCAGCTGTTCCCAGGCAGAGCCCTGGGGGGAAGGGATGGAGTTAGGGGGAAGTGATGGGCCTAGGGGGAAGGGGTGGAGCTAGAAGGAAGGGCTGGATCCAGAGGGAAGGGATGGAGCTAGGGGAAGGGATGGAGCTTGGGGGAAGGGATGGAATTAGGGGGAAGGGATGAAGCTGGGGGGAAGGGATGGACCTGGAAGGAATGTATGGGGCTAGGGGGAAGGGGTGGAGCTAGAGGGAAGGGATGGATCCAGAGGGAAGGTATGCACCTAGATTTTGGGAGTGGATCCAGAGGGAAGGGATGGATTTGAAAGGGGGTCCCCGGGCCTCCTCCCACCTGCCCCATCGCTGGGCCCTGGAGGGGGAAGGGGCAGCGGCTCCTCACCCCAGCTCTGCGCCAACAGGCTTCTTCCAGGACCAGTTTAAAGCCGACTGCTACTTCACCAACGGCACCGAGCGGGTGAGGTTTGTGTACAGACGCATCTACAACCGGGAGCAGTTCGTGCACTTCGACAGCGATGTGGGGGTCTTCGTGGCCGACACCCCCCTGGGCGAGCCTGATGCCAAATACTGGAACAGCCAGGAGGACTTCCTGGAACGTGTACGGGCTGCAGTGGACACGTTCTGCCGACACAACTACAAGGTGGCTTCCTCTTTCACCGTGGATCGTCGAGGTGAGCGCGTGGCAGCCCCTCTCCGGGGGTCGGGCACGAGCCAAGCCCCTGGGCGCAGGAGGGCAGCGCGTGTCCGTGCCGCGCTCGCGCAGAGCCCCCGCGCCCTTCCCCGAGGCCCCCAGCCCCACCACGGCCGCGGCTGGACGGGACCCCCAGGGCTCCTCCAGTCCAGATCCCGGCCCTGCCCACAGCCCAGTCTCCAGCCCAAACCTCCCCTGGCCCAGCCGCAGGGGGTTCCTCTCATCCCATCGCTTGTTCCTGGCGAGAAGAGACCCACCCGCTGGACGAGGACGGGGCTGGGTGGTGGCCACAGGGTTTCGGCTTGGACGGCAGCACAACTTTCTTCCCCAGAAGGGCTCTCAGGCCCTGGAACGGCTGCGCAGGGAGGTGGTGGAGTCCCCATCCCTGGAGGGGTTCCCAAGCCGGGCAGATGAAGTGCTCGGAGATCTGGGTTAGCAGTGGCCGCATCCAGTTGGCCTTGAGGGTCTCCAAGGTCCGTCCCAACCTAGCAATTCAATATTTTCTGGTCTCTCGTACCTGGAGAGCTCGTACTGGTTGGGTTTGAAGGTCTCCAAAGTCTTTCCCAACCTCGTGATTCAATGCTTTCTGGTTCCTCTTTGCTGTAAAGCTTCTCCAGGCTGAGCTTGAGGGTTTCCAAGGTCTTTCCCCACATTGTGATTCAATGGTTTCTCGCTCCTGGAGAGCTCCAGGTGGCCTTGAGGATCTCCAAGCTCTTTCCCAACGTCGCGATTCAATGCTTTCTGATTCCTCGTACATGGAGAGCTCCAACTGGGCTTCAGGGTCTCCAAGGTCTTTCCCAAATTAATGATTCAATGCTTTCCAGTCCCTCTAACCTGGAGAGCTCTGGTTGGCCTTGAGGGTCTCCAAGGTCTTTCCCAACCTAGCAATTCATTGTTTTCTGGTTCCTCACACCTGGACAGTCATTCCAGTTGGGCTCGAGGGTCTCCAAGGTCCTTCCCAGCCTCGCCATTCCATGCTTTCTCGCCCCTGGAGAGCTCCGGCTGGGCTTGAGAGTGTCGGAGCCCTCTCCCAGCAGCGCCTCTGTGCTCTCTGCCTCCCGGCCTGCCCCGCGAGCCCCCGGCCCCCTGTCTGGGGAGCAGAGGGCGAGCCCTGGTCCAGGCTGGGTGGCCCCTGGGCTCTGGCAGCCCCGGGGCAGCTCTCTGGCGCTCTCCCCCAGTGCAGCCCCAGGTGGAAATCCACCCCGTGCAGTCGGGCTCCCTGCCCCAGACCGACAGGCTGGTTTGTGCCGTGATGGATTTCTACCCCGCCGAGATCGAGGTGAAGTGGTTCAAGAACGGGCACGAGGAGGTGGAGGGCGTGGTGTCCACGGACGTGATGCAGAACGGAGACTGGACCTACCAGGTGCTGGTGATGCTGGAAACCATCCCACAGCATGGGGAGACCTACACGTGCCAGGTGGAGCACGCCAGCCTGCAGCGCCCCGTCACCCAGGCGTGGGGTAAGAGCCTGGGCTGGGGGCAGGGGGAGTGGGACGGGGCCCCCCGAGCCCTGAGCCCCTGCTCTCGGCCCCGCAGAGCTGCAGGCGGACGGCGCCAGGAGCAAGATGCTGACAGGGGTGGGGGGCTTCGTGCTGGGCTTCGTCTTCCTGGCACTGGGGCTCGTCCTTTACGGCCGCAACAAGGTCAGCGGGGGAATGGTGGGGGGCACCGGGGGTTTGGAGGGTCATTGGGGTCTGGGAGGTCATTGGGGTTTCGGGGGTCATTGAGATTTGGAGGGAGCTGGGGTCTGAGGGGATCATTGTGGTCCAGGGGGCCATTGGGCTTTGGGGTGTCATTGGGGTCTAGGGAGTCATCGGGGTTTCAGGGGACGTGGGTCTTTGGGGGATCATTAGAGTCTGGGGAGAGCTGAGATTTTTGGGGTTACTTTGGGGCCTGGGAGTCCTGGGATGTAGGGGGGTCATTGTGGTCAGGGGGGCTGGGGTTTGGGGGTCATAGGGTTTGGGGGTCTGGGGTCTGGTGGGGATGTGGGGATTTGAGCTCTGGGTGTGTCACTGGGATCCAGGGGACTTGGTGCTTTGGGGGATCATTGGGCTCTGGGTGGTCATTGGGATCAAGGGGCGTCATGGGACCTGGGAGAACTAGGGATTTGGGGGGATCAGCAGGGTCTAGGGAGGTCATTGGGGTCTGGGGGGACCTGGGGCCATGGAGCACCTTGGGTTTTGGGGACCTGAGGACTGGGGAACCTTGGGACCTACAGGGACTCGGCGTTTGCAGAGTCCATGGGGTTTGGTGGGATTTGGGGTTTGGGGATCCTTCAGGTTTGGGGGCAATTGGGTTTTGGTGTGTCCCTGGGTCTTGGGGGTCTCTGGGGTCCCTGGGGTTTGGGGTCCCTGCCCCCCTCATCTCCTCCCTTTCCCCCCCAGAGCTCCTGAAGGAACCCCAGCTCCTGCGCAGCCGCTCCAGCGCCATCCGTGCCCCCCAGCCCCCTGACCCCCGCCTGCCCCACTGCGGGATCCCCCCAGCCCCCCCGCTGCTGCCTCGATGCTTGATAAACACTGAGAGCTGCACTGGGGGCTTCACTGCAACCTCGCTGGGGACACTGGGAGGCACTGGGAGGGAGATGTGGAGACTGGGAGGCACTGGGAGCTGAGGTGGGGAGACTGGGAGGCACTGGGATCCAGCTGTGGGTGCAGCTCACGTCTCCCCATCCCCTCGCCCAACTGGAGGACGGTCCCTCTCGTCCCATCCCTTGTTCCTTGGGAGGAGAGACCAGCACCCACCTCGCTCCAACCTCCTCCCCGCCAGCTGCAGAGAGTGACGAGGTCTCCCCTCAGCTCCTCTTCTCCACACCAAAGCCCCCTCAGACCCCTCACACCCTTCCCGGCCTCTCCACACCCCTCCCAGCTCTGGTCCTTCTCCGCACGCTCTCCAGCCCCTCCAGGTCCCTCTTGGAACCAGGGAACGTTGGAATGGGTTGGGTTGGAAAAGTCCTTCCAGATCCAATCCAACTCTTGAGCCGACGTCACTCCCAAACCACGTCCCTTCCCAGGGTCTCCATCCCCTTCTCCGGACGCTCTCCAGCCCCTCCAGGTCCCTCTTGGAGTGAGGAGCCCAAAACTGACCCCAGGGTTCCAGGTGCGGCCTCCCCAGGGGACGATCCCATCCCTGTGCCTGCTGGACACCCCATGGTGACCCCAGCCAGGATGCTGGTGGCCACCTGGGCCTCCGGGGCCACTGCTGGATCCTGTTGGGCCGCTGTCGACCAGCGCCCCAGGGCCTTTTCCTACCAGAAGGGATGGGAATGAAGGAGGGGAGGCCCTGGCCCAGGAAGCCAGAGAAACCCGGGCTGCCCCATCCCTGGAGGGGTTCAGGCTGGAGGAGCTTTGGAGTCCCTGATCCAGTGGGAGTTGTCCCTGCCCATGGCCGGGGAGGATCGGGATGGGCTTGGAGGTCCCTTCCAACCCAAACCATCCCATGATCTCCATCACCATCAGCATTAGCACCACCACGAGTCAAACTAGATGAGCTTTGAGGTCTCTCACAATCCAAACCATTCCACAATTCCATGATCTCCATCACCATCAGCATTAGCACCACCAGGATTGGACCTGGATGGGCTTTGAGATCCCTTCCAGCCCAACCCATCCCATGCTGGGAGTTGTGGGAAGCCAGCATCCCTCACCCAGCCTGGGCACCGCGGGGCCGTCATCTCCATCAGCCGTGGGCAGCGAGACCAGAGCTGGGACTGAAGAGATTTCCCATCTATAAATTTTCCAACATTCTTTTCCTTCCCAAGGACTGATTTTCCTGTTATTATCGTAGAGTCATAGAGTCACAGAATCCTAGAATGGTTTGGGTTGGGGGAGACCTTAAAGCTCATCCAGTCGCAGCCCTCTGGCCCTGGGCAGGGACACCTCCCACTGGATCAGGGGCTCCAATCCCCCATCCAACCTGGCCTGGAACCCCTCCAGGGATGGGGCTGATGCAACCTTCCGGGCCAACCTGTTCCAGTTCCTCCCCATCCTCATGGTGAAGAGATTTCTCCTTATGTCCAGTCGAACTCTGCCCCTCTCCAGTTTATCCCCATTGTCCCTTGTCCTGTCACCCCAAGCCTTTGGGAACAGCCCCTCCCCAGCTCTCTTGGAGCCCCTTCAGGCACTGGAAGCTGCTCTAAGGTCTCCTCGGAGCCTTCTCTTCTGAAGGCTGAACAACCCCAACTCTCTCAGCCTCTCCTCGTATGCTCCAGCCCTCGGTTCATCCTTGTTGCCTCCTCTGGACCCGTTCCTGCTGCTCTATCTCCTTCTCATCTTGAGGGTTCCAGAAGTGGAGACAACACTCCAGATGAGGTCTCACCCGAGTGGAGCCGAGGGGACAATCCCCTCCCTCGCCCTGCTGGCCGCGCGGCTTCTGATGCAGCCCAGGACGCGCTTGGATTCTGGGCTGCGAGCACACGTTGCTGGCTCAGGTTGAAGTTCTCCTCCCCCAGCACCCCAAGTCCTCCTCCTCATGCTGTTCTCCATCCCATCATCCCCCATCGTGTACTGAAGTCGGGGATTGCCCCGACCCAGGTGTAGGACCCTGCACTTGGCACTGTTGAAGCTCATGGGGTTCTCCCAGCCCCACTTCTCCAGCCTGTCGAGGTCCCTCGGGATGATCCCGTCCTTCAGGTGTGGCAACTGCCCCACCCAGCTCGCTGTGACCTCCAAACTTGCTGAGAGGGCCCTCGATCTCGCTGTCTGCGTCACTGCTGAAGATATTCAACAGCACCGATCCCAGTACGGACCCCTGAGGGACACCACTGGTCACCATCCTCCATCTGGACTTGAAGCCATTGACCACTACGCTTCGAACACAACCATCCAACCACTTTCTTCTCCCCTGAACCATCCACCCATCAAATCCATCTCCCTCCAGTTCAGAGAGAAGGATGCTGGGGGGGACCATGTCAGAGGCTTTACAGAAGCCCAGGTAGATCCCATCCATCGGTTCAGCCGTGTCCACTGCTGAGGTTACCCACTAAGCTGGTCATACAGGACCTTCACTTCCCTCACCAAGTTCAGCTCCAGCTGTGCCGTGGCCTTCCTGGCTCCATCCCTACACAACCGGGCAGCGTCCTGAGGAACATCCCAGGTTCCCCGTCCCTGCTTGTCCTGCCCGTGCGGCTCCCTCTTCTTCTTGAGTTTAACCAGCGGGTCTCGACTCAGACACGCCGGTCTCTTCCCTTCCCTGCTTGATTTCCTACAGATGGGGACTGAGCGCTCTTGTGTTGCACGGAAACCATCTTCCAGCTCTGTTCTGCTCCCTTGTCTTGGAGGACGTCATCCCAGGGGATCCTACTGAGTAATTCCTTGACCAGCTGGGAGTCTGCTTTCCTGAAATGGTGTCCTGACTCTGCTCCTCACCTGTCCCACATCCTAGCCGCTCAGGTGAAAGATGCTAGCATCTCAGGAGAAAGTAATCCCCATGTTCCGGAAAAAAAGCCGGCAGGGAAGAAAACCAGCTTGGTTGAACAGAGAGATCTTGAGTGATATCAAGAAGAAGAGAAATGTTTATGGGCTCTGGAAGAGGGGACAGGCCTCTGGACTACAGGAGGGAGGTGAGATTGTGTAGGGAAAAAATCAGAAGGGCTAAGGCTCAGCTAGAAATCAGATTGGCAAAGTCTGTGAAAGATAACAAAAAATCTTTCTATAAATATATAAATAATAAAAAGAGGACTAGGGAGACCATACAGTCCCTATTGGACACAGAAGGAACAACAGTGACAGGGGATGAGGAAAAGGCTGAGGTACTTAATGTCTTCTTTGCCTCAGTCTTTAATTGTAAAGAGAGTCGTTCCGTCTGTGTACAAACCCAGGAGCTAGAGGAGCCAAATGAGGCTCCCGTGATCCAAGAGGAGGTGGTCAGAGCCTTGCTAGCCCGACTAGACACCCACAAGTCTATGGGGCCGGACGGGATTCACCCAAGGGCATTGAAGGAGCTGGCGGGTGTGCTGGCCAAACCCCTTTCCATCATCTTCCAGCAGTCCTGGAAGACTGGGGAAGTCCCACTGGACTGGAGGCTGATGTTGTGCCCATCTACAAGAAGGGTCACAGGGAGGATCCAGGGAACTCCAGGCCTGTCAGTCTGACCTCAGTGCCAGGGAAAGTCATGGAGCACGTGATCTTGAGTGCGATCATGAAGCTCATGCAAGAGAACCGGGCGATCAGGCCCAGTCCACACAGGGTCACAAAAGGCAGGTCTTGCCAGACTAACCTGATCGCCTTCTATGACAAAGTGACTCGGCTGCTGGATGAGGGAAAGGCTGTGGATGGATCTTCCTGGACTTCAGTAAAGCCTTTGTCACAGTTTCTCCCAGCATTCTGCTTCGGAAACTGTCACCTCTGGCCTGGACAGGCGCACACTCTCCTGGGTGGAAAACTGGTTGGCTGGAGGGCCCAGAGAGTGGTGGGAGATGGAGTTAACTCCAGCTGGAGGCCAGTGACAAGTGGGGTTCTCCAGGGCTCAGTGCTGGGTCCAGCCCTGTTCAATGTCTTTATCAATGACCTGGATGAAGGCACCGAGTGCACCCTTAGCAAGTTTTCAGACAACACTAAGCTGGGTGGAAGATGGATCTGCTGGAGGGTCGGGAGGCTCCAAAGGGATCTGAACAGGCTGGATCCATGGGCAGAGTCCAATGGCATGAGGTTTAACAAGGCCAAATGCCAGGTCCTGCACTTGGGGCACAACAACCCTGAGCAGCTACAGACTAGGAGAAGTCTGTCTAGAAAGCTGCCTGGAGGAGAGGGACCTGGGGGTGTTGGTTGACAGCGACTGAACATGAGCCAGCAGGGGCCCAGGTGGCCAAGAAGGCTAATGGCATCTTGGCTTGGATCAGAAACGGCGTGACCAGCAGGTCCAGGGAGGTTCTTCTCCCTCTGGACTCGGCACTGGGGAGACCGCTCCTCGAATCCTGTGTTCAGTTCTGGGCCCCTCACCACAAGAAGGATGTTGAGGCTCTGGAGAGAGTCCAGAGAAGAGCAACGAAGCTGGTGACGGGGCTGGAGAAGAAGAGGAGCAGCTGAGAGAGCTGGAGGTGTTTAGCCTGGAGAAGAGGAGGCTGAGGGGAGACCTCATTGCTCTCTGCAACTCCCTGAGAGGAGATTGTGGAGAGGAGGGTGCTGGGCTCTTCTCCCAAGGGACAGGGGACAGGACGAGAGGGAATGGCCTCAAGCTCCACCAGGGGAGGTTTAGGCTGGACATTAGGAAAAAATTCTTCACAGAAAGGGTCATTGGGCACTGGAACAGGCTGCCCAGGGAGGGGGTTGAGTCCCCTTCCCTGGAGGGGTTTAAGGGACTGGTGGACGAGGTGCTAAGGGACATGGTTTAGTCTTTGATAGGAATGGTTGGACTCGATGATCCGGTGGGTCACTTCCAACCTGGTTATTCTATGATTCTATGATTCTATCCCTCTGGACCTTGAACTCCACCAGTGCCTGATCCCTGCAGCCCAGGCTGCCACCGATCCTAATGTCGCTGGTCAGTTCGCTCGTATTGGTGACCACCAGGTCCAGTTTTGCATCTCCTCGGGTGGGGGTCTCTATCAGCTGCACTAAGAAGTTACCCTCAATGCACTCCAGGAGTCTCCTGGATTGCCCCCAGCTTGCCGGGATACTTTTCCAGCAGATGTCGGGGTGGTTGAAGTCCCAGAGTAGGATCACAGAATCACAGAATCACTAGGTAGAAAGGACCCTCTGGATCATCGAGTCCAACCATTCCCATCAATCACTAACCCATGTCCCTCAGCACCTCATCCACCCGTCCCTTAAACTCCTCCAGGAAGGTGACTCAACCCCCTCTCTGGGCAGCCTCTGCCAGTGCCTGAAGACCTTTTCCATGAAATGCTTTGCGCTAATGTTCAGCTTGAAGGGGTGGACCCAGAGGGAAGGGATGGACCCAGAGGGAAGGGATAGATGCAGAGGGCAGGGATGGATCCAGAGGGCAGGCATGGATCCAGAGGGATGGGATGGATTGAAAGGGAAGTTATGGACCCAGAAGGAATTATAGGATCTAGAATGGAGAGATTGACCCAGAGGGAAGTGGTGGATGCCAGCGTTGCAGCCTGTTCAGATCCCTTTGGAGACTCAAAACCCACCAGGAGATTGACAGCTCCTCCCAGCTTAGTGTCCTCTGCAAAGTCGCTGAGGGTGCCCGGGATGCCTTCATCCAGGTCATTGATAAAGATGTTGAAAAGGGAAGGGATGGATCCAGAGGGAAGGGATGGACCCAGAGCGAAGGGAGGGACCTAGAGGGATGAGATGGAGCTAGGGCAAAGGGATGGAGCCAGGGGGAAGAGATGGACCCAGAGGGAAGGGATTGACCCAGAGGGAAGGGATGGACCTAGAGGGAAGGGATGGACCTAGAGGGAAATGATAAGATGGGAGGAAAGAGATGGGTCCCGATGCAAGTGTTAGACCCAGAGGGAAGGCTTGGATCCAGACAGGATGGACTGAACGAGACAGAATGATAGTATCGCCAGGTTGGAAAAGGCCTCTTGGATCATCGACTCCAACCATTCCTGTCGGCCACTAAACCTCAGCACCTCATCCACCCATCCCTTAAACACCTCCAGGAAACTCAACCCCCTCCCTGGGCAGCCTGTTCCAGTGCCCAATGACCCTTGCCATGAAAAAATTTTCCTAATATCCAGCCTGAATGGATGGATCCAGAGGGCAGGGATGGACACAGAGGGCAGGGATGGAGCCAGAGGGAAGGGATGGACCCAGAGGGAAGGGATGGATCCAGAGGGCAGGGATGGATCCAGAGGGCAGTGGTGGATCCAGAGGGAAGGGATGGACCCAGAAGGAAGGGATGGACCCAGAGGGAAGGGATGGACGCAGAGGGAAGGGATGGATCCAGAGGGAAGGGCTGGATCTAGAGGGAAGGGCTGGATCCAGAGGGCAGGGATGGACACAGAGGGCAGGGATGGAGCCAGAGGGAAGGGATGGACCCAGAGGGAAGGGATGGATCCAGAGGGCAGTGGTGCATCCAGGGGAAGAGATGCCCCCAGAGGAGAAGGACGGGGCAGCTGGGGCAGGAGAAGCTCTCCAAGCTGTGGGCCAATGGCAGGGAGCCCCGAGGGCGCCTCAGCTGTTCCCAGGCAGAGCCCCGGCCCAGAGCACCCTGAGGAGCAGACAGACGGCCGGCCGCGCGCCCGCGCCTCTGCCTGGAGACGAGTGATGCTGCCCAGCTGCGCTGCGCACTGGGCCGCGCTGGGACTGCCAGTGGCGCCACTGGGCAGCACTGGGGCAGAGTGCGGCTGGCTCGGGGGTGCCGGCACCTCTGCCTTCTGTGCCGGGAGCACCATGGGGGCTGCTGGCGTGCTGGGAGCTGGGGCCGTGCTGGTGGCACTGGTGGCGCTGGGAGCCCACGGGGCTGCCGGCGAGGAGACCCGAGGTGAGCTCAGCCCCACGGCGTGGGGAGGTGCTGGGCGCTGCCGGGGGGCCGGAGCCCAACCCCGGCTTGGGGGGCCGCGAGGGCGAGCCGGGGGGAGAGGGGGTGGCATGGGGAAAGGGGGTCCCCGGGCATGACCCTGGGGAAGGGCTGGATCCAGAGGGAAGGGATGGAGCTATAGGGAAAGGATGGAGCTAGGGGTAAGGGATGGAGACAAGGGAATGGATGGAGCTAGAGGGAATGGATGGAGACAGGGGTAGGGATGGAGACAGGTGGTAGGGATGGAGGTAGAGGGAAGGGAAGGAGCTAGAGGGAAGGGATGGATCCAGAGGGAAGGGATGGAGCCAGGAAGAAGTGACAGACCTAAAGGGAAGGAATGGAGCTAGGGGGAAGGGATTGGCCTAGAGGGAAGGGATTTATGAAGAGGGAAGGGATGGACCTAGAGGGAACAGAAGGATCTGAGGAAAGGGATGTGTCCAGAGGAAATAGATGGACCCAGAGAAAAGGAATGGAATGAAAGGGAAGGGATGGATTGAAAGGGAAGGGATGGATTGAAAGGGAAGTAATGGATGCAGAGGAAGTAATGGATCTAGGAGGGAGAGATGGACCCAGAGGGAAGTGGTGGATCCCAGCGTTCCAGCCTGTTCAGATCCCTTTGGAGACTCAAAACCCTCCAGGAGATGGACAGCTCCTCCCAGCTTAGTGTCCTCTGCAAAGTCGCTGAGGGTGCCCTGGATGCCTTCATCCAGGTCATTGATAAAGATGTTGAAAAGGGAAGGGATGGATCCAGAGGGAGGGGATGGACCCAGAGGGAGGGGATGGACCCAGACGGCAGTGGTGTTTCCAGAGGGCAGTGGTGGTTCCAGAGGGAAGGGATGGATCCAGAGGGTAGGGATGGATCCAGAGGGCAGGGATGGATCCAGAGGGAAGGGATGGACCCAGAAGGAAGGGATGGATCCAGAGGGCAGTGGTGCATCCAAGGGAAGAGATGCCCCCAGAGGAGGAGGACGGGGCAGCTGGGGCAGGAGAAGCTCTCCAAGCTGTGGGCCAATGGCAGGGAGCCCCGAGGGCGCCTCGGCTGTTCCCAGGAAGAGCCCTGGGGGAAAGGGATTGAGTTAGGGGGAAGTGATGGGCCTAGGGGGAAGGGGTGGAGCTAGAAGGAAGGGCTGGATCCAGAGGGAAGGGATGGAGCTAGGGGAAGGGATGGAGCTTGGGGGAAGGGATGGAGTTAGGGGGAAAGGATGAAGCTGGGGGGAAGGGAGGGACCTGGAAGGAATGTATGGGGCTAGGGGGAAGGGGTGGATCCAGAGGGAAGGGATGGATCCAGAGGGAAGGTATGTACCAAGATTTTGGGAGTGGATCCAGAGGGAAGGGATGGATTTGAAAGGGGGTCCCCGGGCCTCCTCCCACCTGCCCCATCGCTGGGCGCTGGAGGGGGAAGGGGCAGCGGCTCCTCACCCCAGCTCTGCTCCAACAGGCTTCTTCCAGGCCTATTTTAAATCCGACTGCTACTTCACCAACGGCACCGAGCGGGTGAGGTTTGTGCACAGATACATCTACAACCGGGAGCAGTTCATGCACTTCGACAGCGATGTGGGGGTCTACGTGGCCGACACCCCCCTGGGCGAGCCCCAAGCCAAATACTTCAACAGCCAGGAGGATTACCTGCAGTATTTACGGGCTGCAGTGGACACGTTCTGCCGACACAACTACGAGGTGTATTCCTCTTACACCGTGGATCGTCGAGGTGAGCGCGTGGCAGCCCCTCTCCGGGGGTCGGGCACGAGCCAAGCCCCCGGGCGCAGGAGGGCAGCGCGTGTCCGTGCCGCGCTCGCGCAGAGCCCCCGCGCCCTTCCCCGAGGCCCCCAGCCCCACCACGGCCGCGGCTGGACGGGACCCCCAGGGCTCCTCCAGTCCAGCTCCCGGCACTGCCCACATCCCAGTCTCCAGCCCAAACCTCCCCTGGCCCAGCCGCAGGGGGTTCCTCTCATCCCATCACTTGTTCCTGGCGAGAAGAGACCGACACGCTGGACGAGGACGGGGCTGGGTGGTGGCCACAGGGGTTCGGCTTGGACGGCAGCACAACTTTCTTCCCCAGAAGGGCTCTCAGGCCCTGGAACAGCTGCGCAGGGAGGTGGTGGAGTCCCCATCCCTGGAGGGGTTCCCAAGCCGGGCAGATGAAGTGCTCGCAGATCTGGGTTAGCAGTGGCCGCGTCCAGTTGGCCTTGAGGGTCTCCAAGGTCCTTCCCAAATTAACGATTCAATATTTCCTGGTCTCTCGTACCTGGAGAGCTCGTACCGGTTAGGTTTAAAGGTCTCCAAGGTCCTTTCCAACCTCGTGATTCAATGCTTTCTGGTTCCTCTTTGCTGAAAACCTTCTCCTGGCTGAGCTTGAGGGTTTCCAAGGTCTTTCCCAACATTGTGATTCAATGGTTTCTCGCCCCTGGAGAGCTCCAGTTGGCCTTGAGGATCTCCAAGTTCTTTCCCAACCTCGCAATTCAATGCTTTCTGATTCCTCGTACATGGAGAGCTCCAACTGGGCTTCAGGGTCTCCAAGGTCTTTCCCAAATTAGTGATTCAATGCTTTCCAGTCCCTCTAACCTGGAGAGCTCTGGTTGGCCTTGAGGGTCTCCAAGGTCTTTCCCAACCTCACAATTCATTGCTTTCTGGTTCCTCACACCTGGACAGTCATTCCATTTGGGCTCGAGGGTCTCCAAGGTCCTTCCCAGCCTCGCCATTCCATGCTTTCTCGCCCCTGGAGAGCTCCGGCTGGGCTTGAGGGTGTCGGAGCCCTCTCCCAGCAGCGCCTCTGTGCTCTCTGCCTCCCAGCCTGCCCCGCGAGCCCCCGGCCCCCTGTCTGGGGAGCAGAGGGCGAGCCCTGGTCCAGGCTGGGTGGCCCCTGGGCTCTGGCAGCCCCGGGGCAGCTCTCTGGCGCTCTCCCCCAGTGCAGCCCCAGGTGGAAATCCACCCCGTGCAGTCGGGCTCCCTGCCCCAGCCCGACAGGCTGGTTTGTGCCGTGACGGATTTCTACCCCGCCGAGATCGAGGTGAAGTGGTTCAAGAACGGGCACGAGGAGGTGGAGGGCGTGGTGTCCACGGACGTGATGCAGAACGGAGACTGGACCTACCAGGTGCTGGTGATGCTGGAAAGCATCCCGCAGCGCGGGGACACCTACACGTGCCAGGTGGAGCACGCCAGCCTGCAGCGCCCCGTCACCCAGGCGTGGGGTAAGAGCCTGGGCTGGGGGCAGGGGGAGTGGGACGGGGGCCCTCTGAGCCCTGAGCCCCTGCTCTCGGCCCCGCAGAGCTGCAGGCGGACGGCGCCAGGAGCAAGATGCTGACGGGGGTGGGGGGCTTCGTGCTGGGCTTCGTCTTCCTGGCGCTGGGGCTCGTCCTCTACGGCCGCAACAAGGTCAGCGGGGTGATGGTTGGGGGGGGGGCGGGGGGTTTAGGGGGTCATTGGGATCTTTGGGGGGCTGGGGTTAGGGGGATTATTGGGGTAGGGTGTTGGCTGAGGTCTGAGGCTTCATTGGGGTTTGGGGGATCATTGGGGTCTAGAGGGACCTGGGGTCTGAGGTGGTCATTGGGTTTTGGGGGGGTTCATGGTTATGGGGGGTTATTGGGGTCTGGGGGATCAGGGGTTTCAGGGGTCATTGGGATCTGGAGGGAGCTGGGGTCTGAGGGGATCATTGTTGTCCGGGGGGCCATTGGGCTTTGGGGTGTCATTGGGGTCTAGGGAGTCATCGGGGTTTCAGGGGACCTGGGGCTTTGGGGGATCATTAGAGTCTGGGGAGAGCTGAGATTTTTGGGGTGACTTTGGGGCCTGGGAGTCCTGGGATGTAGGGGGGTCATTGTGGTCGGGGGGGCTGGGGTTTGGGGGTCATAGGGTTTGGGGGGTCTGGGGTCTGGTGGGGATGTGGGGATTTGAGCTCTGGGTGTGTCATTGGGATCCAGGGGACCTGGTGCTTTGGGGGATCATTGGGCTCTGGGGGGTCATTGGGATCTGGGGACGTCACGGGACCTGGGGTGACTTGAGATTTGGGGGGATCAGCAGGGTCTAGGGAGGTCATTGGGGTCTGGGGGGACCTGGGGCCGTGGAGTATGTTGGCTTTTGGGGATCTGAAGACTGGGGATCCTTGGGATCTGCAGGGACTTGGCATTTGCAGGGTCCCTGGGGTTTGGTGGGACTTGGGGTTTGGGGATCCTTCAGGTTTGGGGGCAATTGGGTTTTGGTGTGTCCCTGGGTCTTGGGGGTCTCTGGGGTCCCGGGGGTTTGGAGTCCCCGCCCCCCTCATCTCCTCCCTTTCCCCCCAGAGCTCCTGAAGGAACCCCAGCTCCTGCGCAGCCGCTCCAGCACCGTCCGTGCCCCCCAGCCCCCCGACCCCCGCCTGCCCCACTGCGGGCTCCCCCCAGCCCCCCCGCTGCTGCCTCGATGCTTGATAAACACTGAGAGCTGCACTGGGGGCTTCACTGCAACCTCGCTGGGGACACTGGGAGGCACTGGGAGGGAGATGGGGAGACTGGGAGGCACTGGGAGCTGAGCTGGGCAGACTGGGAGGCACTGGGATCCAGCTGTGGGTGCAGCTCACGTCTCCCCATCCCGTCGCCCAACTGGAGGACAGTCCCTCTCATCCCATCCCTTGTTCCTTGGGAGGAGAGACCAGCACCCACCTCACTCCAACCTCCTCCCTGTCAGCTGCAGAGAGCGACGAGGTCTCCCCTCAGCTCCTCTTCTCCACACCAAAGCCCCCTCAGACCCCTCACACCCTTCCCGGCCTCTCCACACCCCTCCCAGCTCCAGTCCCTTCTCCGCACGCTCTCCAGCCCCTCCAGGTCCCTCTTGGAACCAGGGAACGTTGGAATGGGTTGGGTTGGAAAAGTCCTTCCAGATCCAATCCAACTCTTGACCCGAGGTCACTCCCAAACCACCTCCCTTCCCAGGGTCTCCATCCCCTTCTCCGGACGCACTCCAGCCCCTCCAGGTCCCTCTTGGAGTGAGGAGCCCAAAACTGACCCCAGGGTTCCAGGTGCGGCCTCCCCAGGGGATGATCCCATCCCTGTGCCTGCTGGACACCCCATGGTGACCCCAGCCAGGATGCTGGTGGCCACCTGGGCCTCCGGGGCCACTGCTGGATCCTGTTGGGCCGCTGTCGACCAGCGCCCCAGGGCCTTTTCCTACCAGAAGGGATGGGAATGAAGGAGGGGAGGCCCTGGCCCAGGAAGCCAGAGAAACCCGGGCTGCCCCATCCCTGGAGGGGTTCAGGCTGGAGGAGCTTTGGAGCCCCTGATCCAGTGGGAGTTGTCCCTGCCCATGGCCGGGGGAGGATCGGGATGGGCTTGGAGGTCCCTTCCAACCCAAACCATTCCACGTTCTCCATCACCTCCAACATTAGCACCACCACGAGTCAAACTAGATGAGCTTTGAGGTCTCTCACAATCCAAACCATTCCACAATTCCATGATCTCCATCACCATCAGCATTAGCACCACCAGGATTGGACCTGGATGGGCTTTGAGATCCCTTCCAACCCAACCCATCCCATGCTGGGAGTTCTGGGAAGCCAGCATCCCTCACCCAGCCTGGGCACCGCGGGGCCGTCATCTCCATCAGCCGTGGGCAGCGAGACCAGAGCTGGGACTGGAGAGATTTCCCATCTATAGATTTTCCAACATTCTTTTCCTTCCCAAGGACTGATTTTCATGTTATTATCGTACAGTCATAGAGTCACGGAATCGTAGAATGGTTTGGGTTGGGGGAGACCTTAAAGCTCATCCAGTCGCAGCCCTGTGGCCCTGGGCAGGGACACCTCCCACTGGATCAGGGGCTCCAATCCCCCATCCAACCTGGCCTTGAACCCCTCCAGGGATGGGGCAGATGCAACCTTCCGGGGCAACCTGTTCCAGGGCCTCCCCATCCTCATGGTGAAGAGATTTCTCGTTATGTCCAGTCAAACTCTGCCCCTCTCCAGTTTATCCCCATTGTCCCTTGTCCTGTCACCCCAAGCCTTTGGGAACAGCCCCTCCCCAGCTCTCTTGGAGCCCTTTCACGCACTGGAAGCTGATCTAAGGTCTCCTCGGAGCCTTCTCTTCTCCAGGCTGAACAACCCCAACTCTCTCAGCCTCTCCTCGTATGCTCCAGCCCTCGGTTCATCCTTGTAGCCTCCTCTGGACCCGTTCCTGCTGCTCCATCTCCTTCTCATCTTGAGGGTTCCAGAAGTGGAGACAACACTCCAGATGAGGTCTCACCCAAGTGGAGCCGAGGGGATAATCCCCTCCCTCGCCCTGCTGGCCCCGCAGCTTCTGATGCAGCCCAAGACGCGCTTGGATTCTGGGCTGTGAGCACACATTGCTGGCTCAGGTTGAGGTTCTCCTCCCCCAACACCCCAAGTCCTCCTCCTCATGCTGTTCTCCATCTCATCATCCCCCATCGTGTACTGAAGTCGGGGATTGCCCCGACCCAGGTGTAGGACCCTGCACTTGGCCCTGTTGGGCCTCATGAGGTTCTCCCAGTCCCACTTCTCCAGCCTGTCCAGGTCCCTCGGGATGATCCCGTCCTTCAGTTGTGGCAACTGCACACTCAGCTCACTGTGACCTCCAAACTTGCTGAGAGGGCCCTCGATCTCGCTGTTTGCGTCACTGCTGAAGATATTCAACAGCACCGATCCCAGTACGGACCCCTCAGGGCCACCACTGGTCACCATCCTCCATCTGGACTTGAAGCCATTGACCACTACGCTTCGAACACGACCCTCCAACCACTTTCTTATCCCCTGAACCATCCACCCATCAAATCCATCTCTCTCCTGTTTAGAGAGAAGGATGCTGGGGGGGACCATGTCAGAGGCTTTACAGAAGCCCAGGTAGATCCCATCCATCGGTTGAGCCGTGTCCACTGCTGAGGTCACCCACTAAGCTGGTCATACGGGACCTTCCCCTGGTGAAGCCGTGCTGGCTGCCGTTAATCACCTCCCTGTCCTCCATGGGCTTGAGCAGAGCTTCTAGGAGCATCTGTCCCACGATCTCCCCAGGCACAGGGGGGAGGCTGGCAGGTCAGTGATCCCCTGACTTGCGTTCCCTTTTTAACAACAGGCACGACTTTACCCTTCTTCCAGTCCCCAGGGACTTCTCCCACCTGCCGTGACTTTTCAGATATCACGGAGAGTGGCTGGGCAACCACATCTGCCAGTCCCCTCAGGACTCCGGGGTGCAGCTCCTCAGCTCCCATAGACTTATAAATGTTCGGGTTCCTCAGCTGGTCACGAACCTGGTCCTCCTCTCCAGTGGGAGAGGGTTTATCCCCCTGGTCACCATCCTGCTGTCCCATGACGCGGGAGGGGAGAGGAGAGCGGTTATCAGGGAAGACAGAGCAGAAACGTTGTTAAGTCCCTCAGCCTTCTCCTCGTCTGCTGAGCCGTGATCACCGTTTCCAACCATCAGTGGGATATGTTCTCTTTGACCTTCCTCTTTTGGTGGATGGACCTGTAGAAGCTCTTCTCGTTGGTCTTCCCTTCCCTCGCCAAGTTCAGCTCCAGCTGTGCCGTGGCCTTCCTGGCTCCATCCCTACACAACCGGGCAGCGTCCTGAGGAACATCCCAGGTTCCCCGTCCCTGCTTGTCCTGCCCGTGCGGCTCCCTCTTCTTCTTGAGTTTAACCAGCGGGTCTCGACTCAGACACGCCGGTCTCTTCCCTTCCCTGCTTGATTTCCTACAGACGGGGACTGAGCGCTCTTGTGTTGCACGGAAACCATCTTCCAGCTCTGTTCTGCTCCCTTGTCTTGGAGGACGTCATCCCAGGGGATCCTACTGAGTAATTCCTTGACCAGCTGGGAGTCTGCTTTCCTGAAATGGTGTCCTGACTCTGCTCCTCACCTGTCCCACATCCTAGCAGCTCAGGAGAAAAATCCTAGCAGCTCAGGAGAAAGCCATCTCCATGTTCCGGAAAAAAAGCCGGCAGGGGAGAAAGCCAGCTTGGTTGAACAGAGAGATCTTGAGTGATATCAAGAAGAAGAGAAATGTTTATGGGCTCTGGAAGAGGGGACAGGCCTCTTGGGTGGACTACAGGAGGGAGGTGAGATTGTGCAGAGAAAAAATCAGAAGGGCTAAGGCTCAACTAGAAATCAGATTGGCCAAGTCTGTGAAAGATAACAAAAAATCCTTCTATAAATATATAAATAATAAAAGGAGGACTAGGGAGATCATCCAGTCCCTATTGGACGCAGAAGGAACAACAGTGACAGGGGATGAGGAAAAGGCTGAGGTACTTAATGCCTTCTTTGCCTCAGTATTTAATTGTAAAGAAAGTCGTTCTGTCTTTGTACAAACCCAGGAGCTAGAGGAGCAGAATGAGGCTCCCGTGATCCAAGAGGAGGTGGTCAGAGCCTTGCCAGCCCGACTAGACACCCACAAGTCTATGGGGCCAGATGGGATTCACCCAAGGGTATTGAAGGAGCTGGCGGGTGTGCTGGCCAAACCCCTTTCCATCATCTTCCAACAGTCCTGGAAGACTGGGGAAGTCCCACTGGACTGGAGGCTGATCTTGAGTGCTGTCATGAAGCTCATCCAAGAGAACCGGGTGATCAGGCCCAGTCAACACGGGGTCACAAAAGGCAGGTCTTGCCAGACTAACCTGATCGCCTTCTATGACAAAGTGACTCGGCTGCTGGATGAGGGAAAGGCTGTGGATGGATCTTCCTGGACTTCAGTAAAGCCTTTGACAGTTTCTCCCAGCATTCTGCTTCGGAAACTGTCACCTCTGGGCTGGACAGGCGCACACTCTCCTGGGTGGAAAACTGGTTGGCTGGAGGGCCCAGAGAGTGATGGGAAATGGAGTTAACTCCAGCTGGAGACCAGTGACAAGTGGGGTTCCCCAGGGCTCAGTACTGGGTCCAGCCCTGTTCAATGTCTTTATCAATGACCTGGATGAAGGCACCGAGTGCACCCTGAGCAAGTTTTCAGACAACACTAAGCTGGGTGGAAGATGGATCTGCTGGAGGGTCGGGAGGCTCCAAAGGGATCTGAACAGGCTGGATCCATGGGCAGAGTCCAATGGGATGAGGTTTAATAAGGCCAAATGCCGGGTCCTGCACTTGGGGCACAACAACCCTGTGCAGCTCCAGACTAGGAGAAGTCTGTCTAGAAAGCTGCCTGGAGGAGAGGGACCTGGGGGGGTTGGTTGACAGCCGACTGAACATGAGCCAGCAGGGGCCCAGGTGGCCAAGAAGGCCAATGGCATCTTGGCTTGGATCACAAACGGCGTGACCAGCAGGTCCAGGGACGGGTGGACGAGGTGCTGAGGGACATGGTTTAGTCTTTGATAGGAATGGTTGGACTCGATGATCCGGTGGGTCTCTTCCAACCTGGTTATTCTATGATTCGATGATTCTATCCCTCTGGACCTTCAACTCCACCAGTGCCCGATCCCTGCAGCCCAGGCTGCCACCGATCCTAATGTCGCAGGTCAGTTCGCTCGTATTGGTGACCACCAGGTCCAGTTTTGCATCTCCTCGGGTGGGGGTCTCTACCAGCTGCACTAAGAAGTGACCCTCAATGCACTCCAGGAGTCTCCTGGATTGCCCCCAGCTTGCCGGGATACTTTTCCAGCAGATGTCGGGGTGGTTGAAGTCCCAGAGTAGGATCACAGAATCCCAGAATCACTAGGTAGAAAGGACCCTCTGGATCATCGAGTCCAACCATTCCCATCAATCACTAACCCATGTCCCTCAGCACCTCGTCCACCCGTCCCTTAAACCGCTCCGGGAAGGTGACTCAACCCCCTCCCTGGGCAGCCTCTGCCAGTGCCCGAAGACCTTTTCCATGAGATGCTTTTCGCTAATGTTCAGCTTGAAGGGATGGACCCAGAGGGAAGGGATGGACCCAGAGGGAAGGGATAGATGCAGAAGGCAGGGATGGATCCAGAGGGCAGGCATGGATCCAGAGGGATGGGATGGAATGAAAGGGAAGTTATGGACCCAGAAGGAATTATAGGATCTAGAATGGAGAGATTGACCCAGAGGGAAGTGGTGGATGCCAGCGTTGCAGCCTGTTCAGATCCCTTTGGAGACTCAAAACCCACCAGGAGATTGACAGCTCCTCCCAGCTTAGTGTCCTCGGCAAAGTCGCTGAGGGTGCCCTGGATGCCTTCATCCAGGTCATTGATAAAGATGTTGAAAAGGGAAGGGATGGATCCAGAGGGAAGGGATGGACCTAGAGGGAAGGGATGGATCCAGAGGGAAGGGATGGATCCAGAGGGAAGGGATGGAACCAGAGGGAAGGGATGGACCTAGAGGGATGAGATGGAGCTAGGGCAAAGGGATGGAGCCAGGGGGAAGAGATGGACCCAGAGGGAAGGGATGGACCCAGAGGGAAGGGATGGACCTAGAGGGAAGGGATGGACCTAGAGGGAAATGATAAGATGGGAGGAAAGAGATGGGTCCCGATGCAAGTGTTAGACCCAGAGGGAAGGCTTGGATCCAGACAGGATGGACAGAACGAGACAGAATGATAGAATCACCAGGTTGGAAAAGGCCTCTTGGATCATCGACTCCAACCATTCCTGTTGGCCACTAAACCTCAGCACCTCGTCCACCCATCCCTTAAACACCTCCAGGAAACTCAACCCCCTCCCTGGGCAGCCTGTTCCAGTGCCCAATGACCCTTTCCATGAAAAAATTTTCCTAATATCCAGCCTGAATGGATGGATCCAGAGGGCAGGGATGGAGACAGAGGGAAAGGATGGACCCAGAGGGAAGGGATGGATCCAGAGGGCAGGGATGGATCCAGAGGGAAGGGATGGATCCAGAGGGAAGGGATGGACGCAGAGGGAAGGGATGGACGCAGAGGGAAGGGATGGATCCAGAGGGCAGTGGTGCATCCAGGGGAAGAGATGCCCCCAGAGGAGGAGGACGGGGCAGCTGGGGCAGGAGAAGCTCTCCAAGCTGTGGGCCAATGGCAGGGAGCCCCGAGGGCGCCTCAGCTGTTCCCAGGCAGAGCCCCGGCCCAGAGCACCCTGAGGAGCAGACAGACGGACGGCCGCGCGCCCGCGCCTCTGCCTGGAGACGAGTGATGCTGCCCAGCTGCGCTGCGCACTGGGCCGCGCTGGGACTGCCAGTGGCGCCACTGGGCAGCACTGGGGCAGAGTGCGGCTGGCTCGGGGGTGCCGGCACCTCTGCCTTCTGTGCCGGGAGCACCATGGGGGCTGCTGGCGTGCTGGGAGCTGGGGCCGTGCTGGTGGCACTGGTGGCGCTGGGAGCCCACGGGGCTGCCGGCGAGGAGAGCCGAGGTGAGCTCAGCCCCACGGCGTGGGGAGGTGCTGGGCGCTGCCGGGGGGCCGGAGCCCAACCCCGGCTTGGGGGGCCGCGAAGGCGAGCCAAGGGGGAGAGGGGGTGGCATGGGGAAAGGGGGTCCCCGGGCATGACCCTGGGGAAGGGATGGATCCAGAGGGAAGGGATGGAGCTAGGGGGAAGGGATGGAGTTAGGGGGAAGGGTAGGAGCTGGGGGGAAGTGATGGAGCAACGGGAAGGGATGCACCTGGAGGGAATGGATGGGGCTAGGGGGAAGGGGTGGAGCTAGAGGGAAGGGCTTGATACAGAGGGAAGGTATGTACCTAGATTTTGGGAGCAGATCCAGAGGGAAGGGATGGATATGAAAGGGGGTCCCCGGGCCTCCTCCCACCTGCCCCATCGCTGGGCGCTGGAGGGGGAAGGGGCAGCGGCTCCTCACCCCAGCTCTGCTCCAACAGGATTCTTCCAGCACCAGCTGAAATCCGAGTGCTACTTCACCAATGGCACCGAGCAGGTGAGGTTTGTGGAGAGATACATCTACAACCGGGAGCAGCTCATGCACTTCGACAGCGATGTGGGGGTCTTCGTGGCCGACACCCCCCTGGGCGAGCCTTCAGCCAAATCCTGGAACAGCCAGGAGGACAAACTGCAGTATAAACGGGCTGCAGTGGACAGGTTCTGCCGACACAACTACGAGGTGGCAAAGGATTCTGTTGTGGATCGTCGAGGTGAGTGTGTGGCAGCCCCTCTCTGGGGGTCGGGCACGAGCCAAGCCCCCGGGCGCAGGAGGGCAGCGCGTGTCCGTGCCGCGCTTCTGCAGAGCCCCCGCGCCCCTCCCCGAGACCCCAGCCCCACCACGGCCGCGGCTGGACGGGACCCCCAGGGCTCCTCCAGTCCAGCTCCCGGCCATGTCCAGTTGTCCTTGAGGGTCTCCAAATCCTTCCCAACCTAGCGATTCAATATTTTCTTGTCTCTCAAACCTGGAGAACTCCAGTGGCTTGAGGGTCTCCAGGGTCTTTTCCAAACACACAATTCAATTCTTTCTTTTTCTTTGTACTTGGACAGCTCCAGTTGGCCTTGAGGATCTCCAAGCTCTTTCCCAACCTCGCGATTCAATGCTTTCTGATTCCTCGTACATGGAGAGCTCCAACTGGGCTTCAGGGTCTCCAACGTCTTTCCCAAATTAGTGATTCAATGCTTTCCAGTCCCTCTAACCTGGAGAGCTCTGGTTGGCCTTGAGGGTCTCCAAGGTCTTTCCCAACCTCGCAATTCATTGCTTTCTGGTTCCTCATACCTGGACAGTCATTCCATTTGGGCTCGAGGGTCTCCAAGGTCCTTCCCAGCCTCGCCATTCGGAGCCCTCTCCCAGCAGCGCCTCTGTGCTCTCTGCCTCCCGGCCTGCCCCGCGAGCCCCCGGCCCCCTGTCTGGGGAGCAGAGGGCGAGCCCTGGTCCAGGCTGGGTGGCCCCTGGGCTCTGGCAGCCCCGGGGCAGCTCTCTGGCGCTCTCCCCCAGTGCAGCCCCAGGTGGAAATCCACCCCGTGCAGTCGGGCTCCCTGCCCCAGCCCGACAGGCTGGTTTGTGCCGTGACGGATTTCTACCCCGCCGAGATCGAGGTGAAGTGGTTCAAGAACGGGCACGAGGAGGTGGAGGGCGTGGTGTCCACGGACGTGATGCAGAACGGAGACTGGACCTACCAGGTGCTGGTGATGCTGGAAACCATCCCGCAGCGCGGGGACACCTACACGTGCCAGGTGGAGCACGCCAGCCTGCAGCGCCCCGTCACCCAGGCGTGGGGTAAGAGCCTGGGCTGGGGGCAGGGGGAGTGGGACGGGGCCCCCCGAGCCCTGAGCCCCTGCTCTCGGCCCCGCAGAGCTGAAGGCGGACGGCGCCAGGAGCAAGATGCTGACGGGGGTGGGGGGCTTCGTGCTGGGCTTCGTCTTCCTGGCGCTGGGGCTCGTCCTCTACGGCCGCAACAAGGTCAGTGGGGGGATGGTGGGGGAGGGGGGGGTTGGGAGGGTCATTGGGGTCTGGGAGATCATTGGGGTCTGGGGTTTCATTGGGGTTTAGGGGATCATTGGGTTCTGTGGGGGACCTGGGATTTCAGGGGTCTTTGGGGTCTGGGGCTTTGAGGGGTCGGGGGGGTCTGGGGTTTGGTGGGGATGTGGGGATTGTGGGGCCTTTGAGTTCTTGGGGCTCACTGGGTTTTGGGGCTCATTGAGGTCTGGGGGATCATTAGGATCTGGGCGGACCTGGGATTCGGGAGGGGGTCTTTGGGGTATGGGAGTCCTGGCGTTTGGGGGTTCATTGGGGTCTTGGGAGTTATTGGGGTCTGGGAGGACCTGGACTTTGGAGGATCATTGCAGTCTGGGGGGTCATTTCATTCTGGGGGTTCATTGGGGTCTGGGGGCATCATTAGGGTCTGTGGGGATCTGGGTCTTTGGGAAGTCATTAGGGTCTGGGAGATCATTGGGTCCTGGGGAGGCGTGGGGTTTGGGGGGTCATTGTGATCTGGGGTTCTCTTTGGTTTTGGGGTCCCTGGAGTCTGGGGGTCCCTAGGATTTAAAGGGATCTGGGACATTGGGTGTTTCTAGGGTTTCGGGATCCTTGGGGTTTGGTGGGACTTGGGTATCCTTCAGGTTTGCGGGCACATGGGGTTTCGGGGATCCCTGGGGTTTGAGTCCCTGAGTTTCAATTCAGTCCCTGGGGTTTGTGAAGGTCCCTCAGGTCTCTGGGGGTTCCAGGACCTCGAGAGATCCCAAGGGCTGGTGGAGACCTAGGGACTGGGGGTCCATGAGGTCTGGGGGGATCTGGGGTTTGAGGGGTTCCTGGTGTTTGGGGGCACTTGGGGTTTGGGGATCTCTGGGGTCTGGAGTGTCCTTGGGGTTGGAGGGTCTCTGGGATTTGGGGGCGGGGGGGAAACGTTGGGTTCGGGGGGTCCTGGGTTTGGGTGTCCCTGGGGTTTGTATTAGTCCCTGGTCTTTGCAGAGTCCATAGTGTTCATGGTGCTCCCTGGAGTCTTGGGGTCCCTGGGTCTGGAGGTCATTGGGGTCTGGGGGTGACCTGCAGTCTGGAGGGAACCTGGGGTTTGGGTGGATCTTTGCGGTCTGTGGGTGTTGTTGGTGTCTGGGGTTTTGGGGTCTCTTTGGTTTTGGTGTGCCTGGAGTCTGGGGGTCCTGAGGGTTTAAGGGATCTGGGGCAATGGGTGTTTCTAGGGTTTCAGGATCCTTGGGATCTATGGGGACCTGGGGTTTGCAGGGTCCATGGGGTTTGGTGGGATTTGGGGTTTGGGGGTCTCTGGATTGTGGTGGTTCCCTGGGGTTTGGGGTCTCTGCCCCCCTCATCTCCTCCCTTTCCCCCCCCAGAGCTCCTGAAGGAACCCCAGCTCCTGCGCAGCTGCTCCAGCGCCGTCTGTGCCCCCCAGCCCCCCGACCCCCACCTGCCCCACTGCGGGCTCCCCCCAGCCCCCCCGCTGCTGCCTCGATGCTTGATAAACACTGAGAGCTGCACTGGGGGCTTCACTGCAACCTCGCTGGGGACACTGGGAGGCACTGGGAGCTGAGCTGGGCAGACTGGGAGGCACTGGGATCCAGCTGTGGGTGCAGCTCACGTCTCCCCATCCCCTCGCCCAACTGGAGGACGGTCCCTCTCGTCCCATCCCTTGTTCCTTGGGAGAAGAGACCAGCACCCACCTCGATCCAACCTCCTCCCCACCAGCTGCAGAGAGCGACGAGGTCTCCCCTCAGCTCCTCTTCTCCACACCAAAGCCCCCTCAGACCCCTCACACCCTTCCCGGACTCTCCACACCCCTCCCAGCTCCGGTCCCTTCTCCGCACGCTCTCCAGCCCCTCCAGGTCCCTCTTGGAACCAGGGAACGTTGGAATGGGTTGGGTTGGAAAAGTCCTTCCAGATCCAATCCAACTCTTGACCCGAGGTCACTCCCAAACCACGTCCCTTCCCAGGGTCTCCATCCCCTTCTCCGCATGCGCTCCAGCCCCTCCAGGTCCCTCTTGGAGTGAGGAGCCCAAAACTGACCCCAGGGTTCCAGGTGCGGCCTCCCCAGGGGATGATCCCATCCCTGTGCCTGCTGGATGCCCCATGGTGACCCCAGCTAGGATGCTGGTGGCCACCTGGGCCTCCGGGGCCACTGCTGGATACTGTTGGGCCGCTGTCGACCAGCGCCCCAGGGCCTTTTCCTACCAGAAGGGATGGGAATGAGGAGGGGAGGCCCTGGCCCAGGAAGCCAGAGAAACCCTGGCTGCCCCATCCCTGGAGGGGTTCAGCCTGGAGGAGCTTTGGAGCCCCTGATCCAGTGGGAGTTGTTCCTGCCCATGGCCGGGGGAGGATCGGGGTGGGCTTGGAGGTCCCTTCCACCCCAAACCATCCCATGATCTCCATCACCATCAGCATTAGCACCACCACGAGTCAAACTAGATGAGCTTTGAGGTCTCTCACAATCCAAACCATTCCACAATTCCATGATCTCCATCACCATCAGCATTAGCACCACCAGGACTGGACCTGGATGGGCTTTGAGATCCCTTCCAACCCAACCCATCCCATGCTGGGAGTTCTGGGAAGCCAGCATCCCTCACCCAGCCTGGGCACCGCGGGGCCGTCATCTCCATCAGCCGTGGGCAGCGAGACCAGAGCTGGGACTGGAGAGATTTCCCATCTATAAATTTTCCAACATTCTTTTCCTTCCCAAGGACTGATATTCATGTTATTATCGTAGAGTGATAGAGTCACGGAGTCATAGAATGGTTTGGGTTGGGGGAGACCTTAAAGCTCATCCAGTCGCAGCCCTCTGGCCCTGGGCAGGGACACCTCCCACTGGATCAGGGGCTCCAATCCCCCATCCAACCTGGCCTGGAACCCCTCCAGGGATGGGGCAGATGCAACCTTCCGGGGCAAACTGTTCCAGTTCCTCCCCATCCTCATGGTGAAGAGATTTCTCCTTATGTCCAGTCGAACTCTGCCCCTCTCCAGTTTATCCCCATTGTCCCTTGTCCTGTCACCCCAAGCCTTTGGGAACAGCCCCTCCCCAGCTCTCTTGGAGCCCCTTCAGGCACTGGAAGCTGCTCTAAGGTCTCCTCGGAGCCTTCTCTTCTCCACGCTGAACAACCCCAACTCTCTCAGCCTCTCCTCGTATGCTCCAGCCCTCGGTTCATCCTTGTTGCCTCCTCTGGACCCGTTCCTACTGTTCCATCTCCTCATGTTGAGGGTTCCAGAAGTGGAGAAAACACTCCAGATGAGGTCTCACCAGAGTGGAGCCGAGGGGACAATCCCCTCCCTCGCCCTGCTGGCCGCGCGGCTTCTGATGCAGCCCAGGACGCGCTTGGATTCTGGGCTGCGAGCACACGTTGCCCGCTCAGGTTGAGGTTCTCCTCCCCCAGCACCCCAAGTCCTCCTCCTCATGCTGTTCTCCATCCCATCATCCCCCATTGTGTACTGAAGTCGGGGATTGCCCCGACCCAGGTGTAGGACCCTGCACTTGGCCCTGTTGAACCTCATGAAGTTCTGCCAGCCCCACTTCTCCAGCCTGTCCAGGTCCCTCGGGATGATCCCGTCCTTCAGGTGTGGCAACTGCCCCACCCAGCTCGCTGTGACCTCCAAACTTGCTGAGAGGGCCCTCGATCTCGCTGTCTGCGTCACTGCTGAAGATATTCAACAGCACCGATCCCAGTACGGACCCCTGAGGGACACCACTGGTCACCATCCTCCATCTGGACTCGAAGCCATTGACCACTACGCTTCGAACACAACCCTCCAACCACTTTCTTCTCCCCTGAACCATCCACCCATCAAATCCATCTCCCTCCAGTTCAGAGAGAAGGATGCTGGGGGGGACCATGTCAGAGGCTTTACAGAAGCCCAGGTAGATCCCATCCATCGGTTCAGCCGTGTCCACTGCTGAGGTCACCCACTAAGCTGGTCATACGGGACCTTCACTTCCCTCGCCAAGTTCAGCTCCAGCTGTGCCGTGGCCTTCCTGGCTCCATCCCTACACAACCGGGCAGCGTCCTGAGGAACATCCCAGGTTCCCCGTCCCTGCTTGTCCTGCCCGTGCAGCTCCCTCTTCTTCTTGAGTTTAACCAGTGGGTCTCGACTCAGACACGCCGGTCTCTTCCCTTCCCTGCTTGATTTCCTACAGATGGGGACTGAGCGCTCTTGTGTTGCACGGAAACCATCTTCCAGCTCTGTTCTGCTCCCTTGTCTTGGAGGACCTTGTCCCAGGGGATCCTACTGAGTAATTCCTTGACCAGCTGGGAGTCTGCTTTCCTGAAATGGTGTCCTGACTATGCTCCTCACCTGTCCCATATCCTAGCAGCTCAGGAGAAAAATCCTAGCATCTCAGGAGAAAGCCATCCCATGTTCCGGAAAAAAAGCCGGCAGGGGAGAAAGCCAGCTTGGTTGAACAGAGAGATCTTGAGTGATATCAAGAAGAAGAGAAACGTTTATGGGCTCTGGAAGAGGGGACAGGCCTCTTGGGTGGACTACAGGAGGGAGGTGAGATTGTGTAGAGAAAAATCAGAAGGGCTAAGGCTCAACTAGAAATCAGATTGGCCAAGTCTGTGAAAGATAACAAAAAATCCTTCTATAAATATATAAATAATCAAAGGAGGACTAGGGAGACCATCCAGTCCCTATTGGACGCAGAAGGAACAACAGTGACAGGGGATGAGGAAAAGGCTGAGGTACTTGATGCCTTCTTTGCCTCAGTCTTTAGTTGTAAGGAGGGTCGTTCCGTCTGTGCACAAACCCAGGAGCTAGAGGAGCATAATGAGGCTCCCGTGATCCAAGAGGAGGTGGTCAGAGCCTTGCTAGCCTGACTAGACACCCACAAGTCTATGGGGCCAGATGGGATTCACCCTAGGGTACTGAAGGAGCTGGCGGGTGTGCTGGCCAAACCCCTTTCCATCATCTTCCAACAGTCCTGGAAGACTGGGGAAGTCCCACTGGACTGGAGGCTGATGTTGTGCCCGTCTACAAGAAGGGTCGCAGGGAGGATCCAGGGAACTCCAGGCCTGTCAGTCTGACCTCAGTGCCAGGGAAAGTCATGGAGCAGGAGATCTTGAGTGCTATCATGAAGCACATGCAAGAGAACCGGGTGATCAGGCCCAGTCCACACGGGGTCACAAAAGGCAGGTCTTGCCAAACTAACCTGATCGCCTTCTATGACAAAGTGACTCGGCTGCTGGATGAGGGAAAGGCTGTGAATGAATCTTCCTGGACTTCAGTAAAGCCTTTGACACAGTTTCTCCCAGCCTTCTGCTTCGGAAACTGTCACCTCTGGGCTGGCCAGGCGCACACTCTCCTGGGTGGAAAACTGGTTGGCTGGAGGGCCCAGAGAGTGGTGGGAGATGGAGTTAACTCCAGCTGGAGGCCAGTGACAAGTGGGGTTCCCCAGGGCTCAGTGCTGGGTCCAGCCCTGTTCAATGTCTTTATCAATGACCTGGATGAAGGCATCGAGTGCACCCTGAGCAAGTTTTCAGACAACACTAAGCTGGGTGGAAGATGGATCTGCTGGAGGGTCGGGAGGCTCCAAAGGGATCTGAACAGGCTGGATCCATGGGCAGAGTCCAATGGCATGAGGTTTAACAAGGCCAAATGCCGGGTCCTGCACTTGGGGCACAACAACCCTGAGCAGCTACAGACTAGGAGAAGTCTGTCTAGAAAGCTGCCTGGAGGAGAGGGACCTGGGGGTGTTGGTTGACAGCGACTGAACGTGAGCCAGCAGTGGCCCAGGTGGCCAAGAAGGCTAATGGCATCTTGGCTTGGATCATAAACGGCGTGACCAGCAGGTCCAGGGAGGTTCTTCTCCCTCTGGACTCGGCACTGGGGAGACCGCTCCTCGAATCCTGTGTTCAGTTCTGGGCCCCTCACCACAAGAAGGATGTTGAGGCTCTGGAGAGAGTCCAGAGAAGAGCAACGAAGCTGGTGACGGGGCTGGAGAAGAAGAGGAGCAGCTGAGAGAGCTGGGGGTGTTTAGCCTGGAGAAGAGGAGGCTGAGGGGAGACCTCATTGCTCTCTGCAACTCCCTGAGAGGAGATGGTGGAGAGGAGGGTGCTGGGCTCGTCTCCCAAGGGACAGGGGACAGGACGAGAGGGAATGGCCTCAAGCTCCACCAGGGGAGGTTTAGGCTGGACATTAGGAAAAAATTCTTCACAGAAAGGGTCATTGGGCACTGGCAGAGGCTGCCCAGGGAGGGGGTTGAGTCCCCTTCCCTGGAGGGGTTTAAGGGACAGGTGGACGAGGTGCTAAGGGACATGGTTTAGTCTTTGATAGGAATGGTTGGACTCGATGATCCAGTGGGTCTCTTCCAACCTGGTTATTCTATGATTCTATGATTCTATCCCTCTGGACCTTGAACTCCACCAGTGCCCAATCCCTGCAGCCCAGGCTGCCACCGATCCTAATGTCGCTGGTCAGTTCGCTCGTATTGGTGACCACCAGGTCCAGTTTTGCATCTCCTCGGGTGGGGGTCTCTATCAGCTGCACTAAGAAGTTACCCTCAATGCACTCCAGGAGTCTCCTGGATTGCCCCCAGCTTGCCGGGATACTTTTCCAGCAGATGTCGGGGTGGTTGAAGTCCCAGAGTAGGATCACAGAATCACAGAATCACTAGGTAGAAAGGACCCTCTGGATCATCGAGTCCAACCATTCCCATCAATCACTGACCCATGTCCCTTAGCACCTCGTCCACCCGTCCCTTAAACCGCTCCGGGAAGGTGACTCAACCCCCTCCCTGGGCAGCCTCTGCCAGTGCCCGAAGACCTTTTCCATGAAATGCTTTTCGCTAATGTTCAGCTTGAAGGGATGGACCCAGAGGGAAGGGATGGACCCAGAGGGAAGGGATGAACTCAGAGGGAAGGGATAGATGCAGAGGGCAGGGATGGATCCAGAGGGCAGGCATGGATCCAGAGGGATGGGATGGATTGAAAGGGAAGTTATGGACCCAGAAGGAATTATAGGATCTAGAATGGAGAGATTGACCCAGAGGGAAGTGGTGGATCCCAGCGTTGCAGCCTGTTCAGATCCCTTTGGAGACTCAAAACCCACCAGGAGATTGACAGCTCCTCCCAGCTTAGTGTCCTCTGCAAAGTCGCTGAGGGTGCCCGGGATGCCTTCATCCAGGTCATTGATAAAGATGTTGAAAAGGGAAGGGATGGATCCAGAGGGAAGGGATGGATCCAGAGGGAAGGGATGGACCCACAGGGAAAGGATGGACCTAGAGGGAAGGATCCCGAGGGCAGTGGTGCATCCAGGGGAAGAGATGCCCCCAGAGGAGGAGGACGGGGCAGCTGGGGCAGGAGAAGCTCTCCAAGCTGTGGGCCAATGGCAGGGAGCCCCGAGGGCGCCTCAGGTGTTCCCAGGCAGAGCCCCGGCCCAGAGCACCCTGAGGAGCAGACAGACGGACGGCCGCGCGCCCGCGCCTCTGCCTGGAGACGAGTGATGCTGCCCAGCTGCGCTGCGCACTGGGCCGCGCTGGGACTGCCAGTGGCGCCACCGGGCAGCACTGGGGCAGAGTGCGGCTGGCTCGGGGGTGCCGGCACCTCTGCCTTCTGTGCCGGGAGCACCATGGGGGCTGCTGGCGTGCTGGGAGCTGGGGCCGTGCTGGTGGCACTGGTGGCGCTGGGAGCCCACGGGGCTGCCGGCGAGGAGAGCCGAGGTGAGCTCAGCCCCACGGCGTGGGGAGGTGCTGGGCGCTGCCGGGGGGCCGGAGCCCAAGCCCGGCTTGGGGGGCCGCGAGGGCGAGCCAGGGGGAGAGGGGGTGGCATGGGGAAAGGGGGTCCCCGGGCATGACCCTGGGGAAGGGATGGATCCAGAGGGAAGGGATAGACCTGGAGCGAATGGATTGTTCTGGAGGGAAGTGTTGGATACAGAGAGAAGGGATGGAAGCAGAGGGAAGGGATGGACCTACAGGGGTGAGATGGAGCTAGGGCGAAGGGATGGAGCTAGTGGGAAGGGTGGGGTCTGAGGGAAGAGATGGATCCAGAGGGACGGGATGGACCCAGAGGGAAGGGTTGGAGCCAGAGGGAAGGGATGGATTGAAAATGAATTTATGGATCCAGAGGGAAGTGATGGATTGAAAGGGAAGCTATGGATCCAGAGGGAATTACAGGATCTAGAGGGGAGAGATTGACCCCAAGGGAAGTGATGGATCCCAGCGTTCCAGCCTGTTCAGATCTCTTTGGAGACTCAAAATCCACCAGGAGATCGGCAGCTCCTCCCAGCTTAGTGTCCTCTGCAAAGTTGCTGAGGGTGCCCTGGATGCCTTCATCCAGGTCATTGATAAAGGTGTTGAAAAGGGAAGGGATGGACCCAGAGGGAAGGGATGGACCCAGAGGGAAGGGATGGATCCAGAGGGAAGGGATGGACCCAGAGGGCAGGGATGGATCCAGGGGGAAGGGATGGATCCAGAGGGAAGGGATGAACCTAGAGGGAAGGTATGGATCCAAAGGGAAGGGATGGACCTAGAGGGAAGGGATGGACCTAGAGGGAAATGATAAGATGGGAGGAAAGAGATGGGCCCCGGTGCAAGTGTTAGACCCAGAGGGAAGGCTTGGATCCAGACAGGATGGATTGAATGAGACGGAATGATAGAATCACCAGGTTGGAAAAAGCCCCTTGGATCATCGAGTCCAACCATCCCTGTCGGCCACTAAACCTCAGCACCTCGTCCACCCATCCCTTAAACACCTCCAGGAAACTCAACCCCCTCCCTGGGCAGCCTGTTCCAGTGCCCAATGACCCTTTCCATGAAAAAAATTTCCTAATATCCAACCTGAATGGATGGATCCAGAGGAAAGGGATGGACCCAGAGGGAAGGGATGGATCCAGAAGGAAGGGATGCATCCAGAGGGATTGAAAGGGAAGTTATGGATTCAGAGGTAATTATAGAATCTAGAATGGAGAGATGGACCCAGAGGGAAGTGGAATATCCCAGCGTTCCAGCCTGTTCAGATCCCTTTGGAGACTCAAAATCCACCAGGAGATTGACAGCTCCTCCCAGCTTAGTGTCCTCTGCAAAGTCACTGAGGGTGCCCTGGATGCCTTCATCCAGGTCATTGATAAAGATGTTGAAAAGGGAAGGGATGGATCCAGAGGGAAGGGATGGATCCAGGGGGAAGGGAAGGACCCAGAGGGAAGGGATGGATCCAGAGGGAAGGGATGGAGCTAGGGGGAAGGGATGGAGCTTGGGGGAAGGGATGCACCTGGAGGGAATGGATGGAGCTAGGGGGAAAGGATGGAGTTAGGGGGAAGGGATGGAGCTAGGGGGAAGGGATGGAGCTTGGGGGAAGGGATGCACCTGGTGGGAATGGATGGGGCTAGGGGGAAGGGATGAAGCTAGAGGGAAGGGCTGGATCCAGAGGGAAGGTGTGTACCTAGATTTTGGGAGTGGATCCAGAGGGAAGGGATGGATATGAAAGGGGGTCCCCGGGCCTCCTCCCACCTGCCCCATCGCTGGGCGCTGGAGGGGGAAGGGGCAGCGGCTCCTCACCCCAGCTCTGCACCAACAGGATTCTTCCAGCACCAGGGTAAAGCCGACTGCTACTTCACCAACGGCACCGAGCGGGTGAGGTTTGTGCAGAGATACATCTACAACCGGGAGCAGCTCCTGCACTTCGACAGCGATGTGGGGGTCTTCGTGGCCGACACCCACCTGGGAGAGCATGATGCCAAATACTGGAACAGCCAGGAGGACATCCTGCAGTATTTACGGGGTCAGGTGGACACGTTCTGCCACAATAACTACAAGGCATGGAATCCTTTCACCATGGATCGTCGAGGTGAGCGCGTGGGAGCCCCTCTCTGGGGGTCGGGCACGAGCCAAGCCCCCGGGCGCAGGAGGGCAGCGCGTGTCCGTGCCGCGCTTCTGCAGAGCCCCCGCGCCCCTCCCCGAGACCCCAGCCCCACCACGGCCGCGGCTGGACGGGACCCCCAGGGCTCCTCCAGTCCAGCTCCCGGCCATGTCCAGTTGTCCTTGAGGGTCTCCAAATCCTTCCCAACCTAGCGATTCAATATTTTCTCGTCTCTCAAACCTGGAGAACTCCAGTGGCTTGAGGGTCTCCAGGGTCTTTTCCAAACACACAATTCAATTCTTTCTTTTTCTTTGTACTTGGACAGCTCCAGTTGGCCTTGAGGATCTCCAAGCTCTTTCCCAACCTCGCAATTCAATGCTTTCTGATTCCTCGTACATGGAGAGCTCCAACTGGGCTTCAGGGTCTCCAAGGTCGTTCCCAAATTAGTGATTCAATGCTTTCCAGTCCCTCTAACCTGGAGAGCTCTGGTTGGCCTTGAGGGTCTCCAAGGTCTTTCCCAACCTCGCCATTCATTGCTTTCTGGTTCCTCATACCTGGACAGTCATTCCATTTGGGCTCGAGGGTCTCCAAGGTCCTTCCCAGCCTCGCCATTCCATGCTTTCTCGCCCCTGGAGAGCTCCGGCTGGGCTTGAGGGTGTCGGAGCCGTCTCCCAGCAGCGCCTCTGTGCTCTCTGCCTCCCAGCCTGCCCCGCGAGCCCCCGGCCCCCTGTCTGGGGAGCAGAGGGCGAGCCCTGGTCCAGGCTGGGTGGCCCCTGGGCTCTGGCAGCCCCGGGGCAGCTCTCTGGCGCTCTCCCCCAGTGCAGCCCCAGGTGGAAATCCACCCCGTGCAGTCGGGCTCCCTGCCCCAGCCCGACAGGCTGGTTTGTGCCGTGACGGATTTCTACCCCGCCGAGATCGAGGTGAAGTGGTTCAAGAACGGGCAGGAGGAGGTGGAGGGCGTGGTGTCCACGGATGTGATGCAGAACGGAGACTGGACCTACCAGGTGCTGGTGATGCTGGAAACCATCCCACAGCACGGGGACACCTACACGTGCCAGGTGGAGCACGCCAGCCTGCAGCGCCCCGTCACCCAGGCGTGGGGTAAGAGCCTGGGCTGGGGGCAGGGGGAGTGGGACGGGGCCCCCCGAGCCCTGAGCCCCTGCTCTCGGCCCCGCAGAGCTGCAGGCGGACGGCGCCAGGAGCAAGATGCTGACGGGGGTGGGGGGCTTGGTGCTGGGCTTCGTCTTCCTGGCGCTGGGGCTCGTCCTCTACGGCCGCAACAAGGTCAGTGGGGGACAGGGGGACAGTGGGCTGGGGCTCAGTGGGGTCTGGTTGTCATTGGGGTCTGGGGTTTCATTGGGGTTTAGGGAGTCATTGGGTTCTGTGGAGGACCTGGGATTTCAGGGGTCTTTGGGATCTGGGGCTTTGAGGGGTCTGGGGGGCCCGGGGTTTGGTGGGGATGTGGGGATTGGGGGACCTTTGAGTTCTTGGGGCTCACTGGGTTTTGGGGGCATCTGGGGGTCATTGAGGTCTGGGGGATCATTGGGTTCTGGGGGGACCTGGGATTTGAGAGGGGGTCTTTGGGGTATGGGAGTGCTGGGGTTTGGGGGTTCATTGGGGTCTTGGGGGTTATTGGGGTCTGGGAGGACCTGGAGTTTGGAGGATCATTGTGGTCTGGGGATGTCATTAGGGCCTTGGGGGGATCTGGGGTTTTGGGGAGTCATTGGAGTCTGGGGGCGTCATTAGGGTCTGTGGGGACCTGGGTCTTTGGGGAGTCATTAGGGTCTGGGAGATCATTGGGTCCTGGGGAGGCCTGGGGCTTTGGGGGGGGGGGGTCATTGTGATCTGGGGTTCTCTTTGGTTTTGGGGTCCCTGGAGTCTGGGGGTCCCTAGGATTTAAAGGGATCTGGGACATTGGGTGTTTCTAGGGTTTCGGGATCCTTGGGGTTTGGTGGGACTTGGGTATCCTTCAGGTTTGCGGGCAAATGGGGTTTGGGGTATCCCTGGGGTTTGAGTCCCTGAGTTTCAATTCAGTCCCTGGGGTTTGGGAAGGTCCCTCAGGTCTCTGGGGGTTCCAGGACCTCGAGAGATCCCAAGGGCTGGTGGAGACCTAGGGACTGGGGGTCCATGAGGTCTGGGGGGATCTGGGGTTTGAGGGGTTCCTGGTGTTTGGGGGCACTTGGGGTTTGGGGATCTCTGGGGTCTGGAGTGTCCTTGGGGTTGGAGGGTCTCTGGGATTTGGGGGCGGGGGGGAAACGTGGGGTTCGGGGGGTCCTGGGTTTGGGTGTCCCTGGGGTTTGTATCAGTCCCTGGGGTTTGTATCAGTCCCTGGTCTTTGCAGAGTCCATAGTGTTCATGGTGCTCCCTGGAGTCTTGGGGTCACTGGGTCTGGAGGTCATTGGGGTCTGTGACCTGCGGTCTGGAGGGAACCTGGGGTTTGGGTGGGTCTTTGCGGTCTGTGGGTGTTGTTGGTGTCTGGGGTTTTGGGGTCTCTTTGGTTTTGGGGTGCCTGGAGTCTGGGGGTCACGAGGGTTTAAGGGATCTGGGGCAATGGGTGTTTCTAGGGTTTCAGGATCCTTGGGATCTACGGGGACCTGGGGCTTGCAGGGTCCATGGGATTTGGGGGTCTCTGGATTGTGGTGGTTCCCTGGGGTTTGAGGTCCCTGCCCCCCTCATCTCCTCCCTTTCCCCCCCCAGAGCTCCTGAAGGAACCCCAGCTCCTGCATAGCCGCTCCAGCGCCGTCCGTGCCCCCCAGCCCCCCGACCCCCGCCTGCCCCACTGCGGGCTCCCCCCAGCCCCCCCGCTGCTGCCTCGATGCTTGATAAACACTGAGAGCTGCACTGGGGGCTTCACTGCAACCTCGCTGGGGAGACTGGGAGGCACTGGGAGGGAGATGGGGAGACTGGGAGGCACTGGGAGCCGAGCTGGGCAGACTGGGAGGCACTGGGATCCAGCTGTGGGTGCAGCTCACGTCTCCCCCTCCCCTCGCCCAACTGGAGGACGGTCCCTCTCGTCCCATCCCTTGTTCCTTGGGAGAAGAGACCAGCACCCACCTCGCTCCAACCTCCTCCCCGCCAGCTGCAGAGAGCGACGAGGTCTCCCCTCAGCTCCTCTTCTCCACACCAAAGCCCCCTCAGATCCCTCACACCCTTCCCGGCCTCTCCACACCCCTCCCAGCTCCGGTCCCTTCTCCGCACTCTCTCCAGCCCCTCCAGGTCCCTCTTGGAACCAGGGAACGTTGGAATGGGTTGGGTTGGAAAAGTCCTTCCAGATCCAATCCAACTCTTGAGCCGAGGTCACTCCCAAACCACGTCCCTTCCCAGGGTCTCCATCCCCTTCTCCGGACGCTCTCCAGCCCCTCCAGGTCCCTCTTGGAGTGAGGAGCCCAAAACTGACCCCAGGGTTCCAGGTGCGGCCTCCCCAGGGGACGATCCCATCCCTGTGCCTGCTGGACACCCCATGGTGACCCCAGCCAGGATGCTGGTGGCCACCTGGGCCTCCGGGGCCACTGCTGGATCCTGTTGGGCCGCTGTCGACCAGCGCCCCAGGGCCTTTTCCTACCAGAAGGGATGGGAATGAAGGAGGGGAGGCCCTGGCCCAGGAAGCCAGAGAAACCCGGGCTGTCCCATCCCTGGAGGGCTTCAGGCTGGAGGAGCTTTGGAGCCCCCGATCCAGTGGGAGTTGTCCCTGCCCATGGCCGGGGGAGGATCGGGATGGGCTTGGAGGTCCCTTCCACCCCAAACCATCCCATGATCTCCATCACCATCAGTATTAGCACCACCATGAGTCAAACTAGATGAGCTTTGAGGTCTCTCACAATCCAAACCATTCCACAATTCCATGATCTCCATCGCCATCAGCATTAGCACCACCAGGATTGGGCCTGGATGGGCTTTGAGGTCCCTTCCAGCCCAACCCATCCCATACTGGGAGTTGTGGGAAGCCAGCATCCCTCACCCAGCCTGGGCACCGCGGGGCCGTCATCTCCATCAGCCGTGGGCAGCGAGACCAGAGCTGGGACTGAAGAGATTTCCCATCTATAAATTTTCCAACATTCTTTTCCTTCCCAAGGACTGATTTTCGTGTTATTATCGTAGAGTGATAGAGTCACAGAATCCTAGAATGGTTTGGGTTGTGGGAGACCTTAAAGCTCATCCAGTCGCAGCCCTCTGGCCCTGGGCAGGGACACCTCCCACTGGATCAGGGGCTCCAATCCCCCATCCAACCTGGCCTGGAACCCCTCCAGGGATGGGGCAGATGCAACCTTCCGGGGCAACCTGTTCCAGTTCCTCCCCATCCTCATGGTGAAGAGATTTCTCCTTATGTCCAGTTGAACTCTGCCCCTCTCCAGTTTATCCCCATTGTCCCTTGTCCTGTCACCCCAAGCCTTTGGGAACAGCCCCTCCCCAGCTCTCTTGGAGCCCCTTCAGGCACTGGAAGCTGCTCTAAGGTCTCCTCGGAGCCTTCTCTTCTCCAGGCTGAACAACCCCAACTCTCTCAGCCTCTCCTCGTATGCTCCAGCCCTCGGTTCATCCTTGTAGCCTCCTCTGGACCCGTTCCTGCTGCTCCATCTCCTTCTCATCTTGAGGGTTCCAGAAGTGGAGACAACACTCCAGATGAGGTCTCACCAGAGTGGAGCCGAGGGGACAATCCGCTCCCTCGCCCTGCTGGCAGCGAGGCTTCTGATGCAGCCCAGGTCGCGCTTGGATTCTGGGCTATGAGCACACGTTGCCGGCTCACGTTGTTCTTCTCCTCCCCCAGCACCCCAAGTCCTCCTCCTCATGCTGTTCTCCATCCCATCATCCCCCATCATGTACTGAAGTCGGGGATTGCCCCGACCCAGGTGTAGGACCCTGCACTTGGCCCTGTTGGACCTCATGAGGTTCTCCCAGCCCCACTTCTCCAGCCTGTCCAGGTCCCTCGGGATGATCCCATCCTTCAGGTGTGGCAACTGCCCCACTCAGCTCGCTGTCACCTCCAAACTTGCTGAGAGGGCCCTCGATCTCGCTGTCTGCGTCACTGCTGAAGATATTCAACAGCACCGATCCCAGTACGGACCCCTGAGGGACACCACTGGTCACCATCCTCCATCTGGACTTGAAGCCATTGACCACTACGCTTCGAACACGACCATCCAACCAGGTTCTTCTCCACTGAACCATCCACCCATCAAATCCATCTCTCTCCAGTTTAGAGAGAAGGATGCTGGGGGGGACCATGTCAGAGGCTTTACAGAAGCCCAGGTAGATCCCATCCATCGGATCACCCGTGTCCACTGCTGAGGTCACCCACTAAGCTGGTCATACGGGACCTTCCCTGGTGAAGCCGTGCTGGCTGCCGTTAATCACCTCCCTGTCCTCCATGGGCTTGAGCAGAGCTTCTAGGAGCATCTGTCCCACGATCTCCCCAGGCACAGGGGGGAGGCTGGCAGGTCAGTGATCCCCTGACTTGCGTTCCCTTTTTAACAACAGGCACGACGTTCCCCTTCTTCCAGTCCCCAGGGACTTCTCCCACCTGCCGTGACTTTTCAAATATCACGGAGAGTGGCTGGGCAACCACATCTGCCAGTCCCCTAAGGGCTCCGGGGTGCAGCTCCTCAGCTCCCATAGACTTATAAATGTTTGGGTTCCTCAGCTGGTCACGAACCTGATCGTCCTCTACAGTGGGAGAGGGTTTATCCCCCTGGTCACCATCCTGCTGTCCCATGACGCGGGATGGGAGAGGAGAGCGGTTATCAGCGAAGAGTGAGCAGAAACGTTGTTAAGTCCCTCAGCCTTCTCCTCGTCTGCTGACCCGTGATCACCGTTTCCAACCATCAGTGGGATAGGTTCTCTTTGACCTTCCTCTTTTGGTGGATGGACCTGTAGAAGCTCTTCTCGTTGGTCTTCCCTTCCCTCGCCAAGTTCAGCTCCAGCTGTGCCGTGGCCTTCCTGGCTCCATCCCTACACAACCGGGCAGCGTCCTGAGGAACATCCCAGGTTCCCCGTCCCTGCTTGTCCTGCCCTTGCGGCTCCCTCTTCTTCTTGAGTTTAACCAGCGGGTCTCGACTCAGACACGCCGGTCTCTTCCCTTCCCTGCTTGATTTCCTACAGACGGGGACTGAGCGCTCTTGTGTTGCACGGAAACCATCTTCCAGCTCTGTTCTGCTCCCTTGTCTTGGAGGACCTTGTCCCAGGGGATCCTACTGAGTAATTCCTTGACCAGCTGGGAGTCTGCTTTCCTGAAATGGTGTCCTGACTATACTCCTCACCTGTCCCATATCCTAGCAGCTCAGGAGAAAAATCCTAGCAGCTCAGGAGAAAGCCATCCCCATGTTCTGGAAAAAAAGCTGGTAGGGGAGAAAGCCAGCTTGGTTGAACAGAGAGATCTTGAGTGATATCAAGAAGAAGAGAAATGTTTATGGGCTCTGGAAGAGGGGACAGGCCTCTTGGGTGGACTACAGGAGGGAGGTGAGATTGTGCAGAGAAAAAATCAGAAGGGCTAAGGCTCAACTAGAAATCAGATTGGCCAAGTCTGTGAAAGATAACAAAAAATCCTTCTATAAATATATAAATAATAAAAGGAGGACTAGGGAGACCATACAGTCCCTATTGGACGCAGAAGGAACAACAGTGACAGGGGATGAGGAAAAGGCTGAGGTACTTAATGCCTTCTTTGCCTCAGTCTTTAATTGTAAAGAAAGTCGTTCCGTCTGTGCACAAACCCAGGAGCTAGAGGAGCCAAATGAGGCTCCCGTGATCCAAGAGGAGGTGGTCAGAGCCTTGCCAGCCCGACTAGACACCCACAAGTCTATGGGGCCAGATGGGATTCACCCAAGGGTATTGAAGGAGCTGGCGGGTGTGCTGGCCAAACCCCTTTCCATCATCTTCCAGCAGTCCTGGAAGACTGGGGAAGTCCCACTGGACTGGAGGCTGATGCTGTGCCCATCTACAAGAAGGGTCGCAAGGAGGATCCAGGGAACTCCAGGCCTGTCAGTCTGACCTCAGTGCCAGGGAAAGTCATGGAGCAGGTGATCTTGAGTGTGATCATGAAGCTCATGCAAGAGAACCGGGGGATCAGGCCCAGTCAACACGGGGTCACAAAAGGCAGGTCTTGACAGACTAACCTGATCACCTTCTATGACAAAGTGACTCGGCTGCTGGATGAGGGAAAGGCTGTGGATGGATCTTCCTGGACTTTAGTAAAGCCTTTGACACAGTTTCACACAGCATTCTGCTTCGGAAACTGTCACCTCTGGCCTGGAGAGGCGCACGCTCTCCTGGGTGGAAAACTGGTTGGCTGGAGGGCCCAGAGAGTGGTGGGAAATGGAGTTAACTCCAGCTGGAGGCCAGTGACAAGTGGGGTTCTCCAGGGCTCAGTGCTGGGTCCAGCCCTGTTCAATGTCTTTATCAATGACCTGGATGAAGGCACCGAGTGCACCCTGAGCAAGTTTGCAAATGACACTAAGCTGGGTGGAAGTGTCGATCTGCTGGAGGGTCGGGAGGCTCCAAAGGGATCTGAACAGGCTGGACCGCTGGGCTGAGACCAATGGGATGAGGTTTAATAAGGCCAAATGCCGGGTCCTGCCCTTGGGGCACAAAAACCCTGAGCAGCTCCAGACTAGGACAAGTCTGTCTAGAAAGCTGCCTGGAGGAGAGGGACCTGGGGGTGTTGGTTGACAGCGACTGAACATGAGTTCAGTCATTGCTCTCTCCAACTCCCTGAGAGGAGGTTGTGGAGAGGAGGGAGCTGGGCTCGTCTCCCAAGGGACAGGGGACAGGACGAGAGGGAATGGCCTCAAGCTCCACCGGGGGAGATTTAGGCTGGACATTAGGAAAAAATTTTCACAGAAAGGGTCATTGGGCACTGGCAGAGTGTGCCCAGGGAGGGGGTTGAGTCCCCTTCCCTGGAGGGGTTTAAGGTATGGGTGGATGAGGTGCTGAGGGACATGGTTTAGTGTTTGATAGGAATGGTTGGACTCGATGATCCGGTGGGTCTCTTCCAACCTGGTTATTCTATGATTCTAGGACTCTATCCCTCTGGACCTTGAACTCCACCAGTGCCCGATCCCTGCAGCCCAGGCTGCCACCGATCCTAATGTCACTGGTCAGTTCGCTCGTATTGGTGACCACCAGGTCCAGTTTTGCATCTCCTCGGGTCGGGGTCTCTACCAGCTGCACTAAGAAGTTACCCTCAATGCACTCCAGGAGTCTCCTGGATTGCCCCCAGCTTGCCGGGATACTTTTCCAGCAGATGTCAGGGTGGTTGAAGTCCCAGGGGAGGATCACAGAATCACAGAATCACTAGGTAGAAAGGACCCTCTGGATCATCGAGTCCAACCATTCCCATCAATCACTAACCCATGTCCCTTAGCACCTCGTCCACCCGTCCCTTAAACCGCTCCGGGAAGGTGACTCAACCCCCTCCCTGGGCAGCCTCTGCCAGTGCCCGAAGACCTTTTCCATGAAATGCTTTTCGCTAATGTTCAGCTTGAAGGGGTGGACCCAGAGGGAAGGGATGGACCCAGAGGGAAGGGATAGATGCAGAGGGCAGGGATGGATCCAGAGGGCAGGCATGGATCCAGAGGGATGGGATGGATTGAAAGGGAAGTTATGGACCCAGAAGGAATTATAGGATCTAGAATGGAGAGATTGACCCAGAGGGAAGTGGTGGATGCCAGCGTTGCAGCCTGTTCAGATCCCTTTGGAGACTCAAAACCCACCAGGAGATTGACAGCTCCTCCCAGCTTAGTGTCCTCTGCAAAGTCGCTGAGGGTGCCCTGGATGCCTTCCTCCAGGTCATTGATAAAGATGTTGAAAAGGGAAGGGATGGATCCAGAGGGAAGGGATGGACCCAGAGGGAAGGGAGGGACCTAGAGGGATGAGATGGAGCTAGGGCAAAGGGATGGAGCCAGGGGGAAGAGATGGTCCCAGAGGGAAGGGATGGACCCAGAGGGAAGGGATGGACCTAGAGGGAAGGGATGGACCTAGAGGGAAATGATAAGATGGGAGGAAAGAGATGGGTCCCGATGCAAGTGTTAGACCCAGAGGGAAGGCTTGGATCCAGACAGGATGGACTGAACGAGACAGAAAGATAGTATCTCCAGGTTGGAAAAGGCCTCTTGGATCATCGACTCCAACCATTCCTGTCGGCCACTAAACCTCAGCACCTCGTCCACCCATCCCTTAAACACCTCCAGGAAACTCAACCCCCTCCCTGGGCAGCCTGTTCCAGTGCCCAATAACCCTTGCCATGAAAAAATTTTCCTAATATCCAGCCTGAATGGATGGATCCAGAGGGCAGGGATGGAGCCAGAGGGAAGGGATGGACCCAGAGGGAAGGGATGGATCCAGAGGGAAGGGATGGATCCAGAGGGCAGTGGTGGATCCAGAGGGAAGGGATGGACCCAGAAGGAAGGGATGGACCCAGAGGGAAGGGATGGACCCAGAGGGAAGGGATGGACGCAGAGGGAAGGGATGGATCCAGAGGGAAGGGATGGATCTAGAGGGAAGGGCTGGATCCAGAGGGCAGGGATGGACCCAGAGGGCAGGGATGGACCCAGAGGGCAGGGATGGACCCAGAGGGAAGGGATGGATCCAGAGGGCAGTGGTGCATCCAGGGGAAGAGATGCCCCCAGAGGAGGAGGACGGGGCAGCTGGGGCAGGAGAAGCTCTCCAAGCTGTGGGCCAATGGCAGGGAGCCCCGAGGGCACCTCAGCTGTTCCCAGGCAGAGCCCCGGCCCAGAGCACCCTGAGGAGCAGACAGACGGACGGCCGCGCGCCCGCGCCTCTGCCTGGAGACGAGTGATGCTGCCCAGCTGCGCTGCGCACTGGGCCGCGCTGGGACTGCCAGTGGCGCCACTGGGCAGCACTGGGGCAGAGTGCGGCTGGCTCGGGGGTGCCGGCACCTCTGCCTTCTGTGCCGGGAGCACCATGGGGGCTGCTGGCGTGCTGGGAGCTGGGGCCGTGCTGGTGGCACTGGTGGCGCTGGGAGCCCACGGGGCTGCCGGCGAGGAGAGCCGAGGTGAGCTCAGCCCCACGGCGTGGGGAGGTGCTGGGCGCTGCCGGGGGGCCGGAGCCCAAGCCCGGCTTGGGGGGCCGCGAGGGCGAGCCAGGGGGAGAGGGGGTGGCATGGGGAAAGGGGGTCCCCGGGCATGAGTCTGGGGATGAGTTGGGAGGGACCTGGAGGGAAGAGATAGAACTAGGGGGAAAGGATGGATCCAGGGGGAAGGGATGGATCTGGGGAGAATGGATTGTCCTAGAGGGAAGTGCTGGATCCAGAGGAAAGGGATGGAACCAGAGGGAAGAGATGGACATGGAGGGATGATATGGAGTTATGGGGAGGGGATGGATCCAGAGGGTAGGGATGGAGCCAGACAGGAGTGACAGACTTAGAGGGAAGGGATGGAGTTAGGGGGAAGGGCTGGATCCAGAGGGAAGAGATGGACTCATAGGACGTAATGGACCCAGAGGGTAATGGCGAGTCCAGAGGGGAGGGATGGATCCAGAGGGTAGGGATGGAGCTAGGGGGAAGGGATGCACCTGGAGGGAAGGGATGGAGCTAGAGGGAAGGGATGTGTCCGAAGGGAAGTGATGAACCTAGATTTTGGGAGTGGATCCAGAGCAAGGGTGTGCATCCAGAGGGAAGGGAGGGATTTGAAGGAAGGGATGGATCCAGAGGGACATGGACGATCAGGAGAGTCAAGGCTGGGTGAACCTCATGAGGTCCAAGGAGGCCAAGGGCGAGGTCCTGCACTGGGCCAGGGCAATGGAAGCCCAAGGCCAGGCTGGGTGGAGGATGGATCGGGATCAGCCCTGAGGAGAAGGACTTGGGGTGCTGGGGGAGGAGAAGCTCCCCACGAGGCAGCAGAGTGGGCTCCCAGCCCAGAACCCCCCGTGTCCCGGGCTGCATCCAAAGCCGGGGGAGCAGCAGGAGGGAGGGGATTCTGCCCCTCTGCTGGCTCTGGAGAGACCCGACCTGGAGCCAGAGTCCAGCTCTGGAGCCCTCAGCACGGGGAGGACACGGAGCTGTTGGGGCGAGGCCAGAGGGGCCACGGGGATGATGCGAGGGCTTGAGAGAGTTGGGGTTCTCCTGACTTGTTGAGGAGCTTCCAGTACAGAAAGGGGCTCCGGGAAAGCTGGGGAGGGGCTCTGGGTCAGGGAGTGCAGGGATGGGATGAGGGGAATGGTTTTCAGCTTGAAGAGGGGAAATTGAGATGAGATCTTAGGGAGAAATGATTTGCTGTGAGGGTGGGGAGGCCCTGGCCCAGGTTGCCCAGAGCAGGGGTGGCTGCCCCATCCCTGGAGGGCTCAAGACCAGGCTGGATGGGGCTTGGAGCCCCTGATCCAGTGGGATTTGCCCCTGCCCATGGCAGCAGTTGGAAGGGGATGGGCTTTGAGGTCCCTTCCAGCCCAAACCGTTCCGTGATCTCCATCCCCATCAGCATCAGCAGCACCGTGACGGGTACGACCATCATCTCCATCTCTGTCACTATGAACGGTCCGACCACCCTCGTCACTATTGTCACTAGTGACACCGAGAGTGGGATTGGGGGCGTCTCAGTGAGTTTGTCAGCGACACCAGAGTGTGTGGGATGGTGGGAACAGTGGGAGAAGGGATGGATCGAGAGAGAAGGGCTGGATGGAGAGAGAAGGGATGGAATGAGAGGGAAGGGAAGGATCCAGAGGGAAGGGATGGATTGAAAGGGAAGTTTTGGATCCGGGGGGAAGCGATGGATTGAAAGGGAAGTTATGGATCCACAGGGAATTATAGGATCTAAAGAGGAGAGATTGACCTTGAGGGAAGTGGTGGATCCCAGTGTTCCAGCCTGTTCAGATGCCTTTGGAGACTCAAAACCCCCCAGGGGATCGACAGCTCCTCCCAGCTTAGTGTCCTCTGCAAAGTCGCTGAGGGTGTCCTGGATGCCTTCATCCAGGTCATTGATAAAGATGTTGAAAAGGGAAGGGATGGATGCAGAGGGCAGGGATGGACCCAGAGGGAAGGGATGGATGCAGAGGGAAGGGATGGATTTGAAAGGGGGTCCCCAGGCATCCTCCCACCTGCCGCATCGCTGGGCGCTGGAGGGGAAGGGGCAGCAGCTCCTCACCCCAGCTCTGCACCAACAGGATTCTTCCAGGATTATTTTAAAGCCGAGTGCTACTTCACCAACGGCACCGAGCGGGTGAGGTATGTGGAGAGATGCATCTACAACGGGGTACAGGACGTGCACTTCGACAGCGATGTGGGGGTCTACGTGGCCGACACCCCCCTGGGCGAGCCTGATGCCGAATACTGGAACAGCCAGGAGGACATCCTGGAAGATGCACGGGCTGCAGTGGACACGTTCTGCCGACACAACTACGAGGTGGCTTCCAATTGTGAAATGAAGAGGAAGGGTGAGCGCGTGGCAGCCCCTCTGCGGGGGTCGGGCACGAGCCAAGCCCCCGGGCGCAGGAGGGCAGCGCGTGTCCGTGCCGCGCTCGCGCAGAGCCCCCGCGCCCTTCCCCGAGGCCCCCAGCCCCACCACGGCCGCGGCTGGACGGGACCCCCAGGGCTCCTCCAGTCCAGCTCCCGGCCCTGCCCACAGCCCAGTCTCCAGCCCAAACCTCCCCTGGCCCAGCCGCAGGGGGTTCCTCTCATCCCATCGCTTCTTCCTGGCGAGAAGAGACCCACCCGCTGGACGAGGACGGGGCTGGGTGGTGGCCACAGGGGTTCGGCTTGGACGGCAGCACAACTTTCTTCCCCAGAAGGGCTCTCAGGCCCTGGAACGGCTGCGCAGGGAGGTGGTGGAGTCCCCATCCCTGGAGGGGTTCCCAAGCCGGGCAGATGAAGTGCTCGGAGATCTGGGTTAGCAGTGGCCGCGTCCAGTTGGCCTTGAGGGTCTCCAAGGTCCTTCCCAACCTAGCGATTCAATATTTTCTGGTCTCTCGTACCTGGAGAGCTCGTACTGGTTGGGTTTGAAGGTCTCCAAAGTCCTTCCCAACCTCGTGATTCAATGCTTTCTGGTTCCTCTTTGCTGTAAAGCTTCTCCAGGCTGAGCTTGAGGGTTTCCAAGGTCTTTCCCCACATTGTGATTCAATGGTTTCTCACTCCTGGAGAGCTCCAGGTGGCCTTGAGGATTTCCAAACTCTTTCCCAACCTTGCGATTCAATGCTTTCTGATTCCTCGTACATGGAGAGCTCCAACTGGGCTTCAGGGTCTCCAACGTCTTTCCCAAATTATTGATTCAATGATTTCCAGTCCCTCTAACCTGGAGAGCTCTGGTTGGCCTTGAGGGTCTCCAAGGTCTTTCCCAACCTAGCAATTCATTGCTGTCTGGTTCCTCATACCTGGACAGTCATTCCAGTTGGGCTTGAGGGTCTCCAAGGTCCTTCCCAGCCTCACCATTCCATGCTTTCTCGCCCCTGGAGAGCTCCGGCTCGTCTTGAGGGTGTCGGAGCCTTCTCCCAGCAGCGCCTCTGTGCTCTCTGCCTCCCAGCCTGCCCCGCGAGCCCCCGGCCCCCTGTCTGGGGAGCAGAGGGCGAGCCCTGGTCCAGGCTGGGTGGCCCCTGGGCTCTGGCAGCCCCGGGGCAGCTCTCTGGCGCTCTCCCCCAGTGCAGCCCCAGGTGGAAATCCACCCCGTGCAGTCGGGCTCCCTGCCCCAGACCGACAGGCTGGTTTGTGCTGTGACGGATTTCTACCCCGCCGAGATCGAGGTGAAGTGGTTCAAGAACGGGCAGGAGGAGGTGGAGGGCGTGGTGTCCACGGACGTGATGCAGAACGGAGACTGGACCTACCAGGTGCTGGTGATGCTGGAAACCATCCCACAGCACGGGGACACCTACACGTGCCAGGTGGAGCACGCCAGCCTGCAGCGCCCCGTCACCCAGGCGTGGGGTAAGAGCCTGGGCTGGGGGCAGGGGGAGTGGGACGGGGCCCCCCGAGCCCTGAGCCCCTGCTCTCGGCCCCGCAGAGCTGCAGGCGGACGGCGCCAGGAGCAAGATGCTGACGGGGCTGGGGGGCTTCGTGCTGGGCTTCGTCTTCCTGGCGCTGGGGCTCGTCCTCTACGGCCGCAACAAGGTCAGCGGGGGGATGGTTGGGGGGGGGCGGGGGGTTTAGGGGGTCATTGGGATCTTTGGGGGGCTGGGGTTAGGGGGATTATTGGGGTAGGGTGTTGGCTGAGGTCTGAGGCTTCATTGGGGTTTGGGGGATCATTGGGGTCTAGAGGGACCTGGGGTCTGAGGTGGTCATTGGGTTTTGGGGGGGTTCATGGTTATGGGGGGTTATTGGGGTCTGGGTGATCAGGGGTTTCAGGGGTCATTGGGATCTGGAGGGAGCTGGGGTCTGAGGGGATCATTGTGGTCCGGGGGGCCATTGGGCTTTGGGGTGTCATTGGGGTCTAGGGAGTCATTGGGGTTTCAGGGGATGTGGGTCTTTGGGGGATCATTAGAGTCTGGGGAGAGCTGAGATTTTTGGGGTGACTTTGGGGCCTGGGAGTCCTGGGATGTAGGGGGGTCATTGTGGTCAGGGGGGCTGGGGTTTGGGGGTCATAGGGTTTGGGGGGTCTGGGGTCTGGTGGGGATGTGGGGATTTGAGCTCTGGGTGTGTCACTGGGATCCAGGGGACCTGGTGCTTTGGGGGATCATTGGGCTCTGGGGGGTCATTGGGATCTGGGGACGTCACGGGACCTGGGGTGACTTGAGATTTGGGGGGATCAGCAGGGTCTAGGGAGGTCATTGGGGTCTGGGGGGACCTGGGGCCGTGGAGCACGTTGGCTTTTGGGGATCTGAAGACTGGGGATCCTTGGGATCTACAGACACTTGGCATTTGCAGGGTCCCTGGGGTTTGGTGGGACTTGGGGTTTGGGGATCCTTCAGGTTTGGGGGCAATTGGGTTTTGGTGTGTCCCTGGGTCTTGGGGGTCTCTGGGGTCCCTGGGGTTTGGGGTCCCTGCCCCCCTCATCTCCTCCCTTTCCCCCCCCAGAGCTCCTGAAGGAACCCCAGCTCCTGCGCAGCCGCTCCAGCACCGTCCGTGCCCCCCCAACCCCCCGACCCCCGCCTGCCCCACTGCGGGCTCCCCCCAGCCCCCCCGCTGCTGCCTCGATGCTTGATAAACACTGAGAACTGCACTGGGGGCTTCACTGCAACCTCGCTGGGACACTGGGAGGCACTGGGAGGGAGATGGGGAGACTGGGAGGCACTGGGAGGGAGATGGGGAGACTGGGAGGCACTGGGAGCCGAGCTGGGCAGACTGGGAGGCACTGGGGTCCACCTGTGGGTGCAGCTCACGTCTCCCCCTCCCCTCTCCCAACTGGAGGACAGTCCCTCTCGTCCCATCCCTTGTTCCTTGGGAGAAGAGACCAGCACCCACCTCGCTCCAACCTCCTCCCCGCCAGCTGCAGAGAGCAACGAGGTCTCCCCTCAGCTCCTCTTCTCCACACCAAAGCCCCCTCAGATCCCTCACACCCTTCCCAGCCTCTCCACACCCCTCCCAGCTCCGGTCCCTTCTCCGCACGCTCTCCAGCCCCTCCAGGTCCCTCTTGGAACCAGGGAACGTTGGAATGGGTTGGGTTGGAAAAGTCCTTCCAGTTCCAATCCAACTCTTGACCCGAGGTCACTCCCAAACCACGGCCCTTCCCAGGGTCTCCATCCCCTTCTCTGGACGCTCTCCAGCCCCTCCAGGTCCCTCTTGGAGTGAGGAGCCCAAAACTGACCCCAGGGTTCCAGGTGCGGCCTCCCCAGGGGACGATCCCATCCCTGTGCCTGCTGGACACCCCATGGTGACCCCAGCCAGGATGCTGGTGGCCACCTGGGCCTCCGGGGCCACTGCTGGATCCTGTTGGGCCGCTGTCGACCAGCGCCCCAGGGCCTTTTCCCACCAGAAGGGATGGGAATGAAGGAGGGGAGGCCCTGGACCAGGAAGCCAGAGAAACCCTGGCTGCCCCATCCCTGGAGGGGTTCATGCTGGAGGAGCTTTGGAGCCCCTGATCCAGTGGGAGTTGTCCCTGCCCATGGCCGGGGGAGGATCGGGATGGGCTTGGAGGTCCCTTCCAACCCAAACCATTCCATGATCTCCATCACCATCAGCATTAGCACCACCACGAGTCAAACTAGATGAGCTTTGAGGTCTCTCACAATCCAAACCATTCCACAATTCCATGATCTCCATCGCCATCAGCATTAGCACCACCAGGATTGGACCTGGATGGGCTTTGAGGTCCCTTCCAGCCCAACCCATCCCATACTGGGAGTTGTGGGAAGCCAGCATCCCTCACCCAGCCTGGGCACCGCGGGGCCGTCATCTCCATCAGCCGTGGGCAGCGAGACCAGAGCTGGGACTGAAGAGATTTCCCATCTATAAATTTTCCAACATTCTTTTCCTTCCCAAGGACTGATTTTTGTGTTATTATCGTAGAGTCATAGAGTCACAGAATCATAGAATGGTTTGGGCTAGCGGAGACCTTAAAACTCATCCAGTCGCAGCCCTCTGGCCCTGGGCAGGGACACCTCCCACTGGATCAGGGGCTCCAATCCCCCATCCAACCTGGCCTTGAACCCCTCCAGGGATGGGGCAGATGCAACCTTCCGGGGCAACCTGTTCCAGGGCCTCCCCATCCTCATGGTGAAGAGATTTCTCCTTATCTCCAGTCGAACTCTGCCCCTCTCCAGTTTATCCCCATTGTCCCTTGTCCTGTCACCCCAAGCCTTTGGGAACAGCCCCTCCCCAGCTCTCTTGGAGCCCCTTCAGGCACTGGAAGCTGCTCTAAGGTCTCCTCGGAGCCTTCTCTTCTCCAGGCTGAACAACCCCAACTCTCTCAGCCTGTGAAAGATGACAAAAAATCCTTCTATAAATATAGAAATAATAAAAGGAGGACTAGGGAGACCATACAGTCCCTATTGGACGCAGAGGGAGCAATAGTTGCAGCTGGAGGCCAGTGACAAGTGGTGTCCCCAGGGCTCAGTGCTGGGTCCAGCCCTGTTCAATGTCTTTATCAATGACCTGGATGAAGGCATCGAGTGCACCCTTAGCAAGTTTGGGGATGACACTGAGCTGGGTGGAAGCGTGGATCTGCTGGAGGGTCGGGAGGCTCTGCAAAGGGATCTGAACTGGCTGGACCACTGGGCTGAGTCCAACGGCATGAGGTTTAACAAGGCCAAATGCCGGGTCCTGCACTTGGGGCACAACAACCCTGAGCAGTGCTACAAACTGGGAGAAGTCTGTCTAGAAAGCTGCCTGGAGGAGAGGGACCTGGGGGTGTTGGTTGACAGCGACTGAACATGAGCCAGCAGTGGCCCAGGTGGCCCAGAAGGCCAATGGCATCTTGGCTTGGATCAGAAACGGCGTGACCAGCAGGTTCAGGGAGGTTCTTCTCCCTCTGGACTCGGCACTGGGGGGACCGCTCCTCGAATCCTGTGTTCAGTTCTGGGCCCCTCACCACAAGAAGGATGTTGAGGCTCTGGAGCGAGTCCAGACAAGAGAAACGAAGCTGGTGAGGGGACTGGAGAACAACAGGAGCGGCTGAGAGAGCTGGGGGTGTTTATCCTGGAGAAGAGGAGGCTGAGGGGAGACCTCATTGCTCTCTACAACTACCTGAAAGGAGGTTGTGGACAGGAGGGAGCTGGCCTCTTCTCCCAAGTGACAGGGGACAGAACAAGAGGGAATGGCCTCAAGCTCGGCCAGGGGAGGTTTAGGCTGGACATTAGGAAAAAATTCTTCACAGAAAGGGTCATTGGGCAGTGGCAGAGGCTGCCCTGGGAGGGGGTTGAGTCACCTTCCCTGGAGGGGTTTAAGGGACCGGTGGACGAGTTGCTAAGGGACATGGGTTAGTGTTTGATAGGAATGGTTGGACTCAATGATCCAGAGGGTCTCTTCCAACCTGGTTATTCTATGATTCTAGGATTCTATCCCTCTGGACCTTGAACTCCACCAGTGCCCAATCCCTGCAGCCCAGGCTGCCACCGAACCTAATGTCACTGGTCAGTTCGCTTGTATTGGTGACCACCAGGTCCAGTTTTGCATCTCCTCAGGTCGGGGTCTCTATCAGCTGCGCTAAGAAGTGACCCTCAATGCACTCCAGGAGTCTCCTGGATTGCCCACAGCTTGCCGGGATGCTTTTCCATCAGATGTTGGGGTGGTTGAAGTCCCAGAGTAGGATCACAGAATGACAGAATCACAGAATCAGTAGGTAGAAAGGACCCTCTGGATCATCGAGTCCAACCATACCCATCAATCACTGACCCATGTCCCTCAGCACCTCGTCCACCCGTCCCTTAAACCCCTCCAGGAAGGTGACTCAACCCCCTCCCTGGGCAGCCTCTGCCAGGGCCCAAAGACCCTTTCCATGAGATGCTTTTCCCTAATGTCCAGCCTGAAGGGATGGACCCAGAGGGAAGGGATGGACCCAGAGGGCAGGGATGGATCCAGAGGGAAGGGATGGATCCAGAGGGAAGGGATGGACCTAGAGGGAAATGATAAGATGGGAGGAATGAGATGGGCCCCTGTGCAAGTGTTAGACCCAGAGGGAAGGCTTGGATCCAGACAGGATGGATTGAATGAGATGGAATGATAGAATCACCAGGTTGGAAAAGACCTCTTGGATCATTGACTCCAACCATTCCTGTCGGCCACTAAACCTCAGCACCTCGTCCACCCATCCCTTAAACACCTCCAGGAAACTCAACCCCCTCCCTGGGCAGCCTGTTCCAGTGCCCCATGACCCTTTCCATCAAGAAATTTTCCTAATATCCAGCCTGAATGGACGGCCCCAAAGGGAAGGGATGGACCCAGAGGGAAGTGATGAATCCAGAGGGAAGGGAAGGACCCAGAGGGAAGGGATGGATCCAGGGGGAAGTTATGGATCCAGAGGGAAGGGATGGATTGAAAGGGAAGTTATGGATGCAGGGGGAATTATAGGATCTAGAAGGGAGAGATGGACCCAGAGCAAAGTGCTGGATCCCAGCGTTCCAGCCTGTTCATATCTCTTTGGAGACTCAAAACCCTCCAGGAGATCGACAGCTCCTCCCAGCTTAGTGTCCTCTGCAATGTCGCTGAGGGTGCCCTGGATGCCTTCATCCAGGTCATTGATAAAGATGTTGAAAAGGAAAGGGATGGATCCAGAGGGAAGGGATGGATCCAGAGGGAAGGGATGGACCCAGAGCGCAGGGATGCATCAAGAGGGAAGGGATGGACCCAGAGGGCAGGGATGGATCCAGAGGGAAGGGATGCATCCAGAGGGCAGGGATGGATCCAGAGGGAGGGGATGGATCCAGAGGGAAGGGATGGACCCAGAGGGAAGGGATGGACCCAGAGGGCAGGGATGGATCCCGAGGGCAGTGGTGCATCCAGGGGAAGAGATGCCCCCAAAGGAGGAGGACGGGGCAGCTGGGGCAGGAGAAGCTCTCCAAGCTGTGGGCCAATGGCAGGGAGCCCCGAGGGCGCCTCAGCTGTTCCCAGGCAGAGCCCCGGCCCAGAGCACCCTGAGGAGCAGACAGACGGACGGCCGCGCGCCCGCGCCTCTGCCTGGAGACGAGTGATGCTGCCCAGCTGCGCTGCGCACTGGGCCGCGCTGGGACTGCCAGTGGCGCCACTGGGCAGCACTGGGGCAGAGTGCGGCTGGCTCGGGGGTGCCGGCACCTCTGCCTTCTGTGCCGGGAGCACCATGGGGGCTGCTGGCGTGCTGGGAGCTGGGGCCGTGCTGGTGGCACTGGTGGCGCTGGGAGCCCACGGGGCTGCCGGCGACGAGACCCGAGGTGAGCTCAGCCCCATGGCGTGGGGAGGTGCTGGGCGCTGCCGGGGGGCTGGAGCCCAACCCCGGCTTGGGGGGCCGTGAGGGCGAGCCAGGGGGAGAGGGGGTGGCATGGGGAAAGGGGGTCCCCGGGCATGACCCTGGGGAAGGGATGGAGCTGGAGGGAAGGGATGGAGCTAGGGGGAAGGGATTGACCTGGAGGGAAGGGATGGAGCTGGAAGGAAGGGATGGAGATAGGGGGTAGTGATGGAGACAGGAGATAGGGATGGAGGTAGAGGGAAGGGAAGGAGCTAGAGGGAAGGGCTGGACCCAGAGGGAAGGGATGGAGCCAGGGGGAAGTGACAGACCTAGAGGGAAGGAATGGAGCTAGGGGGAAGAGATGGAGTTAGGGCGAAAGGATGGAACTAGGAGGCAGGGATGGACTAAGAGGGAAGAGATGGAGCTAGAGCGAGGGGATGGACCTGGAGGGAAGGGATGGTTCCGGAGGGAAGGGATGGAGCTAGAGGGAAGGGATGGACCTGGAGGGAAGAGATAGAACTAGGGGGAAAGGGTGGATCCAGGGGGAAGGGATGGACCTGGAGCGAATGGATTCTCCTGGAGGGAAGTGTTGGATACAGAGAGAAGGGATGGAACCAGAGAGAAGGGATGGACCTACAGGGGTGAGATGGAGCTAGGGCGAAGGGATGGAGCTAGGGGGAAGGGTGGGGTCTGAGGGAAGAGATGGATCCAGAGGGACGAGATGGACCCAGAGGGAAGGGTTGGAGCCAGAGGGAAGGGATGGATTGAAAATGAAGTTATGGATCCAGAGGGAAGGGATGGATTGAAAGGGAAGCTATGGATCCAGAGGGAATTACAGGATCTAGAGGGGAGAGATTGACCCCAAGGGAAGTGATGGATCCCAGCGTTCCAGCCTGTTCAGATCTCTTTGGAGACTCAAAATCCACCAGGAGATCGGCAGCTCCTCCCAGCTTAGTGTCCTCTGCAAAGTCACTGAGGGTGCCCTGGATGCCTTCATCCAGGTCATTGATAAAGATGTTGAAAGGGGAAGGGATGGATCCAGAGGGAAAGGATGGATCCAGAGGGAAGGGATGGATCCAGAGGGAAGGGATGGATCCAGAGGGAAGGGATGAACCTAGAGGGAAGGGTTGGATCCAGAGGGAAGGGATGAACCGAGAGGGAAGGGATGGACCTAGAGGGAAATGATAAGATGGGAGGAAAGAGATGGGCCCCGATGCAAGTGTTAGACCCAGAGGGAAGGCTTGGATCCAGACAGGATGGATTGAATGAGAATGAATGATAGAATCACCAGGTTGGAAAAGGCCTTTTGGATCATCGAGTCCAACCATTCCTGTCGGCCACTAAACCTCAGCACCTCGTCCACCCATCCCTTAAACACCTCCAGGAAACTCAACCCCCTCCCTGGGCAGCCTGTCCCAGTGCCCAATGACCCTTGCCATGAAAAAAATTTCCTAATATCCAGCCTGAGTGGATGGATGCAGAGGGAAGGGATGGATCCAGAAGGAAGGGATGGATTCAGAGGGAAGGGATGGATCCAGAGGGATTGAAAGGGAAGTTATGGATCCAGAGGGAATTATAGAATCTGGAGGGGAGAGATGGACCCAGAAGGAAGTGGAAGATCCCAGCGTTCCAGCCTGTTCAGATCCCTTTGGAGACTCAAAACACCCCAGGAGATCGACAGTTCCTCCCAGCTTAGTGTCCTCTGCAAAGTCGCTGAGGGTGCCCGGGATGCCTTCATCCAGGTCATTGATAAAGATGTTGAAAAGGAAAGGGTTGGATCCAGAGGGAAGGGATGGACCCAGAGGGAAGGGATGGATCCAGAGGGAAGGGATGGATCCAGAGGGCAGGGATGGATCCAGAGGGCAGGGATGGACCCAGAGGGCAGGGATGGATCCAGAGGGCAGGGATGGACCCAGAGGGAAGGGATGGACCCAGAGGGCAGTGGTGCATCCAGGGGAAGAGATGCCCCCAGAGGAGGACAGGAGGGAAGTGAGATTGTGTAGGGAAAAAATCAGAAGGGCTAAGGCTCAGCTAGAAATTGGATTGGCCAAGTCAGTGAAAGATAACAAAAAATCTTTCTACAAATATATAAATAATAAAAGGCAGACTAGGGAGACCATACAGTCCCTATTGGACACAGAAGGGACAACAGTAACAGGGGATGAGGAAAAGGCTGAGGTACTTAATGCCTTCTTTGCCTCAGTCTTTAGTCGTAAGGAGGGTCGTTCCGTCTGTGTACTAACCCAGGAGCTAGAGGAGCATAATGAGGCTCCCGTGATCCAAGAGGAGGTGGTCAGAGCCTTGCTAGCCCGACTGGACAGTCACAAGTCTATGGGGCTGGACGGGATTCACCCTAGGGTACTGAAGGAGCTGGCGGATGTGCTGGCCAAACCCCTTTCCATCATCTTCCAACAGTCCTGGAAGACTGGGGAAGTCCCACTGGACTGGAGGCTGATGTTGTGCCCATCTACAAAAAGGGCCGCAGGGAGGACCCAGGAAACTACAGGCCTGTCAGTCTGACCTCAGTGCCAGGGAAAGTCATGGAACAGGTGATCTTGAGTGCGGTCATGAAGCACATGCAAGAGAACCGGGTGATCAGGCCCAGTCAACATGGGTTCACAAAAGGCAGGTCTTGCCAGACTAACCTGATCGCCTTCTATGACAAAGTGACCCGGCTACTGGATGAGGGAAAGGCTGTGGATGTGGTCTTCCTGGACTTCAGCAAAGCCTTTGACACAGTTTCTCACAGCATTCTGCTTGAGAAACTGTCAGCCTCTGGCCTGGACAGGCACACACTCTCCTGGGTGGAAAACTGGTTGGATGGCCGGGCCCAGAGAGTGGTGGGAAATGGTGTGAAATCCAGCTGGAGGCCAGTGACAAGTGGGGTTCCCCAGGGCTCAGTGCTGGGTCCAGCCCTGTTCAATGTCTTCATCAATGATCTGGATGAAGGCATCGAGTGCACCCTGAGCAAGTTTGGGGACGACACTAAGCTGGGTGGAAGTGTCGATCTGCTGGAGGGTCGGGAGGCTCTGCAAAGGGATCTGAACAGGCTGGACCGCTGGGCAGAGTCCAACGGCATGAGGTTTAACAAGGCCAAATGCCGGGTCCTGCACTTGGGGCACAACAACCCTATGCAGTGCTACAGACTGGGAGAAGTCTGTCTAGAAAGCTGCCTGGAGGAGAGGGACCTAGGGGTGTTGGTTGACACCCGACTGAATATGAGCCAGCAGTGTGCCCAGGTGGCCAAGAAGGCCAATGGCATCTTGGCTTGTATCAGAAACGGCGTGACCAGCAGGTCCAGGGAGGTTATCCTCCCTCTGTACTCGGCACTGGTGAGACCGCTCCTTGAATACTGTGTTCAGTTCTGGGCCCCTCACCACAAGAAGGATGTTGAGGCTCTGGAGAGAGTCCAGAGGAGAGCAACAAAGCTGGTGAAAGGGCTGGAGAACAGGCCTTATGAGGAGCGGCTGAGAGAGCTGGGGTTGTTTAGCCTGGAGAAGAGGAGGCTGAGGGGTGACCTCATTGCTCTCTACAACTACCTGAAAGGACGTTGTAGAGAGGAGGGTGCTGGCCTCTTCTCCCAAGTGACAGGGGACAGGACAAGAGGGAATGGCTTCAAGCTCCGCCAGGGGAGGTTTAGGCTAGACGTTAGGAAAAAATTCTTTACAGAAAGGGTCATTGGGCACTGGAACAGGCTGCCCAGGGAGGTGGTTGAGTCACCATCCCTGGAGGCGTTTAAGGCACGGGTGGACGAGGTGCTGAGGGATATGGTTTAGTGTTTGGTAGGAACGGTTGGACTCGGTGATCCGGTGGGTCTCTTCCAACCTGGTTATTCTGTGTGTGTGATTCTGCGTGTGAGGAGGACGGGGCAGCTGGGGCAGGAGAAGCTCTCCAAGCTGTGGGCCAATGGCAGGGAGCCCCGAGGGCGCCTCAGCTGTTCCCAGGCAGAGCCCCGGCCCAGAGCACCCTGAGGAGCAGACAGACAGACGGCTGCGCGCCCGCGCCTCTGCCTGGAGACGAGTGATGCTGCCCAGCTGCGCTGCGCACTGGGCCGCGCTGGGACTGCCAGTGGCGCCACTGGGCAGCACTGGGGCAGAGTGCGGCTGGCTCGGGGGTGCCGGCACCTCTGCCTTCTGTGCCGGGAGCACCATGGGGGCTGCTGGCGTGCTGGGAGCTGGGGCCGTGCTGGTGGCACTGGTGGCGCTGGGAGCCCACGGGGCTGCCGGCGAGGAGAGCCGAGGTGAGCTCAGCCCCACGGCGTGGGGAGGTGCTGGGCGCTGCCGGGGGGCCGGAGCCCAACCCCGGCTTGGGGGGCCGCGAGGGCGAGCCAGGGGGAGAGGGGGTGGCATGGGGAAAGGGGGTCCCCGGGCATGAGCCTGGGGAAGGGCTGGATCCAGAGGGAAGGGATGGAGCTAGGGGGAAGGGATGGAGCTGGAGGGAATTGATGGAGCCTTGGGGAAGGGATTGACCTGGAGGGAAGGGATGGAGCTAGAAGGAAGGGATGGAGATAGGGGGTAGGGATGGAGACAGGAGGTAGGGATGGAGGTAGAGGGAAGGGAAGGAGCTAGAGGGAAGGGCTGGATCCAGAGGGAAGGGATGGAGCCAGGGGGAAGTGACAGACCTAGAGGGCAGGGATGGATCCAGGGGGAAGGGATGGATCCAGAGGGCAGGGATGGACCCAGAGGGCAGGGATGGACCCAGAGGGCAGGGATGGATCCAGAGGGCAGTGGTGCATCCAGGGGAAGAGATGCCCCCAGAGGAGAAGGACGGGGCAGCTGGGGCAGGAGAAGCTCTCCAAGCTGTGGGCCAATGGCAGGGAGCCCCGAGGGCGCCTCAGCTGTTCCCAGGCAGAGCCCTGGGGGGAAGGGATGGAGTTAGGGGGAAGTGATGGGCCTAGGGGGAAGGGGTGGAGCTAGAAGGAAGGGCTGGATCCAGAGGGAAGGGATGGAGCTAGGGGAAGGGATGGAGCTTGGGGGAAGGGATGGAGTTAGGGGGAAGGGATGAAGCTGGGGGGAAGGGATGGATCTGGAAGGAATGTATGGGGCTAGGGGGAAGGGATGGATCCAGAGGGAAGGGATGGATCCAGAGGGAAGGTCTGTACCAAGATTTTGGGAGTGGATCCAGAGGGAAGGGATGGATTTGAAAGGGGCAGCGGCTCCTCACCCCAGCTCTGCTCCAACAGGATTCTTCGAGCACCAGCAGAAATCCGACTGCTACTTCACCAACGGCACCGAGCGGGTGAGGTTAGTGCAGAGATACATCTACAACCGGGAGCAGCTCGTGCACTTCGACAGCGATGTGGGGGTCTTCGTGGCCGACACCCCCCTGGGCGAGCCTGTTGCCAAACAGTTCAACAGCCAGGAGGATTTCCTGCAGTATTTACGGGCTGCAGTGGACACGTTCTGCCGACACAACTACGAGGCGTGGACTCCTTTCACCGTGGATCGTCGAGGTGAGCGCGTGGCAGCCCCTCTCCGGGGGTCGGGCACGAGCCAAGCCCCCGGGCGCAGGAGGGCAGCGCGTGTCCGTGCCGCGCTCGCGCAGAGCCCCCGCGCCCTTCCCCGAGGCCCCCAGCCCCACCACGGCCGCGGCTGGACGGGACCCCCAGGGCTCCTCCAGTCCAGCTCCCGGCCCTGCCCACAGCCCAGTCTCCAGCCCAAACCTCCCCTGGCCCAGCCGCAGGGGGTTCCTCTCATCCCATCGCTTGTTCCTGGCGAGAAGAGACCGACCCGCTGGACGAGGACGGGGCTGGGTGGTGGCCACAGGGCTTCGGCTTGGACGGCAGCACAACTTTCTTCCCCAGAAGGGCTCTCAGGCCCTGGAACGGCTGCGCAGGGAGGTGGTGGAGTCCCCATCCCTGGAGGGGTTCCCAAGCCGGGCAGATGAAGTGCTCGGAGATCTGGGTTAGCAGTGGCCGCGTCCAGTTGGCCTTGAGGGTCTCCAAGGTCCTTCCCAACCTAGCGATTCAATATTTTCTGGTCTCTCGAACCTAGAGAGCTTGTACTGGTTGGGTTTGAAGGTCTCCAAAGTCCTTCCCAACCTCGTGATTCACTGCTTTCTGGTTCCTCTTTGCTGTAAAGCTTCTCCAGGCTGAGCTTGAGGGTTTCCAAGGTCTTTCCCCACATTGTGATTCAATGGTTTCTCGCTCCTGGAGAGCTCCAGGTGGCCTTGAGGATTTCCAAACTCTTTCCCAACCTTGCGATTCAATGCTTTCTGATTCTTCGTACATGGAGAGCTCCAACTGGGCTTCAGGGTCTCCAACGTCTTTCCCAAATTATTGATTCAATGATTTCCAGTCCCTCTAACCTGGAGAGCTCTGGTTGGCCTTGAGGGTCTCCAAGGTCTTTCCCAACCTCGCAATTCATTGCTGTCTGGTTCCTCATACCTGGACAGTCATTCCATTTGGGCTTGAGGGTCTCCAAGGTCCTTCCCAGCCTCGCCATTCCATGCTTTCTCGCCCCTGGAGAGCTCCGGCTCGTCTTGAGGGTGTCGGAGCCCTCTCCCAGCAGCGCCTCTGTGCTCTCTGCCTCCCGGCCTGCCCCGCGAGCCCCCGGCCCCCTGTCTGGGGAGCAGAGGGCGAGCCCTGGTCCAGGCTGGGTGGCCCCTGGGCTCTGGCAGCCCCGGGGCAGCTCTCTGGCGCTCTCCCCCAGTGCAGCCCCAGGTGGAAATCCACCCCGTGCAGTCGGGCTCCCTGCCCCAGCCCGACAGGCTGGTTTGTGCCGTGACGGATTTCTACCCCGCCGAGATCGAGGTGAAGTGGTTCAAGAACGGGCAGGAGGAGGTGGAGGGCGTGGTGTCCACGGACGTGATGCAGAACGGAGACTGGACCTACCAGGTGCTGGTGATGCTGGAAACCATCCCACAGCATGGGGAGACCTACACGTGCCAGGTGGAGCACGCCAGCCTGCAGCGCCCCGTCACCCAGGCGTGGGGTAAGAGCCTGGGCTGGGGGCAGGGGGAGTGGGACGGGGCCCCCCGAGCCCTGAGCCCCTGCTCTCGGCCCCGCAGAGCTGCAGGCGGACGGCGCCAGGAGCAAGATGCTGACGGGGGTGGGGGGCTTCGTGCTGGGCTTCGTCTTCCTGGCGCTGGGGCTCGTCCTCTACGGTCGCAACAAGGTCAGCGGGGGACAGGGGGACAGTGGGCTGGGGCTCAGTGGGGTCTGGGTGTCATTGGGGTCTGGGGTTTCATTGGGGTTTAGGGGGTCATTGGGTTCTGTGGAGGACCTGGGATTTCAGGGGTCTTTGGGATCTGGGGCTTTGAGGGATCTGGGGGGCCCGGGGTTTGGTGGGGATGTGGGGATTGGGGGGCCTTGGAGTTCTTGGGGCTCACTGGGTTTTGGGGCTCATTGAGGTCTTGGGGATCATTGGGATCTGGGGGGACCTGGGATTCGGGAGGGGGTCTTTGGGGTATGGGAGTCCTGGGGTTTGGGGGTTCATTGGGGTCTTGGGAGTTATTGGGGTCTGGGAGGACCTGGACTTTGGAGGATCATTGCAGTCTGGGGTGTCATTTCATTCTGGGGGTTCATTGGGGTCTGGGGGCATCATTAGGGTCTGTGGGTATCTGGGTCTTTGGGGAGTCATTAGGGTCTGGGAGATCATTGGGTCCTGGGGAGGCGTGGGGTTTGGGGGGTCATTGTGATCTGGGGTTCTCTTTGGTTTTGGGGTCCCTGGAGTCTGGGGGTCCCTAGGATTTAAAGGGATCTGGGACATTGGGTGTTTCTAGGGTTTCGGGATCCTTGGGGTTTGGTGGGACTTGGGTATCCTTCAGGTTTGCGGGCACATGGGGTTTGGGGGTCTCTGGGGTTTGAGTCCCTGAGTTTCAATTCAGTCCCTGGGGTTTGGGAAGGTCCCTCAGGTCTCTAGGGGTTCCAGGACCTCGAGAGATCCCAAGGGCTGGTGGAGACCTAGGGACTGGGGGTCCATGAGGTCTGGGGGGATCTGGGGTTTGAGGGGTTCCTGGTGTTTGGGGGCACTTGGGGTTTGGGGATCTCTGGGGTCTGGAGTGTCCTTGGGGTTGGAGGGTCTCTGGGATTTGGGGGCGGGGGGGAAACGTTGGGTTCGGGGGGTCCTGGGTTTGGGTGTCCCTGGGGTTTGTATTAGTCCCTGGTCTTTGCAGAGTCCATAGTGTTCATGGTGCTCCCTGGAGTCTTGGGGTCCCTGGGTCTGGAGGTCATTGGGGTCTGGGGGTGACCTGCGGTCTGGAGGGAACCTGGGGTTTGGGTGGATCTTTGCGGTCTGTGGGTGTTGTTGGTGTCTGGGGTTTTGGGGTCTCTTTGGTTTTGGTGTGCCTGGAGTCTGGGGGTCCTGAGGCTTTAAGGGATCTGGGGCAATGGGTGTTTCTAGGGTTTCAGGATCCTTGGGATCTATGGGGACCTGGGGTTTGCAGGGTCCATGGGGTTTGGTGGGACTTGGGGTTTGGGGGTCTCTGGATTGTGGTGGTTCCCTGGGGTTTGGGGTCTCTGCCCCCCTCATCTCCTCCCTTTCCCCCCCCAGAGCTCCTGAAGGAACCCCAGCTCCTGCGCAGCCGCTCCAGCGCCGTCTGTGCCCCCCAGCCCCCCGACCCCCACCTGCCCCACTGCGGGCTCCCCCCAGCCCCCCCGCTGCTGCCTCGATGCTTGATAAACACTGAGAGCTGCACTGGGGGCTTCACTGCAACCTTGCTGGGGACACTGGGAGGCACTGGGAGGGAGATGGGGAGACTGGGAGGCACTGGGAGGGAGATGGGGAGACTGGGAGGCACTGGGAGCTGAGCTGGGCAGACTGGGAGGCTCTGGGAGCCAAGCTGGGCATACTGGGAGGCACTGGGAGCTGATGTGGGAAGACTGGGAGGCACTGGGAGCTGAGCTGGGCAGACTGGGAGGCACTGGGATCCAGCTGTGGGTGCAGCTCACGTCTCCCCCTCCCCTCGCCCAACTGGAGGACGGTCCCTCTCGTCCCATCCCTTGTTCCTTGGGAGAAGAGACCAGCACCCACCTCGCTCCAACCTCCTCCCTGCCAGCTGCAGAGAGCGACAAGGGCTCCCCTCAGCTCCTCTTCTCCACACCAAAGCCCCCTCAGACCCCTCACACCCTTCCCGGCCTCTCCACACCCCTCCCAGGTCCGGTCCCTTCTCCACACGTTCTCCAGCCCCTCCAGGTCCCTCTTGGAACCAGGGAACGTTGGAATGGGTTGGGTTGGAAAAGTCCTTCCAGATCCAATCCAACTCTTGACCCGAGGTCACTCCCAAACCACGGCCCTTCCCAGGGTCTCCATCCCCTTCTCCGGACGCTCTCCAGCTCCTCCAGGTCCCTCTTGGAGTGAGGAGCCCAAAACTGACCCCAAGGTTCCAGGTGCGGCCTCCCCAGGGGACGATCCCATCCCTGTGCCTGCTGGACACCCCATGGTGACCCCAGCCAGGATGCTGGTGGCCACCTGGGCCTCCGGGGCCACTGCTGGATCCTGTTGGGCTGCTGTCGACCAGTGCCCCAGGGCCTTTTCCTACCAGAAGGGATGGGAATGAAGGAGGGGAGGCCCTGGCCCAGGACGCCAGAGAAACCCGAGCTGCCCCATCCCTGGAGGGGTTCATGCTGGAGGAGCTTTGGAGACCCTGATCCAGTGGGAGGTGTCCCTGCCCATGGCCAGGGGAGGATCGGGATGGGCTTGGAGGTCCCTTCCAACCCAAACCATTCCACGTTCTCCATCACCATCAGTATTAGCACCACCACGAGTCAAACTAGATGAGTTTTGAGGTCTCTCACAATCCAAACCATTCCACAATTCCATGATCTCCATCGCCACCAGCATTAGCACCACCAGGATGGGACCTGGATGGGCTTTGAGGTCCCTTCCAGCCCAACCCATCCCATGCTGGGAGTTCTGGGAAGCCAGCATCCCTCACCCAGCCTGGGCACCGCGGGGCCGTCATCTCCATCAGCCGTGGGCAGCGAGACCAGAGCTGGGACTGGAGAGATTTCCCATCTATAGATTTTCCAACATTCTTTTCCTTCCCAAGGACTGATTTTCATGTTATTATTGTAGAGTCATAGAGTCACAGAATCATAGAATGGTTTGGGTTGGCGGAGACCTTAAAGCTCATCCAGTTGCAGCCCTCTGGCCCTGGGCAGGGACACCTCCCACTGGATCAGGGGCTCCAATCCCCCATCCAACCTGGCCTGGAACCCCTCCAGGGAAGGGGCAGATGCAACCTTCCGGGGCAACATGTTCCAGTTCCTCCCCATCCTCATGGTGAAGAGATTTCTCCTTATGTCCAGTCGAACTCTGCCCCTCTCCAGTTTATCCCCATTGTCCCTTGTCCTGTCACCCCAAGCCTTTGGGAACAGCCCCTCCCCAGCTCTCTTGGAGCCCCTTCAGGCACTGGAAGCTGCTCTAAGCTCTCCTCGGAGCCTTCTCTTCTCCAGGCAGAGAGAGTTGGGCTGCAACCCCAACTCTCTCAGCCTCTCCTCGTATGCTCCAGCCCTCGGTTCATCCTTGTTGCCTCCCCTGGACCCGTTCCTACTGCTCCATCTCCTTCTCATCTTGAGGGTTCCAGAAGTGGAGACAACACTCCAGATGAGGTCTCACCCGAGTGGAGCAGAGGGGACAATCCCCTCCCTCGCCCTGTTGGCCGCGTGGCTTCTGATGCAGCCCAGGACGCGCTTGGATTCTGGGCTGTGAGCACACGTTGCCAGCTCAGGTTGAGGTTCTCCTCCCCCAGCACCCCAAGTCCTCCTCCTCATGCTGTTCTCCATCCCATCATCCCCCGTCGTGTACTGAAGTCGGGGATTGCCCTGACCCAGGTGTAGGACCCTGCACTTGGCCCTGTTGAACCTCATGAGGTTCTCCCAGCCCCACTTCTCCAGCCTGTCCAGGTCCCTCGGGATGATCCTGTCCTTCAAGTGTGGCACCTGCCCCACTCAGCTTGCTGTGACCTCCAAACTTGCTGAGAGGGCCCTCGATCTCGCTGTCTGCGTCACTGCTGAAGATATTCAACAGCACCGATCCCAGTACGGACCCCTGAGGGACACCACTGGTCACCATCCTCCATCTGGACTTGAAGCCATTGACCACTACGCTTCGAACACGACCATCCAACCAGGTTCTTCTCCACTGAACCATCCACCCATCAAATCCATCTCTCTCCAGTTTAGAGAGAAGGATGCTGGGGGGGACCATGTCAGAGGCTTTACAGAAGCCCAGGTAGATCCCATCCATCGGATCACCCGTGTCCACTGCTGAGGTCACCCACTAAGCTGGTCATACGGGACCTTCCCTGGTGAAGCCGTGCTGGCTGCCGTTAATCACCTCCCTGTCCTCCATGGGCTTGAGCAGAGCTTCTAGGAGCATCTGTCCCACGATCTCCCCAGGCACAGGGGGGAGGCTGGCAGGTCAGTGATCCCCTGACTTGCGTTCCCTTTTTAACAACAGGCACGACGTTCCCCTTCTTCCAGTCCCCAGGGACTTCTCCCACCTGCCGTGACTTTTCAAATATCACGGAGAGTGGCTGGGCAACCACATCTGCCAGTCCCCTAAGGGCTCCGGGGTGCAGCTCCTCAGCTCCCATAGACTTATAAATGTTCGGGTTCCTCAGCTGGTCACGAACCTGATCGTCCTCTCCAGTGGGAGAGGGTTTATCCCCCTGGTCACCATCCTGCTGTCCCATGACGCGGGAGGGGAGAGGAGAGCGGTTATCAGCGAAGAGTGAGCAGAAACGTTGTTAAGTCCCTCAGCCTTCTCCTTGTCTGCTGAGCCGTGATCACCGTTTCCAACCATCAGTGGGATAGGTTCTCTTTGACCTTCCTCTTTTGGTGGATGGACCTGTAGAAGCTCTTCTCGTTGGTCTTCCCTTCCCTCGCCAAGTTCAGCTCCAGCTGTGCCGTGGCCTTCCTGGCTCCATCCCTACACAACCGGGCAGCGTCCTGAGGAACATCCCAGGTTCCCCATCCCTGCTTGTCCTGCCCGTGCGGCTACCTCTTCTTCTTGAGTTTAACCAGCGGGTCTCGACTCAGACACGCCGGTCTCTTCCCTTCCCTGCTTGATTTCCTACAGACGGGGACTGAGCGCTCTTGTGTTGCACGGAAACCATCTTCCAGCTCTGTTCTGCTCCCTTGTCTTGGAGGACGTCATCCCAGGGGATCCTACTGAGTAATTCCTTGACCAGCTGGGAGTCTGCTTTCCTGAAATGGTGTCCTGACTATACTCCTCACCTGTCCCACATCCTAGCAGCTCAGGAGAAAAGTCCTAGCAGCTCAGGAGAAAGCCATCCCATGTTCCGGAAAAAAAGCCGGCAGGGAAGAAAACCAGCTTGGTTGAACAGAGAGATCTTGAGTGATATCAAGAAGAACAGAAATGTTTATGGGCTCTGGAAGAGGGGACAGGCCTCTGGACTACAGGAGGGAGGTGAGATTGTGTAGAGAAAAAATCAGAAGGGCGAAGGCTCAACTAGAAATCAGATTGGCAAAGTCTGTGAAAGACAAAAAGAAAACTTTCTATAAATATATAAATAATAAAAGGAGGACTAGGGAGACCATCCAGTCCCTATTGGATGCAGAAGGAACAACAGTGACAGGGGATGAGGAAAAGGCTGAGGTACTTAATGCCTTCTTTGCCTCAGTCTTTAATTGTAAAGAAAGTCGTTCCGTCTGTGTACAAACCCAGGAGCTAGAGGAGCAGAATGAGGTTCCCGTGATCCAAGAGGAGGTGGTCAGAGCCTTGCCAGCCCGACTAGACACCCACAAGTCTATGGGGCTGGATGGGATTCACCCAAGGGTATTGAAGGAGCTGGCGGGTGTGCTGGCCAAACCCCTTTCCATCATCTTCCAACAGTCCTGGAAGACTGGGGAAGTCCCACTGGACTGGAGGCTGACGTTGTGCCCATCTACAAGAAGGGTCACAGGGAGGATCCAGGGAACTCCAGGCCTGTCAGTCTGACCTCAGGGCCAGGGAAAGTCATGGAGCAGGTGATCTTGAGTGCGATCATGAAGCTCATGCAAGAGAACCGGGTGATCAGGCCCAGTCAACACGGGGTCACAAAAGGCAGGTCTTGCCAAACTAACCTGATCGCCTTCTATGACAAAGTGACTCGGCTGCTGGATGAGGGAAAGGCTGTGGATGGATCTTCCTGGACTTCAGCAAAGCCTTTGACACAGTTTCTCACAGCATTCTGCTTCAGAAACTGTCACCTCTGGGCTGGACAGGCGCACACTCTCCTGGGTGGAAAACTGGTTGGCTGGCCGGGCCCAGAGAGTGGTGGGAAATGGAGTTAACTCCAGCTGGAGGCCAGTGACAAGTGGGGTTCCCCAGGGCTCAGTGCTGGGTCCAGCCCTGTTCAATGTCTTTATCAATGACGTGGATGAAGGCACCGAGTGCACCCTTAGCAAGTTTTCAGACAACACTAAGCTGGGTGGAAGCTGGATCTGCTGGAGGGTCGGGAGGCTCCAAAGGGATCTGAACAGGCTGGATCCATGGGCAGAGTCCAATGGGATGAGGTTTAACAAGGCCAAATGCCGGGTCCTGCCCTTGGGGCACAACAACCCTGAGCAGCTCCAGACCAGGAGAAGTCTGTCTGGAAAGCTGCCTGGAGGAGAGGGACCTGAGGGTGTTGGTTGACAGCGACTGAACATGAGCCAGCAGTGGCCCAGGTGGCCAAGAAGGCCAATGGCATCTTGGCTTGGATCACAAACGGCGTGACCAGCAGGTCCAGGGAGGTTCTTCTCCCTCTGGACTCGGCACTGGTGAGACTGCATCTTGAATCCTGTGTTCAGTTCTGGGCCCCTCACCACAAGAAGGATGTTGAGGCTCTGGAGCGAGTCCAGAGAAGAGCAACGAAGCTGGTGACGGGGCTGGAGAAGAAGAGGAGCAGCTGAGAGAGCTGGGGGTGTTTAGCCTGGAGAAGAGGAGGCTGAGGGGAGACCTCATTGCTCTCTGCAACTCCCTGAGAGGAGATTGTGGAGAGGAGGGTGCTGGGCTCGTCTCCCAAGGGACAGGGGACAGGACGAGAGGGAATGGCCTCAAGCTCCACCAGGGGAGGTTCAGGCTGGACATTAGGAAAAAATTCTTCACAGAAATGGTGATTGGGCACTGGCAGAGGCTGCCCAGGGAGGGGGTTGAGTCCCCTTCCCTGGAGGGGTTTAAGGGACTGGTGGACGAGGTGCTAAGGGACATGGTTTAGTCTTTGATAGGAATGGTTGGACTCGATGATCCGGTGGGTCTCTTCCAACCTGGTTATTCTATGATTCGATGATTCTATCCCTCTGGACCTTCAACTCCACCAGTGCCCGATCCCTGCAGCCCAGGCTGCCACCGATCCTAATGTCGCTGGTCAGTTCGCTCGTATTGGTGACCACCAGGTCCAGTTTTGCATCTCCTCGGGTCGGGGTCTCTACCAGCTGCGCTAAGAAGTTACCCTCAATGCACTCCAGGAGTCTCCTGGATTGCCCCCAGCTTGCCAGGATACTTTTCCAGCAGATGTCGGCGTGGCTGAAGTCCCAGAGTAGGATCACAGTATCACAGAATCACTAGGTAGAAAGGACCCTCTGGATCATCGAGTCCAACCATTCCCATCAATCACTAACGCATGTCCCTCAGCACCTCGTCCACCCGTCCCTTAAACTCCTCCAGGAAGGTGACTCAACCCCCTCCCTGGGCAGCCTCTGCCAGTGCCCGAAGACCTTTTCCATGAGATGCTTTTCGCTAATGTTCAGCTTGAAGGGATGGACCCAGAGGGAAGGGATGGACCCAGAGGGAAGGGATAGATGCAGAGGGCAGGGATGGATCCAGAGGGCAGGCATGGATCCAGAGGGATGGGATGGATTGAAAGGGAAGTTATGGACCCAGAAGGAATTATAGGATCTAGAATGGAGAGATTGACCCAGAGGGAAGTGGTGGATGCCAGCGTTGCAGCCTGTTCAGATCCCTTTGGAGACTCAAAACCCACCAGGAGATTGACAGCTCCTCCCAGCTTAGTGTCCTCTGCAAAGTCGCTGAGGGTGTCCTGGATGCCTTCATCCAGGTCATTGATAAAGATGTTGAAAAGGGAAGGGATGGATCCAGAGGGAAGGGATGGACCCAGAGGGAAGGGATGGACCTAGAGGGAAGGGATGGACCTAGAGGGAAATGATAAGATGGGAGGAAAGAGATGGGTCCCAATGCAAGTGTTAGACCCAGAGGGAAGGCTTGGATCCAGACAGGATGGATTGAATGAGAATGAATGATAGAATCACCAGGTTGGAAAAGGCCTCTTGGATCATCGAGTCCAACCATTCCTGGCGGCCACTAAACCTCAGCACCTCGTCCACCCATCCCTTAAACACCTCCAGGAAACTCAACCCCCTCCCTGGGCAGCCTGTTCCAGTGCCCAATGACCCTTTCCATGAAAAAATTTTCCTAATATCCAGCCTGAATGGATGGATCCAGAGGTCAGGGATGGACACAGAGGGAAAGGATGGATGCAGAGGGAAGGGATGGATCCAGAGGGCAGGGATGGACCCAGAGGGCAGGGATGGACCCAGAGGGAAGGGATGGATCCAGAGGGCAGTGGTGCATCCAGGGGAAGAGATGCCCCCAGAGGAGAAGGACGGGGCAGCTGGGGCAGGAGAAGCTCTCCAAGCTGTGGGCCAATGGCAGGGAGCCCCGAGGGCGCCTCAGCTGTTCCCAGGCAGAGCCCCGGCCCAGAGCACCCTGAGGAGCAGACAGACGGACGGCCGCGCGCCCGCGCCTCTGCCTGGAGACGAGTGATGCTGCCCAGCTGCGCTGCGCACTGGGCCGCGCTGGGACTGCCAGTGGCGCCACTGGGCAGCACTGGGGCAGAGTGCGGCTGGCTCGGGGGTGCCGGCACCTCTGCCTTCTGTGCCGGGAGCACCATGGGGGCTGCTGGCGTGCTGGGAGCTGGGGCCGTGCTGGTGGCACTGGTGGCGCTGGGAGCCCACGGGGCTGCCGGCGAGGAGAGCCGAGGTGAGCTCAGCCCCACGGCGTGGGGAGGTGCTGGGCGCTGCCGGGGGGCCGGAGCCCAAGCCCGGCTTGGGGGGCCGCGAGGGCGAGCCAGGGGGAGAGGGGGTGGCATGGGGAAAGGGGGTCCCCGGGCATGAGCCTGGGGATGAGTTGGGAGGGACCTGGAGGGAAGAGATAGAACTAGGGGGAAAGGATGGATCCAGGGGGAAGGGATGGATCTGGGGAGAATGGATTGTCCTAGAGGGAAGTGCTGGATCCAGAGGAAAGGGATGGAACCAGAGGGAAGAGATGGACATGGAGGGATGATATGGAGTTATGGGGAGGGGATGGATCCAGAGGGTAGGGATGGAGCCAGACAGGAGTGACAGACTTAGAGGGAAGGGATGGAGTTAGGGGGAAGGGCTGGATCCAGAGGGAAGAGATGGACTCATAGGACGTAATGGACCCAGAGGGTAATGGCGAGTCCAGAGGGGAGGGATGGATCCAGAGGGTAGGGATGGAGCTAGGGGGAAGGGATGCACCTGGAGGGAAGGGATGGAGCTAGAGGGAAGGGATGTGTCCGAAGGGAAGTGATGAACCTAGATTTTGGGAGTGGATCCAGAGCAAGGGTGTGCATCCAGAGGGAAGGGAGGGATTTGAAGGAAGGGATGGATCCAGAGGGACATGGACGATCAGGAGAGTCAAGGCTGGGTGAACCTCATGAGGTCCAAGGAGGCCAAGGGCGAGGTCCTGCACTGGGCCAGGGCAATGGAAGCCCAAGGCCAGGCTGGGTGGAGGATGGATCGGGATCAGCCCTGAGGAGAAGGACTTGGGGTGCTGGGGGAGGAGAAGCTCCCCACGAGGCAGCAGAGTGGGCTCCCAGCCCAGAACCCCCCGTGTCCCGGGCTGCATCCAAAGCCGGGGGAGCAGCAGGAGGGAGGGGATTCTGCCCCTCTGCTGGCTCTGGAGAGACCCGACCTGGAGCCCGAGTCCAGCTCTGGAGCCCTCAGCACGGGGAGGACACGGAGCTGTTGGGGCGAGGCCAGAGGGGCCACGGGGATGATGCGAGGGCTGGTGAGAGTTGGGGTTCTCCTGACTTGTTGAGGAGCTTCCAGTACAGAAAGGGGCTCCGGGAAAGCTGGGGAGGGGCTCTGGGTCAGGGAGTGCAGGGATGGGATGAGGGGAATGGTTTTCAGCTTGAAGAGGGGAAATTGAGATGAGATCTTAGGGAGAAATGATTTGCTGTGAGGGTGGGGAGGCCCTGGCCCAGGTTGCCCAGAGCAGGGGTGGCTGCCCCATCCCTGGAGGGCTCAAGACCAGGCTGGATGGGGCTTGGAGCCCCTGATCCAGTGGGATTTGCCCCTGCCCATGGCAGCAGTTGGAAGGGGACGGGCTTTGAGGTCCCTTCCAACCCAAACTGTTCCGTGATCTCCATCCCCATCAGCATCAGCAGCACCGTGATGGGTACGACCATCATCTCCATCTCTGTCACTATGAACGGTCCGATCACCCTCGTCACTATTGTCACTAGTGACACCGAGAGTGGGATTGGGGGCGTCTCAGTGAGTTTGTCAGCGACACCAGAGTGTGTGGGATGGTGGGAACAGTGGGAGAAGGGATGGACCGAGAGAGAAGGGCTGGATGGAGAGAGAAGGGATGGAATGAGAGGGAAGGGAAGGATCCAGAGGGAAGGGATGGATTGAAAGGGAAGTTATGGATCCACAGAGAATTATAGGATGTAGAGGGGAGAGATTGACCTTGAGGGAAGTGGTGGATCCCAGTGTTCCAGCCTGTTCAGATGCCTTTGGAGACATAAAACCCCCAGGAGATCGACAGCTCCTCCCAGCTTAGTGTCCTCTGCAAAGTCCCTGAGGGTGCCCTGGATGCCTTCATCCAGGTCATTGATAAAGATGTTGAAAAGGGAAGGGATGGATCCAGAGGAAAGGGATGGACCCAGAGGGAAGGGATGGATTTGAAAGGGGGTCCCCAGGCATCCTCCCACATGCCGCATTGCTGGGCGCTGGAGGGGAAGGGGCAGCGGCTCCTGACCCCAGCTCTGCGCCAACAGGCTTCTTCCAGGACCAGTTTAAAGCCGACTGCTACTTCACCAACGGCACCGAGCGGGTGAGGTTTGTGTACAGACGCATCTACAACCGGGAGCAGTTCGTGCACTTCGACAGCGATGTGGGGGTCTTCGTGGCCGACAACCCCCTGGGCGAGCCTGATGCCGAATACTGGAACAGCCAGGAGGACAAACTGCAGTATAAACGGGCTGCAGTGGACAGGTTCTGCCGACACAACTACGAGGCGTGGATTCCTTTCACCGTGGATCGTCGAGGTGAGTGCGTGGCAGCCCCTCTGCGGGGGTCGGGCACGAGCCAAGCCCCCGGGCGCAGGAGGGCAGCGCGTGTCCGTGCCGCGCTCGCGCAGAGCCCCCGCGCCCTTCCCCGAGGCCCCCAGCCCCACCACGGCCGCGGCTGGACGGGACCCCCACGGCTCCTCCAGTCCAGCTCCCGGCCCTGCCCACATCCCAGTCTCCAGCCCAAACCTCCCCTGGCCCAGCCGCAGGGGGTTCCTCTCATCCCATCGCTTGTTCCTGGCGAGAAGAGACCGACCCGCTGGACGAGGACGGGGCTGGGTGGTGGCCACAGGGGTTCGGCTTGGACGGCAGCACAACTTTCTTCCCCAGAAGGGCTCTCAGGCCCTGGAACGGCTGCGCAGGGAGGTGGTGGAGTCCCCATCCCTGGAGGGGTTCCCAAGCCGGGCAGATGAAGTGCTCGCAGATCTGGGTTAGCAGTGGCCGCGTCCAGTTGGCCTTGAGGGTCTCCAAGGTCCTTCCCAACCTAGCGATTCAATATTTTCTGGTCTCTCGTACCTGGAGAGCTCATACTGGTTGGGTTTGAAGGTCTCCAAAGTCTTTCCCAACCTCGTGATTCAATGCTTTCTGGTTCCTCTTTGCTGTAAAGCTTCTCCAGGCTGAGCTTGAGGATTTCCAAGGTCTTTCCCCACATTGTGATTCGATGGTTTCTCCCTCTTGGAGAGCTCCAGTTGGCCTTGAGGATTTCCAAGCTCTTTCCCAACCTCGCGATTCAATGCTTTCTGATTCCTCATACATGGAGAGCTGCAATTGGGCTTCAGGGTCTCCAAGTTCTTTCCCAAATTAGTGATTCAATGCTTTCCAATCCCTCTAACCTGGAGAGCTCTGGTTGGACTTGTGGGTCTCCAAGGTCTTTCCCAACCTAGCAATTCATTGCTTTCTGGTTCCTCATACCTGGACAGTCATTCCATTTGGGCTTGAGGGTCTCCAAGGTCCTTCCCAGCCTCGCCATTCCATGCTTTCTCGCCCATGGAGAGCTCCGGCTGGTCTTGAGGGTGTCGGAGCCCTCTCCCAGCAGCGCCTCTGTGCTCTCTGCCTCCCGGCGTGCCCCGCGAGCCCCCGGCCCCCTGTCTGGGGAGCAGAGGGCGAGCCCTGGTCCAGGCTGGGTGGCCCCTGGGCTCTGGCAGCCCCGGGGCAGCTCTCTGGCGCTCTCCCCCAGTGCAGCCCCAGGTGGAAATCCACCCCGTGCAGTCGGGCTCCCTGCCCCAGCCCGACAGGCTGGTTTGTGCCGTGACGGATTTCTACCCCGCCGAGATCGAGGTGAAGTGGTTCAAGAACGGGCAGGAGGAGGTGGAGGGCGTGGTGTCCACGGACGTGATGCAGAACGGAGACTGGACCTACCAGGTGCTGGTGATGCTGGAAAGCATCCCGCAGCGCAGGGACACCTACACGTGCCAGGTGGAGCACGCCAGCCTGCAGCGCCCCGTCACCCAGGCGTGGGGTAAGAGCCTGGGCTGGGGGCAGGGGGAGTGGGACGGGGCCCCCCGAGCCCTGAGCCCCTGCTCTCGGCCCCGCAGAGCTGCAGGCGGACGGCGCCAGGAGCAAGATGCTGACGGGGGTGGGGGGCTTCGTGCTGGGCTTCGTCTTCCTGGCGCTGGGGCTCGTCCTCTACGGCCGCAACAAGGTCAGCAGGGGGATGGTGGGGGGCACCGGGGGTTTGGAGGGTCATTGGGGTCTGGGAGGTCATTGGGGTTTCGGGGGTCATTGAGATTTGGAGGGAGCTGGGGTCTGAGGGGATCATTGTGGTCCAGGGGGCCATTGGGCTTTGGGGTGTCATTGGGGTCTAGGGAGTCATCGGGGTTTCAGGGGACGTGGGTCTTTGGGGGATCATTAGAGTCTGGGGAGAGCTGAGATTTTTGGGGTTACTTTGGGGCCTGGGAGTCCTGGGATGTAGGGGGGTCATTGTGGTCAGGGGGCTGGGGTTTGGGGGTCATAGGGTTTGGGGGGTCTGGGGTCTGGAGGGGATGTGGGGATTTGAGCTCTGGGTGTGTCACTGGGATCCAGGGGACCTGGTGCTTTGGGGGATCATTGGGCTCTGGGGGGTCATTGGGATGTGGGGGCGTCATGGGACCCGGGAGAACTAGGGATTTGGGGGGATCAGCAGGGTCTAGGGAGGTCATTGGGGTCTGGGGGGACCTGGGGCCATGGAGCACCTTGGGTTTTGGGGACCTGAGGACTGGGGAACCTTGGGACCTACAGGGACTCGGCATTTGCAGAGTCCATGGGGTTTGGTGGGATTTGGGGTTTGGGGATCCTTCAGGTTTGGGGGCAATTGGGTTTTGGTGTGTCCCTGGGTCTTGGGGGTCTCTGGGGTCCCTGGGGTTTGGGGTCCCTGCCCCCCTCATCTCCTCCCTTTCCCCCCCAGAGCTCCTGAAGGAACCCCAGCTCCTGTGCAGCCGCTCCAGCGCCGTCCGTGCCCCCCAGCCCCCCGACCCCCGCCTGCCCCACTGCGGGCTCCCCCCAGCCCCCCCGCTGCTGCCTCGATGCTTGATAAACACTGAGAGCTGCACCGGGGGCTTCACTGCAACCTCGCTGGGAACACTGGGAGGCACTGGGAGGGAGATGGGGACACTGGGAGGCACTGGGATCCACCTGTGGGTGCAGCTCAGGTCTCCCCCTCCCCTCGCCCAACTGGAGGACGGTCCCACTTGTCCCATCCCTTGTTCCTTGGGAGGAGAGACCAGCACCCACCTCGCTCCAACCTCCTCCCCGCCAGCTGCAGAGAGCGACGAGGTCTCCCCTCAGCTCCTCTTCTCCACACCAAAGCCCCCTCAGACCCCTCACACGCTTCCCGGCCTCTCCACACCCCTCCCAGCTCCGGTCCCTTCTCCGCACGCTCTCCAGCCCCTCCAGGTCCCTCTTGGAACCAGGGAACGTTGGAATGGGTTGGGTTGGAAAAGTCCTTCCAGATCCAATCCAACTCTTGACCCGAGGTCACTCCCAAACCACGTCCCTTCCCAGGGTCTCCATCCCCTTCTCCGGACGCGCTCCAACCCCTCCAGGTCCCTCTTGGAGTGAGGAGCCCAAAACTGACCCCAGGGTTCCAGGTGCGGCCTCCCCAGGGGACGATCCCATCCCTGTGCCTGCTGGACACCCCATGGTGACCCCAGCCAGGATGCTGGTGGCCACCTGGGCCTCCGGGGCCACTGCTGGATCCTGTTGGGCCGCTGTCGACCAGCGCCCCAGGGCCTTTTCCTACCAGAAGGAATGGGAATGAAGGAGGGGAGGCCCTGGCCCAGGAAGCCAGAGAAACCTGGGCTGCCCCATCCCTGGAGGGCTTCAGGCTGGAGGAGCTTTGGAGCCCCTGATCCAGTGGGAGTTGTCCCTGCCCATGGCCGGGGGAGGATCTGGATGGGCTTGGAGGTCCCTTCCAACCCAAACCATTCCATGATCTCCATTGCCATCAGCATTAGCACCACCAGGATGGGACCTGGATGGGCTTTGAGGTCCCTTCCAGCCCAACCCATCCCATGCTGGGAGTTCTGGGAAGCCAGCATCCCTCACCCAGCCTGGGCACCGCGGGGCCGTCATCTCCATCAGCCGTGGGCAGCGAGACCAGAGCTGGGACTGGAGAGATTTCCCATCTATAAATTTTCCAACATTCTTTTCCTTCCCAAGGACTGATTTTCATGTTATTATCGTAGAGTGATAGAGTCACAGAATCATAGAATGGTTTGGGTTGGCGGAGACCTTAAAGCTCATCCAGTCGCAGCCCTCTGGCCCTGGGCAGGGACACCTCCCACTGGATCAGGGGCTCCAATCCCCCATCCAACCTGGCCTTGAACCCCTCCAGGGTTGGGGCAGATGCAACCTTCCGGGCCAACCTGTTCCAGGGCCTCCCCATCCTCATGGTGAAGAGATTTCTCCTTATGTCCAGTCGAACTCTGCCCCTCTCCAGTTTATCCCCATTGTCCCTTGTCCTGTCACCCCAAGCCTTTGGGAACAGCCCCTCCCCAGCTCTCTTGGAGCCCCTTCAGGCACTGGAAGCTGATCTAAGGTCTCCTCGGAGCCTTCTCTTCTCCAGGCTGAACAACCCCAACTCTCTCAGCCTCTCCTCGTATGCTCCAGCCCTCGGTTCATCCTTGTAGCCTCCTCTGGACCCGTTCCTACTGCTCCATCTCCTTCTCATCTTGAGGGTTCCAGAAATGGAGACAACACTCCAGATGAGGTCTCCCCAGAGTGGAGCAGAGGGGACAATCCCCTCCCTCGCCCTGCTGGCCGCGCGGCTTCTGATGCAGCCCTGGACGCGCTTGGATTCTGGGCTGTGAGCACACAGCTCCCAACACCCCAAGTCCTCCTCCTCATGCTGTTCTCCATCCCATCATCCCCCATCGTGTATTGAAGTCGGGGATTGCCCCGACCCAGGTGTAGGACCCTGCACTTGGCCCTGTTGAACCTCATGAGGTTCTCCAAGCCCCACTTCTCCAGCCTGTCCAGGTCCCTCGGGATGATCCCGTCCTGCAGGTGTGGCACCTGCCCCACTCAGCTCGCTGTCACCTCCAAACTTGCTGAGAGGGCCCTCGATCTCGCTGTCTGCGTCACTGCTGAAGATATTCAACAGCACCGATCCCAGTACGGACCCCTGAGGGACACCACTGGTCACCATCCTCCATCTGGACTTGAAGCCATTGACCACTACACTTCGAACACGACCCTCCAACCACTTTCTTATCCACTGAACCATCCACCCATCAAATCCATCTCCCTCCAGTTTAGAGAGAAGGATGCTGGGGGGGACCATGTCAGAGGCTTTGCAGAAGCCCAGGTAGATCCCATCCATCGGTTGAGCCGTGTCCACTGCTGAGGTCACCCACTAAGCTGCTCATACGGGACCTTCCCCTGGTGAAGCCGTGCTGGCTGCCGTTAATCACCTCCCTGTCCTCCATGGGCTTGAGCAGAGCTTCTAGGAGCATCTGTCCCACGATCTCCCCAGGCACAGGGGGGAGGCTGGCAGGTCAGTGATGCCCTGACTTGCGTTCCCTTTTTAGCAACAGGCACGACGTTACCCTTCTTCCAGCCCCCAGGGACTTCTCCCACCTGCCGTGACTTTTCAGATATCACGGAGAGTGGCTGGGCAACCACATCTGCCAGTCCCCTAAGGGCTCCGGGGTGCAGCTCCTCAGCTCCCATAGTCTTATAAATGTTCGGGTTCCTCAGCTGGTCACGAACCTGATCCTCCTCTCCAGTGGGAGAGGGTTTATCCCCTGGTCACCATCCTGCTGTCCCATGACGCGGGAGGGGAGAGGAGAGCGGTTATCAGGGAAGACTGAGCAGAAACGTTGTTAAGTCCCTCAGCCTTCTCCTCATCTGCTGAGCCGTGATCACCGTTTCCAACCATCAGTGGGATATGTAATCTTTGACCTTCCTCTTTTGGTTGATGGACCTGTAGAAGCTCTTCTCGTTGGTCTTCCCTTCCCTCGCCAAGTTCAGCTCCAGCTGTGCCGTGGCCTTCCTGGCTCCATCCCTACACAACCGGGCAGCGTCCTGAGGAACATCCCAGGTTCCCCGTCCCTGCTTGTCCTTCCCGTGTGGCTCCCTCTTCTTCTTGAGTTTAACCAGCGGGTCTCGACTCAGACATGCCGGTCTCTTCCCTTCCCTGCTTGATTTCCTACAGACGGGGACTGAGCGCTCTTGTGTTGCACGGAAACCATCTTCCAGCTCTGTTCTGCTCCCTTGTCTTGGAGGACGTCATCCCAGGGGATCCTACTGAGTAATTCCTTGACCAGCTGGGAGTCTGCTTTCCTGAAATGGTGCCCTGACTATGCCCCTCACCTGTCCCACATCCTAGCAACTCAGGTGAAAGATGCTAGCATCTCAGGAGAAAGTAATCCCCATGTTCCGGAAAAAAAGCCGGCAGGGAAGAAAACCAGCTTGGTTGAACAGAGAGATCTTGAGTGATATCAAGAAGAAGAGAAATGTTTATGGGCTCTGGAAGAGGGGACAGGCCTCTGGACTACAGGAGGGAGGTGAGATTGTGTAGGGAAAAAATCAGAAGGGCTAAGGCTCAGCTAGAAATCAGATTGGCCAAGTCTGTGAAAGATAACAAAAAATCTTTCTATAAATATATAAATAAGAAAAGGAGGACCAGGGAGACCATACAGTCCCTATTGGACACAGAAGGAACAACAGTGACAGGGGATGAGGAAAAGGCTGAGGTACTTAATGTCTTCTTTGCCTCAGTCTTTAATTGTAAAGAAAGTCGTTCCGTCTGTGCACAAACCCAGGAGCTAGAGGAGCCAAATGAGGCTCCCGTGATCCAAGAGGAGGTGGTCAGAGCCTTGCCAGCCCGACTAGACACCCACAAGTCTATGGGGCCGGACGGGATTCACCCAAGGGTACTGAAGGAGCTGGCGGATGTGCTGGCCAAACCCCTTTCCATCATCTTCCAGCAGCCCTGGAAGACTGGGGAAGTCCCACTGGACTGGAGGCTGACGTTGTGCCCGTCTACAAGAAGGGTCGCAGGGAGGATCCAGGGAACTCCAGGCCTGTCAGTCTGACCTCAGTGCCAGGGAAAGTCATGGAGCAGGTGATCTTGAGTGCGATCATGAAGCACATGCAAGAGAACCGGGTGATCAGGCCCAGTCAACACGGGGTCACAAAAGGCAGGTCTTGCCAGACTAACCTGATCGCCTTCTATGACAAAGTGACTCGGCTGCTGGATGAGGGAAAGGCTGTGGATGGATCTTCCTGGACTTTAGTAAAGCCTTTGACACAGTTTCTCCCAGCATTCTGCTTCAGAAACTGTCACCTCTGGGCTGGACAGGCGAACGCTCTCCTGGGTGGAAAACTGGTTGGCTGGAGGGCCCAGAGAGTGGTGGGAAATGGAGTTAACTCCAGCTGGAGGCCAGTGACAAGTGGGGTTCTCCATGGCTCAGTGCTGGGTCCAGCCCTGTTCAATGTCTTTATCAATGACCTGGATGAAGGCATCGAGTGCACCCTGAGCAAGTTTGCAGATGACACTAAGCTGGGTGGAAGTGTCGATCTGCTGGAGGGTCGGGAGGCTCCAAAGGGATCTGAACAGGCTGGATCCGCTGGGCTGAGACCAATGGGATGAGGTTTAACAAGGCCAAATGCCGGGTGCTGCCCTTGGGGCACAACAACCCTGAGCAGCTCCAGACTAGGAGAAGTCTGTCTAGAAAGCTGCCTGGAGGAGAGGGACCTGGGGGTGTTGGTTGACAGCGACTGAACATGAGTTCAGTCATTGCTCTCTCCAACTCCCTGAGAGGAGGTTGTGGAGAGGAGGGTGCTGGGCTCGTCTCCCAAGTAACGGGGGACAGGACGAGAGGGAATGGCCTCAAGCTCCACCGGGGGAGATTTAGGCTGGACATTAGGAAAAAATTTTCACAGAAAGGGTCATTGGGCACTGGCAGAGGCTGCCCAGGGAGGGGGTTGAGTCCCCTTCCCAGGAGGGGTTTAAGGTATGGGTGGATGAGGTGCTGAGGGACATGGTTTAGTGTTTGATGGGAATGGTTGGACTCGATGATCCGGTGGGTCTCTTCCAACCTGGTTATTCTATGATTCTATGATTCTATCCCTCTGGACCTTGAACTCCACCAGTGCCCGATCCCTGCAGCCCAGGCTGCCACCGATCCTAATGTCACTGGTCAGTTCGCTCCTATTGGTGACCACCAGGTCCAGTTTTGCATCTCCTCGGGTCGGGGTCTCTACCAGCTGCGCTAAGAAGTTACCCTCAATGCACTCCAGGAGTCTCCTGGATTGCCCACAGCTTGCCGGGATACTTTTCCAGCAGATGTCAGGGTGGTTGAATTCCCAGAGTAGGATCACAGAATCACAGAATCCCAGAATCAGTAGGTAGAAAGGACCCTCTGGATCATCGAGTCCAACCATTCCCATCAATCACTGACCCGTGTCCCTCAGCACCTCTTCCACCCGTCCCTTAAACCGCTCCGGGAAGGTGACTCAACCCCCTCCCTGGGCAGCCTCTGCCAGTGCCCGAAGACCTTTTCCATGAGATGCTTTTCCCTAATGTTCAGCTTGAAGGGATGGACCCAGAGGGACATGGACGATCAGGAGATTCAAGGCTGGGTGAACCTCGTGAGGTCCAAGGAGGCCAAGGGCGAGGTCCTGCACTGGGCCAGGGCAATGGAAGCCCAAGGCCAGGCTGGGTGGAGGATGGATCGGGATCAGCCCTGAGGAGAAGGACTTGGGGTGCTGGGGGAGGAGAAGCTCCCCACGAGGCAGCAGAGTTTGCTTCCAGCCCAGAACCCCCCGTGTCCCGGGCTGCATCCAAAGCCGGGGGAGCAGCAGGAGGGAGGGGATCCTGCCCCTCTGCTGGCTCTGGAGAGACCCGACCTGGAGCCCGAGTCCAGCTCTGGAGCCCTCAGCACGGGGAGGACACGGAGCTGTTGGGGCGAGGCCAGAGGGGCCACGGGGATGATGCGAGGGCTGGAGAGAGTTGGGGTTCTCCTGACTTGTTGAGGAGCTTCCAGTACAGAAAGGGGCTGCCCAGAGCAGGGGTGGCTGCCCCATCCCTGGAGGGTTCAAGGGCAGGTTGGATGAGGCTTGGAGCCCCTGATCCAGTGGGATTTGTCCCTGTCCATGGCAGCAGTTGGAAGGGGATGGGCTTTGAGGTCCCTTCCAACCCAAACCCTTCCATGATCTCCGTCCCCATCAGCATCAGCAGCACCGTGACGGGTACGACCATCATCTCCATCTCTGTCACTATGAACGGTCCTGTCACCCTCGTCACTATTGTCACTAGTGACACCGAGAGTGGGATTGGAGGCATCTCAGTGAGTTTGTCAGCGAAACCAGAGTGTGTGGGATGGTGGGAACGGTGGGAGAAGGGATGGACCGAGAGAGAAGGGCTGGATGGAGAGAGAAGGGATGGAATGAGAGGGAAGGGAAGGATCCAGAGGGAAGGGATGGATTTGAAAGGGAGTCCCCAGGCATCCTCCCACCTGCCGCATCGCTGGGCGCTGGAGGGGGAAGGGGCAGCGGCTCCTCACCCCAGCTCTGCACCAACAGGCTTCTTCCAGGATTATTTTAAATCCGAGTGCTACTTCACCAACGGCACCGAGCGGGTGAGGTTAGTGAAGAGATGCATCTACAACCGGGAGCAGTACGTGCACTTCGACAGCGATGTGGGGGTCTTCGTGGCCGACACCCCCCTGGGCGAGCCTGATGCCAAATACTGGAACAGCCAGGAGGACCTCCTGGAAGATGAACGGGCTGAAGTGGACACGTTCTGCCGACACAACTACGAGGCGTGGACTCCTTTCACCATGGATTGTCGAGGTGAGCGCGTGGCAGCCCCTCTCCGGGGGTCGGGCACGAGCCAAGCCCCCGGGCGCAGGAGGGCAGCGCGTGTCCGTGCCGCGCTCGCGCAGAGCCCCCGCGCCCTTCCCCGAGGCCCCCAGCCCCACCACGGCCGCGGCTGGACGGGACCCCCAGGGCTCCTCCAGTCCAGCTCCCGGCCCTGCCCACATCCCAGTCTCCAGCCCAAACCTCCCCTGGCCCAGCCGCAGGGGGTTCCTCTCATCCCATCGCTTGTTCCTGGCGAGAAGAGACCGACCCGCTGGACGAGGACGGGGCTGGGTGGTGGCCACAGGGGTTCAGCTTGGACGGCAGCAGAACTTTCTTCCCCAGAAGGGCTCTCAGGCCCTGGAACGGCTGCGCAGGGAGGTGGTGGAGTCCCCATCCCTGGAGGGGTTCCCAAGCCGGGCAGATGAAGTGCTCGGAGATCTGGGTTAGCAGTGGCCGCGTCCAGTTGGCCTTGAGGGTCTCCAAGGTCCTTCCCAACCTAGAGATTCAATATTTTCTGGTCTCTCGAACCTAGAGAGCTCGTACTGGTTGGGTTTGAAGGTCTCCAAAGTCTTTCCCAACCTCATGATTCAATGCTTTCTGGTTCCTCTTTGCTGTAAAGCTTCTCCAGGCTGAGCTTGAGGGTTTCCAAGGTCTTTCCCCACATTGTGATTCAATGGTTTCTCGCTCCTGGAGAGCTCCAGGTGGCCCTGAGGATTTCCAAACTCTTTCCCAACCTTGCGATTCAGTGCTTTCTGATTCCTCGTACATGGAGAGCTCCAACTGGGCTTCAGGGTCTCCAAGGTCTTTCCCAAATTAGTGATTCAATGTTTTCCAATCCCTCTAACCTGGAGAGCTCTGGTTGGCCTTGAGGGTCTCCAAGGTCTTTCCCAACCTAGCAATTCATTGCTGTCTGGTTCCTCATACCTGGACAGTCATTCCATTTGGGCTTGAGGGTCTCCAAGGTCCTTCCCAGCCTCGCCATTCCATGCTTTCTCGCCCCTGGAGAGCTCCGGCTGGTCTTGAGGGTGTCGGAGCCCTCTCCCAGCAGCCCCTCTGTGCTCTCTGCCTCCCGGCCTGCCCCGCGAGCCCCCGGCCCCCTGTCTGGGGAGCAGAGGGCGAGCCCTGGTCCAGGCTGGGTGGCCCCTGGGCTCTGGCAGCCCCGGGGCAGCTCTCTGGCGCTCTCCCCCAGTGCAGCCCCAGGTGGAAATCCACCCCGTGCAGTCGGGCTCCCTGCCCCAGCCCGACAGGCTGGTTTGTGCCGTGACGGATTTCTACCCCGCCGAGATCGAGGTGAAGTGGTTCAAGAACGGGCAGGAGGAGGTGGAGGGCGTGGTGTCCACGGACGTGATGCAGAACGGAGACTGGACCTACCAGGTGCTGGTGATGCTGGAAACCATCCCACAGCATGGGGAGACCTACACGTGCCAGGTGGAGCACGCCAGCCTGCAGCGCCCCGTCACCCAGGCGTGGGGTAAGAGCCTGGGCTGGGGGCAGGGGGAGTGGGACGGGGCCCCCCGAGCCCTGAGCCCCTGCTCTCGGCCCCGCAGAGCTGCAGGCGGACGGCGCCAGGAGCAAGATGCTGACAGGGGTGGGGGGCTTCGTGCTGGGCTTCGTCTTCCTGGCGCTGGGGCTCGTCCTCTACGGCCGCAACAAGGTCAGCGGGGGGATGGTTGGGGGGGGGCGGGGCGTTTAGAGGGTCATTGGGATCTTTGGGGGGCTGGGGTTAGGGGGATTATTGGGGTAGGGTGTTGGCTGAGGTCTGAGGCTTCATTGGGGTTTGGGGGATCATTGGGGTCTAGAGGGACCTGGGGTCTGAGGTGGTCATTGGGTTTTGGGGGGGTTCATGGTTATGGGGGGTTATTGGGGTCTGGGGGATCAGGGGTTTCAGGGGTCATTGGGATCTGGAGGGAGCTGGGGTCTGAGGGGATCATTGTTGTCCGGGGGGCCATTGGGCTTTGGGGTGTCATTGGGGTCTAGGGAGTCATCGGGGTTTCAGGGGACGTGGGTCTTTGGGGGATCATTAGAGTCTGGGGAGAGCTGAGATTTTTGGGGTGACTTTGGGGCCTGGGAGTCCTGGGATGTAGGGGGGTCATTGTGGTCGGGGGGGCTGGGGTTTGGGGGTCATAGGGTTTGGGGGGTCTGGGGTCTGGTGGGGATGTGGGGATTTGAGCTCTGGGTGTGTCATTGGGATCCAGGGGACCTGGTGCTTTGGGGGATCATTGGGCTCTGGGGGGTCATTAGGATCTGGGGACGTCATGGGACCTGGGGTGACTTGAGATTTGGGGGGATCAGCAGGGTCTAGGGAGGTCATTGGGGTCTGGGGGGACCTGGGGCCGTGGAGTATGTTGGCTTTTGGGGATCTGAAGACTGGGGATCCTTGGGATCTACAGGGACTTGGCATTTGCAGGGTCCCTGGGGTTTGGTGGGACTTGGGGTTTGGGGATCCTTCAGGTTTGGGGGCAATTGGGTTTTGGTGTGTCCCTGGGTCTTGGGGGTCTGTGGGGTCCCTGGGGTTTGGAGTCCCCGCCCCCCTCATCTCCTCCCTTTCCACCCAGAGCTCCTGAAGGAACCCCAGCTCCTGCGCAGCCGCTCCAGCGCCGTCCGTGCCCCCCAGCCCCCCGACCCCCGCCTGCCCCACTGCGGGCTCCCCCCAGCCCCCCCGCTGCTGCCTCGATGCTTGATAAACACTGAGAGCTGCACTGGGGGCTTCACTGCAACCTCGCTGGGGACACTGGGAGGCACTGGGAGGGAGATGGGGAGACTGGGAGGCACTGGGAGGGACCTGGGGAGACTGGGGGGCACTGGGAGCTGAGCTGGGCAGACTGAGGGGCACTGGGATCCAGCTGTGGGTGCAGCTCACGTCTCCCCATCCCCTCGCCCAACTGGAGGACAGTCCCTCTCGTCCCATCCCTTGTTCCTTGGGAGAAGAGACCAGCACCCACCTCGCTCCAACCTCCTCCCCGCCAGCTGCACAGAGCGACGAGGTCTCCCCTCAGCTCCTCTTCTCCACACCAAAGCCCCCTCAGACCCCTCACACCCTTCCCGGCCTCTCCACACCCCTCCCAGCTCCGGTCCCTTCTCCGCACGCTCTCCAGCCCCTCCAGGTCCCTCTTGGAACCAGGGAACGTTGGAATGGGTTGGGTTGGAAAAGTCCTTCCAGATCCAATCCAACTCTTGACCCGAGGTCACTCCCAAACCACGTCCCTTCCCAGGGTCTCCATCCCCTTCTCCGGACGCGCTCCAACCCCTCCAGTTCCCTCTTGGAGTGAGGAGCCCAAAACTGACCCCAGGGTTCCAGGTGCGGCCTCCCCACGGGACGATCCCATCCCATCCCTGTGCCTGCTGGACACCCCATGGTGACCCGAGCCAGGATGCTGGTGGCCACCTGGGCCTCCGGGGCCACTGCTGGATCCTGTTGGGCCGCTGTCGACCAGCGCCCCAGGGCCTTTTCCTACCAGAAGGGATGGGAATGAAGGAGGGGAGGCCCTGGCCCAGGAAGCCAGAGAAACCTGGGCTGCCCCATCCCTGGAGGGGTTCAGGCTGGAGGAGCTTTGGAGCCCCTGATCCAGTGGGAGTTGTCCCTGCCCATGGCCGGGGGAGGATCTGGATGGGCTTGGAGGTCCCTTCCAACCCAAACCATTCCATGATCTCCATCACCATCAGCATTAGCACCACCACGAGTCAAACTAGATGAGCTTTGAGGTCTCTCACAAAACAAACCATTCCACAATTCCATCATCTCCATCGCCATCAGCATTAGCACCACCAGGATTGGACCTGGATGGGCTTTGAGGTCCCTTCCAGCCCAACCCATCCCATGCTGGGAGTTCTGGGAAGCCAGCATCCCTCACCCAGCCTGGGCACCGCGGGGCCGTCATCTCCATCAGCCGTGGGCAGCGAGACCAGAGCTGGGACTGAAAAGATTTCCCATCTATAAATTTTCCAACATTCTTTTCCTTCCCAAGGACTGATTTTCATGTTATTATCGTAGAGTGATAGAGTCACAGAATCCTAGAATGGTTTGGGTTGTGGGAGACCTTAAAGCTCATCCAGTCGCAGCCCTCTGGCCCTGGGCAGGGACACCTCCCACTGGATCCGGGGCTCCAATCCCCCATCAACCTGGCCTGGAACCCCTCCAGGGATGGGGCAGATGCAACCTTCCGGGGCAACCTGTTCCAGGGCCTCCCCATCCTCATGGTGAAGAGATTTCTCCTTATGTCCAGTCGAACTCTGCCCCTCTCCAGTTTATCCCCATTGTCCCTTGTCCTGTCACCCCAAGCCTTTGGGAACAGCCCCTCCCCAGCTCTCTTGGAGCCCCTTCAGGCACTGGAAGCTGATCTAAGGTCTCCTCGGAGCCTTCTCTTCTCCAGGCTGAACAACCCCAACTCTCTCAGCCTCTCCTCGTATGCTCCAGCCCTCGGTTCATCCTTGTTGCCTCCTCTGGACCCGTTCCTACTGCTCCATCTCCTTCTCATCTCGAGGGTTCCAGAAGTGGAGACAACACTCCAGATGAGGTCTCACCAGAGTGGAGCCGAGGGGACAATCCCCTCCCTCGCCCTGCTGGCCGCGCGGCTTCTGATGCAGCCCAGGACGCGCTTGGATTCTGGGCTGTGAGCACACGTTGCTGGCTGGTTGAAGTTCTCCTCCCCCAGCACCCCAAGTCCTCCTCCTCATGCTGTTCTCCATCCCATCATCCCCCATCGTGTACTGAAGTCGGGGATTGCCCCGACCCAGGTGTAGGACCCTGCACTTGGCCCTGTTGAACCCCATGAGGTTCTCCCAGCCTCACTTCTCCAGCCTGTCCAGGTCCCTCGGGATGATCCCGTCCTTCAGGTGTGGCAACTGCCCCACCCAGCTCGCTGTCACCTCCAAACTTGCTGAGAGGGTCCTCGATCTCGCTGTTTGCGTCACTGCTGAAGATATTCAACAGCACCGATCCCAGTACGGACCCCTGAGGGACACCACTGGTCGCCATCCTCCATCTGGACTTGAAGCCATTGCCCACTACGCTTCGAACACAACCATCCAACCACTTTCTTCTCCCCTGAACCATCCACCCATCAAATCCATCTCCCTCCAGTTCAGAGAGAAGGATGCTGGGGGGGACCATATCAGAGGCTTTACAGAAGCCCAGGTAGATCCCATCCATCGGTTCAGCCGTGTCCACTGCTGAGGTCACCCACTAAGCTGGTCATACAGGACCTTCACTTCCCTGGCCAAGTTCAGCTCCAGCTGTGCCGTGGCCTTCCTGGCTCCATCCCTACACAACCGGGCAGCGTCCTGAGGAACATCCCAGGTTCCCCGTCCCTGCTTGTCCTGCCCGTGCAGCTCCCTCTTCTTCTTGAGTTTAACCAGTGGGTCTCGACTCAGACACGCCGGTCTCTTCCCTTCCCTGCTTGATTTCCTACAGACGGGGACTGAGCGCTCTTGTGTTGCACGGAAACCATCTTCCAGCTCTGTTCTGCTCCCTTGTCTTGGACGACGTCATCCCAGGGGATCCTACTGAGTAATTCCTTGACCAGCTGGGAGTCTGCTTTCCTGAAATGGTGTCCTGACTATACTCCTCACCTGTCCCACATCCTAGCAGCTCAGGAGAAAAATCCTAGCAGCTCAGGAGAAAGCCATCCCCGTGTTCTGGAAAAAAAGCCGTCAGGGGAGAAAGCCAGCTTGGTTGAACAGAGAGATCTTGAGTGATATCAAGAAGAAGAGAAATGTTTATGGGCTCTGGAAGAGGGGACAGGCCTCTTGGGTGGACTACAGGAGGGAGGTGAGATTGTGCAGAGAAAAAATCAGAAGGGCTAAGGCTCAGCTAGAAATCAGATTGGCAAAGTCTGTGAAAGATAACAAAAAATCCTTCTATAAATATATAAATAATAAAAGGAGGACCAGGGAGACCATACAGTCCCTATTGGACACAGAAGGAACAACAGTGACAGGGGATGAGGAAAAGGCTGAGGTACTTAATGCCTTCTTTGCCTCAGTCTTTAGTTGTAAAGAAAGTCGTTCCGTCTGTGCACAAACCCAGGAGCTAAAGGAGCCAAATGAGGCTCCCGTGATCCAAGAGGAGGTGGTCAGAGCCTTGCTAGCCCGACTAGACACCCACAAGTCTATGGGGCTGGATGGGATTCACCCAAGGGTATTGAAGGAGCTGGCGGGTGTGCTGGCCAAACCCCTTTCCATCATCTTCCAACAGTCCTGGAAGACTGGGGAAGTCCCACTGGACTGGAGGCTGATGTTGTGCCCGTCTACAAGAAGGGTCGCAGGGAGGATCCAGGGAACTCCAGGCCTGTCAGTCTGACCTCAGTGCCAGGGAAAGTCATGGAGCAGGTGATCTTGAGTGCGATCATGAAGCACATGCAAGAGAACCGGGTGATCAGGCCCAGTCAACACGGGGTCACAAAAGGCAGGTCTTGCCAAACTAACCTGATCGCCTTCTATGACAAAGTGACTCGGCTGCTGGATGAGGGAAAGGCTGTGGATGGATCTTCCTGGACTTCAGCAAAGCCTTTGACACAGTTTCTCACAGCATTCTGCTTCGGAAACTGTCACCTCTGGGCTGGACAGGCGCACACTCTCCTGGGTGGAAAACTGGTTGGCTGGAGGGCCCAGAGAGTGGTGGGAAATGGAGTTAACTCCAGCTGGAGACCAGTGACAAGTGGGGTTCCCCAGGGCTCAGTGCTGGGTCCAGCCCTGTTCAATGTCTTTATCAATGACCTGGATGAAGGCACCGAGTGCACCCTGACCAAGTTTTCAGACAACACTAAGCTGGGTGGAAGATGGATCTGCTGGAGGGTCGGGAGGCTCCAAAGGGATCTGAACAGGCTGGATCCATGGGCAGAGTCCAATGGCATGAGGTTTAACAAGGCCAAATGCCGGGTCCTGCACTTGGGGCACAACAACCCTGTGCAGCTCCAGACTAGGAGAAGTCTGTCTAGAAAGCTGCCTGGAGGAGAGGGACCTGGGGGGGTTGGTTGACAGTGACTGAACATGAGCCAGCAGGGGCCCAGGTGGCCAAGAAGGCTAATGGCATCTTGGCTTGGATCAGACACGGCGTGACCAGCAGGTCCAGGGAGGTTCTTCTCCCTCTGGACTCGGCACTGGGGAGACCGCTCCTCGAATCCTGTGTTCAGTTCTGGGCCCCTCACCACAAGAAGGATGTTGAGGCTCTGGAGTGAGTCCAGAGAAGAGCAACGAAGCTGGTGACGGGGCTGGAGAAGAAGAGGAGCAGCTGAGAGAGCTGGGGGTGTTTAGCCTGGAGAAGAGGAGGCTGAGGGGAGACCTCATTGCTCTCTGCAAGTCCCTGAGAGGAGATGGTGGAGAGGAGGGTGCTGGGCTCGTCTCCCAAGGGACAGGGGACAGGACGAGAGGGAATGGCCTCAAGCTCCACCAGGGGAGGTTTAGGCTGGACATTAGGAAAAAATCCTTCACAGAAAGGGTCATTGGGCACTGGCAGAGGCTGCCCAGGGAGGGGGTTGAGTCCCCTTCCCTGGAGGGGTTTAAGGGACGGGTGGACGAGGTGCTAAGGGACATGGTTTAGTCTTTGATAGGAATGGTTGGACTCGATGATCTGGTGGGTCTCTTCCAACCTGGTTATTCTATGATTCGATGATTCTATCCCTCTGGACCTTGAACTCCACCAGTGCCTGACCCCTGCAGCCCAGGCTGCCACCGATCCTAATGTCGCTGGTCAGTTCGCTCGTATTGGTGACCACCAGGTCCAGTTTTGCATCTCCTCGGGTGGGGGTCTCTATCAGCTGCACTAAGAAGTGACCCTCAATGCACTCCAGGAGTCTCCTGGATTGCCCCCAGCTTGCCGGGATACTTTTCCAGCAGATGTCGGGGTGGTTGAAGTCCCAGAGTAGGATCACAGAATCACAGAATCAGTAGGTAGAAAGGACCCTCTGGATCATCGAGTCCAACCATTCCCATCAATCACTAACCCATGTCCCTCAGCACCTCGTCCACCCGTCCCTTAAACCGCTCCGGGAAGGTGACTCAACCCCCTCCCTGGGCAGCCTCTGCCAGTGCCCGAAGACCTTTTCCATGAGATGCTTTTCGCTAATGTTCAGCTTGAAGGGATGGACCCAGAGGGAAGGGATGGACCCAGAGGGAAGGGATAGATGCAGAGGGCAGGGATGGATCCAGAGGGCAGGCATGGATCCAGAGGGATGGGATGGATTGAAAGGGAAGTTATGGACCCAGAAGGAATTATAGGATCTAGAATGGAGAGATTGACCCAGAGGGAAGTGGTGGATGCCAGCGTTGCAGCCTGTTCAGATCCCTTTGGAGACTCAAAACCCACCAGGAGATTGACAGCTCCTCCCAGCTTAGTGTCCTCTGCAAAGTCGCTGAGGGTGCCCTGGATGCCTTCATCCAGGTCATTGATAAAGATGTTGAAAAGGGAAGGGATGGATCCAGAGGGAAGGGAGGGACCTAGAGGGATGAGATGGAGCTAGGGCAAAGGGATGGAGCCAGGGGGAAGAGATGGACCCAGAGGGAAGGGATGGACCCAGAGGGAAGGGATGGACCTAGAGGGAAATGATAAGATGGGAGGAAAGAGATGGGTCCCGATGCAAGTGTTAGACCCAGAGGGAAGGCTTGGATCCAGACAGGATGGATTGAATGAGACGGAATGATAGAATCACCAGGTTGGAAAAGGCCTCTTGGATCATTGACTCCAACCATTCCTGTTGGCCACTAAACCTCAGCACCTCGTCCACCCATCCCTTAAACACCTCCAGGAAACTCAACCCCCTCCCTGGGCAGCCTGTTCCAGTGCCCAATGACCCTTTCCATGAAAAAATTTTCCTAATATCCAGCCTGAATTGATGGATCCAGAGGTCAGGGATGGAGACAGAGGGAAAGTATGGACCCAGAGGGAAGGGATAGATCCAGAGGGCAGGGATGGATCCAGAGGGAAGGGATGGACCCAGAGGGAAGGGATGGACACAGAGGGAAGGGATGGATCCAGAGGGAAGGGATGGATCTAGAGGGAAGGGCTGGATCCAGAGGGCAGGGATGGACCCAGAGGGCAGGGATGGACCCAGAGGGAAGGGATGGATCCCGAGGGCAGTGGTGCATCCAGGTGAAGAGATGCCCCCAGAGGAGAAGGACGGGGCAGCTGGGGCAGGAGAAGCTCTCCAAGCTGTGGGCCAATGGCAGGGAGCCCCGAGGGCGCCTCAGCTGTTCCCAGGCAGAGCCCCGGCCCAGAGCACCCTGAGGAGCAGACAGACGGACGGCCGCGCGCCCGCGCCTCTGCCTGGAGACGAGTGATGCTGCCCAGCTGCGCTGCGCACTGGGCCGCGCTGGGACTGCCAGTGGCGCCACTGGGCAGCACTGGGGCAGAGTGCGGCTGGCTCGGGGGTGCCGGCACCTCTGCCTTCTGTGCCGGGAGCACCATGGGGGCTGCTGGCGTGCTGGGAGCTGGGGCCGTGCTGGTGGCACTGGTGGCGCTGGGAGCCCACGGGGCTGCCGGCGAGGAGAGCCGAGGTGAGCTCAGCCCCACGGCGTGGGGAGGTGCTGGGCGCTGCCGGGGGGCCGGAGCCCAAGCCCGGCTTGGGGCCCTCCCCAGGGGGAGAGGGGGTGGGATGGGGAAAGGGGGTCCCCGGGCATGACCCTGGGGAAGGGATGGATCCAGAGGGAAGGGATGGAGCTTGTGGGAAGGGATTGACCTGGAGGGAAGGGATGGGGCCAGGGGAAGTGACAGATCTAGAGGGAATAGATGGAGCTAGAGGGAAGGGATAGACCTGGAGGGAAGGGATGGATCCAGAGGGAAGGGATGGAACCAGAGGGTAGGGATGGAGCTAGAGGGGTGAGATGGAGCTAGGGCAAGGGACGGAGCTAGTGGGAAGGGTGGGGTCGGAGGGAAGAGATGGATCCAGAGGGAAGGGATGGACCTAGAGGGAAATGATAAGATGGGAGGAAAGAGATGGGCCCCCATGCAAGTGTTAGACCCAGAGGGAAGGCTTGGATCCAGACAGGAGGGATTGAATGAGACAGAATGATAGAATCACCAGGTTGGAAAAGGCCTCTTGGATCATCGAGTCCAACCATTCCTGTCGGCCACTAAACCTCAGCACCTCATCCACCCATCCCTTAAACACCTCCAGGAAACTCAACCCCCTCCCTGGGCAGCCTGTTCCAGTGCCCAATGACCCTTTCCATGAAAAAATTTTCCTAATATCCAGCCTGAATGGATGGCCCCAAAGGGAAGGGATGGACCCAGAGGGAAGAGATGGATCCAGAGGGAAGGTATGAACCTAGATTTTGGGAGTGGATCCAGAGGGAAGGGATGGATTTCAAACGGGGTCCCCGGGCCTCCTCCCACCTGCCCCATCGCTTCTTCCAGTACCAGCATAAAGCCGACTGCTACTTCACCAACGGCACCGAGCGGGTGAGGTTTGTCCACAGACAAATCTACAACCGGGTACAGTATGTGCACTTCAACAGCGATGTCGGGGTCTACGTGGCCGACACCCCCCTGGGCGAGCCTGATGCCAGATACTTCAACAGCCAGGAGGACATCCTGGAACGTGCACGGGCTGCAGTGGACACGTTCTGCCGACACAACTACGAGGCGTATTCCTCTTTCTCCGTGGATCGTCGAGGTGAGCGCGTGGCAGCCCCTCTCCGGGGGTCGGGCACGAGCCAAGCCCCCGGGCGCAGGAGGGCAGCGCGTGTCCGTGCCGCGCTCGCGCAGAGCCCCCGCGCCCTTCCCCGAGGCCCCCAGCCCCACCACGGCCGCGGCTGGACGGGACCCCCAGGGCTCCTCCAGTCCAGCTCCCGGCCCTGCCCACATCCCAGTCTCCAGCCCAAACCTCCCCTGGCCCAGCCGCAGGGGGTTCCTCTCATCCCATCGCTTGTTCCTGGCGAGAAGAGACCCACCCGCTGGACGAGGACGGGGCTGGGTGGTGGCCACAGGGGTTCGGCTTGGACGGCAGCACAACTTTCTTCCCCAGAAGGGCTCTGAGGCCCCGGAACGGCTGCGCAGGGAGGTGGTGGAGTCCCCATCCCTGGAGGGGTTCCCAAGCCGGGCAGATGAAGTGCTCGGAGATCTGGGTTAGCAGTGGCCGCGTCCAGTTGGCCTTGAGGGTCTCCAAGGTCCTTCCCAACCTAGCGATTCAATATTTTCTGGTCTCTCGTATCTGGAGAGCTTGTACTGGTTGGGTTTGAAGGTCTCCAAAGTCCTTCCCAACCTTGCGATTCAATATTTTCTGGTTCCTCTTTGCTGTAAAGCTTCTCCAGGCTGAGCTTGAGGGTTTCCAAGGTCTTTCCCAACATTGTGATTCAATGGTTTCTCGCTCCTGGAGAGCTCCAGGTGGCCTTGAGGGTTTCCAAGGTCTTTCCCAAATAAGTGATTCAATGCTTTCCAGTCCCTCTAACCTGGAGAGCTCTGGTTGGCCTTGTGGGTCTCCAAGATCTTTTCCAACCTCGCAATTCAATTGTTTCTGGTTCCTCATACCTGGAGAGCTCTGGGTGGGCTTGAGCATCTCCAAGGTCCTTCCCAGCCTCACCTTGAGGGTGTCGGAGCCCTCTCCCAGCAGCGCCTCTGTGCTCTCTGCCTCCCGGCCTGCCCCGCGAGCCCCCGGCCCCCTGTCTGGGGAGCAGAGGGCGAGCCCTGGTCCAGGCTGGGTGGCCCCTGGGCTCTGGCAGCCCCGGGGCAGCTCTCTGGCGCTCTCCCCCAGTGCAGCCCCAGGTGGAAATCCACCCCGTGCAGTCGGGCTCCCTGCCCCAGACCGACAGGCTGGTTTGTGCCGTGACGGATTTCTACCCCGCCGAGATCGAGGTGAAGTGGTTCAAGAACGGGCACGAGGAGGTGGAGGGCGTGGTGTCCACGGACGTGATGCAGAACGGAGACTGGACCTACCAGGTGCTGGTGATGCTGGAAAGCATCCCGCAGCGCGGGGACACCTACACGTGCCAGGTGGAGCACGCCAGCCTGCAGCGCCCCGTCACCCAGGCGTGGGGTAAGAGCCTGGGCTGGAGGCAGGGGGAGTGGGACGGGGCCCCCCGAGCCCTGAGCCCCTGCTCTCGGCCCTGCAGAGCTGCAGGCGGACGGTGCCAGGAGCAAGATGCTGACGGGGGTGGGGGGCTTCGTGCTGGGCTTCGTCTTCCTGGCGCTGGGGCTCGTCCTCTACGGCCGCAACAACGTCAGCAGGGGACAGGGGGACAGCGGGCTGGGGCTCAGTGGGGTCTGGGTGTCATTGGGGTCTGGGGTTTCTTTGGGGTTTAGGGTGTCATTGGGTTCTGTGGGGGACCTGGGACTTCGGGGGTCTTTGGGATCTGGTGGGATCTGGGGCTTTGAGGGGTCTGGGGTTTGGTGAGGATGTGGGGATTGGGGGACCTTTGAGTTCTTGGGGCTCACTGGGTTTTGGGGGCATCTGGGGGTCTTTGAGGTCTGGGGGATCATTGGGTTCTGGGGGGACCTGGATTTGAGAGGGGGTCTTTGGGGTATGGGAGTGCTGGGGTTTGGGGGTTCATTGGGGTCTTGGGGGTTATTGGGGTCTGGGAGGACCTGGACTTTGGAGGATCATTGGGGTCTGGGGGGTCATTTCGTTCTGGGGGTTCCTTGGGGTCTGGGGATGTCATTAGGGTCTTAGGGGGATCTGGGGTTTTGGGGAGTCATTGGAGTCTGGGGGCGTCATTAGGGTCTGTGGGGATCTGGGTCTTTGGGAAGTCATTAGGGTCTGGGAGATCATTGGGTCCTGGGGAGGCGTGGGGTTTGGGGGGTCATTGTGATCTGGGGTTCTCTTTGGTTTTGGGGTCCCTGGAGTCTGGGGGTCCCTAGGATTTAAAGGGATCTGGGGCATTGGGTGTTTCTAGGGTTTCGGGATCCTTGGGGTTTGGTGGGACTTGGGTATCCTTCAGGTTTGCGGGCAAATGGGGTTTGGGGGTCTCTGGGGTTTGAGTCCCTGAGTTTCAATTCAGTCCCTGGGGTTTGGGAAGGTTCCTCAGGTCTCTGGGGGTTCCAGGACCTCGAGAGATCCCAAGGGCTGGTGGAGACCTAGGGACTGGGGGTCCATGAGGTCTGGGGGGATCTGGGGTTTGAGGGGTTCCTGGTGTTTGGGGGTACTTGGGGTTTGTGGATCTCTGGGGTCTGGAGTGTCCTTGGGGTTGGAGGGTCTCTGGGATTTGGGGGCGGGGGGAAACGTGGGGTTCGGGGGGTCCTGGGTTTGGGTGTCCCTGGGGTTTGTATCAGTCCCTGGGGTTTGTATCAGTCCCTGGTCTTTGCAGAGTCCATAGTGTTCATGGTGCTCCCTGGAGTCTTGGGGTCACTGGGTCTGGAGGTCATTGGGGTCTGGGGGTGACCTGCGGTCTGGAGGGAACCTGGGGTTTGGGTGGGTCTTTGCGGTCTGTGGGTGTTGTTGGTGACTGGGGTTTTGGGGTCTCTTTGGTTTTGGGGTGCCTGGAGTCTGGGGGTCACGAGGGTTTAAGGGATCTGGGGCGTTGGGTGTTTCTAGGGTTTCAGGATCCTTGGGATCTACGGGGACCTGGGGTTTGCAGGGTCCATGGGGTTTGGTGGGACTTGGGGTTTGGGGGTCTCTGGATTGTGGTGGTTCCCTGGGGTTTGGGGTCCCTGCCCCCCTCATCTCCGCCCTTTCCCCCCCCAGAGCTCCTGAAGGAACCCCAGCTCCTGCGCAGCCGCTCCAGCGCCGTCCGTGCCCCCCAGCCCCCCGACCCCCGCCTGCCCCACTGCGGGCTCCCCCCAGCCCCCCAACTGCTGCCTCGATGCTTGATAAACACTGAGAGCTGCACTGGGGGCTTCACTGCAGCCTCGCTGGGGAGACTGGGAGGCACTGGGAGGGAGATGGGGAGTCTGGGAGGCACTGGGAGCTGAGCTGGGCAGACTGGGGGGCACTGGGATCCAGCTGTGGGTGCAGCTCACGTCTCCCCATCCCCTCACCCAACTGGAGGACAGTCCCTCTCGTCCCATCGCTTGTTCCTTGGGAGAAGAGACCAGCACCCACCTCGCTCCAACCTCCTCCCCGCCAGCTGCAGAGAGCAACGAGGTCTCCCCTCAGCTCCTCTTCTCCACACCAAACCCCCCTCAGATCCCTCAAACCCTTCCCGGCCTCTCCACACCCCTCCCAGGTCCGGTCCCTTCTCCGCACGCTCTCCAGCCCCTCCAGGTCCCTCTTGGAACCAGGGAACATTGGAATGGGTTGGGTTGGAAAAGTCCTTCCAGATCCAATCCAACTCTTGACCCGAGGTCACTCCCAAACCACGTCCCTTCCCAGGGTCTCCATCCCCTTCTCCGCATGCGCTCCAGCCCCTCCAGGTCCCTCTTGGAGTGAGGAGCCCAAAACTGACCCCAGGGTTCCAGGTGCGGCCTCCCCAGGGGACGATCCCATCCCTGTGCCTGCTGGACACCCCATAGTTACCCCAGCCAGGATGCTGGTGGCCACCTGGGCCTCCGGGGCCACTGCTGGATCCTGTTGGGCCGATATCGACCAGTGCCCCAGGGCCTTTTCCTACCAGAAGGGATGGGAATGAAGGAGGGGAGGCCCTGGCCCAGGAAGCCAGAGAAACCTGGGCTGCCCCATCCCTGGAGGGGTTCAGGCTGGAGGAGCTTTGGAGCCCCTGATCCAGTGGGAGTTGTCCCTGCCCATGGCCAGGGGAGGATCGGGATGGGCTTGGAGGTCCCTTCCAACCCAAACCATTCCATGATCTCCATCACAATCAGCATTAGCACCACCACGAGTCAAACTAGATGAGCTTTGAGGTCTCTCACAAAACAAACCATTCCACAATTCCATGATCTCCATCACCATCAGCATTAGCACCACCAGGATGGGACCTGGATGGGCTTTGAGGTCCCTTCCAGCCCAACCCATCCCATGCTGGGAGTTCTGGGAAGCCAGCATCCTTCACCCAGCCTGGGCACCGCGGGGCTGTCATCTCCATCAGCTGTGGGCAGCGAGACCAGAGCTGGGACTGAAGAGATTTCCCATCTATAAATTTTCCAACATCCTTTTCCTTCCATTCTTTCCTTCTTGATTTTCATGTTATTATCGTAGAGTGATAGAGTCACAGAATCATAGAATGGTTTGGGTTGGCGGAGACCTTAAAGCTCATCCAGTCGCAGCCCTCTGGCCCTGGGCAGGGACACCTCCCACTGGATCCGGGGCTCCAATCCCCCATCCAACCTGGCCTGGAACCCCTCCAGGGATGGGGCAGATGCAACCTTCCGGGGCAACCTGTTCCAGTTCCTCCCCATCCTCATGGTGAAGAGATTTCTCGTTATGTCCAGCCAAACTCTGCCCCTCTCCAGTTTATCCCCATCGTCCCTTGTCCTGTCACCCCAAGCCTTTGGGAACAGCCCCTCCCCAGCTCTCTTGGAGCCCCTTCAGGCACTGGAAGCTGCTCTAAGGTCTCCTCGGAGCCTTCTCTTCTCCAGGCTGAACAACCCCAACTCTCTCAGCCTGTGAAAGATGACAAAAAATCCTTCTATAAATATAGAAATAATAAAAGGAGGACTAGGGAGACCATACAGTCCCTATTGGACGCAGAAGGAGCAATAGTTGCAGTTGGAGGCCAGTGACAAGTGGGGTTCCCCAGGGCTCAGTGCTGGGTCCAGCCCTGTTCAATGTCTTTATCAATGACCTGGATGAAGGCATCGAGTGCACCCTTAGCAAGTTTGGGGATGACACTGAGCTGGGTGGAAGCGTGGATCTGCTGGAGGGTCGGGAGGCTCCAAAGGGATCGGAGCAGGCTGGATCCATGGCCTGAGTCCAATGGGATGAGGTTTAACAAGGCCAAATGCCGGGTCCTGCACTTGGGGCACAACAACCCTATGCAGTGCTACAGACTAGGAGAAGTCTGTCTAGAAAGCTGCCTGGAGGAGAGGGACCTGGGGGTGTTGGTTGACAGCGACTGAACATGAGCCAGCAGTGGCCCAGGTGGCCAAGAAGGCCAATGGCATCTTGGCTTGGATCAGACACGGCGTGGCCAGCAGGTCCAGGGAGGTTCTTCTCCCTCTGGACTCGGCACTGGTGAGACCGCTCCTCGAATCCTGTGTTCAGTTCTGGGCCCCTCACCACAAGAAGGATGTTGAGGCTCTGGAGCGAGTCCAGAGAAGAGCAACAAAGCTGGTGAGGGGGCTGGAGAACAACAGGAGCGGCTGAGAGAGCTGGGGGTGTTTAGCCTGGAGAAGAGGAGGCTGAGGGGAGACCTCATTGCTCTCTCCAACTACCTGAAAGGAGGTTGTGGAGAGGAGGGAGCTGGCCTCTTCTCCCAAGTGACAGGCGACAGGACGAGAGGGAATGGCCTCAAGCTCCACCATGGGAGAATTAGGCTGGACATTAGGAAAAAATTCTTCACGGAAAGGGTCATTGGGCAGTGGCAGAGGCTGCCCAGGGAGGTGGTTGAGTCCCCTTCCCTGGAGGGGTTTAAGGCACGGGTGGACGAGGTGCTAAGGGATATGGGTTAGTATTTGATGAGAATGGTTGGACTCGATGATCCAGTGGGTCTCTTCCAACCTGGTTATTCTATGATTCTATGATTCTATCCCTCTGGACCTTGAGCTCCACCAGTGCCCGATCCCTGCAGCCCAGGCTGCCACCGATCATAATGTCTCTGTTCAGTTCGCTCGTATTGGTGACCACCAGGTCCAGTTTTGCATCTCCTCGGGTCGGGGTCTCTATCAGCTGCGCTAAGAAGTTACCCTCAATGCACTCCAGGAGTCTCCTGGATTGCCCCCAGCTTGCCGGGATACTTTTCCAGCAGATGTTGGGGTGGTTGAAATCCCAGAGCAGGATCACAGAATAACAGAATCCCAGAATCACTAGGTAGAAAGGACCCTCTGGATCATCGAGTCCAACCATTCCCATCAATCACTAACCCATGTCCCTCAGCGCCTCGTCCACCCGTCCTTTAAACCCCTCCAGGAAGGTGACTCAACCCCCTCCCTGGGCAGCCTTTGCCAGTGCCCAATGACCCTTTCCATGAGATGCTTTTCCCTAATGTCCAGCATGAAGGGATGGACCCAGAGGGAAGGGATGGACCCAGAGGGAAGGGATGGACCTAGAGGGAAATGATAAGATGGGAGGAAAGCCTGGAGAAGAGGAGGCTGAGGGGAGACCTCATTGCTCTATACAACTACCTGAAAGGAGGTTGTAGAGAGGAGGGTGCTGGCCTCTCCTCCCCAGTGACAGGGGACAGAACAAGAGGGAATGGCCTCAAGCTCCGCCAGGGGAGATTTAGACTGGACGTTAGGAAAAAATTCTTTACAGAAAGGGTCATTGGGCACTGGAACAGGCTGCCCAGGGAGGGGGTTGAGTCACCTTCCCTGGAGGTGTTTAAGGCACGAGTGGACAAGGTGCTGAGGGACATGGGTTAGTGATTGATGGGAATGGTTGGACTCGATGATCCGGTGGGTCTCTACCAACCTGGTTAATCTGTGATTCTGTGATTCTGTGATTCTGTGAAAGAGATGGGCCCCGGTGCAAGTGTTAGACCCAGAGGGAAGGCTTGGATCCAGACAGGATGGAGTGAATGAGACGGAATGATAGAATCACCAGGTTGGAAAAGGCCTCTTGGATCATCGACTCCAACCATTCCTGTCGGCCAGTAAACCTCAGCACCTCGTCCACCCATCCCTTAAACACCTCCAGGAAACTCAACCCCCTCCCTGGGCAGCCTATTCCAGTGCCCAATGACCCTTTCCATGAAAAAAATTTCCTGACATCCAGCCTGAATGGATGGCCCCAAAGGGAAGGGATGGACCCAGAGGGAAGGGAAGGATCCAAAGGGAAGAGAAGGATCCAAAGGGAAGTTATGGATCCAGAGGGATTGAAAGGGAAGTTATGGATTCAGAGGGAATTATAGAATCTAGAAGGGAGAGATGGACCCAGAGGGAAGTGGAAGATCCCAGCGTTGCAGCCTGTTCAGATCCCTTTGGAGACTCAAAACCCCCCAGGAGATCAACAGCTCCTCCCAGCTTAGTGTCCTCTGCAAAGTCGCTGAGGGTGTCCTGGATGCCTTCATCCAGGTCAGTGATAAAGATGTTGAAAAGGGAAGGGATGGATCCAGAAGGAAGGGATGGAGCTACGGGGAAGGGATGGATCCAGAGGGAAGGGATGGTGCTAGGGGTAATGGATGGAGACAGGGGTAAGGGATGGAGCTAGAGGGAAGGGCTGGATCCAGAGGGAAGTGATGGAGTCAGGGGGAAGTGACAATCCTAGAGGGAAGGGATGGAGTTAGGGGGAAGGTATGGGGTTAGGGGGAGGGGATGGAGCTAGGAGGCAAGGATGGACTAAGAGGGAAGAGATGGAGCTAGAGGGAGGGGATGGACCTGGAGGGAAGGGATGGATCCGGAGGGAAGGGATGGAGATAGAGGGAAGAGGTGGACCTGGAGGGAAGAGATAGAACTGGGGGGAAGGGATGGATCCGGAGGGAAGGGATGGAGATAGAGGGAAGAGGTGGACCTGGAGGGAAGAGATAGAACTGGGGGGAAGGGATGGATCTGGAGAGAATGAATTGTCCTAGAGGGAAGTGTTGGATGCAGAGAGAAGGGATGGAACCAGAAGGAAGAGATGGACCTACAGGGATGAGATGGAGCTCGGGGGAAGGGATGGAGCTAGGGGGAAGGGATTGGCCTAGAGGGAAGGGAAGGATCTGAGGAAAGGGATGTGTCCAGAGGAAGTAGATGGACCCAGAGAGAAGGAACGGATTGAAAGGGGAGGGATGGATTGAAAAGGAAGGAATGGATTGAAAGGGAAGGGATGGATCCAGAGGGAATTAAAGGATCTAGGAGGGAGAGATGGAAACAGAGGGAAGTGGTGGATCCCAGCAGTCCAGCCTGTTCAGATCCTTTTGGAGACTCAAAACCCTCCAGTAGATGGACAGCTCCTCTCAGCTTAGTGTCCTCTGCAAACTTGCTGAGAGTGCATTCGATGGCTTCATCCAGGTCATTGATAAGATGTTGAAAAGGGAAGGGATGGATCCAGAGAGAAGGGATGGAACTAGAGAGAAGGGATGGACCCAGAGGGAAGGGATGGACCCAGAAGGAAGGGATGGATCCAGAAGGAAAGGATGGATCCAGAGGGAAGGGATGGACCCAGAGGGAAGGGATGGACCCAGAGGGCAGGGATGGATCCAGAGGGAAGGGCTGGATCCAGAGGGCAGTGGTGCATCCAGGGGAAGAGATGCCCCCAGAGGAGAAGGACGGGGCAGCTGGGGCAGGAGAAGCTCTCCAAGCTGTGGGCCAATGGCAGGGAGCCCCGAGGGCGCCTCAGCTGTTCCCAGGCAGAGCCCCGGCCCAGAGCACCCTGAGGAGCAGACAGACGGACGGCCGCGCGCCCGCGCCTCTGCCTGGAGACGAGTGATGCTGCCCAGCTGCGCTGCGCACTGGGCCGCGCTGGGACTGCCAGTGGCGCCACTGGGCAGCACTGGGGCAGAGTGCGGCTGGCTCGGGGGTGCCGGCACCTCTGCCTTCTGTGCCGGGAGCACCATGGGGGCTGCTGGCGTGCTGGGAGCTGGGGCCGTGCTGGTGGCACTGGTGGCGCTGGGAGCCCACGGGGCTGCCGGCGAGGAGAGCCGAGGTGAGCTCAGCCCCACGGCGTGGGGAGGTGCTGGGCGCTGCCGGGGGGCCGGAGCCCAAGCCCGGCTTGGGGGGCCGCGAGGGCGAGCCAGGGGGAGAGGGGGTGGCATGGGGAAAGGGGGTCCCCGGGCATGAGCCTGGGGAAGGGATAGAGCTGGAGGGAAGGGATGGAGCTAGGGGGAAGGGATGGATCCAGAGGGAAGGGATGGAGCTGGAGGGAAGGGATGGATTTAGGGGGAAGGGATGGATTTAGGGGGAAGGGTAGGAGCTGGGGGGAAGTGATGGAGCAAGGGGGAAGGGATTGACCTGGAGGGAAGGGATGGAGCTAGAAGGAAGGGATGGAGATAGGGGGTAGGGATGGAGACAGGAGGTAGGGATGGAGGTAGAGGGAAGGGAAGGAGCTAGAGGGAAGGGCTGGATCCAGAGGGAAGGGATGGAGCCAGGGGGAAGTGACAGATCTAGAGGGAAGGAATGGAGTTAGGGGGAAGGGACGGAACTAGGAGGCAGGGAAGGACTAAGAAGGAAGGGATGGAGCTAGAGGGAAGGGATGAACCTGGAGGGAAGGGATGGGTCCATAGGGAAGGGATTGAGCTAGAGGGAAGGGATGGACCTGGAGGGAAGAGATAGAACTAGGGGGAAAGGATGGATCCAGGGGGAAAGGATGGAGCCAGAGGGAAGGGATGGATCCAGAGGGGAGGGATGGACCTAGAGGGCAGGGATGGATCCAGGGGGAAGGGATGGATCCAGAGGGCCGTGGTGCATCCAGGGGAAGATATGCCCCCGGAGGAGAAGGACGGGGCAGCTGGGGCAGGAGAAGCTCTCCAAGCTGTGGGCCAATGGCAGGGAGCCCCGAGGGCGCCTCAGCTGTTCCCAGGCAGAGCCCTGGGGGGAAGGGATGGAGTTAGGGGGAAGTGATGGGCCTAGGGGGAAGGGGTGGAGCTAGAAGGAAGGGCTGGATCCAGAGGGAAGGGATGGAGCTAGGGGAAGGGATGGAGCTTGGGGGAAGGGATGGAGTTAGGGGGAAGGGATGAAGCTGGGGGGAAGGGATGGAGCTAGAGGGAATGGATGGAGATGGGGGTAGGGATGGAGGCAGGTGTTAGGGATGGAGGTAGAGGGAAGGGAAGGAGCTAGAGGGAAGGGCTGGACCCAGAGGGAAGGGATGGAGCCAGGGGGAAGAGATGGAGTTAGGGCGAAAGGATGGAACTAGGATGCAGGGATGGACTAAGAGGGAAGAGATGGAGCTTGAGGGAGGGGATGAACCTGGAGGGAAGGGATGAATCCAGAGGGAAGGGATGAATCCAGAGGGAAGGGATGGAGCTAGAGGGAAGAGATAGAACTAAGGGGAAAGGATGGATCCATGGGGAAGGGATGGATCTGGAGAGAATGGATTGTCCTGGAGGGAAGTGTTAGACACAGAGAGAAGGGATGGAACATGAGGGAAGGGATGGACCTAGAGGGATGAGATGGAACTTGGGCGAAGGGATGGAACTAGGGGGAAGGGTGGGGTCAGAGGGAAGGGATGGAGCTAGGGGGAAGGGTGGAGTCAGAGGGAAGGGATGGAGCTAGGGGGAAGGGATGGAGTTAGGGGGAAGGGATGGAGTTAGGAGGCAGGGATGGACTAAGAGGGAAGAGATGGAGTTAGAGGGAGAGGATGGACCTGGAGGGAAGGGATGGATGCAGAGGGAAGGGATGGAGCTAGAGGGAAGTGGTGGACCTAGACGGAAGAGACAGAACTAGAGGGAAGGGATGGATCGGGAAAGAATGAATTGTCCTAGAGGGAAGTGTTGGATGCAGAGAGAAGGGATGGAACCAGAGGGAAGAGATGGACCTGCAGGGATGATATGGAGCTAGGGGGAAGGGATGGAGCTAGGGGGAAGGGATTGGCCTAGAGGGAAGGGATGTATGAAGAGGGAAGGGATGGACCTAGAGGGAACGGAGGGATCTGAGGAAAGGGATGTGTCCAGAGGAAATAGATGGACCCAGAGAGAAGGAATGGATTGAAAGGGAAGGGATGGATTGAAAGGGAAGGGATGGATCCAGAGGGAATTAAAGGATCTAGGAGGGAGAGATGGAAACAGAGGGAAGTGGTGGATCCCAGCATTCCAGCCTGTTCAGATCCTTTTGGAGCCTCAAAACCCTCCAGTAGATGGACAGCTCCTCCCAGCTTAGTGTCCTCTGCAAACTTGCTGAGGGTGCCCTGGATGCCTTCATCCAGGTCATTGATAAGATGTTGAAAAGGGAAGGGATGGATCCAGAGGGCAGGAATGGATCCAGAGGAAGGGATGGATCCAGAGGGAAGGGATGGAGCTTGGGGGAAGGGATGGAGCTAGGGGGAAGGGATGGAGATGGGGGTAGGGATGGAGACAGGTGGTAGGGATGGAGGTAGAGGGAAGGGAAGGAGCTAGAGGGAAGGGCTGGACCCAGAGGGAAGGGAAGGAGCCAGGGGGAAGTGACAGACCTAGAGGGAAGGAATGGAGCTAGGGGGAAGAGATGGAGTTAGGGCGAAAGGATGGAACTAGGATGCAGGGATGGACTAAGAGGGAAGAGATGGAGCTTGAGGGAGGGGATGAACCTGGAGGGAAGGGATGAATCCAGAGGGAAGGGATGAATCCAGAGGGAAGGGATGGAGCTAGAGGGAAGAGATAGAACTAAGGGGAAAGGATGGATCCATGGGGAAGGGATGGACCTGGAGCGAATGGATTCTCCTGGAGGGAAGTGTTGGATACAGAGAGAAGGGATGGAACCAGAGGGAAGGGATGGACCTGCAGGGGTGAGATGGAGCTAGGGCGAAGGGATGGAGCTAGGGGGAAGGGTGGGGTCGGAGGGAAGAGATGGATCCAGAGGGACGGGATGGACCCAGAGGGAAGGGTTGGAGCCAGAGGGAAGGGATGGATTGAAAATGAATTTATGGATCCAGAGGGAAGGGATGGATTGAAAGGGAAGCTATGGATCCAGAGGGAATTATAGGATCTAGAAGGGAGAGATGGACCCAGAGGGAAGTGAAGAATCCCAGCATTCCAGCCTGTTCAGATCCCTTTGGAGACTCAAAATCCACCAGGAGATCGGCAACTCTTCCCAGCTTCGTGCCCTCTGCAAAGTTGCTGAGGGTGCCCTGGATGCCTTCATCCAGGTCATTGATAAAGATGTTGAAAGGGGAAGGGATGGATCCAGAGGGAAGGGATGGATCCAGGGGGAAGGGATGGATCCAGAGGGCAGGGATGGATCCAGAGGGAAGGGATGGATCCAGATGGAAGGGATGAACCTAGAGGGAAGGGATGGACCTAGAGGGAAATGATAAGATGGGAGGAAAGAGATGGGCCCCGATGCAAGTGTTAGACCCAGAGGGAAGGCTTGGATCCAGACAGGATGGATTGAATGAGAAGGAATTTTAGAATCACCAGGTTGGAAAAGGCCTCTTGGATCATCGACTCCAACCATTCCTGGCAGCCACTAAACCTCAGCACCTCGTCCACCCATCCCTTAAACACCTCCAGGAAACTCAACCCCCTCCCTGGGCAGCCTGTTCCAGTGCCCAATGACCCTTTCCATGAAAAAAATTTCCTAATATCCACCCTGAATGGATGGATCCAGAGGGCAGGGATGGAGACAGAGGGAAGGGATGGAGCAAGAGGGAAGGGATGGACCCAGAGGGATTGAAAGGGAAGTTATGGATTCAGAGGGAATTATCAAATCTAGAGGGGAGAGATTGACCCAGAGGGAAGTGTTGGATGCCAGCGTTCCAGCCTGTTCAGATCTCTTTAGAGACTCAAAACCCTCCAGGAGACTGACAGCTCCTCCCAGCTTAGTGTCCTCTGCAAAGTCGCTGAGGGTGCCCTGGATGTCTTCCTCCAGGTCATTGATAAAGATGTTGAAAAGGGAAGGGATGGACCCAGAGGGCAGGGATGGATCCAGAGGGAAGGGATGGATCCAGAGGGCAGGGATGGATCCAGAGGGCAGGGATGGACCCAGAGGGCAGGGATGGATCCAGAGGGAAGGGATGGATCCAGAGGGCAGGGATGGATCCCGAGGGCAGTGGTGCATCCAGGGGAAGAGATGCCCCCAGAGGAGAAGGACAGGGCAGCTGGGGCAGGAGAAGCTCTCCAAGCTGTGGGCCAATGGCAGGGAGCCCCGAGGGCGCCTCAGCTGTTCCCAGGCAGAGCCCCGGCCCAGAGCACCCTGAGGAGCAGACAGACGGACGGCCGCGCGCCCGCGCCTCTGCCCGGAGACGAGTGATGCTGCCCAGCTGCGCTGCGCACTGGGCCGCGCTGGGACTGCCAGTGGCGCCACTGGGCAGCACTGGGGCAGAGTGCGGCTGGCTCGGGGGTGCCGGCACCTCTGCCTTCTGTGCCGGGAGCACCATGGGGGCTGCTGGCGTGCTGGGAGCTGGGGCCGTGCTGGTGGCACTGGTGGCGCTGGGAGCCCACGGGGCTGCCGGCGAGGAGAGCCGAGGTGAGCTCAGCCCCACGGCGTGGGGAGGTGCTGGGCGCTGCCGGGGGGCCGGAGCCCAAGCCCGGCTTGGGGGGCCGCGAGGGCGAGCCAGGGGGAGAGGGGGTGGCATGGGGAAAGGGGGTCCCCGGGCATGACCTGGGGAAGGGATGGATCCAGAGGGAAGGGTAGGAGCTGGGGGGAAGGGATTGTCCTGGAGGGAAGGGATGGAGCTAGAAGGAAGGGATGGAGATAGGGGGTAGGGATGGAGACAGGAGGTAGGGATGGAGGTAGAGGGAAGGGAAGGAGCTAGAGGGAAGGGCTGGATCCAGAGGGAAGGGATGGAGCCAGGGGGAAGTGACAGACCTAGAGGGCAGGGATGGATCCAGGGGGAAGGGATGGATCCAGAGGGCAGGGATGGACCCAGAGGGCAGGGATGGACCCAGAGGGCAGGGATGGATCCAGAGGGCAGGGATGGATCCAGAGGGCAGTGGTGCATCCAGGGGAAGAGATGCCCCCAGAGGAGGACGGGGCAGCTGGGGCAGGAGAAGCTCTCCAAGCTGTGGGCCAATGGCAGGGAGCCCCGAGGCCGCCTCAGCTGTTCCCAGGCAGAGCCCTGGGGGAAAGGGATGGAGTTAGGGGGAAGGGGTGGAGCTAGAAGGAAGGGCTGGATCCAGAGGGAAGGGATGGAGCTAGGGGAAGGGATGGAGCTTGGGGGAAGGGATGGAGTTAGGGGGAAGGGATGAAGCTGGGGGGAAGGGAGGGACCTGGAAGGAATGTATGGGGCTAGGGGGAAGGGGTGGAGCTAGAGGGAAGGGATGGATCCAGAGGGAAGGTATGTACCAAGATTTTGGGAGTGGATCCAGAGGGAAGGGATGGATTTCAAAGGGGGTCCCCGGGCCTCCTCCCACCTGCCCCATCACTGGGCGCTGGAGGGGAAGGGGCAGCGGCTCCTCACCCCAGCTCTGCTCCAACAGGATTCTTCCAGTACCAGCATAAAGCCGACTGCTACTTCACCAACGGCACCGAGCGGGTGAGGTATGTGTACAGAGATATCTACAACCGGGAGCAGTACGTGCACTTCGACAGCGATGTGGGGGTCTTCGTGGCCGACACCCCCCTGGGCGAGCCTTCAGCCAAATACTGGAACAGCCAGGAGGATTTCCTGGAGGAAAGACGAGCTGCAGTGGACAGGTTCTGCCGACACAACTACGAGGTGGCAAAGGATTCTGTTGTGGATCGTCGAGGTGAGCGCGTGGCAGCCCCTCTCTGGGGGTCGGGCACGAGCCAAGCCCCCGGGCGCAGGAGGGCAGCGCGTGTCCGTGCCGCGCTCGCGCAGAGCCCCCGCGCCCTTCCCCGAGGCCCCCAGCCCCACCACGGCCGCGGCTGGACGGGACCCCCAGGGCTCCTCCAGTCCAGCTCCCGGCCCTGCCCACATCCCAGTCTCCAGCCCAAACCTCCCCTGGCCCAGCCGCAGGGGGTTCCTCTCATCCCATCGCTTGTTCCTGGCGAGAAGAGACCCACCCGCTGGACGAGGACGGGGCTGGGTGGTGGCCACAGGGGTTCGGCTTGGACGGCAGCAGAACTTTCTTCCCCAGAAGGGCTCTCAGGCCCTGGAACGGCTGCGCAGGGAGGTGGTGGAGTCCCCATCCCTGGAGGGGTTCCCAAGCCGGGCAGATGAAGTGCTCGGAGATCTGGGTTAGCAGTGGCCACGTCCAGTTGGCCTTGAGGGTCTCCAAGGTCCTTCCCAACCTAGCGATTCAATATTTTCTGGTCTCTCGTACCTGGAGAGCTCGTACTGGTTGGGTTTGAAGGTCTCCAAAGTCTTTCCCAACCTCATGATTCAATATTTTCTGGTTCCTCTTTGCTGTAAAGCTTCTCCAGGCTGAGCTTGAGGGTTTCCAAGGTCTTTCCCCACATTGTGATTCAATGGCTTCTCGCTCCTGGAGAGCTCCAGGTGGCCTTGAGGATTTCCAAGCTCTTTCCCAACCTTGCGATTCAATGCTTTCTGATTCCTCGTACATGGAGAGCTCCAACTGGGCTTCAGGGTCTCCAAGGTCTTTCCCAAATTAGTGATTCAATGATTTCCAGTCCCTCTAACCTGGAGAGCTCTGGTTGGCCTTGAGGGTCTCCAAGGTCTTTCCCAGCCTAGCAATTCATTGCTGTTTGGTTCCTCATACCTGGACAGTCATTCCAGTTGGGCTTGAGCATCTCCAAGGTCCTTCCCAGCCTCGCCATTCCATGCTTTCTCGCCCCTGGAGAGCTCCGGCTGGGCTTGAGGGTGTCGGAGCCCTCTCCCAGCAGCACCTCTGTGCTCTCTGCCTCCCGGCCTGCCCCGCGAGCCCCCAGCCCCCTGTCTGGGGAGCAGAGGGCGAGCCCTGGTCCAGGCTGGGTGGCCCCTGGGCTCTGGCCGCCCCGGGGCAGCTCTCTGGCGCTCTCCCCCAGTGCAGCCCCAGGTGGAAATCCACCCCGTGCAGTCGGGCTCCCTGCCCCAGCCCAACAGGCTGGTTTGTGCCGTGACGGATTTCTACCCCGCCGAGATCGAGGTGAAGTGGTTCAAGAACGGGCAGGAGGAGGTGGAGGGCGTGGTGTCCACGGACGTGATGCAGAACGGAGACTGGACCTACCAGGTGCTGGTGATGCTGGAAAGCATCCCACAGCACGGGGACACCTACACGTGCCAGGTGGAGCACGCCAGCCTGCAGCGCCCCGTCACCCAGGCGTGGGGTAAGAGCCTGGGCTGGGGGCCGGGGGAGTGGGACGGGGCCCCCCGAGCCCTGAGCCCCTGCTCTCGGCCCCGCAGAGCTGCAGGCGGACGGCGCCAGGAGCAAGATGCTGACGGGGGTGGGGGGCTTGGTGCTGGGCTTCGTCTTCCTGGCGCTGGGGCTCGTCCTCTATGGCCGCAACAAGGTCAGCGGGGGACAGGGGGCAGGGGTTTGGGGGTCATAGTGGTCTGGAGAGTCATTGTGGTCTGGGGGTCAATGGGGTCTGGGGGTTCATTGGGTTCTGGGGGGACCTGGGACTTCGGGGGTCTTTGGGATCTGGTGGGATCTGGGGGTTTGAGGCGTCTGGGGTTTGGTGGGGATGTGGGGATTGGGGGGCCCTTGAGTTCTTGGTGCTCACTGGGTTTTGGGGGCATCTGGGGCTTTTGGGGGTCATTGAGGTCTGGGGGTTCATTGGGTTCTGGGGGGACCTGGGATTTGAGAGGGGGTCTTTGGGGTATGGGAGTGCTGGGGTTTGGGGGTTCATTGGGGTCTTGGGGGTTATTGGGGTCTGGGAGGACCTGGACTTTGGAGGATCATTGGGGTCTGGGGGGTCATTTCGTTCTGGGGGTTCATTGGGGTCTGGGGATGTCATTAGGGTCTTGGGGGGATCTGGGGTTTTGGGGAGTCATTGGAGTCTGGGGGCGTCATTAGGGTCTGTGGGGACCTGGGTCTTTGGGGAGTCATTAGGGTCTGGGAGATCACTGGGTCCTGGGGAGGCCTGGGGCTTGGGGCGGGGGGTCATTGTGATCTGGGGTTCTCTTTGGTTTTGGGGTCCCTGGAGTCTGGGGGTCCCTAGGGTTTAAGGGATCTGGGACGTTGGGTGTTTCTAGGGTTTCGGGATCCTTGGGGTTTGGTGGGACTTGGGTATCCTTCAGGTTTGCGGGCACATGGGGTTTGGGGGATCCCTGGGGTTTGAGTCCCCGAGTCCCTGGGGTTTGGGAAAGTCCCTCAGGTCTCTGGGGGTTCCAGGACCTCGAGAGATCCCAAGGGCTTGTGGAGACCTAGGGACTGGGGGTCCATGAGGTCGGGGGGGATCTGGGGTTTGAGGGGCTCCTGGTGTTTGGGGGCACTTGGGGTTTGGGGGTCTCTGGATTGTGGTGGTTCCCTGGGGTTTGGGGTCCCTGCCCCCCTCATCTCCTCCCTTTCCCCCCCAGAGCTCCTGAAGGAACCCCAGCTCCTGCGCAGCCGCTCCAGCGCCGTCCGTGCCCCCCAGCCCCCCGACCCCCGCCTGCCCCACTGCGGGCTCCCCCCAGCCCCCCCGCTGCTGCCTCGATGCTTGATAAACACTGAGAGCTGCACTGGGGGCTTCACTGCAACCTCGCTGGGGACACTGGGAGGGACTGGGAGGGAGATGGGGAGACTGGGAGGCACTGGGAGGGAGATGGGGAGACTGGGAGGCACTGGGATCCACCTGTGGGTGCAGCTCATGTCTCCCCCTCCCCTCTCCCAACTGGAGGACAGTCCCTCTCGTCCCATCCCTTGTTCCTTGGGAGGAGAGACCAGCACCCACCTCGTTCCAACCTCCTCTCCGCCAGCTGCAGAGAGTGACGAGGTCTCCCCTCAGCTCCTCTTCTCCACGCCAAAGCCCCCTCAGATCCCTCACACCCTTCCCAGTCTCTCCACACCCCTCCAAGCTCCGGTCCCTTCTCCGCACGCTCTCCAGCCCCTCCAGGTCCCTCTTGGAACCAGGGAACATTGGAATGGGTTGGGTTGGAAAAGTCCTTCCAGATCCAATCCAACTCTTGACCCGAGGTCACTCCCAAACCACGTCCCTTCCCAGGGTCTCCATCCCCTTCTCCGGACGCGCTCCAGCCCCTCCAGGTCCCTCTTGAAGTGAGGAGCCCAAAACTGACCCTAGGGTTCCAGGTGCGGCCTCCCCAGGGGACGATCCCATCCCTGTGCCTGCTGGACACCCCATGGTGACCCCAGCCAGGATGCTGGTGGCCACCTGGGCCTCCGGGGCCACTGCTGGATCCTGTTGGGCCGCTGTCGACCAGCGCCCCAGGGCCTTTTCATTGAATCATAGAGTCATAGAATCATAGAATCACTAGGTTGCAAGAGACCCACCGGGTCATCGAGTCCAACCATTCCTGTCAAACAGTAAACCATGTCCCTCAGCACCTCGTCCACCCGTCCCTTAAACCTCTCCAGGGAAGGGGACTCAACGCCCTCCCTGAGCAGCCTCTGCCACTGCCCAATGACCCTTTCTGTGAAGAATTTTTTCCTAATGTCCAGTCTAAACCACCCCTGGTGGAGCTTGAGGCCATTCCCTCTCGTCCTGTCCCCTGTCCCTTGGGAGAAGAGCCCAGCTCCCTCCTCTCCACAACCTCCTCTCAGGGAGTTGCAGAGATCAATGAGGTCTCCCCTCAGCCTCCTCTTCTCCAGGACAAACACCCCCAGCTCTCTCAGCCGCTCCTCTTCTTCTCCAGCCCCCTCACCAGCTTTGTTGCTCTTCTCTGGACTCGCTCCAGAGCCTCAACATCCTTCTTGTGGTGAGGGGCCCAGAGCTGAACACAGGATTCGAGGAGCGGTCTCACCAGTGCTGAGTCCAGAGGGAGAAGAACCTCCCTGGACCTGCTGGTCACGCTGTGTCTGATCCAAGCCAAGATGCCATTGGCCTTCTTGGCCACCTGGGCCACTGCTGGCTCATGTTCAGTCGCTGTCAACCAACACCCCCAGGTCCCTCTCCTCCAGGCAGCTTTCTAGACAGACTTCTCCTAGTCTGGAGCTGCTCAGGGTTGTTGTGCCTGAAGTGCAGGACCTGGCATCTGGCCTTGTTAAACCTCATCCCATTGGTCTCAGCCCAGCGGTCCAGCCTGTTCAGATCCCTTTGGAGCCTCCCGACCCTCCAGCAGATCCAGCTTCCACCCAGCTCAGTGTCATCCCCAAACTTGCTCCGGGTGCACTCGATGCCTTCATCCAGGTCATTGATAGAGACATTGAACAGGGCTGGACCCAGCACTGAGCCCTGGGGACACCACTTGTCACTGGCCTCCAGCTGGATTTCACACCATTTCCCACCACTCTCTGGGCCCTCCAGCCAACCAGTTTTCCACCCAGGAGAGTGAGCGCCTGTCCAGGCCAGAGGTGACAGTTTCAGAAGCAGAATGATGTGAGAAACTGTGTCAAAGGCTTTGCTGAAGTCCAGGAAGATCCATCCACAGCCTTTCCCTCATCCAGCAGCCGAGTCACTTTGTCATAGAAGGCGATCAGGTTAGTCTGGCAAGACCTGCCTTTTGTGAACCCGTGTTGACTGGGCCTGATCACCCGGTTCTCTTGCATGAGCTTCATGGTCACACTCAAGATCACCTGCTCCATGACTTTCCCTGGCACTGAGGTCAGACTGACAGGCCTGGAGTTCCCTGGATCCTCCCTGCGACCATTCTTGTAGACGGGCGCAACATCAGCCTCCAGTCCAGTGGGACTTCCCCAGTCTTCCAGGACAGTTGGAAGATGATGGAAAGGGGTTTGGCCAGCACACCCGCCAGCTCCTTCAATACCCTTGGGTGAATCCCATCCAGCCCCATAGACTTGTGGGTGTCTAGTCGGGCTGGCAAGGCTCTGACCACCTCCTCTTGGATCATGGGAGCCTCATTTTGCTCCTCTAGCTCCTGGGTTTGTGCACAGACGGAACGACTTTCTTTACAACTAAAGACTGAGGCAAAGAAGGCATTAAGTACCTCAGCCTTTTCCTCATCCCCTGTCACTGTTGTTCCTTCTGTGTCCAATAGGGACTGTATGATCTCCCTAGTCCTCCTTTTATTATTTATATATTTATAGAAGGATTTTTTGTTATCTTTCACAGACTTTGCCAATCTGATCTCTAGCTGAGCCTTAGCCCTTCTGATTTTTTCCCTACACAATCTCACCTCCCTCCTGTAGTCCACCCAAGAGGCCTGTCCCCTATTCCAGAGCCCATAAACATTTCTCTTCTTCTTGATATCACTCAAGATCTCTCTGTTCAACCAAGCTGGCTTTCTCCCCTGCCGGCTTTTTTTTCCGGAACATGGAGATGACTTTCTCCTGAGCTGCTAGGATTTCCTTTTTGAAGAGCTCCCAGCCCTCATGGGCTCCCTTGCCCTTGAGGACTGTCTCCCATGAGACTTTGCCAACCAGCCTTCTGAAGAGATCAAAGTCTGCCCTCTGGAAATTTAATGCTACTGTCCTGCTAACCACCCTCTTCACTTCACCTTGGGGCACAACAACCCTGGGCAGCTACAGATTAGGAGAAGTCTGTCTAGAAAGCTGCCTGGAGGAGAGGGACCTGGGGGTGTTGGTTGACAGCGACTGAACATGAGCCAGCAGTGGCCCAGGAGGCCAAGAAGGCCAATGGCATCTTGGCTTGGATCAGAAACTGTGTGACCAGCAGGGCCAGGGAGGTTCTTCTCCCTCTGGACTCGGCACTGGTGAGACCGCTCCTCGAATCCTGTGTTCAGTTCTGGGCCCCTCACCACAAAAATGATGTTGAGGCTCTGGAGCGAGTCCAGAGAAGAGCAACAAAGCTGGTGAATGGGCTGGAGTACAGGTCTGAGGGACCTGGGGTGGTTTATCCTGGAGAAGAGGAGGCAGAGGGGAGACCTCATTGCTCTCTCCAACTCCCTGAGAGGAGGTTGTGGAGAGGAAGGAGCTGGGCTCTTCTCCCAAGGGACGGGGGACAGGACGAGAGGGAATGGCCTCAAGCTCCACCAGGGGAGGTTTAGACTGGATATTAGGAAAAAAAATTTCACAGAAAGGGTCATTGGGCACTGGCAGAGGCTGCCCAGGGAGGGCGTTGAGTCACCTTCCTGGAGGTGTTTAAGGCACGGGTGGACAAGGTGCTGAGGGACATAGGTTAGTGTTTGATAGGAATGATTGGACTCGATGATCCGGTGGGTCTCTTCCAACCTGGTTATTCTATGATTCTAGGATTCTATCCCTCTGGACCTTCAACTCCACCAGTGCCCGATCCCTGCAGCCCAGGCTGCCACTGATCCTAATGTCGCTGGTCAGTTCGCTCGTATTGGTGACCACCAGGTCCAGTTTTGCATCTCCTCGGGTGGGGGTCTCTACCAGCTGCGCTAAGAAGTGACCCTCAATGCACTCCAGGAGTCTCCTGGATTGCCCACAGCTTGCCGGGATACTTTTCCAGCAGATGTCGGGGTGGTTGAAGTCCCAGAGTAGGATCACAGAATCCCAGAATCACTAGGTAGAAAGGACCCTCTGGATCATCGAGTCCAACCATTCCCATCAATCACTAACCCATGTCCCTCAGCACCTCGTCCACCCATCCCTTAAACCCCTCCAGGAAGGTGACTCAACCCCCTCCCTGGGCAGCCTCTGCCAGTGCCCGAAGACCTTTTCCATGAGATGCTTTTCGCTAATGTTCAGCTTGAAGGGGTGGACCCAGAGGGAAGGGATGGACCCAGAGGGAAGGGATGGACCCAGAGGGAAGGGATAGATGCAGAGGGCAGGGATGGATCCAGAGGGCAGGCATGGATCCAGAGGGATGGGATGGATTGAAAGGGAAGTTATGGACCCAGAAGGAATTATAGGATCTAGAATGGAGAGATTGACCCAGAGGGAAGTGGTGGATGCCAGCGTTGCAGCCTGTTCAGATCCCTTTGGAGACTCAAAACCCACCAGGAGATTGACAGCTCCTCCCAGCTTAGTGTCCTCTGCAAAGTCGCTGAGGGTGCCCTGGATGCCTTCATCCAGGTCATTGATAAAGATGTTGAAAAGGGAAGGGATGGATCCAGAGGGAAGGGATGGACCCAGAGGGAAGGGATGGACCTAGAGGGAAATGATAAGATGGGAGGAAAGAGATGGGTCCCGATGCAAGTGTTAGACCCAGAGGGAAGGCTTGGATCCAGACAGGATGGATTGAATGAGACGGAATGATAGAATCACCAGGTTGGAAAAGGCCTCTTGGATCATTGACTCCAACCATTCCTGTTGGCCACTAAACCTCAGCACCTCGTCCACCCATCCCTTAAACACCTCCAGGAAACTCAACCCCCTCCCTGGGCAGCCTGTTCCAGTGCCCAATGAACCTTTCCATGAAAAAATTTTCCTAATATCCAGCCTGAATGGATGGATCCAGAGGTCAGGGATGGAGACAGAGGGAAAGTATGGACCCAGAGGGAAGGGATAGATCCAGAGGGCAGGGATGGATCCAGAGGGCAGTGGTGGATCCAGAGGGAAGGGATGGACCCAGAGGGAAGGGATGGACGCAGAGGGAAGGGATGGATCCAGAGAGAAGGGATGGACCCAGAGGGCAGGGATGGATCCCGAGGGCAGTGGTGCATCCAGGGGAAGAGATGCCCCCAGAGGAGAAGGACGGGGCAGCTGGGGCAGGAGAAGCTCTCCAAGCTGTGGGCCAATGGCAGGGAGCCCCGAGGGCGCCTCAGCTGTTCCCAGGCAGAGCCATGGGGGAAAGGGATGGAGTTAGGGGGAAGGGATGGGGCTAGGGGGAAGGGGTGGAGCTAGAAGGAAGGGCTGGATCCAGAGGGAAGGGATGGAGCTAGGGGAAGGGATGGAGCTTGGGGGAAGGGATGGAGTTAGGGGGAAGGGATGAAGCTGGGGGGAAGGGAGGGACCTGGAAGGAATGGATGGGGCTAGGGGGAAGGGGTGGAGCTAGAGGGAAGGGATGGATCCAGAGGGAAGGTATGTACCAAGATTTTGGGAGTGGATCCAGAGGGAAGGGATGGATTTCAAAGGGGGTCCCCGGGCCTCCTCCCACCTGCCCCATCGCTGGGCGCTGGAGGGGGAAGGGGCAGCGGCTCCTCACCCCAGCTCTGCTCCAACAGGATTCTTCCAGTACCAGCATAAAGCCGACTGCTACTTCACCAACGGCACCGAGCGGGTGAGGTATGTGTACAGAGATATCTACAACCGGGAGCAGTACGTGCACTTCGACAGCGATGTGGGGGTCTTCGTGGCCGACACCCCCCTGGGCGAGCCTGATGCCAAATACTGGAACAGCCAGGAGGATTTCCTGGAGGAAAGATGAGCTGCAGTGGACACGTTCTGCCGATAAAACTACGAGGTGGCTTCCAATTGTGAAATGAAGAGAAAGGGTGAGCGCGTGGCAGCCCCTCTCCGGGGGTCGGGCACGAGCCAAGCCCCCGGGCGCAGGAGGGCAGCGCGTGTCCGTGCCGCGCTCGCGCAGAGCCCCCGCGCCCTTCCCCGAGGCCCCAAGCCCCACCACGGCCGCGGCTGGACGGGACCCCCAGGGCTCCTCCAGTCCAGCTCCCGGCCCTGCCCACAGCCCAGTCTCCAGCCCAAACCTCCCCTGGCCCAGCCGCAGGGGGTTCCTCTCATCCCATCGCTTGTTCCTGGCGAGAAGAGACCGACCCGCTGGACGAGGACAGGGCTGGGTGGTGGCCACAGGGGTTCGGCTTGGACAGCAGCAGAACTTTCTTCCCCAGAAGGGCTCTCAGGCCCTGGAACGGCTGCGCAGGGAGGTGGTGGAGTCCCCATCCCTGGAGGGGTTCCCAAGCCGGGCAGATGAAGTGCTCGGAGATCTGGGTTAGCAGTGGCCACGTCCAGTTGGCCTTGAGGGTCTCCAAGGTCCTTCCCAACCTAGCGATTCAATATCTTCTGGTCTCTCGTACCTGGAGAGCTCGTACTGGTTGGGTTTGAAGGTCTCCAAAGTCTTTCCCAACCTCGTGATTCAATGCTTTCTGGTTCCTCTTTGCTGTAAAGCTTCTCCAGGCTGAGCATGAGGGTTTCCAAGGTCTTTCCCCACATTGTGATTCAATGGCTTCTCGCTCCTGGAGAGCTCCAGGTGGCCTTGAGGATTTCCAAGCTCTTTCCCAACCTTGCGATTCAATGCTTTCTGATTCCTCGTACATGGAGAGCTCCAACTGGGCTTCAGGGTCTCCAAGGTCTTTCCCAAATTAGTGATTCAATGCTTTCCAGTCCCTCTAACCTGGAGAGCTCTGGTTGGCCTTGAGGGTCTCCAAGGTCTTTCCCAACCTCGCCATTCATTGCTTTCTGGTTCCTCATACCTGGACAGTCATTCCAGTTGGGCTTGAGCATCTCCAAGGTCCTTCCCAGCCTCGCCATTCCATGCTTTCTCGCCCCTGGAGAGCTCCGGCTGGGCTTGAGGGTGTCGGAGCCCTCTCCCAGCAGCGCCTCTGTGCTCTCTGCCTCCCGGCCTGCCCCGCGAGCCCCCAGCCCCCTGTCTGGGGAGCAGAGGGCGAGCCCTGGTCCAGGCTGGGTGGCCCCTGGGCTCTGGCAGCCCCGGGGCAGCTCTCTGGCGCTCTCCCCCAGTGCAGCCCCAGGTGGAAATCCACCCCGTGCAGTCGGGCTCCCTGCCCCAGACGGACAGGCTGGTTTGTGCCGTGATGGATTTCTACCCCGCCGAGATCGAGGTGAAGTGGTTCAAGAACGGGCAGGAGGAGGTGGAGGGCGTGGTGTCCACGGACGTGATGCAGAACGGAGACTGGACCTACCAGGTGCTGGTGATGCTGGAAAGCATCCCACAGCACGGGGACACCTACACGTGCCAGGTGGAGCACGCCAGCCTGCAGCGCCCCGTCACCCAGGCGTGGGGTAAGAGCCTGGGCTGGGGGCAGGGGGAGTGGGACGGGGCCCTCCGAGCCCTGAGCCCCTGCTCTCGGCCCCGCAGAGCTGCAGGCGGACGGCGCCAGGAGCAAGATGCTGACGGGGGTGGGGGGCTTCGTGCTGGGCTTCGTCTTCCTGGCACTGGGGCTCGTCCTTTACGGCCGCAACAAGGTCAGCGGGGGAATGGTGGGGGGCACCGGGGGTTTGGAGGGTCATTGGGGTCTGGGAGGTCATTGGGGTTTCGGGGGTCATTGAGATTTGGAGGGAGCTGGGGTCTGAGGGGATCATTGTGGTCCAGGGGGCCATTGGGCTTTGGGGTGTCATTGGGGTCTAGGGAGTCATCGGGGTTTCAGGGGACGTGGGTCTTTGGGGGATCATTAGAGTCTGGGGAGAGCTGAGATTTTTGGGGTTACTTTGGGGCCTGGGAGTCCTGGGATGTAGGGGGGTCATTGTGGTCAGGGGGGCTGGGGTTTGGGGGTCATAGGGTTTGGGGGGTCTGGGGTCTGGTGGGGATGTGGGGATTTGAGCTCTGGGTGTGTCATTGGGATCCAGGGGACCTGGTGCTTTGGGGGATCATTGGGCTCTGGGGGGTCATTGGGATCAAGGGGCGTCATGGGAGCTGGGGGGACTTGGGATTTGGGGGGATCAGCAGGGTCTAGGGAGGTCATTGGGGTCTGGGGGGACCTGGGGCCGTGGAGCACGTTGGCTTTTGGGGATCTGAAGACTGGGGAACCTTGGGACCTACAGGGACTTGGCATTTGCAGGGTCCATGAGGTTTGGTGGGACTTGGGGTTTGGGGATCCTTCAGGTTTGGGGGCAATTGGGTTTTGGTGTGTCCCTGGGTCTTGGGGGTCTCTGTGGTCCCTGGGGTTTGGAGTCCCCGCCCCCCTCATCTCCTCCCTTTCCCCCCCAGAGCTCCTGAAGGAACCCCAGCTCCTGCGCAGCCGCTCCAGCGCCATCCGTGCCCCCCAGCCCCCCGACCCCCGCCTGCCCCACTGCGGGCTCCCCCCAGCCCCCCCGCTGCTGCCTCGATGCTTGATAAACACTGAGAGCTGCACTGGGGGCTTCACTGCAACCTCGCTGGGAACACTGGGAGGCACTGGGAGGGAGATGGGCAGACTGGGAGGCACTGGGAGCTGAGCTGGGCAGACTGGGGGGCACTGGGATCCAGCTGTGGGTGCAGCTCACGTCTCCCCATCCCCTCTCCCAACTGGAGGACAGTCCCTCTCGTCCCATCCCTTGTTCCTTGGGAGGAGAGACCAGCACCCACCTCGCTCCAACCTCCTCCCCGCCAGCTGCACAGAGCGACGAGGTCTCCCCTCAGCTCCTCTTCCCCACACCAAAGCCCCCTCAGATCCCTCACACCCTTCCCGGCCTCTCCACACCCCTCCCAGGTCCGGTCCCTTCTCCGCATGCTCTCCAGCCCCTCCAGGTCCCTCTTGGAGTGAGGAGCCCAAAACTGACCCCAGGGTTCGAGGTGTGACCTCCCCACGGGACGATCCCATCCCTGTGCCTGCTGGACACCCCATGGTGACCCGAGCCAGGATGCTGGTGGCCACCTGGGCCTCCGGGGCCACTGCTGGATCCTGTTGGGCCGCTGTCGACCAGCGCCCCAGGGCCTTTTCCTACCAGAAGGGATGGGAATGAAGGAGGGGAGGCCCTGGCCCAGGAAGCCAGAGAAACCCGGGCTGCCCCATCCCTGGAGGGGTTCATGCTGGAGGAGCTTTGGAGCCCCTGATCCAGTGGGAGTTGTCCCTGCCCATGGCCGGGGGAGGATCTAGATGTGCTTGGAGGTAGCTTCCAACCCAAACCATTCCATGATCTCCATCACCATCAGCATTAGCACCACCACGAGTCAAACTAGATGAGCTTTGAGGTCTCTCACAACACAAACCATTCCACAATTCCATGATCTCCATCGCCATCAGCATTAGCACCACCAGGATGGGACCTGGATGGGCTTTGAGGTCCCTTCCAACCCAACCCATCCCATGCTGGGAGTTCTGGGAAGCCAGCATCCTTCACCCAGCCTGGGCACCGCGGGGCCGTCATCTCCATCAGCCGTGGGCAGCGAGACCAGAGCTGGGACTGAAGAGATTTCCCATCTATAAATTTTCCAACATCCTTTTCCTTCCCAAGGACTGATTTTCCTGTTATTATTGTAGAGTCATAGAGTCACAGAATCATAGAATGGTTTGGGTTGGCGGAGACCTTAAAGCTCATCCAGTCGCAGCCCTCTGGCCCTGGGCAGGGACACCTCCCGCTGGATCCGGGGCTCCAATCCCCCATCCAACCTGGCCTGGAACCCCTCCAGGGATGGGGCAGATGCAACCTTCCGGGGCAACCTGTTCCAGTTCCTCCCCATCCTCATGGTGAAGAGATTTCTCCTTATGTCCAGTCGAACTCTGCCCCTCTCCAGTTTATCCCCATTGTCCCTTGTCCTGTCACCCCAAGCCTTTGGGAACAGCCCCTCCCCAGCTCTCTTGGAGCCCCTTCAGGCACTGGAAGCTGCTCTAAGCTCTCCTCGGAGCCTTCTCTTCTCCAAGCTGAACAACCCCAACTCTCTCAGCCTCTCCTCGTATGCTCCAGCCCTCGGTTCATCCTTGTAGCCTCCCCTGGACCCGTTCCTACTGCTCCATCTCCTTCTCATCTTGAGGGTTCCAGAAGTGGAGACAACACTCCAGATGAGGTCTCACCCGAGTGGAGCCGAGGGGACAATCCCCTCCCTCGCCCTGCTGGCCACGTGGCTTCTGATGCAGCCCAGGACGCGCTTGGATTCTGGGCTGTGAGCACACGTTGGCGGCTCACGTTGAGGTTCTCCTCCCCCAGCACCCCAAGTCCTCCTCCTCATGCTGTTCTCCATCCCATCATCCCCCATCGTGTACTAAAGTCGGGGATTGCCCCGACCCAGGTGTAGGACCCTGCACTTGGCCCTGTTGGACCTCATGAAGTTCTGCCAGCCCCACTTCTCCAGCCTGTCCAGGTCCCTCGGGATGATCCCGTCCTTCAGGTGTGGCAACTGCCCCACTCAGCTCGCTGTGACCTCCAAACTTGCTGAGAGGGCCCTCGATCTCGCTGTCTGCGTCACTGATGAAGATATTCAACAGCACCGATCCCAGTACGGACCCCTGAGGGACACCACTGGTCACCATCCTCCATCTGGACTTGAAGCCATTGACCACTACGCTTCAAACACGACCATCCAACCACTTTCTTATCCACTGAACCATCCACCCATCAAATCCATCTCTCTCCAGTTTAGAGAGAAGGATGCTGGGGGGGACCATGTCAGAGGCTTTGCAGAAGCCCAGGTAGATCCCATCCATCGGTTCAGCCGTGTCCACTGCTGAGGTCACCCACTAAGCTGGTCATACGGGACCTTCCCCTGGTGAAGCCGTGCTGGCTGCCGTTAATCACCTCCCTGTCCTCCATGGGCTTGAGCAGAGCTTCTAGGAGCATCTGTCCCACGATCTCCCCAGGCACAGGGGGGAGGCTGGCAGGTCAGTGATCCCCTGACTTGCGTTCCCTTTTTAACAACAGGCACGACGTTCCCCTTCTTCCAGCCCCCAGGGACTTCTCCCACCTGCCGTGACTTTTCAAATATCATGGAGAGTGGCTGGGCAACCACATCTGCCAGTCCCCTCAGGACTCCGGGGTGCAGCTCCTCAGCTCCCATAGACTTATAAATGTTCGGGTTCCTCAGCTGGTCACGAACCTGATCCTCCTCTACAGTGGGAGAGGGTTTATCCCCTGGTCACCATCCTGCTGTCCCATGACGCGGGAGGGGAGAGGAGAGCGGTTATCAGGGAAGACTGAGCAGAAACGTTGTTAAGTCCCTCAGCCTTCTCCTCGTCTGCTGAGCCGTGATCACCGTTTCCAACCATCAGTGGGATATGTAATCTTTGACCTTCCTCTTTTGGTTGATGGACCTGTAGAAGCTCTTCTCGTTGGTCTTCCCTTCCCTGGCCAAGTTCAGCTCCAGCTGTGCCGTGGCCTTCCTGGCTCCATCCCTACCCAACCGGGCAGCGTCCTGAGGAACATCCCAGGTTTCCCGTCCCTGCTTGTCCTGCCCGTGCGGCTCCCTCTTCTTCTTGAGTTTAACCAGCGGGTCTCGACTCAGACACGCCGGTCTCTTCCCTTCCCTGCTTGATTTCCTACAGACGGGGACTGAGCGCTCTTGTGTTGCACGGAAACCATCTTCCAGCTCTGTTCTGCTCCCTTGTCTTGGAGGACGTCATCCCAGGGGATCCTACTGAGTAATTCCTTGACCAGCTGGGAGTCTGCTTTCCTGAAATGGTGTCCTGACTCTGCTCCTCACCTGTCCCACATCCTAGCAGCTCAGGAGAAAAATCCTAGCAGCTCAGGAGAAAGCAATCCCCATGTTCCGGAAAAAAAGCCGTCAGGGGAGAAAGCCAGCTTGGTTGAACAGAGAGATCTTGAGGGATATCAAGAAGAAGAGAAATGTTTATGGGCTCTGGAAGAGGGGACAGGCCTCTTGGGTGGACTACAGGAGGGAGGTGAGATTGCGTAGGGGAAAAATCAGAAGGGCTAAGGCTCAGCTAGAAATCAGATTGGCAAAGTCTGTGAAAGATAACAAAAAATCCTTCTATAAATATATAAATAATAAAAGGAGGACTAGGGAGACCATCCAGTCCCTATTGGACGCAGAAGGAACAACAGTGACAGGGGATGAGGAAAAGGCTGAGGTACTTAATGCCTTCTTTGCCTCAGTATTTAATTGTAAAGAAAGTCGTTCTGTCTGTGTACAAACCCAGGAGCTAGAGGAGCAGAATGAGGCTCCCATGATCCAAGAGGAGGTGGTCAGAGCCTTGCTAGCCCGACTAGACACCCACAAGTCTATGGGGCCGGACGGGATTCACCCAAGGGTATTGAAGGAGCTGGCGGATGTGCTGGCCAAACCCCTTTCCACCATCTTCCAGCAGTCCTGGAAGACTGGGGAAGTCCCACTGGACTGGAGGCTGATGTTGTGCCCGTCTACAAGAAGGGTCACAGGGAGGATCCAGGGAACTCCAGGCCTGTCAGTCTGACCTCAGTGCCAGGGAAAGTCATGGAGCAGGTGATCTTGAGTGCTATCATGAAGCTCATGCAAGAGAACCGGGTGATCAGGCCCAGTCAACACGGGGTCACAAAAGGCAGGTCTTGCCAGACTAACCTGATCGCCTTCTATGACAAAGTGACTCGGCTGCTGGATGAGGGAAAGGCTGTGGATGGATCTTCCTGGACTTTAGTAAAGCCTTTGACACAGTTTCTCCCAGCATTCTGCTTCGGAAACTGTCACCTCTGGCCTGGACAGGCGAACGCTCTCCTGGGTGGAAAACTGGTTGGCTGGAGGGCCCAGAGAGTGGTGGGAAATGGAGTTAACTCCAGCTGGAGGCCAGTGACAAGTGGGGTTCCCCAGGGCTCAGTGCTGGGTCCAGCCCTGTTCAATGTCTTTATCAATGACCTGGATGAAGGCATCGAGTGCACCCTGAGCAAGTTTGCGGATGACACTAAGCTGGGTGGAAGTGTCGATCTGCTGGAGGGTCGGGAGGCTCCAAAGGGATCTGAACCGGCTGGATCTGTGGCCTGAGACCAATGGGATGAGGTTTAATAAGGCCAAATGCCGGGTCCTGCCCTTGGGGCACAAAAACCCTGAGCAGCTCCAGACTAGGACAAGTCTGTCTAGAAAGCTGCCTGGAGGAGAGGGACCTGGGGGTGTTGGTTGACAGCGACTGAACATGAGTTCAGTCATTGCTCTCTCCAACTCCCTGAGAGGAGGTTGTGGAGAGGAGGGAGCTGGGCTCGTCTCCCAAGGGACAGGGGACAGGACGAGAGGGAATGGCCTCAAGCTCCACTCGGGGAGATTTAGGCTGGACATTAGGAAAAAATTTTCACAGAAAGGGTCATTGGGCACTGGCAGAGGCTGCCCAGGGAGGGGGTTGAGTCCCCTTCCCTGGAGGGGTTTAAGGTATGGGTGGATGAGGTGCTGAGGGACATGGTTTAGTGTTTGATGGGAATGGTTGGACTCGATGATCCGGTGGGTCTCTTCCAACCTGGTTATTCTATGATTCTATGATTCCATCCCTCTGGACCTTCAACTCCACCAGTGCCCGATCCCTGCAGCCCAGGCTGCCACCGATCCTAATGTCACTGGTCAGTTCGCTCGTATTGGTGACCACCAGGTCCAGTTTTGCATCTCCTCGGGTGGGGGTCTCTACCAGCTGCGCTAAGAAGTGACCCTCAATGCACTCCAGGAGTCTCCTGGATTGCCCACAGCTTGCCGGGATACTTTTCCAGCAGATGTCAGGGTGGTTGAAGTCCCAGAGTAGGATCACAGAATCACAGAATCCCAGAATCAGTAGGTAGAAAGGACCCTCTGGATCATCGAGTCCAACCATTCCCATCAATCACTGAGCCGTGTCCCTCAGCACCTCGTCCACCCGTCCCTTAAACTCCTCCAGCAAGGTGACTCAACCCCCTCCCTGGGCAGCCTCTGCCAGTGCCCGAAGACCTTTTCCATGAGATGCTTTTCGCTAATGTTCAGCTTGAAGGGATGGACCCAGAGGGAAGGGATGGACCCAGAGGGAAGGGATAGATGCAGAGGGCAGGGATGGATCCAGAGGGCAGGCATGGATCCAGAGGGATGGGATGGATTGAAAGGGAAGTTATGGACCCAGAAGGAATTATAGGATCTAGAGGGGAGAGATTGACCCAGAGGGAAGTGGTGGATGCCAGCGTTGCAGCCTGTTCATATCCCTTTGGAGACTCAAAACCCACCAGGAGATTGACAGCTCCTCCCAGCTTAGTGTCCTCTGCAAAGTCGCTGAGGGTGCTCTGGATGCCTTCATCCAGGTCATTGATAAAGATGTTGAAAAGGGAAGGGATGGATCCAGAGGGAAGGGATGGACCCAGAGGGAAGGGATGGACCTAGAGGGAAATGATAAGATGGGAGGAAAGAGATGGGCCCCGATGCAAGTGTTAGACCCAGAGGGAAGGCTTGGATCCAGACAGGATGGATTGAATGAGACGGAATGATAGAATCACCAGGTTGGAAAAGGCCTCTTGGATCATCGAGTCCAACCATTCCTGTTGGCCACTAAACCACAGCACCTCGTCCACCCATCCCTTAAACACCTCCAGGAAACTCAACCCCCTCCCTGGGCAGCCTGTTCCAGTGCCCAATGACCCTTTCCATGAAAAAATTTTCCTAATATCCAGCCTGAATTGATGGATCCAGAGGTCAGGGATGGACACAGAGGGAAAGGATGGACCCAGAGGGAAGGGATAGATCCAGAGGGCAGGGATGGATCCAGAGGGCAGTGGTGGATCCAGAGGGAAGGGATGGACCCAGAGGGAAGGGATGGACGCAGAGGGAAGGGATGGATCCAGAGGGAAGGGATGGATCTAGAGGGAAGGGCTGGATCCAGAGGGCAGGGATGGACCCAGAGGTCAGGGATGGACCCAGAGGGAAGGGATGGATCCAGAGGGCAGTGGTGCATCCAGGGGAAGAGATGCCCCCAGAGGAGGAGGACGGGGCAGCTGGGGCAGGAGAAGCTCTCCAAGCTGTGGGCCAATGGCAGGGAGCCCCGAGGGCGCCTCAGCTGTTCCCAGGCAGAGCCCCGGCCCAGAGCACCCTGAGGAGCAGACAGACGGACGGCCGCGCGCCCGCGCCTCTGCCTGGAGACGAGTGATGCTGCCCAGCTGCGCTGCGCACTGGGCCGCGCTGGGACTGCCAGTGGCGCCACTGGGCAGCACTGGGGCAGAGTGCGGCTGGCTCGGGGGTGCCGGCACCTCTGCCTTCTGTGCCGGGGGCACCATGGGGGCTGCTGGCGTGCTGGGAGCTGGGGCCGTGCTGGTGGCACTGGTGGCGCTGGGAGCCCACGGGGCTGCCGGCGAGGAGAGCCGAGGTGAGCTCAGCCCCACGGCGTGGGGAGGTGCTGGGCGCTGCCGGGGGGCCGGAGCCCAACCCCGGCTTGGGGGGCCACGAGGGCGAGCCAGGGGGAGAGGGGATGGCATGGGGAAAGGGGGTCCCCGGGCATGACCTGGGGAAGGGATGGATCCAGAGGGAAGGGATGGAGCTAGGGGGAAGGGATGGAGTTAGGGGGAAGGGTAGGAGCTGGGGGGAAGTGATGGAGCAAGGGGAAGGGATGCACCTGGAGGGAATGGATGGGGCTAGGGGGAAGGGGTGGAGCTAGAGCGAAGGGCTTGATACAGAGGGAAGGTATGTACCTAGATTTTGGGAGCAGATCCAGAGGGAAGGGATGGATATGAAAGGGGGTCCCCGGGCCTCCTCCCACCTGCCCCATCGCTGGGCGCTGGAGGGGGAAGGGGCAGCGGCTCCTCACCCCAGCTGTGCACCAACAGGCTTCTTCCAGCACCAGCTGAAATCCGAGTGCTACTTCACCAACGGCACCGAGCGGGTGAGGTTTGTGGAGAGATACATCTATAACCGGGAGCAGCTCGTGCACTTCGACAGCGATGTGGGGGTCTTCGTGGCCGACACCCCCCTGGGCGAGCCTTCAGCCAAATCCTGGAACAGCCAGGAGGACAAACTGCAGTATAAACGGGCTGCAGTGGACAGGTTCTGCCGACACAACTACGAGGTGGCAAAGGATTCTGTTGTGGATCGTCGAGGTGAGCGCGTGGCAGCCCCTCTCTGGGGGTCGGGCACGAGCCAAGCCCCCGGGCGCAGGAGGGCAGCGCGTGTCCGTGCCGCGCTCGCGCAGAGCCCCCGCGCCCCTCCCCGAGGCCCCCAGCCCCACCACGGCCGCGGCTGGACGGGACCCCCAGGGCTCCTCCAGTCCAGCTCCCGGCCATGTCCAGTTGTCCTTGAGGGTCTCCAAATCCTTCCCAACCTAGCGATTCAATATTTTCTCGTCTCTCAAACCTGGAGAACTCCAGTGGCTTGAGGGTCTCCAGGGTCTTTTCCAAACACACAATTCAATTCTTTCTTTTTCTTTGTACTTGGACAGCTCCAGTTGGCCTTGAGGATCTCCAAGCTCTTTCCCAACCTCGCGATTCAATGCTTTCTGATTCCTCGTACATGGAGAGCTCCAACTGGGCTTCAGGGTCTCCAAGGTCTTTCCCAAATTAGTGATTCAATGCTTTCCAGTCCCTCTAACCTGGAGAGCTCTGGTTGGCCTTGAGGGTCTCCAAGGTCTTTCCCAACCTCACCATTCATTGCTTTCTGGTTCCTCATACCTGGACAGTCATTCCATTTGGGCTCGAGGGTCTCCAAGGTCCTTCCCAGCCTCGCCATTCCATGCTTTCTCGCCCCTGGAGAGCTCCGGCTGGTCTTGAGGGTGTCGGAGCCCTCTCCCAGCAGCGCCTCTGTGCTCTCTGCCTCCCGGCCTGCCCCGCGAGCCCCCGGCCCCCTGTCTGGGGAGCAGAGGGCGAGCCCTGGTCCAGGCTGGGTGGCCCCTGGGCTCTGGCAGCCCCGGGGCAGCTCTCTGGCGCTCTCCCCCAGTGCAGCCCCAGGTGGAAATCCACCCCGTGCAGTCGGGCTCCCTGCCCCAGACCGACAGGCTGGTTTGTGCCGTGACGGATTTCTACCCCGCCGAGATCGAGGTGAAGTGGTTCAAGAACGGGCAGGAGGAGGTGGAGGGCGTGGTGTCCACGGACGTGATGCAGAACGGAGACTGGACCTACCAGGTGCTGGTGATGCTGGAAAGCATCCCGCAGCGCGGGGACACCTACACGTGCCAGGTGGAGCACGCCAGCCTGCAGCGCCCCGTCACCCAGGCGTGGGGTAAGAGCCTGGGCTGGGGGCAGGGGGAGTGGGACGGGGCCCCCCGAGCCCTGAGCCCCTGCTCTCGGCCCCGCAGAGCTGCAGGCGGACGGCGCCAGGAGCAAGATGCTGACGGGGGTGGGGGGCTTGGTGCTGGGCTTCGTCTTCCTGGCGCTGGGGCTCGTCCTCTACGGCCGCAACAAGGTCAGCGGGGGACAGGGGGACAGCGGGCTGGGGCTCAGTGGGGTCTGGGTGTCATTGGGGTCTGGGGGTCAATGGGGTCTGGGGGTTCTTTGGGTTCTGGGAAGACCTGGGACTTCGGGGGTCTTTGGGATCTGGGGCTTTGAGGGGTCTGGGGGGTCTGGGGTTTGGTGGGGATGTGGGGATTTGGGGGACCTTTGAGTTCTTGGGGCTCACTCTGTTTTGGGGGCATCTGGGGCTTTTGGGGGTCATTGAGGTCTGGGGGATCTTTGGGTTCTGTGGGGACCTGGGATTTGGGAGGGGGTCTTTGGGGCATGGGAGTCCTGGCGTTTGGGGGTTCATTGGGGTCTTGGGGGTTATTGGGGTCTGGGAGGACCTGGACTTTGGAGGATCATTGGGGTCTGGGGGGTCATTTCGTTCTGGGGGTTCATTGGGGTCTGGGGATGTCAATAGGGTCTTGGGGGGATCTGGGGTTTTGGGGGTTCGTTGGAGTCTGTGGACATCATGAGGGTCTTTGGGGACCTGGGTCTTTGGGGATTCATTAAGGTCTGGGAGATCATTGGGTCCTGGGGAGGCCTGGGGTTTGGAGGGGGGTCATTGTGATTCAGGGTTCTCTCTGGTTTTGGGGTCCCTGGAGTCTGGGGGTCCCTAGGGTTTAAGGGATCTGGGGCATTGGGTGTTTCTAGGGTTTCAGGATCCTTGGGGATTGGTGGGACTTGGGTATCCTCCAGGTTTGTGGGCACATGTGGTTTGGGGGATCCCTGGTGTTTGAGTCCCTGAGTTTCAATTCAGTCCCTGGGGTTTGGGAAGGTCCCTCAGGTCTCTGGGGGTTCCAGGACCTCGAGAGATCCCAAGGGCTTGTGGAGACCTAGGGACTGGGGGTCCATGAGGTCGGGGGGTATCTGGGGTTTGAGGGGTTCCTGGTGTTTGGGGGCACTTGGGGTTTGGGGTTCTCTGGGGTCTGGAGTGTCCTTGGGGTTGGAGGGTCTCTGGGGTTTGGCCGGGGGAATGTGCGGTTCAGGGGGTCCCGGGTTTGGGTGTCCCTGGTCTTTGCAGAGTCCATAGTGTTCACGGTGCTCCCTGGAGTCTTGGGGTCCCTGGGTCTGGAGGGACCCGGGGTTTGGGAGGTCATTGGGGTCTGGGGGTGACCTGCGGTCTGGAGGGAACCTGGGGTTTGGGTGGATCTTTGCGGTCTGTGGGTGTTGTTGGTGACTGGGGTTTTGGGGTCCCTGGAGTCTGGGGGTCCCGAGGGTGTAAGGGATCTGGGGCAATGGGTGTTTCTAGGGTTTCAGGATCCTTGGGATCTACGGGGACCTGGGGTTTGCAGGGTCCATGGGGTTTGGTGGGACTTGGGGTTTGGGGATCTCTGGATTGTGGTGGTTCCCTGGAGTTTCGGGTCCCTGCCCCCCTCATCTCCTCCCTTTCCACCCAGAGCTCCTGAAGGAACCCCAGCTCCTGCGCAGCCGCTCCAGCGCCGTCCGTGCCCCCCAGCCCCCCGACCCCCGCCTGCCCCACTGCGGGCTCCCCCCAGCCCCCCCGCTGCTGCCTCGATGCTTGATAAACACTGAGAGCTGCACTGGGGGCTTCACTGCAACCTCGCTGGGGACACTGGGAGGCACTGGGAGGGAGATGGGGAGACTGGGAGGCACTGGGAGCTGAGCTGGGCAGACTGGGAGGCACTGGGATCCAGCTGCGGGTGCAGCTCACGTCTCCCCATCCCCTCGCCCAGCTGGAGGACGGACCCTTTCGTCCCATCCCTTGTTCCTTGGGAGAAGAGACCAGCACTCACCTCCCTCCAACCTCCTCCCCGCCAGCTGCAGAGAGCGACGAGGTCTACCCTCAGCTCCTCTTCTCCACACCAAAGCCCCCTCAGACCCCTCACACCCTTCCCGGCCTCTCCACACCCCTCCCAGCTCCGGTCCCTTCTCCGCACACTCTCCAGCCCCTCCAGGTCTTGCTTGGAACTAGGGAAAGTTGGAATCCCTTCGGTTGGAAAACTCTTGACCCGAGGTCACTCCCAAACCACCTCCCTTCCCAGGGTCTCCATCCCCTTCTCCGGATGCGCTCCAGCCCCTCCAGATCCCTCTTGGAGTGAGGAGCCCAAAACTGACCCCAGGGTTCCAGGTGCGGCCTCCCCACGGGATGATCCCATCCCATCCCTGTGCCTGCTGGACACCCCATGGTGACCCCAGCCAGGATGCTGGTGGCCACCTGGGCCTCCGGGGCCACTGCTGGATCCTGTTGGGCCACTGTTGACCAGCGCCCCAGGGCCTTTTCCTACCAGAAGGGATGGGAATGAAGGAGGGGAGGCCCTGGCCCAGGAAGCCAGAGAAACCCGGGCTGCCCCATCCCTGGAAGGGTTCAGGCTGGAGGAGCTTTGGAGCCCCTGATCCAGTGGGAGTTGTCCCTGCCCATGGCCGGGGGAGGATTGGGATGGGCTTGGAGGTCCCTTCCAACCCAACCCATCCCATGCTGGGAGTTCTGGGAAGCCAGCATCCCTCACCCAGCCTGGGCACCGCGGGGCCGTCATCTCCATCAGCTGTGGGCAGCGAGACCAGAGCTGGGACTGAAGAGATTTCCCATCTATAAATTTTCCAACATTCTTTTCTTTCCCAAGGACTGATTTTCATGTTATTATCGTAGAGTCATAGAGTCAGAGAATCATAGAATGGTTTGGGTTGGCGGAGACCTTAAAGCTCATCCAGTCGCAGCCCTCTGGCCCCGGGCAGGGACACCTCCCACTGGATCCGGGGCTCCAATCCCCCATCCAACCTGGCCTGGAACCCCTCCAGGGATGGGGCAGATGCAACCTTCCGGGGCAACCTGTTCCAGTTCCTCCCCATCCTCACGGTGAAGAGATTTCTCCTTATGTCCAGTCGAACTCTGCCCCTCTCCAGTTTATCCCCATTGTCCCTTGTCCTGTCACCCCAAGCCTTTGGGAACAGCCCCTCCCCAGCTCTCTTGGAGCCCCTTCCCAGAGCACTGGAAGCTGCTCTAAGGTCTCCTCGGAGCCTTCTCTTCTCCACGCTGAACAACCCCAACTCTCTCAGCCTCTCCTCGTATGCTCCAGCCCTCGGTTCATCCTTGTCGCCTCCTCTGGACCCGTTCTTACTGCTCCATCTCCTTCTCATCTTGAGGGTTCCAGAAGCGGAGACAACACTCCAGACGAGGTCTCACCACAGTGGAGCCGAGGGGACAATCCCCTCCCTCGCCCTGCTGGCCTCGCGGCTTCTGATGCAGCCCAGGACGCGCTTGGATTCTGGGCTGCGAGCACACGTTGCTGGCTCAGGTTGAGGTTCTCCTCCCCCAGCACCCCAAGTCCTCCTCCTCATGCTGTTCTCCATCCCATCATCCCCCATCGTGTACTGAAGTCGGGGATTGCCCTGACCCAGGTGTAGGACCCTGCACTTGGCCCTGTTGAACCTCATGAAGTTCTCCCAGCCCCACTTCTCCAGCCTGTCCAGGTCCGTCGGGATGATCCCGTCCTTCAGGTGTGGCACCTGCCCCACTCAGCTGGCTGTCACCTCCAAACTTGCTGAGAGGGCCCTCGATCTCACTGTCTGCGTCACTGCTGAAGATATTCAACAGCACCGATCCCAGTATGGACCCCTGAGGGACACCACTGGTCACCATCCTCCATCTGGACTTGAAGCCATTGCCCACTACGATTCGAACACGACCCTCCAACCACCTTCTTATCCCCTGAACCATCCACCCATCAAATCCTTCTCTCTCCCGTTTAGAGAGAAGGATGCTGGGGGGGACCATGTCAGAGGCTTTACAGAAGCCCAGGTAGATCCCATCCATCGGATCACCCGTGTCCACTGCTGAGGTCACCCACTAAGCTGGTCATACGGGACCTTCCCCTGGTGAAGCCGTGCTGGCTGCCGTTAATCACCTCCCTGTCCTCCATGGGCTTGAGCAGAGCTTCTAGGAGCATCTGTCCCATGATCTCCCAGGCACAGGGGGGAGGCTGGCAGGTCAGTGATGCCCTGACTTGCGTTCCCTTCTTAACAACAGGCACGACGTTACCCTTCTTCCAGCCCCCAGGGACTTCTCCCACCTGCCGTGACTTTTCAAATATCATGGAGAGTGGCTGGGCAACCACATCTGCCAGTCCCCTCAGGACCCCGGGGTGCAGCTCCTCAGCTCCCATAGACTTATAAATGTTCGGGTTCCTCAGCTGGTCACGAACCTGATCCTCCTCTCCAGTGGGAGAGGGTTTATCCCCCTGGTCACCATCCTGCTGTCCCATGACGCGGGAGGGGAGAGGAGAGCGGTTATCAGCGAAGACTGAGCAGAAACGTTGTTAAGTCCGTCAACCTTCTCCTCGTCTGCTGAGCCGTGATCACCGTTTCCAACCATCAGTGGGATATGTTCTCTTTGACCTTCCTCTTTTGGTGGATGGACCTGTAGAAGCTCTTCTCGTTGGTCTTCCCTTCCCTGGCCAAGTTCAGCTCCAGCTGTGCCGTGGCCTTCCTGGCTCCATCCCTACACAACCGGGCAGCGTCCTGAGGAACATCCCAGGTTCCCCGTCCCTGCTTGTCCTGCCCGTGCGGCTCCCTCTTCTTCTTGAGTTTAACCAGCGGGTCTCGACTCAGACACGCCGGTCTCTTCCCTTCCCTGCTTGATTTCCTACAGACGGGGACTGAGCGCTCTTGTGTTGCACGGAAACCATCTTCCAGCTCTGTTCTGCTCCCTTGTCTTGGAGGACGTCATCCCAGGGGATCCTACTGAGTAATTCCTTGACCAGCTGGGAGTCTGCTTTCCTGAAATGGTGCCCTGACTATGCCCCTCACCTGTCCCATATCCTAGCAGCTCAGGAGAAAAATCCTAGCAGCTCAGGAGAAAGCCATCCCCATGTTCTGGAAAAAAAGCCGTCAGGGGAGAAAGCCAGCTTGGTTGAACAGAGAGATCTTGAGTGATATCAAGAAGAAGAGAAATGTTTATGGGCTCTGGAAGAGGGGACAGGCCTCTTGGGTGGACTACAGGAGGGAGGTGAGATTGTGCAGAGAAAAAATCAGAAGGGCTAAGGCTCAACTAGAAATCAGATTGGCAAAGTCTGTGAAAGATAACAAAAAATCCTTCTATAAATATATAAATAATAAAAGGAGGACTAGGGAGACCATCCAGTCCCTATTGGACGCAGAAGGAACAACAGTGACAGGGGATGAGGAAAAGGCTGAGGTACTTAATGTCTTCTTTGCCTCAGTCTTTAATTGTAAAGAAAGTCGTTCCGTCTGTGCACAAACCCAGGAGCTAGAGGAGCCAAATGAGGCTCCCATGATCCAAGAGGAGGTGGTCAGAGCCTTGCCAGCCCGACTGGACACCCACAAGTCTATGGGGCCAGACGGGATTCACCCAAGGGTACTGAAGGAGCTGGCGGGTGTGCTGGCCAAACCCCTTTCCATCATCTTCCAACTGTCCTGGAAGACTGGGGAAGTCCCACTGGACTGGAGGCTGATGTTGTGCCCGTCTACAAGAAGGGTCGCAGGGAGGATCCAGGGAACTCCAGGCCTGTCAGTCTGACCTCAGTGCCAGGGAAAGTCATGGAGCAGGTGATCTTGAGTGCGATCATGAAGCTCATGCAAGAGAACCGGGTGATCAGGCCCAGTCAACACGGGTTCACAAAAGGCAGGTCTTGACAGACTAACCTGATCACCTTCTATGACAAAGTGACTCGGCTGCTGGATGAGGGAAAGGCTGTGGATGGATCTTCCTGGACTTTAGTAAAGCCTTTGACACAGTTTCTCCCAGCATTCTGCTTCGGAAACTGTCACCTCTGGCCTGGACAGGCGAACGCTCTCCTGGGTGGAAAACTGGTTGGCTGGAGGGCCCAGAGAGTGGTGGGAAATGGAGTTAACTCCAGCTGGAGGCCAGTGACAAGTGGGGTTCTCCAGGGCTCAGTGCTGGGTCCAGCCCTGTTCAATGTCTTTATCAATGACCTGGATGAAGGCACCGAGTGCACCCTGAGCAAGTTTGCAGATGACACTAAGCTGGGTGGAAGCTGGATCTGCTGGAGGGTCGGGAGGCTCCAAAGGGATCTGAACAGGCTGGATCCGTCGGCTGAGACCAATGGGATGAGGTTTAATAAGGCCAAATGCCGGGTCCTGCCCTTGGGGCACAAAAACCCTGAGCAGCTCCAGACTAGGACAAGTCTGTCTAGAAAGCTGCCTGGAGGAGAGGGACCTGGGGGTGTTGGTTGACAGCGACTGAACATGAGTTCAGTCATTGCTCTCTCCAACTCCCTGAGAGGAGGTTGTGGAGAGGAGGGAGCTGGGCTCGTCTCCCAAGGGACAGGGGACAGGACGAGAGGGAATGGCCTCAAGCTCCACCGGGGGAGATTTAGGCTGGACATTAGGAAAAAATTTTCACAGAAAGGGTCATTGGGCACTGGCAGAGGCTGCCCAGGGAGGGGGTTGAGTCCCCTTCCCTGGAGGGGTTTAAGGTATGGGTGGATGAGGTGCTGAGGGACATGGTTTAGTGTTTGATGGGAATGGTTGGACTCGATGATCCGGTGGGTCTCTTCCAACCTGGTTATTCTATGATTCTATGATTCTATCCCTCTGGACCTTGAACTCCACCAGTGCCCGATCCCTGCAGCCCAGGCTGCCACCGATCCTAATGTCACTGGTCAGTTCGCTCGTATTGGTGACCACCAGGTCCAGTTTTGCATCTCCTCGGGTCGAGGTCTCTACCAGCTGCGCTAAGAAGTGACCCTCAATGCACTCCAGGAGTCTCCTGGATTGCCCCCAGCTTGCCGGGATACTTTTCCAGCAGATGTCAGGGTGGTTGAAGTCCCAGAGTAGGATCACAGAATCACAGAATCCCAGAATCAGTAGGTAGAAAGGACCCTCTGGATCATCGAGTCCAACCATTCCCATCAATCACTGACCCGTGTCCCTCAGCACCTCGTCCACCCGTCCCTTAAACCCCTCCAGCAAGGTGACTCAACCCCCTCCCTGGGCAGCCTCTGCCAGTGCCCGAAGACCTTTTCCATGAGATGCTTTTCCCTAATGTCCAGCCTGAAGGGATGGACCCAGAAGGAAGGGATGGACTCAGAGGGAAGGGATGGACTCAGAGGGCAGGGATGGATCCAGAGGGCAGGGATGGACTCAGAGGGAAGGGATGGACCCAGAGGGAATGGATGGATGCAGAGGGCAGGGATGGATCCAGAGGACAGGCATGGATCCAGAGGGATGGGATGGATTGAAAGGGAAGTTATGGATCCAGAAGGAATTATAGGATCTAGAGTGGAGAGATTGACCCAGAAGGGAGTGGTGGATCCTAGCGTTGCAGCCTGTTCAGATCCCTTTGGAGACTCAAAACTCACCAGGAGATCGACAGCTCCTCCCAGCTTAGTGTCCTCTGCAAAGTCGCTGAGGGTGCGCTGGATGCCTTCCTCCAGGTCATTGATAAAGATGTTGAAAAGGGAAGGGATGGATCCAGAGGGAAGGGATGGATCCAGGGGGAAGGGATGGAGCCAGAGAGAAGGATCCACTGCTCGATCCTGTTGGGGAGGAGGTGGCATGGGGAAAGGGGGTCCCCGGGCATAAGCCTGGGGATGAGTTGGGAGGGACCTGGAGGGAATAGATAGAACTAGGGGGAAAGAATGGATCCAGGGGGAAGGGATGGATCTGGAGAGAATGGATTGTCCTAGAGGGAAGTGTTGGATCCAGAGGGAAGGGATGGAACCAGAGGGAAGAGATGGACCTGCAGGGATGATATTGAGTTACGCGGAAGGGATGGAAATAGGGGGAAGGAATGGATCCAGAGGGTAGGGATGGAGCCAGACGGAAGTGACAGACTTAGAGGGAAGGGATGGAGTTAGGGGGAAGGGGTGGATCCAGAGGGGAGAGATGGACTCATAGGAGGTAATGGACCCAGAAGGTAATGGCGAGTCCAGAGGGGAGGAATGGAGCTAGAGGAAAGGGATGGAGCTAGAGGGAAGGGATGTGTCCAAAGAGAAGGAATGAATCTAGATTTTGGGAGTGGATCCAGAGCAAGGGCGTGCATCCAGAGGGAAGGGAGGGATTTGAAGGAAGGGATGGATCCAGAGGGACATGGACGATCAGGAGAGTCAAGGCTGGGTGAACCTCATGAGGTCCAAGGAGGCCAAGGGCGAGGTCCTGCACTGGGCCAGGGCAATGGAAGCCCAAGGCCAGGCTGGGTGGAGGATGGATCGGGATCAGCCCTGAGGAGAAGGCCTTGGGGTGCTGGGGGAGGAGAAGCTCCCCACGAGCCAGCAGAGTGGGCTTCCAGCCCAGAAACCCCCCGTGTCCCGGGGTGCATCCAAAGCCGGGGGAGCAGCAGGAGGGAGGGGATCCTGCCCCTCTGCTGGCTCTGGAGAGACCCGACCTGGAGCCCGAGTCCAGCTCCGGAGCCCTCAGCATGGGGAGGACACGGAGCTGTTGGAGCGAGGCCAGAGGAGGCCACGGGGATGATGCGAGGGCTGGAGAGAGTTGGGGTTCTCCTGCCTTGTTGAGGAGCTTCCAGTACAGAAAGGGGCTGCCCAGAGCAGGGGTGGCTGCCCCATCCCTGGAGGGTTCAAGGGCAGGTTGGATGGGGCTTGGAGCCCCTGATCCAGTGGGATTTGCCCCTGCCCATGGCAGCAGTTGGAAGGGGATGGGCTTTGAGGTCCCTTCCAGCCCAAACCCTTCCATGATCTCCGTCCCCATCAGCATCAGCAGCACCGTGACGGGTACGACCATCATCTCCATCTCTGTCACTATGAACGGTCCTGTCACCCTCGTCACTATTGTCATTAGTGACACCGAGAGTGGGATTGGGGGCATCTCAGTGAGTTTGTCAGTGACACCAGAGTGTGGGGGATGGTGGGAACGGTGGGAGAAGGGATGGACTGAGAGAGAAGGGCTGGATGGAGAGAGAAGGGATGGAATGAGAGGGAAGGGATGGATCTGAGGGAAGGGATGGTTTGAAAGGGAAGTTATGGATCCAGGGGGAAGGGATGGATTGAAAGGGAAGTTATGGGTCCACAGGGAATTATAAGATCTAGAGAGGAGAGATTGACCTTGAGGGAAGTGGTGGATCCCAGCGCTCCAGCCTGTTCAGACCCCTTTGGAGACTCAAAACCCTCCAGGAGATTGACAGCTCCTCCCAGCTTAGTGTCCTCTGCAAAGTCACTGAGGGTGCCCTGGATGCCTTCATCCAGGTCATTGATAAAGATGTTGAAAAGGGAAGGGATGGACCCAGAGAGCAGGGATGGATCCAGAGGGAAGGGATGGATCCAGAGGGCAGGGATGGATCCAGAGGGCAGGGATGGATCCCGAGGGCAGGGATGGATCCAGAGGGCAGTGGTGCATCCAGGGGAAGAGATGCCCCCAGAGGAGGAGGACGGGGCAGCTGGGGCAGGAGAAGCTCTCCAAGCTGTGGGCCAATGGCAGGGAGCCCCGAGGGCGCCTCAGCTGTTCCCAGGCAGAGCCCCGGCCCAGAGCACCCTGAGGAGCAGACAGACGGACGGCCGCGCGCCCGCGCCTCTGCCTGGAGACGAGTGATGCTGCCCAGCTGCGCTGCGCACTGGGCCGCGCTGGGACTGCCAGTGGCGCCACTGGGCAGCACTGGGGCAGAGTGCGGCTGGCTCGGGGGTGCCGGCACCTCTGCCTTCTGTGCCGGGAGCACCATGGGGGCTGCTGGCGTGCTGGGAGCTGGGGCCGTGCTGGTGGCACTGGTGGCGCTGGGAGCCCACGGGGCTGCCGGCGAGGAGAGCCGAGGTGAGCTCAGCCCCACGGCGTGGGGAGGTGCTGGGCGCTGCCGGGGGGCCAGAGCCCAACCCCGGCTTGGGGGGCCGCGAGGGCGAGCCAGGGGGAGAGGGGGGTGGCATGGGGAAAGGGGGTCCCCGGGCATGAGCCTGGGGAAGGGATAGATCCAGAGGGAAGGGATGGAGCTTGGGGGAAGGGATTGACCTGGAGGAAAGGGATGGAGCTAGAAGGAAGGGATGGAGATAGGGGGTAGGGATGGAGACAGGAGGTAGGGATGGAGGTAGAGGGAAGGGAAGGAGCTAGAGGGAAGGGCTGGACCCAGAGGGAAGGGATGGAGCCAGGGGGAAGTGACAGACCCAGAGGGAAGGAATGGAGCTAGGGGGAAGAGATAGAGTTAGGGGGAAAGGATGGAACTAGGAGGCAGGGATGGACTAAGAGGGAAGAGAAGGAGCTAGAGGGAGGGAATGGACCTGGAGGGAAGGGATGGATCCGGAGGGAAGGGATGGAGCTAGAGGGAAGGGATGGACCTGGAGGGAAGAGATAGAACTAGGGGGAAAAGGGTGGATCTAGGGGGAAGGGATGGACCTGGAGCGAATGGATTCTCCTGGAGGGAAGTGTTGGATACAGAGAGAAGGGATGGAACCAGAGAGAAGGGATGGACCTACAGGGGTGAGATGGAGCTAGGGCGAAGGGATGGAGCTAGGGGGAAGGGTGGGGTCTGAGGGAAGAGATGGATCCAGAGGGACGGGATGGACCCAGAGGGAAGGGTTGGAGCCAGAGGGAAGGGATGGATTGAAAATGAAGTTATGGATCCAGAGGGAAGGGATGGATTGAAAGGGAAGCTATGGATCCAGAGGGAATTACAGGATCTAGAGGGGAGAGATTGATCCCAAGGGAAGTGTTGGATCCCAGCGTTCCAGCCTGTTCAGATGCCTTTGGAGACTCAAAATCCACCAGGAGATCGGCAGCTCCTCCCAGCTTAGTGTCCTCTGCAAAGTCACTGAGGGTGCCCTGGATGCCTTCATCCAGGTCATTGATAAAGTTGTTGAAAGGGGAAGGGATGGATCCAGAGGGAAAGGATGGACCCAGAGGGAAGGGATGGATCCAGAGGGAAGGGATGGATCCAGAGGGAAGGGATGAACCTAGAGGGAAGGGATGGACCTAGAGGGAAGTGATGGACCCAGAGGGAAGGGATGGATGCAGAGGGAAGGGATGGATCCAGGGGGAAGGGATGGATCCAGAGGGAAGGGATGAACCGAGAGGGAAGGGATGGACCTAGAGGGAAATGATAAGATGGGAGGAAAGAGATGGGCCCCGATGCAAGTGTTAGACCCAGAGGGAAGGCTTGGATCCAGACAGGATGGATTGAATGAGAATGAATGATAGAATCACCAGGTTGGAAAAGGCCTTTTGGATCATCGAGTCCAACCATTCCTGTCGGCCACTAAACCTCAGCACCTCGTCCACCCATCCCTTAAACACCTCCAGGAAACTCAACCCCCTCCCTGGGCAGCCTGTCCCAGTGCCCAATGACCCTTTCCATGAAAAAAATTTCCTAATATCCAGCCTGAGTGGATGGATGCAGAGGGAAGGGATGGATCCAGAAGGAAGGGATGGATTCAGAGGGAAGGGATGGATCCAGAGGGATTGAAAGGGAAGTTATGGATCCAGAGGGAATTATAGAATCTGGAGGGGAGAGATGGACCCAGAAGGAAGTGGAAGATCCCAGCGTTCCAGCCTGTTCAGATCCCTTTGGAGACTCAAAACACCCCAGGAGATCGACAGTTCCTCCCAGCTTAGTGTCCTCTGCAAAGTCACTGAGGGTGCCCGGGATGCCTTCATCCAGGTCATTGATAAAGATGTTGAAAAGGGAAGGGATGGACCCAGAGGGAAGGGATGGACACCGAGGGAAGGAATGGATCCAGAGGGAAGGGATGGACCCAGAGGGCAGGGATGGATCCAGAGGGCAGGGATGGACCCAGAGGGCAGGGATGGATCCAGAGGGCAGGGATGGATCCAGAGGGCAGGGATGGACCCAGAGGGCAGGGATGGATCCAGAGGGCAGGGATGGATCCAGAGGGCAGGGATGGATCGCGAGGGCAGTGGTGCATCCAGGGGTAGAGATGCCCCCAGAGGAGGAGGACGGGGCAGCTGGGGCAGGAGAAGGTCTCCAAGCTCTGGGCCAATGGCAGGGAGCCCCGAGGGCGCCTCAGCTGTTCCCAGGCAGAGCCCCGGCCCAGAGCACCCTGAGGAGCAGACAGACGGACGGCCGCGCGCCCGCGCCTCTGCCTGGAGACGAGTGATGCTGCCCAGCTGCGCTGCGCACTGGGCCGCGCTGGGACTGCCAGTGGCGCCACTGGGCAGCACTGGGGCAGAGTGCGGCTGGCTCGGGGGTGCCGGCACCTCTGCCTTCTGTGCCGGGAGCACCATGGGGGCTGCTGGCGTGCTGGGAGCTGGGGCCGTGCTGGTGGCACTGGTGGCGCTGGGAGCCCACGGGGCTGCCGGCGAGGAGAGCCGAGGTGAGCTCAGCTCCACGGCGTGGGGAGGTGCTGGGCGCTGCCGGGGGGCTGGAGCCCAACCCCGGCTTGGGGTGCCGCGAGGGCGAGCCAGGGGGAGAGGGGGTGGCATGGGGAAAGGGGGTCCCCGGGCATGACCTGGGGAAGGGATGGATCTGGAGGGAAGGGATGGATCCAGAGGGAAGGGATGGAGCTAGGGGGAAGGGATGGAGCTGGAGGGAATTGATGGAGCCTTGGGGAAGGCATTGACCTGGAGGGAAGGGATGGAGCTAGAAGGAAGGGATGGAGATAGGGGGTAGGGATGGAGACAGGAGGTAGGGATGGAGGTAGAGGGAAGGGAAGGAGCTAGAGGGAAGGGCTGGATCCAGAGGGAAGGGATGGAGCCAGGGGGAAGTGACAGACCTAGAGGGCAGGGATGGATCCAGGGGGAAGGGATGGATCCAGAGGGCAGGGATGGACCCAGAGGGCAGGGATGGATCCAGAGGGCAGTGGTGCATCCAGGGGAAGAGATGCCCCCAGAGGAGAAGGACGGGGCAGCTGGGGCAGGAGAAGCTCTCCAAGCTGTGGGCCAATGGCAGGGAGCCCCGAGGGCGCCTCAGCTGTTCCCAGGCAGAGCCCTGGGGGGAAGGGATGGAGTTAGGGGGAAGTGATGGGCCTAGGGGGAAGGGGTGGAGCTAGAAGGAAGGGCTGGATCCAGAGGGAAGGGATGGAGCTAGGGGAAGGGATGGAGCTTGGGGGAAGGGATGGAGTTAGGGGGAAGGGATGAAGCTGGGGGGAAGGGAGGGACCTGGAAGGAATGTATGGGGCTAGGGGGAAGGGGTGGAGCTAGAGGGAAGGGATGGATCCAGAGGGAAGGTATGCACCTAGATTTTAGGAGTGGATCCAGAGGGAAGGGATGGATTTGAAAGGGGTCCCCGGGCCTCCTCCCACCTGCCCCATCGCTGGGCGCTGGAGGGGGAAGGGGCAGCGGCTCCTCACCCCAGCTCTGCTCCAACAGGATTCTCCCAGTACCAGTTTAAAGGCGACTGCTACTTCACCAACGGCACCGAGCGGGTGAGGTTAGTGGCGAGACACATCTACAACCGGGAGCAGTACGTGCACTTCGACAGCGATGTGGGGGTCTACGTGGCCGACACCCCCCTGGGCGAGCCTGATGCCAAATACTGGAACAGCCAGGAGGATTTCCTGGAGGAAAGATGAGCTGCAGTGGACACGTTCTGCCGATAAAACTACGAGGTGGCTTCCAATTGTGAAATGAAGAGAAAGGGTGAGCGCGTGGCAGCCCCTCTCCGGGGGTCGGGCACGAGCCAAGCCCCCGGGCGCAGGAGGGCAGCGCGTGTCCGTGCCGCGCTCGCGCAGAGCCCCCGCGCCCTTCCCCGAGGCCCCCAGCCCCACCACGGCCGCGGCTGGACGGGACCCCCAGGGCTCCTCCAGTCCAGCTCCCGGCCCTGCCCACATCCCAGTCTCCAGCCCAAACCTCCCCTGGCCCAGCCGCAGGGGGTTCCTCTCATCCCATCGCTTGTTCCTGGCGAGAAGAGACCCACCCGCTGGACGAGGACGGGGCTGGGTGGTGGCCACAGGGGTTCGGCTTGGACGGCAGCAGAACTTTCTTCCCCAGAAGGGCTCTCAGGCCCTGGAACGGCTGCGCAGGGAGGTGGTGGAGTCCCCATCCCTGGAGGGGTTCCCAAGCCGGGCAGATGAAGTGCTCGGAGATCTGGGTTAGCAGTGGCCACGTCCAGTTGGCCTTGAGGGTCTCCAAGGTCCTTCCCAACCTAGCGATTCAATATTTTCTGGTCTCTCGTACCTGGAGAGCTCGTACTGGTTGGGTTTGAAGGTCTCCAAAGTCTTTCCCAACCTCGTGATTCAATATTTTCTGGTTCCTCTTTGCTGTAAAGCTTCTCCAGGCTGAGCTTGAGGGTTTCCAAGGTCTTTCCCCACATTGTGATTCAATGGTTTCTCGCTCCTGGAGAGCTGCAGGTGGCCTTGAGGATCTCCAAGCTCTTTCCCAATGTCGCGATTCAATGCTTTCTGATTCCTCGTACATGGAGAGCTCCAACTGGGCTTCAGGGTCTCCAACGTCTTTCCCAAATTATTGATTCAATGATTTCCAGTCCCTCTAACCTGGAGAGCTCTGGTTGGCCTTGAGGGTCTCCAAGGTCTTTCCCAACCTAGCAATTCATTGCTGTCTGGTTCCTCATACCTGGACAGTCATTCCATTTGGGCTCGAGGGTCTCCAAGGTCCTTCCCAGCCTCGCCATTCCATGCTTTCTCGCCCCTGGAGAGCTCCGGCTCGTCTTGAGGGTGTCGGAGCCCTCTCCCAGCAGCGCCTCTGTGCTCTCTGCCTCCCGGCCTGCCCCGCGAGCCCCCGGCCCCCTGTCTGGGGAGCAGAGGGCGAGCCCTGGTCCAGGCTGGGTGGCCCCTGGGCTCTGGCAGCCCCGGGGCAGCTCTCTGGCGCTCTCCCCCAGTGCAGCCCCAGGTGGAAATCCACCCCGTGCAGTCGGGCTCCCTGCCCCAGCCCGACAGGCTGGTTTGTGCCGTGACGGATTTCTACCCCGCCGAGATCGAGGTGAAGTGGTTCAAGAACGGGCAGGAGGAGGTGGAGGGCGTGGTGTCCACGGACGTGATGCAGAACGGAGACTGGACCTACCAGGTGCTGGTGATGCTGGAAACCATCCCACAGCATGGGGAGACCTACACGTGCCAGGTGGAGCACGCCAGCCTGCAGCGCCCCGTCACCCAGGCGTGGGGTAAGAGCCTGGGCTGGGGGCAGGGGGAGTGGGACGGGGCCCCCCGAGCCCTGAGCCCCTGCTCTCGGCCCCGCAGAGCTGCAGGCGGACGGCGCCAGGAGCAAGATGCTGACGGGGGTGGGGGGCTTGGTGCTGGGCTTCGTCTTCCTGGCGCTGGGGCTCGTCCTCTACGGCCGCAACAAGGTCAGCGGGGGACAGGGGGACAGCAGGCTGGGGCTCAGTGGGGTCTGGGTGTCATTGGGGTTTGGGGGGTCATTGCAGAGTGAGGGTTATGTGCAGTTTGGGGGGTCTTTAGGGTCTGGGGTTCGTTTGATTTATGGGGCTATTGAGGTCTGGGAGGACAAGGGATTTGTGGAGTCATTGGAGTCTGGGGGGACATGGCGTTTTAGAGGTGTCATTGGAGTATGGGGGGTCACTGGGATCTGGGAACGTCATTGGGATCTGATGGCATCTGGGTCTTTGAGGGATAATTGGTGTCTTGGGGTCATTGGGGTCTAGGGCGTCATTGGGTTGTGGGGGGGCTGGGGTTTGGGGAGTCATTGGGGTCTGGGGGTCATAGGGGGCCTGCAGTTTGTGGGGACCTGAGGTTTGGGATGGGGTCATTGGGGTTTGGTTGTCATCGGTATCTGACAGTGATGTGGTGTTTGGAGGACCTTTAGGGTCTGGGGGACCTGGTGTCTGTGTGGGGCCTGGGGTTTGGGGGACCCTTCAGGTTTGGGGGGTCATTGTGTCTGGGAGTTCGTGGGATTTATGGGGTCATTGGGGTCCCGGAGGACCTGGGGTTTGAGGGACCTGGGGTCTGGGGGGGTGTCATTGAGGTCCAGGGGTCTTGGGGTTTGGAGGGTCATTGGTGACTGGAGGGGGTTATTGGGGCCTGGGAGGTATTGGGATCTTGGTGTCCCTGGAGTCTGGGGGTCCCGAGGGTTTAAGGGATCATCTGGGGCGTTGGGTGTTTCTAGGGCTTCGAGATCCTTGGGATCTGCAGGGACCTGGAGTTTGCAGGGTCCATGGGGTTTGGTGGGACTTGGGAGGCTATGGGGTTTGGGGATTGCTGGTGTCTGAGTCCCAGAGTTTCAACTGAGTCCCTGGAAGGTCACAAAGATTTTGAGGGGTCCCTGGGTTCTGGAGGGGGTGTGGGATCCCAGTCAGTTTTGGGGTGTCCTTGGGGTTTTGATATGTCCCTGGGGTTTGGGGGTGGTTCTTGAGGGTCTCTGGATTTTGATGGGTCCCTGGGGTCTGGGGGGCCCTGGGGTTTGGGGTCCCTGCCCCCCTCATCTCCTCCCTTTCCCCCCAGAGCTCCTGAAGGAACCCCAGCTCCTGCACAGCCGCTCCAGCGCCGTCCGTGCCCCCCAGCCCCCCGACCCCCGCCTGCCCCACTGCGGGCTCCCCCCAGCCCCCCCACTGCTGCCTCGATGCTTGATAAACACTGAGAGCTGCACTGGGGGCTTCACTGCAACCTCGCTGGCGACACTGGGAGGCACTGGGAGGGAGATGGAGAGACTGGGAGGGACTGGGAGCTGAGCTGGACAGACTGGGAGGCACTGGGATCCAGCTGTGGGTGCAGCTCACGTCTCCCCATCCCCTCGCCCAACTGGAGGACGGTCCCTCTCGTCCCATCCCTTGTTCCTTGGGAGAAGAGACCAGCACCCACCTCGCTCCAACCTCCTCCCCGCCAGCTGCAGAGAGCGACGAGGTCTCCCCTCAGCTCCTCTTCTCCACACCAAAGCCCCCTCAGATCCCTCACACCCTTCCCGGCCTCTCCACACCCCTCCCAGCTCCGGTCTCTTCTCCGCACGCTCTCCAGCCCCTCCAGGTCCCTCTTGGAACCAGGGAACATTGGAATGGGTTGGGTTGGAAAAGTCCTTCCAGATCCAATCCAACTCTTGACCCGAGGTCACTCCCAAACCACGGCCCTTCCCACGGTCTCCATCCCCTTCTCCGGACGCGCTCCAGCCCCTCCAGGTCCCTGTTGGAGTGAGGAGCCCAAAACTGACCCCAGGGTTCCAGGTGCGGCCTCCCCCGGGGATGATCCCATCCCTGTGCCTGCTGGACACCCCATGGTGACCCCAGCCAGGATGATGGTGGCCACCTGGGCCTCTGTGGCCACTGCTGGATCCTGTTGGGCCACTGTCGACCAGCGCCCCAGGGCCTTTTCCTACCAGAAGGGATGGGAATGAAGGAGGGGAGGCCCTGGCCCAGGAAGCCAGAGAAACCCGGGCTGCCCCATCCCTGGAGGTCTTCAGGCTGGAGGAGCTTTGGAGCCCCTGATCCAGTGGGATTTGCCCCTGCCCATGGCCGGGGGAGGATCGGGATGGGCTTGGAGGTTCCTTCCAACCCAAACCATTCCATGACCTCCATCACCATCAACATTAGCACCACCACGAGTCAAACTAGATGAGCTTTGAGGTCTCTCACAATCCAAACCATTCCACAATTCCATGATCTCCATCACCATCAGCATTAGCACCACCAGGATTGGACCTGGATGGGCTTTGAGGTCCCTTCCAACCCAACCCATCCCATGCTGGGAGTTGTGGGAAGCCAGCATCACTCACCCAGCCTGGGCACGGCGGGGCCGTCATCTCCATCAGCTGTGGGCAGCGAGACCAGAGCTGGGACTGGAGAGATTTCCCATCTACAAATTTTCCAACATTCTTTTCCTTCCCAAGGACTGATTTTCATGTTATTATTGTAGAGTCATAGAGTCAGAGAATCATAGAATGGTTTGGGTTGGCGGAGACCTTAAAGCTCATCCAGTCGCAGCCCTCTGGCCCCGGGCAGGGACACCTCCCACTGGATCCGGGGCTCCAATCCCCCATCCAACCTGGCCTGGAACCCCTCCAGGGATGGGGCAGATGCAACCTTCCGGGGCAACCTGTTCCAGTTCCTCCCCATCCTCACGGTGAAGAGATTTCTCCTTATGTCCAGTCGAACTCTGCCCCTCTCCAGTTTATCCCCATTGTCCCTTGTCCTGTCACCCCAAGCCTTTGGGAACAGCCCCTCCCCAGCTCTCTTGGAGCCCCTTCCCAGAGCACTGGAAGCTGCTCTAAGGTCTCCTCGGAGCCTTCTCTTCTCCACGCTGAACAACTCCAACTCTCTCAGCCTCTCCTCGTATGCTCCAGCCCTCGGTTCATCCTTGTCGCCTCCTCTGGACCCGTTCTTACTGCTCCATCTCCTTCTCATCTTGAGGGTTCCAGAAGTGGAGACAACACTCCAGATGAGGTCTCACCAGAGTGAAGCCGAGGGGACAATCCCCTCCCTCGCCCTGCTGGCCGCGTGGCTTCTGATGCAGCCCAGGACGCGCTTGGATTCTGGGCTATGAGCACACGTTGGCGGCTCAGGTTAAGGTTCTCCTCCCCCAACACCCCAAGTCCTCCTCCTCATGCTGTTCTCCATCCCATCATCCCCCATCGTGTACTGAAGTCAGGGATTGCCCCGACCCAGGTGTAGGACCCTGCACTTGGCCCTGTTGAACCTCATGAGGTTCTCCCAGCCCCACTTCTCCAGCCTGTCCAGGTCCCTCGGGATGATCCCGTCCTGCAGGTGTGGCACCTGCCCCACTCAGCTGGCTGTCACCTCCAAACTTGCTGAGAGGGCCCTCGATCTCGCTGTCTGCGTCACTGATGAAGATATTCAACAGCACCGATCCCAGTATGGACCCCTGAGGGACACCACTGGTCACCATCCTCCATCTAGACTTGAAGCCATTGACCACTACGCTTCGAACACGACCATCCAACCAGGTTCTTCTCCACTGAACCATCCACCCATCAAATCCATCTCTCTCCAGTTTAGAGAGAAGGATGCTGGGGGGGACCATGTCAGAGGCTTTGCAGAAGCCCAGGTAGATCCTATCCATCGGTTCAGCCGTGTCCACTGCTGAGGTCATCCACTAAGCTGGTCATACGGGACCTTCCCCTGGTGAAGCCGTGCTGGCTGCCGTTAATCACCTCCCTGTCCTCCATGGGCTTGAGCAGAGCTTCTAGGAGCATCTGTCCCATGATCTCCCAGGCACAGGGGGGAGGCTGGCAGGTCAGTGATGCCCTGACTTGCGTTCCCTTCTTAACAACAGGCACGACGTTACCCTTCTTCCAGCCCCCAGGGACTTCTCCCACCTGCCGTGACTTTTCAAATATCATGGAGAGTGGCTGGGCAACCACATCTGCCAGTCCCCTCAGGACCCCGGGGTGCAGCTCCTCAGCTCCCATAGACTTATAAATGTTCGGGTTCCTCAGCTGGTCACGAACCTGATCCTCCTCTCCAGTGGGAGAGGGTTTATCCCCCTGGTCACCATCCTGCTGTCCCATGACGCGGGAGGGGAGAGGAGAGCGGTTATCAGCGAAGACTGAGCAGAAACGTTGTTAAGTCCGTCAACCTTCTCCTCGTCTGCTGAGCCGTGATCACCGTTTCCAACCATCAGTGGGATATGTTCTCTTTGACCTTCCTCTTTTGGTGGATGGACCTGTAGAAGCTCTTCTCGTTGGTCTTCCCTTCCCTGGCCAAGTTCAGCTCCAGCTGTGCCGTGGCCTTCCTGGCTCCATCCCTACACAACCGGGCAGCGTCCTGAGGAACATCCCAGGTTCCCCGTCCCTGCTTGTCCTGCCCGTGCGGCTCCCTCTTCTTCTTGAGTTTAACCAGCGGGTCTCGACTCAGACACGCCGGTCTCTTCCCTTCCCTGCTTGATTTCCTACAGACGGGGACTGAGCGCTCTTGTGTTGCACGGAAACCATCTTCCAGCTCTGTTCTGCTCCCTTGTCTTGGAGGACGTCATCCCAGGGGATCCTACTGAGTAATTCCTTGACCAGCTGGGAGTCTGCTTTCCTGAAATGGTGCCCTGACTATGCCCCTCACCTGTCCCATATCCTAGCAGCTCAGGAGAAAAATCCTAGCAGCTCAGGAGAAAGCCATCCCCATGTTCTGGAAAAAAAGCCGTCAGGGGAGAAAGCCAGCTTGGTTGAACAGAGAGATCTTGAGTGATATCAAGAAGAAGAGAAATGTTTATGGGCTCTGGAAGAGGGGACAGGCCTCTTGGGTGGACTACAGGAGGGAGGTGAGATTGTGCAGAGAAAAAATCAGAAGGGCTAAGGCTCAACTAGAAATCAGATTGGCAAAGTCTGTGAAAGATAACAAAAAATCCTTCTATAAATATATAAATAATAAAAGGAGGACTAGGGAGACCATACAGTCCCTATTGGACACAGAAGGAACAACAGTGACAGGGGATGAGGAAAAGGCTGAGGTACTTAATGTCTTCTTTGCCTCAGTCTTTAATTGTAAAGAAAGTCGTTCCGTCTGTGCACAAACCCAGGAGCTAGAGGAGCCAAATGAGGCTCCCATGATCCAAGAGGAGGTGGTCAGAGCCTTGCCAGCCCGACTGGACACCCACAAGTCTATGGGGCCAGACGGGATTCACCCAAGGGTACTGAAGGAGCTGGTGGGTGTGCTGGCCAAACCCCTTTCCATCATCTTCCAGCAGTTCTGGAAGACTGGGGAAGTCCCACTGGACTGGAGGCTGATGTTGTGCCCGTCTACAAGAAGGGTCGCAGGGAGGATCCAGGGAACTCCAGGCCTGTCAGTCTGACCTCAGTGCCAGGGAAAGTCATGGAGCAGGTGATCTTGAGTGCGATCATGAAGCTCATGCAAGAGAACCGGGGGATCAGGCCCAGTCAACACGGGGTCACAAAAGGCAGGTCTTGACAGACTAACCTGATCACCTTCTATGACAAAGTGACTCGGCTGCTGGATGAGGGAAAGGCTGTGGATGGATCTTCCTGGACTTTAGTAAAGCCTTTGACACAGTTTCTCCCAGCATTCTGCTTCGGAAACTGTCACCTCTGGCCTGGACAGGCGAACGCTCTCCTGGGTGGAAAACTGGTTGGCTGGAGGGCCCAGAGAGTGGTGGGAAATGGAGTTAACTCCAGCTGGAGGCCAGTGACAAGTGGGGTTCTCCAGGGCTCAGTGCTGGGTCCAGCCCTGTTCAATGTCTTTATCAATGACCTGGATGAAGGCACCGAGTGCACCCTGAGCAAGTTTGCAGATGACACTAAGCTGGGTGGAAGTGTCGATCTGCTGGAGGGTCGGGAGGCTCCAAAGGGATCTGAACAGGCTGGATCCGCTGGGCTGAGACCAATGGGATGAGGTTTAATAAGGCCAAATGCCGGGTCCTGCCCTTGGGGCACAACAACCCTGAGCAGCTACAGACTAGGACAAGTCTGTCTAGAAAGCTGCCTGGAGGAGAGGGACCTGGGGGTGTTGGTTGACAGCGACTGAACATGAGTTCAGTCATTGCTCTCTCCAACTCCCTGAGAGGAGGTTGTGGAGAGGAGGGAGCTGGGCTCGTCTCCCAAGGGACAGGGGACAGGACGAGAGGGAATGGCCTCAAGCTCCACCGGGGGAGATTTAGGCTGGACATTAGGAAAAAATTTTCACAGAAAGGGTCATTGGGCACTGGCAGAGGCTGCCCAGGGAGGGGGTTGAGTCCCCTTCCCTGGAGGGGTTTAAGGTATGGGTGGATGAGGTGCTGAGGGACATGGTTTAGTGTTTGATGGGAATGGTTGGACTCGATGATCCGGTGGGTCTCTTCCAACCTGGTTATTCTATGATTCTAGGATTCCATCCCTCTGGACCTTCAACTCCACCAGTGCCCGATCCCTGCAGCCCAGGCTGCCACCGATCCTAATGTCACTGGTCAGTTCGCTCGTATTGGTGACCACCAGGTCCAGTTTTGCATCTCCTCGGGTGGGGGTCTCTACCAGCTGCGCTAAGAAGTGACCCTCAATGCACTCCAGGAGTCTCCTGGATTGCCCCCAGCTTGCCGGGATACTTTTCCAGCAGATGTCAGGGTGGTTGAATTCCCAGAGTAGGATCACAGAATCACAGAATCCCAGAATCAGTAGGTAGAAAGGACCCTCTGGATCATTGAGTCCAACCATTCCCATCAATCACTGACCCGTGTCCCTCAGCACCTCGTCCACCCGTCCCTTAAACCCCTCCAGCAAGGTGACTCAACCCCCTCCCTGGGCAGCCTCTGCCAGTGCCCGAAGACCTTTTCCATGAGATGCTTTTCCCAAATGTTCAGCTTGAAGGGATGGACCCAGAAGGAAGGGATGGACTCAGAGGGAAGGGATGGACTCAGAGGGCAGGGATGGATCCAGAGGGCAGGGATGGACTCAGAGGGAAGGGATGGACCCAGAGGGAATGGATGGATGCAGAGGGCAGGGATGGATCCAGAGGACAGGCATGGATCCAGAGGGATGGGATGGATTGAAAGGGAAGTTATGGATCCAGAAGGAATTATAGGATCTAGAGTGGAGAGATTGACCCAGAAGGAAGTGGTGGATCCTAGCGTTGCAGCCTGTTCAGATCCCTTTGGAGACTCAAAACTCACCAGGAGATCGACAGCTCCTCCCAGCTTAGTGTCCTCTGCAAAGTCGCTGAGGGTGCGCTGGATGCCTTCCTCCAGGTCATTGATAAAGATGTTGAAAAGGGAAGGGATGGATCCAGAGGGAAGGGATGGATCCAGGGGGAAGGGATGGAGCCAGAGAGAAGGATCCACTGCTCGATCCTGTTGGGGAGGAGGTGGCATGGGGAAAGGGGGTCCCCGGGCATAAGCCTGGGGATGAGTTGGGAGGGACCTGGAGGGAATAGATAGAACTAGGGGGAAAGAATGGATCCAGGGGGAAGGGATGGATCTGGAGAGAATGGATTGTCCTAGAGGGAAGTGTTGGATCCAGAGGGAAGGGATGGAACCAGAGGGAAGAGATGGACCTGCAGGGATGATATTGAGTTATGCGGAAGGGATGGAAATAGGGGGAAGGAATGGATCCAGAGGGTAGGGATGGAGCCAGACGGAAGTGACAGACTTAGAGGGAAGGGATGGAGTTAGGGGGAAGGGGTGGATCCAGAGGGGAGAGATGGACTCATAGGAGGTAATGGACCCAGAAGGTAATGGTGAGTCCAGAGGGGAGGAATGGAGCTAGAGGAAAGGGATGGAGCTAGAGGGAAGGGATGTGTCCAAAGAGAAGGAATGAATCTAGATTTTGGGAGTGGATCCAGAGCAAGGGCGTGCATCCAGAGGGAAGGGAGGGATTTGAAGGAAGGGATGGATCCAGAGGGACATGGACGATCAGGAGAGTCAAGGCTGGGTGAACCTCATGACGTCCAAGGAGGCCAAGGGCGAGGTCCTGCACTGGGCCAGGGCAATGGAAGCCCAAGGCCAGGCTGGGTGGAGGATGGATCGGGATCAGCCCTGAGGAGAAGGCCTTGGGGTGCTGGACGAGGAGAAGCTCCCCACGAGCCAGCAGAGTGGGCTTCCAGCCCAGAAACCCCCCGTGTCCCGGGGTGCATCCAAAGCCGGGGGAGCAGCAGGAGGGAGGGGATCCTGCCCCTCTGCTGGCTCTGGAGAGACCCGACCTGGAGCCCGAGTCCAGCTCCGGAGCCCTCAGCATGGGGAGGACACGGAGCTGTTGGAGCGAGGCCAGAGGAGGCCACGGGGATGATGCGAGGGCTGGAGAGAGTTGGGGTTCTCCTGCCTTGTTGAGGAGCTTCCAGTACAGAAAGGGGCTGCCCAGAGCAGGGGTGGCTGCCCCATCCCTGGAGGGTTCAAGGGCAGGTTGGATGGGGCTTGGAGCCCCTGATCCAGTGGGATTTGCCCCTGCCCATGGCAGCAGTTGGAAGGGGATGGGCTTTGAGGTCCCTTCCAGCCCAAACCCTTCCATGATCTCCGTCCCCATCAGCATCAGCAGCACCGTGACGGGTACGACCATCATCTCCATCTCTGTCACTATGAACGGTCCTGTCACCCTCGTCACTATTGTCATTAGTGACACCGAGAGTGGGATTGGGGGCATCTCAGTGAGTTTGTCAGTGACACCAGAGTGTGGGGGATGGTGGGAACGGTGGGAGAAGGGATGGACCGAGAGAGAAGGGCTGGATGGAGAGAGAAGGGATGGAATGAGAGGGAAGGGATGGATCTGAGGGAAGGGATGGTTTGAAAGGGAAGTTATGGATCCAGGGGGAAGGGATGGATTGAAAGGGAAGTTATGGGTCCACAGGGAATTATAAGATCTAGAGAGGAGAGATTGACCTTGAGGGAAGTGGTGGATCCCAGTGCTCCAGCCTGTTCAGACCCCTTTGGAGACTCAAAACCCTCCAGGAGATTGACAGCTCCTCCCAGCTTAGTGTCCTCTGCAAAGTCACTGAGGGTGCCCTGGATGCCTTCATCCAGGTCATTGATAAAGATGTTGAAAAGGGAAGGGATGGACCCAGAGAGCAGGGATGGATCCAGAGGGAAGGGATGGATCCAGAGGGCAGGGATGGATCCAGAGGGCAGGGATGGATCCAGAGGGCAGGGATGGATCCCGAGGGCAGGGATGGATCCAGAGGGCAGTGGTGCATCCAGGGGAAGAGATGCCCCCAGAGGAGGAGGACGGGGCAGCTGGGGCAGGAGAAGCTCTCCAAGCTGTGGGCCAATGGCAGGGAGCCCCGAGGGCGCCTCAGCTGTTCCCAGGCAGAGCCCCGGCCCAGAGCACCCTGAGGAGCAGACAGACGGACGGCCGCGCGCCCGCGCCTCTGCCTGGAGACGAGTGATGCTGCCCAGCTGCGCTGCGCACTGGGCCGCGCTGGGACTGCCAGTGGCGCCACTGGGCAGCACTGGGGCAGAGTGCGGCTGGCTCGGGGGTGCCGGCACCTCTGCCTTCTGTGCCGGGAGCACCATGGGGGCTGCTGGCGTGCTGGGAGCTGGGGCCGTGCTGGTGGCACTGGTGGCGCTGGGAGCCCACGGGGCTGCCGGCGACGAGACCCGAGGTGAGCTCAGCCCCACGGCGTGGGGAGGTGCTGGGCGCTGCCGGGGGGCCGGAGCCCAAGCCCGGCTTGGGGGGCCGCGAGGGCGAGCCAGGGGGAGAGGGGGTGGCATGGGGAAAGGGGGTCCCCGGGCATGACCTGGGGAAGGGATGGATCCAGAGGGAAGGGATGGAGCTAGGGGGAAGGGATGGAGTTAGGGGGAAGGGTAGGAGCTGGGGGGAAGTGATGGAGCAAGGGGGAAGGGATTGACCTGGAGGGAAGGGATGGAGCTAGAAGGAAGGGATGGAGATAGGGGGTAGGGATGGAGACAGGAGGTAGGGATGGAGGTAGAGGGAAGGGAAGGAGCTAGAGGGAAGGGCTGGATCCAGAGGGAAGGGATGGAGCCAGGGGGAAGTGACAGATCTAGAGGGAAGGAATGGAGTTAGGGGGAAGGGACGGAACTAGGAGGCAGGGATGGACTAAGAAGGAAGGGATGGAGCTAGAGGGAAGGGATGAACCTGGAGGGAAGGGATGGGTCCATAGGGAAGGGATTGAGCTAGAGGGAAGGGATGGACCTGGAGGGAAGAGATAGAACTAGGGGGAAAGGATGGATCCAGGGGGAAAGGATGGAGCCAGAGGGAAGGGATGGATCCAGAGGGGAGGGATGGACCTAGAGGGCAGGGATGGATCCAGGGGGAAGGGATGGATCCAGAGGGCCGTGGTGCATCCAGGGGAAGATATGCCCCCGGAGGAGAAGGACGGGGCAGCTGGGGCAGGAGAAGCTCTCCAAGCTGTGGGCCAATGGCAGGGAGCCATGGGATGGAGCTAGAGGGAATGGATGGAGATGGGGGTAGGGATGGAGGCAGGTAGTAGGGATGGAGGTAGAGGGAAGGGAAGGAGCTAGAGGGAAGGGCTGGACCCAGAGGGAAGGGATGGAGCCAGGGGGAAGAGATGGAGTTAGGGCGAAAGGATGGAACTAGGATGCAGGGATGGACTAAGAGGGAAGAGATGGAGCTAGAGGGAGGGGATGAACCTAGAGGGAGGGGATGAACCTGGAGGGAAGGGATGAATCCAGAGGGAAGGGATGAATCCAGAGGGAAGGGATGGAGCTAGAGGGAAGAGATAGAACTAAGGGGAAAGGATGGATCCATAGGGAAGGGATGGATCTGGAGAGAATGGATTGTCCTGGAGGGAAGTGTTAGACACAGAGAGAAGGGATGGAACATGAGGGAAGGGATGGACCTAGAGGGATGAGATGGAACTTGGGCGAAGGGATGGAACTAGGGGGAAGGGTGGAGTCAGAGGGAAGGGATGGAGCTAGGGGGAAGGGATGGAGTTAGGGGGAAGGGATGGAGTTAGGAGGCAGGGATGGACTAAGAGGGAAGAGATGGAGTTAGAGGGAGAGGATGGACCTGGAGGGAAGGGATGGATGCAGAGGGAAGGGATGGAGCTAGAGGGAAGTGGTGGACCTAGACGGAAGAGACAGAACTAGAGGGAAGGGATGGATCGGGAAAGAATGAATTGTCCTAGAGGGAAGTGTTGGATGCAGAGAGAAGGGATGGAAGCAGAGGGAAGAGATGGACCTGCAGGGATGATATGGAGCTAGGGGGAAGGGATGGAGCTAGGGGGAAGGGATTGGCCTAGAGGGAAGGGATGTATGAAGAGGGAAGGGATGGACCTAGAGGGAACGGAGGGATCTGAGGAAAGGGATGTGTCCAGAGGAAATAGATGGACCCAGAGAGAAGGAATGGATTGAAAGGGAAGGGATGGATTGAAAGGGAAGGGATGGATCCAGAGGGAATTAAAGGATCTAGGAGGGAGAGATGGAAACAGAGGGAAGTGGTGGATCCCAGCATTCCAGCCTGTTCAGATCCTTTTGGAGCCTCAAAACCCTCCAGTAGATGGACAGCTCCTCCCAGCTTAGTGTCCTCTGCAAACTCGCTGAGGGTGCCCTGGATGCCTTCATCCAGGTCATTGATAAGATGTTGAAAAGGGAAGGGATGGATCCAGAGGGCAGGAATGGATCCAGAGGAAGGGATGGATCCAGAGGGAAGGGATGGATCCAGAGGGAAGGGATGGACTCAGAGGGAAGGGATGGATCCAGAGGGAAGGGATGGATCCAGAGGGCAGGGATGGATCCAGAGGGAAGGGATGGACTCAGAGGGAAGGGATGGACCCAGAGGGCAGGGATGGATCCCGAGGGCAGTGGTGCATCCAGGGGAAGAGATGCCCCCAGAGGAGAAGGACGGGGCAGCTGGGGCAGGAGAAGCTCTCCAAGCTGTGGGCCAATGGCAGGGAGCCCCGAGGGCGCCTCAGCTGTTCCCAGGCAGAGCCCTGGGGGAAAGGGATGGAGTTAGGGGGAAGAGATGGGCCTAGGGGGAAGGGGTGGAGCTAGAAGGAAGGGCTGGATCCAGAGGGAAGGGATGGAGCTTGGGGGAAGGGATGGAGCTTGGGGGAAGGGATGAAGCTGGGGGGAAGGGATGGACCTGGAAGGAATGTATGGGGCTAGGGGGAAGGGGTGGAGCTAGAGGGAAGGGATGGATCCAGAGGGAAGGTATGTACCTAGATTTTGGGAGTGGATCCAGAGGCAAGGGATGGATTTGAAAGGGGGTCCCTGGGCCTCCTCCCACCTGCCCCATCGCTGGGCGCTGGAGGGGAAGGGGCAGCGGCTCCTCACCCCAGCTCTGCACCAACAGGATTCTTCCAGCACCAGGGTAAAGCCGACTGCTACTTCACCAACGGCACCGAGCGGGTGAGGTTTGTGCAGAGATACATCTACAACCGGGAGCAGTACGTGCACTTCGACAGCGATGTGGGGGTCTTCGTGGCCGACACCCCCCTGGGCGAGCCTTCAGCCAAATACTTCAACAGCCAGGAGGATTTCCTGCAGTATTTACGGGCTGCAGTGGACACGGTCTGCCGACACAACTACGAGGCGGATTCCTCTTTCACCGTGGATCGTCGAGGTGAGCGCGTGGCAGCCCCTCTGCGGGGGTCGGGCACGAGCCAAGCCCCCGGGCGCAGGAGGGCAGCGCGTGTCCGTGCCGCGCTCGCGCAGAGCCCCCGCGCCCTTCCCCGAGGCCCCCAGCCCCACCACGGCCGCGGCTGGACGGGACCCCCAGGGCTCCTCCAGTCCAGCTCCCGGCCCTGCCCACATCCCAGTCTCCAGCCCAAACCTCCCCTGGCCCAGCCGCAGGGGGTTCCTCTCATCCCATCGCTTGTTCCTGGCGAGAAGAGACCCACCCGCTGGACGAGGACGGGGCTGGTGGCCACAGGGGTTCGGCTTGGACGGCAGCAGAACTTTCTTCCCCAGAAGGGCTCTCAGGCCCTGGAACGGCTGCGCAGGGAGGTGGTGGAGTCCCCATCCCTGGAGGGGTTCCCAAGCCGGGCAGATGAAGTGCTCGGAGATCTGGGTTAGCAGTGGCCGCGTCCAGTTGGCCTTGAGGGTCTCCAAGGTCCTTCCCAACCTAGTGATTCAATATTTTCTGGTCTCTTGAACCTGGAGAGCTCGTACTGGTTGGGATTGAAGGTCTCCAAAGTCTTTCCCAACCTAGCGATTCAATGCTTTCTGGTTCCTCTTTACTGAAAAGCTTCTCCAGGCTGAGCTTGAGGGTTTCCAAGGTCTTTCCCCACATTGTGATTCAATGGTTTCTCGCCCCTGGAGAGCTCCAGGTGGCCTTGAGGGTTTCCAAGGTCTTTCCCAAATTAGTGATTCAATGCTTTCCAGTCCCTCTAACCTGGAGAGCTCTGGTTGGCCTTGTGGGTCTCCAAGGTCTTTCCCAACCTCGCAATTCAATTGTTTCTGGTTCCTCATACCTGGAGAGCTCTGGGTGGGCTTGAGCATCTCCAAGGTCCTTCCCAGCCTCACCTTGAGGGTGTCGGAGCCCTCTCCCAGCAGCGCCTCTGTGCTCTCTGCCTCCCAGCCTGCCCCGCGAGCCCCCGGCCCCCTGTCTGGGGAGCAGAGGGCGAGCCCTGGTCCAGGCTGGGTGGCCCCTGGGCTCTGGCAGCCCCGGGGCAGCTCTCTGGCACTCTCCCCCAGTGCAGCCCCAGGTGGAAATCCACCCCGTGCAGTCGGGCTCCCTGCCCCAGCCCAACAGGCTGGTTTGTGCCGTGACGGATTTCTACCCCGCCGAGATCGAGGTGAAGTGGTTCAGGAACGGGCACGAGGAGGTGGAGGGCGTGGTGTCCACGGACGTGATGCAGAACGGAGACTGGACCTACCAGGTGCTGGTGATGCTGGAAAGCATCCCACAGCGCGGGGACACCTACACGTGCCAGGTGGAGCACGCCAGCCTGCAGCGCCCCGTCACCCAGGCGTGGGGTAAGAGCCTGGGCTGGGGGCAGGGGGAGTGGGATGGGGCCCCCCAAGCCCTGAGCCCCTGCTCTCGGCCCCGCAGAGCTGCAGGCGGACGGCGCCAGGAGCAAGATGCTGACGGGGGTGGGGGGCTTCGTGCTGGGCTTCGTCTTCCTGGCGCTGGGGCTCGTCCTCTATGGCCGCAACAAGGTCAGCGGGGGACAGGGGGACAGCGGGCTGGGGCTCAGTGGGGTCTGGGTGTCATTGGGGTGTGGGGGGTCATTGCAGAGTGAGGGTTATGTGCAGTTTGGGGGGTCTTTAGGGTCTGGGGTTCGTTTGATTTATGGGGCTATTGGGGTCTGGGAGGACAAGGGATTTGTGGAGTCATTGGAGTCTGGGGGGACATGGCGTTTTAGAGGTGTCATTGGAGTATGGGGGGTCACTGGGATCTGGGAACGTCATTGGGATCTGATGGCATCTGGGTCTTTGAGGGATAATTGGTGTCTTGGGGTCATTGGGGTCTAGGGCGTCATTGGGTTGTGGGGGGGCTGGGGTTTGGGGAGTCATTGGGGTCTGGGGGTCATAGGGGGCCTGCAGTTTGTGGGGACCTGAGGTTTGGGATGGGGTCATTGGGGTTTGGTTGTCATCGGTATCTGACAGTGATGTGGTGTTTGGAGGACCTTTAGGGTCTGGGGGACCTGGTGTCTGTGTGGGGCCTGGGGTTTGGGGGACCCTTCAGGTTTGGGGGGTCATTGTGTCTGGGAGTTCGTGGGATTTATGGGGTCATTGGGGTCCCGGAGGACCTGGGGTTTGAGGGACCTGGGGTCTGGGGGGGTGTCATTGAGGTCCGGGGGTCTTGGGGTTTGGAGGGTCATTGGTGACTGGAGGGGGTTATTGGGGCCTGGGAGGTATTGGGATCTTGGTGTCCCTGGAGTCTGGGGGTCCCGAGGGTTTAAGGGATCATCTGGGGCGTTGGGTGTTTCTAGGGCTTCGAGATCCTTGGGATCTGCAGGGACCTGGAGTTTGCAGGGTCCATGGGGTTTGGTGGGACTTGGGAGGCTATGGGGTTTGGGGATTGCTGGTGTCTGAGTCCCAGAGTTTCAACTGAGTCCCTGGAAGGTCACAAAGATTTTGAGGGGTCCCTGGGTTCTGGAGGGGGTGTGGGATCCCAGGCAGTTTTGGGGTGTCCTTGGGGTTTTGATATGTCCCTGGGGTTTGGGGGTGGTTCTTGAGGGTCTCTGGATTTTGATGGGTCCCTGGGGTCTGGGGGGCCCTGGGGTTTGGGGTCCCTGCCCCCCTCATCTCCTCCCTTTCCCCCCAGAGCTCCTGAAGGAACCCCAGCTCCTGCGCAGCCGCTCCAGCGCCGTCCGTGCCCCCCAGCCCCCCGACCCCCGCCTGCCCCACTGCGGGCTCCCCCCAGCCCCCCCACTGCTGCCTCGATGCTTGATAAACACTGAGAGCTGCACTGGGGGCTTCACTGCAACCTCGCTGGGGACACTGGGAGGCACTGGGAGGGACCTGGGGAGACTGGGAGGCACTGGGAGGGAGCTGGGGAGACTGGGAGGCACTGGGATCCAGCTGTGGGTGCAGCTCACGTCTCCCCTCCTCATTCCCAACTGGAGGACGGTCCCTCTCGTCCCATCCCTTGTTCTTTGGGAGAAGAGACCAGCACCCACCTCGCTCCAACCTCCTCCCCGCCAGCTGCAGAGAGCGACGAGGTCTCCCCTCAGCTCCTCTTCTCCACACCAAAGCCCCCTCAGACCCCTCACACCCTTCCCAGCCTCTCCACACCCCTCCCAGCTCCGGTCCCTTCTCCACACGCTCTCCAGCCCCTCCAGGTCCCTCTTGGAACCAGGGAACGTTGGAATGGGTTGGGTTGGAAAAGTCCTTCCAGATCCAATCCAACTCTTGACACGAGGTCACTCCCAAACCACCTCCCTTCCCAGGGTCTCCATCCCCTTCTCCGCATGCACTCCAGCCCCTCCAGGTCCCTCTTGGAGTGAGGAGCCCAAAACTGACCCCAGGGTTCCAGGTGCGGCCTCCCCAGGGGACGATCCCATCCCTGTGCCTGCTGGACACCCCATGGTGACCCCAGCCAGGATGCTGGTGGCCACCTGGGCCTCTGTGGCCACTGCTGGATCCTGTTGGGCCGCTGTCGACCAGCGCCCCAGGGCCTTTTCCTACCAGAAGGGATGGGAATGAAGGAGGGGAGGCCCTGGCCCAGGAAGCCAGAGAAACCCGGGCTGTCCCATCCCTGGAGGGGTTCAGGCTGGAGGAGCTTTGGAGCCCCCGATCCAGTGGGAGTTGTCCCTGCCCATGGCCGGGGGAGGATCTGGATGGGCTTGGAGGTCCCTTCCACCCCAAACCATCCCATGATCTCCATCACCATCAGCATTAGCACCACCACGAGTCAAACTAGATGAGCTTTGAGGTCTCTCACAATCCAAACCATTCCACAATTCCATCATCTCCATCGCCATCAGCATTAGCACCACCAGGATTGGACCTGGATGGGCTTTGAGGTCCCTTCCAGCCCAACCAATCCCGTGCTGGGAGTTGTGGGAAGCCAGCATCCCTCACCCAGCCTGGGCACCGCGGGGCCGTCATCTCCATCAGCCGTGGGCAGTGAGACCAGAGCTGGGACTGGAGAGATTTCCCATCTATAAATTTTCCAACATTCTTTTCCTTCCCAAGGACTGATTTTCATGTTATTATCGTAGAGTGATAGAGTCACAGAATCCTAGAATGGTTTGGGTTGTCGGAGACCTTAAAGCTCATCCAGTCGCAGCCCTGTGGCCCTGGGCAGGGACACCTCCCGCTGGATCCGGGGCTCCAATCCCCCATCCAACCTGGCCTTGAACCCCTCCAGGGATGGGGCAGATGCAACCTTCCGGGGCAACCTGTTCCAGGGCCTCCCCATCCTCATGGTGAAGAGATTTCTCCTCATGTCCAGTCGAACTCTGCCCCTCTCCAGTTTATCCCCATTGTCCCTTGCCCTGTCACCGCAAGCCTTTGGGAACAGCCCCTCCCCAGCTCTCTTGGAGCCCCTTCAGGCACTGGAAGCTGCTCTAAGCTCTCCTCGGAGCCTTCTCTTCTCCAAGCTGAACAACCCCAACTCTCTCAGCCTCTCCTCGTATGCTCCAGCCCTCGGTTCATCCTTGTTGCCTCCTCTGGACCCGTTCCTACTGCTCCATCTCCTACTTCTCATCTTGAGGGTTCAAGAAGTGGAGACAACACTCCAGATGAGGTCTCACCCGAGTGGAGCAGAGGGGACAATCCCCTCCCTCGCCCTGCTGGCCGCGCGGCTTCTGATGTAGCCCAAGACGCGCTTGGATTCTGGGCTGCGAGCACACGTTGCTGGCTCAGGTTGAAGTTCTCCTCCCCCAGCACCCCAAGTCCTCCTCCTCATGCTGTTCTCCATCCCATCATCCCCCATCGTGTACTGAAGTCGGGGATTGCCCTGACCCAGGTGTAGGACCCTGCACTTGGCCCTGTTGGACCTCATGAAGTTCTGCCAGCCCCACTTCTCCAGCCTGTCCAGGTCCCTCGGGATGATCTCGTCCTTCAGGTGTGGCAACTGCCCCACCCAGCTCGCTGTGACCTCCAAACTTGCTGAGAGGGCCCTCGATCTCGCTGTCTGCGTCACTGCTGAAGATATTCAACAGCACCGATCCCAGTACGGACCCCTGAGGGACACCACTGGTCACCATCCTCCATCTGGACTTGAAGCCATTGACCACTACGCTTCGAACACGACCCTCCAACCACCTTCTTATCCCCTGAACCATCCACCCATCAAATCCTTCTCTCTCCCGTTTAGAGAGAAGGATGCTGGGGGGGACCATGTCAGAGGCTTTACAGAAGCCCAGGTAGATCCCATCCATCGGATCACCCGTGTCCACTGCTGAGGTCACCCACTAAGCTGGTCATACGGGACCTTCCCCTGGTGAAGCCGTGCTGGCTGCCGTTAATCACCTCCCTGTCCTCCATGGGCTTGAGCAGAGCTTCTAGGAGCATCTGTCCCATGATCTCCCCAGGCACAGGGGGGAGGCTGGCAGGTCAGTGATCCCCTGACTTGCGTTCCCTTTTTAACAACAGGCACGACGTTACCCTTCTTCCAGTCCCCAGGGACTTCTCCCACCTGCCGTGACTTTTCAAATATCATGGAGAGTGGCTGGGCAACCACATCTGCCAGTCCCCTCAGGACTCCGGGGTGCAGCTCCTCAGCTCCCATAGACTTATAAATGTTCGGGTTCCTCAGCTGGTCACGAACCTGATCCTCCTCTACAGTGGGAGAGGGTTTATCCCCCTGGTCACCATCCTGCTGTCCCATGACGCGGGAGGGGAGAGGAGAGCGGTTATCAGCGAAGACTGAGCAGAAACGTTGTTAAGTCCGTCAACCTTCTCCTCGTCTGCTGAGCCGTGATCACCGTTTCCAACCATCAGTGCGATATGTTCTCTTTGACCTTCCTCTTTTGGTGGATGGACCTGTAGAAGCTCTTCTCGTTGGTCTTCCCTTCCCTGGCCAAGTTCAGCTCCAGCTGTGCCGTGGCCTTCCTGGCTCCATCCCTACACAACCGGGCAGCGTCCTGAGGAACATCCCAGGTTCCCCGTCCCTGCTTGTCCTGCCCGTGCGGCTCCCTCTTCTTCTTGAGTTTAACCAGCGGGTCTCGACTCAGACACGCCGGTCTCTTCCCTTCCCTGCTTGATTTCCTACAGACGGGGACTGAGCGCTCTTGTGTGGCACGGAAACCATCTTCCAGCTCTGTTCTGCTCCCTTGTCTTGGAGGACGTCATCCCAGGGGATCCTACTGAGTAATTCCTTGACCAGCTGGGAGTCTGCTTTCCTGAAATGGTGTCCTGACTCTGCTCCTCACCTGTCACACATCCTAGCAGCTCAGGAGAAAAATCCTAGCAGCTCAGGAGAAAGCCATCCCCATGTTCTGGAAAAAAAGCCGTCAGGGGAGAAAGCCAGCTTGGTTGAACAGAGAGATCTTGAGTGATATCAAGAAGAAGAGAAATGTTTATGGGCTCTGGAAGAGGGGACAGGCAACTTGGGTGGACTACAGGAGGGAGGTGAGATTGTGCAGAGAAAAAATCAGAAGGGCTAAGGCTCAACTAGAAATCAGATTGGCCAAGTCTGTGAAAGATAACAAAAAATCCTTCTATAAATATATAAATAATAAAAGGAGGACTAGGGAGACCATACAGTCCCTATTGGACACAGAAGGAACAACAGTGACAGGGGATGAGGAAAAGGCTGAGGTACTTAATGCCTTCTTTGCCTCAGTCTTTAATTGTAAAGAGAGTCATTCCGTCTGTGCACAAACCCAGGAGCTAGAGGAGCAAAATGAGGCTCCCGTGATCCAAGAGGAGGTGGTCAGAGCCTTGCTAGCCCGACTAGACACCCACAAGTCTATGGGGCCGGATGGGATTCACCCAAGGGTACTGAAGGAGCTGGCGGATGTGCTGGCCAAACCCCTTTCCATCATCTTCCAACAGTCCTGGAAGACTGGGGAAGTCCCACTGGACTGGAGGCTGATGTTGTGCCCATCTACAAGAAGGGTCGCAGGGAGGATCCAGGGAACTCCAGGCCTGTCAGTCTGACCTCAGTGCCAGGGAAAGTCATGGAGCAGGTGATCTTGAGTGCGATCATGAAGCTCATGCAAGAGAACCGGGGGATCAGGCCCAGTCAACACGGGGTCACAAAAGGCAGGTCTTGACAGACTAACCTGATCACCTTCTATGACAAAGTGACTCGGCTGCTGGATGAGGGAAAGGCTGTGGATGGATCTTCCTGGACTTCAGTAAAGCCTGTGACACAGTTTCTCACATCATTCTGCTTCTGAAACTGTCACTTCTGGCCTGGACAGGTGCACACTCTCCTGGGTGGAAAACTGGTTGGCTGGAGGGCCCAGGGAGTGGTGGGAAATGGAGTTAACTCCAGCTGGAGGCCAGTGACAAGTGGGGTTCTCCAGGGCTCAGTGCTGGGTCCAGCCCTGTTCAATGTCTTTATCAATGACCTGGATGAAGGCACCGAGTGCACCCTGAGCAAGTTTGCAGATGACACTAAGCTGGGTGGAAGCTGGATCTGCTGGAGGGTCGGGAGGCTCCAAAGGGATCTGAACAGGCTGGATCCGTCGGCTGAGACCAATGGGATGAGGTTTAATAAGGCCAAATGCCGGGTCCTGCCCTTGGGGCACAAAAACCCTGAGCAGCTCCAGACTAGGACAAGTCTGTCTAGAAAGCTGCCTGGAGGAGAGGGACCTGGGGGTGTTGGTTGACAGCGACTGAACATGAGTTCAGTCATTGCTCTCTCCAACTCCCTGAGAGGAGGTTGTGGAGAGGAGGGAGCTGGGCTCGTCTCCCAAGGGACAGGGGACAGGACGAGAGGGAATGGCCTCAAGCTCCACCGGGGGAGATTTAGGCTGGACATTAGGAAAAAATTTTCACAGAAAGGGTCATTGGGCACTGGCAGAGGCTGCCCAGGGAGGGGGTTGAGTCCCCTTCCCTGGAGGGGTTTAAGGTATGGGTGGATGAGGTGCTGAGGGACATGGTTTAGTGTTTGATGGGAATGGTTGGACTCGATGATCCGGTGGGTCTCTTCCAACCTGGTTATTCTATGATTCTATGATTCTATCCCTCTGGACCTTGAACTCCACCAGTGCCCGATCCCTGCAGCCCAGGCTGCCACCGATCCTAATGTCACTGGTCAGTTCGCTCGTATTGGTGACCACCAGGTCCAGTTTTGCATCTCCTCGGGTCGAGGTCTCTACCAGCTGCGCTAAGAAGTGACCCTCAATGCACTCCAGGAGTCTCCTGGATTGCCCCCAGCTTGCCGGGATACTTTTCCAGCAGATGTCAGGGTGGTTGAAGTCCCAGAGTAGGATCACAGAATCACAGAATCCCAGAATCAGTAGGTAGAAAGGACCCTCTGGATCATCGAGTCCAACCATTCCCATCAATCACTGACCCGTGTCCCTCAGCACCTCGTCCACCCGTCCCTTAAACCCCTCCAGCAAGGTGACTCAACCCCCTCCCTGGGCAGCCTCTGCCAGTGCCCGAAGACCTTTTCCATGAGATGCTTTTCCCTAATGTCCAGCCTGAAGGGATGGACCCAGAAGGAAGGGATGGACTCAGAGGGAAGGGATGGACTCAGAGGGCAGGGATGGATCCAGAGGGCAGGGATGGACTCAGAGGGAAGGGATGGACCCAGAGGGAATGGATGGATGCAGAGGGCAGGGATGGATCCAGAGGACAGGCATGGATCCAGAGGGATGGGATGGATTGAAAGGGAAGTTATGGATCCAGAAGGAATTATAGGATCTAGAGTGGAGAGATTGACCCAGAAGGGAGTGGTGGATCCTAGCGTTGCAGCCTGTTCAGATCCCTTTGGAGACTCAAAACTCACCAGGAGATCGACAGCTCCTCCCAGCTTAGTGTCCTCTGCAAAGTCGCTGAGGGTGCGCTGGATGCCTTCCTCCAGGTCATTGATAAAGATGTTGAAAAGGGAAGGGATGGATCCAGAGGGAAGGGATGGATCCAGGGGGAAGGGATGGAGCCAGAGAGAAGGATCCACTGCTCGATCCTGTTGGGGAGGAGGTGGCATGGGGAAAGGGGGTCCCCGGGCATAAGCCTGGGGATGAGTTGGGAGGGACCTGGAGGGAATAGATAGAACTAGGGGGAAAGAATGGATCCAGGGGGAAGGGATGGATCTGGAGAGAATGGATTGTCCTAGAGGGAAGTGTTGGATCCAGAGGGAAGGGATGGAACCAGAGGGAAGAGATGGACCTGCAGGGATGATATTGAGTTACGCGGAAGGGATGGAAATAGGGGGAAGGAATGGATCCAGAGGGTAGGGATGGAGCCAGACGGAAGTGACAGACTTAGAGGGAAGGGATGGAGTTAGGGGGAAGGGGTGGATCCAGAGGGGAGAGATGGACTCATAGGAGGTAATGGACCCAGAAGGTAATGGCGAGTCCAGAGGGGAGGAATGGAGCTAGAGGAAAGGGATGGAGCTAGAGGGAAGGGATGTGTCCAAAGAGAAGGAATGAATCTAGATTTTGGGAGTGGATCCAGAGCAAGGGCGTGCATCCAGAGGGAAGGGAGGGATTTGAAGGAAGGGATGGATCCAGAGGGACATGGACGATCAGGAGAGTCAAGGCTGGGTGAACCTCATGACGTCCAAGGAGGCCAAGGGCGAGGTCCTGCACTGGGCCAGGGCAATGGAAGCCCAAGGCCAGGCTGGGTGGAGGATGGATCGGGATCAGCCCTGAGGAGAAGGCCTTGGGGTGCTGGACGAGGAGAAGCTCCCCACGAGCCAGCAGAGTGGGCTTCCAGCCCAGAAACCCCCCGTGTCCCGGGGTGCATCCAAAGCCGGGGGAGCAGCAGGAGGGAGGGGATCCTGCCCCTCTGCTGGCTCTGGAGAGACCCGACCTGGAGCCCGAGTCCAGCTCCGGAGCCCTCAGCATGGGGAGGACACGGAGCTGTTGGAGCGAGGCCAGAGGAGGCCACGGGGATGATGCGAGGGCTGGAGAGAGTTGGGGTTCTCCTGCCTTGTTGAGGAGCTTCCAGTACAGAAAGGGGCTGCCCAGAGCAGGGGTGGCTGCCCCATCCCTGGAGGGTTCAAGGGCAGGTTGGATGGGGCTTGGAGCCCCTGATCCAGTGGGATTTGCCCCTGCCCATGGCAGCAGTTGGAAGGGGATGGGCTTTGAGGTCCCTTCCAGCCCAAACCCTTCCATGATCTCCGTCCCCATCAGCATCAGCAGCACCGTGACGGGTACGACCATCATCTCCATCTCTGTCACTATGAACGGTCCTGTCACCCTCGTCACTATTGTCATTAGTGACACCGAGAGTGGGATTGGGGGCATCTCAGTGAGTTTGTCAGTGACACCAGAGTGTGGGGGATGGTGGGAACGGTGGGAGAAGGGATGGACTGAGAGAGAAGGGCTGGATGGAGAGAGAAGGGATGGAATGAGAGGGAAGGGATGGATCTGAGGGAAGGGATGGTTTGAAAGGGAAGTTATGGATCCAGGGGGAAGGGATGGATTGAAAGGGAAGTTATGGGTCCACAGGGAATTATAAGATCTAGAGAGGAGAGATTGACCTTGAGGGAAGTGGTGGATCCCAGCGCTCCAGCCTGTTCAGACCCCTTTGGAGACTCAAAACCCTCCAGGAGATTGACAGCTCCTCCCAGCTTAGTGTCCTCTGCAAAGTCACTGAGGGTGCCCTGGATGCCTTCATCCAGGTCATTGATAAAGATGTTGAAAAGGGAAGGGATGGACCCAGAGAGCAGGGATGGATCCAGAGGGAAGGGATGGATCCAGAGGGAAGGGATGGATCCAGAGGGCAGGGATGGATTCCGAGGGCAGGGATGGATCCAGAGGGCAGTGGTGCATCCAGGGGAAGAGATGCCCCCAGAGGAGAAGGACGGGGCATCTGGGGCAGGAGAAGCTCTCCAAGCTGTGGGCCAATGGCAGGGAGCCCCGAGGGCGCCTCAGCTGTTCCCAGGCAGAGCCCCGGCCCAGAGCACCCTGAGGAGCAGACAGACGGACGGCCGCGCGCCCGCGCCTCTGCCTGGAGACGAGTGATGCTGCCCAGCTGCGCTGCGCACTGGGCCGCGCTGGGACTGCCAGTGGCGCCACTGGGCAGCACTGGGGCAGAGTGCGGCTGGCTCGGGGGTGCCGGCACCTCTGCCTTCTGTGCCGGGAGCACCATGGGGGCTGCTGGCGTGCTGGGAGCTGGGGCCGTGCTGGTGGCACTGGTGGCGCTGGGAGCCCACGGGGCTGCCGGCGAGGAGAGCCGAGGTGAGCTCAGCCCCACGGCGTGGGGAGGTGCTGGGCGCTGCCGGGGGGCCGGAGCCCAAGCCCGGCTTGGGGGGCCGCGAGGGCGAGCCAGGGGGAGAGGGGGTGGCATGGGGAAAGGGGGTCCCCGGGCATGACCCTGGGGAAGGGATGGATCCGGAGGGAAGGGATAGACCTGGAGCGAATGGATTGTCCTGGAGGGAAGTGTTGGATACAGAGAGAAGGGATGGAAGCAGAGGGAAGGGATGGACCTACAGGGGTGAGATGGAGCTAGGGCGAAGGGATGGAGCTAGGGGGAAGGGTGGGGTCTGAGGGAAGAGATGGATCCAGAGGGACGGGATGGACCCAGAGGGAAGGGTTGGAGCCAGAGGGAAGGGATGGATTGAAAATGAATTTATGGATCCAGAGGGAAGGGATGGATTGAAAGGGAAGCTACAGATCCAGAGGGAATTACAGGATCTAGAGGGGAGAGATTGACCCCAAGGGAAGTGGTGGATCCCAGCGTTCCAGCCTGTTCAGATCTCTTTGGAGACTCAAAATCCACCAGGAGATCGGCAGCTCCTCCCAGCTTAGTGTCCTCTGCAAAGTCGCTGAGGGTGCCCTGGATGCCTTCATCCAGGTCATTGATAAAGGTGTTGAAAAGGGAAGGGATGGACCCAGAGGGAAGGGATGGACCCAGAAGGAATGGATGGACCCAGAGGGCAGGGATGGATCCAGAGGGAAGGGATGGATCCAGAGGGAAGGGATGAACCTAGAGGGAAGGGATGGATCCAGAGGGAAGGGATGGACCTAGAGGGAAGGGATGGACCTAGAGGGAAATGATAAGATGGGAGGAAAGAGATGGGCCCCGATGCAAGTGTTAGACCCAGAGGGAAGGCTTGGATCCAGACAGGATGGATTGAATGAGACGGAATGATAGAATCACCAGGTTGGAAAAAGCCCCTTGGATCATCGAGTCCAACCATCCCTGTCGGCCACTAAACCTCAGCACCTCGTCCACCCATCCCTTAAACACCTCCAGGAAACTCAACCCCCTCCCTGGGCAGCCTGTTCCAGTGCCCAATGACCCTTTCCATGAAAAAAATTTCCTAATATCCAACCTGAATGGATGGATCCAGAGGAAAGGGATGGACCCAGAGGGAAGGGATGGATCCAGGGGGAAGGGAAGGACCCAGAGGGAAGGGATGGATCCAGAGGGAAGGGATGGACCCAGAGGGAAGGGATGGAGCTAGGGGGAAGGGATGGAGCTTGGGGGAAGGGATGCACCTGGAGGGAATGGATGGAGCTAGGGGGAAAGGATGGAGTTAGGGGGAAGGGATGGAGCTAGGGGGAAGGGATGGAGCTTGGGGGAAGGGATGCACCTGGAGGGAATGGATGGGGCTAGGGGGAAGGGATGAAGCTAGAGGGAAGGGCTGGATCCAGAGGGAAGGTGTGTACCTAGATTTTGGGAGTGGATCCAGAGGGAAGGGATGGATATGAAAGGGGGTCCCCGGGCCTCCTCCCACCTGCCCCATCGCTGGGCGCTGGAGGGGGAAGGGGCAGCGGCTCCTCACCCCAGCTCTGCACCAACAGGATTCTTCCAGCACCAGGGTAAAGCCGACTGCTACTTCACCAACGGCACCGAGCGGGTGAGGTTTGTGCAGAGATACATCTACAACCGGGAGCAGCTCCTGCACTTCGACAGCGATGTGGGGGTCTTCGTGGCCGACACCCACCTGGGAGAGCCTGTTGCCAAATACTGGAACAGCCAGGAGGACATCCTGCAGTATTTACGGGGTCAGGTGGACACGTTCTGCCACAATAACTACAAGGCATGGAATCCTTTCACCATGGATCGTCGAGGTGAGCGCGTGGGAGCCCCTCTCTGGGGGTCGGGCACGAGCCAAGCCCCCGGGCGCAGGAGGGCAGCGCGTGTCCGTGCCGCGCTCGCGCAGAGCCCCCGCGCCCTTCCCCGAGGCCCCCAGCCCCACCACAGCCGCGGCTGGACGGGACCCCCAGGGCTCCTCCAGTCCAGCTCCCGGCCATGTCCAGTTGTCCTTGAGGGTCTCCAAATCCTTCCCAACCTAGCGATTCAATATTTTCTCGTCTCTCAAACCTGGAGAACTCCAGTGGCTTGAGGGTCTCCAGGGTCTTTTCCAAACACACAATTCAATTCTTTCTTTTTCTTTGTACTTGGACAGCTCCAGTTGGCCTTGAGGATCTCCAAGCTCTTTCCCAACCTCGCAATTCAATGCTTTCTGATTCCTCGTACATGGAGAGCTCCAACTGGGCTTCAGGGTCTCCAAGGTCTTTCCCAAATTAGTGATTCAATGCTTTCCAGTCCCTCTAACCTGGAGAGCTCTGGTTGGCCTTGAGGGTCTCCAAGGTCTTTCCCAACCTAGCAATTCATTGCTTTCTGGTTCCTCATACCTGGACAGTCATTCCAGTTGGGCTCAAGGGTCTCCAAGGTCCTTCCCAGCCTCGCCATTCCATGCTTTCTCGCCCCTGGAGAGCTCCGGCTGGGCTTGAGGGTGTCGGAGCCCTCTCCCAGTAGCCCCTCTGTGCTCTCTGCCTCCCGGCCTGCCCCGCGAGCCCCCGGCCCCCTGTCTGGGGAGCAGAGGGCGAGCCCTGGTCCAGGCTGGGTGGCCCCTGGGCTCTGGCAGCCCCGGGGCAGCTCTCTGGCGCTCTCCCCCAGTGCAGCCCCAGGTGGAAATCCACCCCGTGCAGTCGGGCTCCCTGCCCCAGCCCGACAGGCTGGTTTGTGCCGTGACGGATTTCTACCCCGCCGAGATCGAGGTGAAGTGGTTCAAGAACGGGCACGAGGAGGTGGAGGGCGTGGTGTCCACGGATGTGATGCAGAACGGAGACTGGACCTACCAGGTGCTGGTGATGCTGGAAAGCATCCCGCAGCGCGGGGACACCTACACGTGCCAGGTGGAGCACGCCAGCCTGCAGCGCCCCGTCACCCAGGCGTGGGGTAAGAGCCTGGGCTGGGGGCAGGGGGAGTGGGACGGGGCCCCCCGAGCCCTGAGCCCCTGCTCTCGGCCCCGCAGAGCTGCAGGCGGACGGCGCCAGGAGCAAGATGCTGACGGGGGTGGGGGGCTTGGTGCTGGGCTTCGTCTTCCTGGCGCTGGGGCTCGTCCTCTACGGCCGCAACAAGGTCAGTGGGGGACAGGTGGACAGTGGGCTGGGGCTCAGTGGGGTCTGGTTGTCATTGGGGTCTGGGGTTTCATTGGGGTTTAGGGAGTCATTGGGTTCTGTGGAGGACCTGGGATTTCAGGGGTCTTTGGGATCTGGGGCTTTGAGGGGTCTGGGGGGCCCGGGGTTTGGTGGGGATGTGGGGATTGGGGGGCCTTTGAGTTCTTGGGGCTCACTGGGTTTTGGGGCTCATTGAGGTCTTGGGGATCATTGGGATCTGGGGGGACCTGGGATTCGGGAGGGGGTCTTTGGGGTATGGGAGTCCTGGGGTTTGGGGGTTCATTGGGGTCTTGGGAGTTATTGGGGTCTGGGAGGACCTGGACTTTGGAGGATCATTGCAGTCTGGGGTGTCATTTCATTCTGGGGGTTCATTGGGGTCTGGGGGCATCATTAGGGTCTGTGGGGATCTGGGTCTTTGGGGAGTCATTAGGGTCTGGGAGATCATTGGGTCCTGGGGAGGCGTGGGGTTTGGGGGGTCATTGTGATCTGGGGTTCTCTTTGGTTTTGGGGTCCCTGGAGTCTGGGGGTCCCTAGGATTTAAAGGGATCTGGGACATTGGGTGTTTCTAGGGTTTCGGGATCCTTGGGGTTTGGTGGGACTTGGGTATCCTTCAGGTTTGCGGGCACATGGGGTTTGGGGGTCTCTGGGGTTTGAGTCCCTGAGTTTCAATTCAGTCCCTGGGGTTTGGGAAGGTCCCTCAGGTCTCTGGGGGTTCCAGGACCTCGAGAGATCCCAAGGGCTGGTGGAGACCTAGGGACTGGGGGTCCATGAGGTCTGGGGGGATCTGGGGTTTGAGGGGTTCCTGGTGTTTGGGGGCACTTGGGGTTTGGGGATCTCTGGGGTCTGGAGTGTCCTTGGGGTTGGAGGGTCTCTGGGATTTGGGGGCGGGGGGGAAACGTTGGGTTCGGGGGGTCCTGGGTTTGGGTGTCCCTGGGGTTTGTATTAGTCCCTGGTCTTTGCAGAGTCCATAGTGTTCATGGTGCTCCCTGGAGTCTTGGGGTCCCTGGGTCTGGAGGTCATTGGGGTCTGGGGGTGACCTGCGGTCTGGAGGGAACCTGGGGTTTGGGTGGATCTTTGCGGTCTGTGGGTGTTGTTGGTGTCTGGGGTTTTGGGGTCTCTTTGGTTTTGGTGTGCCTGGAGTCTGGGGGTCCTGAGGGTTTAAGGGATCTGGGGCAATGGGTGTTTCTAGGGTTTCAGGATCCTTGGGATCTATGGGGACCTGGGGTTTGCAGGGTCCATGGGGTTTGGTGGGACTTGGGGTTTGGGGGTCTCTGGATTGTGGTGGTTCCCTGGGGTTTGGGGTCTCTGCCCCCCTCATCTCCTCCCTTTCCCCCCACCAGAGCTCCTGAAGGAACCCCAGCTCCTGCGCAGCCGCTCCAGCGCCGTCCGTGCCCCCCAGCCCCCCGACCCCCGCCTGCCCCACTGCGGGCTCCCCCCAGCCCCCCCACTGCTGCCTCGATGCTTGATAAACACTGAGAGCTGCACTGGGGGCTTCACTGCAGCCTCGCTGGGGACACTGGGAGGCACTGGGAGGGAGATGGGGAGACTGGGAGGCACTGGGAGTGAGATGGGGAGGCTGGGAGGCTCTGGGATCCAGCTGTGGGTGCAGCTCACGTCTCCCCCTCCCCTCGCCCAACTGGAGGACGGTCCCACTCGTCCCATCCCTTGTTCCTTGGGAGAAGAGACCAGCACCCACCTCGCTCCAACCTCCTCCCCGCCAGCTGCAGAGAGCGACGAGGTCTCCCCTCAGCTCCTCTTCTCCACACCAAAGCCCCCTCAGACCCCTCACACCCTTCCCGGCCTCTCCACACCCCTCCCAGCTCCGGTCCCTTCTCCGCACGCTCTCCAGCCCCTCCAGGTCCCTCTTGGAACCAGGGAACGTTGGAATGGGTTGGGTTGGAAAAGTCCTTCCAGATCCAATCCAACTCTTGACCCGACGTCACTCCCAAACCACGGCCCTTCCCAGGGTCTCCATCCCCTTCTCCGCATGCGCTCCAGCCCCTCCAGGTCCCTGTTGGAGTGAGGAGCCCAAAACTGACCACAGGGTTCCAGGTGCGGCCTCCCCAGGGGACGATCCCATCCCTGTGCCTGCTGGACACCCCATGGTGACCCCAGCCAGGATGCTGGTGGCCACCTGGGCCTCTGTGGCCACTGCTGGATCCTGTTGGGCCGCTGTCGACCAGCGCCCCAGGGCCTTTTCCCACCAGAAGGGATGGGAATGAAGGAGGGGAGGCCCTGGCCCAGGAAGCCAGAGAAACCCGGGCTGCCCCATCCCTGGAGGTCTTCAGGCTGGAGGAGCTTTGGAGCCCCTGATCCAGTGGGAGTTGTCCCTGCCCATGGCCGGGGGAGGATCTGGATGGGCTTGGAGGTTCCTTCCAACCCAAACCATTCCATGATCTCCATCACAATCAGCATTAGCACCACCACGAGTCAAACTAGATGAGCTTTGAGGTCTCTCACAATCCAAACCATTCCACAATTCCATGATCTCCATCACCATCAGCATTAGCACCACCAGGACTGGACCTGGATGGGCTTTGAGGTCCCTTCCAACCCAACCCATCCCATGCTGGGAGTTCTGGGAAGTCAGCATCCCTCACCCAGCCTGGGCACCGCGGGGCCATCATCTCCATCAGCCGTGGGCAGCGAGACCAGAGCTGGGACTGGAGAGATTTCCCATCTATAAATTTTCCAACATTCTTTTCCTTCCCAAGGACTGATTTTTATGTTATTATCGTAGAGTGATAGAGTCACAGAATCCTAGAATGGTTTGGGTTGGGGGAGACCTTAAAGCTCATCCAGTCGCAGCCCTCTGGCCCTGGGCAGGGACACCTCCCACTGGATCCGGGGCTCCAGTCCCCCACCCAACCTGGCCTGGAACCCCTCCAGGGATGGGGCAGATGCAACCTTCCGGGGCAACCTGTTCCAGTTCCTCCCCATCCTCACGGTGAAGAGATTTCTCCTTATGTCCAGTCGAACTCTGCCCCTCTCCAGTTTATCCACATTGTCCCTTGTCCTGTCACCCCAAGCCTTTGGGAACAGCCCCTCCCCAGCTCTCTTGGAGCCCCTTCAGGCACTGGAAGCTGCTCTAAGCTCTCCTCGGAGCCTTCTCTTCTCCAGGCTGAACAACCCCAACTCTCTCAGCCTCTCCTCGTATGCTCCAGCCCTTGGTTCATCCTTGTAGCCTCCTCTGGACCCGTTCCTACTGCTCCATCTCCTTCTCATCTTGAGGGTTCCAGAAGTGGAGACAGCACTCCAGATGAGGTCTCACCCGAGTGGAGCCGAGGGGACAATCCCCTCCCTCGCCCTGCTGGCATCACGGCTTCTGATGCAGCCCAGGACACGCTTGGATTCTGGGCTGTGAGCACACGTTGGCGGCTCAGGTTGAGGTTCTCCTCCCCCAGCACCCCAAGTCCTCCTCCTCATGCTGTTCTCCATCCCATCATCCCCCATCGTGTACTGAAGTCTGTCCCTTCCCAAGAGCCTGTAGCCATCACTAGCCACAACACCCCTTGTTCCCAGTGATCCCCATGCCCAGTGTCCCCAGCGTTCCTCATGCCTAACATCTCCTCGTTCCCAGTGTCCCTCACTCCTGGTGTCCCCATATGCCACCACGCCATCACGGAGCCTCTTTATTGTCATCTATGCAGTGTCACCCCAGGGTGACAGCGACACGGCGGGGCTGTCGATGCCAGGACGTGGCCGTTCAGGGGGTCCTCAGATGCTGTCTGGAGGGGACACAGGGTGGTAGAGGGGGTGACGCGCCCCTTGGGGACATGGGACAGGGTGGACGAGCCCTTACCTACGTGGTAGTTGTCTCCAGGAATGGGCGTGTAACCTGTAAGGGGGAGTTGAGGGGGTGAGGAGGGTCTGTGTCACCTCCCAGGCCACTGTCCCTGTCACCTCCCAGGCCACTGTCCCTGTCCCTGTCCCTCCTCCACTCACCCTTGGCTGGTGGCCCAGCCCGGTAGTGGTAGACGCCAGCGATGAAAAAGCCGAGCCCGACCATCATCACCAGAGTGGCCGCCACCACTTTCAGCGTCAACCCTGGGGACAAGCCGGGACCTGTGGGGACACGGTGGGTGTGGACAATGACGTGGTGACCCCCCAGATGTCCAGTTGGGTGTCCTCCCCCCCAACTCACCCCAGTCCTCCAGGAGGGGCTGCTCCAGGCTGGCGTGCTGCACCGAGCACGTGAAGGTGTCCCCGGCCACCGGGTCCACCAGGAGGGTCACCTGCGTCTGGTAGGTCCAGTCACCGTTGGGAATGGCGGAGATCGGGGGCCGGTCACCGGGGCCCACGATGTCCCCGTTGTGCAGCCAGGTGAGGGTCACCTCGGCCGGGTAGAAGCCCCACACGTGGCAGGTGAGGAGAACAGGAGTCCGGGCGTTGGAGGTCTTGGAGGCGACGATGCGGACTTGGGGTGGGGCTGGAACAGGGATGGGGGGAGGTCAGTGGTGGGATGAGCCGCCCCCCCACCCTGGATGGTGTCCCCATGGTGTGTCCCCATGAGATGTCCCTGTGATATATCCCCACGTCCACATGCAATGTCGCCATGCAATATCCCCAAGAGACGTTCCCATGAGATGTGTCCATGAGACGTCCCATGAAATATCCTCGTAAGGCATCTCCATGAGATGATCACATGCAAAGTTCCCATGAGGCCTCCCCATGAGATGTCCCCTTGAGACATCCCCATGTCCCCATGAGGTGTCCCCATGTCCCCATGCTATGTCCCCTTGAGATATTCTCATGAGGTGTCCCCATTAGATGTCCCCATGTCCCCATGCGATGTGCCCATGAGATATCCCCATGTCCCCATGCTATGTCCCCTTGAGATATCCCCATGAGGTGTCCCCATTAGATGTCCCCATGAGATATCCCCATGAGGTGTCCCCATTAGATGTCCCCATGAGATATCCCCATGTCCCCATGCTATGTCCCTTTGAGATATCCCCATGAGGTGTCCCCATTAGATGTCCCCATGAGATATCCCCATGTCCCCATGCTATGTCCCCTTGAGATATCCCCATGTCCCCATGAGATATCCTCTTGAGATGTCCCCACGTCCCCACAAGATGTCCCCACGAGGTGTCCGCATGTCCCCTTGAGATATCCCCATGTCCTCTTGTGATGTCCCCTTGAGATATCCCCATGTCCCCTTGAGATGTCCCCGTGTCCCCACGAGATGTCCCCACAAGGTGTCTGCATGTCCCCATGCGATGCCCCCATGAGATATCCCCATGTCCTCTTGTGATGTCCCCTTGAGATGTCCCTATGTCCCCATGCGATGTCCCCATGTCCCCATGCGATGATCCCATGAGATGTCCCCATGTCCCTATGAGATGACCCCACGTGATGTCCCCATGGGATGTCCCCGTGCCCCCACGCGATGTCCCCACGGGATGTCCCCGTGCCCCCACGCGATGATCCCACGAGGTGCCCGCAGAGCTCACTCCTCCGCAGCGCCGTGGAGGCCCAGAAGTGGAGGCCCAGGTCACGGCAGGCGCGGTGCCGGGCCTCGGTGCGCTGCAACCAGCCGGTGTTGTTGTTGAGGTTGGCGGCCACCACGTCGGCGGCGTCGTGGAGCAGCCCCCAGTCGCAGGCGACGAAGAGCCGGGTGGTGGGGTCGTAGCAGACCAGCGGGTTCTTGTTGAAGACGATGGCAAAGTCGAAGTCCAGCATGGAGCCGTTGGCCGCCAGCGGGCAGGAGCTGGCCACGTGCACCAGGAAGGCGCCTAAGAGGGGGACGGGGGGAGGTGGCATCTCCTGGGTCACCTTTGTCCATCCCCGTGTCTCTGTCCATGTCCATCCATCCCCACCTCTCCATCCATCTCTGTTCATTCCCATCCATTTCTGTCCATCCCCTTCCATCCCTCATCCATCTCATCTCCATTTCTCCACCCACCCCCATCCCTTCTGTTCTCCTGCTGAAGCCATTCCTCCATCTGCCCTCCCACCTTCCACCTCCATCCCTTCTTCCGTGTCTGTCCAAGCCCATCCCTCTGTCCATCTCCATCCCTTCATCTACTCCTCATCTGTCCTCATCCCTCCATCCTTGCCCACCTGCCCATCACTCCCTGTGCTTCCGTCCAAACCCACAACTCCAGCCATCTCCCTGTTCCTTCATCCGTCCCCATCCTCCCATCCATTTCCACCCTTCCACCAATGTCCATCCCTCCACCCATCCTCATTCCTCCACCCAAACCTATCACTTCACCCACCCCTTCCACCTCCACCCATCTCCATCCACCTCCACCCACCTCCACCCACCTCCATCCACCTCCATCCACCTCCACCCACCTCCATGCACCTCCACCCACCTCCACCCACCTCCATCCATCTCCATCCACCTCCACTCACCTCCACCCACCACCATCCACCTCCACCCACCTCCACCCACCTCCACCCACCTCCACCCACCTCCACCCACCTCCATCTACCTCCATCCACCTCCATCCATCTCCATCCACCTCCATCCATCTCCATCCACCTCCATCCATCTCCATCTACCTCCATCCACCTCCATCCATCTCCATCCACCTCCATCCATCTCCATCCATTTCCATCCATCTCCATCCATCTCCATCCACCTCCACCCATCTCCATCCACTTCCATCCTTGCCCCACAAGGCTGAAGGCCCCCAACCCATCCCAGGGTCCCCCAAGGCTGAGCTCCCCCTACCAAACCCTTCCTGGGGGTCCCCAGCACCAGCCCCCCCCCTCCCCTGGGTTCCCAGTCCCCACCCCCCAGCCCCCCCCTTTGCCCCCAAGCCCCTTTGCCCCCCCCAGTTTCCCCAGACCCCCCTGTGCCCCCCCCTTTCCCTTCATCCCCCCACATTCCCCATTCTCCCCCCTCATCCCCAGTGTCCCCAGTTCCCCCCCTCCCCCAGACCCCCATTCTCCCCCTTGTCCCTTCCCCCAGTGTCCCCAATCCCCCCTGCCCCCCAGTCTCTTCCAGTGTCCCCAGTTCCACCCAGGCCCCCCTTTGCCCCCAAGCCCCTCCTTCCACTTCCCCCAGTGTCCCCAGTTTCCCCAGTCCCCCCAGTGTCTCCAACCCCATAATGCCCCAGTCCCCCCCCAGTTTCCCCCGTCCCCCAATGCCCCACCTGCCCCCAATCCCCCCAGTTCCCCCAGTCCCTCCCAGTCCCCCCTGTGCCCCCCCTGCCCCAATCCCCCCCAGTTCCCCCAGTCCCCCCAGTACCCCCCAGTCCTCCACCTGTCCATGTCCCCAGTCCCTCCCAGTCCCCCCAGTCCCCCCCAGTCCCCCACCTGTCCATGTCCCCAATCCCCCCCAGTCCCCCCAGTCACCCCTAGTCCCCACAGTCCTCTCAGTCCCCCCAGTGCCCCACATGCCCCAAATCCCCCCAGTGCCCCCCCAGTGCCCCCCAGTCCCCCCCAACCTGTCCCAAATCCTCCCAGTGCCTCCCCAGTGCCCCCCAGTCCCCCCCTACCCACCTGTCCCAAGTCCTCCCCAGTCCCCCCCAGTCCCCCCAGTGCCCCACTTGCCCACCTGTCCCAAATCCCCCAGTCTCTCCCAGTGCCCCCCCAGTGCTTCCCAGTCCACCCCCACCCACCTGTCCCCAATCCCCCCAGTACCCCCCAAGTCCCCCAGTCCCCCCAGTCTCCCAGTCCCCATAGCCCCCCAGTTCCCCAAGTCTCCCCATTCCCCCCAGCGCCCCAGTTCCCCCAGTTCTCCCATTCCCCCCAGTCCTCCCAGTGCCCCAGTTCCCCCATTCCCCCCAGTCCCCCCAGTCCCCCCAGTTCCCCCAGTCCCCCCAATTCCCCCCAATCCCCCCAGTTCCCCCAGTGCCCCCAGTTCCCCCAGTCCTCCTAGCACCCCACTTCCCCCAGTCCCCCCAATTCCCCCCAATCCCCCCAGTCCCCCCAGTGCCCCCCAGTCCCCACCTGCCCCGCGGGCTCCCAGTGCCAGCCCCAGTAGCACCAGCATGATGGGCTGGGGTGGGTGTGGGGGTGTCTGGCCGCTGCCTGTGCCCCCCCTGCCCCCCAAGCCCGGCCCCACACCCTCCCTGCCCCCCCCCTCCCCAGCACCCAATGGGGCCCCAGCACCCTCGGGCGTCACCAGTTGCCGGAACAGAAAGCCCCGCGGCTGCCCCAGTATGAGACTGGGGGGCACTGGGGGGGGTTCCATCCCTGTCACCACCGTGGCAGGGTCACTGTCCCCATGGGGACACCCCCCAAAAGTACCTCCCCCCCTCCCAGGGGTCCCTGTGTCCCCCCCCAAGCGCTTCCGTGGTAGCGTTAACCACCCCTCCCCTCCCAGTAACCCCTCTGGGCCCAAACTGGGAGCACTGGGAGCCCACAAACACCCGTGGGGGCACAAGGGGACATGGGGGCGTTGTGGGGGGACATCGGGGGGACACAGGAGGAAAGGGGGGGATATCGGGGCAGAGGGACATGGGGGAATGTGAGGGGACATGGGAGTGGGGGGGAACACGGGGAGACAAGGGGAGAACACGAGGGGATATGGGGGACAGGGGGATGTGGGGACATTGGGGGACATGGGGGGACATGGGGGGACATGGGGGGACACGAGGGGACAAGGGGACATGGGGGGACACAAGGGAACATTGGGGAACATGGGGATGTGGGGATATTTGGGGACGTGGGGATGTGGGAACATTTGGGGACATAGGGGGACACAAGGGGACAAGGGGACTTTGGGGGTCGTGGGGACATGGAGAGACATGAGGGGACATTGGGAAAACATGAGGGGACATTGGGGGATACAGGGATGTGGGGACATATGGGGACACGGTGGGACATGAGGGGACAAAGGGACATTGGGGGACATGGCGGGACACGATGGGACATGGGGGGACAAGGGACACATGGGGACACGGGGGTCACCAAGACTTTTATTGGAGGGCTGAGGGGTCCCCCCCGACTGGGCACCCCTGGGGGTCCCAGCACCATGACCCTCACGTCCGGGGGGCTGGAGCTCGCGGCTTGGGGACTGAGGGGACACGGGGCCATGGGGCATCAGGACCAGGGTCAGAATCAGGATCAGGACCAGGACCAGAACCAGCACTGGTACCAGATCCAAGACCAGGAGATGAACCAGGACCAGGACCGAGACCAGAACTGGGACCCGGACCAGGACCAGAATGAGGACCAAGACCAGGACTAGCACTGGGAACAGAACTAGGACTGGGACCAGGACCAGAACCAGGACTAGGACCAGATCCAAGACCAGGAGATGAACCAGGACCAGGACCAAGACCAGGACTGGGACCAGGACCGAGACCGGGACCCAAACCAGGATGTGAATCAAGACCAAGATTAGGACCGGGAACAGGAGCTGGGAGGCAGAAGAAGACAAATGAGGTTCACCCATAGAATCATAGAATCCTAGAATCATAGAAAAAACAGGTTGGAAGAGACCCACCGGATCATCGAGTCCAACCATTCCTATCAAACACTAACCCATGTCCCTCAGCACCTCGTCCACCCGTGCCTTAAACACCTCCAGGGAAGGGGACTCAACCCCCTCCCTGGGCAGCCTCTGCCAGTGCCCAATGACCCTTTCCGTGAAAAATTTTTTCCTAATGTCCAGCCTGAACCTCCCCTGGTGGAGCTTGAGGCCATTCCCTCTCGTCCTGTCCCCTGTCCCTTGGGAGAAGAGCCCAGCTCCCTCCTCTCTACAACCTCCTCTCAGGGAGTTGCAGAGAGCAATGAGGTCTCCCCTCAGCCTCCTCTTCTCCAGGATAAACCACCCCAGGTCCCTCAGACCTGTTCTCCAGCCCCGTCACCAGCTTTGTTGCTCTTCTCTGGACTCGCTCCAGAGCCTCAACATCCTTCTTGTGGTGAGGGGCCCAGGACTGAACACAGGATTCGAGGAGCGGTCTCACCAGTGCCGAGTCCAGAGGGAGAAGAACCTCCCTGGCCCTGCTGGCCACGCCGTGTCTGATCCAAGCCAAGATGCCATTGGCCTTCTTGGCCACCTGGGCACACTGCTGGCTCATGTTCAGTCGCTGTCAACCAACACCCCCAGGTCCCTCTCCTCCAGGCAGCTTTCTAGACAGACTTCTCCTAGTCTGTAGCTGCTCAGGGTTGTTGTGCCCCCATCATAGGGTGGTTTAGGTGGGTGTCGTGTTGGCCATGTGTGTCCCCACGCGTCCCTCACCTGGAGCCTGGCGGCAGTAGCTGAAGGTGCCCGCAGCGAAGACCACCAGCCCCAGGGTCATCATCACCGCGGCCACCACCACCTTCACCACCAACCCTGGGGACAAGCCAGGACCTGCGGGGACAGAGCAGCCACGATGAGCCACCAGAGACCCAGGTGTCCACGCACCACGTCCCTGTCACCTGCCCTCACCCCAGTCCTTCTGGAGGGGCTGCTCCAGGCTGCTGTGCTCCACCGAGCACGTGAAGGTGTCCCCAGGCTTGGCGGTGACCCTCAGCATCACCTGCGTCTGGTAGGTCCAGTCACCATTGGGCAGGACCTTGGGGGTGGCCTTGGTGGCCACCACGTCCTCGTTGTGCAGCCAGGTGAGGGTCACCTCGGCCGGGTAGAAGCCCCACACGTGGCAGGTGAGAAGAACAGGAGTCCGGGCATTGGAGGTCTTGGAGGCGACGATGCGGACTTGGGGTGGGGCTGGAACGGGGATGGCGGGAGGTCAGTGGTGGGATGAGCCCCTCCCCACTCTGGATGGTGACCCCATGAGGTGTCCCCATAAGGTGTCCCCATGAAATGTCCCCATGAGATATCCCCATGCCCCCACGTAATGTCACCATGAGATATCCCCACGTCCCCATGAGGTGTCCCCATGAGGTACCCACATGCTCCCATGCAATGTCCCCTTCAGATATCCCCATGTCCCCATGCAATGTCCCCATGCAATGTCTCCATGAGATGTCCCTCTAGGATATCCCCATGTCCCCATGAGATGTCCCCATGAGGTGTCCCCATGTCCCCATGAGATGTCCCCATAGAATATCCCCATGTCCCCATGCAATGTCCCCATGAGATGTCTCCATGAGATGTCCCCACGTGATGTCCCCATAGGATATCCCCATGTCCCCATGCAATGTCCCCATGAGGTGTCCCCATGTCATGACCCCATGAGATGACCCCATGCGATGTCCCCATGAGGTGTCCCCATGAAGTGTTCCCATGGGAGGTCCCCATGAGATGTCTCCATGAGATGTCCCCACGTGATGTCTTTATGAGGTGTCCCCATGTCCCCATGCAATATCCCCACAAGGTGTCCACATGCGATCTTCCCACGCGATGTCCCCATAGGATATCCCCATGTCCCCATGCAATGTCCCCATGAGGTGTCCCTCTGCCCCCAAGAGATGTCCCCATGAGGTGTCCCCATGTCCTCATGCAATGATCCCATGAGATGACCCCATAAGATATCCCCATGCCCCCACACGATGTCCCCTTGAGATGTCCCCATGTCCCCATGAGATGTCCCCATGTGATGTCCCCATGTCCCCATTCGATGTCCCCATGGGGTGTCCCCATGGGATATCCCCATGTCTCCATGAGGTGTCCCCGTGCCCCCAGGCGATGTCCCCACGAGGTGCCCGCAGAGCTCACTCCTCCGCAGTGCCGTGGAGGCCCAGAAGTGGAGGCCCAGGTCACGGCAGGCGCGGTGCCGGGCCTCAGCGCGCTGCAACCAGCCGGTGTCGTTGTTGAGGTTGGCGGCCACCACGTCGGCGACGCCGTGGAGCAGCCCCCAGTCACAGGGGACAAAGAGCTGGGCGGTGGGGTCGTAGCAGACCAGCGGGTTCTTGTTGAAGACGATGGCAAAGTCGAAGTCCAGCACGGAGCCGTTGGCCGCCAGTGGGCAGGAGCTGGCCACGTGCACCAGGAAGGCGCCTAAGAGGGGACGGCAGGGAGGTGGCATCTCCTGGGTCACCTTTGTCCATCCCCATGTCTCTGTCCATGTCCATCCATCCCCACCCATCTCACCTCCACCTCTCCATCCATCCCCATCCCTTCTGTTCCCCTCCTGATTCCATCTGCCCTCCTCCTTCCATCAAACCCCAGGCCCCTTCCATCTCCATCCATCCATCCACTCCACCCACCTCCATATCCTCATCCCTCCATCCACCCCATCTCCCCATCCTTCCATTCATCTCATTCCTCCATCCAACTCCATCTCTCTCCCTTCCCACCTCTCCACCCATCTCCATTTCTCCATCTCTCCATCCACCCCACCCCTCCATCCTTCCACCCATCTCCATCTCCCCATCCTTCCATCTCCATCCCTTCCCACCTCTTCATCCCCCTCCATCCCTCCATTTCTCCATCTCTCCATCCACCCCTGTCCCTCCATCCTTCCATCCATCTCCCAATCCTTCTGTCCATCACCATCCCTTCCCACCTCTCCACCCATCTCCATCCCTCCATCTCTACATCCACCCCATTCCTCCATCCACCTCCATCCCTCCATCCCTCCACCCATCCGAATCCCTCCATCTGTCTCCATCACCATCCCTTCCCATCTCTCCATCCATCTCCATTTCTCCATCCCTCCACCTATCTCCATCTCCCCATCCATCTCCATCCCCTCCCACCTCTCCACCCATCTCCGTTTCTCCATCTCCCCACCCCTCCATCCTCCAAGATCCAAAGTCCATCTCCAGCTTGGAGCTGGTGGCCACCCCCAGGCAAGAGGTGGCCACAGTCCCCAGGGGTTGGACCCCCTCCCTCCCCCGTGTCCCCCCCAACCTGCTCCCTGGCCGCTCAGCGCCAGCACCACCAGCGTCCCCACGGCCACCAAAGCTCGAGCTCCGGCCTCGTCCTGCATGTCCCAACCTTCATCCCCACCGGCTCCTCCTCCTCCTCAGGGACTGTCCCCAGGGCCTTCTCCTGCGTCACCAGCGCCGGGGCGGAGCGGGGCTGGCCCTGTGCCCAGGCTTGGGATGGGCACCACGGGCCCTGCCGCTGGGGAAACTGAGGCACGGGTCTGGGGTGGCTCTGGGAATGGGACAGGAGGAGCCCAACCCCATATCAGACAACGGAGAAGCCATCACCATGGCCACCACCTCCCATTCGAGTGGGGAAACTGAGGAACAGATCTGGGATGGCTCTGGGAATGGAGCAGGAGGAACCCAACCCCATACCAGACAGCAGAGAAGCCACCACCATGGTCATGTTCCTCCAATTCAAGTGGGGAAACTGATGCACAGCTCTGGAGTCGTTCTTCATGGGGTGTGATCCAGCCCAACCCCATATTATACAGTGGAGAAGCCACCACCATGGCCACCTCCCTCCAGTTCAAGTGGGGAAACTGAGGCACAGATCTGGGATGGCTCTAGGAATGGAGCTGGAGCAGGAGGAGCCCAACCCCATATCAGACAATGGAGAAGCCACCACCATGGCAAGTTAAACTGGGGAAACCGAGGCACAGATCTGGAGTGGCTTTTCGCGGGGTGCAATCCAGCCCAACCCCATATCAGACAGCGGAGAAGCCACCACCACAGCCACCTCCCTCCGATTCAAGTGGGGAAACTGAGGCACAGCTCAGGAGTGGCTCTGGGAATGGGGCAGGAGGAGCCCAACCCTATATCAGACAATGGAGAAGCCACCACCATGGCCACCACCTCCCATTCGAGTGGGGAAACTGAGGAACAGATCTGGGATGGCTCTGGGAACGGAGCAGGAGGAACCCAACCCCATACCAGACAGCAGAGAAGCCACCGCCATGGTCACGTTCCTCCAATTCAAGTGGGGAAACCGAGGCACGGCTCTGGAGTCGCTCATCATGGGGTGTGATCCAGCCCAACCCCATATTAGACAGTGGAGAAACCACCACCATGGCCACCTCCCTCCAGTTCAAGTGGGGAAACTGAGGCACAGATCTGGGCTGGCTCTGGGAACGGAGCTGGAGCAGGAGGAGCCCAACCCCATATCAGACAATGGAGAAGCCACCACCACGGCCACCACCTCCCATTCGAGTGGGGAAACTGAGGCACGGATCTGGAGTGGCTTTTCGCGGGGTGCAATCCAGCCCAACCCCATATCAGACAGCAGAGAAGCCACCATCACAGCCACCTCCCTCCAATTCAAGGGGGGAAACTGAGGCACAGCTCAGGAGTGGCTCTGGGAATGGGGCAGGAGGAGCCCAACCCCATATCAGACAGCAGAGAAGCCACCACCATGGCCACCACCTCCCATTTGAGTGGGGAAACTGAGGAACAGATCTGGGATGGCTCTGGGAACAGAGCAGGAGGAACCCAACCCCATACCAGACAGCAGAGAAGCCACTGCCATGGTCACGTTCCTCCAATTCAAGTGGGGAAACTGAGGCACGGCTCTGGAGTCGCTCATCATGGGGTGTGATCCAGCCCAACCCCATACCAGACAGTGGAGAAGCCACCATCATGGCCACCTCCCTCCGATTCAAGTGGGGAAACTGAGGCACGGCTCAGGTTTGGCTCTGGGAATGGAGCAGAAGCAGCCCAACCCCATATCAGGCAATGGAGAAGCCACCACCATGGCCTCCTCCAGCCCTTCCACCCTTTGGCAATGGAGAAACTGAGGCACGGGCGCAGCCAAGGTGTTTAATTCTGGGGAAGGTGGTGTGGGATGGGGGACTGGGGACACGAGGGGTTGGGGACACGGGGGGTTGGGGTCACCCCCTGGTCACCTCCCCGCCCCGCGGGCTCCTCGTCGCGCGGCCACCAGCATCGCGATGCCGAGCAGAGCCAGGAGGATGCCCAGGGCCATGGCGGCGCCGCACAGAGCCGTCTGCAGCTCCTCGGCGTCCACCGGCGGCTGGAGAACTGCCAGGAGATCACGGAATCACAGAGTCACCAGGTTGGAAAGGACCTTCCGGATCATCGCGTCCAACCATCCCCATCGATCACTGACCCGTGTCCCTCAGCACCTCGTCCACCCGTCCCTAAAACCCCTCAGGGAAGGGGACTCAACCCCCTCCCTCTTCCAGCTCCCAATGACACTTTCCATGAGAAATTTCATCCTGCTGTCCATCCTGAGGCTCCCCTGGTGGAGCTTGAGGCCATTCCCTCTCGTCCTGTCCCCTGTCCCTTGGGAGAAGAGCCCAGCTCCCTCCTCTCCACAACCTCCTCTCAGGGAGTTGGAGAGAGCAACGAGCTCTCCCCTCAGCCTCCTCTTCTCCAGGATGAACCATCCCAGGTCCCTCAGACGTGTCCTCCAGCCCCTTCCCCAGCTCCGTTCCCTTCTCTGGCCTCGCTCCAGAGCCTCCACATCCTCCTTGTGGGGAGGGCCCCAAACTGACCCCGGGATTCGAGGTTGGGTCTCCCCAGAGGGAGAAGAACCTCCCTGGCCCTGCTGGCCACGCCGGGGCTGCTCCAAGCCCAGATGCCCTTGGCCTCCTTGGCCCCCTGGGCCCCTGCTGGCTCCTGGTCACCCAACACCCCCAGGTCCTTCTCCTCCAGGTACTTTCCAGCCAGACTTCTCCTAGTCTGGAGCTGCTCAGGGTTGTTGTGCCCCAAGTGCCTGGTTGAACCTCATCCCGTTGGTCTCAGCCCATGGATCCAGCCTTTTCAGATCCCTTTGGAGACCCTCAAAACCCTCCAGGAGATCTTCCCAGCTCAGTGTCATCCCCAAACTCGCTCAGGGTGCCCTCGATGCCTCCATCCAGGTCATTGATAAAGACATTGAACAGGACCCAGCACTGAGCCCTGGGGACACCACTTGGAACTGTCCTCCAGCAGGAGTGAACTCCATTTCCTCCCACTCTCTGGGCCCGTTTTCCAACCCGTTTTCCACCCAGGAGAGAATTTTCCACCCAGGAGGACACGAGGATGGGCACCCACCACCTCCGGGGTCCCCATCCTCACCCCAGTAGGCGATGGTGGAGGTGTTGTCCCCTTGGCGGGTGACGACGCAGGTGTAGATGTCACCAGTGGCCGGCGTCACGCGCAGGTAGGAGAAACGCAGGAAGGTGAGATCGGCCATCGGCGTGTAGTGGGTGTGGGTGACCTCCTGGGTGACAGGGACGCCGTCCAGCAGCCACACGATCTCCACCGCCGGAGGGAAGATGTTGGCCACCAGGCACACCAGCGTGTTGGGTTCACCCGGCACCGGAGGTCGCATCGGGAAGACATCGGCCATGGGGACACCTGGGGTGGACAAGGAGGGATGAGGTGGGGGAGGAGCCATCAAGGGGGCATCTGATCCATCAACAGGGGCATCTCCCACCAGGTCAGGTTGTTCTAGCTCCATCCAACCTGACCTTGAACATCTCCAGGGATGGAGCATCTCCTACCAGGTCAGGTCACTCTAGCTCCATCCAACCCGACCTTGAACATCTCCAGGGGTGTAGCATCAACCACCAGGTCAGGTTGTTCTAGCTCCATCCAACCTGACCTTGAACATCTCCAGGGATGGAGCATCTCCCACCAGGTCAGGTCGCTCAGAGCTCCATCCAACCTGACTGGGATGTTGTGAAGGACCACGTCAAGGGACAATAGTAACACAGGTCATGGATGACGATACGGACCAGTTCCGGTCCTGCTGTCTCCACATGGATATGGAACCCTTGGCAATGACCCTCTAGATGCCACCATCCACCCAAGTCCTGACCCAGTTAATGGTGAATCCCGTCCAACCAAGAGAGAACGTTATGGAGAACCATGAGATGATGATGGTGGGAAGAGAGAGAACGTTATGGAGGACCATGAGATGATGATGGTGGGAAGAGAGAGAACGTTATGGAGGACCAGGAGATGATGATGGTGGGAAGAGAGAGAACGTTATGGAGGATCAGGAGATGATGATGGTGGGAAGAGAGAGAACATTATGGAGGACCAGGAGAGGATGATGATGGTGCGAAGAGAGAGAACGTTATGGAGGACCAGGAGATGATGATGATGATGATGGTGGCACATGGAGGCCACCATGAGCGCGGTGCCACCTACCCTTGGCCTCAGCCAGCCTGCCGGTGACCAGGTCGGTGATGGCGCGGCGCAGGTCCTGGCAGAGGTTGGCGTCCTGGAGGAGCTGGTCTGGGGTCTCCAGGGCTGGAGGCCACGGTGGGAGGTCAGGCAGGCGCGGGGTCCAGCGGGAGCCGGGGAAGTCGAACCAGAAGAGTTGGTCGGCGTCGAAGGTGAGCGCCGCGCCCAGCGAGGGCCAGGGCGGCTGGCAGAAGAGGACCTCGGCCAGGGTGTGCACCGGCGGCTCTGGGACACCAGGAGAGCACAACTGCATCCACCAGCACCCCCAAACTCAAAGATTCTCCACCCCAAGGACCGCAGCCCTGGAGACCCCAAACCCAAGGGCCCTCAAACCCAAGGATCTCCCATTCCAAGGACGCCCAACCTTGAAGACCTCAACTCCGAGCCTCAAACTGAAGGACCTCCCACCCCATAGAACTTCAAACCCAAGGATCTCCCACCCCATGGACCCCCAACCCCAGAGACCCCAACCCCAAGGACCCTCAAACTCAAAGATCCTCCACTCCATGGACCCCAGCCCTGGAGACCCCAACCTCAAGGACCCTCAAACCCAAGGATCTCCCATTCCAAGGACGCCCAACCTTGAAGACCCCAACTCTGAGCCTCAAACTGAAGGACCTCCCACCCCATAGAACCTCAAACTCAAGGATCTTCCACCTCATGAACCCCCAACCCTGCAGACCCCAACCCCAAGGACCCTCAAACTCAAAGATCCTCCACTCTATGGACCCCAGCCCTAGAGACGCCAACAACCCTCAAACCCAAGGATCTCCCATTCCAAGGACACTCAACTTTGAAGACCCCAACTCCGAGCCTCAAACTGAAGGATGGACCACCCCACAGAACCTCAAACCCAAGGATCCTCCACCCCATGGACCCTGAACCCTGGAGAGCCCAACCCCAAGGACCCTCAAACTCAAGGATTCTCCACTCCAAGGACCCCCAGCCCTGGGGACCCTAATCTCAAGGACCCTCAAACCAAAGGATCTCCCATCCCAAGGACGCCCAACCTTGAAGACCCCAACTCCGAGCCTCAAACTCAAGGATTTCCCATCCCATGGAGCCCCAAACCCAAGGATCTCCCACCCCATGGACCCTATGGAACCCCAAGCCCGAGGACCCCCCATCCCACTGACCTCAAGGACCTCCAAACCCAAAGATCTCCTACCTCATGGACCTCATGGAACCCCATCAACCCACGGACCCCCAAAGCCAAGGACGCCTCAGCCCTGGAGACCTCAACCCCAAGGATCTTGCACCCCATGGATCCCCAAACCCAAGACCCTTAACCCCATGGATCTCCACCACCTCCACCCCTTGGAACCCAAGGGACACCCAAGGGACACCCCATGGACACCATGGAACCCCAAACCCAAGGACCCCCCATCCCACAGACCTCAAGGACCTCCGAACCCAAAGATCTCCTACCTCATGGACCTCATGGACCCCAAAACCCAAGGACCCCTCAACCCTAGAGACCCCAACCCCAAGGATCTTGCAACCCATGGACCCCCAAACCCAAGACCCTTAACCCCATGGATCTCCACCACCTCCACCCCTTGGAACCCAAGCACCTCCCACCCCAAGACCCCCCCCCTGCTCCCTTGCACAAACACACCCGCTCCTGCCCCCTCCTTGCACACGTGCCCTCCCTGCACCCCCTTGCACAAGCGCCCCTTGCACAAGTGCCCCTTCACTCATGCACCAACCCAAGACCCCCCTTGCACAAGTGCCCCCAGCCTCTCCCTTTGCACAAGTGCCCCCAGCCTCTCCCTTCACACAAGTGCCCCCAGACTCTCCCTTCGCACAAGTGCCCCCCCAGCCTCCCCTCTGCACAAGTGCCCCCAGACCCCTTTGCACAAGTGCTCCCAGCCTCCCCCTTTGCAGAAGTGCCCCCAGCTCCTTTGCACAAGTGCCCCCTCACCCCATCCCCTTTGCACAAGTGCCCCTCCAGCCTCCCTCTTGTACAAGTGCCCCCCAGCCTCCCCCTTTGCACAAGTGCCCCCCAGACCCCTTTGCACAAGTGCCTCCCTGCCCCCACCTTTGAACAAATGCCCCCTCCAGTTTCATCCTTTTTGCACAACTGTCCCTGCAGCCTCCTCCCTTTGCACAAGTGCCCCCCCAGCCTCCCTCCTGTGCACAAGTGCCCCCCACCCCCTCTGCACAAGTGCCCCCCGCAGCCTCTCCCTTTCCACAAGTGCCCCCATCCCCTTTGCACAAGTGCCCCCAGCCTCCCCCTTTGCACAAGTGCCCCCCCAGACCCCTTTTCACAAGTGCCCCCCCAGCCTCCCTCCTGTGCACAAGTGCCCCCTCCAGTTTCATCCTCTTTGCACAACTGTCCCTGCAGCCTCCTCCCTTTGCACAAGTGCCCCCCCGCCTCTCCCTTTCCACAAGTGCCCTCCAGCCCCTCCCCTTTGCACAAGTGCTCCCCCACCCCCTCTGCACAAGTGCCCCCAGCCTCACCCCTTTCCACAAGCCCCCCCAGCCCCTCCCCTTTGCACAAGCGCCCCCCCAGCCTCTCCCTTTGCACAAGTGCCCCCCCAGCTCCTTTGCACAAGCGCCCCCACAGCCTCCCCCCTTTCCACAAGACCCCCCGCCCCTCCCCTTGGCACAAGTGCCCCCCCAGACCCCTGTGCACAAGGGTCCCCTCACCCCATCCCTCTTGCACAAGTGCCCCCCCAGCCTCTCCCTTTGCACAAGAGCCCCCCCACCCCCTCTGCACAAGTGACCCCCAGCTCCTTTGCACAAGTGCCCCCCCAGCCTCCCTCTTGCACAAGTGCCCCCCCAGCCTCCCCCCTTTGCACAAGTGCCCCCCCAGCCCCTCCCCTTTCCACAAGTGCCCCCAGCTCCTATGCACAAGTGCCCCCCCAGCCTCTCCCTTTGCACAAGTGCCCCCCCAGCCCCTCCCCTTTCCACAAGTGCCCCCAGCTCCTTTGCACAAGTGCCCCCCCAGGCCCCCCCTTTGCACAAGTGCCCCCCCAGCCTCCTCCCTTTGCACAAGCGGCCCCTGTACCGTGTCCTCCAGCCCCGGCCATGGTCACCCAGAGCAGCGCGGCCGCCAGCCCCCCCATGGCTGCAGCCCCGGGGTGCCCTCGCTGGGTGCCCTCGCTGGGTGCCCTCGCCGGGTGCCGCCGCAGCGGCCGCAGCGCCAATGAGGAGGCCTCGCTGCACCCGTCACCCGTTACTGGGGAGAAGCAGCTCCTGCAGCGCCCGCAGCTGCTCCCAGGGCCCCCCCCAAGCCCCAAACTGGGAGGGGAGCCCCCAAACTGGGACAGCTGCCACCCCCCCCAAACCGGGACCCCATCGTTCCCAGCTCTCCTGGTGCAGCGGGCGCGCTGGCGTTCGTTAGCGGCGTGCAATTAATAACGGGGATGCAGCGCGCGCTGCGGCTGCTTCAGGGGGGGCTTCAACGCAGCCACTGATGCATGCGCTGCACCCACTGTGCAAACTGCATCCAGTAACGGCACCCCAATCCTGCACCCAGGACACCCCAATCCTGCACCCAGAGCTCCCCAATCCTGCACCCAGAGCTCCCCAATCCCTGCACCCAGAGCACCCCCAATCCTGCACCCAGAGCACCCCAATCCTGCACCCAGAGCTCCCCAATCCTGTACCCAGGACACCCCAATCCTGCACCCAATGCACCCCAATCCCTGTACCCAGAGCACCCCATTCCCTGTACCCAGAGCACCCCAAACACTGCACCCAATGCACCCCAATTCCTGCACCCAGGACACCCCAATCCTGCACCCAGAGCTCCCCAATCCTTGCACCCAGAGCACCCCAATCCCTGCACCCAGAGCTCCCCAATCCTGTACCCAGGACACCCCAATCCCTGCACCCAGAGCTCCCCAATCCTGCACCCAGGACACCCCAATCCCTGCACCCAGGACACCCCAATCCCTGCACCCAGGACAATCCCAATCCCTGCACTCAGAGCTTGACAGTCCCTGCACCCAGGACACCCCAATCCCTGCACCCAGAGCTCCCCAATCCCTGCACCCAATGCACCCCAATCCTGAACCCAGGACAATCCCAATCCCTGCACTCAGAGCTCGACAGTCCCTGCACCCAGGACACCCCAATCCTGCACCCAGAGCTCCCCAGTCCTGCACCCAGGACACCCCAAACACTGCACTCAATGCACCCCAAACACTGCACCCAGGACACCCCAATTCCTGCACCCAGGACACCCCAATCCCTGCACGCAGGACACCCCAGTCCCGAACCCAGGACACCCCAGTCCCTGCACCCAGGACACCCCAATTCCTGCACCCAGAGCTCCCCAATCCCTGCACCCAGAGCTCCCCAATCCTGCACCCAGAGCACCCCCAATCCCCTCCCCCCCCTCAGTCCCGTATTGCGCATGCGCATGGGGCGGGGCGGCACTAGGACCCCGCGGGCCCCCGCCGGGAGGTGGGGGAGATGAATGGGGCCACGGGAGCCGCGGGGGCGTCACGTGACCTCGGGGGAGCCAATCAGGGCGCGGGTGACGTAGCGCGTGGCTCCCTTTTCTGCCCCGGGATGGGGTTTTTTTCATCTTTTTTGCCCCCAGAGCCCGGTTTTTCTCGCGGGGGGGCACGGAGCGGGGGAGGATGACGCGGGACCGGGCCCGGGGGTCGCGTCCCGGCGCGGGGGCGGCTCAGGTGAGTGAATTGGGGCGGGGGGGGGGGGGGGGGACCTCGCCTTCCCCCCTCCCTTCGTTTGAGGAGAGGGCGGGGGTCACGTGGCGGCGGGGAGACGTCCATCACGCTTTGTCCCGCCCCTCTCGCCGCGGCGCAGCCAATCAGCGCTTGGCACGGCGCGGCCGCAGCCAATGAGCGGCGAGGTGGGCGGGGCTTCGCGTGTTGATTGGCGGGCGGGGCGCGGCGGCGGCCAATGAGCTGCGGGGAGGGCGGGGCCGCAGCCAATCAGCGGCGGGGGGCGGTGCCGCTTTGTGCGCGGCGGGGGCGGTGGCTCGGGGCGGGAGGCGCCATGTTGGGTGTTCGCGCGGGGGCGGCGGGCCGGGCCCCAAGTGCTGTGTCACGGCTCCGTGGCTCCTCCGGTGCCCTAGCGGCCGCCTGCTCCCCGCGTTCCCCCTCCGGTTTCCCCCCCCGCGAGACTCATAGGCCGCCCGGACCCGCTGTTCCCCTCCTTGCCCTCCCCCCGACCCCCCATATCGCCGTTCGGACGGGGGTACCGGGCGGTGAGCGCGCCCCCCCGTTCGGTGCGGGGTAGGCCCCACCGGGGCCGCCGTCCGGGGTGGGGGAGGCTGCTGAATCGCGGTGTCAGCATCGCCCCCCCCCCCCTCCAGCGGCCACCCCGGGGCGAGGCGCGGCGCCGCCGGTCCCAGCGACCTCCGAGCCCCACGGCGAGGGGGGTGTCGGTGTTCGCGGGGGTGCCCCCCGGGCCCCGCGGGGAGCGGGGAGCGGGGAGGCCCGGCGGCGCGGGGCTCCATTGTTCCCCAGCGCGGGTCGCCTCCCCCCTCCCGGGGCCAAGATGGCGGCCGCGTCTCCCCCTCCCTTCCCCCTTGTCGGCGCCAACGGCCGCGCGGGCCCCGCCCCGTCACGTGACGCGGCGGCCAATGGGCGCGCGGCGAGCGGCGGGCTCGGGCCAATGGGCGCGCGCGGCGGGGGGGGCGGCGGGACGGGGGGCGCGCGGGGCGGGGCGCGCGCCGGCGGGGGGGGGCGGGGGGGCGACGCGCTCGGCCAATGGGAGCGGCGGGAGGCGCGAGGTCCCGCCCCCCGGGGGGCGCCGAGGGGGCGGGGCGGGGCCGGCGCGTGACGTCAGCGGCGCCGCCGGCCAATGGGAGGCCCGGCGCTGTCTATATAAGGAGGGCGGGGGGCAGGCCGGGAGGCGCCATTTCGCTGGGACGCGGGACGGAGCGGGTCGGGTCCGGTGCAGGGCGGGCGGGGGGGGAGGCGGCTCCAATCCGGATCCATCCCCCGCCTCCGCGCTCCCGGCGGGCTCCGCCGGACCCTGCCCGGCCTCCGTAGCGACCCCTGCCTGCGGCCGGCGGCGCGGAGCCTCGTCCGGGGCCTCCTCCCTTCAGCGAAGCCAAGATGGAGCCCGGCCGGTGATTTCTCCCCCCTCCGCTTACAATCCGTTGTCATCCGCCTCCCGGATCGCCGCGCGTCGCTTCGCCCCCGCTCTCTCCGAACGCTCCGAGCTCCCAGCGACGCGGCGAGGCCTGTATTGACGGGATCGCGCAGGATTGCGGGGCCTGCGGGGGCTCTGAAGAAGGACCCCCCCCCCCCCCCCCTTCTTCTCCCCTCATCCGCCGCCATTTTCTCCGCGGCCGTTGATGTGAAGGCGGCTTCGCTCGCCGCGCTGAGGCGACCCCTGCCCCGGGCTAGGGGAGGGGGTGCCCGGCTGCTTCTCCCCCCTCCCCGCCGCCCGGGGATGCGCTGAGCGGGCCGGGGGCGCCGGGCAAAGTGGGGGGCTCGTCGGAGGAGGCGGCGGCAGGAGGAGGAGGAGGAGGAGGAGGCGAAGGGCGGCCGGGAGCGAGGGCCGAGCGCGCAGCCGCCGCGATGCTGCAGAATGTGAATCCCCAGAGCGTGCTGCCCGCACGGGGGGAACGGGGGGCTGGGGGGAGGCTCTGGGGGCTCTGGAAACTCTGAGGGGCTACTGGTATCACTGGGAGCTGGGGGGCACTTGGAGGAGGCATTGGTGTCACTGGGAGCTCTGGGGCGGCACTGGTGACACTGGGAGCTGGGGGGCACTGGGTGGAGACACTGGTGTCACTGGGAGGTCTAGAGCGGCACTGGTGTCACTGGGAGCTGGGGGGCTCTGGGAGGAGGCGCTGGTGTCACTGGGGGCTCTGAGGGGCCACTGGTGTCAGTGGGAGCTGGGGGGCACTGGGAGGAGGTACTGGTGTCACTGGGAGCTCTGAAGGGCCATTGGTGTCACTGGGAGCTCTAGGGTGGCACTGGTGTCACTGGGAGCTGGGGGGCGCTGGGAGGAGACACTGGGAGCTCTGGGGTGGCACTGGTGTCACTGGGAGCTCTGGAGTGGCACTGGTGACACTGGGAGTTGGGGGACACTGAGAGGAGGCACTGGTATCACTGGGAGCTCTGAAGGGCCACTGGTGTCACTGGGAGCTGGGGGGCACTGGGAGAAGGCACTGGTGTCACTGGGAGCTCTAGGGTGGCACTGGTGTCACTGGGAGCTCTGAGGGGCCACTGGTGTCACTGGGAGCTCTAGGGTGGCACTGGTGTCACTGGGAGCTGGGGTGTACTGGGAGGAGGCACTGGTGTCACTGGGAGCTCTGCAGTGTCACTGGCGACACTGGGAGCTCTGGGACGCGGCACTGGTGTCACTGGCAGCTGGGTCACGGCACTGGTGTCACTGGGAGCTGGGGGACACTAGGAGGAGGCAGTGGAGTCACTGGGAGCTCTGGGGGGTCCTGAGGGCGACACTGGTGTCACTGGGGAGTGGGGGGCACTGAGAGGAGGCACTGGTGTCACTGGGGGCTGGGGAGTCTCGGGAGTGTCACTGGTGTTACTGGGAGCTCTGGGGTGTCACTGGAGCTGGGGGGTGTCAGTGGGAGCTCTGGGGTGACACTGGTGTCACTGGGAGCTGGGAGGTCCTGGGCGGCGGCACTGGTTTCACTGGGGGCTGGGGGACACTGGGAGGAGGCACTGGTGTCACTGGGAGCTGGGGGGCACTAGGAGGAGGCACTGGGAGCTCTGGGGTGTCACTGGTATCACTGGGAGCTGGGGGATTATGTGAGCCGGCACTGGTGTCACTGGGAGCTCTGGGGTGTACTGGGAGGCGGCGCTGGTTTCACTGGTCACTGAGGGGCACTGGGAAGAGACACTGGTGTTACTGGGAGCCATGGGACTGGGAAGCACCGGGCTGTGACACTGGTGTCACTGGGAGCTGTGGGGCTGGAGTCACTGGTGTTACTGGGAGGCGACATGGAGGTTACTGGGAGTAGCTGTGAGCTGACACTGGTGTTACTGGGGGGCTCTGGTGTCACTGGGAAGTGACATGGGTGTTACTGGCAGCTGTGCAATGTTGTACTGGGGTAACTGGGGGCTTATTGGGATGTGGGGGACACTGGTGTTACTGGGAGCCGTGTGGCTGGAGGACACAGGAGTAAGTGGGAAGTGATGCGGGGGTTACTGGGAGCTGTGGGACTGGAGGACACAGGAGTAACTGGGAGGTGCTGCAGGGGTTACTGGCATCCGATACTGGTGTTACTGGGAGCCGTGGGACTGGAGGACACAGGAATAACTGGGAGCTTTGGGGCTGGGAGGCGGTGGTGATACTGGGAGCTGGGGGGCAGCGAGTGGTGTCACTGGGAGATGGCCCCGGCCTTACTGGGAGCTCTGGGACGTGCAGGGCTTACTGGGAGCTGGAATCTCATCCTCCCACCCGGGGGGTGACAGGGACACCGACCCCCCCGGGGTCACCTGGGGACAAGGGGGGCTTCACCCCGCGTTTAGGGATGGGGGTTCAGGCCCTTCCCACTGGCTCTGGGAAGCTTAAAATGCCGGGGTTTGCCCTAAATTTCTGATTTTTTATTTTCTTCAGAATATTGGGGTTTTATCCTAGAAGTGTAGGAGCTTTTACGCTAGGTTGCCACTTTTTTTTGCCCTTAAATGATGTGTTTTACGTTCGCTGCAAAGATACTGAGGTTTTTGCCTTAAATGCTGGGATTGGGCCCCAAAACACGGGGGTTTGCCTTAACAATGTTGAGTTTTTTTGCTCCTAAAACGCTGCTTTGACCTTAAAGTGCTGATTTGGAGGTTTAAAATTCAGATACTTGGCTCTGGAATGCGGATATTTGGCCGCGAAGGGCTGGGCTTTGACCTGAAAGGCCAAAAAAAAAAGGCTTGATTTTTGGGCCCTGAGAAGCTTGATTTTGGGGCCTTGGAAGGCTGGTTTTTGGGCCCCGAAAAACTGAATTTGGGGCCCCGAGAGGCTGATTTGTGGCCTTGAGCTGGCGCTGGGGGCGGTGGCGCGGGTGACGTGGCTGCGCCGTCTCCCTGGTGCTGGGGGTGCCGCGAGCCCTGGCCTGTCCCTGCGGAAGCTTCCGGCACCGCGCTCCTGCCATGGTGACCGCGGCGCTCCGTGCCAGCCCCTCGGGGATCCGCGTGCCCGCCTGGCAGCGATTAACGGGCGCAGCAATTAACGGGAGCTCCCGACCCAATCCCTTGGGAAAGCGGGATGGCAGCTCGCTCGTATCCTGGGAAATGGGATCGGCTCCTTCCGCCGTGCCGTAGCCAAGCGCGGCGGCGTTGCCGCCCTCGATTGTGGCTCCTTCCGGGGGTTCCTCCTGGGAATCCTTTGCCCCGCTCGAGGTTTTGGCGGCGATGCGGTGTTCCAGTTATTTTTTTGGCGGCGCTGCGGCGTTCCGGTTCTCTTCTGGCGCGCTAAATCCTGTCTCTGCTCCCCTTTCCAGGATTCTGGGGGAGGGCAACGCCGGGCTCATGGGCCTGGCGACGGAATCGACCCCCGGCAAGCGGATCCGCAAACCCTCGCTCCTCTATGAGGGCTTCGAGAGCCCCACCATGGCCTCGGTGCCGGCCCTGCCGTCCCCGCAGGTGAATCCGCCTCCGCCGGAGGTTTCCAATCCCAAGAAGCCAGGCCGGATCACCAACCAGCTGCAGTACCTGCACAAAGTGGTGATGAAGGCGCTCTGGAAGCACCAATTCGCTTGGCCCTTCCGCCAGCCGGTCGACGCCGTCAAGCTGGGCCTGCCGGTAACCAGCCCTGCGCGCGGTTGGCGCGACGGCGTGCGCGAGTCTGGCCTGTGTGTGTGTCCCCTCCGCTCGCTCCCCGCGCAGGCAGGGGGCCCTTAGGGCAGCCGTGTCCCCAAATTCCACATCGGAATGTGGCTTCCCAGCCCGAGAGTGCCAGGGCCAGCGCCGTTCCCCTCCCGGGGGCTCCGCCACAGCGAGGCAGCCGCAGGTGTTTGGGCTGTGCTGTCCTTTCCCCCTTTCCCGAGGGGCTGAATCCGTTCTGGATGCTCCTCAGACCCTTATAGGCGTCCAGGTTGGTCCTGGCGACGTCCTCAGAGCAGCTGCCACCCTTGTTTTGTCCCCGATGTCCCCTACAAAGGTCTGGATGAGGTGACGCAGCCGCTCTGGAGTTGTCCCGGCCGCTTTCCCTCCTAATCTCTTGTGCCCTGAATGCGTTTTGCAGATTCCCATCCATGAATTTGTAGAAGACATCCTGTGACCCCAATTTTAAACGCCAGCCCCCCTGTGCACCTGTGGCGCCCAAGGAGTTAAAGCCCAGAGGTAATTTCCACAGAGGTTTTGCTCTTCCAAAATTAGCCTTAGCCTTTCCCGAGCCTCATCCCGCCTCTCATCTGGGGCGCGTGTGCCTTCCAGGTGCCGGGATCCGGCCCTTCCCGGTAGCGTAGGCGCCCCCGGCAGAGCTGGCGGCTCCCCAGGGCCCTCCCCGAGCCCCCGCGGGCCAGAGGGACGGTGGCACTCTCGGAACGGGGACCAGGCCTGGAGGCAATTCCTGAATCCCGATCCACCCCCTGCCTGCGCTTGGCTGAGGAGTGAGAGTTGCTGTGTGAGCGGCTGTTTGGTTCTGGCTCGGGCGAGCGGGCCGCGGAGTGTTGCGCTCATCCTGGAGTTTGTGCTCATCCTGGAGTTCTCCGGAGCACGGCTCCGGCTCCGATGTGGGTGCCAGGCCTCGGAGCGTGGCACCAGCTCGAGCGTGGGCAGCCGGTTCCCAGAGCCGTGTGCCGGCTTTGGCGTGGGTGAGCCGGGCCTGGATCGTCGTGTGGCTCGAGCAGCTGGCCCCTGGCTCGCATGCTGGAAGGTGGCACAGATCCCAGCGCTTTGCTGGGTGCCGAGCGAGGGTGGGAGCGGGGACGCTGGCTGAGGGGACGCGGCCTGGTACGCCAGAGCCCCCCCTGACCACGAATTCCATATTCTTTGCGGGCAGGATTACCACAAGATCATCAAGCAGCCCATGGACATGGGGACAATCAAGCGGCGCCTGGAGAACAACTACTACTGGGGCGCCGCCGAGTGCATGCAGGACTTCAACACCATGTTCACCAACTGCTACATCTACAACAAGGTGGGAACCGCGCCGGGGCTGCCGGTGCCTCCTCTGGGACCTTCCCGGTGGATTCTGACTCTGCCTCCGCTTCTCCCCGCAGCCCACGGACGACATCGTGCTGATGGCCCAAACCCTGGAGAAGATCTTCCTGCAGAAGGTGGCGCAGATGCCGCCGGAGGAGCAGGAGATCGTGGTGCCGGTGGCCAAGAACAGCCACAAGAAGGGAGCGTCTCGGGCAGCAGGTATGGGGCGCGATGGTTACGTGGTTTGGGGGGGAATCCTGGGGGAGCAGGGCCTGGCGTCCCCCTGGCCCGGCAGCGGCACTAACGGAGGCTCCGTATCCCGGCCCAGCGCTCCTGGCGGGTCTCACGGCTGCTCAGCAAGTGCCGGCTGTCTCCTCCGTGTCCCACACCACCGTCTTCACCCCGAGCCCTGACATCCCCACCACCATCGTCAACATTCCCCACCCATCCGTGATCTCCGCTCCGATCCTCAAGTCGCTGCACTCCACCGCCCCGGCCGTCCTGGCTGCGCCCGCTCCCACCCAGCCCGTGGCCAAGGTACGAGGAGACGGCCGGCTTCCACGGGGCCGGAGGGGGCTGGACTGTGGGCCTGGCTTCCCCGGGGCTGGAGAGGGCCGGAGAGCAGGGATGGAGCGTGGGCCTGGCTTCCGTGGGGCTGGAGAGGGCCGGAGCGCGGGGTTGGCTTCCGCGGGGTGGCTGTGCCTCACGCCAGCTCGTTTTCCCTCTGGCAGAAGAAGGGCGTCAAGCGGAAAGCGGACACCACCACTCCCACCACCACCGCCATCATCGCCACCAGCGGCGAGTCCTCGCCCTCGGCCACCCTGGTGGAGCCCAAAGCGGCCAAGATTCCCGCCCGGCGCGAGAGCGGCCGTCCCATCAAGCCCCCCCGCAAGGATTTACCGGATTCGCAGCAGCACCAGACGTCCAAGAAGGGCAAATTGTCGGAGCAGCTCAAGTACTGCAACGGGATCCTGAAGGAGCTGCTCTCCAAGAAGCACGCGGCCTACGCTTGGCCCTTCTACAAGCCCGTCGACGCCTCCGCTCTGGGGCTGCACGACTACCACGACATCATCAAGCACCCCATGGACCTCAGCACCATCAAGGTGGGGCCCCGAGAGGCTTTTGGTGGGAGCTGCCTGTCTTCTCCTGTCACGCCCGCTCGCCTTGTTGTGGAATCGCGGAATGGTTTGGGTGGGAAGGGACCTCAGAGCCCGTCCAGCCTTCCCTTGGACACGTCCAGGGATGGGGAGTCAACGTGTCTCTGAGCACCCTGGGCCAGGATCTCCTATCCTCACAGAGAAGAATTCCTTCCTAATATCTCAATTAAAATTTATCTCTTTCAGCTTCAAAGCATCTACACTTTCGTCCTCCAACCTGTCTTTTTAGGTGTTCAAAAGGCAGTTAGACAAGATGCTGAGGGACATGAGTTAGTGATTGATGGGAATGGTTGGACTTGATGATCCTGTGGGTCCTTCCCAACCTAGCATTTCTATGATTTTCTCTGTTCAGCTGTCCGCTCAACCTTCCATCTGTCCTTTCCCTCGTTTGACCACCACCATCCTTCTTCCATGAGGCTTTGAGGTCCCTTCCAACCCATTCTATGGGGTGACCACGCCCAAGGCCTTATAGAAACTCAGATAGACACCATCTTTTGCTTTCCTCATGCTCCCTGACGTGGTCGCCCCATCAGAGAAGGCCACTAGGTTGGTCAGACAGGCCTTGTCGCGGTGAAGCCGTGGTGGCTGTGTCTCCAATCACCTCCTTGTCCTCCGTGTGCTTTAGCACAGCGGCTTCCAGGAGGATCTGTTTGATGATCTTCCTGATGCCGAAGAGAGGGGATGGGTTGGAAGTTCCTGGGGTCCTTCTCACCCTTTTAGAAGACAGGATTTATGTGTTCTGGTCACCATGGCCTTCCCGTAACTGCTCGTGCTCTACCACACCAGCCAATTCCTTCTTCCCTCTCCCTGCAGCGGAAGATGGAGAACCGGGACTACCACGACGCGCAGGAGTTCGCTGCCGACGTCCGGTTGATGTTCTCCAACTGCTACAAGTACAACCCTCCCGACCACGACGTGGTGGCCATGGCACGCAAGCTGCAGGTCAGCGTGCCGGCCCTCTGGCCCCTTGCTTGGCCCGCGCTGGCCTCCTCGCCGGCTGCTGCGCTGGCCCCTTTGCTTGCCAGCCCCCTCGCTTGCTGGCCCACTCCTCACTGCTCTTGCTAGCCCCTTCATCTCTGTCCTGGTGGCCAACTTGCCGCGGTGGCCCACTTGCTTGCCCCATGCTGGCTCCCTCCCTGGGGCTTCCGTTAGCCCGCTTGCTGGCCCCCTTGCCACCCTGCTAGCCCCCTTGCTGGCTCCCTCCCCACACTGGCCAAATTGCCCGCTCACTGGCCGCCCTGCTTACCTTCCCTGCTGGCCTATGGCTTGCAGTGGCCCCCTTGCTTGTTTCACTAGCCAGCTGGCCACAGCTTGCACTAGCCCTCTCGCTTTCCCTGCTAGCCCCCTCCCCACAGCTTGCACTAGCCCTCTTGCTTTCCCTGCTAGCCCCCTCCCCATAGCTTGCACTGGCCCCCTTGCTTGTTTCACTGGCCAGCTGGCCACACTTTGCACTAGCCCTCTCACTTTCCCTGCTAGCCCCCTCCCCACAGCTTGCACTAGCCCTCTCAGTTTCCCTGCTAGCCCCCTCCCCATAGCTTGCACTAGCCCTCTCACTTTCCCTGCTCGCCCCCTCCCCACAGCTTGTACTAGCCCTCTCGCTTTCCCTGCTGGCCCCTCCCCATAGCTTGCACTAGCCCTCTTGCTTTCCCTGCTAGCCCCCTCCCCACAGCTTGCACTAGCCCTCTTGCTTTCCCTGCTAGCCCCCTCCCCACAGCTTGCACTAGCCCTCTTGCTTTCCCTGCTAGCCCCCTCCCCATAGCTTGCACTAGCCCACTCCGTTTCCCTGCTAGCCCCCTCCCCACAGCTTGCACTAGCCCTCTCGCTTTCCCTGCTAGCCCCCTCCCCATAGCTTGCACTAGCCCTCTCACTTTCCCTGCTGGCCCCCTCCCCACAGCTTGCACTAGCCCTCTCGCTTTCCCTGCTAGCCCTCTCCCTGCAGCTTGCACTAGCCCTCTCAGTTTCCCTGCTAGCCCCCTCCCCACAGCTTGCACTAGCCCTCTCACTTTCCCTGCTGGCCCCCTCCCCATAGCTTGCACTAGCCCTCTCAGTTTCCCTGCTAGCCCCCTCCCCACAGCTTGCACTAGCCCTCTCACTTTCCCTGCTGGCCCCCTCCCCACAGCTTGCACTAGCCCTCTCACTTTCCCTGCTGGCCCCTCCCCATAGCTTGCACTAGCCCTCTTGCTTTCCCTGCTAGCCCCCTCCCCACAGCTTGCACTAGCCCACTCCGTTTCCCTGCTAGCCCCCTCCCCACAGCTTGCACTAGCCCTCTCGCTTTCCCTGCTAGCCCCCTCCCCACAGCTTGCACTAGCCCTCTCACTTTCCCTGCTAGCCCCCTCCCCATAGCTTGCACTAGCCCTCTCAGTTTCCCTGCTAGCCCCCTCCCCACAGCTTGCACTAGCCCTCTCAGTTTCCCTGCTAGCCCCCTCCCCATAGCTTGCACTAGCCCTCTCACTTTCCCTGCTGGCCCCTCCCCACAGCTTGCACTAGCCCTCTCGCTTTCCCTGCTGGCCCACTCCCCACAACTTGCACTGGCCCCCTTGCTTGTTTCACTAGCCAGCTGGCCACACTTCGCACTAGCCCTCTTGCTTTCTTTGCTGGCCCCCTCCCCGTGACTTTCAGTGACCCCCTCGCTTTCCCTGCTGCCCCTTGCCCCCAGCTCCTGCTGGCCTCCTCCCTCCCCGTGGCCCTCGCTGGCCCCTCACCGGCCACGCTGCCCCCTCCCCTGGCAGGACGTGTTTGAGTTCAGCTACGCCAAGATGCCCGACGAGCCGCAGGACACGGGCCCGCCCTCGGTGTCGGCCCCGCTCACCGGTGCCCTCTCCAAATCCTCCTCTGAGGAATCCTCCAGCGACGAAGATGAGGATGACGAGGACGATGAGGACGACGACGAGGACGAGAGCAGCAGCGAGAGCTCCTCGGAGAGCGAGGAGAGCTCCGACTCGGAGGAGGAACGCGCCAACCGGCTGGCGGAGCTGCAGGAGCAGGTGAGGGCCGGAGCGGGCTCCGTGCCATTCCTGGCGCCCGCGCCCCGCGCCCGCCTCACCCCTGTCTCCCCCCACAGCTGCGGGCCGTGCACGAGCAGCTGGCTGCCCTCTCACAGGGCCCCGTTTCCAAACCCAAAAAGAAGCGGGAGAAGAAGAAAAAGAAGAAATCGGAGAAGCACAAAGGACGAGGAGGCGACGAGGAGGCCCGGGCGCGCCAGGCCCAGCTCCGGAAAGCCAAGAAAGCCGGTGGGAGCAGCGGAGGAGGCAGCTCCAAGTGAGTGCGGTGCTGGGGATGGATGGGGGGGATGTGGATTTCGGAAGCGGCCGTGATGACTCCTTTCCCCACCGGATCGACCGTGGCGAGGAAGCGATCGGAACAAGCCAACCCCATCTGAGCGCCGCCAGCTCCGCGGTGCCGCTGCGGGGTTGGGTTTTGCAGCCGCTCCTGATGCCGCTTGCGTGATTTTTCCCAACAGGAACTCCAAGAAGGCGGCAAAAGCGGCGTTGCCGGTGCCGCCGGCGCTTTACGACTCGGAAGAGGAGGAGGAAAGCAAACCCATGACCTACGACGAGAAACGCCAGCTCAGCTTGGACATCAACAAGCTTCCCGGTGAGAAACTGGGCCGAGTCGTCCACATCATCCAATCCCGGGAGCCTTCCCTGCGGGATTCGAACCCCGAGGAGATCGAGATCGACTTCGAGACCCTCAAACCCTCGACGCTGCGGGAGCTGGAGCGCTACGTCCTCTCCTGCCTACGGAAGAAGCCGCGCAAGCCCTACAGCGAGAGTAAGCGCTTCCGGAAGGCTCGGGGGGAGCCGTGGGATGAGGCCGAGCCCTGACTGAGCCTTTCCTACTTTTTCTTGCAGCCATGAAGAAGCCGGTCGGGAAAACGAAAGAGGAGCTGGCGCTGGAGAAGAAGCGGGAGCTGGAGAAGCGACTGCAGGACGTCAGCGGGCAGCTCAACTCTGCCAAGAAGCCCCCTAAGAAGGGTGAGTGCCGGAGCGTACGGATCGGGCTGCGGATCGGGGCCTGTTCCCGCTTTTCCCTGCAGCTAATCCATGCGCCGTGTCCTCGCAGCCAACGAGAAGCCGGAATCTGCTCAACAAGTGGCCATATCCCGGCTCAGCGCCTCCAGTTCCAGCTCGGATTCCAGCAGCTCCAGTTCCAGTTCCTCATCCTCGGACACCAGCGATTCGGATTCGGGCTAGAGGCGTTTAGAACCTTCCGGCAGCGGCAGCCGGGCGGGGAGCGCGTGGGCAGGTTCGGAAGCGGCGGCTCTGCGGGCCCCGGACCCTGGTGAACCGGACTAAGGGGGCGGCCTCCGCGCAGCAGGCAGAGCCTGGGGGGGCAGGGGGAGCCCCCCATTCCCGCGGGGCGGGGGGACCCCAGTGTTTACAGGCCCGAAGCGGCGCCAGGCTTGGGGGGGGAGCCTGGCTGCGGGGGTGCCCCCCGTTTTCCCCGCCACCCCCCCCCCTTCTCTTTCTCCCCCAGCAGGTTTTACTGTTTGTTGTTTTAGGGTTTTTTTTTTCTGACTTGGGGGATATTTTCCAAAGGGGAAACGTTTTGGGGTTTTTAAGAAAACGGGGAAAAAAAAGAAAAGGCAAAAAAAAAAAGGAAAAAAAAATTAAAAATCTTTTAAAAAGCAGGGGGATAAAAAGCCCCCGGGGGGTTGAGATTCCCAAATTGGAGGGGTTGAGATCCCTGCCTTGGGGATTGCAGATCCCATCTTGGAAGTTGCAATTCCACCTTGGAAATTGGGTTCCCACCTTGAGGGGGGTTACGATTCTGCCTTGGAGTTGCGATTCCTGCCTTGGGGGTTGTGACTCCTGCCCTGGGAGGTCACGGAACCTGCCATTCCTGACTTGGGTTTGTGATTCTGAGGATGGAGAATTCCCACCTCGGCAGGTGCGATTCCCAAGTTCAGGTCGTGATTCCCACCTTGGGGGTCACAGCTCCCCGCTGGGATTGCGATTCCCGAATTTGAGGGCTGTGATTTCACGTTGGGATTGCGACTCCTGTCTTGGGTTGGGGTGGGGGTGTGTCATGATCCCAACCTTGGAAGTTGCGATTTCCGCTCGGAGGGTTGCGATTCCCCCGTGGAAGTCGTAATTCCCAATCTGGGGGTCACGATTCTCCCCCTTGGAAGTTCCGATTCCCATCTCAGCAGTCGCAATTCCCACTTTGGCTCTTGCTCTCTGCCCTCGCCCCTCCCCTGGGCTGCGGGGCTCTTTAATTTATTGGAAGCGCGGGGCCGGATCCGGCTGCGCCCTGTACAGCCCCCGGCACGGCCGGCGCATGCTCCCGCGGGAAGGGGGGAGGGAGGGGATGCCCCTTTTTTACGTTGACTGTATAATTTTTTTCTACTCGTTTCAGTTCGGTTTGGGTTTTTTCCCCCCTCCCCACACCCCCCCACCCCCCCTTTTCCTTCCCCTCCTCCCCTCGGAGCTGTGTTTCCATCTCCTCCCTCTGAGATTCCAAACCTTTCCCCGTCTTGGACGTGTAAATAAAGGAAATATTATTGGAGCGGAGCCAGGATGCATCGGGGGAAGCTGGGGGAGGTGCAGCCCAGTTCTCCCAGTCCGTTCCAGTCCCTCAAGTCCCTCCTTTTCCAGCCCAGTTCCCCAGCCCCTCCCATTCCACGACAGTACTGCAGTCTATTATTTCATCCCAGTTCCCCCAGTCCCTCAAATCTTTCCTGTCTCTCCCAGTCCCTTCCAGTTTCCCCAGTCTCTCCTCTTCTTTCCCACTTCCCTCAGTCCCTTCCTATTCCACCTTCACTCTTCCATTTCACCTTCGTTCCTCCAATTCCTTCCCGTTCCCCCACTCTTCCCTGTCCATCCCACTTCCTTCCTTTTCCCTCCCAGTTCCCACAGTCCAGGTTCCCCAGTCCCTCCCTCCCCTTTTCCCGCTTCCCATTCCAGTTCCTCCCAATCTTTCCCTGTTCCCCTCGTCTCTTCCTATATTCCATCCCAGTTCCACCAGTCCATCCCAGCTCCTCCCATTCCATCTCTGGTCCTTTCCTCCCTCCTCCTATATTTCAGTTCTCCCAGTCCACACTAACTCTTTCTAATCTCTCGACCCTCTGCCTTCCCTCCCAGTTCCTCCAGTCCCTCCATCTCCTTCATCCCCAGTTCCCCCAGTCCCTCCCCTTCCTGCCTTTCCCCTACTATCCCAGTTCCTTCCATTCCAACTTTACATCCCCCATTGCTGCCCCCCAACTCGTCTCGGCTCCCAGTGCCTCCCAGACTCCCCATCTCCCTCCCAGTGCCTCCCAGTGTCCCCAGCGAGGTTGCAGTGAAGCCCCCAGTGCAGCTCTCAGTGTTTATCAAGCATCGAGGCAGCAGTGGGGGGGCTGGGGGGAGCCCGCAGTGGGGCAGGCGGGGGTCGGGGGGCTGGGGGGCACGGACGGCGCTGGAGCGGCTGCGCAGGAGCTGGGGTTCCTTCAGGAGCTCTGGGGGGGAAAGGGAGGAGATGAGGGGGGTAGGGACCCCAAACCCCAGGGAACCACCACAATCCAGAGACCCCCAAACCCCATGGACCCTGCAAACCCCAGGTCCCCGTAGATCCCAAGGATCCTGAAACCCTAGAAACACTCATTGCCCCAGATCCCTTAAACCCCCGGGACCCCCAGACTCCAGGGACCCCAAAACCCCAGACACCAACAACACCCACAGACCACAAAGATCCACCCAAACCCCAGGTTCCCTCCAGACCGCAGGTCACCCCCAGACCCCAATGACCTCCAGACCCAGGGACCCCAAGACTCCAGGGGGCACCATGAACACTATGGACTCTGCAAAGACCAGGGACACCCAAACCCAGGACCCCCTGAACCCCACGTTTCCCCCCCGCCCCCAAACCCCAGAGACCCTCCAACCCCAAGGACACTCCAGACCCCAGAGAACCCCAAACCCCAAGTGCCCCCAAACACCAGGAACCCCTCAAACCCCAGATCCCCCCCGACCTCATGGACCCCCAGTCCCTAGGTCTCCACCAGCCCTTGGGATCTCTCGAGGTCCTGGAACCCCCAGAGACCTGAGGGACCTTCCCAAGCCCCAGGGACTGAATTGAAACTCAGGGACTCAAACCCCAGGGATCCCCCAAACCCCAGAGACCCCCAAACCCCATGTGCCCGCAAACCTGAAGGATCCCGAAACCCTAGAAACACCCAATGCCCCAGATCCCTTAAACCCTAGGGACCCCCAGACTCCAGGGACCCCAAAACCAAAGAGAATCCCAGATCACAATGACCCCCTCCAAACCCCAGGCCTCCCCAGGACCCAATGTTCTCCCAGACCCTAATGACTCCCCAAAGACCCAGATCCCCACAGACCCAAATGACGCCCCCAGACTCCAATGAACCCCCAAAACCCCAGATCCCCCCAAGACCCTATTGACATCCCCAGAACACAATGAACCCCCAGAACGAAATGACCCCCCAGACTCCAATGATCCTCCAAAGTCCAGGTCCTCCCAGACCCCAATGACCCCCAAGACCCCAATGAACCCCCAAACCCCAGCACTCCCATACCCCAAAGACCCCCTCCCAAATCCCAGGTCCCCCCAGACCCAATGATCCCCCAGACCTCAATGACCCCCAAAAGCCCCAGATGCCCCAAAAACCCAGTGAGCCCCAAGAACTCAAGGGTCCCCCAATCCCCACATCCCCACCAAACCCCAGATGCCTCAAACCCCCAGATCCCACCAGATCCCAAAGACCCCCGAAGTCCCAGGTCCCCCCAGAACCCAATGAACCCCCAGACCCCATTGACCCCCAGACCACAATGACTCTCCAGACCCCTATGACCCCCAAACCCCTGCCCCCTGTCCCCCGCTGACCTTGTTGCGGCCGTAGAGGACGAGCCCCAGCGCCAGGAAGACGAAGCCCAGCACGAAGCCCCCCACCCCCGTCAGCATCTTGCTCCTGGCGCCGTCCGCCTGCAGCTCTGCGGGGCCGAGAGCAGGGGCTCAGGGCTCGGGGGGCCCCGTCCCACTCCCCCTGCCCCCAGCCCAGGCTCTTACCCCACGCCTGGGTGACGGGGCGCTGCAGGCTGGCGTGCTCCACCTGGCACGTGTAGGTGTCCCCGCGCTGCGGGATGCTTTCCAGCATCACCAGCACCTGGTAGGTCCAGTCTCCGTTCTGCATCACGTCCGTGGACACCACGCCCTCCACCTCCTCGTGCCCGTTCTTGAACCACTTCACCTCGATCTCGGCGGGGTAGAAATCCGTCACGGCACAAACCAGCCTGTCGGGCTGGGGCAGGGAGCCCGACTGCACGGGGTGGATTTCCACCTGGGGCTGCACTGGGGGAGAGCGCCAGAGAGCTGCCCCGGGGCTGCTAGAGCCCAGGGGCCACCCAGCCGGGACCAGGGCTCGCCCTCTGCTCCCCAGACAGGGGGCCGGGGGCTCGCGGGGCAGGCCGGGAGGCAGAGAACACAGAGGGGCTACTGGGAGAGGGCTCCGACACCCTCAAGCCCAGCCAGAGCTCTCCAGGGGCGAGAAAGCATGGAATGGCGAGGCTGGGAAGGACCTTGGAGACCCTCAAGCCCAACTGGAATGACTGTCCAGGTATGAGGAACCAGAAAGCAATGAATTGCAAGGCTGGGAAGGACCTTGGAGACCCTCAAGCCCAACTGGAATGTCTGTCCAGGTATGAGGAACCAGAAAGGAATGAATTGCAAGGTTGGGAAAGACCTTGGAGACCCACAAGGCCAACCAGAGCTCTCCAGGTTAGAGGGACTGGAAAGCATTGAATGACTCATTTGGGAAAGACCTTGGAGACCCTGAAGCCCAGTTGGAGCTCTCCATGTACGAGGAATCAGAAAGCATTGAATCGCGAGGTTGGGAAAGAGCTTGGAGATCCTCAAGGCCAACTTGAGCTCTGCAGGGGCGAGAAACCATCAAATCACAATGTGGGGAAAGACCTTGGAAACCCTCAAGCTCAGCCTGGAGAAGCTTTTCAGCAAAGAGGAACCAAAAAATATTGAATCGCTAGGTTAGGAAGGACTTTGGAGACCTTCAAACCCAACCAGTACGAGCTCTCCAGGTTCAAGAGACCAGGAAATATTGAATCGCTAATTTGGGAAGGACCTTGGAGACCCTCAAGGCCAACTGGACGCGGCCACTGCTAACCCAGATCTCCGAGCACTTCATCTGCCCGCTTGGGAACCCCTCCAGGGATGGGGACTCCACCACCTCCCTGCGCAGCCGTTCCAGGGCCTGAGAGCCCTTCTGGGGAAGAAAGTTGTGCTGCCGTCCAAGCCGAACCCCTGTGGCCACCACCCAGCCCCGTCCTCGTCCAGCGGGTTGGTCTCTTCTCGCCAGGAACAAGCGATGGGATGAGAGGAACCCCCTGCGGCTGGGCCAGGGGAGGTTTGGGCTGGAGACTGGGCTGTGGGCAGGGCCGGGAGCTGGACTGGAGGAGCCCTGGGGGTCCCGTCCAGCCGCGGCCGTGGTGGGGCTGGGGGCCTCGGGGAAGGGCGCGGGGGCTCTGCGCGAGCGCGGCACGGACACGCGCTGCCCTCCTGCGCCCGGGGGCTTGGCTCGTGCCCGACCCCCGGAGAGGGGCTGCCACGCGCTCACCTCGACGATCAATGGTGAAAGGAGTCCACGCCTCGTAGTTGTGTCGGCAGAACCTGTCCACCTCACCCCGCATGGTCTCCAGGATGTTCTCCTGGCTGTTCAAGCATTTGGCTTGGGGCTCGCCCAGGGGGGTGTCGGCCACGAAGACCCCCACATCGCTGTCGAAATGCATGAACTGCTCCCGGTTGTAGATGTATCTCTGCACTAACCTCACCCGCTCGGTGCCATTGGTGAAGTAGCACTCGGATTTAAAATAGGCCTGGAAGAATCCTGTTGGTGCAGAGCTGGGGTGAGGAGCCGCTGCACCTTCCCCCTCCAGCGCCCAGCGATGGGGCGGGTGGGATGATGCCCGGGGACTCCCTTTCAAATCCATCCCTTCCCTCTGGATCCACTCCCAAAATCTAGGTTCATACCTTCCCTCTAGCTCTACCCCTTCTCCCTATCTCCATCCCTTCCCTCTGGATCCATCCCTTCCCCAGGCTCATGCCCGGGGACCCCCTTTCCCCATGCCACCCCCTCTCCCCCTGGCTCGCCCTCGCGGCCCCCCAAGCCGGGGTTGGGCTCCGGCCCCCCGGCAGCGCCCAGCACCTCCCCACGCCGTGGGGCTGAGCTCACCTCGGCTCTCCTCACCGGCAGCCCCGTGGGCTCCCAGCGCCACCAGTGCCACCAGCACGGCCCCAGCTCCCAGCACGCCAGCAGCCCCCATGGTGCTCCCGGCACAGAAGGCAGAGGTGCCGGCACCCCCGAGCCAGCCGCACTCTGCCCCAGTGCTGCCCAGTGGCGCCACTGGCAGTCCCAGCGCGGCCCAGTGCGCAGCGCAGCTGGGCAGCATCACTCGTCTCCGGGCAGAGGCGCGGGCGCGCGGCCGTCCGTCTGTCTGCTCCTCAGGGTGCTCTGGGCCGGGGCTCTGCCTGGGAACAGCTGAGGCGCCCTCGGGGCTCCCTGCCATTGGCCCACAGCTTGGAGAGCTTCTCCTGCCCCAGCTGCCCCGTCCTTCTCCTCTGGGGGCATCTCTTCCCCTGGATGCACCACTGCCCTCTGGATCCATCCCTGCCCTCTGGGTCCTTCCCTTCCCTCTGGGTCCATCCCTTCCCCCTGGATCCATCCCTTCCCTCTTGATCCATCCCTTCCCTTTGGATCCATCCCTTCCCTTTTCAACATCTTTATCAATGACCTGGATGAAGGCATCCAGGGCACCCTCAGTGAGTTTGCAGAGGACACTAAGCTGGGAGGAGCTGTCCATCTCCTGGAGGGTTTTGAGTCTCCAAAGAGATCTGAACAGGCTAGAATTCTGGCATCCTCCATTTCCCTCGGGGTCAATCTCTCCCCTCTAGATCCTATAATTCCTTCTGGATCCATAACTTCCCTTTCAATCCATCCCTTCCCTCTGGGTCCATCCCTTCCCTCTGGATCCATCCCTTCAGGCTGGACATTAGCGAAAAGCATCTCATGGAAAGGGTCACTGGGCACTGGCAGAGGCTGCCCAGGGAGGGGGTTGAGTCACCTTCCCTGGAGGGGTTTAAGGGACGGGTGGACGAGTTGCTGAGGGACATGGGTTAGTGATTGATGGGAATGGTTGGACTCGATGATCCAGAGGATCCTTTCTACCTACTGATTCTGGGATTCTGTGATCCTACTCTGGGACTTCAACCACCCCGACATCTGATGGAAAAGTATCCCGGCAAGCTGGGGGCAATCCAGGAGACTCCTGGAGTGCATTGAGGGTCACTTCTTAGCGCAGCTGGTAGAGACCCCGACCCGAGGAGATGCAAAACTGGACCTGGTGGTCACCAATACGAGCGAACTCACCAGTGACATTAGGATCGGTGGCAGCCTGGGCTGCAGGGATCGGGCACTGGTGGAATTCAAGGTCCAGAGGGATAGAATCATCGAATCATAGAATAACCAGGTTGGAAGAGACCCACCGGATCATCCAGTCCAACCATTCCTATCAAACACTAAACCATGTCCCTTAGCACCTCGTCCACCCGTCCCTTAAACCCCTCCAGGGAAGGGGACTCAACCCCCTCCCTGAGCAGCCTCTGCCACTGCCCAATCACCCTTTCTGTGAAGAATTTTTTCCTAATGTCCAGCCTGAACCTCCCCTGGTGGAGCTTGAGGCCATTCCTTCTTGTCCTGTCCCCTGTCCCTTGGGAGAAGAGCCCAGCTCCTTCCTCTCCACAACCTCCTTTCAGGTAGTTGTAGAGAGCAATGAGGTCTCCCCTCAGCCTCCTCTTCTCCAGGATAAACACCCCCAGCTCTCTCAGCCGTTCCTGTTGTTCTCCAGCCCCCTCACCAGCTTCGTTGCTCTTCTCTGGACCCGCTCCAGAGCCTCAACATCCTTCTTGTGGTGAGGGGCCCAGAACTGAACACAGGATTTGAGGAGCCGTCTCCCCAGTGCCGAGTCCAGAGGGAGAAGAACCTCCCTGGCCCTGCTGGCCACGCCGTGTCTGATCCAAGCCAAGATGCCATTGGCCTTCTGGGCCACCTGGGCCACTGCTGGCTCATATTCAGTCGGCTCATGTTCAACCAACACCCCCAGGTCCCTCTCCTCCAGGCAGCTTTCTAGACAGACTTCTCCTAGTCTGGAGCTGCTCAGGGTTGTTGTGCCCCAAGTGCAGGACCCGGCATTTGGCCTTGTTAAACCTCATCCCGTTGGACTCTGCCCAGCGGTCCAGCCTGTTCAGATCCCTTTGGAGCCTCCCGACCCTCCAGCAGATCGACACTTCCACCCAGCTTAGTGTCGTCCACAAACTTGCTCAGGGCGCACTCGATGCCTTCATCCAGGTCATTGATAAAGACATTGAACAGGGCTGGACCCAGCACTGAGCCCTGGGGACACCACTTGTCACTGGCCTCCAACTGCAACTATTGCTCCTTCTGCGTCCAATAGGGACTGTATGGTCTCCCTAGTCCTCCTTTTATTATTTTTATATTTATAGAAGGATTTTTTGTCATCTTTCACAGGCTGAGAGAGTTGGGGTTGTTCAGCCTGGAGAAGAGAAGGCTCCGAGGAGACCTTAGAGTAGCTTCCAGTGCTCTGGGAAGGGGCTCCAAGAGAGCTGGGGAGGGGCTGTTCACAAAGGCTTGGGGTGACAGGACAAGGGACAATGGGGATAAACTGGAGAGGGGCAGAGTTTGACTGGACATAACGAGAAATCTCTTCACCATGAGGATGGGGAGGTCCTGGAACAGGTTGCCCTGGAAGGTTGCATCTGCCCCATCCCTGGAGGGGTTCCAGGCCAGGTTGGATGGGGGACTGGAGCCCCTGATCCAGTGGGAGGTGTCCCTGCCCAGGGCCAGAGGGCTGCGACTGGATGAGCTTTAAGGTCTCCGCCAACCCAAACCATTCTATGATTCTGTGACTCTATGACTCTACGATAATAACACGAAAATCAGTCCTTGGGAAGGAAAAGAATGTTGGAAAATTTATAGATGGGAAATCTCTTCAGTCCCAGCTCTGGTCTCGCTGCCCACGGCTGATGGAGGGCCCAGGCTGGGTGAGGGATGCTGGCTTCCCAGAACTCCCAGCATGGGATGGGTTGGGTTGGAAGGGACCTCCAAGCCCATCCCGATCCTCCCCAGGCCATGGGCAGGGACAACTCCCACTGGATCAGGGGCTCCAAAGCTCCTCCAGCCTGAAGCCCTCCAGGGATGGGGCAGCCCGGGTTTCTCTGGCTTCCTGGGCCAGGGCCTCCCCTCCTTCATTCCCATCCCTTCTGGTAGGAAAAGGCCCTGGGGCGCTGGTCGACAGCGGCCCAACAGGATCCAGCAGTGGCCCCGGAGGCCCAGGTGGCCACCAGCATCCTGGCTGGGGTCACCATGGGGTGTCCAGCAGGCACAGGGATGGAATCGTCCCGTGGGGAGGCCGCACCTGGAACCCTGGGGTCAGTTCTGGGCTCCTCACTCCAAGAGGGACCTGGAGGGGCTGGAGAGCGTCCGGAGAAGGGGATGGAGACCCTGGGAAGGGACGTGGTTTGGGAGTGACCTCGGGTCAAGAGTCGGATTGGATCTGGAAGGACTTTTCCCACCCAACCCATTCCAACGTTCCCTGGTTCCAAGAGGGACCTGGAGGGGCTGGAGAGCGTGCGGAGAATGGACCGGAGCTGGGAGGGGTGTGGAGAGGCCAGGAAGGGTGTGAGGGGTCTGAGGGGGCTTTGGTGTGGAGAAGAGGAGCTGAGGGGAGACCTCGTCGCTCTCTGCAGCTGGCGGGGAGGAGGTTGGAGCGAGGTGGGTGCTGGTCTCTTCTCCCAAGGAACAAGGGATGAGACGGGAGGGACCGTCCTCCAGTTGGGCGAGGGGATGGGGAGACGTGAGCTGCACCCACAGCTGGATCCCAGTGCCCCCCAGTCTGCCCAGCTCAGCTCCCAGTGCCCCCCAGTCTCCCCATCTCCCTCCCAGTCCCTCCCAGTGTCCCCAGCGAGGTTGCAGTGAAGCCCCCAGTGCAGCTCTCAGTGTTTATCAAGCATCGAGGCAGCAGCGGGGGGGCTGGGGGGAGCCCGCAGTGGGGCAGGTGGGGGTCGGGGGGCTGGGGGGCACGGACGGCGCTGGAGCGGCTGTGCAGGAGCTGGGGTTCCTTCAGGAGCTCTGGGGGGGAAAGGGAGGAGATGAGGGGGGCAGGGACCCCAAACCCCAGGGAACCACCACAATCCAGAGACCCCCAAACCCCAAGTGCCCCCAAACACCAGGAACCCCTCAAACCCCAGATACCCCCCGACCTCATGGACCCCCAGTCCCTACATCTCCACAAGCCCTTGGGATCTCTCGAGGTCCTGGAACCCCCAGACACCTGAGGGACTTTCCCAAACCCCAGGGACTCGGGGACTCAAACCCCAGGGATCCCCCAAACCCCATGTGCCCGCAAACCTGGAGGATACCCAAGTCCCACCAAACCCCAAGGATCCCGAAACCCTAGAAACACCCAACGTCCCAGATCCCTTAAACCCTAGGGACCCCCAGACTCCAGGGACCCCAAAACCAAAGAGAACCCCAGATCACAATGACCCCCCCCCCCAAAGCCCCAGGCCTCCCCAGGACCCAGTGATCTCCCAGACCCTAATGACTCCCCAAAGACCCAGGTCCCCACAGACCCTAATGACGCCCCCAGACTCCAATGACTCCCCAAAACCCCAGATCCCCCCAAGACCCTAATGACATCCCCAGACCACAATGATCCTCCAAACTCCAGGTCCTCCCAGACCCCAACGACCCCCAAGACCCTAATGAACCCCCAAACCCCAGGAGTCGCATACCCCAAAGACCCCCTCCCAAATCCCAGGTCCCCCCAGACCCAATGATCCCCCAGACCTCAATGACCCCCAAAAGCCCCAGATGCCCCCAAAACCCAGTGAGCACCAAGAACTCAAGGGCCCCCCAATCCCCACATCCCCACCAAACCCCAGACGCCTCAAACCCCCAGATCCCACCAGATCCCAAAGACCCCTGAAATCCCAGGTCCCCCCAGAACCCAATGAACCCCCAGACCCCATTGACCCCCAGACCACAATGACTCTCCAGACCCCTATGACTCTCCAGACCCCTATGACCCCCAAACCCCTGCCCCCTGTCCCCCACTGACCTTGTTGCGGCCGTAGAGGACGAGCCCTAGTGCCATGAAGACGAAGCCCAGCACGAAGCCCCCCACCCCCGTCAGCATCTTGCTCCTGGCGCCGTCCGCCTGCAGCTCTGCGGGGCCGAGAGCAGGGGCTCAGGGCTCGGGGGGCCCCGTCCCACTCCCCCTGCCCCCAGCCCAGGCTCTTACCCCACGCCTGGGTGATGGGGCGCTGCAGGCTGGCGTGCTCCACCTGGCACGTGTAGGTGTCCCCGCGCTGCGGGATGCTTTCCAGCATCACCAGCACCTGGTAGGTCCAGTCTCCGTTCTGCATCACGTCCGTGGACACCACGCCCTCCACCTCCTCCTGCCCGTTCTTGAACCACTTCACCTCGATCTCGGCGGGGTAGAAATCCGTCACGGCACAAACCAGCCTGTCGGGCTGGGGCAGGGAGCCCGACTGCACGGGGTGGATTTCCACCTGGGGCTGCACTGGGGGAGAGCGCCAGAGAGCTGCCCCGGGGCTGCTAGAGCCCAGGGGCCACCCAGCCTGGACCAGGGCTCGCCCTCTGCTCCCCAGACAGGGGGCCGGGGGCTCGTGGGGCAGGCCGGGAGGCAGAGAGCACAGAGGGGCTGCTGGGAGAGGGCTCCGACACCCTCAAGACCAGCCGGAGCTCTCCAGGGGTGAGAAAGCATGGAATGGCGAGGCTGGGAAGGACCTTGGAGATGCTCAAGCCCACCCAGAGCTCTCCAGGTATAAGGAACCAGAAAGCAATGAATTGTGAGGTTGGGAAAGACCTTGGAGACCCTCAAGGCCAACCAGAGCTCTCCAGGTTAGAGGGACTGGAAAGCATTGAATCAATAATTTGGGAAAGACCTTGGAGACCCTGAAGCCCAGTTGGAGCTCTCCATGTACGAGGAATCAGAAAGCATTGAATTGCGAGGTTGGAAAAGAACTTGGAGATCCTCAAGGCCACCTGGAGCTCTCCGGGAGCAAGAAACCATTGAATCACAATGTGGGGAAAGACCTTGGAAACCCTCAAGCTCAGCCTGGAGAAGCTTTACAGCAAAGAGGAACCAGAAAGCATTGAATCACGAGGTTGGGAAAGACTTTGGAGACCTTCAAACCCAACCAGTACGAGCTCTCCAGGTACGAGAGACCAGAAAATATTGAATCGTTAGGTTGGGAAGGACCTTGGAGACCCTCAAGGCCAACTGGACGCGGCCACTGCTAACCCAGATCTCCGAGCACTTCATCTGCCCGGCTTGGGAACCCCTCCAGGGATGGGGACTCCACCACCTCCCTGCGCAGCCGTTCCAGGGCCTGAGAGCCCTTCTGGGGAAGAAAGTTGTGCTGCCGTCCAAGCCGAACCCCTGTGGCCACCACCCAGCCCCGTCCTCGTCCAGCGGGTCGGTCTCTTCTCGCCAGGAACAAGCGATGGGATGAGAGGAACCCCCTGCGGCTGGGCCAGGGGAGGTTTGGGCTGGAGACTGGGATGTGGGCAGGGCCGGGAGCTGGACTGGAGGAGCCCTGGGGGTCCCGTCCAGCCGCGGCCGTGGTGGGGCTGGGGGCCTCGGGGAAGGGCGCGGGGGCTCTGCGCGAGCGCGGCACGGACACGTGCTGCCCTCCTGCGCCCGGGGGCTTGGCTCGTGCCCGACCCCCGGAGAGGGGCTGCCACGCGCTCACCTCGACGATCCACGGTGAAAGAGGAATACACCTCGTAGTTGTGTCGGCAGAACCGGTCCACTTCAGCCCGCATGGTCTCCAGGATGTCCTCCTGGCTGTTGAAGTATTTGGCATCATGCTCGCCCAGGGGGGTGTCGGCCACGTAGACCCCCACATCGCTGTCGAAGTGCACGAACTGCTCCCGGTTGTAGATGTATCTCTGCACTAACCTCACCCGCTCGGTGCCGTTGGTGAAGCAGCAGTCGCCTTTAAACTGGTATTCGAAGAATCCTGTTGGTGCAGAGCTGGGGTGAGGAGCCGCTGCCCCTTCCCCCTCCAGCGCCCAGCGATGGGGAGGGTGGGAGGAGTCCCGGGGACCCCCTTTCAAATCCATCCCTTCCCTCTGGATCCACTCCCAAAATCTTGGTACATACCTTCCCTCTGGATCCATCCCTTCCCTCTAGCTCCACCCCTTCCCCCTAGCCCCATACATTCCTTCCAGGTCCCTCCCTTCCCCCCAGCTTCATCCCTTCCCCCTAACTCCATCCCTTCCCCTAGCTCCATCCCTTCCCTCTGGATCCATCCCTTCCTTCTAGCTCCACCCCTTCCCCCTAGGCCCATCACTTCCCCCTAACTCCATCCCTTCCCCCCAGGGCTCTGCCTGGGAACAGCTGAGGCGCCCTCGGGGCTCCCTGCCATTGGCCCACAGCTTGGAGAGCTTCTCCTGCCCCAGCTGCCCCGTCCTTCTCCTCCGGGGGCATCTCTTCCCCTGGATGCACCACGGCCCTCTGGATCCATCCCTTCCCCCTGGATCCATCCCTGCCCTCTAGGTCCATCCCTCCCCTCTGGCTCCATCCTTTCCCCCTGGATCCATCCTTTCCCCCTAGTTCTATCTCTTCCCTCCAGGTCCATCCCTTCCCTCTAGCTCAATCCCTTCCCTATGGACCCATCCCTTCCCTCTAGGTTCATCCCTTCCCTCTAGCTCCATCCCTTCCCTCTTAGTCCATCCCTACCTCCTAGTTCCCGTCCCTTCCCCCTAACTCCACCTCTTCCCCCTAGCTCCATTCCTTCCCTCTAGGTCTGTCGCTTCCCCCTGCCTCCATCCCTTCCCTCTGGATCCAGCCCTTCCCTCTAGCTCCTTCCCTTCCCTCTACCTCCATCCCTACCACCTGTCTCCATCCCTACCCCCATCTCCATCCATTCCCTCTAGCTCCATCCCTTCCCTCCAGCTCCATCCCTTTCCTCTGTCTCCATCCCTTCCCCCTAACTCCATCCCTTCCCTCTCGATCCATCCCTTCCCTCTGGATCCATCCCCTCCCCAGGCTCATGTCCGGGGACCCCCTTTCCCCATGCCACCCCCTGTCCCCCTGGCTCGCCCTCGCGGCCCCCCAAGCCGGGGTTGGGCTCCGGCCCCCCGGCAGCGCCCAGCACCTCCCCACGCCGTGGGGCTGAGCTCACCTCGGCTCTCCTCGCCGGCAGCCCCGTGGGCTCCCAGCGCCACCAGTGCCACCAGCACGGCCCCAGCTCCCAGCACGCCAGCAGCCCCCATGGTGCTCCCGGCACAGAAGGCAGAGGTGCCGGCACCCCCGAGCCAGCCGCACTCTGCCCCAGTGCTGCCCAGTGGCGCCACTGGCAGTCCCAGCGCGGCCCAGTGCGCAGCGCAGCTGGGCAGCATCACTCGTCTCCAGGCAGAGGCGCGGGCGCGCGGCCGTCCGTCTGTCTGCTCCTCAGGGTGCTCTGGGCCGGGGCTCTGCCTGGGAACAGCTGAGGCGCCCTCGGGGCTCCCTGCCATTGGCCCACAGCTTGGAGAACTTCTCCTGCCCCAGCTGCCCCATCCTCCTCCTCTGGGGGCATCTCTTCCCCTGGATGCACCACTGCCCTCGGGATCCATCCCTGCCCTCTGTGTCCATCCCTTCCCTCTGGATCCATCCCTGCCCTCTGCGTCCATCCCTTCCCTCTGGGTCCATCCCTTCCCTCTGGATCCACCACTGCCCTCTGGATCCATCCCTGCCCTCTGGATCCATCCCTTCCCTCTGGGTCCATCCCTGCCCTCTGTCTCCATCCCTTCCTTCTAGATCCATCCCTTCCCTCTGTCTCCATCCCTGCCCTCTGGATCCATCCCTTCAGGCTGGATATTAGGAAAATTTTTTCATGGAAAGGGTCATTGGGCACTGGAACAGGCTGCCCAGGGAGGGGGTTGAGTTTCCTGGAGGTGTTTAAGGGATGGGTGGACGAGGTGCTGAGGTTTAGTGGCCGACAGGAATGGTTGGAGTCGATGATCCAAGAGGCCTTTTCCAACCTGGTGATTCTATCATTCTGTCTCGTTCAGTCCATCCTGTCTGGATCCAAGCCTTCCCTCTGGGTCTAACACTTGCATCGGGACCCATCTCTTTCCTCCCATCTTATCATTTCCCTCTAGGTCCATCACTTCCCTCTCGGTTCATCCCTTCCCTCTGGATCCATCCCTTCCCCCTGGATCCATCCCTTCCCTCTGGGTCCATCACTTCCCTCTAGGTCCATCCCTTCCCTCTAGGTTCATCCCTTCCCTCTGGATCCATCCTTTCCCTCTGGATCCATCCCTTCCCCTTTCAACATCTTTATCAATGACCTGGATGAAGGCATCCAGGGCACCCTCAGTGACTTTGCAGAGGACACTAAGCTGGGAGGAGCTGCCGATCTCCTGGTGGATTTTGAGTCTCCAAAGAGATCTGAACAGGCTGGAACGCTGGGATCCACCACTTCCCTTGGGGTCAATCTCTCCCCTCTAGATCCTGTAATTCCCTCTGAATCCATAGCTTCCCTTTCAATCCATCCCTTCCCTCTGGATCCATAACTTCATTTTCAATCCATCCCTTCCCTCTGGCTCCAACCCTTCCCTCTGGGTCCATCTCGTCCCTCTGGATCCATCTCTTCCCTCAGACCCCACCCTTCCCCCTAGCTCCATCCCTTCGCCCTAGCTCCATCTCACCCCTGCAGGTCCATCCCTTCTCTCTGGTTCCATCCCTTCTCTCTGTATCCAACACTTCCCTCCAGGAGAATCCATTCGCTCCAGGTCCATCCCTTCCCCCTGGATCCACCCTTTCCCCCTAGTTCTATCTCTTCCCTCCAGGTCCATCCCTTCCCTCTAGCTCCATCCCTTCCCTCCAGATCCATCCCTTCCCTCCAGGTCCATCCCCTCGCTCTAGCTCCATCTCTTCCCTCTTAGTCCATCCCTGCCTCCTAGTTCCATCCTTTCGCCCTAACTCCATCTCTTCCCCCTAGCTCCATTCCTTCCCTCTAGGTCTGTCACTTCCCCCTGGCTCCATCCCTTCCCTCTGGATCCAGCCCTTCCCTCTAGCTCCTTCCCTTCCCTCTACCTCCATCCCTATCTCCTGTCTCCATCCCTACCCCCTATCTCCATCCCTTCCTTCCAGCTCCATCCCTTCCCTCCAGGTCAATCCCTTCCCCCTAGCTCCATCCCTTCCCTCTGGATCCATCCCTTCCCCAGGGTCATGCCCGGGGACCCCCTTTCCCCATGCCACCCCCTCTCCCCCTGGCTCGCCCTCGCGGCCCCCCAAGCCGGGCTTGGGCTCCGGCCCCCCGGCAGCGCCCAGCACCTCCCCACGCCGTGGGGCTGAGCTCACCTCGGGTCTCGTCGCCGGCAGCCCCGTGGGCTCCCAGCGCCACCAGTGCCACCAGCACGGCCCCAGCTCCCAGCACGCCAGCAGCCCCCATGGTGCTCCCGGCACAGAAGGCAGAGGTGCCGGCACCCCCGAGCCAGCCGCACTCTGCCCCAGTGCTGCCCAGTGGCGCCACTGGCAGTCCCAGCGCGGCCCAGTGCGCAGCGCAGCTGGGCAGCATCACTCGTCTCCAGGCAGAGGCGCGGGCGCGCGGCCGTCCGTCTGTCTGCTCCTCAGGGTGCTCTGGGCCGGGGCTCTGCCTGGGAACAGCTGAGGCGCCCTCGGGGCTCCCTGCCATTGGTCCACAGCTTGGAGAGCTTCTCCTGCCCCAGCTGCCCCGTCCTTCTCCTCTGGGGGCATCTCTTCTCCTGGATGCACCACTGCCCTCGGGATCCATCCCTGCCCTCTGGGTCCATCCCTTTCCTCTGGATCCATCCCTTCTCTCTGGATCCATCCCTTCTCTCTGGATCCAACTCTTCCCTTTTCAACATCTTATCAATGACCTGGATGAAGGCATCGAGTACACCCTCAGTAAGTTTGCAGAGAACGATAGGCTGGGAGGAGCTGTCCATCTACTGGAGGATTTTGAGGTTCCAAAAGGATCTGAACAGGCTGGAACCCTGGGATCCACCACTTCCCTCTGTTTCCATCTCTCCCTCCTAGATCCTTTAATTCACTCTGGATACACCCCTTCCCTTTCAATCCATTCCTTCTCTCTGGGTCCATCTACTTCCTCTGGACACATCCCTTTCCTCAGATCCTTCCATTCCCTCTAGGTCCATCCCTTCCCTCTTCATAAATCCATTCCCTCTAGGCCAATCCCTTCCCCCTAGCTCCATCCCTTTCCCCGAGCTCCATATCATCCCGGTAGGTCCATCCCTTCCCTCTCATTCCAGTCCTTCTCTCTCCATCCAGCCCTTCTCTCTCGGTCCATCCCTTCTCCCACCGTTCCCACCATCCCACACACTCTGGTGTCGCTGACAAACTCACTGAGACGCCCCCAATCCCACTCTCGGTGTCACTAATGACAATAGTGACGAGGGTGACAGGACCGTTCATAGTGACAGAGATGGAGATGATGGTCGTACCCATCATGGTGCTGCTGATGCTGATGGGGATGGAGATCATGGAAGGGTTTGGGTTGGAAGGGACCTCAAAGCCCATCCCCTTCCAACTGCTGCCATGGGCAGGGGCAAATCCCACTGTCCTTGAACCCTGCAGGGATGGGGCAGCCACCCCTGCTCTGGGCAACCTGGGCCAGGGCCTCCCCACCCTCACAGCAAATCATTTCTCCCTAAGATGTCATCTCAATTTCCCCTCTTCAAGCTGGAAACCATTCCCCTCATTCCATCCCTGCACTCCCTGACCCAGAGCCCCTCCCCAGCTTTCCCGGAGCCCCTTTCTGTACTGGAAGCTCCTCAACAAGGCAGGAGAACCCCAACTCTCACCAGCCCTCGCATCATCCCCGTGGCCTCCTCTGGCCTCTCCCCAAAAGCTCCGTGTCCTCCCTGTGCTGAGGGCTCCAGAGTTGGACTCGGGCTCCAGGTCGGGTCTCCCCAGAGCCAGCAGAGGGGCAGGATCCCCTCCCTCCTGCTGCTCCCCCGGCTTTGGATGCAGCCTGGGACACAGAGGGTTCTGGGCTGGGAGCCCACTCTGCTGCCTCGTGGGGAGCTTCTCCTCCCACAGCACCCCAAGTCCTTCTCCTCAGGGCTGATCCCGATCCATCCTCCACCCAGCCTGGCCTTGGGCTTCCATTGCCCTGGCCCAGTGCAGGACCTCGCCCTTGGCCTCCTTGGACCTCATGAGGTTCACCCAGCCTTGACTCTCCTGATCGTCCATGTCCCTCTGCATCCATCCCTTCCTTCAAATCCCTCCCTTCCCTCTGGATGCATGCCCTTGCTCTGGATCCACTCCCAAAATCTAGATTCAACCCTTTTCTTCGGACACATCCCTTCCCTCTAGCTCCATCCCTTTCCTCTAGCTCCATCCCTCCCCTCTGGACTCGCCATTACCTTCTGGGTCCATTACCTCCTATGAGTCCATCTCTTCCCTCTGGATCCAGCCCTTCCCCCTAACTCCATATCATCCCTCTATGTCCATCTCTTCCCTCTGGTTCCATCCCTTCCCTCTGGATCCAGTACTTCCCTCTATGACAATCCATTCTCTCCAGATCCATCCCTTCCCCCTGGATCCATCCTTTCCCCCTAGTTCTATCTCTTCCCTCCAGGTCCCTCCCAACTCATCCCCAGGCTCATGCCCGGGGACCCCCTTTCCCCATCCCACCCCCTCTCCCCCTGGCTCGCCCTCGCGGCCCCCCAAGCCGGGGTTGGGCTCCGGCCCCCCGGCAGCGCCCAGCACCTCCCCACGCCGTGGGGCTGAGCTCACCTCGGCTCTCGTCGCCGGCAGCCCCGTGGGCTCCCAGCGCCACCAGTGCCACCAGCACGGCCCCAGCTCCCAGCACGCCAGCAGCCCCCATGGTGCTCCCGGCACAGAAGGCAGAGGTGCCGGCACCCCCGAGCCAGCCGCACTCTGCCCCAGTGCTGCCCAGTGGCGCCACTGGCAGTCCCAGCGCGGCCCAGTGCGCAGCGCAGCTGGGCAGCATCACTCGTCTCCAGGCAGAGGCGCGGGCGCGCGGCCGTCCGTCTGTCTGCTCCTCAGGGTGCTCTGGGCCGGGGCTCTGCCTGGGAACAGCTGAGGCGCCCTCGGGGCTCCCTGCCATTGGCCCACAGCTTGGAGAGCTTCTCCTGCCCCAGCTGCCCCGTCCTTCTCCTCTGGGGGCATCTCTTCCCCTGGATGCACCACTGCCCTCGGGATCCATCCCTTCCCTCTGGGTCCATCCCTGCCCTCTGGGTCCATCCCTTCCCTCTGTGTCCATCCCTTCCCTCTGGATCCATCCCTGCCCTCTGGGTCCATCCCTTCCCTTTTCAACATCTTTATCAATGACCTGGATGAAGGCATCCAGGGCACCCTCAGCGACTTTGCAGAGGACACTAAGCTGGGAGGAGCTGTCAGTCTCCTGGAGGGTTTTGAGTCTCTAAAGAGATCTGAGCAGGCTGGAACGCTGGCATCCAACACTTCCCTCTGGGTCAATCTCTCCCCTCTAGATTTGCTAATTCCCTCTGAATCCATAACTTCCCTTTCAATCCCTCTGGGTCCATCCCTTCCCTCTTGCTCCATCCCTTCCCTCTGTGTCCATCCCTGCCCTCTGGATCCATTCATTCAGGCTGGATATTAGGAAATTTTTTTCATGTAAAGGGTCATTGGGCACTGGAACAGGCTGCCCAGGGAGGGGGTTGAGTTTCCTGGAGGTGTTTAAGGGATGGGTGGACGAGGTGCTGAGGTTTAGTGGCTGCCAGGAATGGTTGGAGTCGATGATCCAAGAGGCCTTTTCCAACCTGGTGATTCTAAAATTCCATCTCATTCAATCCATCCTGTCTGGATCCAAGCCTTCCCTCTGGGTCTAACACTTGCATCGGGGCCCATCTCTTTCCTCCCATCTTATCATTTCCCTCTAGGTCCATCCCTTCCCTCTAGGTTCATCCCTTCCATCTGGATCCATCCCTTCCCTCTGGATCCATCCCTGCCCTCTGGATCCATCCCTTCCCCCTGGATCCATCCCTTCCCTCTGGATCCATCCCTTCCCCTTTCAACATCTTTATCAATGACCTGGATGAAGGCATCCAGGGCACCCTCAGCAACTTTGCAGAGGGCACTAAGCTGGGAAGAGTTGCCGATCTCCTGGTGGATTTTGAGTCTCCAAAGGGATCTGAACAGGCTGGAATGCTGGGATTCTTCACTTCCCTCTGGGTCCATCTCTCCCTTCTAGAATCTATAATTCCCTCTGGATCCATAACTTCCCTTTCAATCCATCCCTTCCCTCTGGATCCATAAATTCATTTTCAATCCATCCCTTCCCTCTGGCTCCAACCCTTCCCTCTGGGTCCATCCCGTCCCTCTGGATCCATCTCTTCCCTCCGACCCCACCCTTCCCCCTAGCTCCATCCCTTCGCCCTAGCTCCATCTCACCCCTGCAGGTCCATCCCTTCCCTCTGGTTCCATCCCTTCTCTCTGTATCCAACACTTCCCTCCAGGAGAATCCATTCGCTCCAGGTCCATCCCTTCCCCCTAGATCCACCCTTTCCCCCTAGTTCTATCTCTTCCCTCCAGGTCCATCCCTTCCCTCTAGCTCCATCCCTTCCCTCCAGATCCATCCCTTCCCTCCAGGTCCATCCCCTCCCTCTAGCTCCATCTCTTCCCTCTTAGTCCATCCCTGCCTCCTAGTTCCATCCTTTCGCCCTAACTCCATCTCTTCCCCCTAGCTCCATTCCTTCCCTCTAGGTCTGTCACTTCCCCCTGGCTCCATTCCTTCCCTCTGGGTCCAGCCCTTCCCTCTAGCTCCTTCCCTTCCCTCTACCTCCATCCCTACCACCTGTCTCCATCCCTACCCCCTATCTCCATCCCTTCCTTCCAGCTCCATCCCTTCCCTCCAGGTCAATCCCTTCCCCCTAGCTCCATCCCTTCCCTCCGGATCCATCCCTTCCCCAGGCTCATGCCCGGGGACCCCCTTTCCCCATGCCACCCCCTCTCCCCCTGGCTCGCCCTCGCGGCCCCCCAAGCCGGGGTTGGGCTCCGGCCCCCCGGCAGCGCCCAGCACCTCCCCACGCCGTGGGGCTGAGCTCACCTCGGGTCTCCTCGCCGGCAGCCCCGTGGGCTCCCAGCGCCACCAGTGCCACCAGCACGGCCCCAGCTCCCAGCACGCCAGCAGCCCCCATGGTGCTCCCGGCACAGAAGGCAGAGGTGCCGGCACCCCCGAGCCAGCCGCACTCTGCCCCAGTGCTGCCCAGTGGCGCCACTGGCAGTCCCAGCGCGGCCCAGTGCGCTGCGCAGCTGGGCAGCATCACTCGTCTCCAGGCAGAGGCGCGGGCGCGCGGCCGTCCGTCTGTCTGCTCCTCAGGGTGCTCTGGGCCGGGGCTCTGCCTGGGAACAGCTGAGGCGCCCTCGGGGCTCCCTGCCATTGGCCCACAGCTTGGAGAGCTTCTCCTGCCCCAGCTGCCCCGTCCTCCTCCTCTGGGGGCATCTCTTCCCCTGGATGCACCACTGCCCTCTGGATCCATCCCTGCCCTCGGGATCCATCCCTTCCCTCTGGGTCCATCCCTGCCCTCTGGGTCCATCCCTGCCCTCTGGATCCAGCCCTTCCCTCTAGATCCATCCCTTCCCTCTGGGTCCATCCCTTCCCTCTGTGTCCATCCCTTCCCTCTGGGTCCATCCCTTCCCTCTGGGTCCATCCCTGCCCTCTGGGTCCATCCCTGCCCTCTGGATCCAGCCCTTCCCTCTAGATCCATCCCTTCCCTCTGGATCCATCCCTTCCTTCTGGGTCCATCCCTTCCCTCTGGATCCACCACTGCCCTCTGGGTCCATCCCTGCCCTCTGGATCCATCCATTCAGGCTGGATATTAGGAAAATTTTTTCATGGCAAGGGTCATTGGGCACTGGAACAGGCTGCCCAGGGAGGGGGTTGAGTTTCCTGGAGGTGTTTAAGGGATGGGTGGACGAGGTGCTGAGGTTTAGTGGCCGACAGGAATGGTTGGAGTCAATGATCCAAGAGGCCTTTTCCAACCTGGAGATACTATCATTCTGTCTCGTTCAGTCCATCCTGTCTGGATCCAAGCCTTCCCTCTGGGTCTAACACTTGCACCGGGGCCCATCTCTTTCCTCCCATCTTATCATTTCCCTCTAGGTCCATCCCTTGCCTCTGGATCCATCCCTTCCCTCTGGGTCCATCTCTTCCCCCTGGCTCCATCCCTTTGCCCTAGCTCCATCTCATCCCTCTAGGTCCCTCCCTTCCCTCTAGGTCCATCCCTTCCCTCTGGATCCATCCCTTCCCTTTTCAACATCTTTATCAATGACCTGGATGAAGGCATCCAAGGCACCCTCAGCGACTTTGCAGAGGACACTAAGCTGGGAGGAGCTGTCAATCTCGTGGTGGGTTTTGAGTCTCCAAAGGGATCTGAACAGGCTGCAACGCTGGCATCCACCACTTCCCTCTGGGTCAATCTCTCCACTCTAGATCCTATAATTCCTTCTGGGTCCATAACTTCCCTTTCAATCCATCCCATCCCTCTGGATCCATGCCTGTCCTCTGGATCCATCCCTGCCCTCTGCATCTATCCCTTCCCTCTGGGTCCATCCCTTCCCTCTGGGTCCATCCCTTCAAGCTGAACATTAGCGAAAAGCATCTCATGGAAAGGTTCATTGGGCACTGGCAGAGGCTGCCTAGGGAGGGGGTTGAGTCACCTTCCCGGAGCGGTTTAAGGGACGGGTGGACGAGGTGCTGAGGGACACGGCTCAGTGATTGATGGGAATGGTTGGACTCGATGATCCAGAGGGTCCTTTCTACCTACTGATTCTGTGATTCTGTGATCCTCCTCTGGGACTTCAACCACCCCGACATCTGCCGGAAAAGTATCCCAGCAAGCTGGGGGCAATCCAGGAGACTCCTGGAGTGCATTGAGGGTAACTTCTTAGTGCAGCTGATAGAGACCCCCACCCGAGGAGATGCAAAACTGGACCTGGTGGTCACCAATACGAGCGAACTGACCAGCGACATTAGGATCGGTGGCAGCCTGGGCTGCAGGGATCGGGCACCGGTGGAGTTGAAGGTCCAGAGGGATAGAATCCTAGAATCATAGAATAACCAGGTTGGAAGAGACCCACCGGATCATCGAGTCCAACCATTCCTATCAAACACTAAACCATGTCCCTTAGCACCTCGTCCACCCGTCCCTTAAACCCCTCCAGGGAAGGTGACTCAAGCCCCTCCCTGGGCAGCCTCTGCCAGTGCCCAATGACCCTTTCTGTGAAGCAGTTTTTCCTAATGTCCAGCCTAAACCTCCCCTGGTGGAGCTTGAGGCCATTCCCTCTCGTCCTGTCCCCTGTCCTTTGGGAGACGAGCCCAGCTCCCTCCTCTCCACAACCTCCTCTCAGGGAGTTGCAGAGAGCAATGAGGTCTCCCCTCAGCCTCCTCTTCTCCAGGACAAACACCCCCAGCTCTCTCAGCTGCTCCTCTTCTTCTCCAGCCCCGTCACCAGCTTTGTTGCTCTTCTCTGGACTCGTTCCAGAGCCTCAATATCCTTCTTGTGGTGAGGGGCCCAGAACTGAACACAGGATTCGAGGAGCGGTCTCCCCAGTGCCGAGTCCAGAGGGAGAAGAACCTCCCTGGACCTGCTGGTCACGCCGTTTCTGATCCAAGCCAAGATGCCATTGGCCTTCTTGGCCACCTGGGCCACTGCTGGCTCATGGTCAGTCGCTGTCAACCAACACCCCCAGGTCCCTCTCCTCCAGGCAGCTTTCTAGACAGACTTCTCCTAGTCTGGAGCTGCTCAGAGTTGTTGTGCCCCAAGTGCAGGACCCGGCATTTGGCCTTGTTAAACCTCATCCCATTGGTCTCAGCCCAGCAGTCCAGCCTGTTCAGATCCCTTTGGAGCCTCCCGACCCTCCAGCAGATCCAGCTTCCACACAGCTTAGTGTCGTCCACATACTTGCTAAGGGTGCACTCGATGCCTTCATCCAGGTCATTGATAAAGACATTGAACAGGGCTGGACCCAGCACTGAGCCCTGGGGACACCACTTGTCACTGGCCTCCAGCTGGAGTTAACTCCATTTCCCACCACTCTCTGGGCCCTCCAGCCAGCCAGTTTTCCACCCAGGAGAGTGTGCGCCTGGCCAGGCCAGAGGTGACAGTTTCTCAAGCAGAATGCTGGGAGAAACTGTGTCAAAGGCTTTACTGAAGTCCAGGAAGATCCATCCACAGCCTTTCCCTCATCCAGCAGCCGAGTCACTTTGTCATAGAAGGCGATCAGGTTAGTCTGGCAAGACCTGCCTTTTGTGACCCCGTGTTGACTGGGCCTGATCACCCGGTTCTCTTGCATGTGCTTCATGATCGCACTCAAGATCACCTGCTCCATGACTTTCCCTGGCACTGAGGTCAGACTGACAGGCCTGGAGTTCCCTGGATCCTCCCTGCGACCCTTCTTGTAGATGGGCACAACATCAGCCTCCAGTCCAGTGGGACTTCCCCAGTCTTCCAGGACTGTTGGAAGATGATGGAAAGGGGTTTGGCCAGCACACCCGCCAGCTCCTTCAATACCCTTGGGTGAATCCCGTCCGGCCCCATAGACTTGTGGGTGTCCAGTCGGGCTAGCAAGGCTCTGACCACCTCCTCTTGGATCACGGGAGCCTCATTCTGCTCCTCTAGCTCCTGGGTTTGTGCACAGACGGAACGACTCTCTTTACAAGTAAAGACTGAGGCAAAGAAGGCATTAAGTACCTCAGCCTTGTCCTCATCCCCTGTCACTGCTGTTCCTTCTGCGTCCAATAGGGACTGGATGGTCTCCCTAGTCCTCCTTTTATTATTTATATATTTATAGAAGGATTTTTTGTTATCTTTCACAGACTTTGCCAATCTGATTTCTAGCTGAGCCTTAGCCCTTCTGATTTTTCCCCTACACAATCTCACTTCCCTCCTGTAGTCCACCCAAGAGGCCTGTCCCCTCTTCCAGAGCCCATAATCATTTCTCTTCTTCTTGATATCACTCAAGATCTCTCTGTTCAACCAAGTTGGCTTTCTCCCCTGCTGGCTTTTTTTCCAGAACACGGGGATGGCTTTCTCCTGAGCTGATAGGACTTTTCTCCGGAGCTGCTAGGATGTGGAACAGGTGAGGAGCATAGTCAGGACACCATTTCAGGAAAGCAGACTCCCAGCTGGTCAAGGAATTACTCAGTAGGATCCCCTGGGATGACGTCCTCCAAGACAAGGGAGCAGAACAGAGCTGGAAGATGGTTTCCGTGCAACACAAGAGCGCTCAGTCCCCGTCTGTAGGAAATCAAGCAGGGAAGGGAAGAGACCGGCGTGTCTGAGTCGAGACCCGCTGGTTAAACTCAAGAAGAAGAGGGAGCCGCACGGGCAGGACAAGCAGGGACGGGGAACCTGGGATGTTCCTCAGGACGCTGCCCGGTTGTGTAGGGATGGAGCCAGGAAGGCCACGGCACAGCTGGAGCTGAACTTGGCGAGGGAAGGGAAAACCAACGAGAAGAGCTTCTACAGGTCCATCCACCAAAAGAGGAAGGTCAAAGAGAACCTATCCCACTGATGGTTGGAAACGGTGATCACGGCTCAGCAGACGAGGAGAAGGCTGAGGGACTTCACAAAGTTTCTGCTCAGTCTTCGCTGATAACCGCTCTCCTCTCCCTTCCCGCGTCATGGGACAGCAGGATGGTGACCAGGGGGATAAACCCTCTCCCACTGTAGAGGAGGATCAGGTTCGTGACCAGCTGAGGATCCCGAACATTTATAAGTCTATGGGAGCTGAGGAGCTGCACCCCGGAGTCCTGAGGGGACACCTGAAGGACGGGATCATCCAGAGGGAACTGGACAGGCTGGAGAAGTGGGGCTGGGAGAACCTCATGGGGTTCAACAGGGCCAAGTGCAGGGTCCTACACCTGGGTCGGGGCAATCCCCGACTTCAGTGCACGATGGGGGATGATGGGATGGAGAACAGCATGAGGAGGAGGACTTGGGGTGCTGGGGGAGGAGAACCTCAACGTGAGCCGGCAACGTGTGCTCACAGCCCAGAATCCAAGCGCGGCCTGGGCTGAATCAGAAGCCGCGCAGCCAGCAGGGCGAGGGAGGGGATTGTCCCCTCGGCTTCACTCTGGTGAGACCTCATCTGGAGTGTTGTCTCCACTTCTGGAACCCTCAAGATGAGAAGGAGATGGAGCAGTAAGAACGGGTCCAGAGGAGGCTACAAGGATGAACCGAGGGCTGGAGCATACGAGGAGAGGCTGAGAGAGTTGGGGTTGTTCAGCCTGGAGAAGAGAAGGCTCCAAGGAGACCTTAGAGCAGCTTCCAGTGCCTGAAGGGGCTCCAAGAGAGCTGGGGAGGGGCTGTTCCCAAAGGCTTGGGGAGACAGGACAAGGGACAATGGGGATAAACTGGAGAGGGGCAGAGTTCGACTGGACATAAGGAGAAATCTCTTCACCGTGAGGATGGGGAGGAACTGGAACAGGTTGCCCCGGAAGGTTGCATCTGCCCCATCCCTGGAGGGGTTCCAGGCCAGGTTGGATGGGGGATTGGAGCCCCTGATCCAGTGGGAGGTGTCCCTGCCCAGGGCCAGAGGGCTGCGACTGGATGAGCTTTAAGGTCTCCCCCAACCCAAACCATTCTAGGATTCTGTGACTCTATGACTCTACGATAATAACAGGAAAATCAGTCCTTGGGAAGGAAAAGAATGTTGGAAAATTTATAGATGGGAAATCTCTTCAGTCCCAGCTCTGGTCTCGCTGCCCACGGCTGGTGGAGATGATGGCCCCGCGGTGCCCAGGCTGGGTGAGGGATGCTGGCTTCCCAGAACTCCCAGCATGGGATGGGTTGGGTTGGAAGGGACCTCAAAGCCCATCCAGGTCCAGTCCTGGTGGTGCTAATGCTGATGGCGATGGAGATGATGGAATTGTGGAATGGTTTGGACTGTGAGAGACCACAAAGCTCATCTAGTTTGACTCGTGGTGGTGCTAATGCTGATTGTGATGGAGATCATGGAATGGGTTGGATTGGAAGGGACCTCCAAGCCCATCCCGATCCTCCCCCGGCCATGGGCAGGGACAACTCCCACTGGATCAGGGGCTCCAAAGCTCCTCCAGCCTGAAGCCCTCCAGGGATGGGGCAGCCCGGGTTTCTCTGGCTTCCTGGGCCAGGGCCTCCCCTCCTTCATTCCCATCCCTTCTGGTAGGAAAAGGCCCTGGGGCGCTGGTCGACAGCGGCCCAACAGGATCCAGCAGTGGCCCCGGAGGCCCAGGTGGCCACCAGCATCCTGGCTGGGGTCACCATGGGGTGTCCAGCAGGCACAGGGATGGGATCGTCCCCTGGGGAGGCCGCACCTGGAACCTTGGGGTCAGTTTTGGGCTCCTCACTCCAAGAGGGACCTGGAGGGGCTGGAGCGCATGCGGAGAAGGGGATGGAGACCCTGGGAAGGGAGGTGGTTTGGGAGTGACCTCGGGTCAAGAGTTTTCCAACCCAAGGGATTCCAACTTTCCCTGGTTCCAAGCAAGACCTGGAGGGGCTGGAGAGCGTGCGGAGAAGAGACCGGAGCTGGGAGGGGTGTGGAGAGGCCGGGAAGGGTGTGAGGGGTCTGAGGGGGCTTTGGTGTGGAGAAGAGGAGCTGAGGGGAGACCTCGTCGCTCTCTGCAGCTGGCGGGGAGGAGGTTGGAGGAAGGTGGGTGCTGGTCTCTTCTCCCAAGGAACAAGGGATGGGACGAGAGGGACCGTCCTCCAGTTGGGCGAGGGGATGGGGAGACGTGAGCTGCACCCACAGCTGGATCCCAGTGCCTCCCAGTCTCCCCATCTCCCTCCCAGTGCCTCCCAGTGTTCCCAGCGAGGTTGCAGTGAAGCCCCCAGTGCAGCTCTCAGTGTTTATCAAGCATCGAGGCAGCAGCGGGGGGGCTGGGGGGAGCCCGCAGTGGGGCAGGCGGGGGTCGGGGGGCTGGGGGGCACGGACGGTGCTGGAGCGGCTGCGCAGGAGCTGGGGTTCCTTCAGGAGCTCTGGGGGGGGAAAGGGAGGAGATGAGGGGGGCGGGGACTCCAAACCCCAGGGACCCCAGAGACCCCCAAGGCCCAGGGACACACCAAAACCCAATTGCCCCCAAACCTGAAGGATCCCCAAACCCCAAGTCCCACCAAACCCCAGGGACCCTGCAAATGCCAAGTCCCTGTAGATCCCAAGGATCCCCAGTCTTCAGATCCCCAAAAGCCAACGTGCTCCACGGCCCCAGGTCCCCCCAGACCCCAATGACCTCCCTAGACCCTGCTGATCCCCCCAAATCTCAAGTCACCCCAGGTCCCGTGACGTCCCCACATCCCAATGACCCCCCAGAGCCCAATGATCCCCCAAAGCACCAGGTCCCCTGGATCCCAATGACACACCCAGAGCTCAAATCCCCACATCCCCACCAGACCCCAGCCCCCCCAAAACCTATGTCCCCCAAACCCCAGCTCCCTCCTGATCCCAGTGAACCCCAAACCCCAGACCCCCCAGACCCCAATGACCCCCCACACCCCAGGACTCCCAGGCCCCAAAGTCACCCCAAAAATCTCAGCTCTCCCCCGACTCCAATGATCCCCCAAAGACCCAGGTCCCCAGAAACCCCGCTGACTCCCTGGATCCCAATGACACCCCAGAGCCCAATGGACCCCGGACCACAATGATCCCCTCAGACCCCAGCTCCCCCCAGATCCCAATGACCCCTGAAACCCCAGATCCCCCAGACCCCAATAACCCCCCATACCCCTGACCCCCCTCCAAAACCCCAATGACCAGCTCAGACCCCAGGTCCCTCTAGACCCCAATGATCCCCAAAACCCCAATGAAGCCTCAGACCTCAGCCAACCCCATACCCCAATAATCCCCGTAACCCCAGCTCCCCCAAGATCCAAATGACCCACTAAACCCCAATGAAACCCAAAACCCCAATGACCTCCCAGACCCCAATGACACTCCAAATTCTCCCCCCCGCCGCCACCATCCCCCCGCTGACCTTGTTGCGGCCGTAGAGGACGAGCCCCAGCGCCAGGAAGACGAAGCCCAGCACGAAGCCCCCCACCCCCGTCAGCATCTTGCTCCTGGCGCCGTCCGCCTGCAGCTCTGCGGGGCCGAGAGCAGGGGCTCAGGGCTCGGGGGGCCCCGTCCCACTCCCCCTGCCCCCAGCCCAGGCTCTTACCCCACGCCTGGGTGACGGGGCGCTGCAGGCTGGCGTGCTCCACCTGGCACGTGTAGGTGTCCCCGCGCTGCGGGATGCTTTCCAGCATCACCAGCACCTGGTAGGTCCAGTCTCCGTTCTGCATCACGTCCGTGGACACCACGCCCTCCACCTCCTCCTGCCCGTTCTTGAACCACTTCACCTCGATCTCGGCGGGGTAGAAATCCGTCACGGCACAAACCAGCCTGTCGGGCTGGGGCAGGGAGCCCGACTGCACGGGGTGGATTTCCACCTGGGGCTGCACTGGGGGAGAGCGCCAGAGAGCTGCCCCGGGGCTGCCAGAGCCCAGGGGCCACCCAGCCTGGACCAGGGCTCGCCCTCTGCTCCCCAGACAGGGGGCCGGGGGCTCGCGGGGCAGGCCGGGAGGCAGAGAGCACAGAGGCGCTGCTGGGAGAGGGCTCCGACACCCTCAAGACCAGCCGGAGCTCTCCAGGGGCGAGAAAGCATGGAATGGCGAGGCTGGGAAGGACCTTGGAGATGCTCAAGCCCAAATGGAATGACTGTCCAGGTATGAGGAACCAGAAAGCAATGAATGGCGAGGTTGGGAAAGACCTTGGAGACCCTCAAGGCCAACCAGAGCTCTCCAGGTTAGAGGGACTGGAAAGCATTGAATCACTAATTTGGGAAAGACCTTGGAGACCCTGAAGCCCAGTTGGAGCTCTCCATGTACGAGGAATCAGAAAGCATTGAATCGCGAGGTTGGGAAAGAGCTTGGAGATCCTCAAGGCCAACTGGAGCTGTCCAAGTACAAAGAAAAAGAAAGAATTGAATTCTGTGTTTGGAAAAGACCCTGGAGACCCTCAAGCCACTGGAGTTCTCCAGGTTTGAGAGACGAGAAAATATTGAATCGCTAGGTTGGGAAGGATTTGGAGACCCTCAAGGACAACTGGACATGGCCGGGAGCTGGACTGGAGGAGCCCTGGGATCCCGTCCAGCCGCGGCCGTGGTGGGGCTGGGGGCCTCGGGGAGGGGCGCGGGGGCTCTGCGCGAGCGCAGCACGGACACGCGCTGCCCTCCTGCGCCCGGGGGCTTGGCTTGTGCCCGACCCCCAGAGAGGGGCTGCCACGCGCTCACCTCGACGATCCACAACAGAATCCTTTGCCACCTCGTAGTTGTGTCGGCAGAACCTGTCCACTGCAGCCCGTTTATACTGCAGTTTGTCCTCCTGGCTGTTCCAGGATTTGGCTGAAGGCTCGCCCAGGGGGGTGTCGGCCACGAAGACCCCCACATTGCTGTCGAAGTGCACGAGCTGCTCCCGGTTGTAGATGTATCTCTCCACAAACCTCACCTGCTCGGTGCCATTGGTGAAGTAGCACTTGGATTTCTGCTGGTGCTGGAAGAAGCCTGTTGGAGCAGAGCTGGGGTGAGGAGCCGCTGCCCCTTCCCCCTCCAGCACCCAGCGATGGGGCAGGTGGGAGGAGACCTGGGGACCCCCTTTCATATCCATCCCTTCCCTCTGGATCCAGCCCTTCCCTCTAGCTCCTTCCCTTCCCTCTACCTCCATCCCTACCACCTGTCTCCATCCCTACCCCCATCTCCATCCATTCCCTCTAGCTCCATCCCTTCCCTCCAGGTCCATCCCTTCCCTCCAGCTCCATCCCTTCCCTCTGGATCCATCCCTTCCCCAGGCTCATGCCCGGGGACCCCCTTTCCCCATGCCACCCCCTCTCCCCCTGGCTCGCCCTCGCGGCCCCCCAAGCCGGGGTTTGGCTCCAGCCCCCCGGCAGCGCCCAGCACCTCCCCACGCCGTGGGGCTGAGCTCACCTCGGCTCTCCTCGCCACCAGTGCCACCAGCACGGCCCCAGCTCCCAGCACGCCAGCAGCCCCCATGGTGCTCCCGGCACAGAAGGCAGAGGTGCCGGCACCCCCGAGCCAGCCGCACTCTGCCCCAGTGCTGCCCAGTGGCGCCACTGGCAGTCCCAGCGCGGCCCAGTGCGCAGCGCAGCTGGGCAGCATCACTCGTCTCCAGGCAGAGGCGCGGGCGCGCGGCCGTCCGTCTGTCTGCTCCTCAGGGTGCTCTGGGCCGGGGCTCTGCCTGGGAACAGCTGAGGCGCCCTCGGGGCTCCCTGCCATTGGCCCACAGCTTGGAGAGCTTCTCCTGCCCCAGCTGCCCCGTCCTCCTCCTCTGGGGGCATCTCTTCCCCTGGATGCACCATTGCCCTCTGGGTCCATCCCTGCCCTCAGGATCCATCCCTGCCCTCTGGGTCCGTCCCTTCCTTCTGGATCCATCCCTGCCCTCTAGGTCCATTCCTTCCCTCTGGGTCCATCCCTTCAGGCTGGACATTAGGGAAAAGCATCTCATGGAAAGGGTCTTTGGGCCCTGGCAGAGGCTGCCCAGGGAGGGGGTTGAGTCACCTTCCCGGAGCGGTTTAAGGGACGGGTGGACGAGGTGCTGAGGGACATGGGTCAGTGATTGATGGGAATGGTTGGACTCGATGATCCAGAGGGTCCTTTCTACCTACTGATTCTGGGATTCTGTGATCCTACTCTGGGACTTCAGCCACCCCGACATCTGCCGGAAAAGTATCCCGGCAAGCTGGGGGCAATCCAGGAGACTCCTGGAGTGCATTGAGGGTAACTTCTTAGCGCAGCTGATAGAGACCCCGACCCGAGGAGATGCAAAACTGGACCTGGTGGTCACCAATACGAGCGAACTGACCAGTGACATTAGGATCGGTGGCAGCCTGGGCTGCAGGGATCAGGCACTGGTGGAGTTCAAGGTCCAGAGGGATAGAATCATAGAATCATAGAATAACCAGGTTGGAAGAGACCCACCGGATCATCGAGTCCAACCATTCCTATCAAAGACTAAACCATGTCCCTTAGCACCTCGTCCACCAGTCCCTTAAACCCCTCCAGGGAAGGGGACTCAACGCCCTCCCTGGGCAGCCTGTTCCAGTGCCCAATGACCCTTTCTGTGAAGAATTTTTTCCTAATGTCCAGCCTAAACCTCCCCTGGTGGAGCTTGAGGCTATTCCCTCTCGTCCTGTCCCCCGTCACTTGGGAGAAGAGCCCAGCTCCCTCCTCTCCACAACCTCCTCTCAGGGAGTTGCAGAGAGCAATGAGGTCTCCCCTCAGCCTCCTCTTCTCCAGGCTAAACACCCCCAGCTCTCTCAGCTGCTCCTCTTCTTCTCCAGCCCCCTCACCATCTTTGTTGCTCTTCTCTGGATCGCTCCAGAGCCTCAACATCCTTCTTGTGGTGAGGGGCCCAGAACTGAACACAGGATTCGAGGAGCGGTCTCACCAGTGCCGAGTCCAGAGGGAGAAGAACCTCCCTGGACCTGCTGGTCACACTGTTTCTGATACAAGCCAAGATGCCATTGGCCTTCTGGGCCACCAGGGCCACTGCTGGCTCATGTTCAGTCGCTGTCAACCAACACCCCCAGGTCCCTCTCCTCCAGGCAGCTTTCTAGACAGACTTCTCCTAGTCTGGAGCACTGCATAGGGTTGTAGAAGGCGATCAGGTTAGTCTGGCAAGACCTGCCTTTAGTGAACCCATTGACTGGGCCTGATCCCCCGGTTCTCTTGCATGTGCTTCATGATCACACTCAAGATCACCTGCTCCATGACTTTCCCTGGCACTGAGGTCAGACTGACAGGCCTGGAGTTCCCTGGATCCTCCCTGCGACCCTTCTTGTAGACGGGCACAACATCAGCCTCCAGTCCAGTGGGACTTCCCCAGTCTTCCAGGACAGTTGGAAGATGATGGAAAGGGGTTTGGCCAGCACACCCGCCAGCTCCTTCAATACCCTTGGGTGAATCCCGTCCGGCCCCATAGACTTGTGGGTGTCTAGTCGGGCTAGCAAGGCTCTGACCACCTCCTCTTGGATCACGGGAGCCTCATTTGGCTCCTCTAGCTCCTGGGTTTGTGCACAGACGGAACGACTTTCTTTACAATTAAAGACTGAGGCAAAGAAGGCATTAAGTACCTCAGCCTTTTCCTCATCCCCTGTCACTGTTGTTCCTTCTGCGTCCAATAGGGACTGTATGGTCTCCCTAGTCCTCCTTTGATTATTTATATATTTATAGAAGGATTTTTTGTTATCTTTCACAGACTTGGCCAATCTGATTTCTAGCTGAGCCTTAGCCCTTCTGATTTTTTCTCTGCACAATCTCACCTCCCTCCTGTAGTCCACCCAAGAGGCCTGTCCCCTCTTCCAGAGCCCATAAACATTTCTCTTCTTCTTGATATCACTCAAGATCTCTCTGTTCAACCAAGCTGGCTTTCTCCCCTGACGGCTTTTTTTCCAGAACATGGGGATTACTTTCTCCTGAGATGCTAGGATTTTTCTCTTGAGCTGCTAGGATGTGGGACAGGTGAGGGGCATAGTCAGGACACCATTTCAGGAAAGCAGACTCCCAGCTGGTCAAAGAATTACTCAGTAGGATCCCCTGGGATGACGTCCTCCAAGACAAGGGAGCAGAACAGAGCTGGAAGATGGTTTCCGTGCAACACAAGAGCGCTCAGTCCCCGTCCGTAGGAAATCAAGCAGGGAAGGGAAGAGACCGGCGTGTCTGAGTCGAGACCCGCTGGTTAAACTCAAGAAGAAGAGGGAGCCGCACGGGCAGGACAAGCAGGGACGGGGAACCTGGGATGTTCCTCAGGACGCTGCCCGGTTGTGTAGGGATGGAGCCAGGAAGGCCACGGCACAGCTGGAGCTGAACTTGGCCAGGGAAGGGAAGACCAACGAGAAGAGCTTCTACAGGTCCATCCACCAAAAGAGGAAGGTCAAAGAGAACATATCCCACTGATGGTTGGAAACGGTGATCACGGGTCAGCAGACGAGGAGAAGGCTGAGGGACTTAACTACGTTTCTGCTCAGTCTTCGCTGATAACCGCTTTCCTCTCCCCTCCCGCGTCATGGGACAGCAGGATGGTGACCAGGGGGATAAACCCTCTCCCACTGTAGAGGACGATCAGGTTCGTGACCAGCTGAGGAACCCGAACATTTATAAGTCTATGGGAGCTGAGGAGCTGCACCCCGGAGTCCTGAGGGGACTGGCATATGTGGTTGCCCAGCCACTCTCCATGATATCTGAAAAGTCACGGCAGGTGGGAGAAGTCCCTGGGGACTGGAAGAAGGGTAACGTCGTGCCTGTTGTTAAAAAGGGAACGCAAGTCAGGGGATCACTGACCTGCCAGCCTGGTCAGCCTGGGAAGGTCCTGTATGACCAGCTTAGTGGGTGACCTCAGCAGTGGACACGGCTGAACCGATGGATGGGATCTACCTGGGCTTCTGCAAAGCCTCTGACATGGTCCCCCCCAGCATCCTTCTCTCTAAACGGGAGAGAGATGGATTTGATGGGTGGATGGTTCAGTGGAGAAGAACCTGGTTGGATGGTCGTGTTCGAAGCGCAGTGGTCAATGGCTTCAAGTCCAGATGGAGGATGGTGACCAGTGGTGTCCCTCAGGGGTCCGTACTGGGATCGGTGCTGTTGAATATCTTCAGCAGTGACGCAGACAGCGAGATCGAGGGCCCTCTCAGCAAGTTTGGAGGTGACAGCGAGCTGAGTGTGCAGTTGCCACACCTGCAGGACGGGATCATCCAGAGGGAACTGGACAGGCTGGAGATGTGGGGCTGGGAGAACCTCATGGGGTTCAACAGGGCCAAGTGCAGGGTCCTACACCTGGGTCAGGGCAATCCCCGACTTCAGTACACGATGGGGGATGATGGGATGGAGAACAGCATGAGGAGGAGGACTTGGGGTGTTGGGGGAGGAGAACCTCAACCTGAGCCAGCAATGTGTGCTCACAGCCCAGAATCCAAGCGTGTCCTGGGCTGCATCAGAAGCCGCGCGGCCAGCAGGGCGAGGGAGGGGATTGTCCCCTCGGCTCCACTCTGGGGAGACCTCATCTGGAGTGCTGTCTCCACTTCTGGAACCCTCAAGATGAGAAGGAGATGGAGCAGTAGGAACGGGTCCAGAGGAGGCTACAAGGATGAACCGAGGGCTGGAGCATACGAGGAGAGGCTGAGAGAGTTGGGGTTGTTCAGCCTGGAGAAGAGAAGGCTCCAAGGAGACCTTAGAGCAGCTTCCAGTGCCTGAAGGGGCTCCAAGAGAGCTGGGGAGGGGCTGTTCCCAAAGGCTTGGGGTGACAGGACAAGGGACAATGGGGATAAACTGGAGAGGGGCAGAGTTCGACTGGACATAAGGAGAAATCTCTTCACCATGAGGATGGGGAGGCCCTGGAACAGGTTGCCCCGGAAGGTTGCATCTGCCCCATCCCTGGAGGGGTTCAAGGCCAGGTTGGGTGGGGGATTGGAGCCCCGGATCCAGTGGGAGGTGTCCCTGCCCAGGGCCAGAGGGCTGCGACTGGATGAGCTTTAAGGTCTCCCCCAACCCAAACCATTCTAGGATTCTGTGACTCTATGACTCTACGATAATAACAGGAAAATCAGTCCTTGGGAAGGAAAAGAATGTTGGAAAATTTATAGATGGGAAATCTCTTCAGTCCCAGCTCTGGTCTCGCTGCCCACGGCTGATGGAGATGACGGCCCCGCGGTGCCCAGGCTGGGTGAGGGATGCTGGCTTCCCAGAACTCCCAGCATGGGATGGGTTGGGTTGGAAGGGATATCAAAGCCCATCCAGGTCCAATCCTGGTGGTGCTAATGCTGATGGCGATGGAGATCATGGAATTGTGGAATGGTTTGGATTGTGAGAGACCTCAAAGCTCATCTAGTTTGACTCGTGGTGGTGCTAATGCTGATGGTGATGGAGATCGTGGAATGGTTTGGGTTGGAAGGGACCTCCAAGCCCATCCCGATCCTCCCCCGGCCATGGGCAGGGACAACTCCCACTGGATCAGGGGCTCCAAAGCTCCTCCAGCCTGAACCCCTCCAGGGATGGGACAGCCCGGGTTTCTCTGGCTTCCTGGGCCAGGGCCTCCCCTCCTTCATTCCCATCCCTTCTGGTAGGAAAAGGCCCTGGGGCGCTGGTCGACAGTGGCCCAACAGGATCCAGCAGTGGCCCCGGAGGCCCAGGTGGCCACCAGCATCCTGGCTGGGGTCACCATGGGGTGTCCAGCAGGCACAGGGATGGGATCGTCCCCTGGGGAGGCCGCACCTCGAACCCTGGGGTCAGTTTTGGGCTCCTCACTCCAAGAGGGACCTGGAGGGGCTGGAGCCCGTCCGGAGAAGGGGATGGAGACCCTGGGAAGGGAGGTGGTTTGGGAGTGACCTCGGGTCAAGAGTTGGATTGGATCTGGAAGGACTTTTCCAACCCAACCCATTCCAATGTTCCCTGGTTCCAAGCAAGACCTGGAGGGGCTGGAGAGCGTGTGGAGAAGGGACCGGACCTGGGAGGGGTGTGGAGAGGCCGGGAAGGGTGTGAGGGATCTGAGGGGGCTTTGGTGTGGAGAAGAGGAGCTGAGGGGAGACCTCGTCGCTCTCTGCAGCTGGCGGGGAGGAGGTTGGAGCGAGGTGGGTGCTGGTCTCTCCTCCCAAGGAACAAGGGATGGGACGAGAGGGACTGTCCTCCAGTTGGGAGAGGGGAGGGGGAGACCTGAGCTGCACCCACAGGTGGACCCCAGTGCCTCCCAGTCTCTCCACCTCAGGTTCCAGTGCCTCCCAGTGTCCCCAGAGAGGTTGCAGTGAAGCCCCCAGTGCAGCTCTCAGTGTTTATCAAGCATCGAGGCAGCAGCGGGGGGGCTGGGGGGAGCCCGCAGTGGGGCAGGCGGGGGTCGGGGGGCTGGGGGGCACGGACGGCGCTGGAGCGGCTGCGCAGGAGCTGGGGTTCCTTCAGGAGCTCTGGGGGGGAAAGGGAGGAGATGAGGGGGGCAGGGACCCCAAACCCCAGGGACCCCAGAGACCCCCAAGACCCAGGGACACACCAAAACCCAATTGCCCCCAAACCTGAAGGATCCCCAAACCCCAAGTCCCACCAAACCTCATGGACCCTGCAAATGCCAAGTCCCTGTAGGTCCCAAGGTTCCCCAGTCTTCAGATCCCCAAAAGCCAACGTGCTCCACGGCCCCAGGTCCCCCCAGACCCCAATGACCTCCCTAGACCCTGCTGATCCCCCCAAATCCCTAGTTCTCCCAGGTCCCATGACGCCCCTTGATCCCAATGACCCCCCAGAGCCCAATGATCCCCCAAAGCACCAGGTCCCCTGGATCCCAGTGACACACCCAGAGCTCAAATCCCCACATCCCCACCAGACCCCAGCCCCCCCAAACCCTATGACCCCCAAACCCCAGCCCCCCTGACCACAATGACCCCCCTACATCCCAGGACTCCCAGGCCCCAAAGTAACCCCAAAAATCTCAGCTCTCCCCAGACTCTAATGATCCCCCAAAGACCCACGTCCCCTGAAACCCCGATGACTCCCTAGACCCCAATGACACCCCAAAGCCCAATGGCCCCCTGGACCACAATGATCCCCTCAGACCCCAGCTCCCTCCAAATCTCAATGACCCCCGAAACCCCAATGACCTCCCAGACCCCAATGACCCTCCAAACCCCCGGTGCCCCCCACCATTCCCCCGCTGACCTTGTTGCGGCCGTAAAGGACGAGCCCCAGTGCCAGGAAGACGAAGCCCAGCACGAAGCCCCCCACCCCCGTCAGCATCTTGCTCCTGGCGCCGTCCGCCTGCAGCTCTGCGGGGCCGAGAGCAGGGGCTCAGGGCTCGGGGGGCCCCGTCCCACTCCCCCTGCCCCCAGCCCAGGCTCTTACCCCACGCCTGGGTGACGGGGCGCTGCAGGCTGGCGTGCTCCACCTGGCACGTGTAGGTCTCCCCATGCTGTGGGATGCTTTCCAGCATCACCAGCACCTGGTAGGTCCAGTCTCCGTTCTGCATCACGTCCGTGGACACCACGCCCTCCACCTCCTCGTGCCCGTTCTTGAACCACTTCACCTCGATCTCGGCGGGGTAGAAATCCGTCACGGCACAAACCAGCCTGTCGGGCTGGGGCAGGGAGCCCGACTGCACGGGGTGAATTTCCACCTGGGGCTGCACTGGGGGAGAGCGCCAGAGAGCTGCCCCGGGGCTGCCAGAGCCCAGGGGCCACCCAGCCTGGACCAGGGCTCGCCCTCTGCTCCCCAGACAGGGGGCCGGGGGCTCGCGGGGCAGGCCGGGAGGCAGAGAGCACAGAGGCGCTGCTGGGAGAGGGCTCCGACACCCTCAAGCCCAGCCGGAGCTCTCCAGGGGCGAGAAAGCATGGAATGGCGAGGCTGGGAAGGACCTTGGAGACCCTCAAGCCCAAATGGAATGACTGTCCAGGTATGAGGAACCAGACAGCAATGAATTGCTAGGTTGGGAAAGACCTTGGAGACCCTCAAGGCCAACCAGAGCTCTCCAGGTTAGAGGGACTGGAAAGCATTGAATCAATAATTTGGGAAAGACGTTGGAGACCCTGAAGCCCAGTTGGAGCTCTCCATGTACGAGGAATCAGAAAGCATTGAATCGCAAGGTTGGGAATGAGCTTGGAAATCCTCAAGGCCACCTGGAGCTCTCCAGGAGCGAGAAACCATTGAATCACAATGTGGGGAAAGACCTTGGAAACCCTCATGCTCAGGCTGGAGAAGCTTTACAGCAAAGAGGAACCAGAAAGCATTGAATCACGAGGTTGGGAAAGACTTTGGAGACCTTCAAACCCAACCAGTACGAGCTCTCCAGGTACGGGAGACCAGAAAATATTGAATCGCTAGGTTGGGAAGGACCTTGGAGACCCTCAAGGCCAACTGGACGCGGCCACTGCTAACCCAGATCTCCGAGCACTTCATCTGCCCGGCTTGGGAACCCCTCCAGGGATGGGGACTCCACCACCTCCCTGCGCAGCCGTTCCAGGGCCTGAGAGCCCTTCTGGGGAAGAAAGTTGTGCTGCCGTCCAAGCCGAACCCCTGTGGCCACCACCCAGCCCCGTCCTCGTCCAGCGGGTCGGTCTCTTCTCGCCAGGAACAAGCGATGGGATGAGAGGAACCCCCTGCGGCTGGGCCAGGGGAGGTTTGGGCTGGAGACTGGGCTGTGGGCAGGGCCGGGAGCTGGACTGGAGGAGCCCTGGGGGTCCGGTCCAGCCGCGGCCGTGGTGGGGCTGGGGGCCTCGGGGAAGGGCGCGGGGGCTCTGCGCGAGCGCGGCATGGACACGCGCTGCCCTCCTGCGCCCGGGGGCTTGGCTCGTGCCCGACCCCCGGAGAGGGGCTGCCACGCGCTCACCTCGACGATCAATGGTGAAAGGAGTCCACGCCTTGTAGTTGTGTCGGCAGTACCCATCCACCTGACCCCGTTTATACTGCAGGATGTCCTCCTGGCTGTTCCAGGATTTGGCAACAGGCTCGCCCAGGGGGGTGTCGGCCATGTAGACCCCCACATCGCTGTCGAAGTGCACGAACTGCTCCCGGTTGTAGATGTGTCTCTCCAAAAACCTCACCCGCTCGGTGCCGTTGGTGAAGTAGCAGTCGGTTATAAACTGGTATTCGAAGAATCCTGTTGGAGCAGAGCTGGGGTGAGGAGCCGCTGCCCCTTCCCCCTCCAGCGCCCAGCGATGGGGCAGGTGGGAGGATTCCCGGGGACTCCCTTTCAAATCCATCCCTTCCCTCTGGATCCACTCCCAAAATCTTGGTACATACCTTCCCTCTGGATCCAGCCCTTCCCTCTGGATCCATCCCTTCCCCCTAGCCCCATACATTCCTTCCAGGTCCATCCCTTCCCCCCAGCTTCATCCCTTACCCCTAACTCCATCCCTTCCCCCAAGCTCCATCCCTTCCCCTAGCTCCATCCCTTCCCTCTGGATCCAGCCCTTCCTTCTAGCTCCACCCCTTCCCCCTAGGCCCATCACTTCCCCCTAACTCAATCCCTTTCCCCCAGGACTCTGCCTGGGAACAGCTGAGGCGCCCTCGGGGCTCCCTGCCATTGGCCCACAGCTTGGAGAGCTTCTCCTGCCCCAGCTGCCCCGTCCTTCTCCTCTGGGGGCATCTCTTCCCCTGGATGCACCACTGCCCTCTGGATCCATCCCTGCCCTCGGGATCCATCCCTGCCCTCTGGGTCCATCCCTTCCCTCTGAGTCCATCCCTTCCCTCTGGATCCATCCCTGCCCTCTGGATCCATCCCTTCCCTTTTCAACATCTTTATCAATGACCTGGATGAAAGCATCCAGGGCACCCTCAGCGAGTTTGCAGAGGACACTAAGCTGGCAGGAGCTGTCCATCTACTGGAGGGTTTTGAGGCTCCAAAAGGATCTGAACAGGCTGGAATGCTGGGATCCACCACTTCCCTCTGTTTCCATCTCTCCCTCCTAGATCCTTTAATTCCCTCTGGATCCATCCCTTCCCTTTCAATCCATCCCTTCCCTTTCAATCCATTCCTTCTCTCTGGGTCCATCTATTTCCTCTGGACACATCCCTTTCCTCAGATCCCTCTGTTCCCTCTAGGTCCATCCCTTCCCTCTTCATACATCCCTTCCCTCTAGGCCAATCCCTTCCCCCTAACTCCATCCCTTCCCCCTAGCTCCATCCCTTCCCTCTGGATCCATCCCTTCCCTCTGACTCCACCCTTCCCCCTAGCTACAGCCCTTCCCTCTGGATCCATCTCTTCCCTCCGACCCCACCCTTCCCCCTAGCTCCATCCCTTCGTCCTAGCTCCATCTCACCCCTGTAGGTCCATCCCTTCTCTCTGGTTCCATCCCTTCTCTCTGTATCCAACACTTCCCTCCAGGAGAATCCATTCGCTCCAGGTCCCTCCCTTCCCCCAAGTTCTATCTCTTCCCTTCAGGTCCATCCCTTCCCTCTAGCTCCATCCCTTCCCTCTGGATCCATCCCTTCCCTCCAGGTCCATTCCCTCCCTCTAGCTCCATCTCTTCCCTCTTAGTCCATCCCTGCCTCCTAGTTCCATCCTTTCCCCCTAACTCCATCCCTTCCCCCTAGCTCCATTCCTTCCCTCTGGGTCTGTCACTTCCCCCTGGCTCCATCCCTTCCCTCTGGGTCCAGCCCTTCCCTCTAGCTCCTTCCCTTCCCTCTACCTCCATCCCTACCTCCTGTCTCCATCCCTACCTCCTATCTCCATCCCTTCCTTCTAGCTCCATCCCTTCCCTCCAGGTCAATCCCTTCCCCCAAGCTCCATCCCTTCCCTCCGGATCCATCCCTTCCCCAGGCTCATGCCCGGGGACCCCCTTTCCCCATCCCACCCCCTGTCCCCCTGGCTCGCCCTCGCGGCCCCCCAAGCCGGGGTTGGGCTCCGGCCCCCCGGCAGCGCCCAGCACCTCCCCACGCCGTGGGGCTGAGCTCACCTCGGCTCTCCTCGCCGGCAGCCCCGTGGGCTCCCAGCGCCACCAGTGCCACCAGCACGGCCCCAGCTCCCAGCACGCCAGCAGCCCCCATGGTGCTCCCGGCACAGAAGGCAGAGGTGCCGGCACCCCCGAGCCAGACGCACTCTGCCCCAGTGCTGCCCAGTGGCGCCACTGGCAGTCCCAGCGCGGCCCAGTGCGCAGCGCAGCTGGGCAGCATCACTCGTCTCCAGGCAGAGGCGCGGGCGCGCGGCCGTCCGTCTGTCTGCTCCTCAGGGTGCTCTGGGCCGGGGCTCTGCCTGGGAACAGCTGAGGCGCCCTCGGGGCTCCCTGCCATTGGCCCACAGCTTGGAGAGCTTCTCCTGCCCCAGCTGCCCCGTCCTCCTCCTCTGGGGGCATCTCTTCCCCTGGATGCACCACTGCCCTCGGGATCCATCCCTGCCCTCTGGATCCATCCCTTCCCTCTGGGTCCATCCCTTCCCTCTGGATCCATCCCTTCCCTTTTCAACATCTTTATCAATGACCTGGAGGAAGGCATCCAGGGCACCCTCAGCGACTTTGCAGAGGACACTAAGCTGGGAGGAGCTGTCAGTCTCCTGGAGGGTTTTGAGTCTCTAAAGAGATCTGAACAGGCTGGAACGCTGGCATCCAACACTTCCCTCGGGGTCAATCTCTCCCCTCTAGATTTGATAATTCCCTCTGAATCCATAACTTCCCTTTCAATCCCTCTGGGTCCATCCCTTCCCTCTTGCTCCATCCCTTCCCTCTGGGTCCATCCCTCCCCTCTGGATCCATCCATTCAGGCTGGATATTAGGAAAATTTTTTCATGGAAAGGGTCATTGGGCACTGGAACAGGCTGCCCAGGGAGGGGGTTGAGTTTCCTGTAGGTGTTTAAGGGATGGGTGGACGAGGTGCTGAGGTTTAGTGGCCGACAGGAATGGTTGGAGTCGATGATCCAAGAGGCCTTTTCCAACCTGGTAATTCTATCATTCCGCCTCATTCAATCCATCCAGTCTGGATCCAAGCCTTCCCTCTGGGTCTAACACTTGCATCGGGGCCCATCTCTTTCCTCCCATCTTATCATTTCCCTCTAGGTCCATCCCTTCCCTCTAGGTTCATCCCTTCCCCTTTCAACACCTTTATCAATGACCTGGATGAAGGCATCCAGGGCACCCTCAGCGACTTTGCAGAGGACACTAAGCTGGGAGGAGCTGCTGATCTCCTGGTGGATTTTGAGTCTCCAAAGAGATCTGAACAGGCTGGAACGCTGGGATCCACCACTTCCCTTGGGGTCAATCTCTCCCCTCTAGATCCTGTAATTCCCTCTGCATCCGTAGCTTCCCTTTCAATCCATCCCTTTCCTCTGGATCCATAACTTCATTTTCAATCCATCCCTTCCCTCTGGCTCCAACCCTTCCCTCTGGGTCCATCCCGTCCCTCTGGGTCCATCCCGTCCCTCTGGATCCATCTCTTCCCTCAGACCCCACCCTTCCCCCTAGCTCCATCCCTTCGTCCTAGCTCCATCTCACCCCTGTAGGTCCATCCCTTCCCTCTGCTTCCATCCCTTCTCTCTGTATCCAACACTTCCCTCCAGGAGAATCCATTCACTCCAGGTCCATCCCTTCCCCCTGGATCCACCCTTTCCCCCTAGTTCTATCTCTTCCCTCCAGGTCCATCCCTTCCCTCTAGCTCCATCCCTTCCCTCCAGATCCATCCCTTCCCTCCAGGTCCATCCCCTCCCTCTAGCTCCATCTCTTCCCTCTTAGTCCATCCCTGACTCCTAGTTCCATCCCTTCCCCCTAACTCCATCCCTTCCCCCTAGCTCCATTCCTTCCATCTAGGTCTGTCAGTTCCCCCTGGCTCCATCCCTTCCCTCTAGCTCCTTCCCTTCCCTCTACCTCCATCCCTACCACCTGTCTCCATCCCTACCCCCATCTCCATCCATTCCCTCTAGCTCCATCCCTTCCCTCCAGGTCCATCCCTTCACCCAAGCTCCATAACTTCCCCCTAGCTCCATCCCTGCCCTCTGGGTCCATCCCTTCAGGCTGGACATTAGGGAAAAGCATCTCATGGAAAGGGTCATTGGGCACTGGCAGAGGCTGCCCAGGGAGGGGTTTGAGTCACCTTCCTGGAGGGGTTTAAGGGACTGGTGGACGAGGTGCTGAGGGACATGGGTTAGTGATTGATGGGAATGGTTGGACTCGATGATCCAGAGGGTCCTTTCTACCTACTGATTCTGGGATTCTGTGAATTATTGATCCTCCTCTGGGACTTCAACCACCCCGACATCTGCTGGAAAAGTATCCCGGCAAGCTGGGGGCAATCCAGGAGACTCCTGGAGTGCATTGAGGGTCACTTCTTAGCGCAGCTGATAGAGACCCCGACCCGAGGAGATGCAAAACTGGACCTGGTGGTCACCAATACGAGTGAACTCACCAGTGACATTAGGATCAGTGGCAGCCTGGGCTGCAGGGATCGGGCACTGGTGGAGTTCAAGGTCCAGAGGGATAGAATCATAGAATCATAGAATAACCAGGTTGGAAGAGACCCACTGGATCATCGAGTCCAACCATTCCTATCAAACACTAACCTATGTCCCTCAGCACCTTGTCCACCTGTGCCTTAAACACCTCCAGGAAGGTGACTCAACGCCCTCCCTGGGCAGCCTCTGCCAGTGCCCAATGACCCTTTCTGTGAAATTTTTTTTCCTAATATCCAGTCTAAACCACCCCTGGTGGAGCTTGAGGCCATTCCCTCTCGTCCTGTCCCCCGTCCCTTGGGAGAAGAGCCCAGCTCCCTCCTGTCCACAACCTCCTTTCAGGGAGCTGGAGAGAGCAATGAGGTCTCCCCTCAGCCTCCTCTTCTCCAGGATAAACCACCCCAGGTCCCTCAGACCTGTTCTCCAGCCCGTTCACCAGCTTTGTTGCTCTTCTCTGGACTCGCTCCAGAGCCTCAACATCCTTCTTGTGGTGAGGGGCCCAGAACTGACCCCAGGATTCGAGAAGCGATCTCACCAGTGCCGAGTCCAGAGGGAGAAGAACCTCCCTGGCCCTGCTGGTCACACCGTTTCTGATCCAAGCCAAGATGCCATTGGCCTTCTTGGCCTCCTGGGCCACTGCTGGCTCATGTTCAGTCGCTGTCAACCAACACCCCCAGGTCCCTCTCCTCCAGGCAGCTTTCTAGACAGACTTCTCCTAGTCTGTAGCTGCCTAGGGTTGTTGTGCCCCAAGGTGAAGTGAAGAGGGTGGTTAGCAGGACAGGAGCATTAAATTTCCAGAGGGCAGACTTTGATCTCTTCAGCAGGCTGGTTGGCAAAGTCTCATGGGAGACAGTCCTTAAGGGCAAGGGAGCCCACGAGGGCTGGGAGCTCTTCAAAAGGGAAATCCTAGCAGCTCAGGAGAAAGCAATCCCCATGTTCCGGAAAAAAAAAGCCGGCAGGGGAGAAAGCCAGCTTGGTTGAACACAGAGATCTTGAGTGATATCAAGAAGAAGAGAAATGTTTATGGGCTCTGGAATAGGGGACAGGCCTCTTGGGTGGACTACAGGAAGGAAGTGAGATTGTGTAGGGAAAAAATCAGAAGGGCTAAGGCTCAGCTAGAGATCAGATTGGCAAAGTCTGTGAAAGATAACAAAAAATCCTTCTATAAATATATAAATAATAAAAGGAGGACTAGGGAGATCATACAGTCCCTATTGGACACAGAAGGAACAACAGTGACAGGGGATGAGGAAAAGGCTGAGGCACTTAATGCCTTCTTTGCCTCAGTCTTTAATTGTAAAGAAAGTTGTTCCGTCTGTGCACAAACCCAGGAGCTAGAGGAGCAAAATGAGGCTCCCATGATCCAAGAGGAGGTGGTCAGAGCCTTGCTAGCCCGACTAGACACCCACAAGTCTATGGGGCCAGATGGGATTCACCCAAGGGTATTGAAGGAGCTGGCGGGTGTGCTGGCCAAACCCCTTTCCATCATCTTCCAACAGTCCTGGAAGACTGGGGAAGTCCCACTGGACTGGAGGCTGATGTTGTGCCCATCTACAAGAAGGGTCGCAGGGAGGATCCAGGGAACTCCAGGCCTGTCAGTCTGACCTCAGTGCCAGGGAAAGTCATGGAGCAGGTGATCTTGAGTGTGACCATGAAGCACATGCAAGAGAACCGGGTGATCAGGCCCAGTCAACACGGGGTCACAAAAGGCAGGTCTTGCCAGACTAACCTGATCACCTTCTATGACAAAGTGACTCGGCTGCTGGATGAGGGAAAGGCTGTGGATGGATCTTCCTGGACTTCAGTAAAGCCTTTGACACAGTTTCTCACATCATTCTGCTTCTGAAACTGTCACCTCTGGGCTGGACAGGCGCTCACTCTCCTGGGTGGAAAACTGGTTGGCTGGAGGGCCCAGAGAGTGGTGGGAAATGGAGTTAACTCCAGCTGGAGGCCAGTGACAAGTGGTGTCCCCAGGGCTCAGTGCTGGGTCCAGCCCTGTTCAATGTCTTTATCAATGACCTGGATGAAGGCACTGAGTACACCCGGAGCAAGTTTGGGGATGACACTGAGCTGGGTGGAAGCTGGATCTGCTGGAGGGTCGGGAGGCTCCAAAGGGATCTGAACAGGCTGGACCGCTGGGCTGAGACCAATGGGATGAGGTTTAACAAGGCCAGATGCCAGGTCCTGCACTTCAGGCACAACAACCCTGAGCAGCTCCAGACTAGGAGAAGTCTGTCTAGAAAGCTGCCTGGAGGAGAGGGACCTGGGTGTGTTGGTTGACAGCGACTGAACATGAGCCAGCAGGGGCCCAGGTGGCCCAGAAGGCCAATGGCATCTTGGCTTGGATCAGAAACGGCGTGACCAGCAGGGCCAGGGAGGTTCTTCTCCCTCTGGACTCGGCACTGGTGAGACCGCTCCTCGAATCCTGGGGTCAGTTCTGGGCCCCTCACCACAAGAAGGATGTTGAGGCTCTGGAGCGAGTCCAGAGAAGAGCAACAAAGCTGGTGAGGGGGTTGGAGAAGAAGAGGAGCGGCTGAGAGAGCTGGGGGTGTTTGTCCTGGAGAAGAGGAGGCTGAGGGGAGACCTCATTGCTCTCTGCAACTCCCTGAGAGGAGGTTGTGGAGAGGAGGGAGCTGGGCTCTTCTCCCAAGGGCCAAGGGACAGGGCGAGAGGGAATGGCCTCAAGCTCCGCCAGGGGTGGTTTAGACTGGACATTAGGAAAAAATTCTTCACAGAAAGGGTCATTGGGCAGTGGCAGAGGCTGCTCAGGGAGGGCGTTGAGTCCCCTTCCCTGGAGAGGTTTAAGGGACGGGTGGACGAGGTGCTGAGGGACATGGTTTACTGTTTGATAGGAATGGTTGGACTCGATGACCCGGTGGGTCTCTTGCAACCTAGTGATTCTATGATTCTATGACTCTATGATTCAATGAAAAGGCCCTGGGGCGCTGGTCGACAGCGGCCCAACAGGATCCAGCAGTGGCCCCGGAGGCCCAGGTGGCCACCAGCATCCTGGCTGGGGTCACCATGGGGTGTCCAGCAGGCACAGGGATGGGATCGTCCCCTGGGGAGGCCGCACCTCGAACTCTGGGGTCAGTTTTGGGCTCCTCACTCCAAGAGGGACCTGGAGGGGCTGGAGTGCGTCCGGAGAAGGGGATGGAGACCCTGGGAAGGGACGTGGTTTGGGAGTGACCTCGGGTCAAGAGTTGGATTGGATCTGGAAGGACTTTTCCAACCCAACCCATTCCAACGTTCCCTGGTTCCAAGCAAGACCTGGAGGGGCTGGAGAGCATGCGGAGGAGGGACCGGAGCTTGGAGGGGTGTGGAGAGACCGGGAAGGGTGTGAGGGGTCTGAGGGGGCTTTGGTGTGGAGAAGAGGAGCTGAGGGGAGACCTCGTCACCCTCTGCAGCTGGCGGAGAGGAGGTTGGAGCGAGGTGGGTGCTGGTCTCTCCTCCCAAGGAACAAGGGATGGGACGAGAGGGACTGTCCTCCAGTTGGGAGAGGGGAGGGGGAGACGTGAGCTGCACCCACAGGTGGACCCCAGTGCCTCCCAGTCTGCCCAGCTCAGCTCCCAGTGCCTCCCAGTGTCCCCAGCGAGGTTGCAGTGAAGCCCCCAGTGCAGCTCTCAGTGTTTATCAAGCATCGAGGCAGCAGCGGGGGGGCTGGGGGGAGCCCGCAGTGGGGCAGGCGGGGGTCGGGGGGCTGGGGGGCACGGACGGTGCTGGAGCGGCTGCGCAGGAGCTGGGGTTCCTTCAGGAGCTCTGGGGGGGGAAAGGGAGGAGATGAGGGGGGCGGGGACTCCAAACCCCAGGGACCCCAGAGACCCCCAAGGCCCAGGGACACACCAAAACCCAATTGCCCCCAAACCTGAAGGATCTCCAAACCCCAAGTCCCACCAAACCCCAGGGACCCTGCAAATGCCAAGTCCTTGTAGGTCCCAAGGATCCCCAGTCTTCAGATCCCCAAAAGCCAATGTGCTCCACGGCCCCAGGTCCCCCCAGACCCCAATGACCTCCCTAGACCCTGCTGATCCCCCCCAAATCTCAAGTCACCCCAGGTCCCGTGACGTCCCCACATCCCAATGACCCCCCAGAGCCCAATGATCCCCCAAAGCACCAGGTCCCCTGGATCCCAGTGACACACCCAGAGCTCAAATCCCCACATCCCCACCAGACCCCAGACCCCCCAAACCCTATGACCCCCAAACCCCAGCCCCCCTGACCACAATGACCCCCCTACATCCCAGGACTCCCAGGCCCCAAAGTCACCCCAAAAATCTCAGCTCTCCCCAGACTCTAATGATCCCCCAGAGACCCACATCCCCTGAAACCCCGATGACTCCCTAGACCCCAATGACACCCCAAAGCCCAATGGCCCCCCGGACCACAATGATCCCCTCAGACCCCAGCTCCCTCCAGATCCCAATGACCCCTGAAACCCCTGATCCCCCAGACCCCAATAACCCCCCATAACCATGAACCCCCCAAAACCCAATGACCACCTCAGACCCCAGGTCCCTCTAGACCCCAATGATCCCCCAAACCCCAATGAAGCCTCAGACCTCAGCCAACACCCTACCCCAATAATCCCCCTAACCCCAGCCCCCCAAAGATCCCAATGACCCCCTAAACCCCCCGCCCCCCCCCAACCATCCCCCCGCTGACCTTGTTGCGGCCGTAGAGGACGAGCCCCAGCGCCAGGAAGACAAAGCCCAGCACGAAGCCCCCCACCCCCGTCAGCATCTTGCTCCTGGCGCCGTCCGCCTGCAGCTCTGCGGGGCCGAGAGCAGGGGCTCAGGGCTCGGGGGGCCCCGTCCCACTCCCCCTGCCCCCAGCCCAGGCTCTTACCCCACGCCTGGGTGACGGGGCGCTGCAGGCTGGCGTGCTCCACCTGGCACGTGTAGGTGTCCCCGCGCTGCGGGATGCTTTCCAGCATCACCAGCACCTGGTAGGTCCAGTCTCCGTTCTGCATCACGTCCGTGGACACCACGCCCTCCACCTCCTCCTGCCCGTTCTTGAACCACTTCACCTCGATCTCGGCGGGGTAGAAATCCGTCACGGCACAAACCAGCCTGTCGGGCTGGGGCAGGGAGCCCGACTGCACGGGGTGGATTTCCACCTGGGGCTGCACTGGGGGAGAGCGCCAGAGAGCTGCCCCGGGGCTGCCAGAGCCCAGGGGCCACCCAGCCTGGACCAGGGCTCGCCCTCTGCTCCCCAGACAGGGGGCCGGGGGCTCGCGGGGCAGGCCGGGAGGCAGAGAGCACAGAGGCGCTGCTGGGAGAGGGCTCCGACACCCTCAAGGTGAGGCTGGGAAGGACCTTGGAGATGCTCAAGCCCACCCAGAGCTCTCCAGGTATGAGGAACCAGAAACAATTGAATTGCGAGGTTGGGAAAGACCTTGGAGACCCACAAGGCCAACCAGAGCTCTCCAGGTTAGAGGGACTGGAAAGCATTGAATCACTAATTTGGGAAAGACCTTGGAGACCCTGAAGCCCAGTTGGAGCTCTCCATGTACGAGGAATCAGAAAGCATTGAATCGCGAGGTTGGGAAAGAGCTTGGAGATCCTCAAGGCCAATTGGAGCTGTCCAAGTACAAAGAAAAAGAAAGAATTGAATTGTGTGTTTGGAAAAGACCCTGGAGACCCTCAAGCCACTGGAGTTCTCCAGGTTTGAGAGACGAGAAAATATTGAATCGCTAGGTTGGGAAAGATTTGGAGACCCTCAAGGACAACTGGACATGGCCGGGAGCTGGACTGGAGGAGCCCTGGGGGTCCCGTCCAGCCGCGGCCGTGGTGGGGCTGGGGGCCTCGGGGAAGGGTGCGGGGGCTCTGCGCGAGCGCGGCACGGACACGCGCTGCCCTCCTGCGCCCGGGGGCTTGGCTCGTGCCCGACCCCCAGAGAGGGGCTGCCACACACTCACCTCGACGATCCACAACAGAATCCTTTGCCACCGCGTAGTTGTGTCGGCAGAACCTGTCCACTGCAGCCCGTTTATATTGCAGTTTGTCCTGCTGGCTGTTCCAGGATTTGGCTGAAGGCTCGCCCAGGGGGGTGTCGGCCACGAAGACCCCCACATCGCTGTCGAAGTGCACGAGCTGCTCCCGGTTGTAGATGTATCTCTCCACAAACCTCACCTGCTCGGTGCCATTGGTGAAGTAGCACTCGGATTTCTGCTGGTGCTGGAAGAAGCCTGTTGGAGCAGAGCTGGGGTGAGGAGCCGCTGCCCCTTCCCCCTCCAGCGCCCAGCGATGGGGCAGGTGGGAGGATGCCCGGGGACCCCCTTTCATATCCATCCCTTCGCTCTGGATCCGCTCCGAAAATCTAGGTACATACCTTCCCTCTGTATCAAGCCCTTCCCTCTAGCTCCACCCCTTCCCCCTAGCCCCATCCATTCCCTCCAGGTGCATCCCTTCCCCTTGCTCCATCACTTCCCCCCAGCTCCTACCCTTCCCCCTAACTCCATCCCTTCCCCCTAGCTCCATCCCTTCCCTCTGGATCCATCCCTTCCCCAGGCTCATGCCCGGGGACCCCCTTTCCCCATGCCACCCCCTCTCCCCCTGGCTCGCCCTCGCGGCCCCCCAAGCCGGGCTTGGGCTCCGGCCCCCCGGCAGCGCCCAGCACCTCCCCACGCCGTGGGGCTGAGCTCACCTCGGCTCTCGTCGCCGGCAGCCCCGTGGGCTCCCAGCGCCACCAGTGCCACCAGCACGGCCCCAGCTCCCAGCACGCCAGCAGCCCCCATGGTGCTCCCGGCACAGAAGGCAGAGGTGCCGGCACCCCCGAGCCAGCCGCACTCTGCCCCAGTGCTGCCCAGTGGCGCCACTGGCAGTCCCAGCGCGGCCCAGTGCGCTGCGCAGCTGGGCAGCATCACTCGTCTCCAGGCAGAGGCGCGGGCGCGCGGCCGTCCGTCTGTCTGCTCCTCAGGGTGCTCTGGGCCGGGGCTCTGCCTGGGAACAGCTGAGGCGCCCTCGGGGCTCCCTGCCATTGGCCCACAGCTTGGAGAGCTTCTCCTGCCCCAGCTGCCCCGTCCTTCTCCTCTGGGGGCATCTCTTCCCCTGGATGCACCACTGCCCTCTGGATCCATCCCTGCCCTCTGGGTCCATCCCTTCCCTCTGGATCCATCCCTTCCCTCTGCGTCCATCCCTTCCCTCTGGGTCCATCCCTTCCCTCTGGATCCACCACTGCCCTCTGGATCCATCCCTGCCCTCTGGATCCATCCCTTCCCTCTGGGTCCATCCTTTCCCTCTGTCTCCATCCCTGCCCTCTGGGTCCATCCCTTCCCTTTGGTCCATCCATTCAGGCTGGATATTAGGAAAATTTTTTCATGGAAAGGTTCATTGGGCACTGGAACAGGCTGCCCAGGGAGGGGGTTGAGTTTCCTGGAGGTGTTTAAGGGATGGGTGGATGAGGTGCTGAGGTTTAGTGGCCAACAGGAATGGTTGGAGTCAATGATCCAAGAGGCCTTTTCCAACCTGGTGATTCTATCTTCAGTCTCATTCTATATTCTATATTCAGTCTCATTCAATCCATCCTGTCTGGATCCAAGCCTTCCCTCTGGGTCTAACACTTGCATCGGGACCCATCTCTTTCCTCCCATCTTATCATTTCCCTCTAGGTCCATCCCTTCCCTCTAGGTCCATCCCTTCCCTCTGGGTCCATCCCTTCCCTCCGGGTCCATCTCTTCCCCCTGGCTCCATCCCTTTGCCCTAGCTCCATCTCATCCCTCTGGATCCATCCCTTCCCTCTGGATCCATCCCTTCCCTTTTCAACATCTTTATCAATGACCTGGATGAAGGCATCCAGGGCACCCTCAGCGACTTTGCAGAGGACACTAAGCTGGGAGGAGCTGTCAATCTCCTGGTGGGTTTTGAGTCTCCAAAGGGATCTGAACAGGCTGCAACGCTGGGATCCACCACTTCCCTCTGGGTCAATCTCTCCATTCTAGATCCTATAATTCCTTCTGGGTCCATAACTTCCCTTTCAATCCATCCCATCCCTCTGGATCCATGCCTGCCCTCTGGATCCATCCCTGCCCTCTGCATCTATCCCTTCCCTCTGGGTCCATCCCTTCCCTCTGTGTCCATCCCTTCAGGCTGGACATTAGGGAAAAGCATCTCATGGAAAGGGTCATTGGGCACTGGCAGAGGCTGCCCAGGGAGGGGGTTGAGTCACCTTCCCGGAGCGGTTTAAGGGACGGGTGGACGAGGTGCTGAGGGACACGGGTTAGTGATTGATGGGAATGGTTGGACTCAATGATCCAGAGGGTCCTTTCTACCTATTGATTCTGTGATTCTGTGATCTTACTCTGGGACTTCAGCCACCCCGACATCTGCTGGAAAAGTATCCCGGCAAGCTGTGGGCAATCCAGGAGACTCCTGGAGTGCATCGAGGGTCACTTCTTAGCGCAGCTGGTAGAGACCCCGACCCGAGGAGATGCAAAACTAGACCTGGTGGTCACCAATACGAGCGAACTGACCAGTGACATTAGGATCGGTGGCAGCCTGGGCTGCAGGGATCGGGCACTGCTGGAGTTGAAGGTCCAGAGGGATGTGGGACAGGTGAGGAGCATAGTCAGGACACCATTTCAGGAAAGGAGACTCCCAGCTGTTCAAGGAATTACTCAGTAGGATCCCCTGGGATGACGTCCTCCAAGACAAGGGAGCAGAACAGAGCTGGAAGATGGTTTCCGTGCAACACAAGAGCGCTCAGTCCCCGTCTGTAGGAAATCAAGCAGGGAAGGGAAGAGACCGGCGTGTCTGAGTCGAGACCCGCTGGTTAAACTCAAGAAGAAGAGGGAGCCGCACGGGCAGGACAAGCAGGGACGGGGAACCTGGGATGTTCCTCAGGACGCTGCCCGGTTGTGTAGGGATGGAGCCAGGAAGGCCACGGCACAGCTGGAGCTGAACTTGGTGAGGGAAGTGAAGGTCCTGTATGACCAGCTTAGTGGGTAACCTCAACAGTGGACACGGCTGAACCGATGGATGGGATCTACCTGGGCTTCTGTAAAGCCTCTGACATGGTCCCCCCCAGCATCCTTCTCTCTAAACTGGAGAGAGATGGATTTGATGGGTGGATGGTTCAGTGGATAAGAACCTGGTTGGATGGTCGTGTTCGAAGCGTAGTGGTCAATGGCTTCAAGTCCAGATGGAGGATGGTGACCAGTGGTGTCCCTCAGGGGTCCGTACTGGGATCGGTGCTGTTGAATATCTTCAGCAGCGACGCAGACAGCGAGATCGAGGGCCCTCTCAGCAAGTTTGGAGGTGACAGCGAGCTGAGTGGGGCAGGTGCCACACCTGAAGTACGGGATCATCCCGAGGGACCTGGACAGGCTGGAGAAGTGGGGCTGGGAGAGCCTCATGAGGTTCAACAGGGCCAAGTGCAGGGTCCTACACCTGGGTCGGGGCAATCCCCGACTTCAATACACGACGGGGGATGATGGGATGGAGAACAGCATGAGGAGGAGGACTTGGGGTGCTTGGGGAGGAGAACCTCAACCTGAGCCAGCAACGTGTGCTCACAGCCCAGAATCCAAGCGCGTCCTGGGCTGCATCAGAAGCCGCGCGGCCAGCAGGGCGAGGGAGGGGATTGTCCCCTTGGCTCCACTCCGGTGAGACCTCATCTGGAGTGTTGTCTCCACTTCTGGAACCCTCAAGATGAGAAGGAGATGGAGCAGTAGGAACGGGTCCAGAGGAGGCTACAAGGATGAACCGAGGGCTGGAGCATACGAGGACAGGCTGAGAGAGTTGGGGTTGTTCAGCCTGTAGAAGAGAAGGCTCCGAGGAGACCTTAGAGCAGCTTCCAGTGCCTGAAGGGGCTCCAAGAGAGCTGGGGAGGGGCTGTTCCCAAAGGCTTGGGGTGACAGGACAAGGGACAATGGGGATAAACTGGAGAGGGGCAGAGTTCGACTGGACATGAGGAGAAATCTCTTCACCATGAGGATGGGGAGGAACTGGAACAGGTTGCCCCGGAAGGTTGCATCTGCCCCATCCCTGGAGGGGTTCCAGGCCAGGTTGGATGGGGGATTGGAGCCCCTGATCCAGTGGGAGGTGTCCCTGCCCAGGGCCACAGGGCTGCGACTGGATGAGCTTTAAGGTCTCCCACAACCCAAACCATTCTAGGATTCTGTGACTCTATCACTCTACGATAATAACACGAAAATCAGTCCTTGGGAAGGAAAAGAATGTTGGTAAATTTGTAGATGGGAAATCTCTCCAGTCCCAGCTCTGGTCTCGCTGCCCACGGCTGATGGAGATGACGGCCCCGCGGTGCCCAGGCTGGGTGAGGGATGCTGGCTTCCCAGAACTCCCAGCATGGGATTGGTTGGGTTGGAAGGGACCTCCAAGCCCATCCAGGTCCCATCCTGGTGGTGCTAATGCTGATGGCGATGGAGATCCTGGAATTGTGGAATGGTTTGGATTGTGAGAGACCTCAAAGCTCATCTAGTTTGACTCGTGGTGGTGCTAATGCTGATTGTGATGGAGATCATGGAATGGTTTGGGTTGGAAGGAACCTCCAAGCCCATCCAGATCCTCCCCCGGCCATGGGCAGGGACAACTCCCACTGGATCAGGGGCTCCAAAGCTCCTCCAGCCTGAACCCCTCCAGGGATGGGGCAGCCCGGGTTTCTCTGGCTTCCTGGGCCAGGGCCTCCCCTCCTTCATTCCCATCCCTTCTGGTGGGAAAAGGCCCTGGGGCGCTGGTCGACAGCGGCCCAACAGGATCCAGCAGTGGCCACAGAGGCCCAGGTGGCCACCAGCATCCTGGCTGGGGTCACCATGGGGTGTCCAGCAGGCACAGGGATGGGATCGTCCTCTGGGGAGGCCGCACCTGGAACCCTGGGGTCAGTTTTGGGCTCCTCACTCCAAGAGGGACCTGGAGGGGCTGGAGAGCGTCCGGAGAAGGGGATGGAGACCCTGGGAAGGGACGTGGTTTGGGAGTGACCTCGGGTCAAGAGTTGGATTGGATCTGGAAGGACTTTTCCAACCCAACCCATTCCAATGTTCCCTGGTTCCAAGCAAGACCTGGAGGGGCTGGAGAGCGTGCGGAGAAGGGACCGGAGCTGGGAGGGGTGTGGAGAGGCCGGGAAGGGTGTGAGGGATCTGAGGGGGCTTTGGTGTGGAGAAGAGGAGCTGAGGGGAGACCTCGTCGCTCTCTGCAGCTGGCGGGGAGGAGGTTGGAGCGAGGTGGGTGCTGGTCTCTTCTCCCAAGGAACAAGGGATGGGACGAGAGGGACCGTCCTCCAGTTGGGAGAGGGGAGGGGGAGACGTGAGCTGCACCCACAGCTGGATCCCAGTGCCTCCCAGTCTGCCCATCTCCCTCCCAGTGCCTCCCAGTCTCCCCATCTCCCTCCCAGTGCCTCCCAGTGTCCCCAGCGAGGTTGCAGTGAAGCCCCCAGTGCAGCTCTCAGTGTTTATCAAGCATCGAGGCAGCAGCGGGGGGGCTGGGGGGAGCCCGCAGTGGGGCAGGTGGGGGTCGGGGGGCTGGGGGGCACGGACGGTGCTGGAGCGGCTGCGCAGGAGCTGGGGTTCCTTCAGGAGCTCTGGGGGGGGAAAGGGAGGAGATGAGGGGGGCGGGGACTCCAAACCCCAGGGACCCCAGAGACCCCCAAGGCCCAGGGACACACCAAAACCCAATTGCCCCCAAACCTGAAGGATCCCCAAACCCCAAGTCCCACCAAACCCCAGGGACCCTGCAAATGCCAAGTCCCTGTAGATCCCAAGGATCCCCAGTCTTCAGATCCCCAAAAGCCAACGTGCTCCACGGCCCCAGGTCCCCCCAGACCCCAATGACCTCCCTAGACCCTGCTGATCCCCCCAAATCTCAAGTCACCCCAGGTCCCGTGACGTCCCCACATCCCAATGACCCCCCAGAGCCCAATGATCCCCCAAAGCACCAGGTCCCCTGGATCCCAATGACACACCCAGAGCTCAAATCCCCACATCCCCACCAGACCCCAGCCCCCCCAAAACCTATGTCCCCCAAACCCCAGCTCCCTCCTGATCCCAGTGAACCCCAAACCCCAGACCCCCCAGACCCCAATGACCCCCCACACCCCAGGACTCCCAGGCCCCAAAGTCACCCCAAAAATCTCAGCTCTCCCCCGACTCCAATGATCCCCCAAAGACCCAGGTCCCCAGAAACCCCGCTGACTCCCTGGATCCCAATGACACCCCAGAGCCCAATGGACCCCGGACCACAATGATCCCCTCAGACCCCAGCTCCCCCCAGATCCCAATGACCCCTGAAACCCCAGATCCCCCAGACCCCAATAACCCCCCATACCCCTGACCCCCCTCCAAAACCCCAATGACCAGCTCAGACCCCAGGTCCCTCTAGACCCCAATGATCCCCAAAACCCCAATGAAGCCTCAGACCTCAGCCAACCCCATACCCCAATAATCACCGTAACCCCAGCTCCCCCAAGATCCAAATGACCCACTAAACCCCAATGAAACCCAAAACCCCAATGACCTCCCAGACCCCAATGACACTCCAAATTCTCCCCCCCGCCGCCACCATCCCCCCGCTGACCTTGTTGCGGCCGTAGAGGACGAGCCCCAGCGCCAGGAAGACGAAGCCCAGCACGAAGCCCCCCACCCCCGTCAGCATCTTGCTCCTGGCGCCGTCCGCCTGCAGCTCTGCGGGGCCGAGAGCAGGGGCTCAGGGCTCGGGGGGCCCCGTCCCACTCCCCCTGCCCCCAGCCCAGGCTCTTACCCCACGCCTGGGTGACGGGGCGCTGCAGGCTGGCGTGCTCCACCTGGCACGTGTAGGTGTCCCCGCGCTGCGGGATGCTTTCCAGCATCACCAGCACCTGGTAGGTCCAGTCTCCGTTCTGCATCACGTCCGTGGACACCACGCCCTCCACCTCCTCGTGCCCGTTCTTGAACCACTTCACCTCGATCTCGGCGGGGTAGAAATCCGTCACGGCACAAACCAGCCTGTCGGGCTGGGGCAGGGAGCCCGACTGCACGGGGTGGATTTCCACCTGGGGCTGCACTGGGGGAGAGCGCCAGAGAGCTGCCCCGGGGCTGCCAGAGCCCAGGGGCCACCCAGCCTGGACCAGGGCTCGCCCTCTGCTCCCCAGACAGGGGGCCGGGGGCTCGCGGGGCAGGCCGGGAGGCAGAGAGCACAGAGGCGCTGCTGGGAGAGGGCTCCGACACCCTCAAGACCAGCCGGAGCTCTCCAGGGGCGAGAAAGCATGGAATGGCGAGGCTGGGAAGGACCTTGGAGACCCTCAAGCCCAAATGGAATGACTGTCCAGGTATGAGGAACCAGACAGCAATGAATTGCTAGGTTGGGAAAGACCTTGGAGACCCTCAAGGCCAACCAGAGCTCTCCAGGTTAGAGGGACTGGAAATCATTGAATCAATAATTTGGGAAAGACGTTGGAGACCCTGAAGCCCAGTTGGAGCTCTCCATGTACGAGGAATCAGAAAGCATTGAATCGCGAGGTTGGGAAAGAGCTTGGAGATCCTCAAGGCCAACTGGAGCTGTCCAAGTACAAAGAAAAAGAAAGAATTGAATTGTGTGTTTGGAAAAGACCCTGGAGACCCTCAAGCCACTGGAGTTCTCCAGGTTTGAGAGACAAGAAAATATTGAATCGCTAGGTTGGGAAGGATTTGGAGACCCTCAAGGACAACTGGACATGGCCGGGAGCTGGACTGGAGGAGCCCTGGGGGTCCCGTCCAGCCGCGGCCGTGGTGGGGCTGGGGGCCTCGGGGAAGGGCGCGGGGGCTCTGTGCGAGCGCGGCACGGACACGCGCTGCCCTCCTGCGCCCGGGGGCTTGGCTCGTGCCCGACCCCCGGAGAGGGGCTGCCACGCGCTCACCTCGACGATCCACAACAGAATCCTTTGCCACCTCGTAGTTGTGTCGGCAGAACCTGTCCACCTCAGCTCGATTATACTGCAGGATGTCCTCCTGGCTGTTCCAGTATTTGGCATCAGGCTCGCCCAGGGGGGTGTCGGCCATGAAGACCCCCACATCGCTGTCGAAGTGCACGTGCTGCTCCCGGTTGTAGATGTGTCTCTCCACAAACCTCACCCGCTCGGTGCCGTTGGTGAAGTAGCAGTCGGCTTTACCCTGGTACTGGAAGAATCCTGTTGGTGCAGAGCTGGGGTGAGGAGCCGCTGCCCCTTCCCCCTCCGGCGCCCAGCGATGGGGCAGGTGGGAGGAGGCCCGGGGACCCCCTTTCAAATCCATCCCTTGCCTCTGGATCCACTCCCAAAATCTAGGTACATACCTTCCCTCTGGATCCATCCCTTCCCTCTAGCTCCATCCCTTCCCCCTAGCCCCATCCATTCCTTCCAGGGCCATCCCTTCCCCCCAACTCCATCCCTTCCCCTAGCTCCATCCCTTCCCTCTGGATCCAGCCCTTCCTTCTAGCTCCACCCCTTCCCCCTAGCCCCATCACTTCCCCCTAACTCAATCCCTTCCCCCCAGGGCTCTGCCTGGGAACAGCTGAGGCGCCCTCGGGGCTCCCTGCCATTGGCCCACAGCTTGGAGAGCTTCTCCTGCCCCAGCTGCCCCGTCCTTCTCCTCTGGGGGCATCTCTTCCCCTGGATGCACCACTGCCCTCTGGATCCATCCCTGCCCTCTGGGTCCATCCCTGCCCTCTGGATCCATCCCTTCCCCCTGGATCCATCCCTGCCCTCTAGGTCTGTCACTTACCCCTGGCTCCATCCCTTCCCTCTGGATCCAGCCCTTCCCTCTAGCTCCTTCCCTTCCCTCTGCCTCTATCCCTACCTCCTGTCTCCATCCCTACCCCCTATCTCCATCCCTTCCTTCTAGCTCCATCCCTTCCCTCCAGGTCAATCCTTTCCCCCAGGCTCCCTCAATTCCCTCCAGCTCCATCCCTTCCCCCTAGCTCCATCCCTTCCCTCTGGATCCATCCCTTCCCTCTGGATCCATCCCTGCCCTCTGGGTCCATCCCTGCCCTCTGGATCCATCCCTTCCCCCTGGATCCATCCCTGCCCTCTAGGTCTGTCACTTACCCCTGGCTCCATCCCTTCCCTCTGGATCCAGCCCTTCCCTCTAGCTCCTTCCCTTCCCTCTACCTCTATCCCTACCTCCTGTCTCCATCCCTACCCCCTATCTCCATCCCTTCCTTCTAGCTCCATCCCTTCCCTCCAGGTCAATCCCTTCCCCCAGGCTCCCTCAATTCCCTCCAGCTCCATCCCTTCCCCCCAGCTCCATCCCTTCCTTCTGGATCCATCCCTTCCCTCTGGATCCAGCCCTTCCCCAGGCTCATGCCCGGGGACCCCCTTTCCCCATGCCACCCCCTCTCCCCCTGGCTCGCCCTCGCGGCCCCCCAAGCCGGGCTTGGGCTCCGGCCCCCCGGCAGCGCCCAGCACCTCCCCACGCCGTGGGGCTGAGCTCACCTCGGCTCTCCTCGCCGGCAGCCCCGTGGGCTCCCAGCGCCACCAGTGCCACCAGCACGGCCCCAGCTCCCAGCACGCCAGCAGCCCCCATGGTGCTCCCGGCACAGAAGGCAGAGGTGCCGGCACCCCCGAGCCAGCCGCACTCTGCCCCAGTGCTGCCCAGTGGCGCCACTGGCAGTCCCAGCGCGGCCCAGTGCGCAGCGCAGCTGGGCAGCATCACTCGTCTCCAGGCAGAGGCGCGGGCGCGCGGCCGTCCGTCTGTCTGCTCCTCAGGGTGCTCTGGGCCGGGGCTCTGCCTGGGAACAGCTGAGGCGCCCTCGGGGCTCCCTGCCATTGGCCCACAGCTTGGAGAGCTTCTCCTGCCCCAGCTGCCCCGTCCTTCTCCTCTGGGGGCATCTCTTCCCCTGGATGCACCACTGCCCTCTGGATCCATCCCTTCCCTCTGGGTCCATCCCTTCCCTCTGGGTCCATCCCTGCCCTCTGGGTCCATCCCTGCCCTCTGGATCCATCCCTTCCCTCTAGATCCATCCCTTCCCTCTGGATCCATCCCTTCCCTCTGCGTCCATCCCTTCCCTCTGGGTCCATCCCTTCCCTCTGGGTCCATCCCTTCCTTCTGGGTCCATCCCTTCCCTCTAGATCCATCCCTTCCCTCTGGATCCATCCCTTCCCTCTGCGTCCATCCCTTCCCTCTGGGTCCATCCCTTCCCTCTGGGTCCATCCCTTCCTTCTGGGTCCATCCCTTCCCTCTAGATCCATCCCTTCCCTCTGGATCCATCCCTTCCCTCTGGGTCCATCCCTTCCTTCTGGGTCCATCCCTTCCCTCTGGATCCATCCCTGCCCTCTGGATCCATCCCTTCCCTCTGGGTCCATCCTTTCCCTCTGTGTCCATCCCTGCCCTCTGGATCCATCCCTTCAGGCTGGATATTAGGAAAATTTTTTCATGGAAAGGGTCATTGGGCACTGGAACAGGCTGCCCAGGGAGGGGGTTGAGTTTCCTGGAGGTGTTTAAGGGATGGGTGGACGAGGTGCTGAGGTTTAGTGGCCGACAGGAATGGTTGGACTCGATGATCCAAGAGGCCTTTTCCAACCTGGCGATACTATCATTCTGTCTCGTTCAATCCATCCTGTCTGGATCCAAGCCTTCCCTCTGGGTCTAACACTTGCATCGGGACCCATCTCTTTCCTCCCATCTTATCATTTCCCTCTAGGTCCATCCCTTCCCTCTAGGTCCATCCCTTCCCTCTGGGTCCATCCCTTCCCTCTGGATCCATCTCTTCCCTCTGGATCCATCCCTTCCCTTTTCAACATCTTTATCAATGACCTGGAGGAAGGTCCAGGAGACTCCTGGAGTGCATTGAGGGTCACTTCTTAGCGCAGCTGGTAGAGACCTCGACCCGAGGAGATGCAAAACTGGACCTGGTGGTCACCAATACGAGCGAACTGACCAGCGACATTAGAATCGGTGGCAGCCTGGGCTGCAGGGATCGGGCACTGGTGGAATCCAAGGTCCAGAGGGATAGAATCCTAGAATCATAGAATAACCAGGTTGGAAGAGACCCACCGGATCATCGAGTCCAACCATTCCTATCAAACACTAAACCATGTCCCTTAGCACCTCGTCCACCAGTCCCTTAAACCCCTCCAGGGAAGGTGACTCAAGCCCCTCCCTGGGCAGCCTCTGCCAGCGCCCAATGACCCTTTCTGTGAAGAATTTTTTCCTAATGTCCAGCCTGAACCTCCCCTGGTGGAGCTTGAGGCCATTCCCTCTCGTCCTGTCCCCTGTCCCTTGGGAGAAGAGCCCAGCTCCCTCCTCTCCACAACCTCCTTTCAGGGAGCTGGAGAGAGCAATGAGGTCTCCCCTCAGCCTCCTCTTCTCCAGGATAAACACCCCCAGCTCTCTCAGCCGCTCCTCTTCTTCTCCAGCCCCCTCACCAGCTTTGTTGCTCTTCTCTGGACTCGCTCCAGAGCCTCAACATCCTTCTTGTGGTGAAGGGCCCAGAACTGACCCCAGGATTCGAGGAGCGGTCTCCCCAGTGCCGAGTCCAGAGGGAGAAGAACCTCCCTGGACCTGCTGGCCACGCCGTGTCTGATCCAAGCCAAGATGCCATTGGCCTTCTGGGCCACCTGGGCCACTGCTGGCTCATGTTCAGTCGCTGTCAACCAACACCCCCAGGTCCCTCTCCTCCAGGCAGCTTTCTAGACAGACTTCTCCCAGTCTGTGTCTGCTCAGGGTTGTTGTGCCCCAAGTGCAGGACCTGGCATTTGGCCTTGTTAAACCTCATCCCATTGGACTCAGCCCAGCGGTCCAGCCTGTTCAGATCCCTTTGGAGCCTCCCAACCCTCCAGCAGATCGACACATCCACCCAGCTTAGTGTCGTCCGCAAACTTGCTAAAGGTGCACTCGATGCCTTCACCCAGGTCATTGATAAAGACATTAAACAGGGCTGGACCCAGCACTGAGCCCTGGGGAACCCCACTTGTCACTGGCCTCCAGCTGGAGTTAACTCCATTTCCCACCACTCTCTGGGCCCTCCAGCCAACCAGTTTTCCACCCAGGAAAGTGTGCGCCTCTCCAGGCCAGAGGTGACAGTTTCCGAAGCAGAATGCTGTGAGAAACTGTGTCAAAGGCTTTACTGAAGTCCAGGAAGATCCATCCACAGCCTTTCCCTCATCCAGCAGCCGAGTCACTTTGTCATAGAAGGCGATCAGGTTAGTTTGGCAAGACCTGCCTTTTGTGACCCCGTGTTGACTGGGCCTGATCACCCGGTTCTCTTGCATGTGCTTCATGATCGCACTCAAGATCACCTGCTCCATGACTTTCCCTGGCCCTGAGGTCAGACTGACAGGCCTGGAGTTCCCTGGATCCTCCCTGCGACCCTTCTTGTAGACGGGCACAACATCAGCCTCCAGTCCAGTGGGACTTCCCCAGTCTTCCAGGACTGTTGGAAGATGATGGAAAGGGGTTTGGCCAGCACACCCGCCAGCTCCTTCAATACCCTTGGGTGAATCCCGTCCGGCCCCATAGACTTGTGGGTGTCTAGTCGGGCTAGCAAGGCTCTGACCACCTCCTCCTGGATCACGGGAGCCTCATTCTGCTCCTCTAGCTCCTGGGTTTGTGCACAGACGGAACGACTCTCTTTACAATTAAAGACTGAGGCAAAGAAGGCATTAAGTACCTCAGCCTTTTCCTCATCCCCTGTCACTGTTGTTCCTTCTGCGTCCAATAGGGACTGTATGGTCTCCCTAGTCCTCCTTTTATTATTTATATATTTATAGAAGGATTTTTTGTTATCTTTCACAGACTTTGCCAATCTGATTTCTAGTTGAGCCTTAGCCCTTCTGATTTTTTCTCTGCACAATCTCACCTCCCTCCTGTAGTCCACCCAAGAGGCCTGTCCCCTCTTCCAGAGCCCATAAACATTTCTCTTCTTCTTGATATCACTCAAGATCTCTCTGTTCAACCAAGCTGGCTTTCTCCCCTGACGGCTTTTTTTCCAGAACATGGGGATGGCTTTCTCCTGAGCTGCTAGGATTTTTCTCCTGAGCTGCTAGGATGTGGGACAGGTGAGGAGTATAGTCAGGACACCATTTCAGGAAAGCAGACTCCCAGCTGGTCAAGGAATTACTCAGTAGGATCCCCTGGGATGACGTCCTCCAAGACAAGGGAGCAGAACAGAGCTGGAAGATGGTTTCCGTGCAACACAAGAGCGCTCAGTCCCCGTCTGTAGGAAATCAAGCAGGGAAGGGAAGAGACCGGCGTGTCTGAGTCGAGACCCGCTGGTTAAACTCAAGAAGAAGAGGGAACCGCACGGGCAGGACAAGCAGGGACGGGGAACCTGGGATGTTCCTCAGGACGCTGCCCGGTTGTGTAGGGATGGAGCCAGGAAGGCCACGGCACAGCTGGAGCTGAACTTGGTGAGGGAAGGGAAGACCAACGAGAAGAACTTCTACAGGTCCATCCACCAAAAGAGGAAGGTCAAAGAGAACCTATCCCACTGATGGTTGGAAACGGTGATCACGGCTCAGCAGACGAGGAGAAGGCTGAGGGACTTAACTACGTTTCTGCTCAGTCTTCGCTGATAACCGCTCTCCTCTCCCCTCCCGCGTCATGGGACAGCAGGATGGTGACCAGGGGGATAAACCCTCTCCCACTGTAGAGGAGGATCAGGTTCATGACCAGCTGAGGAACCCGAACATTTATAAGTCTATGGGAGCTGAGGAGCTGCACCCCGGAGTCCTGAGGGGACTGGCAGATGGGTTGCACAGCCACTCTCCGTGATATCTGAAAAGTCACGGCAGGTGGGAGAAGTCCCTGGGGACTGGAAGAAGGGTAACGTCGTGCCTGTTGTTAAAAAGGGAACGCAAGTCAGGGGATCACTGACCTGCCAGCCTCCCCCCTGTGCCTGGGGAGATCGTGGGACAGATGCTCCTAGAAGCTCTGCTCAAGCCCATGGAGGACAGGGAGGTGATTAACGGCAGCCAGCACGGCTTCACCAGGGGAAGGTCCCGTATGACCAGCTTAGTGGGTGACCTCAGCAGTGGACACGGCTGAACCGATGGATGGGATCTACCTGGGCTTCTGCAAAGCCTCTGACATGGTCCCCCCCAGCATCCTTCTCTCTAAACTGGAGGGAGATGGATTTGATGGGTGGATGGTTCAGGGGATAAGAAGGTGGTTGGAGGGTCGTGTTCGAAGCGTAGTGGTCAATGGCTTCAAGTCCAGATGGAGGATGGTGACCAGTGGTGTCCCTCAGGGGTCCGTACTGGGATCGGTGCTGTTGAATATCTTCATCAGTGACGCAGACAGCGAGATCGAGGGCCCTCTCAGCAAGTTTGGAGGTGACAGCCAGCTGAGTGGGGCAGTTGCCACACCTGAAGGACGGGATCATCCCGAGGGACCTGGACAGGCTGGAGAAGTGGGGCTGGGAGAACCTCATGGGGTTCAACAGGGCCAAGTGCAGGGTCCTACACCTGGGTCGGGGCAATCCCCGACTTCAGTGCACGATGGGGGATGATGGGATGGAGAACAGCATGAGGAGGAGGACTTGGGGTGTTGGGGGAGGAGAACCACAACGTGAGCCGGCAACGTGTGCTCATAGCCCAGAATCCAAGCGCGTCCTGGGCTGCATCAGAAGCCGCGCGGCCAGCAGGGCGAGGGAGGGGATTGTCCCCTCGGCTCCACTCCGGTGAGACCTCATCTGGAGTGTTGTCTCCACTTCTGGAACCCTCAAGATGAGAAGGAGATGGAGCAGTAAGAACGGGTCCAGAGGAGGCTACAAGGATGAACCGAGGGCTGGAGCATACGAGGACAGGCTGAGAGAGTTGGGGTTGTTCAGCCTGGAGAAGAGAAGGCTCCGAGGAGACCTTAGAGCAGCTTCCAGTGCCTGAAGGGGCTCCAAGAGAGCTGGGGAGGGGCTGTTCCCAAAGGCTTGGGGTGACAGGACAAGGGACAATGGGGATAAACTGGAGAGGGGCAGAGTTTGACTGGACATAAGGAGAAATCTCTTCACCATGAGGATGGGGAGGAACTGGAACAGGTTGCCCCGGAAGGTTGCATCTGCCCCATCCCTGGAGGGGTTCCAGGCCAGGTTGGATGGGGCATTGGAGCCCCGGATCCAGTGGGAGGTGTCCCTGCCCAGGGCCAGAGGGCTGCGACTGGATGAGCTTTAAGGTCTCCGCCAACCCAAACCATTCTATGATTCTGTGACTCTATCACTCTACGATAATAACACGAAAATCAGTCCTTGGAAAAGAAAAGAATGTTGGAAAATTTATAGATGGGAAATCTCTTCAGTCCCAGCTCTGGTCTCGCTGCCCACGGCTGATGGAGATGACGGCCCCGTGGTGCCCAGGCTGGGTGAGGGATGCTGGCTTCCCAGAACTCCCAGCATGGGATGGGTTGGGTTGGAAGGGACCTCCAAGCCCATCCCGATCCTCCCCCGGCCATGGGCAGGGACAACTCCCACTGGATCAGGGGCTCCAAAGCTCCTCCAGCCTGAACCCCTCCAGGGATGGGGCAGCCCGGGTTTCTCTGGCTTCCTGGGCCAGGGCCTCCCCTCCTTCATTCCCATCCCTTCTGGTAGGAAAAGGCCCTGGGGCGCTGGTCGACAGCGGCCCAACAGGATCCAGCAGTGGCCCCGGAGGCCCAGGTGGCCACCAGCATCCTGGCTGGGGTCACCATGGGGTGTCCAGCAGGCACAGGGATGGGATCGTCCCCTGGGGAGGCCGCACCTGGAACCCTGGGGTCAGTTTTGGGCTCCTCACTCCAAGAGGGACCTGGAGGGGCTAGAGCGTGTCCGGAGAAGGGGATGGAGACCCTGGGAAGGGACGTGGTTTGGGAGTGACCTCGGGTCAAGAGTTGGATTGGATCTGGAAGGACTTTTCCAACCCAACCCATTCCAATGTTCCCTGGTTCCAAGAGGGACCTGGAGGGGCTGGAGAGCGTGTGGAGAAGGGACCGGACCTGGGAGGGGTGTGGAGAGGCCGGGAAGGGTCTGAGGGATCTGAGGGGGCTTTGGTGTGGAGAAGAGGAGCTGAGGGGAGACCTCGTCGCTCTCTGCAGGTGGCGGAGAGGAGGTTGGAGCGAGGTGGGTGCTGGTCTCTCCTCCCAAGGAACAAGGGATGGGACGAGAGGGACCGTCCTCCAGTTGGGAGAGGGGAGGGGGAGACCTGAGCTGCACCCTCAGGTGGATCCCAGTGCCTCCCAGTCTGCCCAGCTCAGCTCCCAGAGCCTCCCAGTGTCCCCATCTCCCTCCCAGTGCCTCCCAGTGTCCCCAGCGAGGTTGCAGTGAAGCCCCCAGTGCAGCTCTCAGTGTTTATCAAGCATCGAGGCAGCAGCGGGGGGGCTGGGGGGAGCCCGCAGTGGGGCAGGCGGGGGTCGGGGGGCTGGGGGGCACGGGCGGCGCTGGAGCGGCTACGCAGGAGCTGGGGTTCCTTCAGGAGCTCTGGGGGGGAAAGGGAGGAGATGAGGGGGGCAGGGACCCCAAACCCCAGGGAACCACCACAATCCAGAGACCCCCAAACCCCAAGTGCCCCCAAACACCAGGAACCCCTCAAACCCCAGATCCCCCCCGACCTCATGGACCCCCAGTCCCTAGGTCTCCACAAGCCCTTGGGATCTCTCGAGGTCCTGGAACCCCCAGAGACCTGAGGGACTTTCCCAAACCCCAGGGACTCGGGGACTCAAACCCCAGGGATCCCCCAAAACCCATGTGCCCGCAAACCTGGAGGATTCCCAAGTCCCACCAAACCCCAAGGATCCCGAAACCCTAGAAACACCCAACGCCCCAGATCCCTTAAACCCTAGGGACCCCCAGACTCCAGGGACCCCAAAACCAAAGAGAACCCCAGATCACAATGACCCCCCGCCCCAAGCCCCAGGCCTCCCCAGGACCCAGTGATCTCCCAGACCCTAATGACTCCCCAAAGACCCAGGTCCCCACAGACCCTAATGACGCCCCCAGACTCCAATGACTCCCCAAAACCCCAGATCCCCCCAAGACCCTAATGACATCCCCAGACCCCAATGAACCCCCAGAACGAAATGACCCCCCAGACCCCAATGATCCTCCAAAGTCCAGGTCCTCCCAGACCCCAATAACCCCCAAGACCCCAATGAACCCCCAAACCCCAGCACTCCCATACCCCAAAGACCCCCTCTCAAATCCCAGGTCCCCCCAGAACCCAATGATCCCCCAGACCTCAATGACCCCCAAAAGCCCCAGATGCCCCCAAAACCCAGTGAGCCCCAAGAACACAAAGGTCCCCCAACCCCCACATCCCCACCAAACCCCAGACGCCTCAAACCCCCAGATCCCACCAGATCCCAAAGACCCCTGAAATCCCAGGTCCCCCCAGAACCCAATGAACCCCCAGACCTCAATGACCCCCAAAAGCCCCAGATGCCCCCAAAACCCAGTGAGCACCAAGAACTCAAGGGCCCCCCAATCCCCACATCCCCACCAAACCCCAGACGCCTCAAACCCCCAGATCCCACCAGATCCCAAAGACCCCCGAAGTCCCAGGTCCCCCCAGAACCCAATGAACCCCCAGACCCCATTGACCCCCAGACCACAATGACTCTCCAGACCCCTATGACCCCCAAACCCCTGCCCCCTGTCCCCCGCTGACCTTGTTGCGGCCGTAGAGGACGAGCCCCAGCGCCAGGAAGACGAAGCCCAGCACGAAGCCCCCCACCCCCGTCAGCATCTTGCTCCTGGCGCCGTCCGCCTGCAGCTCTGCGGGGCCGAGAGCAGGGGCTCAGGGCTCGGGGGGCCCCGTCCCACTCCCCCTGCCCCCAGCCCAGGCTCTTACCCCACGCCTGGGTGACGGGGCGCTGCAGGCTGGCGTGCTCCACCTGGCACGTGTAGGTGTCCCCGCGCTGCGGGATGCTTTCCAGCATCACCAGCACCTGGTAGGTCCAGTCTCCGTTCTGCATCACGTCCGTGGACACCACGCCCTCCACCTCCTCGTGCCCGTTCTTGAACCACTTCACCTCGATCTCGGCGGGGTAGAAATCCGTCACGGCACAAACCAGCCTGTCGGGCTGGGGCAGGGAGCCCGACTGCACGGGGTGGATTTCCACCTGGGGCTGCACTGGGGGAGAGCGCCAGAGAGCTGCCCCGGGGCTGCCAGAGCCCAGGGGCCACCCAGCCTGGACCAGGGCTCGCCCTCTGCTCCCCAGACAGGGGGCCGGGGGCTCGCGGGGCAGGCCGGGAGGCAGAGGGCACAGAGGCGCTGCTGGGAGAGGGCTCCGACACCCTCAAGCCCAGCCGGAGCTCTCCAGGGGTGAGAAAGCATGGAATGGCGAGGCTGGGAAGGACCTTGGAGATGCTCAAGCCCAAATGGAATGACTGTCCAGGTATGAGGAACCAGACAGCAATGAATTGCTAGGTTGGGAAAGACCTTGGAGACCCTCAAGGCCAACCAGAGCTCTCCAGGTTAGAGGGACTGGAAAGCATTGAATCACTAATTTGGGAAAGACCTTGGAGACCCTGAAGCCCAGTTGGAGCTCTCCATGTACGAGGAATCAGAAAGCATTGAATCGCAAGGTTGGGAAAGAGCTTGGAAATCCTCAAGGCCACCTGGAGCTCTCCAGGAGCGAGAAGCCATTGAATCACAATGTGGGGAAAGACCTTGGAAACCCTCATGCTCAGCCTGGAGAAGCTTTACAGCAAAGAGGAACCAGAAAGCATTGAATCACGAGGTTGGGAAAGACTTTGGAGACCTTCAAACCCAACCAGTACGAACTCTCCAGGTACGAGAGACCAGAAAATATTGAATCGCTAGGTTGGGAAGGACCTTGGAGACCCTCAAGGTCAACTGGACGCGGCCACTGCTAACCCAGATCTCCGAGCACTTCATCTGCCCGGCTTGGGAACCCCTCCAGGGATGGGGACTCCACCACCTCCCTGCGCAGCCGTTCCAGGGCCTGAGAGCCCTTCTGGGGAAGAAAGTTGTGCTGCCGTCCAAGCCGAACCCCTGTGGCCACCACCCAGCCCCGTCCTCGTCCAGCGGGTCGGTCTCTTCTCGCCAGGAACAAGCGATGGGATGAGAGGAACCCCCTGCGGCTGGGCCAGGGGAGGTTTGGGCTGGAGACTGGGCTGTGGGCAGGGCCGGGAGCTGGACTGGAGGAGCCCTGGGGGTCCCGTCCAGCCGCGGCCGTGGTGGGGCTGGGGGCCTCGGGGAAGGGCGCGGGGGCTCTGCGCGAGCGCGGCACGGACACGCGCTGCCCTCCTGCGCCCGGGGGCTTGGCTCGTGCCCGACCCCCGGAGAGGGGCTGCCACGCGCTCACCTCGACGATCCACAACAGAATCCTTTGCCACCTCGTAGTTGTGTCGGCAGAACCTGTCCACTGCAGCTCGTCTTTCCTCCAGGATGTCCTCCTGGCTGTTCCAGTATTTGGCATCAGGCTCGCCCAGGGGGGTGTCGGCCACGAAGACCCCCACAGCGCTGTCGAAGTGCACGTGCTGCTCCCGGTTGTAGATATCTCTGTACACATACCTCACCCGCTCGGTGCCGTTGGTGAAGTAGCAGTCGGCTTTATGCTGGTACTGGAAGAATCCTGTTGGTGCAGAGCTGGGGTGAGGAGCCGCTGCCCCTTCCCCCTCCAGCGCCCAGTGATGGGGCAGGTGGGAGGATGCCTGGGGACCCCCTTTCAAATCCATCCCTTCCCTCTGCATCCATCCCTTCCCTTTTCAACATCTTTATCAACGACCTGGATGAAGGCATCCGGGGCACCCTCAGCGACTTTGCAGAGGACACTAAGCTGGGAGGAGCTGTCGATCCCCTGGAGGGTTTTGAGTCTCCAAAGGCATCTGAACAGGCTGGAACACTGGGATCCACCACTTCCCTCAAGGTCAATCTCTCCTCTCTAGATCCTATAATTCCCTGTGGATCCATAACTTCCCTTTCAATCCATCCCTTCCCCCCGGATCCAAAACTTCCCTTTCAATCCATCCCTTCCCTCTGGATCCTTCCCTTCCCTCTCATTCCATCCCTTCTCTCTCCATCCAGCCCTTCTCTCTCGGTCCATCCCTTCTCCCACTGTTCCCACCATCCCACACACTCTGGTGTCGCTGACAAACTCACTGAGACGCCCCCAATCCCACTCTCGGTGTCACTAGTGACAACAGTGACGAGGGTGATCGGACCGTTCATAGTGACAGAGATGGAGATGATGGTCGTACCCGTCACGGTGCTGCTGATGCTGATGGGGATGGAGATCACGGAACGGTTTGGGCTGGAAGGGACCTCAAAGCCCATCCCCTTCCAACTGCTGCCATGGGCAGGGGCAAATCCCACTGGATCAGGGGCTCCAAGCCCCATCCAACCTGCCCTTGAACCCTCCAGGGATGGGGCAGCCACCCCTGCTCTGGGCAGCCCCTTTCTGTACTGGAAGCTCCTCAACAAGGCAGGAGAACCCCAACTCTCTCCAGCCCTCGCATCATCCCCGTGGCCTCCTCTGGCCTCGCTCCAACAGCTCCGTGTCCTCCCCATGCTGAGGGCTCCGGAGCTGGACTCGGGCTCCAGGTCGGGTCTCCCCAGAGCCAGCAGAGGGGCAGGATCCCCTCCCTCCTGCTGCTCCCCTGGCTTTGGATGCAGCCCGGGACACGGCGGGTTCTGGGCTGGGAGCCCACTCTGCTGCCTCGTGGGGAGCTTCTCCTCCCCCAGCACCCCAAGTCCTTCTCCTCAGGGCTGATCCCGATCCATCCTCCACCCAGCCTGGCCTTGGGCTTCCATTGCCCTGGCCCAGTGCAGGACCTCGCCCTTGGCCTCCTTGGACCTCACGAGGTTCACCCAGCCTTGACTCTCCTGATCGTCCATGTCCCTCTGGATCCATCCCTTCCTTCAAATCCCTCCCTTCCCTCTGGATGCATGCCCTTGCTCTGGATCCACTCCCAAAATCTAGGTTCATCACTTCCCTTCGGACACATCCCTTCCCTCTAGCTCCATCCCTTCCCTCCAGGTGCATCCCTTCCCCCTAGCTCCATCCCTATCCTCTGGATCCATCCCTCCCCTCTGGACTCGCCATTACCCTCTGGGTCCATTACATCCTATGAGTCCATCTCTTCCCTCTGGATCCAGCCCTTCCCCCTAACTCCATCCTTTCCCTCTAAGTCTGTCACTTCTGTCTGGCTCCATCCCTACCCTCTGGATCCATCCCCTCCCCCTAACTCCATATCATCCCTCCATGTCCATCTCTTCCCTCTGGTTCCATCCCTTTCCTCTGGATCCAGCACTTCCCTCTAGGACAATCCATTCTCCCCAGATCCATCCCTTCCCCCTGGATCCATCCTTTCCCCCTAGTTCTATCTCTTTCCTCCAGGTCCCTCCCAACTCATCCCCAGGCTCATGCCCGGGGACCCCCTTTCCCCATGCCACCCCCTCTCCCCCTGGCTCGCCCTCGCGGCCCCCCAAGCCGGGGTTGGGCTCCGGCCCCCCGGCAGCGCCCAGCACCTCCCCACGCCGTGGGGCTGAGCTCACCTCGGGTCTCGTCGCCGGCAGCCCCGTGGGCTCCCAGCGCCACCAGTGCCACCAGCACAGCCCCAGCTCCCAGCACGCCAGCAGCCCCCATGGTGCTCCCGGCACAGAAGGCAGAGGTGCCGGCACCCCCGAGCCAGCCGCACTCTGCCCCAGTGCTGCCCAGTGGCGCCACTGGCAGTCCCAGCGCGGCCCAGTGCGCAGCGCAGCTGGGCAGCATCACTCGTCTCCAGGCAGAGGTGCGGGCGCGCGGCCGTCCGTCTGTCTGCTCCTCAGGGTGCTCTGGGCCGGGGCTCTGCCTGGGAACAGCTGAGGCGCCCTCGGGGCTCCCTGCCATTGGCCCACAGCTTGGAGAGCTTCTCCTGCCCCAGCTGCCCCGTCCTTCTCCTCTGGGGGCATCTCTTCCCCTGGATGCACCACTGCTCTCTGGATCCATCCCTGCCCTCTGGGTCCATCCCTGCCCTCTGGATCCATCCATTCAGGCTGGATATTAGGAAAATTTTTTCATGGAAAGGTTCATTGGGCACTGGAACAGGCTGCCCAGGGAGGGGGTTGAGTTTCCTGGAGGTGTTTAAGGGATGGGTGGACGAGGTGCTGAGGTTTAGTGGCCAACAGGAATGGTTGGAGTCAATGATCCAAGAGGCCTTTTCCAACCTGGTGATTCTATCATTCAGTCTCATTCAATCCATCCTGTCTGGATCCAAGCCTTCCCTCTGGGTCTAACACTTGCATCGGGACCCATCTCTTTCCTCCCATCTTATCATTTCCCTCTAGGTCCATCCCTTCCCTCTAGGTCCATCCCTTCCCTCTGGGTCCATCCCTTCCCTCCAGGTCCATCTCTTCCCCCTGGATCCATCCCTTCCCTCTGGATCCATCCCTTCCCTCTGGGTCCATCCCTTCCCTCTGGATCCATCCCTTCCCTTTTCAACACCTTTATCAATGACCTGGATGAAGGCATCCAGGGCACCCTCAGCGACTTTGCAGAGGACACTAAGCTGGGAGGAGCTGTCAATCTCCTGGTGGGTTTTGAGTCTCCAAAGGGATCTGAACAGGCTGCAACGCTGGCATCCACCACTTCCCTCTGGGTCAATCTCTCCATTCTAGATCCTATAATTCCTTCTGGGTCCATAACTTCCCTTTCAATCCATCCCATCCCTCTGGATCCATGCCTGCCCTCTGGATCCATCCCTGCCCTCTGCATCTATCCCTTCCCTCTGGGTCCATCCCTTCCCTCTGGGTCCACCCCTTCAAGCTGAACATTAGTGAAAAGCATCTCATGGAAAAGGTCTTCAGGCACTGGCAGAGGCTGCCCAGGGAGGGGGTTGAGTCACCTTCCCGGAGCGGTTTAAGGGACGGGTGGACGAGGTGCTGAGGGACATGGGTTAGTGATTGATGGGAATGGTTGGACTCGATGATCCAGAGGGTCCTTTCTACCTAGTGATTCTGGGATTCTGTTATTCTGTGATCCTGCTCTGGGACTTCAACCACCCCAACATCTGCTGGAAAAGTATCCCGGCAAGCTGTGGGCAATCCAGGAGACTCCTGGAGTGCATTGAGGGTCACTTCTTAGCGCAGCTGGTAGAGACCCCCACCCGAGGAGATGCAAAACTGGACCTGGTGGTCACCAATACGAGCGAACTCACCAGCGACATTAGGATCGGTGGCAGCCTGGGCTGCAGGGATCGGGCACTGGTGGAGTTGAAGGTCCAGAGGGATGGAATCATAGAATCATAGAATAACCAGGTTGGAAGAGACCCACCGGATCATCGAGTCCAACCATTCCTATCAAACACTAACCCATGTCCCTTAGCACCTCGTCCACCCGTCCCTTAAACCGCTCCGGGAAGGTGACTCAACGCCCTCCCTGGGCAGCCTCTGCCAGTGCCCAATGACCCTTTCTGTGAAATTTTTTTTCCTAATATCCAGCCTAAACCTCCCCTGGTGGAGCTTGAGGCCATTCCCTCTCATCCTGTCCCCCGTCCCTTGGGAGAAGAGCCCAGCTCCCTCCTCTCCACAACCTCCTCTCAGGGAGTTGCAGAGAGCAATGAGGTCTCCCCTCTGCCTCCTCTTCTCCAGGATAAACCACCCCAGGTCCCTCAGGCCTGTACTCCAGCCCGTTCACCAGCTTTGTTGCTCTTCTCTGGACTCGCTCCAGAGCCTCAACATCCTTCTTGTGGTGAGGGGCCCAGAACTGACCCCAGGATTCGAGGAGCGGTCTCACCAGTGCCGAGTCCAGAGGGAGAAGAACCTCCCTGGACCTGCTGGTCACGCCGTTTCTGATCCAAGCCAAGATGCCATTGGCCTTCTTGGCCACCTGGGCCACGGCTGGCTCATGTTCAGTCGCTGTTACCAACACCCCCAGGTCCCTCTCCTCCAGGCAGCTTTCTAGACAGACTTCTCCTAGTCTGTAGCTGCCCAGGGTTGTTGTGCCCCAAGGTGAAGTGAAGAGGGTGGTTAGCAGGACAGTAGCATTAAATTTCCAGAGGGCAGACTTTGATCTCTTCAGCAGGCTGGTTGGCAAAGTCTCATGGGAGACAGTCCTTAAGGGCAAGGGAGCCCACGAGGGCTGGGAGCTCTTCAAAAGGGAAATGCTAGCAGCTCAGGAGAAAGCCATCTCCATGTTCCGGAAAAAAAAGCCGGCAGGGGAGAAAACCATCTTGGTTGAACAGAGAGATCTTGAGTGATATCAAGAAGAAGAGAAATGTTTATGGGCTCTGGAATAGGGGACAGGCCTCTTGGGTGGACTACAGGAGGGAAGTGAGATTGTGTAGGGAAAAAATCAGAAGGGCTAAGGCTCAGCTAGAGATCAGATTGGCAAAGTCTGTGAAAGATAACAAAAAATCTTTCTATAAATATATAAATAATAAAAGGAGGACCAGGGAGACCATACAGTCCCTATTGGACACAGAAGGAACAACAGTGACAGGGGATGAGGAAAAGGCTGAGGTACTTAATGCCTTCTTTGCCTCAGTCTTTAATTGTAAAGAGAGTCGTTCCGTCTGTGCACAAACCCAGGAGCTAGAGGAGCCAAATGAGGCTCCCGTGAGCCAAGAGGAGGTGGTCAGAGCCTTGCTAGCCCAACTAGACACCCACAAGTCTATGGGGCCGATGGGATTCACCCAAGGGTATTGAAGGAGCTGGCAGGTGTGCTGGCCAAACCCCTTTCCATCATCTTCCAACAGTCCTGGAAGACTGGGGAAGTCCCACTGGACTGAAGGCTGATGTTGTGCCCATCTACAAGAAGGGTCGCACGGAGGATCCAGGGAACTCCAGGCCTGTCAGTCTGACCTCAGGGCCAGGGAAAGTCATGGAGCAGGTGATCTTGAGTGTGATCATGAAGCACATGCAAGAGAACCGGGTGATCAGGCCCAGTCAACACGGGGTCACAAAAGGCAGGTCTTGCCAAACTAACCTGATCGCCTTCTATGACAAAGTGACTCGGCTGCTGGATGAGGGAAAGGCTGTGGATGGATCTTCCTGGACTTCAGTAAAGCCTTTGACACAGTTTCTCACAGCATTCTGCTTCGGAAACTGTCACCTCTGGGCTGGACTGGCGCACACTCTCCTGAGTGGAAAACTGGTTGGCTGGAGGGCCCAGAGAGTGGTGGGAAATTGTGTGAAATCCAGCTGGAGGCCAGTGACAAGTGGTGTCCCCAGGGCTCAGTGCTGGCTCCAGCCCTGTTCAATGTCTTTATCAATGACCTGGATGAAGGCATCGAGTGCACCCTTAGCAAGTTTGGGGATGACACTGAGCTGGGTGGAAGCTGGATCTGCTGGAGGGTCGGGAGGCTCCAAAGGGATCTGAACAGGCTGGACTGCTGGGCTGAGACCAATGGGATGAGGTTTAACAAGGCCAAATGCCGGGTCCTGCACTTCGGGCACAACAACCCTGAGCAGCTCCAGACTAGGAGAAGTCTGTCTAGAAAGCTGCCTGGAGGAGAGGGACCTGGGGGGGTTGGTTGACAGCGACTGAACATGAGTGGCCCAGGTGGCCAAGAAGGCCAATGGCATCTTGGCTTGGATCAGACACGGCGTGACCAGCAGGTCCAGGGAGGTTATCCTCCCTCTGGACTCGGCACTGGTGAGACCGCTCCTCGAATCCTGTGTTCAGTTCTGGGCCCCTCACCACAAGAAGGATGTTGAGGCTCTGGAGCGAGTCCAGAGAAGAGCAACAAAGCTAGTGAGGGGGCTGGAGAACAGGCCTTATGAGGAACGGCTGAGAGAGCTGGGGGTGTTTGTCCTGGAGAAGAGGAGGCTGAGGGGAGACCTCATTGCTCTCTGCAACTCCCTGAGAGGAGGTTGTGGAGAAGAGGGATCTGGGCTCTTCTCCCAAGGGACAGGGGACAGGACGAAAGGGAATGGCCTCAAGCTCCACCAGGGGAGGTTTAGGCTGGACATTAGGAAAAAATTCTTCACAGAAAGGGTCATTGGGCACTGGCAGAGGCTGCTCAGGGAGGGCGTTGAGTCCCCTTCCCTGGAGAGGTTTAAGGGACGGGTGGACGAGGTGCTGAGGGACATGGGTTAGTGTTTGATAGGAATGGTTGGACTCGATGACCCGGTGGGTCTCTTCCAACCTCGTGATTCTATGATTCTATGACTTTATGATTCAATGAAAAGGCCCTGGGGCGCTGGTCGACAGCGGCCCAACAGGATCCAGCAGTGGCCCCGGAGGCCCAGGTGGCCACCAGCATCCTGGCTGGGGTCACCATGGGGTGTCCAGCAGGCACAGGGATGGGATCGACCCCTGGGGAGGCCGCACCTCGAACCCTGGGGTCAGTTTTGGGCTTCTCACTCCAAGAGGGACCTGGAGGCGCTGGAGCGCGTCCGGAGAAGGGGATGGAGACCCTGGGAAGGGAGGTGGTTTGGGAGTGACCTCGGGTCAAGAGTTGGATTGGATCTGGAAGGACTTTTCCAACCCAACCCATTCCAATGTTCCCTGGTTCCAAGAGGGACCTGGAGGGGCTGGAGAGCGTGCGGAGAAGGGACCGGACCTGGTAGGGGTGTGGAGAGGCCGGGAAGGGTGTGAGGGGTCTGAGGGGGCTTTGGTGTGGAGAAGAGGAGCTGAGGGGAGACCTCGTCGCTCTCTGCAGCTGGTGGGGAGGAGGTTGGAGCGAGGTGGGTGCTGGTCTCTTCTCCCAAGGAACAAGGGATGGGACGAGAGGGACTGTCCTCCAGTTGGGCGAGGGGATGGGGAGACGTGAGCTGCACCCACAGCTGGATCCCAGTGCCTCCCAGTCTCCCCATCTCCCTCCCAGTGCCTCCCAGTCTCCCCAGCGAGGTTGCAGTGAAGCCCCCAGTGCAGCTCTCAGTGTTTATCAAGCATCGAGGCAGCAGCGGGGGGGCTGGGGGGAGCCCGCAGTGGGGCAGGCGGGGGTCGGGGGGCTGGGGGGCGCGGACGGCGCTGGAGCGGCTGCGCAGGAGCTGGGGTTCCTTCAGGAGCTCTGGGGGAAAGGGAGGAGATGAGGGGGACAGGGACCCCAAACCCCAGAGAACCACCACAATCCAGAGACCCCCAAGTCCCACCAAACCCCATTGACCCTGCAAACCCCAGGTCCCCGTACATCCCAAGGATCCTGAAACCCTAGAAACACCCATTGCCCCAGATCCCTTACACCCTCGGGACCCCCAGACTCCAGGGACCCCAAAACCCCAGTCACCAACAACACCCACAGACCGCAAAGATCCACCCAAACCCCAGGTTCCCTCCAGACCGCAGGTCACCCCCAGACCCCAATGACCTCCCAAACCCCGGGTCCCTCCAGACCCAGGGACCCCAAGACTCCAGGGAGCACCGTGAACACTATGGACTCTGCAAAGACCAGGGACACCCAAACCCGGGACCCCCTGAACCCCACATTCCCCCCGCCAAACCCCAGAGACCCTCCAACCCCAAGGACACTCCAGACCCCAGAGAACCCCAAACCCCAAGTGCCCCCAAACACCAGGAACCCCTCAAACCCCAGATACCCCCCGACCTCATGGACCCCCAGTCCCTAGGTCTCCACAAGCCCTTGGGATCTCTTGAGGTCCTGGAACCCCCAGAGTCCTGAGGGACCTTCCCAAACCCCAGGGACTGAATTGAAACTCAGGGACTCAAACACCAGGGATCCCCCAAACCACATGTGCCCACAAACCTGGAGGATACCCAAGTCCCACCAATCCCCAAGGATCCTGAAACCCTAGAAACACCCAATGCCCCAGATCCCTTAAACCCTAGGGACCCCCAGACTCCAGGGACCCCAAAACCAGAGAGAACCCTGAATCACAATGACCCCCCTCCAAACCCCAGGCCTCCCCAGGACCCAATGATCTCCCAGACCCTAATGAATCCCCAAAGACCCAGGTCCCCAAAGACCCTCATGATGTCCCCAGACTCCAACGAACCCCCAAAACCCCAGATCCCCCCAAGACCCTATTGACATCCCCAGACCCCAATGAACCCCCAGAACGAAATGACCGCCCAGACCCCAATGATCCTCCAAAGTCCAGGTCCTCCCAGACCCCAATAACCCCCAAGACCCCAATGAACCCCCAAACGCCAGGACTCCCATACCCCAAAGACCCCCTCCCTAATCCCAGGTCCCCACAGAACCCAAAGATCCCCCAGACCTCAATGACCCCCAAAAGCCCCAGATGCCCCCAAAACACAGTGAGCCCCAAGAACTCAAAGGCCCCCAAATCCCCACATCCCCACCAACCCCCAGACCCCCCAGACCCCTCAAAGCCCCAGATCCCAAAGACCCCCGAAGTCCCAGGTCTCCCCAGAACCCAAAGAACCCCCAGACCCCATTGACCCCCAGACCCCAATGACACCCAGACCCCACTGAGCCCCAGCCCGCTGTCCCCCTGTCCCCCGCTGACCTTGTTGCGGCCGTAGAGGACGAGCCCCAGCGCCAGGAAGACGAAGCCCAGCACGAAGCCCCCCACCCCCGTCAGCATCTTGCTCCTGGCGCCGTCCGCCTGCAGCTCTGCGGGGCCGAGAGCAGGGGCTCAGGGCTCGGGGGGCCCCGTCCCACTCCCCCTGCCTCCAGCCCAGGCTCTTACCCCACGCCTGGGTGACGGGGCGCTGCAGGCTGGCGTGCTCCACCTGGCACGTGTAGGTGTCCCCGCGCTGCGGGATGCTTTCCAGCATCACCAGCACCTGGTAGGTCCAGTCTCCGTTCTGCATCACGTCCGTGGACACCACGCCCTCCACCTCCTCCTGCCCGTTCTTGAACCACTTCACCTCGATCTCGGCGGGGTAGAAATCCGTCACGGCACAAACCAGCCTGTCGGGCTGGGGCAGGGAGCCCGACTGCACGGGGTGGATTTCCACCTGGGGCTGCACTGGGGGAGAGCGCCAGAGAGCTGCCCCGGGGCTGCCAGAGCCCAGGGGCCACCCAGCCTGGACCAGGGCTCGCCCTCTGCTCCCCAGACAGGGGGCCGGGGGCTCGCGGGGCAGGCCGGGAGGCAGAGAGCACAGAGGGGCTACTGGGAGAGGGCTCCGACACCCTCAAGCCCAGCCGGAGCACTCCAGGGGTGAGAAAGCATGGAATGACGAGGCTGGGAAGGACCTTGGAGATGCTCAAGCCCAACTGGAATGACTGTCCAGGTATGAGGAACCAGACAGCAATGAATCGCTAGGTTGGGAAAGACCTTGGAGACCCTCAAGGCCAACCAGAGCTCTCCAGGTTAGAGGGACTGGAAAGCATTGAATCACTAATTTGGGAAAGACCTTGGAGACCCTGAAGCCCAGTTGGAGCTCTCCATGTACGAGGAATCAGAAAGCATTGAATCGCGAGGTAGGGAAAGAGCTTGGAGATCCTCAAGGCCAACCAGAGCTCTCCAGGAGCGAAAAACCATTGAATCACAATGTGGGGAAAGACCTTGGAAACCCTCAAGCTCAGCCTGGAGAAGGTTTAGAGCAAAGACGAACCAGAAAATATTGAATCGCAAGGTTGGGAAGAACTTTGGAGACCCTCAAGGCCAACTGGACGCAGCCACTGCTAACGCAGATCTCCGAGCACTTCATCTGCCCGGCTTGGGAACCCCTCCAGGGATGGGGACTCCACCACCTCCCTGCGCAGCCGTTCCAGGGCCTGAGAGCCCTTCTGGGGAAGAAAGTTGTGCTGCCGTCCAAGCCGAACCCCTGTGGCCACCACCCAGCCCCGTCCTCGTCCAGCGGGTGGGTCTCTTCTCGCCAGGAACAAGCGATGGGATGAGAGGAACCCCCTGCGGCTGGGCCAGGGGAGGTTTGGGCTGGAGACTGGGATGTGGGCAGGGCCGGGAGCTGGACTGGAGGAGCCCTGGGGGTCCCGTCCAGCCGCGGCCGTGGTGGGGCTTGGGGCCTCGGGGAAGGGCGCGGGGGCTCTGCGCGAGCGCGGCACGGACACGCGCTGCCCTCCTGCGCCCGGGGGCTTGGCTCGTGCCCGACCCCCGGAGAGGGGCTGCCACACGCTCACCTCAACGATCCACGGAGAAAGAGGAATACACCTCGTAGTTGTGTCGGCAGAACGTGTCCACTGCAGCCCGTGCATCTTCCAGGATGTCCTCCTGGCTGTTGAAGTATTTGGCTGAAGGCTCGCCCAGGGGGGTGTTGGCCACGTAGACCCCCACATCGCTGTCGAAGTGCACGTAATGTACCCGGTTGTAGATTTGTCTGTGGACAAACCTCACCCGCTCGGTGCCGTTGGTGAAGTAGCAGTCGGCTTTATGCTGGTACTGGAAGAATCCTGTTGGTGCAGAGCTGGGGTGAGGAGCCGCTGCCCCTTCCCCCTCCAGCGCCCAGTGATGGGGCAGGTGGGAGGAGGCCCGGGGACCCCCTTTGAAATCCATTTCTTCCCTCTGGATCCACTCCCAAAATCTAGGTTCATACCTTCCCTCTGGATCCAGCCCTTCCCTCTGGCTCCATCCCTTCAATCTGGATCCAACCCTTCCCTCTGGGTCCATCCCTTCCCTTTGGTCCATCCATTCAGGCTGGATATTAGGAAAATTTTTTCATGGAAAGGGTCATTGAGCACTGGAACAGGCTGCCCAGGGAGGGGGTTGAGTTTCCTGGAGGTGTTTAAGGCTTGGGTGGACGAGGTGCTGAGGTTTAGTGGCCGACAGGAATGGTTGGAGTCGATGATCCAAGAGGCCTTTTCCATCCTGGTGATTCTATCATTCTGTCTCGTTCAGTCCATCCTGTCTGGATCCAAGCCTTCCCTCTGGGTCTAACACTTGCACCGGGGCCCATATCTTTCCTCCCATCTTCTCATTTCCCTCTAGGTCCATCCCTTCCCTCTAGGTCCATCCCTTCCCTCTAGGTCCATCCCTTCCCTCTAGGTCCATCCCTTGCCTCTGGATCCATCTCTTCCCTACGACCCCACCCTTCCCACTAGCTCCGTCCCTTCGTCCTAGCTCCATCTCATCCCTCTAGGTCCATCTCTTCCCTCTGGTTCCATCCCTTCTCTCTGTATCCAACACTTCCCTCCAGGACAATTCATTCTCTCCAGATCCATCTCTTCCCCCTGGATCCATCCTTTCCCCCTAGTTCTATCTCTTCCCTCCAGGTCCATCCCTTCCCTCTAACTCCATCACTTCCCTCTTAGTCCATCCTTGCCTCCTAGTTCCATCCCTTCCCCCTAGCTCCATCCCTTCCCTCTGGATCCATCCCTTCCCTCCAGGTTTATCCCTTCCCTCTAGCTCCATCTATTCCCTCTAGATCTGTCACTTCCCCTGGCCCCATCCCTTTCCTCTGGATGCAGTCCTTCCCTCTAGCTCCATCCCTTCCCTCTACCTCCATCCCTTCCCTTCAGGTCAATCCCTTCCCACAAGCTCCATCCCTTCCCTCTGGATCCATCCCTTCCCTCTAGCTCCATCCCTTACCCTTGTCTCCATCCCTTACCCCTAGCTCCATCCCTTCCCTCTGGATCCATCCCTTCCCCAGGCTCATGCCCGGGGACCCCCTTTCCCCATGCCACCCCCTCTCCCCCTGGCTCGCCCTCGCGGCCCCCCAAGCCGGGCTTGGGCTCCGGCCCCCCGGCAGCGCCCAGCACCTCCCCACGCCGTGGGGCTGAGCTCACCTCGGGTCTCGTCGCCGGCAGCCCCGTGGGCTCCCAGCGCCACCAGTGCCACCAGCACGGCCCCAGCTCCCAGCACGCCAGCAGCCCCCATGGTGCTCCCGGCACAGAAGGCAGAGGTGCCGGCACCCCCGAGCCAGCCGCACTCTGCCCCAGTGCTGCCCAGTGGCGCCACTGGCAGTCCCAGCGCGGCCCAGTGCGCAGCGCAGCTGGGCAGCATCACTCGTCTCCAGGCAGAGGCGCGGGCGCGCGGCCGTCCGTCTGTCTGCTCCTCAGGGTGCTCTGGGCCGGGGCTCTGCCTGGGAACAGCTGAGGCGCCCTCGGGGCTCCCTGCCATTGGCCCACAGCTTGGAGAGCTTCTCCTGCCCCAGCTGCCCCGTCCTTCTCCTCTGGGGGCATCTCTTCCCCTGGATGCACCACTGCCCTCGGGATCCATCCCTGCCCTCTGGATCCATCCCTTCCCTCTGGGTCCATCCCTTCCCTCTGTATGCATCCCTTCCTTCTGGATCCATCCCTTCCCTCTGGGTCCATCCCTTCCCTCTGGGTCCATCCCTTCTCTCTAGTTCCATCCCTTCTCTCTGGATCCAACTCTTCCCTTTTCAACATCTTATCAATGACCTGGATGAAGCCATCGAATGCACTCTCAGCAAGTTTGCAGAGGACACTAAGCTGAGAGGAGCTGTCCATCTACTGGAGGGTTTTGAGTCTCCAAAAGGATCTGAACAGGCTGGACTGCTGGGATCCACCACTTCCCTCTGTTTCCATCTCTCCCTCCTAGATCCTTTAATTCCCTCTGGATCCATCCCTTCCCTTTCAATCCATTCCTTCCTTTTCAATCCATCCCTTCCCTTTCAATCCGTTCCTTCTCTCTGGGTCCATCTACTTCCTCTGGACACATCCCTTTCCTCAGATCCTTCCCTTCCCTCTAGGCCAATCCCTTCCCCCTAGCTCCATCCCTTCCCCCGAGCTCCATCTCATCCCTGTAGGTCCATCTCTTCCTTCTGGTTCCATCCCTTCTCTCTGCATCCAACACTTCCCTCTAGGACAATTCATTCTCTCCAGATCCATCCCTTCCCCCCAGTTCTATCTCTTCCCTCCAGGTCCACCTCTTCCCTCTATCTCCATCCCTTCCCTCCGGATCCATCCCTTCCCTCCAGGTCCATCCCCTCCCTCTAGCTCCATCTCTTCCCTCTTAGTCCATCCTTGCCTCCTAGCTCCATCCCCTCCCCCTAACCCCATACCTTCCCCCAACTCCATCCCTTCCCTCTAGGTTTGTCACTTCCCCCTGACTCCATCACTTCCCTCTGGATCCAGCCCTTCCCTCTAGCTCCATCCCTTACCCCTGTCTCCATCCATTACCCCTAGCACCATCCCTTCCCTCTGGATCCATCCCTTCCCCGTAGCTCCATCCCTTCCTTCTGGATCCATCCCTTCCCTTTTCAACATCTTTATCAATGACCTGGATGAAGGCATCCAGGACACCCTCAGCGACTTTGCAGAGGACACTAAGCTGGGAGGAGCTGTTGATCTCCTGGAGGGTTTTGAGTCTCCAAAGGGATCTGAACAGGCTGGAACGCTGGGATCTTCCACTTCCCTCTGGGTCCATCTCTCCCTTCTAGATTCTATAATTCCCTCTGAATCCATAACTTCCCTTTCAATCCCTCTGGATCCATAACTTCCCTTTGGATCCTTCTCTTCCCTTTGGATCCTTCCCTTCCCTCTGGGTCCATCCCTTCCCTTTGGGGCCATCCATTCAGGCTGGATGTCAGGAAATTTTTTTCATGGAAAGGGTCATTGGGCACTGGAATAGGCTGCCCAGGGAGGGGGTTGAGTTTCCTGGAGGTGTTTAAGGGATGGGTGGACGAGGTGCTGAGGTTTACTGGCCGACAGGAATGGTTGGAGTCGATGATCCAAGAGGCCTTTTCCAACCTGGTGATTCTATCATTCCGTCTCATTCACTCCATCCTGTCTGGATCCAAGCCTTCCCTCTGGGTCTAACACTTGCACCGGGGCCCATCTCTTTCACAGAATCACAGAATCACAGAATCACAGATTAACCAGGTTGGTAGAGACCCACCGGATCATCGAGTCCAACCATTCCCATCAATCACTAACCCATGTCCCTCAGCACCTTGTCCACTCGTGCCTTAAACACCTCCAGGGAAGGTGACTCAACCCCCTCCCTGGGCAGCCTGTTCCAGTGCCCAATGACCCTTTCTGTAAAGAATTTTTTCCTAACGTCCAGTCTAAATCTCCCCTGGCGGAGCTTGAGGCCATTCCCTCTTGTTCTGTCCCCTGTCACTGGGGAGGAGAGGCCAGCACCCTCCTCTCTACAACCTCCTTTCAGGTAGTTGTATAGAGCAATGAGGTCTCCCCTCAGCCTCCTCTTCTCCAGGCTTTCCTCCCATCTTATCATTTCCCTCTGGGTCCATCCCTTCTCTCTGGGTCCATCCCTTCCCTCTGGGTCCATCCCTTCATGCTGGACATTAGGGAAAAGCATCTCATGGAAAGGGGCATTGGGCACTGGCAGAGGCTGCCCAGGGAGGGGGTTGAGTCACCTTCCTGGAGGGGTTTAAGGGACGGGTGGACGAGGCGCTGAGGGACATGGGTTAGTGATTGATGGGAATGGTTGGACTCGATGATCCAGAGGGTCCTTTCTACCTAGTGATTCTGGGATTCTGTTATTCTGTGATCCTGCTCTGGGACTTCAACCACCCCAACATCTGCTGGAAAAGTATCCCGGCAAGCTGTGGGCAATCCAGGAGACTCCTGGAGTGCATTGAGGGTAACTTCTTAGCGCAGCTGATAGAGACCCCGACCCGAGGAGATGCAAAACTGGACCTGGTGGTCACCAATACGAGCGAACTGACCAGAGACATTAGGATCGGTGGCAGCCTGGGCTGCAGGGATCGGGCACTGGTGGAGCTCAAGGTCCAGAGGGATAGAATCATCGAATCATAGAATAACCAGGTTGGAAGAGACCCACTGGATTATCGAGTCCAACCATTCTCATCAAATACTAACCCATATCCCTTAGCACCTCGTCCACCCGTGCCTTAAACCCCTCCAGGGAAGGGGACTCAACCACCTCCCTGGGCAGCCTCTGCCACTGCCCAATGACCCTTTCCGTGAAGAATTTTTTCCTAATGTCCAGCCTAATTCTCCCATGGTGGAGCTTGAGGCCATTCCCTCTCGTCCTGTCGCCTGTCACTTGGGAGAAGAGGCCAGCTCCCTCCTCTCCACAACCTCCTTTCAGGTAGTTGTAGAGAGCAATGAGGTCTCCCCTCAGCCTCCTCTTCTCCAGGATAAACACCCCCAGCTCTCTCAGCCGCTCCTGTTGTTCTCCAGCCCCCTCACCAGCTTTGTTGCTCTTCTCTGGACTCATTCCAGAGCCTCAACATCCTTCTTGTGGTGAGGGGCCCAGAACTGACCCCAGGATTCGAGGAGCAGTCTCACCAGTGCCGAGTCCAGAGGGAGAAGAATCTCCCTGGACCTGCTGGCCACGCCGTGTCTGATCCAAGCCAAGATGCCATTGGCCTTCTGGGCCACCTGGGCCACTGCTGGCTCATGTTCAGTCGCTGTCAACCAACACCCCCAGGTCCCTCTCCTCCAGGCAGCTTTCTAGACAGACTTCTCCTAGTCTGTAGCACTGCATAGGGTTGTTGTGCCCCAAGTGCAGGACCTGGCATTTGGCCTTGTTAAACCTCATGCCATTGGACTCAGGCCATGGATCCAGCCTGCTCCGATCCCTTTGGAGCCTCCCGACCCTCCAGCAGATCGACACTTCCACCCAGCTTAGTGTCGTCCGCAAACTTGCTCAGGGCGCACTCGATGCCTTCATCCAGGTCATTGATAAAGACATTGAACAGGGCTGGACCCAGCACTGAGCCCTGGGGACACCACTTGTCACTGGCCTCCAACTGCAACTATTGCTCCTTCTGCGTCCAATAGGGACTGTATGGTCTCCCTAGTCCTCCTTTTATTATTTTTATATTTATAGAAGGATTTTTTGTCATCTTTCACAGGCTGAGAGAGTTGGGGTTGTTCAGCCTGGAGAAGAGAAGGCTCCGAGGAGACCTTAGAGTAGCTTCCAGTGCTCTGGGAAGGGGCTCCAAGAGAGCTGGGGAGGGGCTGTTCACAAAGGCTTGGGGTGACAGGACAAGGGACAATGGGGATAAACTGGAGAGGGGCAGAGTTTGACTGGACATAAGGAGAAATCTCTTCACCATGAGGATGGGGAGGTCCTGGAACAGGTTGCCCTGGAAGGTTGCATCTGCCCCATCCCTGGAGGGGTTCCAGGCCAGGTTGGATGGGGGATTGGAGCCCCTGATCCAGTGGGAGGTGTCCCTGCCCAGGGCCAGAGGGCTGCGACTGGATGAGCTTTAAGGTCTCCGCCAACCCAAACCATTCTATGATTCTGTGACTCTATGACTCTACGATAATAACACGAAAATCAGTCCTTGGGAAGGAAAAGAATGTTGGAAAATTTATAGATGGGAAATCTCTCCAGTCCCAGCTCTGGTCTCGCTGCCCACGGCTGATGGAGATGACGGCCCCGCGGTGCCCAGGCTGGGTGAGGGATGCTGGCTTCCCAGAACTCCCAGCATGGGATGGGTTGGGCTGGAAGGGACCTCAAAGCCCATCCAGGTCCAATCCTGGTGGTGCTAATGCTGATGGCGATGGAGATGATGGAATTGTGGAATGGTTTGGATTGTGAGAGACCTCAAAGCTCATCTAGTTTGACTCGTGGTGGTGCTAATGCTGATGGTGATGGAGATCATGGAATGGTTTGGGTTGGAAGGGACCTCCAAGCCCATCCCGATCCTCCCCAGGCCATGGGCAGGGACAACTCCCACTGGATCAGGGGCTCCAAAGCTCCTCCAGCCTGAACCCCTCCAGGGATGGGGCAGCCCGGGTTTCTCTGGCTTCCTGGGCCAGGGCCTCCCCTCCTTCATTCCCATCCCTTCTGGTAGGAAAAGGCCCTGGGGCGCTGGTCGACAGCGGCCCAACAGGATCCAGCAGTGGCCCCGGAGGCCCAGGTGGCCACCAGCATCCTGGCTGGGGTCACCATGGGGTGTCCAGAAGGCACAGGGATGGGATCGTCCCCTGGGGAGGCCGCACCTGGAACCCTGGGGTCAGTTTTGGGCTCCTCACTCCAAGAGGGACCTGGAGGGGCTGGAGCGCGTCCGGAGAAGGGGTTGGAGACCCTGGGAAGGGACGTGGTTTGGGAGTGACCTCGGGTCAAGAGTCGGATTGGATCTGGAAGGACTTTTCCAACCCAACCCATTCCAATGTTCCCTGGTTCCAAGAGGGACCTGGAGGGGCTGGAGAGCGTGCGGAGAATGGACCGGAGCTGGGAGGGGTGTGGAGAGGCCAGGAAGGGTGTGAGGGGTCTGAGGGGGCTTTGGTGTGGAGAAGAGGAGCTGAGGGGAGACCTCGTCGCTCTGTGCAGCTGGCGGGGAGGAGGTTGGAGCGAGATGGGTGCTGGTCTCTTCTCCCAAGGAACAAGGGATGGGACGAGAGGGACTGTCGTCCAGTTGGGAGAGGGGAGGGGAAGACGTGAGCTGCACCCACAGCTGGATCCCAGTGCCCCCCAGTCTGCCCAGCTCGGCTCCCAGTGCCTCCCAGTCTCCCCATCTCCCTCCCAGTGCCTCCCAGTGTCCCCAGCGAGGTTGCAGTGAAGCCCCCAGTGCAGCTCTCAGTGTTTATCAAGCATCGAGGCAGCAGCGGGGGGGCTGGGGGGAGCCCGCAGTGGGGCAGGTGGGGGTCGGGGGACTGGGGGGCACGGACGGCGCTGGAGCGGCTGTGCAGGAGCTGAGGTTCCTTCAGGAGCTCTGGGGGGGAAAGGGAGGAGATGAGGGGGGCAGGGACCCCAAACCCCAGGGAACCACCACAATCCAGAGACCCCCAAACCCCAAGTGCCCCCAAACACCAGGAACCCCTCAAACCCCAGATACCCCCCGACCTCATGGACCCCCAGTCCCTACATCTCCACAAGCCCTTGGGATCTCTCGAGGTCCTGGAACCCCCAGACACCTGAGGGACCTTCCCAAACCCCAGGGACTCGGGGACTCAAACCCCAGGGATCCCCCAAACCCCATGTGCCCGCAAACCTGGAGGATACCCAAGTCCCACCAAACCCCAAGGATCCCGAAACCCTAGAAACACCCAACGTCCCAGATCCCTTAAACCCTAGGGACCCCCAGACTCCAGGGACCCCAAAACCAAAGAGAACCCCAGATCACAATGACCCCCCCCCCCAAAGCCCCAGGCCTCCCCAGGACCCAGTGATCTCCCAGACCCTAATGACTCCCCAAAGACCCAGGTCCCCACAGACCCTAATGACGCCCCCAGACTCCAATGACTCCCCAAAACCCCAGATCCCCCCAAGACCCTAATGACATCCCCAGACCACAATGATCCTCCAAACTCCAGGTCCTCGCAGACCCCAATAACCCCCAAGACCCCAATGAACCCCCAAACCCCAGCACTCCCATACCCCAAAGACCCCCTCTCAAATCCCAGGTCCCCCCAGAACCCAATGATCCCCCAGACCTCAATGAACCCCAAAAGCCCCAGATGCCCCCAAAACCCAGTGAGCCCCAAGAACTCAAAGGTCCCCCAATCCCCACATCCCCACCAAACCCCAGACGCCTCAAACCCCCAGATCCCACCAGATCCCAAAGACCCCCGAAGTCCCAGGTCCCCCCAGAACCCAATGAACCCCCAGACCCCATTGACCCCCAGACCACAATGACTCTCCAGACCCCTATGACCCCCAAACCCCTGCCCCCTGTCCCCCGCTGACCTTGTTGCGGCCGTAGAGGACGAGCCCCAGCGCCAGGAAGACGAAGCCCAGCACCAAGCCCCCCACCCCCGTCAGCATCTTGCTCCTGGCGCCGTCCGCCTGCAGCTCTGCGGGGCCGAGAGCAGGGGCTCAGGGCTCGGGGGGCCCCGTCCCACTCCCCCTGCCCCCAGCCCAGGCTCTTACCCCACGCCTGGGTGACGGGGCGCTGCAGGCTGGCGTGCTCCACCTGGCACGTGTAGGTGTCCCCGCGCTGCGGGATGCTTTCCAGCATCACCAGCACCTGGTAGGTCCAGTCTCCGTTCTGCATCACGTCCGTGGACACCATGCCCTCCACCTCCTCCTGCCCGTTCTTGAACCACTTCACCTCGATCTCGGCGGGGTAGAAATCCGTCACGGCACAAACCAGCCTGTCGGGCTGGGGCAGGGAGCCCGACTGCACGGGGTGGATTTCCACCTGGGGCTGCACTGGGGGAGAGCGCCAGAGAGCTGCCCCGGGGCTGCCAGAGCCCAGGGGCCACCCAGCCTGGACCAGGGCTCGCCCTCTGCTCCCCAGACAGGGGGCCGGGGGCTCGCGGGGCAGGCCGGGAGGCAGAGAGCACAGAGGGGCTACTGGGAGAGGGCTCCGACACCCTCAAGCCCAGCCGGAGCTCTCCAGGGGCGAGAAAGCATGGAATGGCGAGGCTGGGAAGGACCTTGGAGACCCTTGAGCCCAACTGGAATGACTGTCCAGGTATGAGGAACCAGAAAGCAATGAATTGCTAGGTTGGGAAAGACCTTGGAGACCCTCAAGGCCAACCAGAGCTCTCCAGGTTAGAGGGACTGGAAAGCATTGAATCACTAATTTGGGAAAGACCTTGGAGACCCTGAAGCCCAGTTGGAGCTCTCCATGTATGAGGAATCAGAAAGCATTGAATCGCGAGGTTGGGAAAGAGCTTGGAGATCCTCAAGGCCACCTGGAGCTCTCCAGGGGCGAGAAACCATTGAATCACAATGTTGGGAAAGACCTTGGAAACCCTCAAGCTCAGCCAGGAGAAGGTTTTCAGCAAAGAGGTACCAGAAAGCATTGAATCATGCGGTTGGAAAGGACCTTGGAGACCTTTAAACCTAACCGGTACGAGCTCTCCAGGTATGAGAGACCAGGAAATATTGAATCGCAAGGTTGGGAAGAACTTTGGAGACCCTCAAGGCCAACTGGACGCGGCCACTGCTAACGCAGATCTCTGAGCACTTCATCTGCCCGGCTTGGGAACCCCTCCAGGGGTGGGGACTCCACCACCTCCCTGCGCAGCCGTTCCAGGGCCTGAGAGCCCTTCTGGGGAAGAAAGTTGTGCTGCCGTCCAAGCCGAACCCCTGTGGCCACCACCCAGCCCCGTCCTCGTCCAGCGGGTCGGTCTCTTCTCGCCAGGAACAAGCGATGGGATGAGAGGAACCCCCTGCGGCTGGGCCAGGGCAGGTTTGGGCTGGAGACTGGGATGTGGGCAGGGCCGGGAGCTGGACTGGAGGAGCCCTGGGGGTCCCGTCCAGCCGCGGCCGTGGTGGGGCTGGGGGCCTCGGGGAAGGGCACGGGGGCTCTGCGCGAGCGCGGCACGGACACGCGCTGCCCTCCTGCGCCCGGGGGCTTGGCTCGTGCCCGACCCCCGGAGAGGGGCTGCCACGCGCTCACCTCGACGATCAATGGTGAAAGGAATCCACGCCTCGTAGTTGTGTCGGCAGAACGTGTCCACTGCAGCCCGTTTATACTGCAGGATGTCCTCCTGGCTGTTCCAGTATTCGGCATCAGGCTTGCCCAGGGGGGTGTCGGCCACGAAGACCCCCACATCGCTGTCGAAGTGCACGTTCTGTACCCTGTTGTCGATGTGTCTCTCCACAAACCTCACCCGCTCGGTGCCGTTGGTGAAGTAGCAGTCGCCTTTAAACTGGTACTGGAAGAATCCTGTTGGTGCAGAGCTGGGGTGAGGAGCCGCTGCCCCTTCCCCCTCCAGCACCCAGCGATGGGGGAGGCGGGAGGATGCCTGTGGGGACCCCCTTTCAAATCCATCCCTTCTCTCTGGATCCACTCCCAAAACCTAGGTTCACACCTTCCCTCTGGATCCAGCCCTTCCTTCTAGCTCCACCCCTTCCCCCTAGCCCCATCTCTTCCCCCTAACTCCATCCCTTCCCCCCAGGGCTCTGCCTGGGAACAGCTGAGGCGCCCTTGGGGCTCCCTGCCATTGGCCCACTGCTTGGAGAGCTTCTCCTGCCCCAGCTGCCCCGTCCTTCTCCTCTGGGGGCATCTCTTCCCCTGGATGCACCACTGCCCTCTGGATCCATCCCTGCCCTCTAGCTCCATCTCTTCCCTCTTAGTCCATCCCTGCCTCCTAGTTCCATCCCCTCCCCCGAACTCCATCTCTTCCCCCTGGCTCCATTCCTTCCCTATAGGTCTGTCACTTCCCCCTTGCTCCATCCTTTCCCTCTAGCTCCATCCCTACCACCTGTCTCCATCCCTTCCCCCTAGCTCCATCCCTTCCCTCTGGATCCATCCCTTACCTCTGGATCCATCCCTTCCCCCTGGATCCATCCCTTCCCTCTGGATCCATCCCTTCCCCCTAGCTCCATCCCTTCCCTCTGGGTCCATCCCTTCCCTCTGGGTCCAGCCCCACCCTCTGGGTCCATCCCATCCCTCTGGATCCATCCTTTCCCTCTGGATCCATCCCTTCCCTTTTCAACATCTTTATCAATGACCTGGATGAAGGCATCCAGGGCACCCTCAGCAAGTTTGCAGAGGACACTAAGCTGGGAGGAGCTGTCGATCTCCTGGTGGGTTTTGAGTCTCCAGAGGGATCTGAACAGGCTGGAAGGCTGGGATCCACCACTTCCCTCTGGATCCATCTCTCCATTCTAGAATCTATAATTCCCTCTGAATCCATAGTTTCCCTTTCAATCCCTCTGGATCCATCCCTTCCCTCTGGATCCATCCCTTCCCTGTGGGTCCATCCCTTCCCTTTTGAGCCATCCATTTTTTCATGGAAAGGGTCATTGGGCACTGGAACAGGCTGCCCAGGGAGGGCGTTGAGTTTCCTGGAGGTGTTTAAGGGATGGGTGGATGAGGTGCTGAGGTTTAGTGGCCAACAGGAATGGTTGGAGTCGATGATCCAAGAGGCCTCTTCCAACCTGGTGACTCTATCATTCCGTCTCATTCAATCCATCCTGTCTGGATCCAAGCCTTCCCTCTGGGTCTAACACTTGCATCGGGGCCCATCTCTTTCCTCCCATCTTATCATTTCCCTCTAGGTCCATCCCTTCCTTCTAGGTTCATCCCTTCCCTCTGGATCCATCCCTTCCCTCTGGATCCATCCCTTCCCTTTTCAACATCTTTATCAATGACCAGGATGAAGGCATCCAGGGCACCCTCAGCGACTTTGCAGAGGACACTAAGCTGGGAGGAGCTGCCAACCTCCTGGTGGATTTTGAGTCTCCAAAGAGATCTGAACAGGCTGGAACGCTGGGATCCACCACTTCCTTTGGGGTCAATCTCTCCCCTCTAGATCCTGTAATTCCCTCTGGATCCATAGCTTCACTTTCAATCCATCCCTTCCCTCTTGATCCTTCCCTTCCCTCCAGGTCCATCCCCTCCCTCTAGCTCCATCTCTTCCCTCTTAGTCCATCCCTGCCTCCTAGTTCCATCCTTTCCCCCTAACTCCATCTCTTCCCCCTAGCTCCCTTCCTTCCCTCTAGGTCTGTCACTTCCCCCTGGCTCCATCCCTTCCCTCTGGATCCAGCCCTTCCTTCTAGCTCCTTCCCTTCCCTCTACCTCCATCCCTACCACCTGTCTCCATCCCTACCCCCATCTCCATCCCTTCCTTCTAGCTCCGTCCCTTCCCTCTGGATCCACCCCTTCCGCAGGCTCATGCCCGAGGACCCCCTTTCCCCATGCCACCCCCTCTCCCCCTGGCTCACCCTCGCGGCCCCCCAAGCCGGGGTTGGGCTCCGGCCCCCCGGCAGCGCCCAGCACCTCCCCACGCCGTGGGGCTGAGCTCACCTCGGCTCTCCTCGCCGGCAGCCCCGTGGGCTCCCAGCGCCACCAGTGCCACCAGCACGGCCCCAGCTCCCAGCACGCCAGCAGCCCCCATGGTGCTCCCGGCACAGAAGGCAGAGGTGCCGGCACCCCCGAGCCAGCCGCACTCTGCCCCAGTGCTGCCCAGTGGCGCCACTGGCAGTCCCAGCGCGGCCCAGTGCGCAGCGCAGCTGGGCAGCATCACTCGTCTCCAGGCAGAGGCGCGGGCGCGCGGCCGTCCGTCTGTCTGCTCCTCAGGGTGCTCTGGGCCGGGGCTCTGCCTGGGAACAGCTGAGGCGCCCTCGGGGCTCCCTGCCATTGGCCCACAGCTTGGAGAGCTTCTCCTGCCCCAGATGCCCCGTCCTTCTCCTCTGGGGGCATCTCTTCCCCTGGATGCACCACTGCTCTCTGGCTCCATCCCTTCCCTCTGGCTCCATCCCTTCCCTCTGGATTCATCCCTGCCCTCTAGGTCCACTCCTTCCCTCTGGATCCACCACTGCCCTCTGGATCCATCCCTTCTCTCTGGATCCATCCCTTCTCTCTGGCTCCCTCCTTTCCCTATAGCTCCATCCCTTCTCTCTGGATCCATCCCTTCTCTCTGGCTCCCTCCTTTCCCTATAGCTCCATCCCTTCCGTCTGGATCCATCTCTTCCCCCTGGATCCATCCCTTCCCTCTGGGTCCATCCCTTCCCCCTGGATCCATCCCTTCCCTCTGCATCCATCCCTCCCCTCTGGATCCATCCCTGCCCTCTGGGTCCATCCCTTCCCTCTGGATCCATCCCTTCCTTCTGGGTCCATCCCTTCCCTCTGGGTCCATCCCTTCTCTCTAGTTCCATCCCTTCTCTCTGGATCCAACTCTTCCCTTTTCAACATCTTATCAATGACCTGGATGAAGCCATCGAATGCACTCTCAGCAAGTTTGCAGAGGACACTAAGCTGAGAGGAGCTGTCCATCTACTGGAGGGTTTTGAGTCTCCAAAAGGATCTGAACAGGCTGGACTGCTGGGATCCACCACTTCCCTCTGTTTCCATCTCTCCCTCCTAGATCCTTTAATTCCCTCTGGATCCATCCCTTCCCTTTCAATCCATTCCTTCCTTTTCAATCCATCCCTTCCCTTTCAATCCGTTCCTTCTCTCTGGGTCCATCTACTTCCTCTGGACACATCCCTTTCCTCAGATCCTTCCCTTCCCTCTAGGCCAATCCCTTCCCCCTAGCTCCATCCCTTCCCCCGAGCTCCATCTCATCCCTGTAGGTCCATCTCTTCCTTCTGGTTCCATCCCTTCTCTCTGCATCCAACACTTCCCTCTAGGACAATTCATTCTCTCCAGATCCATCCCTTCCCCCCAGTTCTATCTCTTCCCTCCAGGTCCACCTCTTCCCTCTATCTCCATCCCTTCCCTCCGGATCCATCCCTTCCCTCCAGGTCCATCCCCTCCCTCTAGCTCCATCTCTTCCCTCTTAGTCCATCCTTGCCTCCTAGCTCCATCCCCTCCCCCTAACCCCATACCTTCCCCCTAACTCCATCCCTTCCCTCTAGGTTTGTCACTTCCCCCTGACTCCATCACTTCCCTCTGGATCCATCCCTTCCCTCTAGCTCCATCCCTTACCCCTGTCTCCATCCCTTCCCCCTAGCTCCATCCCTTCCTTCTGGATCCATCCCTTCCCTTTTCAACGTCTTTATCAATGACCTGGATGAAGGCATCCAGGACACCCTCAGCGACTTTGCAGAGGACACTAAGCTGGGAGGAGCTGTTGATCTCCTGGGGGGTTTTGAGTCTCCAAAGGGATCTGAACAGGCTGGAACGCTGGGATCTTCCACTTCCCTCTGGGTCCATCTCTCCCTTCTAGATTCTATAATTCCCTCTGAATCCATAACTTCCCTTTCAATCCCTCTGGATCCATAACTTCCCTTTGGATCCTTCTCTTCCCTTTGGATCCTTCCCTTCCCTCTGGGTCCATCCCTTCCCTTTGGGGCCATCCATTCAGGCTGGATGTCAGGAAATTTTTTTCATGGAAAGGGTCATTGGGCACTGGAACAGGCTGCCCAGGGAGGGGGTTGAGTTTCCTGGAGGTGTTTAAGGGATGGGTGGACGAGGTGCTGAGGTTTAGTGGCTGACAGGAATGGTTGGAGTCGATGATCCAAGAGGCCTTTTCAACCCTGGTGATTCTATCATTCCGTCTCATTCAATCCATCCTGTCTGGATCCAAGCCTTCCCTCTGGGTCTAACACTTGCATCAGGTTCCATCTCTTTCCTCCCATCTTCTCATTTCCCTCTAGGTCCATCCTTCCCTCTAGGTTCATCCCTTCCCTCTGACTCCACCCTTCCCCCTAGCTCCATCCCTTTCCCCTACCTCCATCCCTTCCCTCTAGGTTCATCCCTTCCCTCTGGATCCATCCCTTCCCTCTGGATCCATCTCTTCCCTACGAACCCACCCTTCCCACTAGCTCCGTCCCTTCATCCTAGCTCCATCTCATCCCTCTAGGTCCATCCCTTCCCTCTGGTTCCATCCCTTCTCTCTGTATCCAACACTTCCCTCCAGGAGAATCCATTCTCTCCAGATCCATCCCTTCCCCCTGGATCCATCCTTTCCCCCTAGTTCTATCTCTTCCCTCCAGGTCCATCTCTTCCCCCTAGCTCCATTCCTTCCCTCTAGGTCTGTCACTTCCCCCTGGCTCCATCCCCTCCCTCTTGATCCAGCCCTTCCCTCTAGGTTCAGCCCTTCCCTCTGGGTCCATCCGTTTCCTCTGGGTCCATCCCTTCAGGCTGGACATTAGGGAAAAGCATCTCATGGAAAGGGTCATCATGGACTCGGTGATCCAGAGGGTCCTTTCTACCTAGTGATTCTGGGATTCTGTGATCCTGCTCTGGGATTTCAACCACCCCGACATCTGCTGGAAAAGTATCCCGGCAAGCTGGGGGCAATCCAGGAGACTCCTGGAGTGCATTGAGGGTAACTTCTTAGCGCAGCTGGTAGAGACCCCCACCCGAGGAGATGCAAAACTAGACCTGGTGGTCACCAATACGAGCGAACTCACCAGCGACATTAGGATCGGCGGCAGCCTGGGCTGCAGGGATCGGGCACTGGTGGAGTTCAAGGTCCAGAGGGATAGAATCCTAGAATCATAGAATAACCAGGTTGGAAGAGACCCACCGGATCATCCAGTCCAACCATTCCTATCAAATACTAACCCATGTCCCTTAGCACCTCGTCCACCCGTCCCTTAAACCCCTCCAGGGAAGGGGACTCAACCCCCTCCCTGGGCAGCCTCTGCCAGTGCCCAATGACCCTTTCCGTGAAGAATTTTTTCCTAATGTCCAGCCTGAACCTCCCCTGGCCGAGCTTGAGGCCGTTCCCTCTTGTCCTGTCCCCTGTCCCTTGGGAGAAGAGCCCAGCTCCTTCCTCTCCACAACCTCCTTTCAGGTAGTTGGAGAGAGCAATGAGGTCTCCCCTCAGCTTCCTCTTCTCCAGGATAAACACCCCCAGCTCTCTCAGCCGTTCCTGTTGTTCTCCAGCCCCCTCACCAGCTTTGTTGCTCTTCTCTGGACTCGCTCCAGAGCCTCAACATCCTTCTTGTGGTGAGGGGCCCAGAACTGAACACAGGATTCGAGGAGCGGTCTCACCAGGGCCGAGTCCAGAGGGAGAAGAACCTCCCTGGACCTGCTGGCCACGCCGTGTCTGATCCAAGCCAAGATGCCATTGGCCTTCTTGGCCACCTGGGCCACTGCTGGCTCATATTCAGTCGGCTCATGTTCAACGGACACCCCCAGGTCCCTCTCCTCCAGGCAGCTTTCTAGACAGACTTCTCCTAGTCTGGAGCTGCTCAGGGTTGTTGTGCCCCAAGTGCAGGACCCGGCATTTGGCCTTGTTAAACCTCATCCCATTGGACTCAGCCCAGCGGTCCAGCCTGTTCAGATCCCTTTGGAGCCTCCCGACCCTCCAGCAGATCGACACTTCCACCCAGCTTAGTGTCGTCCGCAAACTTGCTCAGGGTGCACTCGATGCCTTCATCCAGGTCATTGATAAAGACATTGAACAGGGCTGGACCCAGCACTGAGCCCTGGGGACACCACTTGTCACTGGCCTCCAACTGCAACTATTGCTCCTTCTGCGTCCAATAGGGACTGTATGGTCTCCCTAGTCCTCCTTTTATTATTTTTATATTTATAGAAGGATTTTTTGTTATCTTTCACAGGCTGAGAGAGTTGGGGTTGTTCAGCCTGGAGAAGAGAAGGCTCCGAGGAGACCTTAGAGTAGCTTCCAGTGCTCTGGGAAGGGGCTCCAAGAGAGCTGGGGAGGGGCTGTTCACAGAGGCTTGGGGTGACAGGACAAGGGACAATGGGGATAAACTGGAGAGGGGCAGAGTTTGACTGGACATAACGACAAATCTCTTCACCATGAGGATGGGGAGGTCCTGGAACAGGTTGCCCTGGAAGGTTGCATCTGCCCCATCCCTGGAGGGGTTCAAGGCCAGGTTGGATGGGGGATTGAAGCCCCTGATCCAGTGGGAGGTGTCCCTGCCCAGGGCCAGAGGGCTGCGACTGGATGAGCTTTAAGGTCTCCGCCAACCCAAACCATTCTATGATTCTGTGACTCTATGACTCTACGATAATAACACGAAAATCAGTCCTTGGGAAGGAAAAGAATGTTGGAAAATTTATAGATGGGAAATCTCTTCAGTCCCAGCTCTGGTCTCGCTGCCCACGGCTGATGGAGATGATGGCCCCGCGGTGCCCAGGCTGGGTGAGGGATGCTGGCTTCCCAGAACTCCCAGCATGGGATGGATTGGGTTGGAAGGGACCTCCAAGCCCATCCCGATCCTCCCCCGGCCATGGGCAGGGACAACTCCCACTGGATCAGGGGCTCCAAAGCTCCTCCAGCCTGAACCCCTCCAGGGATGGGGCAGCCCGGGTTTCTCTGGCTTCCTGGGCCAGGGCCTCCCCTCCTTCATTCCCATCCCTTCTGGTAGGAAAAGGCCCTGGGGCGCTGGTCGACAGCGGCCCAACAGGATCCAGCAGTGGCCCCGGAGGCCCAGGTGGCCACCAGCATCCTGGCTGGGGTCACCATGGGGTGTCCAGCAGGCACAGGGATGGAATCGTCCCCTGGGGAGGCCGCACCTTGAACCCTGGGGTCAGTTTTGGGCTCCTCACTCCAAGAGGGACCTGGAGGGGCTGGAGAGCGTCCGGAGAAGGGGATGGAGACCCTGGGAAGGGACGTGGTTTGGGAGTGACCTCGGGTCAAGAGTCGGATTGGATCTGGAAGGACTTTTCCAACCCAACCCATTCCAATGTTCCCTGGTTCCAAGAGGGACCTGGAGGGGCTGGAGAGAGTGCGGAGAAGGGACCGGAGCTGGGAGGGGTGTGGAGAGGCCGGGAAGGGTTTGAGGGATCTGAGGGGGCTTTGGTGTGGAGAAGAGGAGCTGAGGGGAGACCTCGTCGCTCTGTGCAGCTGGCGGGGAGGAGGTTGGAGCGAGGTGGGTGCTGGTCTCTTCTCCCAAGGAACAAGGGATGGGACGAGAGGGACTGTCGTCCAGTTGGGAGAGGGGAGGGGGAGACGTGAGCTGCACCCACAGCTGGATCCCAGTGCCTCCCAGTCTGCCCATCTGCCTCCCAGTGCCTCCCAGTGTCCCCAGCGAGGTTGCAGTGAAGCCCCCAGTGCAGCTCTCAGTGTTTATCAAGCATCGAGGCAGCAGCGGGGGGGCTGGGGGGAGCCCGCAGTGGGGCAGGTGGGGGTCGGGGGACTGGGGGGCACGGACGGCGCTGGAGCGGCTGTGCAGGAGCTGAGGTTCCTTCAGGAGCTCTGGGGGGGAAAGGGAGGAGATGAGGGGGGCAGGGACCCCAAACCCCAGGGAACCACCACAATCCAGAGACCCCCAAACCCCAAGTGCCCCCAAACACCAGGAACCCCTCAAACCCCAGATACCCCCCGACCTCATGGACCCCCAGTCCCTAGGTCTCCACAAGCCCTTGGGATCTCTCGAGGTCCTGGAACCCCCAGACACCTGAGGGACCTTCCCAAACCCCAGGGACTCGGGGACTCAAACCCCAGGGATCCCCCAAACCCCATGTGCCCGCAAACCTGGAGGATACCCAAGTCCCACCAAACCCCAAGGATCCCGAAACCCTAGAAACACCCAACGTCCCAGATCCCTTAAACCCTAGGGACCCCCAGACTCCAGGGACCCCAAAACCAAAGAGAACCCCAGATCACAATGACCCCCCCCCCCAAAGCCCCAGGCCTCCCCAGGACCCAGTGATCTCCCAGACCCTAATGACTCCCCAAAGACCCAGGTCCCCACAGACCCTAATGACGCCCCCAGACTCCAATGACTCCCCAAAACCCCAGATCCCCCCAAGACCCTAATGACATCCCCAGACCACAATGATCCTCCAAACTCCAGGTCCTCGCAGACCCCAATAACCCCCAAGACCCCAATGAACCCCCAAACCCCAGCACTCCCATACCCCAAAGACCCCCTCTCAAATCCCAGGTCCCCCCAGAACCCAATGATCCCCCAGACCTCAATGAACCCCAAAAGCCCCAGATGCCCCCAAAACCCAGTGAGCCCCAAGAACTCAAAGGTCCCCCAATCCCCACATCCCCACCAAACCCCAGACGCCTCAAACCCCCAGATCCCACCAGATCCCAAAGACCCCCGAAGTCCCAGGTCCCCCCAGAACCCAATGAACCCCCAGACCCCATTGACCCCCAGACCACAATGACTCTCCAGACCCCTATGACCCCCAAACCCCTGCCCCCTGTCCCCCGCTGACCTTGTTGCGGCCGTAGAGGACGAGCCCCAGCGCCAGGAAGACGAAGCCCAGCACCAAGCCCCCCACCCCCGTCAGCATCTTGCTCCTGGCGCCGTCCGCCTGCAGCTCTGCGGGGCCGAGAGCAGGGGCTCAGGGCTCGGGGGGCCCCGTCCCACTCCCCCTGCCCCCAGCCCAGGCTCTTACCCCACGCCTGGGTGACGGGGCGCTGCAGGCTGGCGTGCTCCACCTGGCACGTGTAGGTGTCCCCGCGCTGCGGGATGCTTTCCAGCATCACCAGCACCTGGTAGGTCCAGTCTCCGTTCTGCATCACGTCCGTGGACACCACGCCCTCCACCTCCTCGTGCCCGTTCTTGAACCACTTCACCTCGATCTCGGCGGGGTAGAAATCCGTCACGGCACAAACCAGCCTGTCGGGCTGGGGCAGGGAGCCCGACTGCACGGGGTGGATTTCCACCTGGGGCTGCACTGGGGGAGAGCGCCAGAGAGCTGCCCCGGGGCTGCCAGAGCCCAGGGGCCACCCAGCCTGGACCAGGGCTCGCCCTCTGCTCCCCAGACAGGGGGCCGGGGGCTCGCGGGGCAGGCCGGGAGGCAGAGAGCACAGAGGCGCTGCTGGGAGAGGGCTCCGACACCCTCAAGACCAGCCGGAGCTCTCCAGGGGCGAGAAAGCATGGAATGGCGAGGCTGGGAAGGACCTTAGAGACCCTCAAGGCCAACCAAAGCACTCCAGGTTAGAGGGACTGGAAAGCATTGAATCACTAATTTGGGAAAGACCTTGGAGACCCTGAAGCCCAGTTGGAGCTCTCCATGTACGAGGAATCAGAAAGCATTGAATCGTGAGGTTGGGAAAGAGCTTGGAGATCCTCAAGGCCAACTTGAGCTCTCCAGGGGCGAGAAACCATCAAATCACAATGTGGGGAAAGACCTTGGAAACCCTCAAGCTCAGCCTGGAGAAGCTTTTCAGCAAAGAGTAACCAGAAAATATTGAATCGCTAGGTTAGGAAGGACTTTGGAGACCTTCAAACCCAACCAGTACGAGCTCTCCAGGTTCGAGAGACCAGGAAATATTGAATCACTAGGTTGGGAAGGACTTTGGAGACCCTCAAGGCCAACTGGACGCGGCCACTGCTAACCCAGATCTCCGAGCACTTCATCTGGGAACCCCTCCAGGGATGGGGACTCCACCACCTCCCTGCGCAGCCGTTCCAGGGCCTGAGAGCCCTTCTGGGGAAGAAAGTTGTGCTGCTGTCCAAGCTGAACCCCTGTGGCCACCACCCAGCCCCGTCCTCGTCCAGCGGGTCGGTCTCTTCTCGCCAGGAACAAGCGATGGGATGAGAGGAACCCCCTGCGGCTGGGCCAGGGGAGGTTTGGGCTGGAGACTGGGATGTGGGCAGGGCCGGGAGCTGGACTGGAGGAGCCCTGGGGGTCCCGTCCAGCCGCGGCCGTGGTGGGGCTGGGGGCCTCGGGGAAGGGCGCGGGGGCTCTGCGCGAGCGCGGCACGGACACGCGCTGCCCTCCTGCGCCCGGGGGCTTGGCTCGTGCCCGACCCCCGGAGAGGGGCTGCCACGCGCTCACCTCGACGATCCACGGTGAAAGAGGAATACGCCTCGTAGTTGTGTCGGCAGAACCTGTCCACCTCACCCCGCATGGTCTCCAGGATGTTCTCCTGGCTGTTCAAGCATTTGGCTTGGGGCTCGCCCAGGGGGGTGTCGGCCACGAAGACCCCCACATCGCTGTCGAAATGCATGAACTGCTCCCGGTTGTAGATGTGTCTCTGCACTAACCTCACCCACTCGGTGCCGTTGGTGAAGTAGCACTCGGATTTAAAATAGGCCTGGAAGAATCCTGTTGGTGCAGAGCTGGGGTGAGGAGCCGCTGCCCCTTCCCCCTCCAGCGCCCAGCGATGGGGCGGGTGGGATGATGCCCGGGGACTCCCTTTCAAATCCATCCCTTCCCTCTGGATCCACTCCCAAAACCTAGGTTCATACCTTCCCTCTAGCTCTACCCCTTCTCCCTATCTCCATCCCTTCCCTCTAGCTCCATCCCTTCTCCCTAACTCCATCCCTTCCCCCTAACTCCATCCCTTCCCCCTAGCTCCATCCCTTCCCTCCGGATCCATCCCTTCCCTCTGGATCCATCCCTTCCCCCTAGCTCCATCCCTTCCCTCCAGATCCATCCCTTCCCCAGGCTCATGCCCGGGGACCCCCTTTCCCCATCCCACCCCCTCTCCCCCTGGCTCGCCCTCGCGGCCCCCCAAGCCGGGCTTGGGCTCCGGCCCCCCGGCAGCGCCCAGCACCTCCCCACGCCGTGGGGCTGAGCTCACCTCGGCTCTCCTCGCCGGCAGCCCCGTGGGCTCCCAGCGCCACCAGTGCCACCAGCACGGCCCCAGCTCCCAGCACGCCAGCAGCCCCCATGGTGCTCCCGGCACAGAAGGCAGAGGTGCCGGCACCCCCGAGCCAGCCGCACTCTGCCCCAGTGCTGCCCAGTGGCGCCACTGGCAGTCCCAGCGCGGCCCAGTGCGCAGCGCAGCTGGGCAGCATCACTCGTCTCCAGGCAGAGGCGCGGGCGCGCGGCCGTCCGTCTGTCTGCTCCTCAGGGTGCTCTGGGCCGGGGCTCTGCCTGGGAACAGCTGAGGCGCCCTCAGGGCTCCCTGCCATTGGCCCACAGCTTGGAGAGCTTCTCCTGCCCCAGCTGCCCCGTCCTCCTCCTCTGGGGGCATCTCTTCCCCTGGATGCACCACTGCCCTCTGGTTCCATCCCTGCCCTCTGGATCCATCCCTGCCCTCTGGATCCATCCCTTCCCTCAGGATCCATACCCTCCCTCTGGATCCAGCCCTGCCCTCTGGGTCCATCCCTTCCCTCTGGGTCCATCCCTGCCCTCTGGGTCCATCCCTTCCCTCTGGATCCATCCCTTCCCTCTGGATCCATCCCTGCCTTCTGGATCCATCCCTTCTCTTTTCAACATCTTTATCAATGACCTGGATGAAGGCATCCAGGGCACCCTCAGCGACTTTGCAGAGGACACTAAGCTGGGAGGAGCTGTCGATCTCCTGGTGGGTTTTGAGTCTCCAAAGGGATCTGAACAGGCTGGAACGCTGGGATCCACCACTTCCCTCTGGTCCATCTCTCCCTTCTAGATTCTATAATTCCCTCTGAAGCCATAACTTCCCTTTCTATCCCTCTTGCTCCATCCCTTCCCTCTGGGTCCATCCCTTCCCTTTGGGGCCGTCCATTCAGGCTTGATGTCAGGAAATTTTTTTCATGGAAAGGGTCATTGGGCACTGGAACAGGCTGCCCAGGGAGGGGGTTGAGTTTCCTGGAGGTGTTTAAGGGATGGATGGACGAGGTGCTGAGGTTTAGTGGCCAACAGGAATGGTTGGACTCGATGATCCAAGAGGCCTTTTCCAACCTGGTGATTCTATCATTCCGCCTCATTCGATCCATCCTGTCTGGATCCAAGCCTTCCCTCTGGGTCTAACACTTGCACAGGGGCCCATCTCGTTCCTCCCATCTTATCATTTCCCTCTGGGTCCATCCCTTCCCTCTCGGTTCATCCCTTCCCTCTGGATCCATCCCTTCCCCCTGGATCCATCCCTTCCCTCTGGGTCCATCACTTCCCTCTAGGTCCATTCCTTCCCTCTAGGTTCATCCCTTGCCTCTGGATCCATCCCTTCAGGCTGGACATTAGGGAAAAGCATCTCACGGAAAGGGTCATTGAGCACTGGCAGAGGCTGCCCAGGGAGGGGGTTGAGTCACTTTCCTGGAGGGGTTTAATGGACGGGTGGACGAGGTGCTGAGGGACACGGGTCAGTGATTGATGGGAATGGTTGGACTCAATGATCCAGAGGGTCCTTTCTACCTAGTGATTCTGTGATTCTGTGATCCTGCTCTGGGACTTCAACCACCCCGACATCTGATGGAAAAGTATCCCGGCAAGCTGGGGGCAATCCAGGAGACTCCTGGAGTGCATTGAGGGTCACTTCTTAGCGCAGCTGGTAGAGACCCCCACCCGAGGAGATGCAAAACTGGACCTGGTGGTCACCAATACGAGCGAACTGACCAGTGACATTAGGATCGGTGGCAGCCTGGGCTGCAGGGATCGGGCACTGGTGGAGTTGAAGGTCCAGAGGGGTGTGGGACAGGTGAGGAGTATAGTCAGGACACCATTTCAGGAAAGCAGACTCCCAGCTGTTCAAGGAATTACTCAGTAGGATCCCCTGGGATGACGTCCTCCAAGACAAGGGAGCAGAACAGAGCTGGAAGATGGTTTCCGTGCAACACAAGAGCGCTCAGTCCCCGTCTGTAGGAAATCAAGCAGGGAAGGGAAGAGACCGGCGTGTCTGAGTCGAGACCCGCTGGTTAAACTCAAGAAGAAGAGGGAGCCGCACGGGCAGGACAAGCAGGGACGGGGAACCTGGGATGTTCCTCAGGACGCTGCCCGGTTGTGTAGGGATGGAGCCAGGAAGGCCACGGCACAGCTGGAGCTGAACTTGGCGAGGGAAGGGAAGACCAACGAGAAGAGCTTCTACAGGTCCATCCACCAAAAGAGGAAGGTCAAAGAGAACATATCCCACTGATGGTTGGAAACGGTGATCACGGCTCAGCAGACGAGGAGAAGGCTGAGGGACTTAACAATGTTTCTGCTCAGTCTTCGCTGATAACCGCTCTCCTCTCCCCTCCCGCATCATGGGACAGCAGGATGGTGACCAGGGGGATAAACCCTCTCCCACTGGAGAGGAGGATCAGGTTCGTGACCAGCTGAGGAACCCGAACATTTATAAGTCTATGGGAGCTGAGGAGCTGCACCCCGGAGTCCTGAGGGGACTGGCAGATGTGGTTGCCCAGCCACTCTCCGTGATATTTGAAAAGTCACGGCAGGTGGGAGAAGTCCCTGGGGGCTGGAAGAAGGGTAACGTCGTGCCTGTTGTTAAAAAGGGAACGCAAGTCAGGGGATCACTGACCTGCCAGCCTCCCCCCTGTGCCTGGGGAGATCATGGGACAGATGCTCCTAGAAGCTCTGCTCAAGCCCATGGAGGACAGGGAGGTGATTAACGGCAGCCAGCACGGCTTCACCAGGGGAAGGTCCCGTATGAGCAGCTTAGTGGGTGACCTCAGCAGTGGACACGGCTCAACCGATGGATGGGATCTACCTGGGCTTCTGCAAAGCCTCTGACATGGTCCCCCCCAGCATCCTTCTCTCTAAACTGGAGGGAGATGGATTTGATGGGTGGATGGTTCAGTGGAGAAGAACCTGGTTGGATGGTCGTGTTCGAAACGTAGTGGTCAATGGCTTCAAGTCCAGATGGAGGATGGTGACCAGTGGTGTCCCTCAGGGGTCCGTACTGGGATCGGTGCTGTTGAATATCTTCAGCAGTGACGCAGACAGCGAGATCGAGGGCCCTCTCAGCAAGTTTGGAGGTGACAGCGAGCTGAGTGGGGCAGTTGCCACACCTGAAGGACGGGATCATCCCGAGGGACCTGGACAGGCTGGAGAAGTGGGGCTGGGAGAACTTCATGAGGTTCAACAGGGCCAAGTGCAGGGTCCTACACCTGGGTCGGGGCAATCCCCGACTTCAGTGCACGATGGGGGATGATGGGATGGAGAACAGCATGAGGAGGAGGACTTGGGGTGCTGGGAGAGGAGAACCTCAACCTGAGCGGGCAACGTGTGCTCGCAGCCCAGAATCCAAGCGCGTCCTGGGCTGCATCAGAAGCCGCGCGGCCAGCAGGGCGAGGGAGGGGATTGTCCCCTCTGCTCCACTCGGGTGAGACCTCATCTGGAGTGTTGTCTCCACTTCTGGAACCCTCAACATGAGAAGGAGATGGAGCAGTAGGAACGGGTCCAGAGGAGGCTACAAGGATGAACCGAGGGCTGGAGCATACGAGGAGAGGCTGAGAGAGTTGGGGTTGTTCAGCGTGGAGAAGAGAAGGCTCCGAGGAGAGCTTAGATCAGCTTCCAGTGCCTGAAGGGGCTCCAAGAGAGCTGGGGAGGGGCTGTTCCCAAAGGCTTGGGGTGACAGGACAAGGGACAATGGGGATAAACTGGAGAGGGGCAGAGTTCGACTGGACATAACGAGAAATCTCTTCACCATGAGGATGGGGAGGCCCTGGAACAGGTTGGCCCGGAAGGTTGCATCTGCCCCATCCCTGGAGGGGTTCCAGGCCAGGTTGGATGGGGGATTGGAGCCCCTGATCCAGTGGGAGGTGTCCCTGCCCAGGGCCAGAGGGCTGCGACTGGATGAGCTTTAAGGTCTCCCCCAACCCAAACCATTCTAGGATTCTGTGACTCTATGACTCTACGATAATAACACGAAAATCAGTCCTTGGGAAGGAAAAGAATGTTGGAAAATTTATAGATGGGAAATCTCTTCAGTCCCAGCTCTGGTCTCGCTGCCCACGGCTGATGGAGATGACGGCCCCGCGGTGCCCGGGCTGGGTGAGGGATGCTGGCTTCCCAGAACTCCCAGCATGGGATGGGTTGGGATGGAAGGGACCTCAAAGCCCACCCAGGTCCAATGCGGATGGTGCTAATGCTGATGGCGATGGAGATCATGGAATTGTGGAATGGTTTGGATTGTGAGAGACCTCAAAGCTCATCTAGTTTGACTCGTGGTGGTGCTAATGTTGGAGGTGATGGAGATCATGGAATGGTTTGGGTTGGAAGGGACCTCCAAGCCCACCCCGATCCTCCCCCGGTCATGGGCAGGGACAACTCCCACTGGATTGGGGGCTCCAAAGCTCCTCCAGCCTGAACCCCTCCAGGGATGGGGCAGCCCGGGTTTCTCTGGCTTCCTGGGCCAGGGCCTCCCCTCCTTCATTCCCATCCCTTCTGGTAGGAAAAGGCCCTGGGGCGCTGGTCGACAGCGGCCCAACAGGATCCAGCAGTGGCCCCGGAGGCCCAGGTGGCCACCAGCATCCTGGCTGGGGTCACCATGGGGTGTCCAGCAGGCACAGGGATGGGATTGTCCCCTGGGGAGGCCGCACCTCGAACCCTGGGGTCAGTTTTGGGCTCCTCACTCCAAGAGGGACCTGGAGGGGCTGGAGAGCGTCCGGAGAAGTGGATGGAGACCCTGGGAAGGGACGTGGTTTGGGAGTGACCTCGGGTCAAGAGTTGGATTGGATCTGGAAGGACTTTTCCAACCCAACCCATTCCAATGTTCCCTGGTTCCAAGAGGGACCTGGAGGGGCTGGAGAGCGTGCGGAGAAGGGACCGGAGCTGGGAGGGGTGTGGAGAGGCCGGGAAGGGTCTGAGGGATCTGAGGGGGCTTTGGTGTGGAGAAGAGGAGCTGAGGGGAGACCTCGTCGCTCTCTGCAGCTGGCGGGGAGGAGGTTGGAGCGAGGTGGGTGCTGGTCTCTTCTCCCAAGGAACAAGGGATGAGACGGGAGGGACTGTCCTCCAGTTGGACGAGGGGATGGGGAGACGTGAGCTGCACCCACAGCTGGATCCCAGTGCCTCCCAGTCTGCCCAGCTTGGCTCCCAGAGCCTCCCAGTCTCCCCACCTCAGGTTCCAGTGCCTCCCAGTCTGCCCACCTCAGCTCCCAGTGCCCCCCAGTCTCCCCATCTCCCTCCCAGTGCCTCCCAGTGTCCCCAGCGAGGTTGCAGTGAAGCCCCCAGTGCAGCTCTCAGTGTTTATCAAGCATCGAGGCAGCAGCGGGGGGGTTGGGGGGAGCCCGCTGTGGGGCAGGCGGGGGTCGGGGGGCTGGGGGGCACGGACGGCACTGGAGCGGCTGCGCAGGAGCTGGGGTTCCTTCAGGAACTCTGGGGGGAAAAGGGAGGAGATGAGGGGAGCAGGGACCCCAAACCCCAGGGAACCACCACAATCCCGAGACCCACAAACCCCAAGTCCCACTAAACCCCACGGACCCTGCAAACCCCAGGTCCCCGTAGATCCCAAGGATCCTGACACCCTAGAAACACCCATTGCCCCAGATCCCTTAAACCCTCGGGACCCCCAGACTCCCGGGACCCGAAAAACAAACCTAAACCCCAACCCCTCCAACACCCCAATGACCCCAATGACCCCACAGACCCCAATGACAACCCAGACCCCAAGTCCAACCAGATCCCAATGATCCCCTCAACCCCAGGCCCCCAGACCCCAGTGACCCCAGGAATCCCCATCAAAATCTGGGACTCCAACACCAGGGATTCCCCAAATCCCAGGACTCTCCACCAAAACAAGGAACAACTTGAACCCCAGGGACCCCAAACACCAGGATCCCCAGACCCCAATGACCCCTCTCAAACCCCAGGTCTCCCCCTCAGACACCAGATCCCCCTCACACCCCAATGACCCCAAAGACCCCATTGACTCCCTAGACCCAAATTCCCCCTCAGACACCCATGACCCCCAAAACCCCAGGGCCCCTCAAACCCCAAAAATCCCTCAAAGCCCCAGGTTCCCCCAAGACCCCACTGCCCCGCCAAACCCAAAGGACCCCAGTCCCTTATGGCCCCCCAAGACCCCAGAGCCCCAGATCACAATGACGCCCTGAACCCAACGACCCCCCAAATACCAATGACCCCCCATAGCCCAATGAACCCCTCAGACCCTGATGTACAGCCAGACCCCAGTGACCCCCCAAACCCCGGTCTCTCCAGACCCCAGTGACCCCCAGACCTCAATGACCTCTCACACCGGATGTCCCCCCAGATCCCATTGATCCCAAGATCCAAATAACCCCCCGAACACCAATGACCCCCATACCCCAATGAATCCCTCAGACCCTCATGACTCCCCCAGACCCCAATGACCCCCTAAACCCCAGCCCTCCAGACCCCAATGACACCCAGACCCCACTGAGCCCCAGCCCGCTGTCCCCCTGTCCCCCGCTGACCTTGTTGCGGCCGTAGAGGACGAGCCCCAGCGCCAAGAAGACGAAGCCCAGCACCAAGCCCCCCACCCCCGTCAGCATCTTGCTCCTGGCACCGTCCGCCTGCAGCTCTGCGGGGCCGAGAGCAGGGGCTCAGGGCTCGGGGGGCCCCGTCCCACTCCCCCTGCCCCCAGCCCAGGCTCTTACCCCACGCCTGGGTGACGGGGCGCTGCAGGCTGGCGTGCTCCACCTGGCACGTGTAGGTGTCCCCGCGCTGCGGGATGCTTTCCAGCATCACCAGCACCTGGTAGGTCCAGTCTCCGTTCTGCATCACGTCCGTGGACACCACGCCCTCCACCTCCTCCTGCCCGTTCTTGAACCACTTCACCTCGATCTCGGCGGGGTAGAAATCCGTCACGGCACAAACCAGCCTGTCGGGCTGGGGCAGGGAGCCCGACTGCACGGGGTGGATTTCCACCTGGGGCTGCACTGGGGGAGAGCGCCAGAGAGCTGCCCCGGGGCTGCCAGAGCCCAGGGGCCACCCAGCCTGGACCAGGGCTCGCCCTCTGCTCCCCAGACAGGGGGCCGGGGGCTCGCGGGGCAGGCCGGGAGGCAGAGAGCACAGAGGGGCTGCTGGGAGAGGGCTCCGACACCCTCAAGCCCAGCCGGAGCTCTCCAGGGGCGAGAAAGCATGGAATGGCGAGGCTGGGAAGGACCTTGGAGACCCTTGAGCCCAACTGGAATGACTGTCCAGGTATGAGGAACCAGAAAGCAATGAATTGCTAGGTTGGGAAAGACCTTGGAGACCCTCAAGGCCAACCAGAGCTCTCCAGGTTAGAGGGACTGGAAAGCATTGAATCACTAATTTGGGAAAGACCTTGGAGACCCTGAAGCCCAGTTGGAGCTCTCCATGTATGAGGAATCAGAAAGCATTGAATCGCGAGGTTGGGAAAGAGCTTGGAGATCCTCAAGGCCACCTGGAGCTCTCCAGGGGCGAGAAACCATTGAATCACAATGTTGGGAAAGACCTTGGAAACCCTCAAGCTCAGCCAGGAGAAGGTTTTCAGCAAAGAGGTACCAGAAAGCATTGAATCATGCGGTTGGAAAGGACCTTGGAGACCTTTAAACCTAACCGGTACGAGCTCTCCAGGTATGAGAGACCAGGAAATATTGAATCGCAAGGTTGGGAAGAACTTTGGAGACCCTCAAGGCCAACTGGACGCGGCCACTGCTAACGCAGATCTCCGAGCACTTCATCTGCCCGGCTTGGGAACCCCTCCAGGGGTGGGGACTCCACCACCTCCCTGCGCAGCCGTTCCAGGGCCTGAGAGCCCTTCTGGGGAAGAAAGTTGTGCTGCCGTCCAAGCCGAACCCCTGTGGCCACCACCCAGCCCCGTCCTCGTCCAGCGGGTCGGTCTCTTCTCGCCAGGAACAAGCGATGGGATGAGAGGAACCCCCTGCGGCTGGGCCAGGGGAGGTTTGGGCTGGAGACTGGGATGTGGGCAGGGCCGGGAGCTGGACTGGAGGAGCCCTGGGGGTCCCGTCCAGCCGCGGCCGTGGTGGGGCTGGGGGCCACGGGGAAGGGCGCGGGGGCTCTGCGCGAGCGCGGCACGGACACGTGCTGCCCTCCTGCGCCCGGGGGCTTGGCTCGTGCCCGACCCCCGGAGAGGGGCTGCCACGCGCTCACCTCGACGATCCACGGTGAAAGAGGAATCCGCCTCGTAGTTGTGTCGGCAGAACCTGTCCACCTGACCCCATTTATACTGCAGGATGTCCTCCTGGCTGTTCCAGGATTTGGCAACAGGCTCGCCCAGGGGGGTGTCGGCCACGAAGACCCCCACATCGCTGTCGAAGTGCACGTACTGCTCCCGGTTGTAGATGTGTCTCTCCACAAACCTCACCCGCTCGGTGCCGTTGATGAAGTAGCAGTCGGTTATAAACTGGTACTGGAAGAAGCCTGTTGGTGCAGAGCTGGGGTGAGGAGCCGCTGCCCCTTCCCCCTCCAGCGCCCAGCGATGGGGCAGGCGGGAGGATGCCTGTGGGGACCCCCTTTCAAATCCATCCCTTCTCTCTGGATCCACTCCCAAAACCTAGGTTCACACCTTCCCTCTGGATCCAGCCCTTCCTTCTAGCTCCACCCCTTCCCCCTAGCCCCATCCATTCCCTCCAGGTGCATCCCTTCCCCCAGCTCCATCCCTTCCCCCCAGCTCCATCCCTTCCCTCTGGACCCATCCCTTCCCCAGGCTCATGCCTTCCCTCTGGATCCAGCCCTTCCTTCTAGCTCCACCCCTTCCCCCTAGCCCCATCCCTTCCCCCTAACTCCATCCCTTCCCCCCAGGGCTCTGCCTGGGAACAGCTGAGGCGCCCTCGGGGCTCCCTGCCATTGGCCCACAGCTTGGAGAGCTTCTCCTGCCCCAGCTGCCCCGTCCTTCTCCTCTGGGGGCATCTCTTCCCCTGGATGCACCACTGCCCTCGGGATCCATCCCTGCCCTCTGGGTCCATCCTTGCCCTCTGGATTCAACTCTTCCTTTTTCAGCATCTTTATCAATGACCTGGATGAAGGCATCCAGGGCACCCTCAGCGAGTTTGAAGAGGACACTAAGCTGGGAGGAGCTGTCGATCTCCTGGAGGGTTTTGAGTCTCCAAAGGGATCTAAACAGGCTGGAACGCTGGCATCCACCACTTCCCTCTGGTTCCATCTCTCCCTCCTAGATCCATTACTTCCCTCTGCATCCATTACTTACCTTTCAATCCATTCCTTCTCTCTGGGTTCATCTATTTCCTCTGGACACATCCCCTTCCTCAGATCCTTCTGTTCCCTGAGGTCCATCCCTTCCCTCTTCATAAATCCCTTCCCTCTAGGCCAATCCCTTCCCCCTAGCTCCATCTCACCCCTGTAGGTCCATCTCTTCCCTCTGGTTCCATCCCTTCTCTCTGCATCCAACACTTCCCTCTAGGACAATTCATTCTTTCCAGATCCACCCCTTCCCGCTAGTTCTGTCTCTTCCCTCCAGGTCCACCACGTCCCTCTAGCTCCATCCCTTCCCTCTGCATCCATCCCTTCCCTCCAGGTCCATCCCCTCCCTCTAGCTCCATTTCTTCCCTCTTAGTCCATCCTTACCTCCTAACTCCATCCCCTCCCCCTAACCCCATACCTTCCCCCTAACTCCATCCCTTCCCTCTAGGTTTGTCACTTCCCCCTGGCCCCATCACTTCCCTCTGGATCCAGCCCTTCCCCCTAACTCCATCCCTTCCCCCTAACTCCATCCCTTCCCCCTAGCTCCATCCCTTCCCTCTGGATCCAGCCCTTCCCTCTAGCTCCTTCCCTTCCCTCTGGATCCATCCCTTCCCTAGGCTCCAGCCCGAGGACCCCCTTTCCCCATGCCACCCCCCTCTCCCCCTGGCTCGCCCTCGCGGCCCCCCAAGCCGGGGTTGGGCTCCAGCCCCCCGGCAGCGCCCAGCACCTCCCCACGCCGTGGGGCTGAGCTCACCTCGGCTCTCCTCGCCACCAGTGCCACCAGCACGGCCCCAGCTCCCAGCACGCCAGCAGCCCCCATGGTGCTCCCGGCACAGAAGGCAGAGGTGCCGGCACCCCCGAGCCAGCCGCACTCTGCCCCAGTGCTGCCCAGTGGCGCCACTGGCAGTCCCAGCGCGGCCCAGTGCGCAGCGCAGCTGGGCAGCATCACTCGTCTCCAGGCAGAGGCGCGGGCGCGCGGCCGTCCGTCTGTCTGCTCCTCAGGGTGCTCTGGGCCGGGGCTCTGCCTGGGAACAGCTGAGGCGCCCTCGGGGCTCCCTGCCATTGGCCCACAGCTTGGAGAGCTTCTCCTGCCCCAGCTGCCCCGTCCTTCTCCTCTGGGGGCATCTCTTCCCCTGGATGCACCACTGCCCTCTGGCTCCATCCCTGCCCTCTGGGTCCATCCCTTCCCTCTGTGTCCATCCCTTCCCTCTGGATCCATCCCTTCCCTCTGGATCCATCCCTGCCCTCTGGATCCATCCATTCTCTCTGGATCCATCCCTGCCCTCTGGGTCCATCCCTTCAGGCTGGACATTTGGGAAAAGCATCTCATGGAAAGGGTCATTGGGCACTGGCAGAGGCTGCCCAGGGAGGGGGTTGAGTCCCCTTCCCTGAGGGGATTAAGGGATGGGTGGACGAGGTGCTGAGGGACACGGGTCAGAGATTGATGGGAATGGTTGGACTCGATGATCCAGAGGGTCCTTTCTACCTAGTGATTCTGTGATTCTGTCATTCTGTGATCCTCCTCTGGGACTTCAACCACCCCGATCTCTGCTGGAAAAGTATCCCAGCAAGCTGTGGGGAATCCAGGAGACTCCTGGAGTGCATTGAGGGTCACTTCTTAGCGCAGCTGATAGAGACCCCGACCCGAGGAGATGCAAAACTGGACCTGGTGGTCACCAATACGAGCGAACTGACCAGCGACATTAGGATCGGTGGCAGCCTGGGCTGCAGGGATCGGGAACTGGTGGAGTTCAAGGTCCAGAGGGATGGAATCCTAGAATCATAGAATAACCAGGTTGGAAGAGACCCACCGGATCATCGAGTCCAACCATTCCTATCAAACACTAAACCATGCCTCTTAGCACCTCGTCCACCCGTCCCTTAAACCCCTCCAGGGAAGGTGACTCAACCCCCTCCCTGGGCAGCCTCTGCCAGTGCCCAATGACCCTTTCTGTGAAGATTTTTTTCCTAATGTCCATCCTGAACCTCCCCTGGTGGAGCTTGAGGCCATTCCCTCTCGTCCTGTCCCCCGTCACTTGGGAGACGAGCCCAGCTCCCTCCTCTCCACAACCTCCTCTCAGGGAGTTGTAGAGAGCAATGAGGTCTCCCCTCAGCCTCCTCTTCTCCAGGTTAAACACCCCCAGCTCTCTCAGCCGCTCCTCTTCTTCTCCAGCCCCGTCACCAGCTTCGTTGCTCTTCTCTGGACCCGCTCCAGAGCCTCAACATCCTTCTTGTGGTGAGGGGCCCAGAACTGAACACAGGATTCAAGGAGAAGTCTCACCAGTGCCGAGTCCAGAGGGAGGATAACCTCCCTGGCCCTGCTGGTCACACTGTTTCTGATCCAAGCCAAGATGCCATTGGCCTTCTTGGCCACCTGGGCCACAGCTGGCTCATGGTCAGTCGCTGTCAACCAACACCCCCAGGTCCCTCTCTTCCAGGCAGCTTTCTAGACAGACTTCTCCTAGTCTGGAGCTGCTCAGGGTTGTTGTGCCCCAAGTGCAGGACCCGGCATTTGGCCTCAAGCAGAATGCTGGGAGAAACTGTGTCAAAGGCTTTACTAAAGTCCAGGAAGATCCATCCACAGCCTTTCCCTCATCCAGCAGCCGAGTCACTTTGTCATAGAAGGCGATCAGGTTAGTTTGGCAAGACCTGCCTTTTGTGACCCCGTGTTGAATGGGCCTGATCACCCGGTTCTCTTGCATGTGCTTCATGACCGCACTCAAGATCTCCTGCTCCATGACTTTCCCTGGCACTGAGGTCAGACTGACAGGCCTGGAGTTCCCTGGGTCCTCCCTGTGACCCTTCTTGTAGACGGGCACAACATCAGCCTCCAGTCCAGTGGGACTTCCCCAGTCTTCCAGGACAGTTGGAAGATGATGGAAAGGGGTTTGGCCAGCACACCCGCCAGCTCCTTCAGTACCCTTGGGTGAATCCCGTCCGGCCCCATAGACTTGTGGGTGTCTAGTCGGGCTGGCAAGGCTCTGACCACCTCCTCTTGGATCACGGGAGCCTCATTTGGCTCCTCTAGCTCCTGGGTTTGTACACAGACGGAACGACTTTCTTTACAATTAAAGACTGAGGCAAAGAAGGCATTAAGTACCTCAGCCTTGTCCTCATCCCCTGTCACTGTTGTTCCTTCTGCGTCCAATAGGGACTGTATGGTCTCCCTAGTCCTCCTTTTATTATTTATATATTTATAGAAGGATTTTTTGTTATCTTCCACAGACTTGGCCAATCTGATTTCTAGCTGAGCCTTAGCCCTTCTGATTTTTTCTCTACACAATCTCACTTCCCTCCTGTAGTCCACCAAGAGGCCTGTCCCCTCTTCCAGAGCCCATAAACATTTCTCTTCTTCTTGATATCACTCAAGATCTCTCTGTTCAACCAAGCTGGCTTTCTCCCCTGCCGGATTTTTTTTCCAGAACACGGGGATTGCTTTCTCCTGAGCTGCTAGGATTTTTCTCCTGAGCTGCTAGGATGTGGGACAGGTGAGGAGCAGAGTCAGGACACCATTTCAGGAAAGCAGACTCCCAGCTGGTCAAGGAATTACTCAGTAGGATCCCCTGGGATGACGTCCTCCAAGACAAGGGAGCAGAACAGAGCTGGAAGATGGTTTCCGTGCAACACAAGAGCGCTCAGTCCCCGTCTGTAGGAAATCAAGCAGGGAAGGGAAGAGACCGGCGTGTCTGAGTCGAGACCCGCTGGTTAAACTCAAGAAGAAGAGGGAGCCGCACGGGCAGGACAAGCAGGGACGGGGAACCTGGGATGCTCCTCAGGACGCTGCCCGGTTGTGTAGGGATGGAGCCAGGAAGGCCACGGCACAGCTGGAGCCGAACTTGGCGAGGGAAGGGAAGACCAACGAGAAGAGCTTCTACAGGTCCATCCACCAAAAGAGGAAGGTCAAAGAGAACATATCCCACTGATGGTTGGAAACGGTGATCACGGCTCAGCAGACGAGGAGAAGGCTGAGGGACTTAACTACGTTTCTGCTCACTCTTCGCTGATAACCGCTCTCCTCTCCCCTCCCGCGTCATGGGACAGCAGGATGGTGACCAGGGGGATAAACCCTCTCCCACTGGAGAGGAGGATCAGGTTCGTGACCAGCTGAGGAACCCGAACATTTATAAGTCTATGGGAGCAGAGGAGCTGCACCCCGGAGTCCTGAGGGGACTGGCAGATGTGGTTACCCAGCCCCTCTCCGTGATATCTGAAAAGTCACGGCAGGTGGGAGAAGTCCCTGGGGACTGGAAGAAGGGTAACGTCGTGCCTGTTGTTAAAAAGGGAACGCAAGTCAGGGCATCACTGACCTGCCAGCCTCCCCCCTGTGCCTGGGGAGATCGTGGGACAGATGCTCCTAGAAGCTCTGCTCAAGCCCATGGAGGACAGGGAGGTGATTAACGGCAGCCAGCACGGCTTCACCAGGGGAAGGTCCCGTATGACCAGCTTAGTGGGTGACCTCAGCAGTGGACACGGCTGAACCGATGGATGGGATCTACCTGGGCTTCTGCAAAGCCTCTGACATGGTCCCCCCCAGCATCCTTCTCTCTAAACTGGAGAGAGATGGATTTGATGGGTGGATGGTTCAGGGGATAAGAAGGTGGTTGGATGGTCGTGTTCGAAGCGTAGTGGTCAATGGCTTCAAGTTCAGATGGAGGATGGTGACCAGTGGTGTCCCTCAGGGGTCCGTACTGGGATCGGTGCTGTTGAATATCTTCAGCAGTGATGCAGACAGCGAGATCGAGGGCCCTCTCAGCAAGTTTGGAGGTGACAGCGAGCTGAGTGGGGCAGTTGCCACACCTGAAGGACGGGATCATCCCGACGGACCTGGACAGGCTGGAGAAGTGGGGCTGGGAGAACCTCATGAGGTTCAACAGGGCCAAGTGCAGGGTCCTACACCTGGGTCGGGGCAATCCCCGACTTCAGTACACGATGGGGGATGATGGGATGGAGAACAGCATGAGGAGGAGGACTTGGGGTGCTGGGGGAGGAGAACCTCAACCTGAGCGGGCAACGTGTGCTCACAGCCCAGAATCCAAGCGCGTCTTGGGCTGCATCAGAAGCTGCGCGGCCAGCAGGGCGAGGGAGGGGATTGTCCCCTCTGCTCCACTCTGGTGAGACCTCATCTGGAGTGTTGTCTCCACTTCTGGAACCCTCAAGATGAGAAGGAGATGGAGCAGCAGGAACGGGTCCAGAGGAGGCTACAAGGATGAACCGAGGGCTGGAGCATACGAGGAGAGGCTGAGAGAGTTGGGGTTGTTCAGCCTGGAGAAGAGAAGGCTCTGAGGAGAGCTTAGATCAGCTTCCAGTGCCTGAAGGGGCTCCAAGAGAGCTGGGGAGGGGCTGTTCCCAAAGGCTTGGGGTGACAGGACAAGGGACAATGTGGATAAACTGGAGAGGGGCAGAGTTTGACTGGACATAACGAGAAATCTCTTCACCATGAGGATGGGGAGGCCCTGGAACAGGTTGGCCCGGAAGGTTGCATCTGCCCCATCCCTGGAGGGGTTCCAGGCCAGGTTGGATGGGGGATTGGAGCCCCTGATCCAGTGGGAGGTGTCCCTGCCCAGGGCCAGAGGGCTGCGACTGGATGAGCTTTAAGGTCTCCGCCAACCCAAACCATTCTAGGATTCTGTGACTCTATGACTCTACGATAATAACAGGAAAATCAGTCCTTGGGAAGGAAAAGAATGTTGGAAAATTTATAGATGGGAAATCTCTCCAGTCCCAGCTCTGGTCTCGCTGCCCACGGCTGATGGAGATGACGGCCCCGCGGTGCCCAGGCTGGGTGAGGGATGCTGGCTTCCCAGAACTCCCAGCACGGGATGGGTTGGGCTGGAAGGGACCTCAAAGCCCATCCAGGTCCAATCCTGGTGGTGCTAATGCTGATGGCGATGGAGATGATGGAATTGTGGAATGGTTTGGATTGTGAGAGACCTCAAAGCTCATCTAGTTTGACTCGTGGTGGTGCTAATGCTGATGGTGATGGAGATCATGGAATGGTTTGGGTTGGAAGGGACCTCCAAGCCCATCCCGATCCTCCCCCGGCCATGGACAGGGACAACTCCCACTGGATCAGGGGCTCCAAAGCTCCTCCAGCCTGAACCCCTCCAGGGATGGGGCAGCCCGGGTTTCTCTGGCTTCCTGGGCCAGGGCCTCCCCTCCTTCATTCCCATCCCTTCTGGTAGGAAAAGGCCCTGGGGTGCTGGTCGACAGCGGCCCAACAGGATCCAGCAGTGGCCCCGGAGGCCCAGGTGGCCACCAGCATCCTGGCTGGGGTCACCATGGGGTGTCCAGCAGGCACAGGGATGGGATCGTCCCCTGGGGAGGCCGCACCTCGAACCCTGGGGTCAGTTTTGGGCTCCTCACTCCAAGAGGGACCTGGAGGGGCTGGAGAGCGTCCGGAGAAGTGGATGGAGACCCTGGGAAGGGACGTGGTTTGGGAGTGACCTCGGGTCAAGAGTTGGATTGGATCTGGAAGGACTTTTCCAACCCAACCCATTCCAACGTTCCCTGGTTCCAAGAGGGACCTGGAGGGGCTGGAGAGCGTGCGGAGAAGGGACCGGAGCTGGGAGGGGTGTGGAGAGGCTGGGAAGGGTGTGAGGGATCTGAGGGGGCTTTGGTGTGGAGAAGAGGAGCTGAGGGGAGCCCTTGTCGCTCTGTGCAGCTGGCGGGGAGGAGGTTGGAGCGAGGTGGGTGCTGGTCTCTTCTCCCAAGGAACAAGGGATGGGACGAGAGGGACCATCCTCCAGTTGGGAGAGGGGATGGGGAGACGTGAGCTGCACCCACAGCTGGATCCCAGTGCCTCCCAGTCTGCCCAGCTCAGCTCCCAGTGCCTCCCAGTCTCCCCACCTCAGGTTCCAGTGCCTCCCAGTCTCCAAACCTCAGCTCCCAGTGCCTCCCAGTCTCCCCATCTCCCTCCCAGTGCCTCCCAGTGTTCCCAGCGAGGTTGCAGTGAAGCCCCCGGTGCAGCTCTCAGTGTTTATCAAGCATCGAGGCAGCAGCGGGGGGGCTGGGGGGAGCCCGCAGTGGGGCAGGCGGGGGTCGGGGGGCTGGGGGGCATGGACGGCACTGGAGCGGCTGCGCAGGAGCTGGGGTTCCTTCAGGAGCTCTGGGGGGAAAGGGAGGAGATGAGGGGAGCAGGGACCCCAAACCCCAGGGAACCACCACAATCCCGAGACCCACAAACCCCAAGTCCCACTAAACCCCACAGACCCTGCAAACCCCAGGTCCCCGTAGATCCCAAGGATCCTGACACCCTAGAAACACCCATTGCCCCAGATCCCTTAAACCCTCGGGACCCCCAGACTCCCGGGACCCGAAAAACAAACCTAAACCCCAACCCCTCCAACACCCCAATGACCCCAATGACCCCACAGACCCCAATGACAACCCAGACCCCAAGTCCAACCAGATCCCAATGATCCCCTCAACCCCAGGCCCCCAGACCCCAGTGACCCCAGGAACCCCCATCAAAATCTGGGACTCCAACACCAGGGATTCCCCAAATCCCAGGACTCTCCAACAAAACAAGGAACAACTTGAACCCCAGGGACCCCAAACACCAGGATCCCCAGACCCCAATGACCCCTCTCAAACCCCAGGTCTCCCCCCCAGACACCAGATCCCCCTCACACCCCAATGACCCCAAAGACCCCATTGACCCCCCAGACCCAAATTCCCCCAAGACACCCATGACCCCCAAAACCCCAGGGCCCCTCAAACCCCAATGATCCCTCAAAGCGCCAGGTTCCCCCAAGACCCCACTGCCCCGCCAAACCCAAACGACCCCAGTCCCTTATGGCCCCCCCAGACCCCAGAGCCCCAGATCACAATGACGCCCTGAACCCAACGACCCCCCAAATACCAATGACCCCCCATACCCCAATGAACCCCTCAGACCCTGATGTACAGCCAGACCCCAGTGACCCCCCAAACCCCGGTCTCTCCAGACCCCAGTGACCCCCAGACCTCAATGACCTCTCACACCGGATGTCCCCCCAGATCCCATTGATCCCAAGATCCAAATAAACCCCCGAACACCAATGACCCCCATACCCCAATGAATCCCTCAGACCCTCATGACTCCCCCAGACCCCAATGACCCCCTAAACCCCAGCCCTCCAGACCCCAATGACACCCAGACCCCACTGAGCCCCATCCCGCTGTCCCCCTGTCCCCCGCTGACCTTGTTGCGGCCGTAGAGGACGAGCCCCAGCGCCAGGAAGACGAAGCCCAGCACGAAGCCCCCCACCCCCGTCAGCATCTTGCTCCTGGCGCCGTCCGCCTTCAGCTCTGCGGGGCCGAGAGCAGGGGCTCAGGGCTCGGGGGGCCCCGTCCCACTCCCCCTGCCCCCAGCCCAGGCTCTTACCCCACGCCTGGGTGACGGGGCGCTGCAGGCTGGCGTGCTCCACCTGGCACGTGTAGGTGTCCCCGCGCTGCGGGATGCTTTCCAGCATCACCAGCACCTGGTAGGTCCAGTCTCCATTCTGCATCACGTCCGTGGACACCACGCCCTCCACCTCCTCCTGCCCGTTCTTGAACCACTTCACCTCGATCTCGGCGGGGTAGAAATCCGTCACGGCACAAACCAGCCTGTCGGGCTGGGGCAGGGAGCCCGACTGCACGGGGTGGATTTCCACCTGGGGCTGCACTGGGGGAGAGCGCCAGAGAGCTGCCCCGGGGCGGCCAGAGCCCAGGGGCCACCCAGCCTGGACCAGGGCTCGCCCTCTGCTCCCCAGACAGGGGGCCGGGGGCTCGCGGGGCACGCCGGGAGGCAGAGAGCACAGAGGCGCTGCTGGGAGAGGGCTCCGACACCCTCAAGCCCAGCCGGAGCTCTCCAGGGGCTAGAAAGCATGGAATGGCGAGGCTGGGAAGGACCTTGGAGACCCTTGAGCCCAACTGGAATGACTGTCCAGGTATGAGGAACCAGAAAGCAATGAATTGCTAGGTTGGGAAAGACCTTGGAGACCCACAAGGCCAACCAGAAAATATTGAATCGCTAGGTTAGGAAGGACTTTGGAGACCTTCAAACCCAACCAGTACGAGCTCTCCAGGTACGAGAGACCAGGAAATATTGAATCGCTAGGTTGGGAAGGACCTTGGAGACCCTCAAGGCAACTGGACGCGGCCACTGCTAACGCAGATCTCCGAGCACTTCATCTGCCCGGCTTGGGAACCCCTCCAGGGATGGGGACTCCACCACTTCCCTGCGCAGCCATTCCAGGGCCTGAGAGCCCTTCTGGGGAAGAAAGTTGTGCTGCCGTCCAAGCTGAACCCCTGTGGCCACCACCCAGCCCCGTCCTCGTCCAGCGGGTCGGTCTCTTCTCGCCAGGAACAAGCGATGGGATGAGAGGAACCCCCTGCGGCTGGGCCAGGGGAGGTTTGGGCTGGAGACTGGGATGTGGGCAGGGCCGGGAGCTGGACTGGAGGAGCCCTGGGGGTCCCGTCCAGCCGCGGCCGTGGTGGGGCTGGGGGCCTCGGGGAAGGGCGCGGGGGCTCTGCGCGAGCGCGGCACGGACACGTGCTGCCCTCCTGCGCCCGGGGGCTTGGCTCGTGCCTGACCCCCGGAGAGGGGCTGCCACGCGCTCACCTCGACGATCCACGGTGAAAGAGGAAGACACCTTGTAGTGTTGTCGGCAGAACCGGTCCACTTCAGCCCGCATGGTCTCCAGGAGGTCCTCCTGGCTGTTCCAGGATTTGGCAACAGGCTCGCCCAGGGGGGTGTCGGCCACGTAGACCCCCACATCGCTGTCGAAGTGCACGAACTGCTCCCGGTTGTAGATGTATCTCTGCACTAACCTCACCCGCTCGGTGCCGTTGGTGAAGCAGCAGTCGTCTTTAAACTGGTATTCGAAGAAGCCTGTTGGAGCAGAGCTCGGGTGAGGAGCCGCTGCCCCTTCCCCCTCCAGCGCCCAGTGATGGGGCAGGTGGGAGGAGGCCCGGGGACCCCGTTTGAAATCCATCCCTTCCCTCTGGATCCACTCCCAAAATCTAGGTTCATACCTTCCCTCTGGATCCATCTCTTCCCTCTGGGTCCATCCCTTCCCTTTGGGGCCATCCATTCAGGCTGGATATTAGGAAAATTTTTTCATGGAAAGGGTCATTGGGCACTGGAACAGGCTGCCCAGGGAGGGGGTTGAGTTTCCTGGAGGTGTTTAAGGGATGAGTGGATGAGGTGCTGAGGTTTAGTGGCCGACAGGAATGGTTGGACTCGATGATCCAAGAGGCCTTTTCCAACCTGGTGATTCTATCATTCTGTCTCATTCAATCCCTCCTGTCTGGATCCAAGCCTTCCCTCTGGGTCTAACACTTGCATGGGGGCCCATCTCTTTCCTCCCATCTTATCATTTCCCTCTAGGTCCATCCCTTCCCTCTGGATCCATCTCTTCTCTCCGACCTCACCCTTCCCACTAGCTCCGTCCCTTGCCCTAGCTCCATCTCACCCCTCTAGCTCCATCCCTACCCTCTGGTTCCATCCCTTCCCTCTGGATCCATCCCTTCCCTCCAGGTCTATCCCTTCCCTCTAGCTCCATCTATTCCCTCTAGATCTGTCACTTCCCCTGGCCCCATCCCTTCCCTCTGGATGCAGTCCTTCCCTCTAGCTCCATCCCTTCCCTCTACCTCCATCCCTTCCCTTCAGGTCAATCCCTTCCCACAAGCTCCATCCCTTCCCTCTGGATCCATCCCTTCCCTCTAGCTCCATCCCTTCCCTCTGGATCCATCCCTTCCCCAGGCTCATGCCCGGGGACCCCCTTTCCCCATGCCACCCCCTCTCCCCCTGGCTCGCCCTCGCAGCCCCCCAAGCCGGGCTTGGGCTCCGGCCCCCCGGCAGCGCCCAGCACCTCCCCACGCCGTGGGGCTGAGCTCACCTCGGCTCTCCTCGCCGGCAGCCCCGTGGGCTCCCAGCGCCACCAGTGCCACCAGCACGGCCCCAGCTCCCAGCACGCCAGCAGCCCCCATGGTGCTCCCGGCACAGAAGGCAGAGGTGCCGGCACCCCCGAGCCAGCCGCACTCTGCCCCAGTGCTGCCCAGTGGCGCCACTGGCAGTCCCAGCGCGGCCCAGTGCGCAGCGCAGCTGGGCAGCATCACTCGTCTCCAGGCAGAGGCGCGGGCGCGCGGCCGTCCGTCTGTCTGCTCCTCAGGGTGCTCTGGGCCGGGGCTCTGCCTGGGAACAGCTGAGGCACCCTCGGGGCTCCCTGCCATTGGCCCACAGCGTGGGGGGCCCCGTCCCCCGCCGGGGGGACCCCAACCCACAGCCCTCACCCGCAGAGCCGCGATGCCGAGGCGATGGCCGCAGGATGGGACCTGGCGCTGGCGCTGCTGCTGGGGCTGAGCCTGCAGGGCGCGGGGGGCAAGAAAGGTCGGCGTGGGGATCAGGGCCAAGCGGGTACAGGGGGTCTTGGGATCGTTGGTGTCCTGGGTCTGGGGGCAAAGCTCGCACCTGGGGACCCTGGAGACATGGGCACTGTGGATCTGGGGTGTTTTGGGGGTCCTGGACCTGTGGATGCCCTGGGTGTGGGGGCAATTCACACCTGGGGCTCCTGGAGCCATGGGCGCTGTGGGTCTGGGGTCTGTTGGGGGTTCTGGATGCCACGGGGCTGGGGGCAAAGGTGGAATCTGGGGTGGCTTTTCCCCTTGGATGCTGTGGGTCTGGGGGCTGAGGTGGGACTGGACACCTGGACCCATGGGTGCTGTGGGTCTGGGGGCCGAGGTGGGACCGTGTGGTCCTTTTCTGTGGCTACCGTGGGTCTGGGGTCTCGTGGCAGTGGGGAACACCATCCACCAAGCGGAGTTCCAGCAGCGGCTGGAGTCGCCGCAGCAGGAGGCTGGCGAGTACCAGCAGGCGTTCAACGCCGACGAGATCTTCCACGTGGACCTGGAGAAGCAGGAGACCGTGTGGTGCCTGCCCAAGTTCGGGGAGGTCACCAGCTTTGAGGCTCAGGGGGCTCTGCAGAACGCGGCCATCGGCAAACACAACCTGGAGATCATGATCGAAAGGTCCAACCGCTCTCAGGGAACCATCGGTAACCACCAGGCTCTTCTTCTCGAGGGACGTGGGGCGGAGGGGTGTTCAAGGTCAGGTTGGATGGGGCTTGGGGAGCTTGATCCAGTGGGAGGTGTCTCTCCCCATGGGAAGAGGTTGGATCTGGATGAACTTTGAGGTCCTTTCCGTCCCATCCTATCCCACAGTTCCATGACTTCATGGTCCCTGCCCCTGGCATGGGGTAGATCTCGATGGGCTTTGAGGTCCCTTCCAACCCAACCCAAACCAACCCCACACAATCCAACCCAACCCATTTCATGTTTCCATGATCTCATGGTCCCTGCAGCCACAGCAGGAGGTTGGATCTGGATGGGCTTTGAGGTCCCTTCCAACCCAACCCAAACCAACCCCACACAACCCAACCCATCCCATGGTTCCTCTCGAGCCCCGGCTCTCAGCAATCTCTGACCCTGCCCTCTTGCGACTGTCCCCAGTGCCACCTGAGGTGACGGTGTTCCCCAAGCACCACGTGGAGCTGGGCGACCCCAATGCCCTCATCTGCTACGTGGACAAGTTCTGGCCGTCCGTCGTCTCCATCGCGTGGCTGAAGAATGGGCAGGAGGTGAAGGACGGCGTCTTTGAGACCGTCTTCTACCCACAGGACGACCACAGCTTCCGCAAGTTCTCCTCCTGACCTTCATCCCCACCCGTGGGGAGTCCTACGACTGCCGCGTGGAGCACTGGGGGCTCCCTCCCTCCTTGCGCCGGCACTGGGGTGAGGAGAAGACCTTGGCCAGGCCACCGAGTGGCCATGTCCCCTCTCCTGGCCACCAGGTGGATGGATGGATGGATGGATGGATGGATGGATGGATGGATGGATGGATGAAGGAATGAAGATATGGAGGGATGAAGAAATGGATGGAGGGAAGGATGGCTGGCTGGATGGCTCAAGGGATGAAGAGAGGGGTGGAGAGATCAAGGGTGAAGAGGTGGATGGACAGAGAGACGGATGGATGGATGGATGGATGGATGGATGGATGGATGGATGGATGCATGGATGGATGCATGGATGGAAGGGATGGATGAAGGGATGAAGGGATGAAGAGAGGGATGGAGGGAGGAAGGGAGGGATGAAGAGATGGGTGGAGAGATCAAGGGTGAAGAGGCGGATAGACAGAGATGGATGGTTGGAAGGGATGGATGGATGGATGGATGGATGGATGGATGGATGAGAAGAAGGTGCTTTGATCACACCTCAGAAGCAGAAGTACTTCCTTGTCCCTCCAACCAACCCCAGAGCCAAGGTCCACATCCGTCCCCCACCACACGGCCTCTTCCGCCCCCTGTGGTTTTGCTACCTCCTTCCTCTTGCACCAGCGTTTCCTGCCCTGGTGATGGGTGGAGGGGAAGGGGAACCCAACCGTCCTGGCCACCACTGGGCCACCACGGGGCCACCAACCAGTCCAGGGGCTGTGGGAAGGGGGATGTGAGTCCTCAAGGTATGGACGGGATGGACAATGGGCTGGGAGGGCAACCGGAGTTGCTGGAGGGCAACTGGGAGGTGTGGGTGGCAACAGGAAGATCTTGGTGGACAACAGTCGGGGGGTCTACAGGGCAGCCGGGAGGGTTGGAGGGCAATTGGGAAGTTTGGAGGGCAACTGGGAGGTTTGGAGGGCAACTGGAAGGCTTGGGGGGGCAACTGGGAGCTATGGGAAGGAACTGGAAGATCCAAGGGACAGCAACTGGAACTGGGAGGACTGGAGGCAACTGGAAGATCTGGGGGCAATTGGAAGATCTTGGTGGACAACAACTGGAGGGGACCTGGGAGGACTGGGGGCAATCTTAGTGGACAGTGACTGTGGGATCTACAGGGCAACTGGGAGGTTTGGAGGCAACTGGGAGGGTTGGGAGCAACTGGGAGGTCTGGGTGGACAAGGAGGTTTGATGGGACCAAAAGGGACAGGTGTGGTGGCCCCATAGGAGATCTAGGGGTGCAACTGGGAGGACTGGGGGCAACCGGGAGGCTTGCAGGACAACTGGAAGATCTGGAAGGGAACTGGAAGATCTGCGTGGACAATGAGATTTAATGCGACCAAAAGGGGTTGTGGTGGCCCAGTGGGAGGTCTAGGGGGCAACTGGGAGTACTGAGGGGAAACTGGGAGGTCTGGGAGATGCCAGGATGGAGGGAAAGAGCAGAGGGGAGGAGAAAGGGAGGAGAAGACCTTGGAGAGGGTGGAGAAGGGGATGGGATGGGATGGGATGGGATGGGATGGGATGGGATGGGATGGGATGGGATGGGATGGGAGGGGATGGGATGGGATGGGGTGGGATGGGATGGGAAGGGGAGGGGATAGGAGGGGAGGGGAGGGGATGGAATGGGAGGGGATGGGATGGGATGGCACAGAGATGGGGATGAAGATGGGATGAGGTGAGATGAATGGAGGGGTGGGTTGGATGGGTGGAGGACAGGAGACCAAGATGGATGCAGGACAACTTCACATTCTCCAGAAGCTCCCCTGTCCTCCTTCTACCCCAGCTCCTCCTCACCACCACGATGTCCTCGTGTCCCCCCACCACCCTGCCGCCCCTCAACGCCACCTCATCTCCCGTCCCCGGGGCGGTGTTGGGGTTGACTCTTCTCTCGGTGGCCGTGGCCGTGGGGCTGCCCGGCAACGCCTTGGTCCTCTTGAGCTGCGCCTTGGCCCACCGCCGCACGCTCCCCGTCCTCCTCATCTTCCACTTGGCCTTGGCCGACGTGGTCACCCTCCTGACGGGGCCCGTCTACCTACGGGCATTGAGCGTTGGCCAATGGACCATGGGGTGGGGCCTCTGCCGCGGGTGTCACTACCTCTGCACCACCGCCATGTATGTCAGCATCTTCCTCATCGCTCTCCTGGCTCTCCACCGGTGCTTGGCGGTCTCCAAGCCAACCGCGATGGTGGCCATCGTCAACAACCGCACTGGACACTTGGCTCATGGAATCGCTGCGGCCACCTGGTTGGTGGCTTTTGTCTTGGCCACCCCATCCATCATCTTCCGGCGCGTGGAGGACGGACACTGCAAGAGGATCCACTCCACCCCGGCGTGGCTGGTGACCAACAACCTCCTGGAGACCGTCTTGGGTTGGGCGCTGCCCTTGAGTGCCATTGGGGTCGGTTACGGCTTCTTGGTCCACCGGCTGCGCCGGACGCGCTTGGGTCAACGCAGGAGGACCTTCCGCTTGGTGGCTGCGGTGGTGGTGGCCTTCGCTGTGGCATGGACACCGTACCACTTGGCCAGCTTCTTGGAGATCTTGGTGGTCCTCCAAGGGGGTGGTGGGACCTTGCAGGTGGTGGCCAAGGCCATCAGGCCACCAGCCACGGCTCTGGCATTCCTGAGCAGTGCCATGAACCCACTGCTCTACGCCTGTGCTGGGCGAGGGCTTCAACGCAGTGCTGGGAGGTCCATCCTGCTCCGTCTCCTGGAGGGCTCGGCCGGCACCGCCTCTCGAGTGAACACGGCCAGGGGGACACGGAGCGGGAAGGGACATGGGGAGGAGGGGGGGACAACGGTGGGGGAGGACATGGAGGACAGTGGGATGTGAGGGGGTGATGGGTGCTGTGGAGACCTCAAGAAATGTTCCTGTTGGTCATTTCAACACTTCTCCTGACCTTCATCCATCCATCCATCCATCCATCCATCCCTTCCTTGATCTCACCATCCATCCATCCCTCCCTCCTTCCATCCATCCGTCCATCCCTCCCTCCATCCATCCATCCATCCATCCATCCATCCATCCATCCACCCACCCACCTGCCCGTGTGTCCCTCTAAATGTTCCTCCAACCACGTCTCCACCACTCCAACCATCCTACCCTCTGTCTCCATCCATCCCTTCTTCATCCCTCCTTCATCCATCCCTTCCTTGATCTCACCATCCATCCCTCCATCCATCTCTTCCTCCACCCCTTTCCGCACCATTCTCTTCTTCCCTTGATACCTCCATGTTGTCCATCCATCTCTTCATCCTTGTCCCTCCCTCCATCTCTCCATTCACCTCTTCATCTGTCCACCCCTCGAACTCCACCTCCATCCAACCATCTGTTTCTTCATCCCTTAACCCGTCCATCTCTCCATCCCTCCATCCATCCACCCACCTCTTCATCCTTCCAATCCTCCACCCCTTCCTCCACCCACCCAGCCCTCCCTCTCTCCAACCATCCATGTCTTCATTCATACCTCTGTCCGTCCGTCCGTCCGTCCATCTCCATCCATCCATCCATCCATCCATCCATCTCATCCCAACCATCCATCCATCTCCATCCATCCATCCATCCATCCATCTCCATCTCATCCCAACCATCCATCCATCCCATCCCAAACATCCATCCATCCATCCATCTCATCCCAACCATCCATCCATCCATCCATCCATCCATCCATCTCCAGCCATCCAGCCATCCAGCCATCCAGCCATCCAGACAGCCATCTCCATCCATCCATCTCCATCTCATCCCAACCATCCATCCATCTCCATCCATCCATCTCATCCCAACTATCCATCCATCTCCATCCATCCATCCATCTCCATCTCATGCCAACCATCCATCCATCCATCCATCCATCTCCATCCCATCCCAACCATCTATCCATCCAGCCAGCCATCCAGCCAGCCAGCCATCTCCATCAATCCATCCATCCATCCATCCAGCCAGCCAGCCAGCCAGCCAGCCAGCCAGCCATCTCCATCTCATCCCAACCATCCATCCATCCATCCATCCATCCATCCATCCATCCATCCATCCATCCATCCATCCATCTCCATCCCATCCCAACCATCTATCCATCCAGCCAGCCAGCCAGCCAGCCATCTCCATCCATCCATCCATCCATCCAACCATCCATCCATCCAGCCAGCCAGCCATCTCCAGCCAGCCATCTCCATCTCATTCCAACCATCCATCTCCATCCATCCATTATCCATCTCATGCCAACCATCCATCCATCCAATCCCAACCATCCATTCCTCTCCATCCAACTCCACCCATCTGTGATCTCCATCTCCATCATCTCCATCATCTCCATCATCTCCACCTCAACCCAGGAACCGGGATGGACTGGGTGGGACTGGGTTGGAGTGGGGAGTCTGGAAGCACTGGGAGGAACAGGAAGCTACTGGGAGCACTGGGGAGACTTTGAGAACTAAGAGGGTCTGGGAGGAACTGGGAGGGACTGGGAGGAACTGGGATGAACAGGGATGAACTGGGATGGATAGGGGAGACTGGGAGCACAGGGAGGGAGATGGGAGACTGGGATGGACTGGCAGCACTGGAAGGGACCGGTGGGGCTGGGAGGGACTGGGAGGAACTGGATGAGACTGGGGGGACTGGGAACACTGGGAAGGACTGGGAAGGACTGGGATGAACAAAGTGAGCCTTGAGAGGGGCTGGGAGGGACTGGGAGGAACTGGATGAGACTGCGGGGACTGGGAGCACTGGGAAGGACTGGGATGAACAAAGTGAGCCTTGAGAGGCACTGGGAGGGACTGGTGAGACTGGGAGGGCGTGGGAGGACTGGGATGGAGAAAGGGGGACTGGGAGCACTGGGAAGGACTGGGAAGCACTGGGGAGAATGAGAGGAACTGGGAAAGAACACTGAGGGGGACTGGGAGACTGGGAGTTACTGGGAGGGACTTGGAGGGACTGGGAGTGACTGGGTAGGACTGGGATGGATAAGGGGGACTGGGAACAACTGGAATCATAATGGGGTCATACTGGGAGTAACGAGGACCAGCTAGGAGCAACTGGGACCATACTGGGAGTAACTAGGAGCAACTGGAGTCATACTGGGATCATACTGGGGCCAACTGGGATCATTCTGTGATTATACTGGTAGCAATTTGGTTCATACTGGGTGCAACTGGGATCACACTAGGATCCTAGAGGGAGCAACTGAGAACAACTAGGAGCAAATGGGGTCATAGTGGGGCAATACTGGGATCATACTGGGAGCAACTGGGGCCAACTGGATCATACTGGGAGAAACTGGGAGCAACTGGGGTCATACTGAGTGCAACTGGGATCATACTGGGAGAAGCTGGGGCCAGATAGGATCATACTGGGAGGAACTCACAGCAACTGGGGCCAACTGGGATCATACTGGGACCAACTGGGAGCAACTGGGGCCAACTGGATCATACTGGGAGAAACTGGGAGCAACTGGGGCCAACTGGGATCATACTGGGAGAAACGTGGAGCAACTGGGGCCAACTGGAATCATACTGGGAGCAACTGGGGCAAGCTGGTAGCAACTGGGGCCAACTAGGATCATACTGGAAGCAGCTGGGGCCAACTGGAGCCAACTGGGAGAAACTGGGAGGAACTGGGGTCATACTGGGTGCAACTGGGATCATACTGGGAGAAGCTGGGGCCAACTAGGATCATAGTGGGAGGAACTCACAGTAACTGACCAACTGGGATCATACTGGGGGCAACTGGGAGCAACTGGGGCCAACTGGATCATACTGGGAGAAACTGGGAGCAACTGGGGCCAACTGGGATCATACTGGAAGCAGCTGGGGCCAACTGGAGCCAACTGGGAGAAACTGGGAGCAACTGGGGTCATACTGGGTGCAACTGGGATCATACTGGGAGGAACTGGGGCCAACTAGGATCATAGTGGGAGGAACTCACAGTAACTGGGGCCAACTGGGATCATACTGGGACCAACTGGGAGCAACTGGGGCCAACTGGATCATACTGGGAGAAACTGGGAGCAGCTGGGGCCAACTGGATCATACTGGGAGAAGCTGGGGCCAACTGGATCATACTGGGAGCAACTGGGGCCAACTGGTGTCATACTGGGAGAAGCTGGGGCCAACTAGGATCATAGTGGGAGGAACTCACAGCAACTGGGGCCAACTGGATCATTCTGGGAGCAACTGGGAGCAACTGGGGCCAAATGGGATCGTATTAGGAGCAACTGGGCTGCACTGGGAGCAACTGGCAGTAACTGGGGCCAAATGGGATCATACTGGGAGCAACTCGCAGCAACTGGGGCCAACTGGGATCTACTGGGAGCAACTTAGGGATACTGGGGCCAACTGGGATCATACTGGGAGCAACTTTGGATGTACTAGGAGAAACTGGGATCATACTGGGAGTGAGTGGGGCCAACTGGGATCATACTGGTATCAACTGGGAGCAACTGGGTCTAACTACAGTCTTACTGGGAGGAACTGGAAGCAACTGGGAGCTACTGGGATCATAGTGGGAGCAACCCGCAGCAACTGGGGCCAACTGGGATCTACTGGGAGCAACTTTGGACATACTAGAAGCAACTGGGATCATACTAGGAGTGAGTGGGGCCAACTGGGATCATACTGGTATCAATTGGGAACAACTGGGTCTAACTACAGTCTTACCAGGAGGAACTGGAAGCAACTGGATTCATACTGGGAGCTACTGGGATCATACTGGGAGCAACTGGGCTCACACTGAGACCTAGTGGGGCCACTGGGAGCAACTGGGACAAACTGGGGTCATATAGGGGCAACTGGGAGAAACTGGGGCCAAAGTAGGATCATAGTGGGAGAAACTGGGGCCAGCTGGGATCATGCTGGGAACGTACTGGGAGCAACATGAAGCAACTGAGGCATACAAAGAGACACTGGGAGCTACTGGGGCAAACTGGGATCATACTGGGAGCAACTCGAAGAACTGAGGCCGTACTAGGAGACACTGGAGTGTACTGGGTTCATACTGGTAGAAACTGGGGCCAACTGGAATCATAATTGCAGCAACTGGGGCCAACTGGGATCGCACTGGGAGAAACTGGGGCCAACTTGGACCATACGAGGAGCAACTGGGGCCAACTGGGGTCATACTGGGAGCAACAGGGGCAAACTGGATCATATTGGGAGCAACTAGGTCCAACTGGGATCATACTTGGAGCAACTGGAGCCAACAGAGATCATAGGAGGAGAAACTGGGAGCAACCGGGGCCAACTGGGATCATACTGGGAGCAATTGGGGCCAACTGGAATCATAGTTCCAGGAAATGGGGCCAACTGGGATCATACTGGGAGCAACTGAGGCCAACTGGGGCCAACTGGGAGCAACTGAGAGGAACTGGGGCCAACTGGGATCATACTGGGAGACTCTGGGGCCAACTGGGATCATACTAGGAGGAACTGGAAGCAACTGGGGACAACTGGAATCATATTTCTAGGAAATGGGGTCAACTGGGATCATACTGGGAGCAACTGGGGCTGCACTGGGAGCAACTCGGAGCAACTGAGGCCAACTGGGGTCATACTGGGAGCAACTGGTAGCAACTGGGGCCAACTGGGATCATACTGGGAGCAACTATGACCAACAGGGGCTGTACTAGGAGCGACTGGGAGCAACTGGCAGCAACTGGGATCATACTGGGAGGAACTGGGCGGAACTAGGGCCAACAGGAATCATACTTCAAGGAAATGGGGCAAACTAGGATCATACTGGGAGCAACTGGGCTCACATAGAGACCTACTGGGGCCATACTAGGAGCAACTGGGGCCAACTGGAATCATACTGGGAGAAAGTGGGAGCAACTGGAGCCAACTGGGGTCATAGTGGGAGCAACTAGGGCCAACTGGGATCATACTGGGAGCAACTGGGGCTGCACTGGGAGCAATTGGCAGCAACTGGGGCCAAACAGGATCATAGTGGGAGAAACTGGGGCCAACTGGGGTCATACTGGTAGAAACTGAGAGGAACTGGGGCCAACTGGGGTTATACTTGGTGCAACTGGGTACAACTAGGGCCAACTGGGATCATACTGGGAGCAACTGGGAGCAACTGGGGCCATACTGAGAGAAACTAGGGCAAACTGGGATCATACTTGGGGCAACTGGGCTCACATAGAGACCTACTGGGGCCATACTAGCAGCAACTGGGGCCAACTGGAATCATACTGGGAGAAAGTGGGAGCAACTGGAGCCAACTGGGGCCATACTGGGAGCAAATGGGACAAACTGGGGTCATATAGGAGCAACTGGGAGAAACTGGGGCCAGCTGGGATCATACTGGTGGAAACTGGGATCATACTGGGAACATACTGGGAGCAACGTGGAGCAACCGGGGCATACAAAGAGACACTGGGAGCAACTGGGCCCATACTGGGATCATAATGGGAGCAACTCGAGGAACTGGGGCCAGCTGGGATCATACTGGGAGATACTGGGGCCAACTGGGATCATACTGGTAGAAACTGGGATCATAATGGGAGCAACTCGAGGAACTGAGGCCATACTCAGAGATACTGGGCCCTACTGGGGTCATACTGGTAGAAACTGGGGCCAACTGGAATCATATAGCGAGCAACTGGAGCCAACAGAGCTCATACTAGGAGGAACTGGAAGCAACTGGGGTCATACTGGGAGCAACTGAGAGGAACTGGGGCCAACTGGGGTTATACTGGGAACATACTGGGAGCAACGTGGAGCAACTGGAGCATACAAAGAGACACTGGGAGCAACTGGGGCCAACTGGGATCATATAGCGAGCAACTGGAGCAAACAGAGATCATACTGGGAGAAACTGGGACCAACTGGGACCAACTGGGATCATAATGGGAGAAACACAAAGTACTGGGACCAACTGGGATCATACTGGGAAGAACTGGGGCCAACTGGATCATACTAGGAGGAACTGGAAGCAACTGGGGCCAACTGGAATCATACTTCTAGGAAATGGGGCCAACTGGGATCATACTGGGAGCAACTGGGGCTGCACTGGGAGCAACTGGCAGCAACTGAGGCCAACTGGGGCCAACTGGGAGCAACTGAGAGGAACTGGGGCCGACTGGGGTTATACTGGGAGCAATCTGGAGCAACTGGAGCCAACTGGGGTCATACTGGGAGCAACGGGGAGCAACTGGGGCCATACATACTTGGGGCAACTGGGCCCATACTAGGGTTATACTGGGAGCAATCTGGAGCAACTGGGGCCAACTGGGATCATACTTGGAGCAACTGGGCTCACATTGAGACCTACTGGGGCCATACTAGGAGCAACTGGGGCCAACCGGAGCCAACTGGGAGAAACTGGGAGCAACTGGGGCCAACTGGAATCATACTTCTAGGAAATGGGGCCATACTGGGAGCAACTGGGGCTGCACTGGGAGCAACGGGCAGCAACTGGGGCCAAACAGGATCACAGTGGGAGCAACTGGGGCCAACTGGGGTCATACTGGGAGCAACTGAGAGGAACTGGGGCCAACTGGGGTTATACTGGCTGCAACTGGGTACAACTAGGGCCAACTGGGATCATACTGGGAGCAACTGGGAGCAACTGGGGCCATACTGAGAGAAACTAGGGCAAACTGGGGCCATACTTGGGGCAACTGGACCCATACTAGGGTTATACTGGGAGCAATCTGGAGTAACTGGGGCCAACTGGGATCATACTGGTAGAAACTGGGATCATAATGGGAGCAACTCGAGGAACTGAGGCCGTACTCAGAGATACTGGGCCCTACTGGGGTCATACTGGTAGAAACTGGGGCCAACTGGAATCACATAGCAAGCAACTGGAGCCAACAGAGATCATACAAGGAGAAACTGGGAGCCACTGGGACCAACTGGGATCATAATGGGAGAAACACAGAGGAAGTGGGGCCAATTGGGATCATACTGGGAGAAACTGGGGCCACACTGGGATAAACTGGGGCCAGCTGGGATCATACTGGTGGAAACTGGGATCATACTGGGAACATACTGGGAGCAACGTGGAGCAACTGGGGCATACAAAGAGACACTGGGAGCAACTGGGGCCAACTGGGATCATAATGGGAGCAACTATGACCAACAGGGGCTGTACTAGGAGCGACTGGGAGCAACTGGGGCCAACTGGGATCATACTGGGAGCAACTCGAGGAACTGAGGCCGTACTAGGAGATACTGGGGCCTACTGGGTTCATACTGGTAGAAACTGGGGCCAACTGGAATCATAATTGCAGCAACTGGGAGCAACTTGGACCATACTAGGAGCAACTGAGGCCAACTGGGGTCATACTGGGAGCAACTGGGGCAAACTGGGATCATAATGGGAGAAACACAGAGGAAGTGGGGCCAACTGGGATCATACTGGGAGCAACTGGGGCCAACTTGGACCATACTAGGAACAACTGAGGTCAACTGGGCTCTTACTGGGAGCAACTGGGGCAAACTGGATCATATTGGGAGCAACTAGGGCCAACTGGGATCATATAGCGAGCAACTGGAGCCAACAGAGATCATACTAGGAGAAACTGGGAGCAACTGGGATCATAAAGGGAGAAACACAGAGGAAGTGGGGCCAACTGGGATCATACTGGGAACAACTGGGCTCACACTGAGACCTACTGTGGCCACTGGGAGCAACTGGGACAAACTGGGGTCATATAGGAGCAACTGGGAGAAACTGGGGCCAAACTAGGATCATAGTGGGAGAAACTGGGGCCAGCTGGGATCATACTGGGAGAAACTGGGCTCACACTGACACCTACTGGGGCCACACAAGGAGCAACTTGGAGCAACTGGGGCCGTAGTAGGAGCAACTGGGATCCAACTGGGATCATACTGGGGGCAACTTGGAGCAACTGGGGCTGAACTAGAAGCAACTGCAAGCAACTGGGGCCAACTGGGATCATACTGGGAACATACTGGGAGCAACGTGGAGCAACTGGGGCTTATAAAGAGACACTGGGAGCAACTGGGGCTAACTGGGATCATACTGGGAGCAACTCGAGGAACTGAGGCCACACTCGGAGATACTGGGGCCTACTGGGTTCATACTGGTAGAAACTGGGGCCAACTGGAATCATAATTGCAGCAACTGGGGCGAACGGGGTCACACTGGGTGAAACTGGGGCCAACTTGGTCCATACTAGGAGCAACTGAGGCCAACTGGGGTCATACTGGGAGCAACTGGGGCCAACTAGGATCATACTGGGATCATACTAGTAGGAACTGGGCCAACTGGGATCATACTGGAAGCAGCTGGGGCCAACTGGAGCCAACTGGGAGAAACTGGGAGCAACTGGGGTCATACTGGGTGCAACTGGGATCATACTGGGAGAAGCTGGGGCCAACTAGGATCATAGCGGGAGGAACTCACAGCAACTGGGGCCAACTGGGGTCATACTGGGAGCATACTGGGAGCAACTGGGGCCAACTGGAGCCAACTGGGAGAAACTGGGAGCAACTGGGGCTAACTGCATCATACTGGGAGAAACTGGGGCCAACTGGATCATACTGGGAGAAGCTGAGGCCAACTGGTGTCATACTGGGATCATACTGGGAGAAGCTGGGGCCAACTAGCATCATAGTGGGAGGAACTCCCAGCAACTGGGGCCAACTGGGATCATACTGGGACCAACTGGGAGCAACCGGGGCGAACTGGAGACAACTGGAGTGTAGTGAGAATGAGGCGAGTCAAGAACTTGGCTTCTTATGGCCTCGATCGTTATTCTTGTAACTCTTATTATTCTCACAGCTGCTCCCAGTTGCTCCCAGTATGGCCCCAGTTGCTCCCAGTATGATCCCAGTGTGCCCCAGTATCTCTAAGCTGCTCTCAGTATGATCCCAGTTGGCCCCAGTTTCTCTGTGTTACTCCCATTATGATTCCAGTTGGCCCCAGTTCCTCCCAGTATGATCCCAGTTGGCCTCAGTTCCACACAGTTTAATCCCAGTTGGCCCCAGTTTCTCCCACGTAATCCTAATACGGTTCTCTCAGTTGCTCCCAGTATGATCCCAGTATGGCCCCAGGACTCCCAGCATGATGCCAGTATGCCCCAGTTTCTCCAGTTACTCATAGCAACTGGGATCATAATGGGAGAAACACAGAGGAACTGGAGCCAACTGGGATCATATTGGGAGCAGCTGGGGCTGCACTGGGAGCAACTGGCAGCAACTGGGGCCAAATGGGATCATACTGGGAGCAACTTCGGATATACTAGAAGAAACTGGGAGCAACTGGGATCATACTGGGAGTGAGTGGGGCCAACTGGGATCATACTGGGAGCAACTGGGAGCAACTGGGTCTAACTACAGTCTTACCGGGAGGAACTGGAAGCAACTGGGATCATACTGGGAACAACTGGGCTCACACTGAGACGTACTGGGGCCACTGGGAGCAACGGGGACAAACTGGGGTCATATAGGAGCAACTGGGAGAAACTGGGGCCAAACTAGGATCATAGTGGGAGAAACTGGGGCCAGCTGGGATCATACTGGGAGAAACTGGACTCACACTGACACCTACTGGGGCCACACAAGGAGCAACTCGGAGCAACTGGGGCTGAACTAGAAGCAACTGCAAGCAACTGGGTCAAACTGGGATCATACTGGGAGCAACTCAAAGAAGCTAGGGCTGTATTAGGTGAAACTGGGGCCAACTGGGATCATACTGGGAACAGACTGGGAGCAACGTGGAGCAACTGGGGCATACAAAGAGACACTGGGAGCAACTGGGGCCAACTGGGATCATACTGGGAGCAACTCGAGGAAGTGAGGCCGTACTAGGAGATACTGGGGCCTACTGGGTTCATACTGGTAGAAACTGGGGCCAACTGGAATCGTAATTGCAGCAACTGGGGCAAACTGGGATCACACTGGGAGAAACTGGGGCCAACTTGGACCATACGAGGAGCAACTGGGGCCAACTGGGGTCATACTGGGAGCAACAGGGGCAAACTGGAGCATACTGGGAGCAACTAGGGCCAACTGGGGTCATGTAGCGAGCAACTGGAGCCAAAAGAGATCATACTAGGAGAAACTGGGACCAACTGGGACCAACTGGGATCATAATGGGAGAAAAACAGAGGACTGGGGCCAATTGGGATCATACTGGGAGCAACTGGGGCCAACTGGGATCATACTAGGAGGAACTGGAAGCAATTGGGGCCAACTAGAATCATATTTCTAGGAAATGGGGCCAACTGGGATCATACTGGGAGAAACTGGGGCTGCACTGCGAGTAACTGGCAGCAACTGGGGCCAACTGGGGTCATACTGGGAACATACTGGGAGCAACGTGGAGTAACCAGGGCATAAAAAGAGACACTGTGAGCAACTGGGGCCAACTGGGATCATAATGGGAGCAACTGGGGCCAACTGGGATCATACTAGGAGGAACTGGAAGCAACTGGAGCCAACTGGAATCATATTTCTAGGAAATGGGGCCAACTGGGATCATACTGGAAGCAACTGGGGCTGCACTGGGAGCAACTGGCAGCAACTGAGGCCAACTGGGGTCATACTGGGAGCAACTGGCAGCAACTGGGGCCAACTGGGATCATACTGGGAACATACTGGGAGCAACGTGGAGTAACCAGGGCATAAAAAGAGACACTGTGAGCAACTGGGGCCAACTGGGATCATAATGGGAGCAACTCGAGGAACTGAGGCTGTACTAGGAGATACTGGGGCCTACTGGGTTCATACTGGTAGAAACTGGGGCCAACTGGAATCATAATTGCAGCAACTGGGGCCAACTGGGATCACACTGGGAGAAACTTGGGCCAACTTGGACCATACTAGGAACAACTGAGGCCAACTGGGGCCATACTGGGAGCAACTGGGGCAAACTGGATGATACTGGGAGCATACTGGGAGCAACTAGGGCCAACTGGGATCATATAGCGAGCAACTGGAGCCAACAGAGATCATACGAGGAGAAACTGGGACCAACTGGGACCAACTGGGATCATAATGGGAGAAACACAGAGGAAGTGGGGCCAACTGGGATCATACTGGGAGCAACTGGGGCCAACTGGGATCATACTAGGAGGAACTGGAAGCAATTGGGGCCAACTGGAATCATATTTCTAGGAAATGGGGCCAACTGGGATCATACTGGCAGCAACTGGGGCTGCACTGGGAGCAACTGGCAGCAACTGGGGCCAACTGGGGTCATACTGGGAGCAATCTGGATCAACTGGGGCCAACTGGGATCATACTTGGAGCAACTGGGCTCACATTGAGACCTACTGGGGCCATACTAGGAGCAACTGGGGCCAACTGGAATCATACTGGGAGAAAGTGGGAGCAACTGGAGCCCACTGGGGTCATAGTGGGGGCAACTGGGGACTACTGAGTTCATACTGGGAGAAACTGGGGCAAACTGGGATCATGCTGCAGGCAACTGGGAGCAACTGGGGCCAACTGGGTTCATAATGGGAGGAACACAGAGGAACTGGGGCAATCTGGGATCATACTGGGAGCAACTTAGAGATACAGGGGCCAACTGGGATCATACTGGGAGCAACTGGGAGCAACTGGGGCCAACTGGATTGTAGTGGCCTCTATCATTATTCTTGTAACTCTTATTATTCTCACAGCTGCTCCCAGTATGATCCCAGTATGTCCCCAGTTGCTCCCAGTATGATCCCAGTTGGCCACAGTATCTCTAAGTTGCTCTCAGTATGATCCCAGTTGGCCCCAGTATCTCTGTCTTACTCCCAGTAAGATCCCAGTTGGCCCCAGTTCCTCCCAGTATGATCCCAGTTGGCCTCAGTTCCTCACAGTTTAATCCCAGTTGGCCCCAGTTTCTCCCACGTAATCCTAATACGGCTCCCTCAGTTGCTCCCAGTAAGATCCCAGTATGGCCCCAGGACTCCCAGTATGATGCCAGTATGCCCCAGTTTCTCCAGTTACTCATAGTAACTGGGATCATAATGGGAGAAACACAGAGGAACTGGGGCCAGCTGGGATCATATTGGGAGTAGCTGGGGCTGCACTGGGAGCAACTGGCAGCAACTGGGGCCAACTGGGATCATACTGGGAGCAACTGGGAGCACACTGGGGCCTACTGGAATCATACTGGGAGCCAACTGGGACAAACTGGTAGCAACTGGGGCCAACTGGGATCATATTGGGATCATACTAGTAGGAACTGGGGCCAGCTGGGATCATACTGGAAGCAGCTGGGGCCAACTGGAGCCAACTGGGAGCAACTGGGGTCATACTGGGTGCTACTGGGTGCTACTGGGATCATACTGGGAGAAGCTGGGGCCAACTAGCATCATAGTGGGAGGAACTCCCAGCAACTGGGGCCAACTGGGATCATACTGGGAGCAACTGGGAGCAACTGGGAGCAAATGGGGCCAACTGGAGCCAACTGGGAGGAACTGGGGCAAACTGGGGTCATACTGGGTGCAACTGGGATCATACTGGGAGAAGCTGGGGCCAACTAGGATCATACTGGGAGGAAATCACAGCAACTGGGGTCAACTGGATCATACTGGGAGAAGCTGGGGTCAACTGGATCATACTGGGAGAAGCTGGGGCCAACTGGATCATACTGGGATGAACTCACAGCAACTGGGGCCAACTGAGATCATACTGGGAGCAACTGGGGCCAACTGGAGCCAACTGGAGTGTAGTGAGAATGAGGCGAGTCAAGAACTTGGCTTCCCATGGCCTCGATCGTTATTCTTGTAACTCTTATTATTCTCACAGCTGCTCCCAGTTGCTCCCAGTATAGCCCCAGTTGCTCCCAGTATGATCCCAGGTGGCCACAGTATCTCTAAGTTGCTCTCAGTATGATTCCAGTTGGCCCCAGTTCCTCCCAGTATGATCCCAGTTGGCCTCAGTTCCTCACAGTTTAATCCCAGTTGGCCCCAGTTTCTCCCACGTAATCCTAATACGGCTCTCTCCGTTGCTCCCAGTAAGATCCCAGTATGGCCCCAGGACTCCCAGTATGATGCCAGTATGCCCCAGTTTCTCCAGTTACTCATAGTACAGCCCCAGTTGCTCGAATTGCAACTGGGAGCAACTTAGAGCCACTGGGGTCATACCAGGAGAAACTCGGAGCAACCAGGGAAAACTGGGATCATACTGGGAGAAAGTGGGGCCAACTGGGATCATACTGGGAGGAACTGGAAGCAACTGGGGCCAACTGGAATCATATTTCTAGGAAATTGAGCCAACTGGGATGATACTGGGAGCAACTGGGGCCAACTGGGATCATACTAGGAGGAACTGGAAGCAACTGGGGCCAACTGAAATCATATTTCTACGGAATGGGGCCAAATGGGGTCATACTGGGAGCAACTGAGAGTAACTGGGAGCAAATGGTGCCATACTGAGAGAAACTAGGGCAAACTGGGATCATACTTGGGGCAACTGGGCTCACATTGAGACCTACTGGGGCCATACTGGGGGCAACTGGGGCCAACTGGAATCATACTGGGAGAAAGTGGGAGCAACTGGAGCCAACTGGGGTCATAGTGGGAGAAACTAGGGCCAACTGGGGTCATACTGGGAGGAACTTGAGGGACTGGAGCCATACTAGGAGCAACTGGGGCCAACTGGGATCATACAGGGAGTGAGTGGGGCTAACTGGGATCATACTGGGAGCAACTGGGCTCACACTGAGACCTACTGGGGCCATTGGGAGCAACTGGGACAAACTGGGGTCATATAGGAGCAACTGGGGAAACCGGGGCCATACTAGGATCATAGTGGGAGAAACTGGGGCCAGCTGGGATCACACTGAGACCTGCTGGGATCATACTGGGAGCAACTGGGCTCACACTGAAACCTACTGGGGCCATACTGGGAGCAACTGGGACAAACTGGGGTCATATAGGAGCAACTGGGAGAAACTGGGGTCATACTGGGAGAAACTGGGGCCAGCTGGGATCATACTGGGGGCAACTGGGAGCAACTGGGCTCACACTGAGACCTACTGGGGCCATACTGGGAGCAACTGGGACAAACTGGGGTCATATAGGAGCAACTGGGAGAAACTGGGGTCATACTGGGAGAAACTGGGGCCAGCTGGGATCATACTGGGGGCAACCGGAAGCAACTGGAATCATACTGGGGACATACTGGGAGCAACTGGGACAAACTGGGGCCATACGGAGCAACTGGGAGAAACTGGGGCCATACTAGGATCATACTGGGAGAAACTGGTACCAACTGGGATCATATTGGGAGCAACTGGGGCCAACTGTAGCCAACTGGGAGAAACTGGGAGCAACTGGGGTCAACTGGGATCATACTGGAATCATACTGGGATCATACTGGGAGAAACTTGGAGCAACTGGGGCCAACTGGAATCACACTGGGAGCAACTGAGGCAAGCTGGTAGCAACTGGGGCCAACTAGGATCATACTGGGATCATACTAGTAGGAGCTGGGGCCAACTGGATCATACTGGGAGAAACTGGGAGCAACTGGGGTCATACTGGGTGCAACTGGGATCATACTGGGAGAAGCTGGGGCCAACTAGGATCATACTGGGAGGAACTCACAGCAACTGGGGCCCCAGTTGGCCCCAGTTTCTCCCACGTAATCCTAATACGGCTCTCTCAGTTGCTCCCAGTATGATCCCAGTATGGCCCCAGGACTCCCAGTATGATGCCAGTATGCCCCAGTTTCTCCAGTTACTCATAGTAACTGGGATCATAATGGGAGAAACACAGAGGAACTGGAACCAACTGGGATCATATTGGGAGCAGCTGGGGCTGCACTGGGAGCAACTGGCAGCAACTGGGGCCAAATGGGATCATACTGGGAGCAACTTCGGATATACTAGAAGAAACTGGGAGCAACTGGGATCATACTGGGAGTGAGTGGGGCCAACTGGGATCATACTGGGAGCAACTGGGAGCAACTGGGTCTAACTACAGTCTTACCGGGAGGAACTGGAAGCAACTGGGATCATACTGGGAACAACTGGGCTCACACTGAGACGTACTGGGGCCACTGGGAGCAACGGGGACAAACTGGGGTCATATAGGAGCAACTGGGAGAAACTGGGGCCAAACTAGGATCATAGTGGGAGAAACTGGGGCCAGCTGGGATCATACTGGGAGAAACTGGAGCCATACTGGGAGAAACCGGGGTCATACTGGGAGAAACTGGACTCACACTGACACCTACTGGGGCCACACAAGGAGCAACTTGGAGCAACTGGGGCCGTAGTAGGAGCAACTGGGATCCAACTGGGATCATACTGGGAGCAACTCGGAGCAACTGGGGCTGAACTAGAAGCAACTGAAAGCAACTGGGTCAAACTGGGATCATACTGGGAGCAACTCAAAGAAGCTAGGGCTGTATTAGGTGAAACTGGGGCCAACTGGGATCATACTGGGAACAGACTGGGAGCAACGTGGAGCAACTGGGGCATACAAAGAGACACTGGGAGCAACTGGGGCAAACTGGGATCATACTGGGAGCAACTCGAGGAAGTGAGGCCGTACTAGGAGATACTGGGGCCTACTGGGTTCATACTGGTAGAAACTGGGGCCAACTGGAATCGTAATTGCAGCAACTGGGGCAAACTGGGATCACACTGGGAGAAACTGGGGCCAACTTGGACCATACGAGGAGCAACTGGGGCCAACTGGGGTCATACTGGGAGCAACAGGGGCAAACTGGAGCATACTGGGAGCAACTAGGGCCAACTGGGGTCATGTAGCGAGCAACTGGAGCCAAAAGAGATCATACTAGGAGAAACTGGGACCAACTGGGACCAACTGGGATCATAATGGGAGAAAAACAGAGGACTGGGGCCAATTGGGATCATACTGGGAGCAACTGGGGCCAACTGGGATCATACTAGGAGGAACTGGAAGCAATTGGGGCCAACTAGAATCATATTTCTAGGAAATGGGGCCAACTGGGATCATACTGGGAGAAACTGGGGCTGCACTGCGAGTAACTGGCAGCAACTGGGGCCAACTGGGGTCATACTGGGAACATACTGGGAGCAACGTGGAGTAACCAGGGCATAAAAAGAGACACTGTGAGCAACTGGGGCCAACTGGGATCATAATGGGAGCAACTCGAGGAACTGAGGCTGTACTAGGAGATACTGGGGCCTACTGGGTTCATACTGGTAGAAACTGGGGCCAACTGGAATCATACTGGGAGAAAGTGGGAGCAACTGGAGCCAACTGGGGTCATAGTGGGAGAAACTAGGGCCAACTGGGGTCATACTGGGAGGAACTTGAGGGACTGGAGCCATACTAGGAGCAACTGGGGCCAACTGGGATCATACAGGGAGTGAGTGGGGCTAACTGGGATCATACTGGGAGCAACTGGGCTCACACTGAGACCTACTGGGGCCATACTGGGAGCAACTGGGACAAACTGGGGTCATATAGGAGCAACTGGGGAAACCGGGGCCATACTAGGATCATACTGGGAGAAACTGGGGCCAGCTGGGATCACACTGAGACCTGCTGGGATCATACTGGGAGCAACTGGGCTCACACTGAAACCTACTGGGGCCATATTGGGAGCAACTGGGACAAACTGGGGTCATATAGGAGCAAGTGGGAGAAACTGGGACCATACTAGGATGGGCCATACTGGGAGAAACTGGGGCCAGCTGGGATCATACTGGGGGCAACTGGGAGCAACTGAGCTCACACTGAGACCTACTGGGGCCGTACTGGGAGCAACTGGGACAAACTGGGGTCATATAGGAGCAACTGGGAGAAACTGGGGTCATACTGGGAGAAACTGGGGCCAGCTGGGATCATACTGGGGGCAACCGGAAGCAACTGGAATCATACTGGGGACATACTGGGAGCAACTGGGACAAACTGGGGCCATACGGAGCAACTGGGAGAAACTGGGGCCATACTAGGATCATACTGGGAGAAACTGGTACCAACTGGGATCATATTGGGAGCAACTGGGGCCAACTGTAGCCAACTGGGAGAAACTGGGAGCAACTGGGGTCAACTGGGATCATACTGGAATCATACTGGGATCATACTGGGAGAAACTTGGAGCAACTGGGGCCAACTGGAATCACACTGGGAGCAACTGGGGCAAGCTGGTAGCAACTGGGGCCAACTAGGATCATACTGGGATCATACTAGTAGGAGCTGGGGCCAACTGGATCATACTGGGAGAAACTGGGAGCAACTGGGGTCATACTGGGTGCAACTGGGATCATACTGGGAGAAGCTGGGGCCAACTAGGATCATACTGGGAGGAACTCACAGCAACTGGGGCCCCAGTTGGCCCCAGTTTCTCCCACGTAATCCTAATACGGCTCTCTCAGTTGCTCCCAGTATGATCCCAGTATGGCCCCAGGACTCCCAGTATGATGCCAGTATGCCCCAGTTTCTCCAGTTACTCATAGTAACTGGGATCATAATGGGAGAAACACAGAGGAACTGGAGCCAACTGGGATCATATTGGGAACAGCTGGGGCTGCACTGGGAGCAACTGGCAGCAACTGGGGCCAAATGGGATCATACTGGGAGCAACTTCGGATATACTAGAAGAAACTGGGAGCAACTGGGATCATACTGGGAGTGAGTGGGGCCAACTGGGATCATACTGGTATCAACTGGGAGCAACTGGGTCTAACTACAGTCTTACCGGGAGGAACTGGAAGCAACTGGGATCATACTGGGAACAACTGGGCTCACACTGAGACGTACTGGGGCCACTGGGAGCAACGGGGACAAACTGGGGTCATATAGGAGCAACTGGGAGAAACTGGGGCCAAACTAGGATCATAGTGGGAGAAACTGGGGCCAGCTGGGATCATACTGGGAGAAACTGGGCTCACACTAACACCTACTGGGGCCACACAAGGAGCAACTTCGAGCAACTGGGGCTGTAGTAGGAGCAACTGGGATCCAACTGGGATCATACTGGGAGCAACTCGGAGCAACTGGGGCTGAACTAGAAGCAACTGCAAGCAACTGGGGTCAACTGGAATCATACTGGGAGCAACTCAAAGAAGCTAGGGCTGTATTAGGTGAAACTGGGGCCAACTGGGATCATAATGGGAGCAGCTCGAGGAACTGAGGCCGTACTAGGAGATACTGGGGCCTACTGGGTTCATACTGGTAGAAACTGGGGCCAACTGGAATCATAATTGCAGCAACTGGGTCCAACTGGATCATACTGGGAGCATACTGGGAGCAACTAGGGCCAAATATGATCATAGCGAGCAACTGGAGCCAACAGAGATCATAGGAGGAGAAACTGGGAGCAACTGGGAGCAACTGGGATCATAATGGGAGAAACACAGAGGAACTGGGGACAGCTGGGATCATACTGGGAGCAACTGGGGTTATACTGGGAGCAACTGGCAGCAGCTGGGGCCAAACGGGATCATAGTGGGAGCAACTGGGGCCAACTGGGATCACACTGGGAGAAACTGGGGCCAACTTGGACCACATGAGGACCAACTGAGGCCAACTGGGGTCATACTGGGAGCAACTGGGGCCAACTGGATCATACTGAGAGCAACTGGGGCCAAGTGGATCATACTGGGAGCAACTAGGGCCAACTGGGATCATATAGCGAGCAACTGGAGCCAACAGAGATCATACGAGGAGAAACTGGGAGCAACTGGGACCAAGTGGGTCATATTGGGATCATACTAGTAGGAACTGGGGCCAACTGGGATCATATTGGGAGCAACTGGGACTGCACTGGGAGCAATTGGCAGCAACTCGGGCCAAACGGGATCATAGTGGGAGCAACTGAGAGGAACTGGGGCCAACTGGGGTTATACTCGGTGCAACTGGGTACAACTAGGGCCAACTGGGATCATACTGGGAGAAACTGGGAGCAACTGGGGCCATACTGAGAGAAACTAGGGCAAACTGGGATCATACTTGGGGCAACTGGGCCCATACTAGGATTATACTGGGAGCAATCTGGAGCAACTGGGGCCAACTGGGATCATACTTTGAGCTACTGGGCTCACACTGAGACCTACTGGGGCCATACTGGGGGCAACTGGGACAAACTGGGGTCATATAGGAGCAACTGGGAGAAACTGGGCCAGCTGGGATCATACTGGGATCATACTGGGAGCAACTGGGCTCACACTGAGACCTACTGGGGCCATATTGGGAGCAACTGGGACAAACTGGGGTCATATAGGAGCAACTGGGAGAAACCGGGGCCATACTAGGATCATACTGGGAGAAACTGGGGCCATACTGGGAGAAACTGGGGCCAGCTGGGATCACACTGAGACCTACTGGGATCATACTGGGAGCAACTGGGTTCACACTGAGACCTACTGGGGCCATACTGGCAGCAACTGGGACAAACTGGGGTCATATAGGAGCAACTGGGAGAAACTGGAGCCATACTAGGATGGGCCATACTGGGAGAAACTGGGGCCAGCTGGGATCATACTGGGGGCAACTGGGAGCAACTGGGCTCACACTGAGACCTACTGGGGCCGTACTGGGAGCAACTGGGACAAATTGCGGTCATATAGGAGCAACTGGGAGAAACTGGGGCCATACTGGGAGAAACTGGGGCCAGCTGGGATCATACTGGGAGAAACTGGGGCAAGCTGGTAGCAACTGGGGCCGACTAGGATGATACTGGAGTCATACTAGTAGGAACTGGGGCGAACTGGGATCATACTGGAAGCAGCTGGGGCCAACTGGAGCCGACTGGGAGAAACTGGGAGCAACTGGGGTCATACAGGGTGCAACTGGGATCATACTGGGAGAAGCTGGGGCCAACTAGCATCATAGTGGGAGGAACTCCCAGCAACTGGGGCCAACTGGGGTCATACTGGGTGCAACTGGGAGCAACTGGGGCCAACTGGAGTGTAGTGGCCTCTATCGTTATTCTTAGAACTCTTATTATTCTCACAGCTGCTCCCAGTTGCTCCCAGTATGGCCCCAGTTGCTCCCAGTATGATCCCAGTGTGCCCCAGTATCTCTAAGGTCCTCCCAGTATGATCCCAGTTGGCCCCAGCTTCTTCGTGTTACTCCCAGTATGATCCCAGTATGGCCCCAGTTCCTCCCAGTATGATCCCAGTTGGTCTCAGTTCCACACAGTTTAATCCCATTTGGCCCCAGTTTCTCCCACGTAATCCTAATACGGCTCTCTCCCTTGCTCCCAGTATGATCCCAGTATGGCCCCAGGACTCCCAGTATGATGCCAGTATGCCCCAGTTTCTCCAGTTACTCATAGTAACTGGGATCATAATGGGAAAAACACAGAGGAACTGGGGCCAACTGGGATCATACTGGGAGCAACTCGAGGAACTGAGGCCGTACTAGGAGATGCTGGGGCCTACTGGGTTCATACTGGTAGAAACTGGGGCCAACTGGAATCGTAATTGCAGCAACTGGGGCCAACTGGGATCGCACTGGGAGAAACTGGAGACAACTTGGACCACATGAGGACCAACTGAGGCCAACTGGGGTCATATTGGGAGCAACTGGGACAAACTGGATCATACTGGGAGCAACTAGGGCCAACTGGGATCATATAGCGAGCAACTGGAGCCAACAGAGATCATAGGAGGAGAAACTGGGAGCAACTGGGAGCAACTGGGATCATAATGGGAGAAACACAGAGGAAGTGGGGCCAACTGGGATCATACTGGGAGCAACTGGGGTTATACTGGGATAAACTGGCAGCAACTGGGGCCAAATGGGATCATACAGGGAGCAACTGGGGCCTACTGGGTTCATACTGGGAGAAACTGGGAGCAACTGGGGCCATACTGAGAGAAACTAGGGCAAACTGGGATCATACTGGGAGCAACTGGGCTCACATTGAGACCTACTGGGGCCATACTAGGAGCAACTGGGGCCAACTGGGGCCAACTGGAATCATACTGGGAGAAAGTGGGAGCAACTGGAGCCCACTGCGGTCATACTGGGAGCAACTAGTGCCAACTGGGGTCAAACTGGGAGCAACTTGAGGAACTGGAGCCATACTAGGAGCAACTGGGGACTACTGGAATCATACTGGGAGAAAGTGGGAGCAACTGGGATCATACTGGGGGCAACCGGGAGCAACTGGGGTAACTGGGAACTACTGGGAGCAACTTAGAGATACTGGGGCCAACTGGGATCATACTGGGAGCAACTTGCAGCAACTGGGGCCAACTGGGAACTACTGGGAGCAACTTAGAGATACTGGAATCATACTGGGATCATGCAACTTTGGACATACTAGAAGCAACTGGGAGCAACTGGGATCATGCTGGGAGTGAGTGGGGCCAACTGGGATCATACTGGTATCAACTGGGAGCAACTGGGTCTAACTACAGTCTTACCGGGAGGAACTGGAAGCAACTGGGATCATACTGGGAGCTACTGGGATCATACTGGGAGCAACTGGGCTCACACTGAGACCTACTGGGGCCATACTGGGATCATACTGGGACAAACTGGGGTCATATAGGAGCAACTTGGAGAAACTGGAGCCAAACTAGGATCATACTGGGAGAAACTGGGGCCATACTGGGAGAAACTGGGGCCAGCTGGGATCATACTGGGAGCTACAGGGAGCAACTGGGCTCAAACTGAAACCTACTGGGGCCATACTGGGAGCAACTGGGACAAACTGGGGTCATATAGGAGCAACTGGGAGCAACTGGGAACCTACTGGCAGCGACTCCCCGCAGTAACCGGCTCCACCATCGAGACGCGGCCTCCGTGCGGTGCAGAGCGACCCCGTGCGGCCCCGCTCCGGCATAGCTCTAAGCCCCGCGCTCCTCGCAGGGCAGGAAGTGACGTCACCAGCAGCGCTGGGGGGCGGAAGTCCCCATTGACTCGCGGGGGCGGGTTCTCTAGAGCGGAAGTGACGTCACAGGAGGCGCGCGATTTGAATTCGGAGCGGCGGCAGAGGTTCGCGGGGGGGGAGGGGGGTTCTGGCTGTGACGTCACGGGGTGGCGTGTGATGTCATCGCAGGGTCGGGGGGGGCTGCCGGGGTCCCCCCGGCCGCTTCCAACCGGAGGGGTTTTTGGGTCCCATCCAGGTCTTTCCCCCGGAACCCCCCGCACCGCATCCCGTGGAGCCTCAGGACCGGATCCCCCCCTCCCCGCCTCGTACCGGACCCCCCAAACCGCCCCCCAAGACCCCCAGTACCGGACACCCCCCTCCCCCACTCCCCGGCCCCCCAAATGCCCCGCCGCAAGCCCGCCCCCCGCCGCCGCCCCCCCTCCCCCCCGCCCCCAACGCCGCGGAGGAGACGCAGTGAGTGAGGGGGGGGTGGTCGGGGGCGGCTACAGGCGGTGTAGGCCCTGAAAGACCCTATAGAGCAAATAAACCCCTATAGACCCCCTCTAGACCCCTATGGACCCAATAGACCCCAATGGACCCTATAGACCCCCTTTAGACCTCTATGGACCCAATAGACCCCTATGGAACCTATAGACTCCCTTTAGACCCCTATGGACCCTCTAGACCCCCTTTAGACCCCCTTTAGACCCCTATAGACCCCTATGGAACCTATAGATCCCCTTTAGACTCCTATGGACCTCACAGACCCCAATGGACCCTATAGACCCCCTTTTGACCCCTATGGACCCAATAGACCCCTATGGACCCTATAGACCTCCTTTAGACTCCTATGGACCCAATAGACCCCTATAGACCCCCTTTAGACTCCTATAGAGCGCTATGGACCTCACAGACCCCAATGGACCCTATAGACCCCCTTTAGACTCCTATAGAGCGCTATGGACCTCACAGACTCCAATGGACCCTATAGACCCCCTTTAGACCCCTATGGACCCAATAGACCCCCTTTAGACCCCTATGGACCCAATAGACCCCAATGGACCCTATAGACCCCCTTTAGACTCTGATAGACCCACTATGGACCTCATAGACCCCAATGAACCCTATAGACCCCCTTTAGACTCCTATAGAGCGCTATGGACCTCACAGACCCCAATGGAACCTATAGAACCCCTTTAGACTCCTATAGAGCGCTATGGACCTCACAGACCCCAATGGACCCTATAGACCCCCTTTAGACTCCTATAGAGCGCTATGGACCTCACAGACTCCAATGGCCCCTATAGACCCCCTTTAGACCCCTATGGACCCAATAGACCCCAATGGACCCTATAGACCCCCTTTAGACTCTGATAGACCCACTATGGACCTCATAGACCCCAATGAACCCTATAGACCCCCTTTAGACTCTGATAGACCCACTATGGACCTCATAGACCCCAATGAACCCTATAGACCCCCTTTAGACTCCTATAGACCGCTATGGACCTCACAGACCCCAATGGAACCTATAGAACCCCTTTAGACTCCTATAGAGCGCTATGGACCTCACAGACCCCAATGGCCCCTATAGACCTCCTTTAGACCCCTATGGACCCAATAGACCCCAATGGACCCTATAGACCCCCTTTAGACTCCGATAGACCCACTATGGACCTCATAGACCCCAATGAACCCTATAGACCCCCTTTAGACTCCTATAGACCCCTATGGACCTCACAGACCCCAATGGACCCTATAGACCCGCTTTAGACTCCTATAGACCCCTATGGACCTCACAGACCCCAATGGACCATATAGGCCCCCTTTAGACTCCTATAGAGCGCTATGGACCTCACAGACCCCAATGGCCCCTATAGACCCCCTTTAGACCCCTATGGACTCAATAGACCCCAATGGACACTATAGACCCCCTTTAGACCCCTATGGACCCAATAGATCCCAATGGAACCTATAGACCCGCTTTAGACCCCTATGGACCCTTTAGACCCCTATAGACCACTATGGACCTCACAGGCCCCAATGGACCCTATAGACCCCCTTTAGACCCCTATGGACCTAATAGACCCCAATGGACCCTATAGACCCCCTTTAGACCCCTATGGACCTCACAGACCCCAATGGACCCTATAGACCCCCTTTAGACCCCTATGGGCCCAATAGACCCCAATGGACCCTATAGACCACTATGGACCTCACAGGCCCCAATGGAACCTATAGACCCCCTTTAGACTCCTATGGACCCAATAGACCCCTATGGACCCCACAGGCCCCTATGCACCCTATAGACCCCCTATAGACCCTTTAGACTCCCATAGACCCCCTATGGATCCTGATAGACCCCATAGACCCTGTTTAGAACCATACAGTCCCTATAGACCCCAATGGACCCCATAGACCCTTATAGACCCCTATGCACCCTTTAGACTCCCATAAACCCCCTATGAACCCTGTCACTCTATGGGCCCCACAGACCCTATAGGCCCCTATAGACCCGTGTGGACCCCTTTAGACCCCTATGGACCCCATAGACCCCCTATAGACCCTCTATAGGCCTCTATGGACCCCAATGGACCCCTATAGACCCCATTGGAACCCTGTAGACCCTAGGGACCCCTATAGACCTTGTGGGCCCCTGTCAACCCTTATAGACCATATGAACCCCTATGGACCCCATAGACCCCTATAGACCCTGTGGAGCCCAATGAACCCTATGGACCCCACAGGCCTTGTAGGCCCCTTTAGACCCCTGTGGACCTCTATAGACCCCATTGGACCCCTATAGACCTTGTGGGCCCCTAGGGACCCTTATAGACCGTATGAACCCCTATGGACCCTTATAGACCATATGAACCCCCATAGACCCCCTGTAGACCCCATAGACGCCCTATGGACCCTATAGACCTCATTGGACCCCTATCGGCCTTGTGGGCCCCTATGGACTGTTATAGACCATATGAACCCCTGTAGACCCCATAGACCCCCTATGGACCCCTATAGACCTCATTGGGCCCCTATAGACCTTGTGGGCCCCTATGGACTGTTATAGACCATATGAACCCCTATGGGCCCTTGTAGACCATATGAACCCCCTGTAGACCCCACAGACCCCCTATGGACCCCTGTAGACCCCCTATAGACCCCATAGACCCCCTATGGACCCTATAGACCCCTATGGACCCCCTGCTCCCCCCTCCCAGGGTTCCGTCCCGGCACGCGGGCGCTCCAGGAGATCCGCAAGTACCAGGGCAGCTCCCAGCTCCTCCTGCGCCCGGGACCCTTTTCCCGCCTGGTGAGAGACAATTGCCCCCCCGCAATTGCCCCCCCGTGTCCCAGAACTGCCCCTCCTGCCCCACACCTGCCCCTCCTGCCCCCCCCCTGCCCCCACAACTGCCCCTCGTGCCCCAAACCCACCCCTTTTTGCCCCAAAACTGCCCCCCTGTGCCCCACAGCAACCCCTGCGCCTGCCTGGAGAGACAATTGCCCCCCACAACTGCCCCTAAACAGCCCCAAACCACCCAGGATTGCACCCAAAACAGCCCCTGGGACCCCAAAACAGCCCAAAAACCATGTGGGGGACTCCAAAACAGCCCCTGGGACCCCAAAACAGCCCCCGAACCACCTGGGGGACCCCAAAACAGCCCCTGGGACCCCAAAACAGACCAAAACCACCTGGGGGACCCCAAAACAGCCCCTGGGACCCCAAAACAGCCCCAAAAATACCTGGGAGAACCCAAAACAGCCCCTGGGACTCCAGAACACCACAGGGTACCCCAAAACCACCCCATGGGACCCCAAAACAGCCAGGATTTCACCCAAAACAGCCCAGGGGACCCCAAATCAGACCCCAAACCCCCAGGGTTCCCCTCAAAACAGCCCCTGGGACTCCAAAAGAGCTGCAGAACACGTGGGGGACCCCAAAACAGCCCCTGTCACCCCAAAACAGACCCCAAACCCCCAGGATTCCCCCCAAAACTGCCCCTGGGACCCCAAAACTGCCCCTGGGACCCCAAAACTGCCCCTGGGACCTCAAAACTGCCCAGGAGACCCCAAAACAGACCCCAAACCCTCAGGATTACCCCCAAAACAGCCCCTGGGACCCCAAAACAGCCCGAAAACCACATGGAGGACCCCAAAACAGCCCCTGGGACTCCAGAACACCTCAGGGTACCCCAAAACCACCCCATGGGACCCCAAAACAGCCAGGATTTCACCCCAAACAGCCCAGGGGACCCCAAATCAGACCCCAAACCTTCAGGATAACCCTCAAAACTGCCCCTGGGACCCCAAAACACCCCAAAAACATGTGGAGGACCCCAAAACAGCCCCTGGGACTCCAGAACACCTCAGGGTACCCCAAAACCATCCCATGGGACCCCAAAACAACCAGGATTTCACCCAAAACAGCCCCAAACCCCCACGTTTCCCCTCAAAACAGCCCCTGGGACCCCAAAACAGACCCAAAACATCTGGGAGACCCCAAAACAGCCCCTGGGACCCCAAAACAGCCCCAAAACACCTGGGAGACCCCAAAACAGCCTCTGGGACTCCAGAACACCGCAGGGTACCCCAAAACCACCCCATGGGACCCCAAAACAGCCAGGATTCTCCACAAAACAGCCAAGGGGCACCCGAAAACACTAAGGGGAGGGGGCAAAACAGACTAGGGGACCCCAAAACACTTGGGGGACCCCAAAACAGACCTCAAAACACAGCAAGGGACCCCAAAATACAACAAGGGACCCTAAAACACAACAAGGGACACCAAAACACCTGGGGGACCCCAAAACAGACCTCAAAACACAGCATGGGACCCCAAAATACAACAAGAGACCCCAAAACAGACCCCAAAAGACAGCAGGGGACCCCAAAATACAACAAGGGACCCTAAAACCCCCAGGAGGACCCAAACCAGCCCCCAAAACCAGCCCCGGGACCTCAGAAAGCCCCATGTCCCGCCCCGCAACGTCCTTGTGTCCTCCCTCTTGTCCTTGTGTCCCCCCCCAATGTCCTTGTGTCCCCTCCTTCTCCCCCCTCTCGGCCTTGTGTCCCCCCCAATGTCCTTGTCCCCCCCCCCATTGCGTCCTTGTGTCCCCTCCCCCCCCCGACATGGGAACTGTCCTGCCCCCCACCTTCTCCCAGCGTCCCCCCTATTCCCAGCAAGTCCCCCATGTCTCCCTGTCCCCCTCCAATGTCACCCTTGTCTCCCCAATGTCCCCCCCTCCCCACAGTCCCCACCCTGTCCCCCAGTGTCCCCCTGACCCCCCCAGTGTCCCCACATCCCCCTGTCCCCCATCCCCACAGTCTCCCCCGTTACCTCATGTCCCCCTGTACCCCCAGTGTCCCCAGTCCCCCTGACCCCAATGTCCCCAATGTCCCCTTGCCCCCCCATGTCCCCAGTGTGCCCAGTGCCCCTGACCCCAATGTCCCCCAGTGTCCCCTTGTCCCCTCAGTGTCCCCATATCCCCCGTCCCCAATGTCCCCAGTGTCCCCAGTGCCCCTGACCCCAATGTTCCCCTTGTCCCCCCAATGTCCCCCCGGCGTCCCCTTGTCCCCCCAGTGTCCCCATCCCCAATGTCCCCCAGTGTCCCCCCAGTGTCCCCCATCCCCAATGTCCCCCATGTCCCTTTGTTCCCTCAATGTCCCCCCAGTGTGCCCAGTGCCCCTGACCCCAATGTCCCCCAGTATCCCCTTGTCCCCTCAGTGTCCCCATATCCCCCGTCCCCAATGTCCCCAATGTCCCCAGTGTCCCCAGTGCCCCTGACCCCAATGTCCCCTTGACCCCCCAATGGCTCCTCAGTGTCCCCAGTCCCCCTGTCCCCCATCGCTGCAGTCTCGCCGGTGTCCCCCTGTCCCCAATATCCCCTTGTCCCCTCAATGTCCCCTGATGTCCCCTTGTTCCCCCAGTGTCCCCATATCCCCTGTCCCCAATGTCCCCCAGTGTCCCTCCAGTGTCCCTCATCCCCCTGTCCCCAATGTCCCCCAGTGTCCCCCATCCCCCCATCCCCATTGTCCCCTATGTCCCTTTGTCCCCTCAATGTCCCCCTAGTGCCCCTGACCCCAATGTCCCCCTTGTCCCCCCAATGTCCCCTCAGTGTCCCCAGTCCCCCTGTCCCCCATCGCTGCAGTCTCGCCTGTGTCCCCCTGTCCCCAGTATCCCCTTGTCCCCCCAATGTCCCCTCGTGTCCCCTTGTCCCCCCAGTGTCCCCATATCCCCTGTCCCCAATGTCCCCCATGTCCCTTTGTCCCCTCAATGTCCCCTCAGTGTCCCCAGTGCCCCTGACCCCAATGTCCCCCTTGTCCCCTCAATGTCCCCCGGTGTCCCCTTGTCCCCCCAGTGTCCCCATATCCCCTGACCCCAATGTCCCCTTGTCCCCCCAGTGTCCCCCATCCTCCAGTCCCCAATGTCCCCCATGCCCCTTTGTCCCCTCAATGTCCCCCCAGTGTCCCCAGTCCCCCGGTCCCTCAATGTCCCCCTGTCCCCCAATGTCCCTCGTCCTCTTGTCCCCCCATGTCCCCTTGTCCCCCCAACGTCCCCACTGTGTCCCCCATCCCTGCAGTCTCCCCCGTCCCTCCCCATGTCCCCCTGTCCCCAGTGTCCCCAGTGTCCCCCTGTCCCCAGGTGCGGGAGATCTGCCTGCTGTTCACCCGAGGCGTCGATTTCCAGTGGCAGCGAATGGCACTGGTGGCCCTGCAGGAGGTGGGGACAGGGGGGACACTGGGGACACTGAGGGGGCAGGGGGACTGGGAACTGGAGGGACACTGGGGGGACACTAGGAACACCGGGGGGGCAGGGGGACCGGGGACAGGGGGGACACTGGGGACAGGGGGACATTGGGGACACTGGGGAGGACACTGGGGGACACTGGGGGGACATTGAGGACACTGAGGGGACATTGGGGACACTGGGGGGGCAGGGGAGCTGGGGACAGGGGGATCATAGGGGACAGGGGGGACACTGGGGACCTCGGGGGGGGCAGGGGGACACTGGGGGGGCAGAGGGACAGGGGGACATTGAGGACCCTGGGGAGGGGGACAAGGGGACACTGGGGACATTGGGAAACCGGGGTGGGGGGCAGGGGGACAGGGGGGACATTGGGGACCCTGGGGGGGACACGGGGGGGACATTGGGGACACTGGGGAGGACACTGGGGGACACTAGGGGGACATTGAGGACACTGAGGGGACATTGGGGACACTGGGGGGGCAGGGGAACTGGGGACAGGGGGATCATAGGGGCAGGGGGACATTGGGGACACTGAGAGGGACATTTGGGACACTGGGGAGGACACTGGGGGGACATTGAAGACACTGAGGGGACATTGGGGACACTGGGGGGGCAGGGGAACTGGGGACAGGGGGATCATAGGGGACGGGGGACATTGGGGACACTGGGGGGGCAGAGGGACAGGGGGACATTGAGGACCCTGGGGGAGGGGGACAAGGGGACACTGGGGACATTGGGAACCCAGGGTGGGGGGCAGGGGGACTGGGGACAGGGGGATCATAGGGGACAGGGGGGACATTGGGGACCCTGGGGGGGACACTGGGGGGACAGGGGGGGACACTGGGGACACTGGGTGGGCAGGGGGACCGGGGACAGGGGGGACATTGGAGACACTGGGGGGGACATTGTGTGGGACATTGGGGACACTGGAGGCCATTGGGGACACTGGGGGGGACGGGGGGACATTGGGGACACTGGGGGGGACATTGGAGACACTGGGGGGGACATTGGGAACACTGGGGGGACATTGGGGACACTGGGGGGGACAGGAGGGACATTGGGGACACTGGGGGTGCGTTGGGAACACTGGGGGGACATTGGGGACACTGGGGACACTAGGGGTGCATTGGGGACACTGGGGGGACATAGGGGAGAGGGGGGCTCTCTGGAGGGGTTTTGGGGTGGTTTGGGGTTCCCTGAATGGTGATTTTGGGGTCCCTGGGGGAGGCACTTTAAGATCCCAGTTTGGGGGTGCGGGGTGGGGCATTTGAGGGGGTTAGGGGTGCAGTTTGTGCCCCCCCCTCACCCTGTCACCCCCTCTGATTTTTGGGGTGCAATTTTGAGGCTCTTTGGGGTTTTAGGGTTGATTTTGGGGTTCCTGCGGGGGGGGCACTTTGAGACCCCAGTTTGGGGGTTTGGGGGGGTTTGTGGATCCCAGGTGGGGCATTTGGGGTGACTGGGGGTGCAGTTTGTGCCCCCTCCCCACCCCGTCACCCCCTCTGATTTTTGGGTGCGATTTTGGGGCTGCTTGGGGTTTTGGGGGTGATTTTGATGTCCTGGGGGGGCACTTTGGGACCCCAGTTTGGGGGTGCAGGGAGGGATTTGAGGGTCCCCCTTGGGGTATTTGGGGCGTCTGGGGGTGCAGTTTGTGCCCCCCCCACCCCGTCCCCCCTCTCTGATTTTTGGGGTGCAATTTTGGGGCCGTTTGAGGTTTTAGAGCTGATTTTGGGGTCCCTGGGGGGGAGCACTTTGGGACTCCAATTTGGGGGTGCAGGAAGGGGGTTCGTGGATCCCAGGTGGGCCATTTGGGGCGACTGGGGGTGCAGTTTGTGCCCCGCCCCGCCCCGTCCCCCCCTCATTTTTTGGGGTGCAGGCGGCGGAGGCGTTTCTCGTGCGGCTGCTGGAGGACGCTTACCTGTGCTCGCTCCACGCTCGCCGCGTCACCCTGTACCCCAAGGACATCCAGCTCGCCCGGCGCCTCCGCGGTTTCGAAGGGGGGATGGCCTGAGGGAGAACCCCCCCCTCCCCCCACCCCAGGGCCCCCCCATATCCAAAGAACCCCCCCAAAACTCAAAGAACCCCCCCCAAACCCAAAGAACTCCTCTCCTAAACCACCCCAAACCCCATCCTGAACGCCCCAAATCCTCCAATGACGCCTCCAAGGCTCCCCCTGTGACCCCCCCCAAACACTCCCCTGACCCCCCCCACCCCAAATGACCCCCCTGCCCCCCCCAGACCAAAAGAACCCCCCCAAACCCAAAGAACCCCCCCAAACCACCCCAAACCCCATCCTGAAAGCCCTAAATCCTCCAATGATGCCTCCAAGGCTCCCCCTGTGACCCCCCCCAAAACACTCCCCTGACCCCCCCTTCACCCCAATGACCCCCCCGACCCCAAATGACCCCCCAAACCCAAAGACCCCCCCCAAACCACCCCAAACCCCATCCTGAGAGCCCCGAATCCCCCAATGATGCCTCCAAGGCTCCCCCTGTGACCCCCCTGACCCCCCCCCTTCACCCCAATGACCCCCCCAGGCCAAAAGACCCCCCCAAAACCCCAAGAAGCTCCAGTTAGGGGCAGCACTTTGAGGACCCCCCCTTTCCTCCACCCCAATGACTCTCCCCACCCCAAATGCCCCCCCCAGACCAAAAGACCCCCCCCAACCCCTCCCCTGACCCCCCCAAAACCCCAAGGAGCTCCAGTTCGGGCAACACTTTGAGGACCCCCCCCCCCCACTTCCTCCACCCCTGTGCTCCCCCGACCCCCCCAAAATCCCAGGGAGCTGCAGCTGGAGGAGGGGGTAGCAGTTTGATACCCCTCTCCCATACCCCCCCCCACAAATGACCCCCCCGGGCCCCCCCAAACCCCTAATGTACCCCCCCCTTATGGGATTTGGGGTGCGGGGGCAGCACAGGGAGCCTCCCTGACCCCCCCATGAGAAAAGCCCCACTCCCCCCATTAAGGGGGACTTGGGGAGCTAATAATGGGACCCCCCCCAAATAAATATGTTGAACCCCCCCCTTGTTGTCTTTTGGGGGTCTAGGGGGCATTTTGGTGCGTCCTGGGGCGCCTTTTGGGGTTGAGGAGTCTCGGGGGGAGCAGATTTGGGGTGCGGGGGGCCAGATTAAGGGCTGGAGGGGGCATTTGGGGGGTCCTGGGGCACCTTTTGGGGTTGAGGAGTGTTGGGGGGGCAGATTTGGGGCTGGGGGGGACGGATTTGGGGCTGGGTGGGCAGATTTGGGGTGCAGGGGGCAGATTTGGGGCACCTTTTGGGGTTGAGTTGGGGCTGGGGGCAGATTTGGGGTGCGGGGGGGAGATTTGGGGTGTGGGGGAGCAGATTTGGGGTACGAGGGGCAAATTTGGGGTGTGGGGGGGCAGATTTGGGTCTGGGAGGCAGATTTGGGGGGTGGGGGGCAGATTTGGGGTGGGGGGGCAGATTTGGAGTGCTGGGGGCAGATTTGAGGTGCGGGGAGCAGATTTGGGATGCGGGGGGCAAATTTGGGATGCTGGGGGCAGATTTGGGGGGGCAGATTTGTGGTGCAGGGGAGCAGATTTGGGATGCGGGGGGCAAATTTGGGATGTGGGGGCAGATTTGGGGTGTGGGGGGTAGATTTGGGGTGTGGGAGGCAGATTTGGGGTGCAGGGGGGCAGATTTGGGGTGTGGGAGGCAGATTTGGGGTGCAGGGGGGCAGATTTGGGATGCTGGGGGCAGATTTGAGGTGCTGGGGGGCAGATTTGGGGTACGAGGGGGCAGATTTGGTGTACGAGGGGCAGATTTGGGGGGGCAAATTTGGGGGGGCAGATTTGGGGTGTGGGGGGCAGATTTGGGGCTGAGGGGGCAGATTTGGGGTACGAGGGGGCAGATTTGGGGGGTGGGGGTCAGATTTGTGGTGTGTGGGGCAAATTCGGGATGTGGGGGCAGATTGGGGTACGAGGGGGCAGATTTGGGGTGTGAGGGTAGATTTGGGGTACGAGGGGGATATTTGGGGTGCTGGGGGGCAGATTTGGGTATGAGGGGGCAGGTTTGGGGCTGAGGGGGCAGACTTGGGGTATGAGGGGGCAGATTTGGGATGGGGGGGGCAGATTTGTGGTGCTGGGGAGCAGATTTGGGGTACGAGGGGCAGATTTGGGGGGTCAAATTTGGGGGGGCAGATTTGGGGTGCTGGGGGGCAGATTTGGGGTGTGTGGGGCAGATTTGGGGTGCAGGGGGCAGATTTGGGGTACGAGGGGGCAGATTTGGGGGGTGGGGGTCAGATTGTGGTGGGGGGCAAATTCGGGATGTGGGGGCAGATTTGGGGTACGAGGGGGCAGATTTGGGGTGTGGGGGGGTAGATTTGGGGTACGAGGGGATATTTGGGGTTCTGGGGGCAGATTTGGGGTATGAGAGGGCAGATTCGGGGCTGAGGGGGCCGATTTGGGGTGCGGGGGGCAGATTTGGGGTACGAGGGGGCAGATTTGGGATGTGTGGGGCAGATTTGTGGTGCTGGGGGGCAGATTTGGGGTGTGGAGGGGCAGATTTGGGGTACGAGGGGGCAGATTTGAGGCTGAGGGGCAGATTTGGGGTGTAGAGGGGCAGTTTTGGGGTGCTGGGGGGCAGATTTGGGGTATGAGGGGGCAGATTTGGGGTGGGGGTGGGGGTGTTTGGGGGGGTCCAGAGGCCCCTTCTTGGGGGGAGGGTGGAGGAGGGGGAAAAGGGAGGGGGCGTGGCCTAATGGGGGCGTGGCCACGCTCCCCTTATAAAGGCGGCCCCTGGTTTCCCGCCATAACCCAGGGCAATGGCGGCGGTGCCGGGGGGGCGTGGCCTGGCCGAGGGGGGCGTGGCCTCCGCGGGGGCCGCCGCGCTGGGATTGGCCGAGGCGGGCGGCGGTGGGCGGGGCTTGTGGGCGGCGGTGGGCGGGGCTCTGCGGGCGGCGTGGCGCGCGCTGCGCGGATTGGGTGGGGCGGGCGGGGGGTGGGGCTTGTGGGCGGCGGTGGGCGGGGCCGCCCGGCGCGGGCTGCGCGGGTTGGCTGAGCGGCGCGGGGGAGGCGGGGAAGGGGGCGGGGTCTCGGCGCGGGGCGCGCGCGGGTTGGCTGAGGGGCGGGGAGGGGGCGTGGCCTCGGTCCCAGCCGCGCCGCCATTGGCCGTCGCGGAGAAGGGGCGGGTCCCGCGGGTGTCGGCGCTTCACCTGCTGCACCGGGGGGGGGCGCTGCACCTCGAGCGCCTCGCGCGCCGCCGCGGGCCCGTCCTGCGCATGCGCATGGGGGGGCGAGGTGAGTGCTGGGGGGGGCACCCCAACTCGAGGCCACACCCCCCAAATGACCCCTCTGAACCCCCCTATCCTGACCCCCTGAACCTCCCTATCCTGACCCCCCTGCACCCCGAAACCTGAGCCCCTGAACCCCCATCCTGACCCCCTGCACCCCAAAACCTGAGCCCCTGAACCCCCTATCCTGACCCCCCTGCACCCCGAAACCTGAGCCCCTGAACCCCCTATCCTGACCCCCCTGCACCCCGAAACCTGAGCCCCTCAACCCCCATCCTGACCCCCCTGAACCCCGAAACCTGAGGCCCTGAACCCCCCTATCCTGAACCCCCTGCACCCCGAAACCTGAGCCCCTCAACCCCCATCCTGACCCCCCTGAACCCCGAAACCTGAGGCCCTGAACCCCCCATCCTGACCCCCCTGCACCCCGAAACCTGAGCCCCTGAACCCCCCTGTCCTGACCCCCCCTGCACCCCGAAACCTGAGCCCCTCAACCCCCCTATCCTGACCCCCCTGCACCCCGAAACCTGAGCCCCTGAACCCCCATCCTGACCCCCCTGAACTCCGAAACCTGAGGCCCTGAACCCCCCTATCCTGATCCCCCTGCACCCCGAAACCTGAGCCCCTGAACCCCCCTATCCTGACCCCCTGAACCCCCCTATTCTGACCCCCCTGCACCCCAAAACCTGAACCCCTGGACCCCCCTATGCTGACCCCCCTGCACTCCGAAACCTGAGCCCCTCAACCCCCATCCTGACCCCCCTGCACCCCGAAACCTGAGCCCCTGAACCCCTCTATCGTGACCCCCCTGCACCCTGAAATCTGAGCCCCTCAACCCCCATCCTGACCCCCCTGCACCCCGAAACCTGAGCCCCTCAACCCCCATCCTGCCCCCCTGCACCCCGAAACCTGAGCCCCTGAACCCCCCTATCCTGACCCCCCTGCACCCCGAAACCTGAGCCCCTGAACCCCCCTATCCTGACCCCCCTGCACCCCGAAACCTGAGCCCCTGAACCCCCCCTATCCTGACCCCCCTCCACCCCGAAACCTCAGCCCCTGAACCCCCCATCCTGACGCCCATGCAACCCGAACCAGAGCCCCTGAACCCCTTAACCTGACCGCCATGTACCCCCCAATCCTGACCCCCCGAGCCTACAAAATGACCCCCGTGAACCCTCAAATCTGAGCCCCCTGCACCCCCAAAATGACCCCCCTGAACCCCCCTATCCTGACCCCCGAACCCTCAAACCTGAGCCCCTGAACCCCCAAACCGGAGCCCCTGAACCCCTAAATCTGACCCCCCTGCACCCCCACACCTGACCTCCCAGAACCCTCCAATCCTGTCCCCCCCAAAACCTGAGCCCCTGAATCCCCCAAATGACCCCCTTGCACCCCAAAGTTGACCCTCCTGAACCCACAAATCTGACCCCCCCGAACCCCCAAACCTGACTCCCCTGCACCTCCAAACCTGACCCCCCTGAACCCCCAATCCTAACCCCTCTGCACCCCCAAAATGACCCCCTGAACCCCCAAATCTGGCCCCCCTGCACCTTCACCCCTGACCCCTCAATCCTGTCCCCCCTGCACCTTGAAACCTGAGTCCCTGAACCCCCAAATCTGACCCCCCCAAACCCCGATCCTGACCCCCTCAGAACCCCAAACCTGACCCCTTGAACTCCCTATTCTGACCCCCCTGGACCCTCAAACCTCAGCCCCTGAACCCCGAAATCTGACCCCCCTGCACCCCCACACGTGATTCCCCCGAATCCCAAACCTGACCCCCTTGAACCCCAATCCTGACCCCTCTGCACCCCCAATCCTGAGACCCTGAACCCCAAACCTGAGCTTCTGAACCCCTAAACCTGAGCCCATTGAACCCCCAATCCTGACCCCTCTGCACCCCAAATCTGAGACCCTTGCACCCCCAAACCTGACCCCCCTGCACCCCCAATCCTGACCCCTCTGGTTTTGGGGTTGCCCCCCATTTTGCTGTCCCTGATTTGGGGGATTTTAGAGGTTTTTGGGGTCCCCCCCATTAGGGGGTCCCCTGCTTTTGGGGTCCTCAGTTTTTTGGGAGGCTGGGGAGGTTTGGAGTCCCCCGTTTTGGTGGGGGGTCTGTGGATCCCCAGTTTTACGTTTTTGGGGTCACCAGCTTGGGGGTCTTGGGAGTCCCTGTTTTTTGGGGGTCCCTGTTTTTTTGGGGTCCCCAGCTTCAGCATCCTGGTTTTTGTGGATTTTGGGGTGTTTGTGGGGGATGGTTTTTTTTGGGGAGTCCCTCCCTCATTTCGGGGTGTCCCCCCCCCCCCAGAGGTGCTGGTGCTGGGTGCGGCCGGGCCCATCCGGGAGGCGCTGGCGCGGGACTGGGGGGCCTGGATGGGGCGCCCCCCAAGTTACCTCGGTCAGTGGGGCAGGGGGGGATCTGTGGGGCTCGGGGGTCTCTATGGGGCTGGGGGATCTATGGGGCTGGGGAGAATCTGTGGGGCTCGGGGGTCTCTATGGGTCTCTATGGGATCTCTATAAGTCTCTATGAGTCTCTGTGGGTCTCTGTGGGGTCTCTATGGGGTCTCTATGGGTCTCTGTGCTCTCTAGGGGTCTCTATGGGGTCTCTATGAGTCTCTGTGGGTCTCTATGGGATCTCTGTGGTCTCTATAGGGTCTCTATAGGGTCTCTATGAGTCTCTGTGGATCTCTATAGGGCCTCTATGGGTCTCTATGGGGTCTCTGTGGTCTCTATGGGTCTCTATGGGCTCTCTATGGGGTCTCTGTGGGTCTCTGTAGTCTCTATGGGGTCTCTATGGGTCTCTGTGCTCTCTATGGGTCTCTATGGGTCTCTGTGGGTCTCTATGGGTCTCTGTGGTCTCTATGGGGTCTCTATGAGTCTCTGTGGATCTCTATGGGGCCTCTATGGGGCCTTTATGGGTCTCTATGGGGTCTCTGTGGTCTCTATGGGGTCTCTATGGGTCTCTGTGGTCTCTATGGGTCTCTATGGGGACTCAATGGGGTCTCTATGAGTTTCTGTGGATCTCTATGGGGCCTCTATGGGGCCTCTATGGGTCTCCATGGGGTCTCTGTGGTCTCTATGGGGTCTCTGTGGTCACTATGGGTCTCTATGGGGTCCCTATGATTCTCTGTGGGTCTCTATGGGGTCTCTGGGGTCTCTATGGGGTCTCTATGGGTCTCTGGGGTCTCTATGGGTCTCTGTGGGGTCTCTATGAGTCTCTATGGGGTCTCTATGGGTCTCTGTGGGTCTCTATGGGTCTCTATGGGGTCTCTATGAGTCTCTATGGGGTCTCTATGAGTCTCTGTGGGTCTCTATGTGGTCTCTGTGGTCTCTATGGGGTCTCTATGGGTCTCTGTGCTCTCTATGGGATCTCTGTGGTCTCTATGGGGTCTCTGTGGATCTCTATAGGGCCTCTGTGCGTCTCTATGGGGTCTCTGGTCTCTGTGGGTCTCTATGGGCTCTCTATGGGGTCTCTGTGGGTCTCTATGGGGTCTCTATGGGGTCTCTATGAGTCTCTATGGGGTCTCTATGGGTCTCTATGGGTCTCTATGGGGTCTCTATGGGTCCCTATGGGGTCTCTATGGGGTCTCTATAAGTCTCTGTGGGTCTCTATGGGGTCTCTGTGGTCTCTATGGAGTCTCTGTGGGTCTCTATGGGGTCTCTATGGGTCCCTATGGGGTCTCTATGGGGTCTCTATAAGTCTCTGTGGGTCTCTATGGGGTCTCTGTGGTCTCTATGGAGTCTCTGTGGGTCTCTATGGGGTCTCTATGGGGTCTCTGTGCTCTCTAGGGGTCTCTGTGGGGTCTCTATGAGTCTCTGTGGGTCTCTATGGGGTCTCTATGGGGTCTCTGTGCTCTCTAGGGGTCTCTATGGGGTCTCTATGAGTCTCTGTGGGTCTCTATGGGATCTCTGTGGTCTCTATGGGGTCTCTGTAGGGTCTCTATGAGTCTCTATGGGGTCTCTATGGGTCTCTATGGGGTCTCTATGGGTCCCTATGGGTCCCTATGGGGTCTCTATGGGGTCTCTATGAGTCTCTATGGGGTCTCTATGGGTCTCTGTGGTCTCTATGGGGTCTCTATGGGTCTCTATGGAGTCTCTATGGGTCCCTATGGGGTCTCTATGGGGTCTCTATGAGTCTCTATGGGGTCTCTATGGGTCTCTGTAGTCTCTATGGGGTCTCTATGTGTTTCTGTGGGTCTCTGTGGGGTCTCTATGGGGCCTCAATGTGGCCTCTATGGGTCTCTATGGGGTCTCTATGGGGTCTCTGTGGGTCTCTACGGGGTCTCTGTGCTCTCTGTGGGTCTCTATGGGGTCTCTGTGGTCTCTATGGGTCTCTATGGGGTCCCTATGGGTCTCTGTGGGTCCCCGTGGTCCCCGCGTGTCCGTGTGTCTGTCCGTGGTGCGCAGGGTCCGTGTCTCCGCAGGGTCCCTCGTGTCCCTCGGGGGGCAGGACCTGGCTCTGGGCGCCCCCTGCCGGGCGTGGCGGGCGCAGCGCGGGGCGGCGAGGGCGGCGCTGGCGGGGCCAGGGCTGCAGGGGGCGCTGCGGGGGCAGGCGGCGGCGCTGGCGGCGGTGAGGCCCGCGGAGACCCATAGAGACCCCCTGCTGCCCCATAGAGACCCCCGGCTGCCCCATAGAGACCCCCGGCTGCCCCACAGAGACCCCCAGCAACCCCATAGAGAGCCCCTGCTGCCCCATAGAGACCCCCGGCTGCCCCACAGAGACCCCCGGCTGCCCCATAGAGACCCCCGGCTGCCCCACAGAGACACCTGCTGCCCCATAGAGACCCCCTGCTGCCCCATAGCGACCCCCGGCTGCCCCACAAAGACCCCCAGCTGCCCCATAGAGACCCCCTGCTACCCCATAGAGACCCCCAGCTGCCCCATAGCGACCCCCGGCTGCCCCATAGAGACCCCCGGCTGCCCCATAGAGACCCCCAGCTGCCCCATAGCGACCCCTGCTGCCCCACAGAGACCCCCTGCTGCCCCATAGAGACCCCCTGCTGCCCCATAGAGGCCCCCAGCTGCCCCATAGCGACCTCCTGCTGCCCCATAGAGACCCCCTGCTGCCCCATAGAGGCCCCCAGCTGCCCCATAGCGACCTCCTGCTGCCCCATAGCGACCCCTGCTACCCCATAGGACCCCCTGCTGCCCCACAGAGACCTCCTGCTGCCCCATAGAGACCTCCTGCTGCCCCATGGAGGCCAGAACCTGCCCCATAGTGACCAAACCTGCCCCATAGAGACCCTCTGCTGCCCCATAGGGAGCCCCTGCTGGCACACAGAGATCTCCGGCTGCCCCATAGAGACCCCTCAGCTGCCCCAGAGCGACCCAAATCTACCCCATAGAGACCCCCTGCTGCCCCATAGAGACCCCCTGCCGCCCCATAGAGACCCACAACGACCCACAGAGACCCCTGGCTGCCCCATAGAGACCCCCTGCTGCCCCATAGAGACCCACAACGACCCATAGAGACCCCCGGCTGCCCCATAGAGACCCAAACCTGCCCCTGCAGTGACCCCCTGCTGCCCACAGAGACCTCCTGCTGCCCCATAGAGACCCGCGACTGCCCCAGAGCAACCAAACCTGCCCTATAGCAACCCACAGCTGCCCCAGAACGACCCAAACCTGCCCCACTGTGCCCCAAACCTGCCCCCTGTGCCCCAAACTTGCCCCACTGTGCCCCAAACCTGCCCTGTACCGACCAAACCTGCCCCATAGAGCCCCAGAACCTTCCCCATAGCGCTCAAACCCCCTTGGACCCCCCCTAAAGTCCTGTTGGGGACCATAAACCCCCCTCATTTCCCCCCAACCCCCCCAAAACCCCTTAGGGACCACCCCCAAACCCATTTGGGATCCCAAGTCCCCCTCATTTCCCCCTAGGGCTCCCCAAAACACCCCTTGAACCCCCTTAGGGACCCCAAAACCCCCTTGGACCCCACCAAGCCCCCATGGAACCTTACCCCCTCCCCTATAGCTACCCCCAAACCCCCATGGGAACCCCAAATGTCCCCCCTCTTCCCCCCCAGGAGCTGCGTTCCTATGGGGGGACCCCCCTGGACCCCTTTGAGGTTTTCTCCTTTCACACCTGCAGCACCATTGGGCGCCTCCTTTTTGGGGACCTGGTAGGGGGGGTGACCTCAAAACCAGGGGGAGGGCTGTGGGGGGCCTATGGGGCAGGGTTTGGAGGGGTTTGGGGGAGCCATGGGGCAGGGATGGGGTTCTGGGGTGCTAGGGCTGGGGTTTGGGGTGCTATGGGGCAGATTTGGGGGGGCTATGGGGCAGCTTTTGGAGGGGTTAGGGGGCTGTGGGGTGGGTTGGGGGGCTATGGGTAGGTTTTGGGAATCTATGGGTCAGGGATGGGGGTTTTGGGGTTCTATGGGGCAGGGTTTGGGGGTGCCATGGGGCCGTTCTGGGTGCTGTGGGGGAGGTTTGGGTGCTAAGGGGCAGATTTAGGATGGGTTGAGGTGCTGTGGGGTGGGGTTGGGGGGCTATGGGGTAGGTTGGGTGTGGGGTTCTCCCCTTGCCCCATAGCGCCCCACTGCCCCATAGCTGCCCCCCGAGCCTGAGGTGCGGGCCTTCGCGCGGTGCCTGGTGGAGCTGCTCGACGTGTGGGGCAGAGCGAGCGTCCGCGCCCTAGATGTGTGTCCCCCCCTGAGGGTCAGTGTGGGGCAGGGGTGCTATGGGGTGCTATGGGTCGCTATGGGTCTCTATGGGTCTCTATGAGTCTCTGTGGGTCTCTGTGGGTCTCTGTGGGTCTCTATGGGTCCGTATGGTCTCTATTGGTCTCTATGGGTCTCTATGGGGCCTCTACAGGGCCTCTATGGGTCTCTATGGGGTCTCTGTGGTCTCTATGGGGTCTCTATGGGTCTCTGTGCTCTCTGTGGGTCTCTATGGGGTCTCTATGGAGTCTCTGGGGTCTCTGTGGTCTCTATGGGTCTCTATGGGGTCTCTGTGGTCTCTGTGGGGTCTCTATGAGTCTCTGGGGGTCTCTATGGAGTCTCTGTGGTCTCTATGAGTCTCTGTGGGGTCTCTATGGAGTCTCTGTGGTCTCTATGGGGTCTCTATGAGTCTCTGTGGGTCTCTATGGGGTCTCTGTGGTCTCTATGGGTCTCTGTGGGGTCTCTATGGGGTCTCTGTGGTCTCTATGGGTCTCTATGGGGTCTCTATGAATCTCTGTGGGTCTCTAAGGGGTCTCTATGGGTCTCTGTGGTCTCTATGGGTCTCTATGGGGTCTCTATGGGGTCTCTGTGGTCTCTATGGGTCTCTATGAGTCTCTGTGGGTCTCTATAGGTCTCTATGGAGTCTCTATGAGTCTCTGTGGGTCTCTCTGGGGTCTCTATGGGTCTCTGTGCTCTCTGTGGGTCTCTATGGGGTCTCTGTGGTCTCTATGGGTCCCTATGGGTCTGTATAGCTCCTATGGTCTCTATGGGTCTCTGTGGTCTTTATGTTCCCTATGGGTCTCTATGGGGTCCCTATGGTCCATATCGGTCTCTATTGGGTCTCTATGGGGTCTCTATGGGGTCTCTATGGGTCCCTATGGTCTCTATGGGTCTCTGCGGGTCTCTATGGGTTTCTATGGGTCCGTATGGTCTCTATTGGTCTCTGTGGGTCTCTATGGTCTCTATGGGTGTCTATGGGTCTCTATGGGGTCTCTATGAAGTCTCTAAGGGTCTCCTATGGATCCTTATGGTCTCCATTGGTCTCTATGGTCTGTATCATGTCTATGGTGCCTATGGGTCTCTGTGGGTCCCAATGGGTCCCAATGGGTCCCTATGGCTCTCTATGGGGCAAAGGGGTGCCCTGTAGAACCTGTTGGGTCCATAGGGTCTGTAGGGGTCTATAGGGTCTATAAGGTCCATAGGTCCTGCCTCACCCGGGGCTGCGGGAGCTCCAGCGCCTGATCCAGCACCGCGACAGCTTCGTGGAGAAACAGCTCAGCCGGTACCGGGTCCGTGTGGGACGGGGTTGTGGGGCCAGGGAGGGGAGGCTGTGGGCCTGGGAGCGTGTTCTATAGGGTCTATAGGGGACCGGGGGGGTGCTATGAGACCGGGGGATGGGGGGTTATAGGTGTTCTGTGGGGTTGGGGAGAGGGGAATCTGTGGGGCTGGGGGTGAGGATGTGGGGCTGGGAGGGGGGCGGTGGGTCCCTATGGGTCTCTGTGGTCTCTATGGGTCCCTATGGGTCCTTGTGGTCCCTATGGGTCCCTGTGGTCTCTATGGGTCCCTATGAGTCTCTATGGGTCCCTATGGTCTCCATGAGTCCCTGTGTTCTGTATAGGTCTCTATGGGTCCCTATGGGTCCCTATGGGTCCCTGTGGTCTCTATGGGTCCCTATGGGTCCCTATGGGTCTCTGTGGTTCCTATGGGTCTCTATGGGTCCCTATGGTCCCTATGGGTCTCTGTGGTCCCTATGGGTCTCTATGGGTCCCTATGGTCCCTATGGGTCTCTGTGGTCCCTATGGGTCTCTGTGGGTCCCTATGGGTCTCTGTGGTCTTTATGGGTCTCTGTGGGTCTCTATGGGTCCCTATGGTTTCTGTGGTCTCTATGGGTCCCTGTGGTCTCTATGGGTCTCTATGGGTCGCTGTGGGTCCCTATGGGTCTCTGTGGGTCCCTATGGATCTCTGTGGTCTTTATGGGTCTCTGTGGGTCTCTATGGGTCCCTATGGGTCGCTGTGGTCTCTATGGGTCTCTATGGGTCCCTGTGGTCTCTATGGGTCGCTGTGGGTCGCTATGGGTCAGGGCTGGCTATGGGTGTTTCTCCCTGCAGGCCCTACACCCCGAGGGGTCCCCGCTGCCCCCCGCCGCCCCCGAGGTTGGGGGGCGCCCCACGGCTCTGCCCCCCGCCCGCCTGCACATGGCGCTCGTCGACCTCTTCCTCGGGGGCACCGAGACCACGGCAGCCGCGCTGGCCTGGGCGCTCGTCCTGCTCGCCCACCGCCCCGAGGTGACACGGGGACAGGGGCGTCCCCTCCCTGTGTGTGTCCCCGTGTCCCCATGCGTGTCCCCTGTGTGACACATGTGTCCCCTCCCCACGTGTGGCCTGTGTCCCCTTCCCTGTCTCCTGTGTGACACACCTGTCCCCTCCCCATACGTGTCCCCATGTCCCCACTGTGTCCCCTGTGTGACACACATGTCCTCGCCCCACTGTGTCCCCATGTCCCCACTGTGTCCCCTGTGTGACACACGTGTCCTTGTGTCCCCACATGCACCCCCTGTGTGACACAGGTGTCCCCTCCCCACACAGGTCCCCACTTGGGTTCCCTGTGTGACACCCATGTCCCCATGTGTGTCCTGTCCCTACATGTGTCCCCACAGGCTCCCGTGTCCCCAGGACCCCATGTGTGTGTCTCCCCACATGTGTCACTGTGTCCCCTCCTGTGTCTGCTATGTGACACGTGTCCCCTCCCCACCCATGTCCCCATGTCCCCCTCCATGTCCTTTGTCCCCACCTGTGTCCCCTCCATATGTGACATATGCCATGCATGTCCCCACTCGTGTCCCCTGTATGACACGTGTCCCCTCCCAACACACGTCCCCAAGCTCCATATGTGTCCCCACACCCCCACAGGTGTCCCAATGTCCTCTCCCCTGTCCCCTGTGTGACATGTGTCCCGTCCCCACACGTGTCCCAAAGTCCCCACCCCTGTCACCACACGTGTCCCTTGTCTCCCCTCCCCATGTGTGTCCCCAGGGGCTCCCATGTCCCCAAGTCCCCATGAGGGTCCCTGTGTCTCCTCCTCTATGTGTCCCTACATCCCCATTCGTGTCCCCAAATCCACCTGTGTCCCAATGTGTCCCATCCCCACACATGTCCCCTCCCCACATGTCCCCATGTCCCCACCCATGTCCCCTGTGTCCCCCGTGTGACACCTCTGTCCCATCCCATGTCCCCATCCATGTCCCCTGTGTGACATCCGTGTCCCTGTGTCCCCTGTGTGACACCTGTGTCCCCTCTCCACATGTCTCCATGTTCCCTCCCTTGTCCCCACACATGTCCCTTGTGTGACACACGTGTCCCCTTCCATGTCACTGTGTCCCCATTTGACCTCCATGTCCCCGTGTCCCCTGTGTGACACACGTCCCCCGTGTCCTTGTGTGTCCCCTGTGTCCCCTCCTGGTGTGACACCTGTGCTGGGCGTGTGACACGCGTGTCCCTATGTCCCCGTGTCCCCCGTGTGACCCCCGTGTCCTCGTGTCCCCGTGTCCCCCGTGTGAGCCCCGTGTCCCCATGTCCCCCGTGTGACCCCCATGTGACACGCGTGTCCCCGTGTCCCAGCTGCAGAGGCGGCTGCGGGACGAGCTGTGGCGCGAGCTGGGCCCCACGGGGACTCCCGAGCCCGGGGACGCCGCGCGGCTCCCGCTGCTCCTCGCCACCCTCAATGAGACCCTGCGCCTGCGGCCGCCCGCCCCGCTTGCCCTGCCCCACTGCGCCCTGCGCCACACCAGGTACGGACCAGTATGGACCAGTACGGACCAGTACAGACCAGTACGGACTACCAGGAACCAGCAGGAACCAGTGTAGACCAGGAGGAACCTCTGGGCATCAGGCTGCAGCACTGTGCACCAATCTATTTTGGATCAGTGTAGACCAGTATGGACCAGTAGTGCACAGTTTAGATGAGAACAGACCAGTATGGACCAGTATAGACCAGTATGGACTACCAGGAACCAGTGTAGACCAGGAGAAACCTCTGGGCATCAATGTGTTTTGGACCAGTTTGGACGAGTATGGACCAGTATAGCCCAGTTTAGATGCGTACAGACCAGTATGGACCAGTCTAGACCAGTTTAGATGAGTACAGGCCAGTATGGACCAGTCTAGACCAGTGTAGATGAGTACAGGCCAGTATGGACCAGTCTAGCCCAGTGTAGGTGAGTGCAGGCCAGTATGGACCTGTATAGACCAGTTTAGATGAGTGCAGGCCAGTATGGACCTGTATAGACCAGTGTAGATGAGTACAGGCCAGTATGGACCAGTCTAGCCCAGTGTAGGTGAGTGCAGGCCAGTATGGACCTGTATAGACCAGTTTAGATGAGTGCAGGCCAGTATGGACCTGTATAGACCAGTTTAGATGAGTACAGGCCAGTATGGACCAGTCTAGCCCAGTGTAGGTGAGTGCAGGCCAGTATGGACCTGTATAGACCAGTTTAGATGAGTGCAGGCCAGTATGGACCTGTATAGACCAGTTTAGATGAGTACAGGCCAGTATGGACCAGTCTAGACCAGTGTAGATGAGTACAGGCCAGTATGGACCAGTATAGACCAGTTTAGATGAGTATGGACTAGAATGAACCAGCAGGAACCAGTGTAGACCAGGACGAACCTCTGGGCATCAGGCTGCAGCACTGTGCACCAATCTGTTTTGGACCAGTGTAGACCAGTATGGAGTAGTACGGACCAGTATAGCCCAGTTTAGATGAGTACAGACCAATATGGACCAGTCTAGACCAGTATGGACAACTAGGAATGAGCAGAAACCAGTATAGACCAGTGGGAACCAGTGGACATTAGGCTGCAGCACTCTGCACCAGTCTGTTTTGGACCAGTTTAGATTAAATGGACCAGTATAGACCAGTTTAGATGAGTACAGACCAGTATGAACCAGTACAGACCATTTTAGACGAGTATGGACTGGAAAGAACCAGCAGAAACCAGTATAGACCAGTGGGAACCACTGCATATTCCCAGCATGACCCCAGTAAACCCCAGTAGACCCCCAGTATGACCCCAGTAGCACCCCAGTCAGCCCCAGTATGGCCCCAGTAAGCCTCCAGTATAGCCCAGCATGGCCCCAGTATACCCCAATAGCTCCCAGTACCCCCTGTCAGTCCTAGTATGCTCCCAGTATCCCCCAGTATGGTCCCAGTACACTCCAGTAGCCCCCGAGTCAGTCCCACTAAGGCCCCAGTAGCCCACCAGTCAGTCCCAGTATGACCCTAGCTAATCCCAGTATGACCCCAGTAGTCCCACAGTCAATCCCATTTGATCCCAGTAGATCTCCAGGCAATCCCAGTATACCCCAGTATATCACCAGTAGCCCCCAGTATGCTCAGAGATGACCTCCAATGAATCTCAGTATGGCCCCAGTATACCTCAGTTGAGCCTCCAGTTGCCCCCAGTCAATCCCAGTAGACCCCAGTATACCCTAGTAGACCCCAACCAGTAGCCCCCAGTAGCCCCTCAGTCAATTCCAGGAGACTCCCAGTAGCCCCCAGTAAATCCCAGTATGGTCCCAGCAGCCCCCATGTCAATCCCAGTATACCCCAGTAGGCCCCGCTAGAAGCCCCCCTCAGTCAATCCCAGTAGATCCTAGTACTCCTCACTCAATCCCAGTAGCCCCCAGTATGGCCCCAGTAGCCCCCCAGACAATCCCAGTAGGCCCCAGTAGACCCCAGTAGACCTCCCCAGTAGCCCCAGTAGCCACCCAGTCAATCCCAGTATACCCTAGTAGACCCCAGAAGCCCTCCAGTCAATCCCAGTAGAACCCAGTAGCTCCCAGTACCCCCCCACTCAATCCCAGTAGCCCCCAATATGGCCCCAGAAGCCCCCTAGTCAATCCAAGTAGATCCCAGTAGCTCCCAGTACCCCCCCCTCAATCCCAGTAGCCCCCAATATGGCCTCAGTAGCTGCCCAGTCAATCCCAGTAGATCCCAGTAACTCCCAGTACCCCCCCTGCAATCCCAGTAGCCCCCAATATGGCCCCAGTAGCCCCCCAGTCAATCCCAGTAGACCCCCCAGTAGCCCCCAGAAGCTCTCCCGTCAACCCCAGTAGAACCCAGTAGCTCCTGATACCCCCCAGTCAATCCCAGTAACCCCCACAAGCCCTGCAGTCAATCCCAGTAGGGCCCAGTAGACCCCAGTAGCTCCTGGTACCCCCCAGTCAATCCCAGTATCTTCCAGTATGGCCCCAGTAGCCCCCAGCAGCCCCCTAGTCGATTCCAATTGATCCCAGTTCCCCCCAGTAGCCCTCCCCAGTGCCCACCAGTCCATCCCAGTGCTCCCAGTAACCCCAGTTTGCAGCGTGGCGGGGGTGCCGGTCCCCGCGGGCTCCGTGCTGGTCCCCAACCTCCTCGCGGCCCACCTGGACCCCAACGTCTGGCGCTGCCCCCGCGCCTTCCTGCCAGGTACTGGGGCAAACTGGGACTAACTGGGACCCCACTGGGACCACAAACTGGGACCCCACTGGGATCACAAACTGGGACCCCAAAACCTACAACCCCCCCCAAACCAGTGACTCCAAACTGGGACCCCAGTGCCTGGCGCTGACCCTGTGCCTTCCTGACAAGCACTGGGGCAAACTGGGACCCCCAAACCCAACACCCCCTCCAAACTGGGACCCCAAACTGGGAATCACTCCAAACTGGGACCATGAATCCAGTGACCCCCAAACTGGAAACCAAACCAGTAAGCACCAAACTGGGAACCACTCCAAACTGGTGTCCTCAAACTGGGACCCAAACTGGGACCCTGAAATCAGTGACCCCTAAACTGGGAACCACTCCAAACTGGGACCCCAAACTTGACCCTGAAACCAGTGACCCCCAAACTGGAAACCAAACTGGTAACCCCCAAATTGGAAACTACCCCGAACTGGGACCCAAACCCTGGGACCTCAAACCTTGGAACCCCAAAACCTTGGATGCTGAATCCTGGCACCCCAAAAACAAGGGGTCCCCAGAACTTTGGACTCAAACCCTGGGACCCCAAAACCCCTGGGACCCCCCCAAAAAAGAGTCCCCACATCCTTGGACCCTCAAGCCTTGTATCCCCCAAAACCTGGAACCCCAAGCCCTGGGATCCCCAACCTTGGGACCCCAAAACTTTGGAACCCCAAAACTTTGGATCCCCCAAATCTTGGGACTCCAAAACCTTGGAACCATGAAACCAAGGGGTCCCCAAAATCTTCAGCCCTCAAACCCTGGGGACCCCAAATCCTGGGGACCTCAAACCTTGGACCCTCAAACCCTGGGACTCCAAAACCAAAGGGTCCCCAAAATCTTGGACCCCAAGCCTTGGAGCCTCTAACCTGGGGCCCCAGAACCTTGGAGCCCTGAGACCAAGGGGTCCCTAAAACCTTGAGCCTTCAAACCCTGGGGACCCCCAAACCTTGGGACTCTGAAAGCAAGGGATCCCCAAAATCTTGGACTCCAAACCTTGGAACCTCAAACCTGGGACCCCGGACCTTGGACCCTGAACACTGGGACTCCAAAACCAAGAGGTCCCCAAACCCTGGGACCTCAAAATCTTGGACCCCAAAACCCCTGGGACCCTGAAACCAAGTGGTCTCCAAAATCTTGAACCCCAAAACCCTTGGACCCTCAAACCCTTGGGACCCTGAAACCAAGGGGTCCCCATAATTTTGGACCCCAAAACCCTTGGATCCTCAAACCCTGGGACCCCAAACCCTGGGACCCCAAAACCCCCGGGACCCTGAAACCAAGTGGTCTCCAAAATCTTGAACCCCAAAACCCTTGGACCCTCAAACCCTGGGACCCCAAAACCCCTGGGACCCTGAAACCAAGTGGTCTCCAAAATCTTGGACCCCAAAACCCTTGGACCCTCAAACCCTGGGACCCCAAAACCCCTGGGACCCTGAAACCAAGTGGTCTCCAAAATCTTGGACCCCAAAACCCTTGGACCCTCAAACCCTGGGACCCCAAAATCTTGGACCCTCAAACTCTGGCACCACAAACCCTTGGGACCCTGAAACCAAGGGGTCCCCAAAATCTTGGACCCTCAAACCCTGGGACCCCTAAACACTTGGGACCCTGAAACCTTGGACCCTCAAACCCTGGGACCCTGAATCTTGGACCCCAAACCTTGAAAACCCAAACCCTGGGGACCCCAAAACCAAGGGGTCCCAAACCTCAGACCTCAAAACCAAGGACCCCAATACCCCTGGGACCCCAAAACCCTGGGAACCTGAACCCTGAGAACACCAAATCTTGGAACCTCAAAACCTTGGATCCCTGAAACTTTGGACCCTCAAACCTTGGGACCCCCAAACCTTGGGACGCCAAAATCTTGGGACCCCAAAATCCAGGGGACCCCAAACCTGTCCCCCCTGTTTTCCCGCAGAGCGGTTCCTGCACCCCGAGGCCCCGCGGCGCTCGCTGCTGCCGTTTGGCTGCGGGGCTCGTTCCTGTGTGGGGGCCGCGCTGGCCCGCGCGGAGCTCCTGGTGTTCCTGGGTCGCATCCTGTGGGAATTCCGCATCGAGCCCCCCGCGCCGGGGCAGCTGCCGGGCCTGCAGGGCACCCCGGGCACCGTCCTGCGCCCCACGGGCTGTAGCCTGCGCCTCGTGCCCTGGCACAGCCCCGCGTGACCCCTCGGCCTGGGTTCTCCTGGGATCTGCATCCTGGGATCCACATCCTGCATCCTGGCATCCTCGTCCTGCATCCCAGGATCTGCATCCTGCATTATCCTGCATCCTCCTGCATCCCGAGATCTGCATCCTCCTGCATTCCAGGCTTCACATCCTCCTGTGTCTTCCTGCATCCACATCCTCCTGCATCATCCTGCATCCCAGGATCAGCATCCCACATCCTCCTGCATCCCAGAGGAACGGGATCTGCACCCCACATGCTCCTGCATCCCAGGATCTGCATCCTCCCGCATCCCTGGGATCCTGGGATCTGCATCCTCCTGCATCCCAGGATGTTCAGGTGCCCCCATGTCCCGGGATCCCTGGATCCACCTCCTCCCACAGCCCAGGATCCAGGATCCACTCCCCTCGGGTCTGCTTGCTGGGATTGGGGATTCCAGAGCTGTTTTTATTCCCCTTCCCCACTCCCCCTCACATAAAAGCTTCGCCCCGCGAGTCCCAGCTCCTCCTGCTGCCGCTGGGATCCCACCCGGGTCCAGATCCCATTCTGGACATGGGATCGCATTCCAGATGCTGGATCCCATTCCAGATGCTGGGATCCCATTCCAGATCAGAATCCCATCTGGATGCTGGGATCCTGTTCTGGATGCTGGATCCCATTCCGGATGCTGGGTCCCATTCCAGATGCTGGGATCCCATTCCGGATCAGAATCCCATTCTGGATCTGGATCCCATCCGGATGCTGGGATCCCATTCTGGATCCAGATCCCATTCCAGATGCTGGGATATTATTCGGGATCTGGATCCGGATCCCACTCTGGATGCTGGAATCCAGTTCCAGATGCTGGGATCCCATTCCAGACCCAGATTCCATACTGGAAATGGGATTGTGTGGATGCCGGGTCCCGTTCCGGATCTGGTTCCTATTCCGGATACTGGATCCCATCTGGATGCTGGGATCCCATTCCGGATCTGGATCCTGCTCCTGCTCCCGAATTCCTCAGTCGTGCTGGGGCCGCAGCTTCATCTCGGTGAAGGGGATGGAGAACTCGAAGCCCTTCCAGGGGAACCAGTGCACGCCCTGAGGGGGAGCACAGTGTCACCTACAGAGCCTATAGGCCCCCTATAGACCCCTATGGACCCCTATAAACACTATAGAACCTTATAGGCACCTGTAGACCCTATAGACCTTACACGCACCTTAGGGCACCTATAGATCCTACAGACCCCTATGGCCACCTATAGACCCCTATGGACCTCTATAGACCCCTATGGACCCTACCAACCCCAACAGACCCCTATGGGCACCTACAGACCCCCTACAGACTCCTACAGACCTTATAGATCCCTGTACAGACCCCTGTAGGCACCCTATGGCTCCCCATGGCCACCCATGGTTCCCTATAGATGCTATAGGCCCCCTGTGTCCTTTATGGCTCCCTATGGTCCGTATAGGACCTCAATGGCTCCTTATGGACCCTATAGGACTTCATGGCTCCTTATGGCCCCTATAGATTCCCTATGACCCCAATGGCTCCCTATGGACCCTATGACCCCTATAGATCCCCTGTGACCTCAATGGCTCCCTATGGCCCCTCTAGCATCACCTATGACTCGTATGGCTCCCTATGGACCCTATGGCCCATATAGGTCCCCTATGACCTCAATGGCTCCCTATGGCCCCTATAGGTCCCCTATGACCTCAATGGCTCCCTATGGCCCCTATAGGTCCCCTATGACCCCAATGGCTCCCTATGGCCCCTATAGGTCCCCTCTGGCCCCTATACGTGCCTGGTGGCCGGTGGTGACGCCGTAGCGGCCGTTGAGGTTGGCGTAGTGGCAGTTGCGGTACCACCAGGCGCCCGTATAGGCGACGGCGCAGGGCCGGGGGCGGCGCTGCAGGTCGTGGTCGCGCGTGGAGAAGGGGCTCCCGGCGTGGTACGAGAGAGCGTCCCCTGCAACCCACGGGGACACAGATGTTCCCAGTCCCTCCCAGTGCCTCCCAGTTTACTCTCAGTGCCTCCCAGTGCCCCCCCAAACCCCTATTTCCCCCCTTAACTACCCATAGAATACCCACAGTTGCCCTCCCAGTGCCTCCCAGTCCCTTCCCAGTGCCTCCCACTCTCCTCCCAGTCTCTCCCAATACCTCCCAGTCTCTCCCAATGTGATCCCAGTTCCTCCCAGTGCCTCCCAGTCCCTTCCCAGTGCCTCCCACTCTCCTCCCAGTCTCTCCCAATACCTCCCAGTCTCTCCCAATGTGATCCCAGTTCCTCCCAGTGCCTCCCAGTTTACTCTCAGTGCTTCCCAGTGCCCCCCCAAACCCCTATTTCCCCCCTTAACTACCCATAGAATACCCACAGTTGCCCTCCCAGTCCCTCCCAGTCCCTCCCAGTGCCTCCCAGTCCCTCCCACTCTCCTCCCAGTCTCTCCCAGTACCTCCCAGTCTCTCCCAATGTGATCCCAGTTCCTCCCAGTGCCCCCCAAGATCTGTATTTACCCCTTAACTCCCTTTAGAAGCCCCACAGTTGCCCTCCCAGTGCCTCCCAGTCCCCTCCCAGTGCCCCCCAGTCCATAACAGTCCCTCCCACTCTCCTCCCAGTCTCTCCCAATGTGATCCCAGTTCCTCCCAGTGCCCCCCAAGACCCGTATTTACCCCTTTGACGCGCTTTAGAAGCCCCACAGTTGCCCTCCCAGTGCCTCCCAGTCCATGACAATTCCTTCTGCTTTCCTCCCAGTCTCTCCCAGTGCCTCCCAGTCCCCTCCCAGTGTCTTCCAGTCCCTCCCAATGCCTCCCAGTGCCCCCCAAGACCCCTATATCCCCTCTTAGCCACCCTATTGAAGCCCCCTAGCACCTTCCCAGTCCCCTCCAGTGCCCTCCCAGTCCCCTCCCAGTCCATAACAGTCCCTCCCAGTGCCTCCCAGTCCATCCCAGTCCCTCCCAAGACCCCTAAATCCCCTCTTACCCCCCCATGGAAGGCCCCTAGCACCTTCCCAGTCCCTCCCAGTCCCCTCCGAGTGCCTCCCAGTGCCCTCCCAGTGCCTCCCAGTACCAGCGGTGCCACTGTAGGCCCCCAGTTGGAGGCGGTACTGGTGTTGGGGGCCAAGGACGGCGAAGTCCCGGTACTGGGCGAAGGCGGAGGAGTTGGGGGTGCGGAGGTCGACGCGGAGCTCGTGGGGAGCCGAGGCCGTCAGAGCGTGCAGAGCAGCATTGCCTGCACCCAAACTGGGAGTCCAAACTGGGAACCTCCATACTGGGAGGCTCCAAACTGGGAGACCCCAAAACCCCTGGGAACCCCCCAAACCTCTGGCATACCCCAAACTGGGGTCCCAAATCCTGGGACCTCTATACTGGGAACCTGAAAGGTGGGACCTCAAACCCCCTGCACCCCAAACTGGGAGCCCAAATTGGGGAACCCCAAACTGGGAGAACCCCAAACCCCTGGGAGACCCCATACTGGGAGCCCAAAACTTGGGACCCCCAAACTGGGAGCCTCAAAGGTGGGAACTCAAACTCCCTGCACCCCAAACTGGGAGCCCAAACAGGGGAACCCCAAACTAGGAGACCTCCAAAACCTCTGGGAGACCCCAAACTGGGAACCTCAAAGGTGGGACCTCAAACCTCCTGGAGCCCAAACTGGGGGACCCCCAAACTGGGACCACCCCAAACTTGAAGCCCAAACTGGGGAACCCCAAACTGGGAGACCCCAAAAGCCCTAAGATCCCCAAACTGGGAACCTCAAAGGTAGGACCTCCAACCCCCTGCACTGGGACACCAGTTTGGGGTCCCCAGTTTGGGGTCCCCCCTCACCGAGCCAGAACTCGCCGCTGACGTTGCCGAAGCCGAGCTCGTACTCGTCCCACCCGCGCCAGAAATCGGTGCTGCCGTCACGCCGGCGCTGGAAAACCTGCCGGAGGCCTCCCAGTGTCTCCCAGTTCACTCCCAGTTTGCACAGTCTCAATACCCAGTGCCTCCCAGTTCACTCCCAGCTCCTCCCAGTGCCCTCCCCCCGCCCCCCATAAACGCCATCCAGCTCCTCGCAGTCCCTCCTTCTTCCCTCCCAGTGCCTCTCGGTCTCTCCCAGTGCCCTCCCATCCCCCCCCAGTACACCCCTAGTCCCATCCATCCCCTTCCATTCCCACCCAGTGCCCTCCTGTCCCCTCCCAGTGCCCTTCCATCCCTGCCCAGTCCCTCCCAGTGCCCTCCCATTCCGCCCCAGTCCCTCCCAGCGCCCTCCCCAGTCCCTCCCAGTGCCCTTCCAACCCCTCCCAGTCCCTCCCAGTGCCCTCCCAGTACCCCACCACCCCCTCCAAGTCCCTCCCATCTCCTCCCAGTGCCCTCCTATCCCCTCCCAGTCCCTCCCAGTGCCCTCCTATCCCCTCCCAGTCCCTCCCAGTACCCCACCACCCCCTCCAAGTCCCTCCCATCCCCTCCCAGTGCCCTCCTATCCCCTCCCAGTCCCTCCCAGTGCCCCCCCATCCTCTCCCATCCACTCCCAGTCCCTCCCAGCGCCCTCCCATTCTGCCCTAGTCCCTCCCAGCGCCCTCCCCAGTGCCCTTCTATACCCTCCCATCCCCTCCCAGTCCCTCCCAGTGCCCTTCCATCCCCTCCCAGTCCCTCCCAGTGCCCTCCTATCCCCTCCCAGTCCCTCCCAGTGCCCTCCTATCCCCTCCCAGTCCCTCCCAGTGCCCTCCTATCCCCTCCCAGTCCCTCCCAGTCCCTCCCAGTACCCCACCACCCCCTCCAAGTCCCCCACATCCCCTCCCAGTGCCCCCCCATCCCCTCCCAGTCCCTCCCAGTGCCCCCAGTCTCACCACCCAGCCGCCCCCGTCGCTGTCCATGTCGCAGAAGACGGGGATCCCCGGGTTCGAGTCCCCCCCGGGGAAGATGCGGGCGGGGCGGGACGGGCGGGGGCCGTTCAGCCGCTCCTGCTGGCAGTCCCGGGGCCGGGGAGCCCGCGGGGGGGCTGGGGGGGGGGGGGGAGCTCAGCACCCGGCACTCATCCTGCACCCCCAGATCATGCACCCCCATCCTGCACCCCCAGCCAGGGCTCAGCACCCTATCCTGCACCTCAATTGTGCACCCGGCACCCATCCTGCCCCCACAGCCAGGGCTTAGCACCACGGAGCTCAGCACCACCGCCTGCACCCCAATCATGCACCCAGCACCTATCCTGCACCCCCACCCTGCAGCCCCAAATCAGGCACCCAGCACCCATCCTGCACCCCCATTCTGCACCCCCAGCCTGATCTCACAGCCAGGGCTCAGCACTGCGCGGCTCAGCACCACCGCCTGCACCCCAAGCTATGCAGCCGGCACCCATCCTGCACCCCGAATCATGCACCCAGCACCCATCCTGCTCCCCCAGCCAGGGCTCAGCACCACGGAACTCAGCACCACCGCCTGCACCCCAATCATGCACCCAGCACCCATCCTGCACCTCCAGCCTGCCCCCCAAACTATGCACCCGGCACCCATCCTGCACCCCGAATCATGCACCCAGCACCCATCCTGCACCCCCAGCCAGGGCTCAGCACCACGGAACTCAGCACCACCGCCTGCACCCCAAGCTATGCAGCCGGCACCCATCCTGCACCCCCAGCCTGCACCCCGAACCATGCACCTGGCACCCATCTTCCACCCCGAACCAGGGCTCAGCACCGCGGAGCTCAGCACCAGCTCCTGCACCCCAAACTATGCACCTGGCACCCACCCTGCACCCCCAGCCACGGCTAAGCACCACAGAGCTCAGCACCACCATGTGAACCCCAATCACGCACCCAGCCCCCATCCTGCACCCCATCCTGCACCCCAATCGTGCCCCCAGCCAGGGTTCAGCACCCCTAATCAGAGGCTCAGCACCTCCAAATAGAGCCCAGCCCCCCAGGACCACCCATGCTGCACCCCAAAGCACATACGCAGCACCCTCGAGCTGGGCCCAGCACCCCAAAGCACCCATCCTGCACCCAAAGCACGCGCTCAACATCCCCAAATTGGGCTCAGCACCCCCTAACTGGGGCCCAACATCCCAAAGCACCCATCCAGCACCCCCAAAGTGGGTTCAGCACCCCTAAACTGGGGCCCTGCACTCCCAAAAGCACCCAATCTGAACCCCAAAGCAGGCAGTCAGCACCATCAGACTGGGCTCAGCACCCCCAAAGCACCCATCCTGCACCCCCAGCACCCTCAGACCGGGCTCAGGACCCCCAGCACCCCGAGTTTCCCCACTCACGGGTCTCAAACGTGGCCTCCAGGGGGCTGGGCGACCTCTGCCCCCCCCTGCCCCACAGCTTCACCCCATAGCGCTGCGCCGGCTCCAGGCCCCACAGCTCGTGGCTCCTCACCTCGGGGGGCAGCTGCACTGTCTGGGGGGGACAGGAAGATTTTGGGGTCCCCCAGGGCACTTTTGGGGGCCCCCAGGGCAATTTTGGGGTCTCTTTGGTGGCTTTGGGTTTCCCCTGGGCAGTTTCGGTTGTTCCTGAGGAGTTGGAGGTTCCATGGGGAAATCTTGGGGTTCCACCAAGAATTCTGGGGTCCCAGCAGAGGGTTTGGTGTCCCCTTGCGGGGGGGAGTTGGGGTCCCCAGGGTGGGGTCAGAGGTTTTAGGGTGCCTGGTGGTGTCATTACCTTTTGGGGTACCCCATGGGGTTATTGGGGACCTTGAGGAGGCTGAGGTTCCAAGAGAAAACTTTGAGGTTCCACCAGGAATTAGGGGGCTTGGGGGTGGGGTGAGGTCCTTTTGAGGTGATCATTACCGTTTGGGGTCCCCCGTCAGGGCCGTATACGAGGTCGTAGCCGTTGGAGGGGACATCAGGGGGCGCCCAGTGGAGCCAAGCACTGCGGGGCCACAGGGTCCCCACCCAGAGGGTCCCTGGGGCACCTGAGGTGGGGGGGAACAGTTAGAGACCCCCCAGTGAGCACCCCACCATGCAGGAGGCCCCACGGAGCTTCCCACCAGACCCCAAACATCAACCATCAGCTGTTCCACCATCAGCCATCAACGATCAGTTGTCCAGCCCTCACCAGTCAACCATCAACCATTCCAGCATCAACCATCAATTGTCCAACCATCAGCCATCCACCCACTAACCATTCAACCACCAACTGTCCAACTGTCCAAGCATCAACTGTCAAACATCAACCAGCCTATCACCAATTGTCCATCCAACCATCCAACCATCAACCATCCAAACATCAAATGTCCAACCTTCCAACTGTCCAACCATCAACCAATCAACAATCAACCCCATCAACCATCAACCAGCCAACCACTGACCATCCAACCATTGGATGTCCAACCATCAGCTGTCCCACCATCAATCATTCAACCATCAGCCATCCAACCATCAACCATCCAGCCATCAATGGTTTAAGGTCACATTTTTAAGGTCACAACTTTAAGGTCCGGCTGGATGGGGCTCTGAGCAACTAATCTGGTTGAAGATGGCCCTGCAGTGGGGTTGGTGATGACCTGGTCATTCCAGGCTTCCATGATCTGTCCACCTACCAGTCCAAGCACCTCTCCACCCAGTTGTCTAACTGACCTGTCACTTGTCCAGCCATCAACAATCCACTCGCAAACTCAGACGTCCACATAAATACCCAACTGTCCAACCATTGAAACATCCAACTGTCCAGCCGTCCATCCATCCAATCATCCGACCACCCCTCCATCCACAAAAATATCAAGCCATCTTTCCAATTATTCACCCATCCAAGTGACCATCCATCTGACTACCTACGCATCCATCCATCCATCCATCCATCCATCCATCCATCCATCCATCCATCCATCCATCCATCCATCTATCCAATCATCCATCCATCCAATCATCCAATCACACCTTCATCCATAAAAATATCAAGCCATCTTTCCAATTATTCACCCATCCAAGTGACAGTCCATCTGACTACCTATCCATCCATCCCTCCATCTATCCATCCATCCATCCATCCCTCCATCCCTCCAAACTCACACACCCATCCCATCACCGACACCCTTAATAGCATCCAAGAGATGCTCCAAGTTCCCACCACACCCCAAGCACCAAGACTGGCCCTGGCCAAGCTCCTGCTGCCCCAAACCATCACCGAGCAGGCACAGATGATGCCCACAGCCTCCTCACCTGTGACAGCATCAGTGGAGATGGGGCCCAGGCGCTTCTGACCCCACATACCATACAGGTTGAACTTGTAGTGATGGGTCGGGGACAGCCCAGGCACAGTCACTGTGCGAGAACCACCATCCACGGGCACCACCTGGGGCTGCCCTTGGACATCCTTGTACTCCACTGTGAAGGAGTCAAAGGTGCCCTTGGGGATGTTCCACTCCAGCTGGACTGAGTTCGGGGTGATGTGAGGAGCTGTGAGATCACCCAGACGGGGCTCAGATGGGGGTTTCTCCTTTAGTGGAGCTGGAGCTGCAGTAGAGAGGACACAATGCAGGGCATGAACAGCCTTCCATCTATCCATCCATTCAAAAACCAACCAACAATTCCTCTAACCATCCATCCATCCATCCATCCATCCATCCATCATGCACCTCTCCACCCTTCCAACCCTCCATCCCACCATGTGTCTGCCCATCCATCCCCTCCTCCATCTGTGAATATTCCCCAGTGCCTTCAAACTTGCATAGTCCCATCCATGTCCTTATCTATCCATCCAACTTTCCATCCATCCATCCATCCATCCATCCATCCATCCATCCATCCATCCATCCATCCATCCAACATTCCACCCATCCACCCTTTCATTCAATCTTTGATCATAGAATCAGAAACATAGAATAACCAGGTTGGAAGAGACCCACTGGATCATCGAGTCCAACCATTCCTATCAATCACTAAACCATGTCCCTCAGCACCTCGTCCACCCATCCCTTAAACACCTCCAGGGAAGGGGACTCAACCCCCTCCCTGGGCAGCCTCTGCCAGTGCCCAATCACCCTTCCTGTGAAAAATTTTTTCCTAATGTCCAGCCTAAATCTCCCCTGGCAGAGCTTGAGGCCATTCCCTCTCGTCCTGTCCCCTGTCCCTTGGGAGAAGAGCCCAGCTCCCTCCTCTCCACAACCTCCTCTCAGGGAGTTGGAGAGAGTAATGAGGTCTCCCCTCAGACTCCTCTTCTCCAGGCTGAACACCCCCAGCTCTCTCAGCTGCTCCTCTTCTTCTCCAGCCCCCTCACCAGCTTTGTTGCTCTTCTCTGGACTCGTTCCAGAGCCTCAACATCCTTCCTAAGGTGAGGGGCCCAGAACTGACCCCAGGATTCGAGGAGCGGTCTCACCAGTGCCGATCCATCCATCCATCCATCCATCCATCCATCCAACCATCCCTCCATCCATCCACATAACCATCCATCCATCCATCCGTCCGTCCATCCATCCATCCATCCATCCATCCATCCATCCATCCATCCATCCAACCTTCCTTCCAACCAGCCTTCCATCCATCTAACCATCCCTGCCTCCCTCCCTCCCTCCCTCCCCCCACCCCCCAGCCAGATGTTCCCACTAACAACTGGGCCCAAGGGACCGGGATGAGCCCTGCTGAAGCTCTTCCACCTCCAGCAGCCACGTGGAGCTTGGATGCACCCGGCACAGGCCCTCACCTGTCATGGTGTCAAGGAAGATGGGACCTAGACGTTTCTGCCCCAACATCCCATACAGGTAGAAATTGTAGCGGCGTGACGGGGACAGTCCAGGCACGGTCAGCGTGCGGGAACCACCGTCCACCAGCAGTGACTCCAGCTGCTCTTGGGCATCCCTGTACTGCAGCGTGAAGGAGTCAAAGGTGCCCTCAGGGACGCTCCACTCCAGCTGGACGGAGTCAGGGGTGATGTTGGAGGCTGTCAGCTCGCCCAGGATGGGCTGGGATGGAGATTCCTCCTCCTCTGTAGCTGGACCTTCAACAAAGAGGACACAATGTGGGCTGTAAATATATATCTCTCCTTCCTTCCTTCCTTCCTCCCATCTATCATCCCGTACATCCAAACTCGCATGCACCCAACCTATCACCCAAACCCTTGTTAGCATCCAAGAGGTGCTCAATATTCCCACCACACCTAAGGCTCCACAACAGGCCCTCATCAGGACCTTCTCCCACCTAAAAGGCAGCACCAAAGGGGACACAGAAGCATCTCCAGCCTCCTCACCTGTGACGATGTCGGTGGAGACGGGGCCCAGGTGCTTCCGACCCCACACCCCGTAGAGGTTGAACTTGTAGCGGCGTGACGGGGACAGCCCAGGCACGGTCAGCGTGCGGGAACCACCATCCACGGGCACCACCTGGGGCTGCCCTTGTGCATCCCTGTACTGCAGCGTGAAGGAGTCAAAGGTGCCCTCAGGGACGCTCCAGTCCAGCTGGATGGAGTCGGGGGTGACCTGGGAGGCTGTCAGCTCGCCCAGGACTGGCTGGGATGGGGGTTCCTGCTCTGGCTCGGCTGCAGCTGCAGACAAGGATGCAATGTAGGGCATGAACAACCCAAACCTCCTCTCACCATCACATCTTTACATGCATCCACCCTACTGGCTACCAAATAACCCATCTCTCCGTTCACGTTTCTGCATCCATTGGTACTAGAATCCACAGTTCCACTCAGCCTTCCAACCAACCAGATGCTCCTTTGTTCCTCCAACCAGCCAGATATCCAAACACACCTCCCAACATCAACGCATCCATTGAGCCACCAAGCCACAAGATACCGATCCATGAAACCATCTCTTTGTACACTGAACCATTCAACCAGTGGAACAACAGTCCAGCCCTCAGTCCCACCCTCTCTCCTTTCCTTCCATTCCTTCCTCCCTCCCTCCCTTCCTCCCTCCTTTCATTCATCGATCCATCCATCATCCCATACCACCAAGCTCGCACACAGCCATCCCATCACACACACCCTCGTTAGTTTCCAAGAGATGTTCCCAGTTCCCACCACAGCCAAGGCTCCAGGCCAGTCCCTAACCAAGCTCCTACGGCCACCCAAAGGCAGCACCCAAAGGGGTCACAGAAGAATCTCCAGCCCCCTCACCTGTGATGATGTCAGTGGAGATGGGGCCCAGGCGCTTCCGACCCCACATCCCGTAGAGGTTGAACTTGTAGCGGTGTGACGGGGACAGCCCAGGCACGGTCAGCGTGCGGGAACCACCGTCCACGGGCACCACCTGGGGCTGCCCTTGTGCATCCCTGTACTGCAGTGTGAAGGAGTCAAAGGTGCCCTCAGGGACGCTCCAATCCAGCTGGACGGAGTCGGGGGTGACCTGGGAGGCTGTCAGCTCGCCCAGGACTGGCTGGGATGGGGGTTCCTCCTCCTCCTCTGGCTCAGATGCAGCTGCAATGGACAGGGGACAATGTAGGGAATGAGCATCCGGAAGTCCCTCCAAATATTCAGCCATCCATGTCTACATCCCAACCTCCATCCATCCATCATTCCATCCCTCTATCCAGCCCTCCTCCATCCATTCATGCAGACACTCGTGAAGCCTCCCCTCCAAGTGTCCCTTCACCCAAGCAACCACCCACCTGTCCTTCCAGCCTTAACCCTGTTCCACCCATCACCCTTCAAACCTTCCGCCAATCCATTCTCCTGATCCTGAAGGGAGGAGTTCAACATCTGTGGCATCACCCATTTATTCACCCTTGTCTTTGTCGTTCTTTCTTCCACCCACCAATCCCTTTATCTGTCCATTTGATCTTCTCTCTCTGCATTTGCCCATCCTACAATCCATGCTCTGTCCCTTCAATCATCCATCTTTCCATGCACAATTCCGTCCACTCGACCTTCAATCCATTCTTCTGCTCAATCATCCTATCACTTATCTTCCATCCAACCACTTATCTGCCCAGGCAACTGCCCCTCCAATCACCTTACCATCCAATCAACCTCTTAACAAACAATCCACCAGCATCCATCCATCCATCCATCCATCCATCCATCCATCCATCCATCCATCCATCCATCCAACCATTTCCTTAACCCATGAACGACACACTCATCCAACCAACCACTCAACCACCCATCCATCTTCTCACCCAAGAAGTCAGACACGCATCCACCCATCCAATCACTCATCCATCCATCCATCCATGAATCATACAACCATAAATCTATCCATCCACCCCTTTCCCATCACCCACACCCTCGTTAGCATTCAAGAGATGTTCCCAGCTCCCACCAGCCCAAGGGCAAGGACAGGCCCTAATCAAGCTCCTACTTCCACCCCAAAGGCAGCACCAAAGGGGACACAGAAGCATCTCCAGCCCCCTCACCTGTGAAAACTTCGGTGGAGATAGGGCCCAGGCGCTTCCGACTCCACACCCCGTAGAGGTTGAACTTGTAGCGGCGTGACGGGGACAGCCCTGGCACGGTCAGCGTGCGGGAACCACCATCCACGAGCACCACCTGGGGCTGCCCTTGTGCATCCCTGTACTGCAGCATGAAGGAGTCAAAGGTGCCCTCGGGGACACTCCAGTCCAGCTGGACGGAGTCGGGGGTGACCTGGGAGGCTGTCAGCTCGCCCAGGACTGGCTGGGATGGGGGTTCTTCCTCCGGTTCTTCTGGAGGTGTTGCTGCAATGGAAAGAACACAGTGCAGGATATGAATATACTTTCATCTATCCATCCATCCATCCATCCATCCATCCATCCATCCATCCATCCATCCATCCTTTTAACAACCAACCAATCATTCCTCCAAACATCATTCAATCCTCCATGCACCTTTGTCCACCCATTAAATCATTCATCCTTCCATCAATCTATCCATTCTACCCAGTCCTCCACACATTCACCTTTCCATCCCATCATCCATCCATCCATCCATCCATCCATCCATCCATCCATCCATCCATCCACCATCCAATTCCTCCAAACTTGCTCACCCCTTTCCCATCATCCACACCCTTGTTAGCATCCAAGACATGTTCCCAACTCCCACCAACCCATGTTATAAGGCCAGGCACTGACCAAGCTCCTGCTGCCACCCATAAACCAGCACCCAAAGGGGTCACAGGAGCATCTCCAGCCTCCTCACCTGTGATGATGTCGGTGGAGATGGGGCCCAGGCGCTTCCGACCCCACACCCCGTAGAGGTTGAACTTGTAGCGGCGTGACGGGGACAGCCCAGGCACGGTCAGCGTGCGGGAACCAGCGTCCACGGACACCACCTGGGGCTGCCCTTGTGCATCTCTGTACTGCAGCGTGAAGGAGTCAAAGGTGCCCTCAGGGACGGTCCAGTCCAGCTGGACGGAGTCGGGGGTGACCTGGGAGGCTGTCAGCTCACCCAGGACGGGCTGGGATGGGGGTTCCTGTTCTGGCTCTTTTGGAGGTGGTGCTGCAGTGGAAAGAACACAGTAAAACTCTTCAGGCAGGATAGGAAGGGTAGGAGAGGAGGCGGGGTAGCCTTCTTTGTAAGGGAGGACTTGGACACTGTTGGGATGGATTGTGGCGAAGAGGAGATTGAGTGCTTGTGTGTTAAAATCAGAGGAGCCCACAAGAAGGTAGATTTTGTGATGGGACTCTGTAACAGACCATCCAGCCAAGGGGAAGCAGCTGATGAGCTCTTCTATAAACAGCTGGGGTTAATCTCTAGATCAATGCCTCTCGTTCTTGTGGGAGACTTCAATCTTCCTGATATCTGCTGGAAGTACAATAGAGCAGAAATAAGCAGTCTAGGAGGTTCCTGGAGTGCGTGGAAGACAACTTCCTCGCACAGCTGGTGAATGAACCAACAAAGGAGGGTGCCCTCCTGGACCTGCTGTTTGTGAACAGAGAAGGCCTTGTGGGGGATGTGGCAGTAGGAGGACGCCTAAGACAAAGCGATCATGAGATGATAGGGTTTTCTGTTCTAGGTGAAGTGAAGAGGGTGGTTAGTAGGACAGTAGCATTAAATTTCCAGAGGGCAGACTTTGAACTCTTCAGAAGGCTGGTTGGCAAAGTCTCGTGGGAGACAGTCCTTAAGGGCAAGGGAGCCCATGAGGGCTGGGAGCTCTTCAAAAAGGAAATCTTAGCAGCTCAGGAGAAAGCCATCTCCATGTTCCGGAAAAAAAAGCTGGCAGGGGAGAAAGCCAGCTTGGTTGAACAGAGAGATGTTGAGTGATATCAAGAAGAAGAGAAATGTTTATGGGCTCTGGAAGAGGGGACAGGCCTCTTGGTTGGACTACAGGGGGGAAGTCAGATTGTGTAGAGAAAAAATTAGAAGGACAAAGGCTCAGCTAGAAATCAGATTGGCCAAGTCTGTGAAAGATAACAAAAAATCCTTCTATAAATACATAAATAATAAAAGGAGGACTAGGGAGACCATACAGTCCCTATTGGACGCAGAAGGAACAACAGTGACAGGGGATGAGGAAAAGGCTGAGGTACTTAATGCCTTCTTTGCCCCAGTCTTTAATTGTAAAGAAAGTCCTTCCCTCTGTGTACAAACCCAGGAGCTAGAGGAGCCAAATGAGGCTCCCGTGATCCAAGAGGAGGTGGTCAGAGCCTTGCTAGCCCGACTAGACACCCACAAGTCTATGGGGCCAGACGGGATTCACCCAAGGGTATTGAAGGAGCTGGCGGGTGTGCTGGCCAAACCCCTTTCCATCATCTTCCAGCAGTCCTGGAAGACTGGGGAAGTCCCACTGGACTGGAGGCTGATGTTGTGCCCGTCTACAAGAAGGGTCGCAGGCAGGATCCAGGGAACTCCAGGCCTGTCAGTCTGACCTCAGTGCCAGGGAAAGTCATGGAGCAGGTGATCTTGAGTGCGATCATGAAGCTCATGCAAGAGAACCGGGTGATCAGGCCCAGTCAACACGGGTTCACAAAAGGCAGGTCTTGCCAAACTAACCTGATCGCCTTCTATGACAAAGTGACTCGACTACTGGGTGAGGGAAAGGCTGTGGATGGATCTTCCTGGACTTCAGTAAAGCCTTTGACACAGTTTCTCACAGCATTCTGCTTCAGAAACTGTCACCTCTGGCCTGGACAGGCGCACACTCTCCTGGGTGGAAAACTGGTTGGCTGGAGGGCCCAGAGAGTGGTGGGAAATGGAGTTCACTCCAGCTGGAGGCCAGTGACAAGTGGGGTTCCCCAGGGCTCAGTGCTGGGTCCAGCCCTGTTCAATGTCTTTATCAATGATCTGGATGAAGGCATTGAGTGCACGCTTAGCAAGTTTGCGGACGACACTAAGCTGGGTGGAAGTGTGGATCTGCTGGAGGGTAGGGAGTATCTGCAAAGGGATCTGAACAGGCTGGATCCATGGGCTGAGTCCAATGGGATGAGGTTTAACAAGGCCAAATGCCGGGTCCTGCACCTGGGGCACAACAACCCTGGGCAGCTCCAGACTAGGAGAAGTCTGTCTAGAAAGCTGCCTGGAGGAGAGGGACCTGGGGGTGTTGGTTGACAGCGACTGAACATGAGCCAGCAGTGTGCCCAGGTGGCCAAGAAGGCCAATGGCATCTTGGCTTGGATCAGACACGGTGTGGCCGGCAGGTCCAGGGAGGTTATTCTCCCTCTGCACTCGGCACTGGTGAGACCGCTCCTCGAATCCTGTGTTCAGTTCTGGGCCCATCACCACAAGAAGGATGTTGAGGCTCTGGAGTGAGTCCAGAGAAGAGCAACGAAGCTGGTGAGGGGGCTGGAGAACAGGCCTTATGAAGAAGGGCTGAGAGAGCTGGGGGTGTTTATCCTGGAGAAGAGGAGGCTGAGGGGAGGCCTCATTGCTCTCTATAACTACATGAGAGGAGGTTGTAGAGAGGAGGGTGCTGGCCTCTTCTCCCAAGTGACAGGGGACAGGACGAGAGGGAATGGCCTCAGGCTCCACCAGGAGAGATTTAGGCTGGACATTAGAAAAAAAATTTTCACAGAAAGGGTCATTGGGCAACGGAACAGGCTACCCAGGGAGGTGGTTGATTCACCTTCCCTGGAGGTGTTTAAGGGATGGGTGGACGAGGTGCTAAGGGGCATGGTTTAGTATTTGATAGGAATGGTTGGACTCGATGATCCGGTGGGTCTCTTCCAACCTGCTTATTCTATGATTCTACGTAGGACATAAATAGACCTCCTCCAAATTGGCCATCCATCCACCAATCCAACTATCTATCTATCTATCCATCCATCCATCCATCCATCCATCCATCCATCATCCCACCCCTCCATCATCCCATCCCTTCAAACTAGCTTGTACCTTTCCCATCATCCACACCCTTGTAAGTATCCAAGAGATGTTCCCAGTTCCCACCAGCCCAAGGGACAAGGACAGGCCCTAATCAAGCTCCTACTTCCACCCCAAAGGCTGCATCCAAATGGGATGAAGAAGCATCTCCAGCCACCTCACCTGTGATGATGTCGGTGGAGATGGGGCCCAGGCGCTTCCGACCCCACACCCCGTAGAGGTTGAACTTGTAGCGGCGTGATGGGGACAGCCCAGGCACGGTCAGCGTGCGGGAACCAGCGTCCACGGGCACAACCTGGGGCTGCCCTTGTGCATCCTTGTACTGCAGCGTGAAGGAGTCAAAGGTGCCCTCAGGGACGGTCCAGTCCAGCTGGACGGAGTCGGGGGTGACCTGGGAGGCTGTCAGCTCACCCAGGATGGGCTGGGATGGGGGTTCCTGCTCTGGCTCTTCTGGAGCTGGGGCTGCAATTTAAGGAATACAGTGTGGGCCATAAATATACTTTCATCCATCCATCCATCCATCCATCCATCCATCCATCCATCCATCCATCCATCCGTTTATCCATCCATCTATCCATCCATCCATCCATCCATCCATCCATCCATCCATCCATCCATCCAGTGTTCTATGCATCCATACATTCATAAATGAACCAACCATTCTTCTAACCATCCATCCATCCTCCAGGCACCTTTGTCCACCCATTCAACCATCCATCCTTCCATCAACCTATCCATGCTACCAATCCTCCATCCATTCACCTTTCCATCCCATCATTTGTCCATCCATCCCTCCATCCATCCATCCATCCATCCATCCATCCATCCATCCATCCATCCACCCACCAAACCAACCAGTCATGAATCCATCCATCCAATCTTCCATCAACCCAACTAACTTTTCTTCCATCCATATATTCAACCAAACTACCTTCCACCATCCCTATATCTACCCACTCAACCTCCCATCCTTACACTCACATTCCACCCAGCTGTGCCTGCATCCAACCATCCAAACCACCATTCCAGCAGTGGAACTGCCACAAACCCATCCAGATTCAATCCCTTCAATCACCCCATAACCCATTCGTAATTCCACTCATTCACCTACGGATTCAGCCATGCATCCATCCCATAACCCATTTACCCTCCCATTGAGCCATAAAGACTCAGGACACCAATCAATGAAACCAACTCTCTGTTCATTGAAGCATTCAAGTAATGAAAAAACAGACTCTCCATCCATCCATCCATCCATCCATCCATCCATCCATCCATCCATCCATCCATCCATCCATCCATCCATCCATCATCCCATACCTTTAAGCTCGCACACACCCAACCCATCACACACCCTTGTTAGCATGCAGAAGATGCTTGAAGTTCCCACCACACCCAAGGCTCCAGAAAAGGCCCTGACCAAAATCCTCATGCCACCCAAATGCAGCACCTAAAGGGGTCACAGAAGCATCTCCAGCCCCCTCACCAGTGACGATGTCGATGGAGATGGGGCCCAGGCGCTTCTGACCCCACACCCCGTACAGGTTGAACTTGTAGCGGCGTGACGGGGACAGCCCAGGCACGGTCAGCGTGCGGGAACCACCATCCACGGGCACCACCTGGGGCTGCCCTTGTGCATCCTTGTACTGCAGCGTGAAGGAGTCAAAGGTGCCCTCGGGGACGGTCCAGTCCAGCTGGACGGAGTCGGAGGTGACCTGGGAGGCTGTCAGCTCTCCCAGGACTGGCTGGGATGAGGGTTCCTCCTCTTGTTCGGCTGCAGCTGCAGACAAGACACCATGTAGGGCATGAACAACCCAAACCTCCTCTCACCATCACATCTTTAAATGCATCCACCCTACAGGCTACCAAATAAGTTATCTCTCCATTCACCCTACTGCTTCCATTGGTCCTAGAATCCATAGGTCCACTCAGCCATCCAACCAACCAGATGCTCCTTTGTGCCTCCAGCCAGCCAGATATCCAAACACACTTAACAACATCCAATCATCCATTTATCGATCCATCCATCCATCCATCCATCCATCCATCCATCCATCACCCTATCGATCAAAGCTCGCACACACAAATCCCACCACTCACAGCATTGTTAGCATCCAAGAGCTGTTCCCAATTCCTACCAGCCCAAGGCACAAGTACAGGCCCTGACCAAGCTCCTGCTGCCACCCATAAACCAGCACCCAAAGGGGACACAGGAGCATCTCCAGGCCCCTCACCTGTGCGGATGTCGGTGGAGATGGGGCCCAGGCGCTTCCGACCCCACACCCCGTAGAGGTTGAACTTGTAGCGGCGTGACGGGGACAGCCCAGGCACGGTCAGCGTGCGGGAACCACCGTCCACGGGCACCACCTGGGGCTGCCCTTGTGCATCCTTGTACTGCAGTGTGAAGGAGTCAAAGGTGCCCTCAGGGACGCTCCAGTCCAGCTGGACGTAATCAGGGGTGACCTGGGAGGCTGTCAGTTCGCCCAGGATGGGACGGGCTGGGGGTTCTTCATCTGGCTCTTTTGGAGGTTGTGCTGCTATGAAAAGAACACAGTGTAGGACATAAAAAAAACTCCTTCAAATCATCCATCCATCCACCTATCCAACTTTCTATCCATCCATCCATCCATCCATCCATCCATCCATCCATCCATCAATCTTTCTATCCATCCATCCATCCATCTATCCATCCATTCACCAACCAACCACTTGTCTAACCATCTGTCCATCCCCCACTCACCTTTCTCCACCCATTAAACCATCCATTCTTCCATCAATCCATCTGTGCAATCCATCCTCCACCCATTCTCCTCTCCATTCCCATCATTTGTCCGCCCATCCATACATTTCTCCATCTACCAACCCAACCAACCACCCATGCATGTTTCCACCCATCAACCCGCCCAACTAACCAGCCATCAATCAATCCATCCAATTAACGTTCCATCCATCCATCCATCCATCCATCCATCCATCCATCCATCATCCCACCTCTCCATCATCCCATCCCTTCAAACTAGCGTGCACCTTTTCCATCATCCACATCCTTGTCAGTATCCAAGAGATGTTCCCAGTTCCCAAAAGCTCAAGGGACAAGGACAGGCCCTGACCAAGCTCTTGCTGCCACCCAAAGGCAGCACCCAAATGGGATGAAGAAGCATCTCCAGCCTCCTCACCTGTGACAATGTCGGTGGAGATGGGGCCCAGGCGCTTCCGACCCCACACCCCGTAGAGGTTGAACTTGTAGCGGTGTGACGGGGACAGCCCAGGCACGGTCAGCGTGCGGGAACCACCGTCCACGGGCACCACCTGGGGCTGCCCTTTGTCATCCCTGTAGTGCAGCGTGAAGGAGTCAAAGGTGCCCTCAGGGACGCTCCAGTCCAGCTGGACGGAGTTGGGGGTGACCTGGGAGGCTGTCAGTTCGCCCAGGAGTGGCTGAGATGTGGGTTCCTCCTCCGGCTCTTCTGGAGCTGGGGCTGCAATTTAAAGAGCACAGTGCAGGACATAATTATCTTCTCATCCATCCATCCATCCATCACTCCATCCATCCATCCAGTGTTCTATGCATCCATCCATTCAAAAATGAACCAACCATTCCTCTAACCATCCATCCATCCATCCATCCATCCATCCATCCATCCATCACTCCGTCCATCCAACCATCCATCCTCCATGTGCCTTTGTGCACCCATTCAACCATCCATATTTCTATCTATCCATCCCTGTCCCCCATCCTCCACTCATTCTCCTCTCCATTCCCATCACTTGTTCGCCATCCATCCATCCATCCATCCATCCATCCATCCATCCATCCACGTATGTTTCCACCCATCAATGCACCCAACCATCCATCCATCCATCCATCCATCCATCCATCCATCCATCCATCCATCCATCCAATTAACGTTCCAACCATCCATCCACTCACCAACCCACCCATGCATCATCCCACCATGCCAATTGTGCTTGCGCCTTTCCCATAATCTACACCCTTGTTAGCATTCAAGAGATATTCATAGTTCCCACTAGACCAAGGGACAAGGACAGGCCCTGACCAAGCTCCTGCTGCCATGCCAAAGGCAGCGCCCAAAGGGGACACAGGAGCATCTCCAGCCCCCTCACCTGTGACAATGTCGGTGGAGATGGGGCCCAGGCGCTTCCGACCCCACAGCCCGTAGAGGTTGAACTTGTAGCGGTGTGATGGGGACAGCCCAGGCACGGTCAGCGTGCGGGAACCAGCGTCCACGGGTACCACCTGGGGCTGCCCTTGTGCATCCTTGTACTGCAGCGTGAAGGAGTCAAAGGTGCCTTCAGGGACGCTCCAGTCCAGCTGGACGGAGTCGGGGGTGACCTGGGAGGCTGTCAGCTCGCCCAGGATGGGCTGGGATGGGGGTTCCTGCTCTGGCTCATCTGGAGCTGGTGCTGCATGGGAAGGAACACAGTGCAGGACATGAATATACTTTCATCCATCCATTTATCCATTTATCCATCCATCCATCCACCCACCCACCCACCTACCAATGCATGTTTCAACCCATCAACCCACTCAATCAACTATCCATCCATCCATCAACATTACTTGTCCGTCCGTCCATCCATCCATCCATCCATCCATCAATCCAGCCAGGCAGCCAGCCAAACTACCAAGCATGGCATCCATCCATCCATGCATCTATTCAACTGCCCACTCATCCATGCCTTTCTGCTTCTATCACTCTTGGAATCACTCCATTCAGTCATCCAGGTACCTAAACATTCATTTCATCCATCAACCTTCCATCTAACCAGGTGAGCATCCAACTGTGCAAACCAACAAGCCCATGAGCCAATGTCAATGTACTCCTCCCATCCACCAACTAATCCAACCACTCACAATTGCATTCATTCCCTCAGCCAAATATTCAGCCAAACAACCCTCAATACATCCAATCATTAATCCCTCCCTCTCTCCCTTAATTCACGTTTCCATTCAACTATCCATTCATTAAAGTATCCATCCATCCACCCATCCAATTAGGCAAGATTCTACGTATCCATCCACCCTTCCATCCAGTCAACTGTCTGTCCATCAATCCATCCATTCATCCATCTATACATCCAAATTTCCATCTATCCACTCAAACAACCATTACCCCTTCCATCCACCACTCACTCCCACCAAATTTCCCTGAATCAAACCACCACCCACCCCCAGCCAACACCCAAGAGCTTCCCATTTCCCACCAGGCTCAAGGGACAAACATGGGCCCTGTCAGACCTTCTGCCCTCCCCAAACTAAGAGCCCAAGGAAGGTAAGAAAGGGGCCTGTAGATGTCCTCACCTGTGAGGATGTCGGTGGAGATGGGGCCCAGGCGCTTCCGACCCCACACCCCGTAGAGGTTGAACTTGTAGCGGTGTGACGGGGACAGCCCAGGCACGGTCAGCGTGCGGGAACCTCCACCCACGGGTACCACCTGGGGCTGCCCTTTGTCATCCCTGTACTGCAGCGTGAAGGAGTCAAAGGTGCCCTCGGGGACGCTCCAGTCCAGCTGGACAGAATCGGGGGTGACCTGGGAGGCTGTCAGCTCGCCCAGGACTGGCTGGGATGGCGGTTCCTGTTCTGGCTCGGCTGCAGCTGTAGAAAAGGACACAATGCAGGGCATGAATAACTTATACTTCCCTTTGCCCATGCATCCATCCTCTTCATTCACCCGTCTGCATCCGTCGGTCCTAGAATCCACAGCTTTACTCCTCCATCCAACCGACAAAATGCTCCTTTGTTCTTTCAGCCAGCCAGACATCCAATCACACTTCCTAGCATCCACCCATCCATTGAGCCATCTGTCTGTCCATCCATCTATCCATAGAATCATACAATCACCAGGTTGTAAAAGACCCACTGGATCATCGAGTCCAACCATTCCCATCAAACACTAACCCACGTCCCTCAGCACCTCGTCCACCCGTCCCTTCAATCCCTCCAGGGGATGTAACTCAATCCCCTCCCTGGGCAGCCTCTGCCAGTGACCAATGACCCTTTCCATGAAAAATTCTTTCCTAATGTCTAGCCTAAACCTCCCCTGGCGAAGGTTGAGTCCATTCCCTCTTGTCCTGTCCCCTGTCCCTTGGGAGAAGAACCCAGCTCCCTCCTCTCCACAACCTCCTCTCACGTAGTTGTAGAGAGCAATGAGGTCTCCCCTCAGCCTCCTCTTCGCCAGAATAAACACCCCCAGCTCTCTCAGCCGCTCCTCTTGTTCTCCAGCCCCCTCACCAGCTTCGTTTCTCTTCTCTGGACTCGTTCCAGAGCCTCAACATCCTTCTTGTGGTGAGGGGCCCAGAACTGAACACAGGATTCGAGGAGCAGTCTCACCAGTGCCGAGTCCAGAGGGAGAAGAACCTCCCTGCACCTGCTGGCCACGCCGTTTCTGATCCAAGCCAAGATGCCATTGGCCTTCTGGGCCACCTGGGCCACTGCTGGCTCATGTTCAACCAACACCCCCAGGTCCTTCTCCTTCAGGCAGCTTTCCAGCCTGACTTCTCCTAGTCTGCAGCTGCTCAGGGTTGTTGTGCCCCAAGTGCAGGACCCGGCATTTGGCCTTGTTAAACCTCATCCCATTGGTCTCAGCCCAGTGGTCCAGACTGTTCACATCCCTTTGGAGCCTCCTGACCCTCCAGCAGATCCACGCTTCTACCCAGCTTAGTGTCGTCCGCAAACTTGCTCAGGGTGCACTCGATGCCTTCATCCAGGTCATTGATAAAGACATTGAACAGGGCTGGACCCGGCACTGATCCCTGGGGACACCACTTGGAACTGGCCTCCAGCTGGAGTTAGGTCCATTTCCCACCACTCTCTGGGCCCTCCAGCCAACCAGTTTTTCACCCAGGAGAGCGTGCACCTGTCCAGGCCAGAAGTGACAGTTTCTGAAGCAGAATGCTGTGAGAAACTGTGTCAAAGGCTTTACTGAAGTCCAGGAAGATACATCCACAGCCTTTCCCTCACCCAGTAGTAGAGTCATTATGTCATAGAACACTTGTTTGGGAAGACCTGCCTTTCGTGAATCTGTGTTGACTGGGCTTCATCACCTGGTTCTCTTGCATGTACTTCATGATAGCACTCAAGATCACCTGTTCCTTCCATCCATCCATCCATCCATCCATCCATCCATCCATCCATCCTTCCATCCATCCATCCATCCATCCATCCTCCCTTCCCTCCAAACTTGCACGCAAGCAACCCATCACTCACACCCTTCTTGGCATCCAAGAGATGCTCCATTACCCACCACACATGGGGCTCCAGGACAGGCCCTGATCAAGCTTTGATTGCCTCCCAAAGGCAGCACCCAAAGGGGACACAGAAGCATCTCCAGCCTCCTCACCTGTGACGATGTCGGTGGAGATGGGGCCCAGGCGCTTCCGACCCCACACCCCGTAGAGGTTGAACTTGTAGCGACGTGACGGGGACAGCCCAGGCACGGTCAGCGTGCGGGAACCACCATCCACGGGCACCACCTGGGGCTGCCCGTGTGCATCCTTGTACTGCAGGGTGAAGGAGTCAAAGGTGCCCTCGGGGACGCTCCAGTCCAGCTGGACAGAGTTGGGGGTGACCTGGGAGGCCGTCAGTTCGCCCAGGACTGGCTGGGATGAGGCTTCCTGCTCGGGCTCGGCTGCAGCTGCAGACAAGGACACAAAACAGGGCACTGAGCATCCATCAAACTGTCCGTTCTTACAGCTCTGCATCCACCCATTCATCCACTCTGCCAACCTCCAGTCTCTTTTGTACTCAATAGGCCACATATCCATGTAACATTCAACAAATTGTCTCTCCACCTCTCCCATCCATCTGCCCAGACATGGAGGATCCATTGCAACTGTCCAAGCAAACACTGCATCATCCATCCATCTATCCATCCATCCATCCTTCATCCCATACCTCTAAGCTTCCACAAACCACACCAATCACACACCCTTGTTATCATTCAGAAGATGCTAGAAATTCCCACCACACCCAAGGCTCCAGGCCAGGCCCAGACCAAGCTCCTGCTGCTACCCAAAGGCAGCCCCCGAAGGGGACACAGAAGCATCTACATCCCCCTCACCTGTGATGATGTCGGTGGAGATGGGGCCCAGGCGCTTCCGACCCCACACCCCGTAGAGGTTGAACTTGTAGCGGCGTGACGGGGACAGCCCAGGCACGGTCAGCGTGCGGGAACCAGCGTCCACGGGCACAACCTGGGGCTGCCCTTGTGCATCCTTGTACTGCAGCGTGAAGGAGTCAAAGGTGCCCTCAGGGACGGTCCAGTCCAGCTGGACGGAGTCGGGGGTGACCTGGGAGGCTGTCAGTTCACCCAGGACGGGCTGGGATGGGGGTTCCTCCTCTGGCTCTTCCGGAGCTGGGGATGCAATGGAAAGAACACAGTGCAGGACATAAATATACTTTCATCCTTTCATCGCTTCCTCAGTCCATCCATCTATCCTCAAGCTGATCGTCCATACATCTATGTATCCATCTATGCAACTGATTAAGTAACAAGCAACCCATCCATCCATCCATCCATCCATGCATCCAACCAAACAACATTTTACCATCCCTACATCCAACCACTCAACCACCCATCCATGTTCTCACCGTCCACCCAACTGTGCCTGCATCCAGCCATCCAAACCACCATTCCAGCAGTGGAACTGCCACAAACCCATCCAGATTCAATCCCTTCAATCATCCCATAACCCATTCGTGATTCCACTCATTCATCTATGGACTCAGCCACGCACCCACCCCATCACCCATCTACCCTCCCAGTAAGCCATCAAGACACAAGATACAAATCCATGAAACCAACTCTCTGTTCGTTCAACCACTCAAAGAATGAATAAACTGTCCATCCGTCCGTCTGTCTGTCCGTCCATCCATCCATTAATTCATACATCCATTCACTTGCCCACCCATACATATTTTCACCCATCCATCCACCCACCAAACTGTCCATCTATCCATCCATCCTTCCATCCATCCATCCATCCATCCATCCATCCATCATCACATTCCTCCAAAGCTGGTCCTCCCTTTCCAATCATCCACACCCTTATTGGCATCCAAGAGATGTTCCCCGTTCCTACCAGTCCAAGTTATAAGGACAGGCCCTGATTAAGCTCCTACTGTCACCCAAAAACCAGCACTCAAAGGGGACACAGAAGCATCTACATCCGCCTCACCTGTGATGATGTCAGTGGAGATGGGGCCCAGGCGCTTCTGACCCCACACCCCGTAGAGGTTGAACTTGTAGCGGTGTGACGGGGACAGCCCAGGCACGGTCAGTGTGCGGGAACCACCGTCCACAGGCACCACCTGGGGCTGCCCTTGTGCATCCTTGTACTGCAGCGTGAAGGAGTCAAAGGTGCCCTCGGGGACGCTCCAGTCCAGCTGGACGGAGTTGGGGGTGACCTGGGAGGCCGTCAGCTCACCCAGGACTGGCTGGGATGGGGGTTCTTCCTCCTCCTCTGGCTCAGATGCAGCTGCAATGGACAGGGGACAATGTAGGGAATGAGCATCCAGAAGTCCCTCCAAATATTCAGCCATCCATGTCTACATCCCAACCTCCATCCATCCATCATTCCATCCCTCTATCCAGCCCTCCTCCATCCATTCATGCAGACACTCGTGAAGCCTCCCCTCCAAGTGTCCCTTCACCCAAGCAACCACCCACCTGTCCTTCCAGCCTTAACCCTGTTCCACCCATCACCCTTCAAACCTTCCACCAATCCATTCTCCTGATCCTGAAGGGAGGAGTTCAACATCTGTGGCATCATCCTTTTATTCATCCATGTCTTTGTCGTTCCTTTCTTCCACCCACTAATCCCTTTATCTGTCCATGTGACCTTCTCTCTCTGCGTTTGCCCATCCTACAATCCATGCTCTGTCCCTTCAATCATCCATCTTTCCATGCACAATTCCGTCCACTCGACCTTCAATCCATTCTTCTGCTCAATCATCCTATCACTTATCTTCCATCCAACCACTTATCTACCCAGGCAACTGCCCCTCCAATCACCTTACCATCCAATCAACCTCTTAACCAACAATCCACCAGCATCCATCCATCCATCCATCCATCCATCCATCCATCCATCCATCCATCCAACCATTTCCTTAAACCATGAACGACACACTCATCCAACCAACCACTCAACCACCCATTCATCTTCTCACCCAAGAAGTCAGACACACATCCACCCATCCAATCACTCATCCTTCCTTCCATCCATCCAACCATCCATCCATCCTTCCATCCATCCATCCATCCATCCATCCAACCATCCATCCTTCCATCCATCCATCCATCCATCCATCCATCCATCCATCATCCAACCATAAATCCATCTGTCCACCCCTTTTCTCATCACCCAAACCCTCATTAGCATTCAAGAGATGTTCCCATCTCCCACCAGCCCAAGGGACAAGGACAAGCCCCAGTCAAGCTCCTACTTCCACCCCAAAGGCAGCAGCAAAGGGGACACAGAAGCATCTCCAGCCCCCTCACCTGTGATGATGCTGGTGGAGATGGGGCCCAGGTGCTTCCGACCCCACACCCCGTAGAGGTTGAACTTGTAGCGGTATGACGGGGACAGCCCAGGCACGGTCAGCGTGCGGGAACCACCGTCCACAGGCACCACCTGGGGCTGCCCTTGTGCATCCCTGTACTGCAGCATGAAGGAGTCAAAGGTGCCCTCAGGGACGGTCCACTCCAACTGGACAGAGTCAGCGGTGACCTGGGAGGCTGTCAGCTCACCCAGGATGGGCTGGGATGGAGATTCTTCCTCTGGCTCTTCCGGAGCTGGGGATGCAATGGAAAGAACACAGTGCAGGACATAAATATACTTTCATCCTTTCATCATTTCATCAGTCCATCCAACTATCCTCAAGCTGATCGTCCATACATCTATGTATCCATCTATGCAACTGATTAAGTAACAAGCAACCCATCCATCCATCCATGCATCCAACCAAACAACATTTTACCATCCCTACATCCAACCACTCAACCACCCATCCATGCTCTCACCGTCCACCCAACTGTGCCTGCATCCAGCCATCCAAACCACCATTCCAGCAGTGGAACTGCCACAAACCCATCCAGATTCACTCCCTTCAATCATCCCATAACCCATTCGTGATTCCACTCATTCATCTATGGACTCAGCCACGCATCCATCCCATCACCCATCTACCCTCCCACTAAGCCATCAAGACACAAGATACCAATCCATGAAACCAACTCTCTGTTCATTCAACCACTCAAAGAATGAATAAACTGTCCATCCGTCCGTCTGTCTGTCCGTCCATCCATCCATTAATTCATACATCCATTCACTTGCCCACCCATACATGTTTGCACCCATCCATCCACCCACCAAACTGTCCGTCCGTCCATCCATCCATCCATCCATCCATCCATCCATCCATCCATCATCACATTCCTCCAAAGCTGGTCCTCCCTTTCCAATCATCCACACCCTTATTGGCATCCAAGAGATGTTCCCCGTTCCTACCAGTCCAAGTTATAAGGACAGGCCCTGATTAAGCTCCTACTGTCACCCAAAAACCAGCACTCAAAGGGGACACAGAAGCATCTACATCCGCCTCACCTGTGACGATGTCAGTGGAGATAGGGCCCAGGCGCTTCCGACCCCACACCCCGTAGAGGTTGAACTTGTAGCGGTGTGACGGGGACAGCCCAGGCACGGTCAGCGTGCGGGAACCACCGTCCACGGGCACCACCTGGGGCTGCCCTTGGGCATCCTTGTACTGCAGCGTGAAGGAGTCAAAGGTGCCCTCGGGGACGGTCCAGTCCAGCTGGACGGAGTTGGGGGTGACCTGGGAGGCTGTCAGCTCGCCCAGGACTGGCTGGGATGGGGGTTCTTCTTCTGGCTCGTCTGGAGGTTTTGCTGCAATGGAAAGAACACAGTGCAGGACATAAATATACATTTGTTCTTCCATCCTTTCATCTATCCGTCCATCCATCCATCCATCCATCCATCCATCCATCCATCCATCCATCCATCCAACTTTCTATCCATCCATCCTTTCAACAACCAACCAACCATTCCTCCATGCACTCCTGTCCACCCATTAAAACTATCCCATCCATCCATTAATCCATCTGTGCCACCAGTCCTCCAATCACTCCCCTCTCCATCGACATTGTCCATCCATCCACTCTTCCTTCAATCCATCCATCCAATCTTCCTTCCATCCATCCATCCATCCATCCATCCATCCATCCATCCATCCATCCATCCATCCCACCTCTCCATCATCCCATCCCTTCAAACTAGATTGCACCTTTTCCATCATCCACACCCTTGTTATTATCCAAGAGATGTTCCCAGTTCCCAAAAGCCCAAGGGACAAGGACAGGCCCTGACCAAGCTGTTGCTGCCACCCAAAGGCAGCACCCAAATGGGATGAAGAAGCATCTCCAGCCTTCTCACCTGTGACGATGTCGGTGGAGATGGGGCCCAGGCGCTTCCGACCCCACACCCCGTAGAGGTTGAACTTGTAGCGGCGTGACGGGGACAGCCCAGGCACGGTCAGCGTGCGGGAACCAGCGTCTACGGGCACCACCTGGGGCTGCCCTTGTGCATCCTTGTACTGCAGTGTGAAGGAGTCAAAGGTGCCCTCGGGGACGCTCCAGTCCAGCTGGACGGAGTCGGGGGTGACCTGGGAGGCTGTCAGTTCGCCCAGGACTGGCTGGGATGGGGGTTCCTCCTTCGGCTCTTCTGGAGCTGGGGCTGCAATTTAAAAAGTACAGTGCAGGACATAATTATCCTTTCATCATTTCATTTATCCATCCATTCATCCATCCATCCACCACTCTGTCCATCCATCCAGTGTTCTATGCATTCATCCATTCAAAAATGAATAAAACATTCCTCTAAAAATCCATCCATCCATCCATCCATCCATCCATCCATCCATCCATCCATCCATCCTTCCATCCAACCATCCATCCTCCATGTGCCTTTGTCACCCATTCAACTATCCATATTTATATCCATTCATCTGTGTCCTCCATCCTCCACCCATTCTCTTCTCCATTTCCATCACTTCTCTCCCATCCATCCATCCATCCATCCATCCATCCATCCATCCATCCATCCACCCACCCACCCACCCACCCACCCACCCACCCATGTATGTTTCCACCCATCAACGCACCCAGCCTACCAGCCATCCATACATCCATTCAACTAACGTTCCATCCATCCATCCACCCAACCACGCACCCACACATCATCCCACCATGCCAAATGTGATTGCGACTTTCCCATAATCTACACCCTTATTAGCATTCAAGAGATATTCATAGTTCCCACTAGCCCAAGGGACAAAGATAGGCCCTGACGAAACCCCTCACCTGTGACGATGTTGGTGGAGATGGGGCCCAGGCGCTTCTGACCCCACAGCCCGTAGAGGTTGAACTTGTAGCGGTGTGACGGGGACAGCCCAGGCACAGTCAGTGTGCGGGAACCACCATCCACAGGCACCACCTGGGGCTGCTCTTGTGCATCCTTGTACTGCAGCGTGAAGGAGTCAAAGGTGCCCTCGGGGACGCTCCAGTCCAGCTGGACGGAGTCGGGGTTGACCTGGGAGGCTGTCAGCTCGCCCAGGACTGGCTGGGATGGGGGTTCCTCCTCTGGCTCAGATGCAGCTGCAATGGACAGGGGACAATGTAGGGAATGAAAATCCAGAAGTCCCTCCAAATATTCAGCCATCCATGTCTACATCCCAACCTCCATCCATCCATCATTCCATCCCTCTATCCAGCCATCCTCCATCCATTCGTGCAGACACTCGTGAAGCCTCCCCTCCAAGTGTCCCTTCACCCAAGCACCCACCCACCTGTCCTTCCAGCCTTAACCCTGTTCCACCCATCACCCTTCAAACCTTCCACCAATCCATTCTCCTGATCCTGCAGGGAAGAGTTCAACATCTGTGGCATCATCCATTTATTCATCCATGTCTTTGTCGTTCCTTTCTTCCACCCACCAATCCCTTTATCTGTCCATGTGACCTTCTCTCTCTGCGTTTGCCCATCCTACAGTCCATGCTCTGTCCCTTCAATCATCCATCTTTCCATGCACGATTCTGTCCACCCGTCCTTCAATCCATTCTTCTGCTCAATCATCCTATCACTTATCTTCCATCCAACCACTTATCTACCCAGGCAACTGCCCCTCCAATCACCTTACCATCCAATCAACCTCTTAACCAACAATCCACCAGCATCCATCCATCCATCCATCCATCCATCCATCCTTCCATCCATTCAACCATCCATCCATCCATCCATCCATCCAACCATCCATCCATCCATCCATCCATCCATCCATCCATCCATCCATCCAACCATCCATCCATCCATCCATCCAACCATCCACCCATCCAATCACTCATCCTACCTTCCATCCATCCAACCATCCATCCATCCATCCTTCCATCCATCCATCCATCCATCCATCCATCCATCCATCCATCCATCCATCATCCAACCGTAAATCCATCTGTCCACCCCTTTTCTCATCACCCAAACCCTCATTAGCATTCAAGAGATGTTCCCAGCTCCCACCAGCCCAAAGGACAAGGACAAGCCCCAGTCAAGCTCCTACTTCCACCCCAAAGGCAGCAGCAAAGAGGACATAGAAGCATCTCCAGCCCCCACACCTGTGATGATGCTGGTGGAGATGGGGCCCAGGCGCTTCCGACCCCACACCCCGTAGAGGTTGAACTTGTAGCGGCGTGACGGGGACAGCCCAGGCACGGTCAGCGTGCGGGAACCACCGTCCACAGGCACCACCTGGGGCTGCCCTTGTGCATCCTTGTACTGCAGCGTGAAGGAGTCAAAGGTGCCCTCAGGGACGGTCCACTCCAACTGGACAGAGTCAGCGGTGACCTGGGAGGCTGTCAGCTCGCCCAGGATGGGCTGGGATGGAGATTCCTCCTCTGGCTCTTCCGGAGCTGGGGATGCAATGGAAAGAACACAGTGCAGGACATAAATATACTTTCATCCTTTCATCATTTCATCAGTCCATCCATCTATCCTCAAGCTGATTGTCCATACATCTACGTATCCATCTATGCAACTGATTAAGTAACAAGCAACCCATCCATCCATCCATGCATCCAACCAAACAACATTTTACCATCCCTACATCCAATCACTCAACCACCCATCCATGCTCTCACCGTCCACCCAACTGTGCCTGCATCCAGCCATCCAAACCACCATTCCAGCAGTGGAACTGCCACAAACCCATCCAGATTCAATCCCTTCAATCATCCCATAACCCATTTGTGATTCCACTCATTCATCTATGGACTCAGCCACACACCCACCCCATCACCCATCTACCCTCCCACTAAGCCATCAAGACACAAGATACCAGTCCATGAAACCAACTCTCTGTTCGTTCAACCACTCAAAGAATGAATAAACAGTCCATCCGTCCATCTGTCTGTCCGTCCATCCATCCATCAATCCATACATCCATTCACTTGCCCACCCATGCATGTTTTCACCCATCCATCCACCCACCAAACTGTCCATCTATCCATCCATCCTTCCATTGGCCCAACTAACCTATCAGTCTTCCATCCTTCCTTCCTCCCATCCATCCATCCATCCATCCATCCATCCATCCATCCATCCATCCATCCACACATCATCACATTCCTCCAAAGCTGGTCCTCCCTTTCCAATCATCCACACCCTTATTGGCATCCAAGAGATGTTCCCCGTTCCTACCAGTCCAAGTTATAAGGACAGGCCCTGATTAAGCTCCTACTGTCACCCAAAAACCAGCACTCAAAGGGGACACAGAAGCATATACATCCGCCTCACCTGTGACGATGTCGGTGGAGATGGGGCCCAGGCGCTTCCGACCCCACACCCCGTAGAGGTTGAACTTGTAGCGGCATGACGGGGACAGCCCAGGCACGGTCAGCGTGCGGGAACCAGCATCCACGGCCACCACCTGGGGCTGCCCTTGGGCATCCCTGTAGTGCAGTGTGAAGGAGTCAAAGGTGCCCTCGGGGACGCTCCAGTCCAGCTGGACGGAGTTAGGGGTGACCTGGGAGGCCGTCAGCTCGCCCAGGACTGGCTGGGATGGGGGTTCTTCCTCTGGCTCGTCTGGAGGTGTTGCTGCAATGGAAAGAACACAGTGCCGGATGTAAATATACTTTTATCCTTCCATGCTTTCGTCCATCTGTCCCTCCATCCATCCATGCAATTCCAACCATTCACTCACCTATTTGATCCCAGGCATCCATCTATACCATTCTCTTCCATCCATCGTTCTATCCATTTAGCCCTCTATCCACCCATCCATCCACCCACCCACCCACCCGTCCAGACATCTATTCCTGCCCAGTCATCCCATGGATCCATTCTTTCATGTGTCCACTCCCAGCTCTTCATCCATCCAAGTATCCCCATTCATCCATCGTCTATCCACATACATAGTCCTATTACATCCATGCATCCCAACCATCCATCCATCCAATCCCAAGCATCCATTCACCTATTTGATCCCATCCATCCATCCATCCATCCATCCATCCATCCATCCATCCACCCATCCCATTCTCTTCCTTCCATCCTTCTATCCATTAAACCCTACATCCACCCACCAACCCATCCAGTCACCTATTCCCTCCTATTCATCCCATGCATCCTTCCATTCACGACCCCATTCCCAGTTCTTCATACATGAACCCATGCCCCTCCGTCCATCATCCATGTACACACATAGTCCCATCGCATCCATGCATCCCAACCATACATCCATCCACCCATCTCCATCAATCCATCCATCCATCCATCCTTCCATCCATCCATCCATCCATCCATCCAACCTTCCAATCCCACATGTTCCAACCATTCTTGAAGTTCTCCCATCTGCTCTGTCTATCTCTTCCATGCTTCCACCCCCATCTCCCCTCCATCCTCCATCCATCAGTCCCTCTAATCACACTCATCTCTCCTCCCTGTTCCCATCCCCACATCCATCCATAAAACACCACCCAAGAGATGTCCCCACTGCCCTGTCTTCTGTCCTACTGCATCCCCAGAGCCCACAGCCCCCTCACCTGTGATGATGTCGGTGGAGATGGGGCCCAGGCGCTTCCGACCCCACAGCCCGTAGAGGTTGAACTTGTAGCGGCGTGACGGGGACAGCCCAGGCACGGTCAGCGTGCGGGAACCACCATCCACGGGCACCACCTGGGGCTGCCCCTGTGCATCCCTGTACTGCAGCGTGAAGGAGTCAAAGGTGCCCTCGGGGACGCTCCAGTCCAGCTGGACGGAGTTGGGGGTGACCTGGGAGGCCGTCAGCTCGCCCAGGACTGGCTGGGATGGGGGTTCCTGTTCCGGCTTGGCTGCAGCTGCAGACAAGGACACAATACAGGGCATGAACACCCCATACATCCCTTCGCCAGCCCATCCCTGCTTGCATCCATCTTTCCTACCAGCCACCAAATCCCTCATCTCTCCCTTCACCCGTCTGCATCCATTGTTCCCAGAATCCACAGCTCCACTCACCCATGCAACCAACATGATGCTCCTTTGTTCCTTCAGCCAGTCAGACAACCAACCATACTTCCCAACATCCATCCATCCATCCATCCATCCATCCATCCATCCATCCTCACCTCCCAGTCCACACAACCATCTGAGGATAAATCCATGTTACAAAACAGACACACGTTCATCCAATCACTCCAGAATGTCTTGAACCCATCCCATCACACACACCCTCATTGGCATCCAAGAGATGCTCCCAGTTCCCATCAGCCTAAGGGACAAGGACAGGCCTTGACCAAGCTCCTGCTGCCACCCAAAGGCAGCCCCCAAAGGGGACACAGAAGTATCTACAGCCCCCTCACCTGTGACGATGTCAGTGGAGATGGGGCCCAGGCGCTTCCGACCCCACACCCCATAGAGGTTGAACTTGTAGCGGCGTGACGGGGACAGCCCTGGCACGGTCAGCGTGCGGGAACCACCATCCACGGGTACCACCTGGGGTTGCCCTTGGGCATCCTTGTACTGCAGCGTGAAGGAGTCAAAGGTTCCCTCGGGGACGCTCCAGTCCAGCTGGACGGAGTCGGGGGTGACCTGGGAGGCTGTCATCTCGCCCAGGAGGGGCTGGGATGAGGGTTTCTCCTCCTTTGGTTGGTCTGGTTCTGTAAGAGTAACATTACGATGGAGAACACTTTGGAGACATCCATCCATCCATCCATCCATCCATCCATCCATCCATCCATCCAATTTCAACCATTCATTCACCTTTTTGTCCCCATCCATCCATCCCGTTCTCTTCCATCCATCCTTCTATCTATTAAACCCTCCATCCACCAACCCACCCATAGAGTCACCTATTCCCTCCCATTCATCCCATGCATCTTTTCATTCACGTGCTCGCTCCTAGCTCTTCATCCATCCAACCATCCCCATTGATACATCATCCACCCACACACATACTCCCATCGCATCCATGCAACCTATACATCCATCCATCCACCCATCCCCATCCATCCAACATCCACCAACCCTTTTAACCTCTTACTTCCATCCTTCCTTCCAATCCCAACTGCTCCATCCATTCTTTAAGATATATCATCTGCTCTGTCCATCTCCTCCATGCTTCCACCTCCACCTCCCATCCATTCTCCACCCATCAAACCCTACAATCACACTTTTCTCTCCTCCCTTCCTCTTCCTTCCCATCCCAACCTTCCATCCATCCATCCATCCATCCATCCATCCATCCATCCATCCATCCAACTAATGTTCCATCCATCCATCCACCCACCAACCCACCCATGCATCATCCCACCATGCCAAACGTACTTGCGCCTTTCGCATCATCTGCACCCTTGTTAGCATTCAAGAGATATTCATAGTTCTCACTAGACCAAGGGAGAAAGACAGGCCCTGACCAAGCTCCTGCTGCCACCCAAAGGCAGCTGCCAAAGGGGACACAGGAGCATCTCCAGCCTCCTCACCTGTGACGATGTTGGTGGAGATGGGACCCAGGTGCTTCCGACCCCACACCCCGTAGAGGTTGAACTTGTAGCGGTGTGACGGGGACAGCCCAGGCACGGTCAGCGTGCGGGAACCACCGTCCATGGGCACCACCTGGGGCTGCCCTTGGGCATCCCTGTACTGCAGCGTGAAGGAGTCAAAGGTGCCCTCGGGGACGCTCCAGTCCAGCTGGACGGAGTTGGGGGTGACCTGGGAGGCTGTCAGCTCGCCTAGAATGGGCTGGGATGAGGGTTCCTCCTCCTTTGGTTGGTCTGGTTCTGTAAGATTAACATCATAGTTGAGAACACTTTGCAGACACCCATTCGTCCGTCCGTCCGTCCATCCATCCATCCATCCATCCATCCACATGTCCCTCCATCCCTGCAGTCATCCAACCATCATTCATCTCTCTCAACCATCCATCCTTTCATCCATTTCCCACTCCACCACTTTGCCCACCCAGACACTCACCCGTTCCATTGTCTGTTTGTTGGCATGTCCACCTTCCAGACATCCAGGAGTCTGTCCTTCCATCTGTTTCTATGTCTCAACACCCACCCGTGATTCCTTTCACCCAGTCACCCATCACCTCTCCGTGACCCTTCTCCCTCACACCAGTTCATGCATCCATGACCCCAGCTAACCACGCAAGCAAACAACCCTGTGTTCATTCATTAAATGCTCTCATTGCTCACCTGAGCACTCAGGCTTCCAACAATTTTTCCATCCTCTCATCACTCAGACCACCCAACCATTTCTTCAGCCGTTCAAAATCCATCCATCCATCCCACACCATCCTTCCAAACATCCAATCCCATCCATCAGTCGATGCATCCATCCATCCATCCACTTATCAATCCACTTATCCATCCATCCATGCATCCATCCTGATAGCCAGTCAGCCACCAAAACACGCCTCCAATTGCTCTCATCTCTCCTCTCTGTTCCAATTCCTACATCCAACCATAAAACACCACGTATGAAACAGTCCCATTGCCCAGTCTCCAGTCCCACTCCAACGTCAGGGCCAGCAGGGACCATGGATGGAGCCCACAGCCCCCTCACCTGTTACGATGTCGGTAGAGATGGGGCCCAGGCGCTTCCGACCCCACACCCCATAGAGGTTGAACTTGTAGCGGCGTGACGGGGACAGCCCAGGCACGGTCAGCGTGCGGGAACCACCATCCACAGGCACCACCTGGGGCTGCCCTTGGGCATCCTTGTACTGCAGCGTGAAGGAGTCAAAGGTGCCCTCAGGGACGCTCCAGTCCAGCTGGACGTAATCAGGGGTGACCTGGGAGGCTGTCAGCTCGCCCAGGACTGGCTGGGATGGGGGTTCCTCCTCCTTTGGTTGGTCTGGTTCTGTAAGAGTGACATCACAATGAATAACACTTTGGAGACATCCTTCCATCTGTCCATCCAACCATTCCCATAAAATCCATCCACCTATTTGTTTCCATCCATCCATCCATCCATCCATCCATCCATCCATCCATCCATCCATCCATCCCTCCCTCCCTCCCTCCCTCCCATTCTCTTCCTTCCATCCTTCTATCCATTAAACCCTCCATCCACCGACCTGCCCATCTAGTCACCTATTCCCTCCCATTCATCCCATGCATCCTTTCATTTATCAGCCAATTCCAGCTCTTCATCCATCCAACCATCCCCACCCATCCATCATCCACCTACACACATAGTCCCATCGCATCCATGCATCCCAACCATACATCCATCCACCCATCTCCATCAATCCATCATCCACCAACCCACCCATCCCCCTCCATCCATCGATCCTTGCAATCCCACCTGCTCCATCCATTCTTGCAGTTGTCCCATCTGCTCTGTCCATCTCCTCCATGCATCCACCCCCATCTCCCCTCCATCCTCCATCCATCAGTCCCTCTAATAACACTCATCTCTCCTCCCTGTTCCCATTCCTACATCCATCCATAAAACACCACCCAAGAGATGTCCCCACTGCCCTGTCTTCTGTCCCACTGCATCCCCAGGGCCAGAAGGGACCACGGGTGGAGCCCACAGACACCTCACCTGTGACGATGTCGGTAGAGATGGGGCCCAGGCGCTTCCGACCCCACACCCCATAGAGGTTGAACTTGTAGCGGCGTGATGGGGACAGCCCAGGCACGGTCAGCGTGCGGGAACCACCATCCACAGGCACCACCTGGGGCTGCCCTTGTGCATCCCTGTACTGCAGCGTGAAGGAGTCAAAGGTGCCCTCGGGGACGCTCCAGTCCAGCTGGACGGAGTCGGGGGTGACCTGGGAGGCCGTCAGCTCGCCCAGGACTGGCTGGGATGAGGGTTCCTCCTCCTTTGGTTGGTCTGGTTCTGTAAGATTAACATCATAGTTGAGAACACTTTGCAGACACCCATCCATCCATCCATGCATCCATCCATCCATCCCTGCAGTCACCCAACCATCATTCATCTCTCTCAACCATCCATCCTTTCATCCATTTCCCACTCCACCTCTTTGCCCACCCAGACACTCACCCATTCCATTGTCTGTTTGTTGGCATGTCCACCTTCCAGACATCCAGGAGTCTGTCCTTCCATCTGTTTCTATGTCTTAACACCCACCCGTGATTCCTTTCACCCAGTCACCCATCACCTCTCCGTGACTCTTCTCCCTCACACCAGTTCGTGCATCCATGACCCCAGCTAACCACGCAAGCAAACAACCCTGTGTTCATTCATTTAATGCTGTCATTGCTCACCTGAGCACTCCGGCTTCCATCAGTTTGTCCATCCATTCACCACTCAGACCACACAACCATTTTCATACCATTCAAAATCCATCCATCCAACCCAAACCATTCATCCAATTCCAACCATTCATTCACCTATTTGATCCCATCCATCCATCCATTCATCCATCCCTTTCTCTTCCATCTATCCTTCTATCCATTCAACCCTCCACCGACAGACCCACCCATCCAGTCACTTATTCCCTCCCATTCATCCCATGCATCTTTTCATTCACGTGCTCACTCCCAGCTCTCCATCCATCCAACCACCCCCATTCATCCATCATCCACCTACACACATAGTCCCATTGCATCCACGCAACCCAACCATCCATCCATCCATCCAATCAGCCATCCTTATCCATCCATCATCCACTAACCCTCCCTCCATCCAAGCATCCTTCCAATCCCACCTGCTCCATCCATTCCTTAAGATTTATCATCTGCTCTATCACCTCCATGCTTCTACCTCCATCTCCCATCCATCCTCCATCCATCAATCCCTACAATCATACTCTTCTCTCCTCCCTGCCTTTCCTCCCATCCCAAAGTTCCATCCATCCATCCATCCATCCATCCATCCATCCATCCATCCATCCATCCCTCTAATCACACTCATCTCCCCTCCCTGTTCCCATTCCTACATCCATCCATAAAACACCACCCAAGACATGTCTCCACTTCCCAGTCTTCTGTCCCACTGCATCCCCAGGGCCAGCAAGGACCATGGATGGAGCTCACAGACCCCTCACCTGTGATGATGTCAGTGGAGATGGGGCCCAGGCGCTTCCGACCCCACACCCCATAGAGGTTGAACTTGTAGCGGCGTGACGGGGACAGCCCAGGCACGGTCAGCGTGCGGGAACCACCGTCCACGGGCACAACCTGGGGCTGCCCTTGGGCATCCTTGTACTGCAGCGTGAAGGAGTCAAAGGTGCCCTCGGGGACGCTCCAGTCCAGCTGGACGGAGTCGGGGGTGACCTGGGAGGCTGTCATCTCGCCCAGGACTGGCTGGGATGGGGGTTCCTCCTCCTTTGGTTGGTCTGGTTCTGTAAGAGTAACATCATAGTTGAGAACACTTTGCAGACATCCATCCATCCATCCATCCGTCCATCCATCCATTCATTCATCCATCCATCCATCCATCCATCTGTCCATCCATCCCAAACCATCCTTTCACCTACTCTATCTATGCAGCAATCCATCCATACCATTCCCATCCATCCATCCACCCATCCATCCACACACTCACCCGTCCAATCACCTATTCCATCCCATCCATGCCACTCATCCATTCTTTCAGCCGTCGAATCGCATGTCTTCATCCAGTCACCCATCCAGTCCCATCCCTACCATCCATCCCATCTCATCCATGAAAGCATCCATCCAGCCATCCCAATCCATTCATTATCCACTAATCAATGTAACCCCATCCATCCATCCATACATCCATCCATCCCCATCAATCCATTAACCACCAATCCATCCAATCCCATCTATCCATCCATCCATCCATCCATCCATCCATCCATCCATCCATCCATCCCTCCAGTCACACTCATCTCTCCTCCCTGTTCCCATCCCTACATCCATCCATAAAACACCACCCAAGAGACGTCTCCACTGCCCTGTCTTCTGTCCCACTGCATCCCCAGGGCCAGCAGGGGCCATGGGTGGAGCCCACAGACCCCTCACCTGTGATGATGTCAGTGGAGATGGGGCCCAGGCGCTTCCGACCCCACACCCCGTAGAGGTTGAACTTGTAGCGGCGTGAAGGGGACAGCCCAGGCACGGTCAGCGTGCGGGAACCACCATCCACAGGCACCACCTGGGGCTGCCCTTGGGCATCCTTGTACTGCAGCGTGAAGGAGTCAAAGGTGCCCTCAGGGATGCTCCAGTCCAGCTGGACGGAGTCGGGGGTGACCTGGGAGGCCGTCAGCTCGCCCAGGACTGGCTGGGATGGGGGTTCCTCCTCCTTTGGTTGGTCTGGTTCTGTAAGAGTGACATCACAATGAATAACACTTTGGAGACATCCTTCCATCTGTCCATCCAACCATTCCCATAAAATCCATCCACCTATTTGTTTCCATCCATCCATGCATCCATCCATCCATCCATCCATCCATCCATCCATCCATCCGTCCATCCATCCGTCCATCCATCCGTCCATCCATCCATCCATCCATCCCATTCTCTTCCTTCCATCCTTCTATCCATTAAACCCTCCATCCACCAACCTGCCCATCTAGTCACCTGTTCCCTCCCATTCATCCCATGCATCCTTTCATTTATCAGCCAATTCCAGCTCTTCATCCACCCAACCATCCCCATCCGTCCATCATCCACCTACACACATAGTCCCATCGCATCCATGCATCCCAACCATACATCCATCCACCCATCTCCATCAATCCATCATCCACCAACCCACCCATCCCCCTCCATCCATCGATCCTTGCAATCCCACCTGCTCCATCCATTCTTGCAGTTGTCCCATCTGCTCTGTCCATCTCCTCCATGCATCCACCCCCATCTCCCCTCCATCCTCCATCCATCAGTCCCTCTAATAACACTCATCTCTCCTCCCTGTTCCCATTCCTACATCCATCCATAAAACACCACCCAAGAGATGTCCCCACTGCCCTGTCTTCTGTCCCACTGCATCCCCAGGGCCAGAAGGGACCATGGGTGGAGCCCACAGACACCTCACCTGTGACGATGTCGGTAGAGATGGGGCCCAGGCGCTTCCGACCCCACACCCCGTAGAGGTTGAACTTGTAGCGGCGTGACGGGGACAGCCCAGGCACGGTCAGTGTGCGGGAACCACCGTCCACAGGCACCACCTGGGGCTGCCCTTGTGCATCCCTGTACTGCAGCGTGAAGGAGTCAAAGGTGCCCTCGGGGACGCTCCAGTCCAGCTGGACGGAGTTGGGGGTGACCTGGGAGGCCGTCAGCTCGCCCAGGACTGGCTGGGATGGGGGTTCCTCCTCCTTTGGTTGGTCTGGTTCTGTAAGAGTAACATCATAGTTGAGAACACTTTGCAGACACCCATCCATCCATCCATGCATCCATCCATCCATCCCTGCAGTCATCCAACCATCATTCATCTCTCTCAACCATCCATCCTTTCATCCATTTCCCACTCCACCTCTTTGCCCACCCAGACACTCACCCATTCCATTGTCTGTTTGTTGGCACGTCCACCTTCCAGACATCCAGGAGTCTGTCCTTCCATCTGTTTCTATGTCTCAACACCCACCCGTGATTCCTTTCACCCAGTCACCCATCACCTCTCCGTGACTCTTCTCCCTCACACCAGTTCGTGCATCCATGACCCCAGCTAACCACGCAAGCAAACAACCCTGAGTTCATTCATTAAATGCTCTCATTGCTCACCTGAGCACTCCGGCTTCCATCAATTTGTCCATCCATTCACCACTCAGATCACCCAACCATTTTCATACCATTCAAAATCCATCCATCCAACCCAAACCATTCATCCAATTCCAACCATTCATTCACCTATTTGATCCCATCCATCCATCCATTCATCCATCCCTTTCTCTTCCATCCATCCTTCTATCCATTCAACCCTCCACCGACAGACCCACCCATCCAGTCACTTATTCCCTCCCATTCATCCCATGCATCTTTTCATTCACGTGCTCACTCCCAGCTCTCCATCCATCCAACCACCCCCATTCATCCATCATCCACCCCCACACATTGCATCCACGCAACCCAACCATCCATCCATCCATCCAATCAGCCATCCTTATCCATCCATCATCCACTAACCCTCCCTCCATCCAAGCATCCTTCCAATCCCACCTGCTCCATCCATTCCTTAAGATTTATCATCTGCTCTGTCTATCACCTCCATGCTTCTACCTCCATCTCCCATCCATCCTCCATCCATCAATCCCTACAATCATACTCTTCTCTCCTCCCTGCCTTTCCTCCCATCCCAAAGTTCCATCCATCCATCCATCCATCCATCCATCCATCCATCCATCCATCCCTCTAATCACACTCATCTCCGCTCCTTGTTCCCATTCCTACATCCATCCATAAAACACCACCCAAGACATGTCTCCACTTCCCAGTCTTCTGTCTCACTCCATCCCCAGGGCCAGCAAGGACCATGGATGGAGCTCACAGACCCCTCACCTGTGACAATGTCAGTGGAGATGGGGCCCAGGCGCTTCCGACCCCACACCCCATAGAGGTTGAACTTGTAGCGGCGTGACGGGGACAGCCCAGGCACGGTCAGTGTGCGGGAACCACCGTCCACGGGCACAACCTGGGGCTGCTCTTGGGCGTCCTTGTACTGCAGCGTGAAGGAGTCAAAGGTGCCCTCGGGGACGCTCCAGTCCAGCTGGACGGAGTCGGGGGTGACCTGGGAGGCTGTCAGCTTGCCCAGGACTGGCTGGGATGGGGGTTCCTCCTCCTTTGGTTGGTCTGGTTCTGTAAGAGTAACATCATAGTTGAGAACACTTTGCAGACATCCTTCCATCCATCCATCCATCCATCTGTCCATCCATCCCAAACCATCCTTTCACCTACTCTATCTATGCAGCAATCCATCCATACCATTCCCATCCATCCATCCACCCATCCATCCACACACTCACCCGTCCAATCACCTATTCCATCCCATCCATGCCACTCATCCATTCTTTCAGCTGTCGAATCGCATGTCTTCATCCAGTCACCCATCCAGTCCCATCCCTACCATCCATCCCATCTCATCCATGAAAGCATCCATCCAGCCATCCCAATCCATTCATTATCCACTAATCAATGTAACCCCATCCATCCATCCATGCATCCATCCATCCCCATCAATCCATTAACCACCAATCCATCCAATCCCATCTATCCATCCATCCATCCATCCATCCATCCATCCATCCATCCATCCATCCCTCCAGTCACACTCATCTCTCCTCCCTGTTCCCATCCCTACATCCATCCATAAAACACCACCCAAGAGACGTCTCCACTGCCCTGTCTTCTGTCCCACTGCATCCCCAGGGCCAGAAGGGACCATGGATGGAGCCCACAGACCCCTCACCTGTGACGATGTCGGTAGAGATGGGACCTAGGCGCTTCCGACCCCACACCCCGTAGAGGTTGAACTTGTAGCGACGTGATGGGGATAGCCCAGGCACGGTCAGCGTGCGGGAACCACCATCCACAGGCACCACCTGGGGCTGCCCTTGGGTATCTCTGTACTGCAGCGTGAAGGAGTCAAAGGTGCCCTCGGGGATGCTCCAGTCCAGCTGGACGGAGCTGGGGGTGACCTGGGAGGCTGTCATCTCGCCCAGGACTGGCTGGGATGAGGGTTCCTCCTCCTTTGGTGGGGCTGGTGCTATAAGAGTAACATCAAAATGGAAAATACTTTGGAGACATCCATCCATGCATCCATCCATCCATCCATCCATCCATCCATCCATCCATCCGCAGTTCCTTCCATCCCTTCAGTCACCCACCCATCATTCATCTCTCTCAACCATCCATCCTTTCATCCATATCCCACTCCACCTCTTTGTCTACCCAGACACTCACCCTTTCCATTGTCTCTTTGCTGGCATTTCCACCTTCCAGACATCTTGGAGTGTGTCCTTCCTTCTGTCTGTGTATCTCAGCACTCACCCATGCTTCCTTTCACCCAGACACCCATCATCTCCCCATGCTCTTCTATCACAAATTCATGGATCTATGACCCCAGCTGTCTAAGCAGAGAACCATCCACCCATTCATTTGTTGCTTGGATCAGACTTGGCGTGGTCAGTATAAGCAAGGATGGAATTTGAGGCTACACCTTGTATTCTGGCTTTAATTTTGGACCCCTCACTCCAAGAAAGCCCTTGAGGGTCTGAAGAGCATCTGGAGCTTGGAAGGGGTTGGAGAAGCAGAGAAGGGGCTGAGAGGAGTTTGGTCTAGAGAAGAGGAGGCTGAGGGGAGACCTCATTGCACTCTGCAGCTCCCAGAAAGAAGGTTGTGGTGAGGTGAGTGTCGGTCTCTTCTTCAAAGGAACAAGGGAGGGGATGAGAGGAACTGGCCTCAAGTTGGGTCATAGGAGGTTTAGATTGGATATGAGGATTATGTCCTTCATGGAAAGAGTGGTGAATGATTGGAAGAGGATGCCCAGGTCAGTGGTGGAGTCTCCACTCCTGGAGGATTTCTAAGAATGTGGAAATGTAGCACTTTGAGACATGGTCTAGTAGGCTTGATGGGGCTGGACTGGATGATCTTAGAGGTCTCTTCCTACCTTCATGATTTCATGGTCTTATCTGTGATTATAAGTCAGGATGATGAACTAAGTCTGAACTTTGAGCTACACAAAGGGAGCCCCAAGGCTGAGTCAAGTCAGAAAACACCAAATTTTCTCCAGCTGCAAGCCCTTAAGATCAGAAAAAAGGTGTCTTGCCCAGAAAGAGGATTAAAACCAACTTGGGAGAAGAACCCATCTCCTGAAGTATCATTTGATGAGCTATTGCATGAAGACCATGTGGAAGATGTGGATCTGACCTCATGTGCACCTACGCCCACCAATAGATCAAGGGCCAGATGCTCATGCCTTATTCTTCAAGGTCAAAGGACCACAGACGTGCCAAGGCTCCAAATCCAAAGAGGACATGGAAGGGGCACATAGATGTCCTCACCTGTGACGGCATTGGTGGAGATGAGACCAATTCGCTTCCGACCCCACACCCCATAGAGGTTGAACTTGTAGCGGCGTGATGGGGACAGCCCAGGCACGGTCACCCTGCGGGAGCTGCCATCGACCGCAAGCGCTTGAGGTTGGCCTTGTGCATCCCTGTACTGCACGGTGAAGGAGTCAAAGGTGCCCTCGAGGACGTTCCACTCCAGCTGGATGGAGTCAGGGGTGACCTTGGAGACTGTGAGCTCTCCCAGGCGGGGCCGGGCTGGTGGTTCCTCCAACGGTGGGGCTGGTTCTGGAATGGAGATGGCCCAAAGCAGAATGTGAAGAACCATCCATGTGTGCTATTGCTAAACCCATCCACTTATCTGTCTCATCATGCAGCCTCCAATCCAAGCACCCATCCATCCTCACAATGATCCTGTCAGGTGCTGTATCCATCCAATCATCTCTTCTTCTGGCCTTCGGTCTGTTCTCATGTCTGTCCACTCATTTATCTATTCAAGGTTCCAGGCTTCCATCTAACCTTCTATCTTCTATCTAACCTTCCATCTGTCCAGCCATGATTCATCCATCCTTTCATGCATGATTCATCCATCCAAGCCAGCCAGCCAATGACCACCCACCCGTCCATCCACCTATCTATCCAACCTTCTATCCAACCACCACCCATCCACCCTTCCTTCCGCTTATCCACCATACAAACTTCCATCTTTCCATCCATCTATTCACTCATTCAACCACAATCCTGTCTTCCATCCATCCATCCATCCATCCATCCATCCATCCATCCATCCATCCACTCACATCTCTATTCAGCCTTCCATCCATCCACATACCCATCCACGTGTCCTACCATCCAATCACTATCCAGTCATCCATCCTTTCATCCATTCCTTCTTCCACTCATCCGACCATCTCCCCATCCATCCATCCATCCATTTATCCAACCTTCCATCTATCCAACCATGATTCATCCATCCTTTCACCCACCCAACCACTACACACTCATCCATCTACTCAACTACCTCTCCATCCATCCATCCATCCATTCATCATCCTTCCATCCACACAACCATCCCATCCTCATTTTCCAAGACTAGATCAGCCTCAACATTGAGTTCCTTCCATTGCCACCATGGACCACCCGTTGTTACCTGCTTTGGCTACGACCCCTTGGGGCTCCATCAGCTCCACCTCATAGATGTTCTCCCAGTCCAGTGGGGGCTCTTCCGTACCACTGACCCCTGTTCCCAGAAGAGGAGTGGGTGGTTATGGGATGTCCCCATCTGATGCTGTTCCCGTCTCCGTCCCTGTCACCCACCTGCCTTCACCAGGAATGTGTAGGACTTGGAGACTTGTCCCCTCACCACGCCGTGCACCTCCACCCGGTATGTGGCCCCTGGCACCAGCCCTGTCACCCGGGCCACCGCTGTGTCCCCTGGCACCTGGAGCTCCCCCTCGTCCCCATCCAGCTCTTCCAGGAGCCGGTAACGGATCACCACAGTCTCTGCGTGGCCCCGAAGCCCATCCAGGTCCACCAGCGCCTCACCAGCAGCTCCTGGCATCACCTGGGGCTTGGGATGGGGGACCTGGGGGAGGAGCTGGTGACGCAACAGAGCTGGGCTACGGCGGAGAAGGTAAGAGAAGATCGCACGGGCTACGGCTGGTACTGTTTGGTTGCCCCGGAGGGGGAAGTTGGTAGCCCGGAGGTGGCTCTCCAGGCGCTGCAGCAAGGAGCCGTTGTAGGAGGAGAGCTTGGCCCCAAATTCCTGCAGGGATGGGATGCTTGGGAGTGCTGGGGACAGCGGGGATGCTGGGGACACTGGGTACCATGGAGATGGAGGTGACACAGGGGACTGTGCTGGTGCTGGCGACCGGGGAGATGCAGGTGGCTTTACGGGCACTGGGGATGCTTGTGCTTCTGGGGACCTTGGAGGCATTTGGGATCCTGGTGCCTCTGGGGACACTGGTGATGCGGGTTTCACTGGAGACCTTGGGGATTCTGGTGACCCCGGAGACCCTCGAGATCCTGGGGATGCTGGAAATCTTGGAGATGCTGGTGACCCCAAAGACCCTGGTGACCCCAAAGGTGCATCCGGTGACACTGGGGACCTTGGGGATGCCGGAGAGCCTCGAGCTGATGGTGACGCTGGGGCCACTGGTGATGCTGGGAACTCCAGGGGACCCTGAGGAGACCCTGGGGACCCCACATGGAGGGGCAGGATCTGGGCAAGCGCTGTGAGAGCAAAGGGGACCAGGGTCAGCAACCTGTCCCAAAAGTCCCTCTGCGCCATAGCCCAGGGACTCACATTGGGGACATGGGGAAGGGCGGGGACAGACGGACGTGTACGGACAGACTGGGACACCCATGGAAGCAGACTGGGACAGACAGACTGACAGGGACAGACTGAGGTCATCTGGGCCCAGGCAACAGGGGAAGGCACCAGTAGATATGGGGACATGTGTAGCCCTTAGGGCAGAGGAACCATGGGGACACAAGGACCCGTGGGGACCCATGGGACACATGAAACCATGGGGAAAGATGGATCCATAGGGACAGGTAAGCTTGTGGGGACAGAGGAATGCATGGGGACACATGGACCTGTGGGGACAGACAGAACTGGGGGAATCACAAACCCACGGGGACACATGGATCCATGGGGACACAAGGACTCACATGGACACAAATAGAATCACAGAATCATAGAATCACTAGGTTGGAAAAGGCCTCTTGGGTCATTGAATCCAACCATTCCTATCTGCCCCTAACCCATGTCCCTTAGGACCTCGTCTACCCATCTGTTAAACCCCTCCAGGGGAGGTGACTCAAGCCCCTCCCTGGGCAGCCTCTGCCAGTGCCCAGTGAACCTTTCTGTGAAATATTTTTTCCTAATATCCAGTCTGAACCTCCCCTGGTGAAGCTTGAGGCCATTCCCTCTTGTCCTGTCCCCTGTCCCTTGGGAGAAGAGCCCAGCTCCCTCCTCTCCACAACCTCCTCTCAGGTAGTTGGAGAGAGCAATGAGGTCTCCCCTCAGCCTCCTCTTCTCCAGGCTAAATACCCCCAGCTCTCTCAGCCGCTCCTCTTGTTCTCCAGCCCCTTCACCAGCTTTGTTGCTCTTCTCTGGACTCGCTCCAGAGCCTCAACATCCTTCTTGTGGTGAGGGGCCCAGAACTGAACACAGGATTCGAGGAGTGGTCTCACCAGTGCCGAGTCCAGAGGGAGAATAACCTCCCTGGCCCTGCTGGTCACACCGTTTCTGATCCAAGCCAAGATGCCATTGGCCTTCTTTGCCACCTGGGCCCCTGCTGGCTCATGTTCAGGTGGCCGTCAATCAGCACCCACATAAGGACATGTACCCATAAGGACATATGGACCCATGGGGACAGATAAGACAGATTGACCCACAGCGACACGCTGACCCATGGGGACACACAGAACCATGGGAACAGATGAGCCTGTGGGGACACAGAGAACTGTGGGGACACAGAGAACCATGGGGACATAGGGCACCATGGGGATACACAGACCCATGAGGACTAAAGGACCTGTGTGGACAGATGGAGCCATGGGGACACAGTGACCCACAGGGACAGATGAGCCTGTGGGGACAGAGGAACATGTGGGGACACACGGAACCATGAGGACACATGGACCCGTCGGGACCCACAGACCCATGGGGGCACATGGGGACAGACTGGTGGCACAGAGAACCACCAGGACAGACAGACACAAGTGGACCCATGGGGACACATGGACATGTGGGGATGGGCAGAGGCTGCAGGCACTGTCCCTGTCCCCATCCCATCCCATCCCATCCCATCCCATCCTATCCCATCCCATCCCATCCCATCCCATCCCTGTCCCACATCCATGTTCTCCTCATCCTCATCCCTGTCCCCATCCATGGGTTGTCCCCATCCCCATGTTTTCCCCACACCACCCATCCCCATGTCCATGCCATCTCCATGGCTGTCCCTGTCCCCATCCCTGTCCCCACCGCTGTCGCTATGACCATGACCATTCCATCACCATCCCCACCCCTTCACCACCCCCATCCCTGTCTCCATCCCTGTCCCCACACCCATGACCTTGCCACCACTGTCCCCATCCATATAATATCCCTGTCCTATCCCTGTCCCCATGTTCTCCCTATGCCCATGACCATCCATCATGTCCCCATCCCTGTCCCCACCTTTGTGCCACCTCCATTGCCATCTCCATGCTGTCCCCATGTTCAGAAATGGTGCCATCTTCTTGTTGTCCCCATCACTGTCCCCAAGCCCATCCCTGTGACACCCCCATCCTGTGATATCCCCAATGCCACCTTCATCCCTGTGTCATCTCCACCTCCATCCCCATGTCATCTCCATCCCATCCCATCCCAACCCCACACTCACTCCTGTCACCATCCTTGTGGTGTCCCCCTGTCCACACCCATCACTGTCCCGATCACTGTCCTCATGTTCATCCCTGCTGCCATCTTCATGTTGTCCCCATTGGTGTCCCCATCCCCATCCTGTGATGTCCCCATCCCCATCTCTGTGTCACCTCCTTCCCCATCCCCACATCATCTCCACACTGTCCCCATTCCTGTTGATACCCTTGTGTTGTCCCCCTCTCCATACCCATTGTCATCTCCACACTGTCCCCATCCCTGTCCCAGTGCTCATGCCTGTCACCATCCTCATGGTGTTCCCACCTCCACACCCGCTGCCATCTCCATATTGTCCCTATCCCTGTTCCCATCCCCATCCCCAACCCAGTGCCATCTCCATGCTCTCCCCACCCCCACAGTGCCCCTGTCCCCTCGTGGTCCCCATGTCAAGTAGGTGGCACCTACGGGTGCGGACGCGCAGGGTGCCGGGTGCCCCGAGGTGCTTCTCCCGCTGGGGTTGGATGAAGACCTCGAAGGTGTGGCCAGGTGACAGCCCTGTCACCTCAAATGTGACAGCAGAGCCCGGCAGCTCATGGGTGGTCATCGCCGCTGGCTCATCCTGGGTACAAGGACACAGTGGGGACACCACAGGGGAACACCATGGTGGGACTCATCCCTAAGCCAAGCAACTGATGGGTGACACCACCACGGCTCATCCTGGGGACAAGGGATGTGGTGGGGACACCATGATGGGACCCGTCTCTAAGCCAGATAGAAGATAGGTGACACTAACACAGCTCGTCCTGTGGACAAGCACATGATGGGGACACCATGGGGGGACAGCATAGTGAGATATCATGGTGGGACATCATGGTGGAACTCATCCCTAAGCCAAGCAATCAATGGGTGATGCCATCATGGCTTATCCTGGGGACAAGGGATGTGGTGGGGACCGATCTCTAAGCCAGACAGAAGATAGGTGACACCACCATGGCTCATCTTGGGATCAAGGGATGTGGTGGGGACATTCTGGGGACACCATGGTGGGACCCATCCCAAGCAGAAGAAGGGTGACACCAACACAGCTCATCCTGAGGAAAAGGCATGCATTGGGGACACCACGAGGGGACACCATAGTGGGACTCATCCCTAAGACAGGCACCACCATGGCTCATCCTGGGGACAAAGATGCATTGGGGACACCATGGGGACTATCTGGGGACCACCATGGGTGGGACATCATGGCGTGACCCATCTCTAAGCCAAGGAGATGATGAGTGACACCACCACTGCTCATCATGGGGACATGGAATGTGTTAGGGACACATTAAGAGGACACTCCTGGTGTCCCCCAGCATGGCAGCAGTGCCTGGTTCTGGATGCCACCTCATCCTGGGGGTGAGGATCACATTGTAGCCACCACATTGTGGCCACCACAGTGAGGCCATGGTGGCACTGGGGACCTGTCCCCACCCCTGTCCCCATCCCCAGCTCACCAGAGGGATGAGGGCGACCTGGTAGCCATCCACGGGTGTTGGTGGCTGCGGCCAGGTGACACGGAAGGACGTCTGGTTGCGGGCAGCCAAGCGTGGTGTTACTGAAGGTATCTCTGTGGGGACACTGATCCATCAGCAGGTGCCACCGATGGGGACACCCTGGGGTCACCACGCTATGGGGACAACATGGGGATAGGGAATCCATGGGATTGGGACACCATGGGGATGTGGACACCATGGGGACACTATGGGGATGGAGAACCCATGGGGATGGGGACAACATGGGGATGGGGAACCCATGGGATGGGGACACCATGGGGATGTGGACACCATGGGGACACTATGGGGATGGGGAACCCATGGGGATGGGGACACCACAAGGATGGGGACACCATGGGATTGAGACACCATGGGGACACTATGGGGATGGGGAACCCATGGGATGAGGACACCATGGGGATGGAGACACCATGGGGACACTATGGGGATGGGGAGCCCATGGGATTGGGGACAACATGGGACAGAGAATCCATGAGACTGGGACACCATGGGGCTGGGGACACCATGGGGATGCTATGGGGATGGGGAGCCCATGGGATGAGGACATCTTGGGGACATGGGATGGGGAACCCATGGAGGTGGATAATCCATGTGATGGGGACACCATGGGGACACCCTGAAGACACCAAGGGGACAGGGAACCCATGGGGAAAGAATGCCATGGGGACATGGGGTGAGGACACCATGAAGATAGGGGTCCCGTGGGATGGGGACACCTTGAGGATGAGGGCACCATGGGGACAGTGAAGCCATGGGGTGGAGACGCCATGGGATGGAGGCATCATGGGGAGAGGGGTCCCATGGGATGGGGACACCATGGGGACAGGGACACCATGGGGATAAGGAACCCACGGGACACTTGGTGACACAAGGAGGTGGTATCAAGGCTCAGGATGGTTGGGGAGGGAGCACTGGGGGGTACTGGGAGCACTCGTTTGGGGACTTTGGAGACCTTTAGTGACCTTTGGGGACCCTTGGTGGCCCTTGGGGACATGACTGCCATACCGAGGTGACAGCGGGGCCCCCCTCGTCCGGGGGCACAGGCGGGAGTGGCGCAGGCAGGGCCGGTGAAACCTGGGAAGCAGCGGCAGCGGCCACCAACACAGCGTCCTTGGTCATTGCAGCCTTGGGGACACTTGGGGACATCGTGGGGGACATCAGGAGACACACAGAGCTCCTGCGACAGTGTCCGGCCTGTGAAGACAGCACGACAAGCCCTGTCCTCTTGTTCTCCTTGTCCCCATGTCCTCCATGTCCTCAAGTCCCCATGTCCTCCCTGTCCCTCTGTCCTCCTGTCCCTCCATTCCCTGTCTCCCTGTCCCCTCATCCCCCTGAATCCCTGTCCCCTCTTTCCCACTGTCTCACTGTCCCCATGTCTCCTGTGTTCCTCATATCCCCTTGTTCTCTATGACTTCCACAGCCCTGTGTCCCCCATGGCCCCCATGTCCTCGTGTCCCCCATGGCCCCCATGTCCTCATGTCCCCCATATCCCCAAAGTCCTTGATGTCCCCATGGCCATCATGACCTCCATGTCCCAATGTCTGCAGTGTCTGTGATGTCCCCATGTCCCCCATGTCCTCCATATCCCAATGCCCATGATGTCCCCTATGTCCCCATGTCCTCCATGGCCCCGTTTCCCCCTGTACTGGTGCCAGCCTGGGCTCTCCCAATGTCCCCACACCATCCCTTTGTCCCCCATGTCCCCCATGTCCTCATGTTCTCCACATCCTCCATGGTTCTGTGTCCCCCATGTCCCCATGTTCTTCATGTTCTCCACGTCCCCCCATCTCCCTCCATGTCCCCCTGTCCTCGTACCCTCCATGTCCCCATGTCTCCATGTTTTCCATGGCCTCCGTGTCCCCGATGTCCCTGATGTCCCCCATTACCAGAATCAGCATGGGGTCCCCTGACGTCCACATGTACTCATGTCCTCCACGTCCCCATGTTCTCCATGTCCTCCATAGCCCCATATCCCTCCATCTCCCCTATCTTCTCTACCTCCTCCATGTCCCCAGTGTCCCCCAGTACCGTTGCCAGCCTGTGGTTCCCCCAATGTCCCCATGTCCTCATGTCCCCCATGTCCCCCTGTCCCCATGTACTCATGTCCCCCTGTTCCCAATGTCTCCATGTCTCCATGTTCTCCATGTTCTCCATGGTTCTATGTCCCCAACATCCCCCAAAGTCCCCCAGGTCCCCAGTGGCCCCACTGTCCCCCAGTCCTGTTGCCAGGCTGTGGTTCCCCCAATGTCCCAGTGTCCTCATGTCCTCCATATTCCCCTGTCTCCAATGTCCCCATGTCCTTCATGCCCTTCATGTTCCCCACGTTCTCCATGGCTCTATGCCCCCCTCATCCTCCAAAGTCCCCTGTGTCCCCTGTGTCCCCTGGTACTAGTGCCAGCCTGTGCTTCCACCAATGTCCCCATGTCCTCATGTCTTCCTGTTCTCCTATCCCCAATGTCCCCCTGTCTCCATGTTCTCCATGGCTCTATATCCCCCTCATCTCCCAAAGTCCCCCATGTCCCCAATGTCCCAGCTGTCCCCTGGTACCATTGCCAGCCTATGGTTCCCCCAATGCCCCATGTCCTCATGTCCCCCTGCCTCCAATGTCCCCAGTGTCCCCATGTCCTTCATGTTCTCCATGTTCTCCATGGCTCTATGTTTTCCACATGCCTCCAAGTCCCCCATGTCCGCAATGTCCCCGCTGTCCCCTGGAGCCATTGCCAGCCTGTGGTTCCCCCAAAGTCCCCATGTCCTCATGTCCTCCATGCCCCCCTGTCCCAAATGTCCCCATGTCCTTCATGTCCTTCACATTCTCCATGGCCCCAAAGCCTTCAAGAAAGACTTCAGGGCCATTAGGAAAGTGATGGAGGGCGCTGGGGCACAAATAGTATTCTGCTTCATCCCAAGGCTAAATAGAGAGGAGCGGGAAGTCAGGAAGAAGAACTCGATTAATGCCTGGCTCTGAGCCTGGTGTGAAGAAAGGGGCTTTGGATTCTTTGATCATGGGGTGGCTCACAAATGCTAAGGATGGGACACGTGTGTCTCCTAGGGGGGCTAAAGCCCTTGCTAAAAACCTAGCTGAGCTCATAAATCGAGCTTTAAACTAGATGTGAAGGGGGAGGGGGGTGAGACCAGGCTAGACAGGAACGAGCCTGGACATGGGGTACTGGTGATTCAGAAAGGGTGTGCTGGTGAGGACCACCAGTACCTCACCACACAGAAAGTGGGGGAGAACACACCTTGGGGTGCTAAGGGGGATACTGGCACTCTGGAGCTAGCTACTCCAGTTACCAGGCAATTGGGAATGAATTCTGTTCCCTCTAAGAGGGCTGAAGGCTCGGCAGCTCAGCTGAAGTGCATTTACACCAATGCATGCAGCATGGGGAATAAGAAGGAAGAGCTGGAAGCTGTCGTAGGGCAAGGAGCCTATGATGTCGTTGCCATCACAGAAACGTGGTGGGATGACTCATATAACTGGAATGCAGCTATGGTGGTACAAACTCTTCAGGCGGGACAGGAAGGGTAGGAGAGGAGGCGGGGTAGCCCTCTTTGTAAGGGAGGACTTGGACTCTGTTGAGATGGATTGTGGTGAAGAGGAGATTGACTGCCCATGGGTTAAAATCAGAGGAGCCCACCAGAAGGTAGATTTTGTGACGGGAGTCTGTTACAGACCACCCAGCCAAGGAGAAGCAGCTGATGAGCTCTTGTATAAACAGCTGGGGTTAATCTCTAGATCAACAGCTCTCATTCTTGTAGGAGACTTCAGTCTTCCTGATATCTGCTGGAAGTACAATAGAGCAGAAAGGAAGCAGTCTAGGAGGTTCCTGGAGTGCGTGGAAGACAACTTCCTCGCACAGCTGGTGAATGAACCAACAAGGGAAGGTACCCTCCTGGACCTGCTGTTTGTGAACAGAGAAGGCCTTGTGGGGGATGTGGCAGTAGGAGGACGCCTAAGACAAAGCGATCATGAGATGATAGGGTTTTCTGTTCTAGGTGAAGTGAAGAGGGTGGTTAGTAGGACAGTAGCATTAAATTTCCAGAGGGCAGACTTGGAACTCTTCAGAAGGCTGGTTGGCAAAGTCTCATGGGAGACAGTCCTTAAGGGCAAGGGAGCCCATGAGGGCTGGGAGCTCGTCAAAAAGGAAATCTTAGCAGCTCAGGAGAAAGCCATCCCCGTGTTCCGGAAAAAAAAGCCGGCAGGGGAGAAAACCAGCTTGGTTGAATAGAGAGATCTTGAGTGATATCAAGAAGAAGAGAAACTTTTATGGGCTCTGGAAGAGGGGACAGGCCTCTTGGGTGGACTACAGGAGGGAAGTGAGATTGTGTAGAGAAAAAATCAGAAGGGCTAAGGCTCAGCTAGAAATCAGATTGGCAAAGTCTGTGAAAGATAACAAAAAATCCTTCTATAAATACATAAATAATAAAAGGAGGACTAGGGAGACCATACAGTCCCTATTGGACGCAGAAGGAACAACAGTGACAGGGGATGAGGAAAAGGCTGAGGTACTTAATGCCTTCTTTGCCTCAGTCTTTAATTGTAAAGAAAGTCGTTCCGTCTGTGTACAAACCCAGGAGCTGGAGGAGCAAAATGAGGCTCCCGTGATCCAAGAGGAGGTGGTCAGAGCCTTGCTAGCCTGACTAGACACCCACAAGTCTATGGGGCCGGATGGGATTCACCCAAGGGTATTGAAGGAGCTGGCGGGTGTGCTGGCCAAACCCCTTTCCATCATCTTCCAACAGTCCTGGAAGACTGGGGAAGTTCCACTGGACTGGAGGCTGACGTTGTGCCCATCTACAAGAAGGGTCGCAGGGAGAATCCAGGGAACTCCAGGCCTGTCAGTCTGACCTCAGTGCCAGGGAAAGTCATGGAGCAGGTGATCTTGAGTGCGATCATGAAGCTCATGCAAGAGAACTGGGTGATCAGGCCCAGTCAACACAGGTTCACAAAAGGCAGGTCTTGCCAAACTAACCTGATCGCCTTCTATGACCAAGTGACTTGGCAGCTGGATGAGGGAAAGGCTGTGGATGTATCTTCCTGGACTTCAGTAAAGCCTTTGACACAGTTTCTCACAGCATTCTGCTTCGGAAACTGTCACCTCTGGGCTGGACAGGTGCACACTCTCCTGGGTGGAAAACTGGTTGGCTGGAGGGCCCAGAGAGTGCTGGTAAATGGTGCAAAATCCAGCTGGAGGCCAGTGACAAGTGGTGTCCCCAGGGCTCAGTGCCGGGTCCAGCCCTGTTCAATGTCTTTATCAATGACCTGGATGAAGGCATCGAGTGCACCCTGAGCAAGTTTGGGGATGACACTAAGCTGGGTGGAAGTGTGGATCTACTGGAGGGTAGGGAGGCTCTCCAAAGGGATCTGAACAGGCTGGACTGCTGGGCAGAGTCCAACGGGATGAGGTTTAACAAGGCCAAATGCCGGGTCCTGCACTTGGGGCACAACAACCCTATGCAGTGCTACAGACTAGGAGAAGTCTGTCTAGAAAGCTGCCTGGAGGAGAGGGACCTGGGGGTGTTGGTTGACACCCGACTGAATATGAGCCTGCAGTGTGCCCAGGTGGCCAAGAAGGCCAATGGCATCTTGCTTTGGATCAGAAACGGTGTGGCCAGCAGGTCCAGGGAGGTTATTCTCCCTCTGCACTCGGCACTGGTGAGACCGCTCCTCGAATCCTGTGTTCAGTTCTGGGCCCCTCACCACAAGAAGGATGTTGAGGCTCTGGAACGAGTCCAGAGAAGAGCAACGAAGCTGGTGAGGGGGCTGGAGAACAAGAGGAGCGGCTGAGAGAGCTGGGGGTGTTTAGCCTGGAGAAGAGGAGTCTGAGGGGAGACCTCATTGCTCTCTCCAACTACGTGAGAGGAGGTTGTGGAGAGGAGGGAGCTGGGCTCTTCTCCCAAGGGACAGGGGACAGGACGAGAGGGAATGGGCTCAAGCTTCACCAGGGGAGGTTTAGGCTGGACATTAGGAAAAATTTTTTCACGGAAAGGGTTATTGGTCACTGGCAGAGGCTGCCCAGGAAGGGGGTTGATTCACCTTCCTTGGAGGTGTTTAAGGGACGGGTGTACGAGGTCCTAAGGGACATGGTTTAGTGTTTGATGGGAATGGTTGGACTCAATGATCCAGTGGGTCTTTTCCAACCTGGTGATTGTATGATTCTATGGCTCTATGTCCCCCTCATCCGCCAAAGTCCTCCAGGTCCCCAGTGTCCCCGCTGTCCCGCCCGTCCTGTTGCCAGCCTGTGGTTCCCCCAATGTCCCCATGTCCCCATGTCCCCCATGTTCCCCTGTCCCCAATGTCCCCATGTCCTTCCTGCCCTTCATGTTCTCCATGTTCTCCATGGCTCCATGTCACACTCATCTCCTGAAGTCCCCCATGTCCCTAGTGCCCCCATTGTTCCCTGGTACCATTGCCAGCCTGTGGTTCCCCAATGTCCCCCTGTCCCCAAGGTCCCCAATGTCCCCCTGTCCCCATGTCTCCATGTTCTCCATGGCTCTATGTCCCCCACATCCCCTGAAGTCCCCCACGTCCCCAGTATCCCCACTGTCCCCTGGTACCATTGCCAGCCTATGGTTCCCCCAATGTCCCCATGTCCTCATGTCCCCCATGTCCCCCTGTCCCCAATGTCCCCATGTCTCCATGTTCTCTGTGTTCTCCGTGGCTCTATGTCCCCCTCATCCCCGAAGTCCCCCATGTCCCCAGTGTCCCCATGTCCTTCATGTTCTCCATGTTCTCCATGTCCCCAACGTCCCCACTGTCCCCTGGTACCGGTGCCAGCCTGGGGTCCCTCGATGTCCCCACAGCGTCCCTGCAGTGCCTTCACCTGCTCCTCCAGCTCCCGAAGCCGTGCCAGCACTGCCACCAGCGCTGCTGCCCCACAGCGTGGGGACATGGGAGGGGACACTGGAGGGGACACCAGTGAGCTCCCCGTGTCCCCTCCCAGAGCCAGCACCACCAGCAGCAGCGGCAGTGCTGGGGGCATCGTCCAGTGGGACCTGTGGGACAGATGGACACTTGTAGAGACACAGGGACATCGGCAAGGGACACTCAGGGAACAGAGGGACACTTGGGGGGATGTCAGTAAGGGACACCCAGGGGATACCCAGACATCAGTGAGGGACAGGAGTGAGTACAGAGGGACATGCAGGGGACAGACGGACACCCCTAAGGGACATCAAAGGGGAAAGACGGACACGATGGGGACATAGGGACATCAGTAAGGGACACACAATGGACAGACAGACAGTGGTGGGAACAGATGGACAAGTGTGGGGGCGTGGGAGCACCTGTAGGGACATCCAGGGGACAGACGGACACCCCTAAGGGACACCAAAGGGGAAAGATGGACACTTGAGAGGATATGGGGATATCATAAGGCACATCCAGGGGACAGGTGGACAGTGATGTGGACAGATGGACATGCATGGGAGCACATGGACTCCCCATAAGGACACCAATGGGACAGACGAACTTCCTGGGGACATAGGGACATCAGTAAGAGACACACAATGGACAGACAGACAGTGGTGAGAGGCAGTGGTGGGGACAGATGGACAAGTGTGGAGGCATGGGAGCGCCTGTAGGGACATCCAGGGGACAGACAGACACGTGTGGGGAGACCCAGGGGACACCTGGACATCAGCAAGAGACAACAGTGGGGACAGATAGACACTCAGTGGACACATGGACATGTGTGGAGACATGGGGACACGTGTAGGGACACCCAGGGAACAGATGGACAGTGGTGAGGGACATGGGTGGGGACAGATGGACACCCCTAAGGGACAGTGGTGGGGACAGACAGACACGTGAGGGGACATGGGGACACCTGTAAGTACACACAGGGGATAGACGGACATTGTCGAGAGGCAGCGGTGGGGACAGACAGACGCTGTGACCCACGGTCACCACAATGCCACTTGCGTGACCCCAGCACCAGTGCCCCCAGTAACCCCAGTAAACACCAGTACTACTAGTAACCCAGCCACCTTCAGCTGCTCCAGTCAAACCAGTAACACCAGTAAGCCCAGTAAGCACCAGTAAAACTAGTAAGACCAGTAACCCAGCCACCTTCAGCTACTCCAGCCAAACCAGTAACACCAGTAAGCCCAGTAAGCACCAGTAAAAACCAGTAAAAGCAGTAACCCCAGTCACCTTCAGCCACTCCAGCTGATCCTGCCACACCAGGAACACCAGTAAGACCAGTAAACACCAGTAAAGCCAGTAAAACCTGTCACCTCCAGCTGCTCCAGCTGCTCCAGCCGCTCCAGCTGCACCAGTAACCCCAGTAAACACCAATAAACTTGTCACCTCCAGCTGCTTCAGCTGCTCTGGCAGCACCAGTAACCCCAGTAAACACCAGTAAACACCAGTAAACACCAGTAACCCCACTCAACTACAGCTGCTCCACGTGCACCAGTAACCCAAGTCAATTCCAGCCCTTCCAGCTGCTCCAGTAACACCAGTAAACACCAGTGAAACCAAGTAAAACCAGTAACCCCACTCACCTCCAGCCACTCCAGATGAACCTGCCTCACCAGGAACACCAGTAAACCCAGTAAACACCAGTAAAACCAGTCACCTCCAGATGCTGTAGCTACTCCGGCTGTACCAGTAACCCCAGTAAGACCCAGTAAACACCAGTAAAATGAGTAAACTTGTCACCTCCAGCCACACCAGAAACAACAGTAAGACCAGTAAACCAGTAAAACCAGCTACCCAGTCACCTCCAGCCAATCCAGTAACCACAGCAAACACCAGTTAACACCAGTAAAAAACAGTAAACACCAATAAAATCAGCAACGCAGTCACCTCCAGCTGCTCCAGCCACACCAGTAACCCTCGTAAACACCAGTCAAACCAGTAACCCTGAGACCTCCAGCTTTTCCAGCTGCACCAGTAACACCAGTAAACACCAGTAAACACCAGTAACACCAGCAACCCCACTCACCTCCAGCTGCTCCAGCTACACCAGTAAACACTAGTAAAACCAGTAACCCCGGTCACCTCTGGCTGCACCAGCAGCAGCAGTAACCCCTGTAAGCCCCAGTAAACACCAGTAAACACCAGTAACCCCAGTATCCTGCTCCCTGCCTGTCCCTCTGGCCGCCCCCGTCCCTCCCAGTAACCCCCAGTAACGCCCAGTAACTGCCGCCCCCGCCACCCCAGGGGACCGGGCGGGCCCCCCCCCCATATGTTTATGGGGTACCAGTTGCCATGGTAACCAAACATCTGGGCGCGGCCGCAGCTGGAAGGGGGGGGTGCAGCCAAGGGCGGCTCATAGCAACACCAGTAACACCAGTAAACCACCTCCACAGCTCTCAGTGACACCAGTAACACCAGTAATGAATCCTCAAAGTGCCCAGTAACACCAGTAACATCAGTTATGGGGGGGGCTATGTTGGGCTATGAAGGCAATGGGGGGGCTATGGGGGGCTATGGGGAGCTAGGGGGGCTATAGGGGTCTATGGGAGGCTATAGGGACTGCAAGGGCTATAGGGAGCTATGGGGGGCCATGTGGGCTATAGGGGGCTTTGGGGAGGCTACAGGGGGCTCTGGGGACTCTATGGGGCTGGAGGGGCTATAGGGGCTATGGGGGGCTATGGGGAGGCTACGGGGGGCTAGGAGGGGCTATGGGGGACTATAGGGGCTGTGTGGAGCTATAGGGACTGTGAAGGGCTATGGGGGCTCTATGGGGCTGGAGGGACTATGGGTGGGCTATGGGGGGCTATGGGGAGTTATGGGGGCTGTGGGGGTCTATGGGGTCTTTGGGGGCTATGGGAGGATATGGGGAGGCTACGGGGGGCTATGGGGGGCTATAGTGGGCTGTGGGGGCCTATAGGGGTGCTATGAGGGGCTATGGGGTCTCTATGGGGCTGAAGGGGCTAAGAGTGGTGCTATGGGGCCTATGTAGGCTTTAGGTGGGTTATGGGGGGCTATGGGGAGTTGGAGGGGCTGTGGGGGTCTATGGGAGCTATGGGGGGCTATGGGGAGGCTATGGGGAGCTATGGGGGCTGTGAGGGGCTATGGGGGGCTATAGTGGGCTGTGGGGGCCTATAGGGGGGCTATGGGGTCTCTATGGGGCTGGAGGGGCTATGGGTGGGCTGTGGGGGGCTATGTGGGCTATAGGTGGGCTATGGGGGGCTATGGGGATTTATGGGGGCTGTGGGGGTCTATGGGGTCTGTGGGGGCTATGGGGGGCTATGGGGACTACGATGGGACTATAGGGACTATGAGGGGCTACAGGGGCTCTATGGGGGGCTATGGGGTCTCTATGGGGCTGGAGGGGCTATGGGTGGGCTGTGGGGGGCTATGTGGGCTTTAGGTGGGCTATGGGGGGCTATGGGGATTTATGGGGGCTGTGGGGGTCTATGGGGTCTGTGGGGGCTATGGGGACTACGATGGGACTATAGGGACTATGAGGGGCTACAGGGGCTCTATGGGGCTGAAGGGGCTATGAGTGGTGCTATGGGGCCTATGTGGGCTTTAGGTGGGTTATGGGGGGCTATGGGGAGTTAGAGGGGCTGTGGGGGTCTATGGGAGCTATGGGGGGCTATGGGGAGGCTATGGGGGCTGTGAGGGGCTATGGGGGCTATAGTGGGCTGTGGGGGCCTATAGGGGTGCTATGAGGGGCTATGGGGTCTCTATGGGGCTGGAGGGGCTATGGGTGGGCTGTGGGGGGCTATGTGGGCTATAGGTGGGCTATGGGGGGCTATGGGGATTTATGGGGGCTGTGGGGGTCTATGGGGGCTATGGGGGGCTATGGGGACTACGATGGGACTATAGGGACTATGAGGGGCTACAGGGGCTCTATGGGGCTGAAGGGGCTATGAGTGGTGCTATGGGGCCTATGTGGGCTTTAGGTGGGTTATGGGGGGCTATGGGGAGTTAGAGGGGCTGTGGGGGTCTATGGGAGCTATGGGAGCTATGGGGAGGCTACGGGGGCTGTGAGGGGCTATGGGGGCTATAGTGGACTGTGGGGGCCTATAGGGGTGCTATGAGGGGCTATGGGGTCTCTATGGGGCTGGAGGGGCTATGGGTGGGCTGTGGGGGGCTATGGTGGGCTACAGGTGGGCTATGGGGGGCTATGGGGAGTTAGAGGGCCTGTGGGGGGTCTATGGGGTCTAAGGGGGGCTATAGGGGCTGTGTGGGGCTATAAGGACTACAGGGGCTATGGGGGCTATAGGGGGCTATGGGGGCTCTATGGGTCTGGAGGGGCTATGGGGGGCTATGGGGAGGCTGTGGGAGGCTAGGAGGGGCTGTGGGGGCTATAGGGGGCTATGGGGAACTTTAGGGGCTGTGTGGGGCTGTAAGGACTATGAGGGGCTATGGGGGCTCTATGGGGCTGCAGTGGCTATGGGTGGGCTATGGGGCCTATGTGGGCTATAGGTGGGTTATGGGGGGCTATGAGGAGTTATGGGGGCTATGGCGGGTCTATGGGAGCTATGGGGGCTCTATGGGGCTGGGTGGGCTATGGTGAGCTATAGGTGGGTTATGGGGGGCTATGGGGAGTTATGGGGACTGTGGGGGGTCTATGGGAGCTATGGGGACTCTATGGGGCTGGGTGGGCTATGGTGGGCTATAAGTGGATTATGGGGGGCTATGGGGAGTTATAGGGGCTGTGGGGGTCTATGGGGTCTGTGGGGTCTGTGGGGGCTATGGGGTGCTATGGTGGCCAGGGGGGGCTATGGGGGCTATTGGAGATTATGGGAGCTATGGGCCGGCTGTGGCAGGGCTGTGAATCTCTATGGACCAATATGGGTCTCTATGGGTCTCTATTGGTCTCTATGGGTCTCTGTTGATCTCTGTGGGTCTGTATGGTCTCTATGGGTCTTTATGGGTTCCCATGTGTCTCTTATGGTCTCTGTGGGTCTCTATGGGTCTCTATGGTCCCTATGGGTCTCTGTGGGTCTCTGTTGGTCTCTATGGGTCTCTATGAATCCTCATGGATCCCTATGGGTCTCTATGGTCTCTGTTGGTCTCTGTGGTCCCTATGGATTTCTATGGATCTCTCTGGGTCTCTGTTGCTCTCTATGGGTTGCTGTGGGGCAGCACTTTGGGGTCCGATGGAGCGGGTGGTTCTGCCAAGGAATGTTCTGGGCAGCAATCCCAGTCCCGCCCAGTGCTTCCCAGTTCCCAGTGTTCCTTGTATCCCCACCCCAGCTCCCTCTTCCCTATCCCCGTTTCCAGTCCATCCCAGTTCCCTGTCCCATCCCAGTTCCTGGTGCCTCCAACCCAGTTCCCAATGGCCCCATCCCAGGCCCTCCAATTCCCCATCCCAGCTCCCAGTGTCCCAGATGTTCCCAGTGACCCCTTCCCAGTTCCCAGTCCCTCCCAGTTAATCCTAGTGTCCTGATCCCAGTTCCCAGTTTCCCCATCCAGTTCCCAGTGTTCCCAGTGCCACCATCCCAGTCCCTCCCAGTGGCCCCATCCCAATGTCCAGTGTCCCCATCCCAGCTTCCAGTTTCCACATCCCAGTTTCCAGTCCCTTCTAGGACCTTGAGAAACCGACCAGAGCTCCCTGGAACCCCTTTAGAGCCTTCAAGGACCAGTCTAGGAGCCTGAGGAACCCTCTAGAGCCTCCTGGAACCCCTTTAGGGCCTTCTAGGACACCCAGGAACCCTCTAGAACCCTGATGGGACCCCTTTAGGGCATTCTAGGACTACTATAGGACCCCCAGGAACCCTCTAGAGTCCCCTTGGGCCCTTTTAAGACCTTCTAGGACCCCTTGAACCCCTGTAAAGCCTCTTTGGACCCTTTAGGCTCCTCTAGGGCACCCCTAGAACCCCCAGGAACCATCTAGAGCCTATTTAGCGCCATCTAGAACCCTTCTAAAACACCCAGAACCCCTCTAGATCCCACTGTGACCCCTTTAGGGCCTTCTAGGACCCTTCTAGGACCCCGAGGAACCCTCAGCAAGTCATAAAGCTGCAGACTCAGAACTCATCACACCACCTGAAGTTGTCCAAGCAGCATCAACAGTCAAGGGGAACCAAAACCAAGTGGGTGAGGAGGGAGATGCTACGCAGAACTTATCCAGCCAACCTGAATTTTGCAAAATTCTTCAGTCACGTTGCAGAATTTGCATCCAACCACATAAGAACCAAAAAAAATACCCTTTGGAATTAATTATGATTAGCAGAAATTAGGATGCTTTTCCTCTTTGACATGCCTGCCAGGCTAAGATGAAAGATTGCTGGCCCTTCCATTTCTGTACCGCGTTTTATGTTCCCCTTTCAGTAATGAGCTATAATTTGCAGAACTCTAAGTTACTGGCTTTTTTTCAGACCTAGATAGCTATGAGTGACCCATAGATTATGTGTTCAGGATTGACTTTCATCTATTGAAACTAGACACATGCTTATCTTTTAAATGAAACAGGCTATTTGGTTTTCATGGATACTTTATCACAAGCTTAGGGATCAGGAAAGGCTGGACTGCTGGGCTGAGACCAATGGGATGAGGTTTAACAAGGCCAGATTCCGGGTTCTGCACTTGGGGCACAACAACCCTGAGCAGCTACAGACTAGGAGAAGTCTGTTTAGAAAGCTGCCTGGAGGAGAAAGGACCTGGGGGTGTTGATTGACAGCGACTGAACATGAGCCAGCAGGGGCCCAGGTGGCCAAGAAGGCCAATGGCATCTTGGCTTGGATCAGAAACTGCGTGGCCAGCGGGTCCAGGGAGGTTATTCTCCCTCTGCACTCGGCACTGGGGAGACAGCTCCTTGAATCCTGTGTTCAGTTCTGGGCCCCTCACTACAAGAAGGATGTTGAGGCTCTGGAGCGAGTCCAGAGAAGAGCAACGAAGCTGGTGAAGGGGCTGGAGAACAAGAGGAGTGGCTGAGAGAGCTGGAGGTGTTTAGCTTGGAGAAGAGGAGGCTGAGGGGAGACCTCATTGCTCTCTACAACTATGTGAGAGGAGGTTGTGGAGAGGAGGGAGCTGGGCTCTTCTCCCAAGGGACAGGGGACAGGACGAGAGGAAATGGCCTCAAGCTTCACCAGGGGAGGTTTAGGCTGGACATTAGCTAAAAATATTTCACAGAAAGGATCATTGGGCACTGGCAGAGGCTGCCTAGGAAGGGTGGTTGAGTCACCTTCCCTGGAGGTGTTTAAGGGATGGGTGGACGAGGTGCTGAGGGGCATGGGTTAGTTTTTGATGGGAATGGTTGGACTCAATGATCCGGTGGGTCTTTTCCAACGTGGTGATTCTGTGATTCTATGATTCTATGATTCTATGACCTGGCTGGTAGAGACGATGCCCAAGGCAGGGCCATGAGGTCAATATTGCCTTTGACACTGACCTTCACCCTGTGGGTCTGAGCTCTGGGGAGCTGTCAGGCAGATGAGATGTCCCTGCAAAAAGCCAACCCAGGATCTCTGCTGGCCTCTTCCATGCCCCATGGAGGAGGAACTGAGGGAAAGGGCCATGTTCAGACAGGAGAAGAGAAAGTCTCAGGAGCCTCTGAGCAGCCTGCAGTCCCTATGGGAAGGTTTTCAGGAAGATGGAGACAATCTTCTCACTCTGGCACGTGGCAGGAGGATAACAGATAATTGACAGATGTTCAAACAAGGAAGATTCTTTTTGGAGCTGATGATCCAATGGGTCTTTTCCAATCTGGTGATTCTACGATTCTGTGATTCAGGCTGAAGATATGAAAAGCCATTTCCACAATGAGGGCATCAAAGCATTACAACAGTTTCCTTCAGTAAGGGAAGATGAGGTTTGTGATCAGATGAGGAATCTGAACTTATATAAGCCTATGGGAGCTGATGAGAAGCATCCCGGGCTCCTGAAGGTATTGGCTGATGTGGTTGCCAAGCCATTCTCAATACAGCCCGTGTTAAGCTTCATGGAGGACACGGAGTTGATTTGAGACAGCCAGGACGGCTTCACCAAGGGCAAGTCCTGCCTGACCAACCCCATGGCTTTCTACACCAGAGTGACCACATCAGTGGATAGCAGAAGAGCTCCTGGTGTCATCTCTCAGGCCTTTGACACAGTCCCCACAACATCATTCTCTCTAAATGGAAGACGTCACCAATGAGCTCCACTTTGGAGCTCAAACCCTCCTTTTCAGGGACAAAAGCCTTATTTGTAGGATTCAGTCCACATCTTGAAGGGTCCAAATCCTCCTTTGTGTTCTCTTCCTCCTTTAGTTTGGCTGAACTGAAGGGGGGGTCACACCAGTGATGCTTATATTTTATTATTTATTTTATATATTATTATTATCCTTTCAAAGTATTCAATGCTGAGTACACAGCCATGGTACCCACCAGAAATTCAGTTTCATCTTCAGCCAGCTTGATTTTAACCAGAGAATATTCCTCCGTTCTCCTTGAGTCCTGTTCTACTGAGAACAGGGAATTCGAAAGGGCAATGTAATTCTAAAGAGGGCATTTCTGCTTCCCTCCTTTTTATGTTAAGCACACTGATTTTCTTCTGACTGTACTTGGATTTTCTCTGGTAAGGGGCTCCATCTTTGGCCACTTCCCCTGTATCCTCTTTTTCCACAAGTGTTCCTTTCACACACAATAACTTCCCCCAGTCTCGTGCCTCAGCTACTTGTAAAACAATAGAGCCCCTGGTGGTTGTAAAACTCCTTCATGAATAATCAAACAACACTTGCATAATTGCCCCCATGCCTTTCCCATCAGAGCCTTGTGTTTCAATCATTCTCTCAAAAGCTCTGGATTGCTGCTATCATTCAACCTGGTTATTCTATGATTCTATGATTCTATGATTCTGTTTCCATCTGCTGACTTCCAATTGTTCAAATCAGTAATAGAAATAGGAAATAGAGACTTTATAATCACCAATTGTGCATTTCCCACAGCCTAACATAGGGGAATTGGTATAACTTCCCCTATTTCCCTCTCATTCGCCCCGATATTGGACTGAATCCTTCTGCTCCCATTAAAAATCTACCACCCCAAGCACCATTTTCTTTCATTTACTTTCATCTTCTCCAAGACAGCATCCCGGAGTGATTAATAAACCAGTTTTGTCCTTGGGTTCACTGTCTTTTTGTCATTCGTAAACTTGCAAACAACTTAAAATAAACAGAAACCACTTAAAATAAACAAAACCAAACCATCTAAAATTTTCAAGGGACAACTTTTTCTCTCTACAACTACCTAAAAGGAGGTTGCAGAGAGGTGGGTGCTGGTCTCTTCTCCCAAGTGAGAGGCAATAGGACAAGAGGAAATGGCCTTTAACTGCATCGGGAGAAATTTAGACTGGACATTACAGAAATTTCTTCACGGAAAGGGTTCTCGAGCACTAGCAGAGGCTGCCCAGGTTGATGGTTGAGTCCCCATCCCTGGAGGGGTTTAAAAGATGGGTAGATGAAGTGCTTGGGGACATGATTTAGTAGTGGACAGGTACGGTTGGAGCTGATGATCTCAAAGGTCTTTTCCAACCTAAGGATTCTGTGATCTCTACCCAATACTACAAGCAGAACATTTTTTTTCAATGTCTTTCCCCTATCTTTTTCCAAAGTTAAAATGAGGAGATTACCAGGCACTATATTTATGTCACATTCTTTTTGCTGCTCTGGGTAATTCTACAACATTTAAAGCATAACCAAATACATCATTTCATCCCATTTTTGTTCTCTTCTTAGAAAAAGCGTTAATTGCAACGAAGCATTATAATTCAATGACCCATTAGCAGGCCGTGTTCTCCTTCTGATTTATACTACGGCCACCATTGATTACAGTATTTAATTAAATTTTCTTTAGTTGTTTCCAATGCATTGAATACACCACAGAGGGTATTTCTAAACAACACAAACATCTCCTTGCAATGATCCTCCATGCATATTAAAACAGGCAATTGCTGACAGATCACAAGCCAAGGGGAACAAATTGCAGTCTCAAGATCTTAAACAGAACAAATCAGCAAAGCCAGTTTACACAAAACAGGTCAGCAAGCCATTCCAAAGTAATTTTTCCAAATTTAAACCAATTAGGACTCTAACTCTTCACACAGACAATCACAGTCACCAATCACACAGATAGTTACATGCAGACAATGACAAGTCACAAACAAACCAAACGCGAAAAACTGCAGTTCTGTACCAAACTGGGGACTTCAACCTCAAACCAAACTACCAAATACCAAAATGCAGGTTATCAAATCTACCAAAATTGGGGACTCTTAACACCAAGCCCAAATTAGGCACCTTTCAAGCCCAGCCCTGCAGGGCTTTCACCTCTGACTGACAAGCAGGCAGCCAAACCAAAATCCTAAAATTTTAATTCTTCCCAGTGGAATCCTTGCTCCTAAGATGTGATCTGAGGGGGTGGAGGTTCAAGAAGCTCCCAGCTGCCAGCTGGAACATCCTCGACCCCCACAGATCTGAAATCCTGAAAGCAAGTCCCATGTGGGTTGCCAAAATGATGCTGAAAATCCTGGCAAATCAACTTCTGTAAGACTCGGTTTGGGGGTTCAGAAATCAAGCACCATTTATCAGGCCTGGGAAACATGAGGCAGTGATCTCCATCAATCACGTGCAGTGAGACAATAACTAGTGACAGAATAGATTTCCAACTTACACGTATATATATCAATTTTCCCAGAAATCTTATGCATATTCTATTATTTTCAAGGACAAATTTGAATATTGTTATGAAATTTGACAACAGTCAAAACAATTGCTCATTTGAAGCTTTGGCTCCAGCTCTTTCCAAGGACAAATTTGAATATTGTTATGAATTGGAGGAGGCACCTGGAGGTCTGGGTTCCCCTGAAGGGGTGGGGGCACCCTGGGTTCCTTGGAGGGGGCACCTGGAGATCTAGGTCTACCTGAAGGGGTGGGGGCACCTGGAGATCTGGGTCCCCCTGAAGAGGTGGGAGCACCCTGGGTTCCTTGGAGGGGACACCTGGAGATCTGGGTCCCCCTGAAGGGGTGAGGGCACCCTGGGTTCCTTGGAGGGGGCACTTGGAAATCTGGGTCCTTCTGATGGTTTGGGGGCACCTGGAGATCTGGGTCCCCCTGAAGGTCTGGGGGCTCTCTGGGTTCCTTGGGAGGACACCTGGACCCTGGGTCTCTTAGGGGGGACCCCTGGGGACATTTGGGATGCGGGTCCCCTCCCCCTACCCAAGAGGGGATGGAGGAGGGGGGGAATTTGGCACGTGCGGGCACGAGGACCCCCCCATCCCCCATCTCCGGCCTTTTTGGCACCTCCAGGATCCGGGGAGGGGGAGGGAGGTGACAACAGCCCTGGGAGAATCCAGGTGACCGGATTCCCAGGGTCGCCCCCTCCCCCCACTGTCCCCATTCCCACAGGGAATCCAGGTGGCCCCTTCCCCCTTCCCAGTGCTGGACACGTGGCGGGGAACTCAAGGGGTCTCAGGGTTTTAAGGGGGGACCCAGGCATCGGAGCCGGACCCCCCCCCAAGTTCTCCCCACAATTCTCCCAGTGCTCTCAGGAGCTCTCCCGGTGCCTTCAGTGCTCCCAGTGTCCCCCCAAAACTCCCTTTGACTCCATCAGTGCCCCCTGTGTCCCCCCAAAACTCCCTTTGACTCCCCTAGTGCTCCCAGTCCCTCCCAGTACCCTCAGACCCCCGACTGCTCCCACTCCCCACCAGTTCTCCCAGTAACCCCAGTGCTCCCATTCCCCCTCAGTGCACTCAGTCTCCCCCCAGTGCTACCAGCACTCCCAGACCCCTGTCTTTCCCCAGTACACCCCCCTCTTCCCTCAGCCCCTGCTGAGCCCCCTCAGTGACTCTCAGGGTCCCTAGAGACCCCCCAGTACCCCCAGTGCTCCCACTGCCCCTCAGGGTCTCCAGAGCTCCCCAGTATCCCCAGGGCTCCCACTACCCCGCAGGGTCCTCAGAGACCCCGCCACCCCCAAGCTCCCAGTACCCCCAGTGCTCCCACTGCTCCTCAGGTTCCCCAGAGATCCCCAGTACCCCCAGTGTTCCCACTGCCTCCCAGGGTCCTCAGAGACACCCCCCCCCCCAGAGCCCCCAGTACCCCCAGTGCTCCCACTGCTCCTCAGGGTCCCCAGAGCCCCCAGTACCCCCAGTGCTCCCACTGCCCCTCAGGGTCCCCAGAGACGTCCCAGAGCCCCCAGTTCCCCCAGTACTCCCACTACCCCTCAGGGTCCCCAGAGACCCCCCCCCGAGCCCCCAGTGCTTCCACTGCCCCTCAGGGTCCCCAGAGATCCCCCCCTTCCTGAGCCCCCAGTACCCCCAGGGCTCACACTGCCTTCCAGTGCTACCACTACTCCCAGTATCCCCCTTGTAACCCCCCTCTAGGCCCCCTCCCCGCTCTCACACCTCCCCAGTCCCTCCCCCTTCCCCTCACCCGGGGCGGGACCCCCCATCCCATAAAAAGGCCCCGCTGGGACCCCAGACCCAGCCCCGAACCATGAGCAGCGTGACGGAACCCCACGGCGACAGGAAGGTAATGGGGTGCCCCCCCATCCCAGTTCAGTCCCCCCCATCTGCCCAGTTCAGCCCCCCTTCCCAGTTCACCCCCCCATTTGCCTAGTTCAGTCCCTCCCCATTTTTCCAGTTCAGTTCCCCATCCCAGTTCTGTTTCCCCCCCACTTCCCAGTTCTGTCCCCCGCCACTGCCCAGTTCATTTCCCCTTCATCCCAGTTCATTTTCCCCCCCCAGCCCAGTTCCATTGCCCACCCAGCCCGGGTCAGTTCCCCTCCATCCCAGTTCAATCCCCCCCATTTGCCCAGTTCAGCCCCCCATTTGCCCACTTAAGTTCCCCCCCAGTCCAGTTCAGTACCCCTAATCCCTGTTCATTCTACCCCCCCCACTTCCCAGTTCTGTTCCCCACCATCCCAGTTCAATTCCCCCCACTGCCCAGTTCAGTTCTTCTCATCCCAGCTCCGTTCCCCCCCTTCCCAGTTCAGTTCCCCCCTCAGCTCAATTCAGTTTCCCCTAATCCCAGTTCAGTGTCCCTCAATCCCAGTTCAGTTTTCCCCGATCCCAGTTAATTTCCCCTCCCATCTCAGTTCATCCCCCATCATCTGCCCAGTTCAGTCCCCCCCCACTTCCTAGTTCAGTTCCCCCCCTGAGCCCAGTTCAGTCCCCACCCTAGACCAGTTCAGTTTCCCCTCCCAGCACAGTTCAATTCCCCCCTCAACCCAGTTCAGTTCCCCTCCCATCCCAGTTCAGTCCCTCCCCACTGTCCACTTCAGTTCCACCCCCCAAGTTCAGCTCCTCCTCCCCCCATCCCAGTTTGATCTGGTTTGATATTGGCCTGGTTTGGACCTTATTGCTCCAATTCATCCCAGTTTGTCCCAGTTCAGCCCAATTATTATTTGGCCCCATTCATCCTGTTTTGTGAATTTGACTGGTCTGGCCCCTTTTGACTCAATTCAGCATCTTTATGTTTGTCCCAGTTCAGCCCAGTTTGGACTTTGACTGATTTGGCCTCTTTTGCCCTGGCTCCATCCAATGTAGTTTTGGCCTGATTTGACCCAGTATCACCCAGTTTGTCCCAGTTCAGCTCAAATTGGCTCCGATGGCTCAGACTGGCCTGATTTGACCCAGTATCATCCAGTTTGACCCCGTACCACCAAGTCTGACCCAGTTTCACCCAGTTTGTCCCAGTTAGGCTCAAATTGGCCCTGTTGGCTCAGATTGGCCTGATTTGACCCAGTTTCACCCAGTTTCATCCTGTATCACCCAGTCTGACCCCGTTCAGCTCAAATTGGCCCTGTTGGCTCAGATTGGCCTGATTTGACCCAGTATCACCCAGTTTGTCCCAGTTCAGCTCAAATCAACCCTGTTGGCTCAGGTTGGCCTGATTTGACCCAGTATCACCCAGTTTGTCCCAGTTCAGCTCAGATTGGCCTGATTTGACCCAGTATCACCCAATTTGACCCAGTATCACCCAGGTTGACCCAGTTCAGCTCAAATTGGCCCTGTTGGCTCAGATTGGCATGATTTGACCCAGTATCACTCAGTTTGACCCAGTTCAGCTCAGATTGGCCTGATTTGACCCAGTATCACCCAGTTTGACCCAGTTTCACCCAATTTGACCCAGTATCACCCAGTTTGACCCAGTATCACCCAGTTTCACCCAATTTGACCCAGTATCACCCAGGTTGACCCAGTTCAGCCCAGTTAGGGTCACCTTGTCCCAATTTCACCCAGTTTGGCTCATATTGACCTGGATCAGGCCAGTTGAGCCATATCCCACCTGAGTTTGCTCCCAATCCAGTCAACCCCAGGCCAGTTTGGTCTAGTTTGGCCCCAACTCCATCCACCCAAGCCTCAGTCAGATCTCAGCTCCACCCGGCCAATCCCAGTTTGACTCCAGCTCAACCCAATTCATCCCAGTTTGAACCCAACCAGTCCCACTTTAGTCCTCGCCGAACCCACCCAATCCCCTTTTTGGCCCCAGTTTGGCCCTTGGTGGCCTGGCCAGGTTTGGTCCCAGGTTGGACCTCAATTTCCCTCTGCCCTTCCCTCCCCATCCTGGCAGCTCCTGAAGCCACTCCTGGAGAAGCGACGTCGCGACCGGATGAACCGGAGCCTTGACCGGCTCCGGCTGCTGCTGCTGGCGGCAACTTGTGATGAGGTGAGGCTCTGTTGTGCCTCTCATGGCTCTATCGTGCCTATCGCGGCTCTATCATAGAATCAAAGAATCACCAGGTTGGAAAAGACCCACAGGATCATCGAGTCCAACCATTCCCATCAATCACTAACCCATGTCCCTCAGCACTTCGTCCACCCGTCCCTTAAACACCTCCAGGGAAGGTGACTCAACCCCCTCCCTGGGCAGCCTGTTCCCATGCCCAATCACCCTTTCCGTGAAATATTTTTTCCTAATGTCCAGCCTAAACCTCCCCTGGTGGAGCTTGAGGTCATTCCCTCTCGTCCTGTCCCCTGTCCCTTGGGAGAAGAGCCCAGCTCCCTCCTCTCCACAACCTCCTTTCAGGTAGTTGGAGAGAGCAATGAGATCTCCCCTGAGCCTCCTCTTCTTCAGGCTAAACAACCCCAGATCTGTCCCAACTCTGAGTTTGATGGCATCTCCTCATAGCTCTCCTGTGACTCTCACGATTCTACTCTCAACTACTCTCTGAGGGCTCTGCTGTGTCCCAGCATGTGGCTCTGTTGTGATACCATCACAACTGTCACAGTCGGGGCTCTATCTTGACTATTGCAGCTCTGTCACAGCCTCTCTGGTGACCTTCAGGGCTCTGTCAGGCTCTATCAAGGCTCTATTGTTGCACTATCATTATTATTTCAACTATTGTGACAGTTCTGGGTGGAAGCGTGGATCTGCTAGAGGGTCGGGAGGCTCCAAAGGGATCTGAACAGGCTGGATCCATGGGCTGAGACCAATAGTATGAGGTTTAACAAGGCCAAATGCCAGGTCCTGCACTTGGGGCACAACAACCCTGGGCAGCTACAGACTAGGAGAAGTCTGTCTAGAAAGCTGCCTGGAGGAGAGGGACCTGGGGGTGTTGGTTGACAGCGACTGAACATGAGCCAGCAGTGTGCCCAGGTGGCCAAGAAGGCCAATGGCATCTTGGCTTGTATCAGAAACTGCGTGGCCAGCGGGTCCAGGGAGGTTCTTCTCCCTCTGGACTCGGCACTGGTGAGACTGCATCTTGAATCCTGTGTTCAGTTCTGGGCCCCTCACCACAAGAAGGATGTTGAGGCTCTGGAGCGAGTCCAGAGAAGAGCAACGAAGCTGGTGAGGGGGCTGGAGAACAAGAGGAGTGGCTGAGAGAGCTGGAGGTGTTTATCCTGGCAAAGAGGAGTCTGAGGGGAGACCTCATTGCTCTCTACAACTATGTGAGAGGAGGTTGTGGAGAGGAGGGAGCTGGCCTCTTCTCCTAAGTGACAGGGGACAGGACAAGAGGGAACGGCCTCAAGCTCCACCAGGGGAGGTTCAGGCTGGGCATTAGGAAAAAAAATTTTCATGGAAAGGGTGATTGGTCCCTGTCCGAGTCTGCCCAGGGAGGTGGTTGGTTCACCTTCCCTGTAGGGGTTTAAGGGACAGGTGAAGGAGGTGCTGAGGGACATGGGTTAGTGATTGATGGAAATGGTCAGATTTGGTGATCCGCTGGGTCTTTTCCAACCTGGTGATTCTATGATCGTGACTCTGTCATGATGCTTGGGGTTCTTTCAGGGTTCTGTCATGATTGTCACTTCATTCCTCCCTACTATCGCCTGGCACCACAGCTGCAGCAGCTTTGTCCTGGTGCCTCCTGCCACTGAGGGCGCTGCTGGGGGGTGAATCCACCGTGACACTATCACGATGATGCTGGGACACTGTTGGGGACGTTCTCGGGGCTCTGTCAGGGGATGCTATCATGATACAATTGGGTCACTCTTGGGACACCATCAGGGTGCTCTTGGGACATTGCTGGGACCTTCTTGGGGTCCTGGGGGGCCACCGTCAGGACACTCGGGGCTCTGTTTGGACACTATCATGATGCTCTTGATTCACTCTTGGGACACTCTGGGGGTGTTGTTGGGACACGATTGAGACCCACCTGGGATTCCAGGTGGCTCTGTCGTGACACTATGTCCCCCCCCCAAGCCTGCTCCCATCTCTCTAGGGGCACTGTCAGAGCCCAATGATGGTCCTATTGTGAAGCTGCAGCTGCCCCCCTCCCTGCCCCACTCCCTGTCGTGATCTGTGTGACATGTGTGTGTCCCCTCTCTCCCCCACCCTCTCTCCGGCTCCCCCAGCGCCTGCGGAGCCCCAAGGTGGAGAAAGCCGAAATCCTGCGGAAAGCGGTGCAGTTCCTGCGGATGCAGCCCCTCTCAGGTCTGCCCTCAGCTGCCCCCGACCCCCAGGACCCCCGCCCCATGGCACCCCCAGGCTGTGGGGTGTGGGGCAGGGGGTGGTGGAGGTGGTCACCCCATTTCTCTTTGGCACAGACCCTGCGGCGACGGAGGAGCTGCTCCTGCGGCGCTACTGGAGCGGCTACTGCGAGTGCCTGGCCCGTGCTGCCCACTTCCTGCAGGCCATCCCAGCAGAGCCCCCCTCTCCTGCTCCAGGGCCCACGGCCAGATGCCCCCCACCACTCGCTGTCAACCCCACCAACACCTCCGGGTGCCCCGGCTGTCACCATGGACTCCCCACAGGCCCCAGTTGCCCCCGTGATGGCCCCAGTTGCCCCTGTGATGGCCCCAGTTGCTCCCATGACAGCTCTGGTTTCCTCTGTGATAGCCCCAGTTGCCCCCATGACCACCCTAGTTGCCCCACTGACAGCCCCAGTTGCCCCCGTGACCACCCTTATTTCCTCTGTGATGGCCCCAGTCGCCCCCGTGACCACCCCAGTTGTCCCACTGATGGCCCCAGTTGCCCCAGTTACAACAGACCTGGCCTCAGACCCAGTTGGGGACCCAGCCTTGTGCCCTGGCATGGCCACCATGGTGGCCCTGTTGGTGGCCCCAGTGGCCATGAGGACTCACAGCGGCTCTGGGCCAAGGAGGAAGCTGAGGGGCTACCGGGGCCACCTTGCCGTATCTGGAGACCCTGGCCCTGAGGAGCAGACTCGAGGGCACCCAGGGGCGAGGGTGGTGGGGTGCCTCTCCCAGTTGGTCACTGGGAGGATGCAGGGGGTCGGATACGCTGGGAGAAAGGCGGGGGTTTTAGCTGCTATACTGGGAGGAAGATCCCTTTGATGTACTGGGAGGCCTGGAGTAAACTGGTAAGCTGGGAGGAAGGTGGGGTTTTAACTAGTATACTGGGAGAAAGGTGGTTATTTGCTTGTATACTGGGAAGATGGTTTGGGTTTTTTTAACTGGTATACTGGGAAGACAGTGATTCTTAACTGGTATATTGGGAGGAAGACTGATATTTTCCCTGGTTTAGTGGGACAATGTTTTTTTTTAAACTAGTATACTGGGAGAAAGATCACTTTTTCACCAGTGTACTGGGAGAAGAGCTTTTTCAACTGGTGTGCTGGGAGGACTGAGCTTTGTTACTGGCATACTTGTAGGCTGTGAGAGTTTTAACTGGTATACTGGGAGGGAGGCACTGCTGTATGGAGAGGACAAGGCTCTCTTACTGGTTTAGGATGGGAGTCTTTCCTGGGAACGCTGGGAGGACAGGGCTTTCTGTTTCACTGGCACCCCAGAAACATCTTTTGTAATGGGGATACTGGGAAGACTGGTGATTTTAACTGGTTTCTGCCCCAAACCCAGGTCCTTGGGGACCCTCCTCCATCCTCCCTAGGGGGAGGGAATAAATTCCTGGCCTGGGAGAAGCAGGAATAGCTCTGAGTGGGATCGGATGGAGGGGCTGCAGCTCCTGGTTTTGGGGTGAAGGGGTTGGGGCTTGGGCTCCGTTAATGCTTTGTTCCTGGTACGGGTGGAGCTTTGGCATCCCAGATCCCAAAATGGGGGAGGCAGTTAAAAAGAGAGTAGGAAAAGGGATATGGGAGGGAAATGTTCAGGGCTTTTTCATTTTAAACTCTTTTTCCCCTATTACTGCACCCAATTCGTGTCCCATTGCCCCTTTTTTTCCCCTGTATTTCTGGGGGGGAAAACCCCTGATAATTCAAATACAGAATGTGTTGAATCTTGATCTGGTCCAGCTCCTTCCAGCATTGCCGGGAACACAAGGGCTACAAAGGGGAAGACACAGCCCCAGGGTGGCGTTCAGCTCATTTACCCAGTTCAACCCAGTTTGCCCCAGTTTGACCTAGTTTAGCCCAATTCAGCTTGTAATGACCTGGTTCAACCCAGTTCAGGTCATATTGACCTGGTTTGAATTAGTTAAGCCTGATTCGGCTCCTATTGTCCAGTTTGGCCCATTTTCACCCAGTTGAGGCTGGTTCAGCTCATACTGGCCTGGTTCCACCAAGTTAGTTTGACATATTTGGGCTCATATTGACCTGGTTTGACCCAGTTTCACAGAGTGTGACTCAGTTTGATCTGCTTCAGCTGAGATTGGCCTGGTTTGACTCAGTTTGGCCCAACTTGACCGAGTTTAGCCCAGTATGACCCAGTTCCTCATCCTCTTCCCTTGTCCCAGTTGCTCACCCTGAACAGGGAGCCAAGATCTCACCTCAAGACCTGACTCAATCCACTCATGCAGAAATCTCACCAATAGCTCTATTGCTCACCAGAAACTAGAAATCTCACCTGGAGATGTTCAAGGCCAGGTTGGATGGGGCTTGGAGCAATGGGTGGAAATGGATGGGCTTTAAGGTCCCTTCCAACCCAAACCATTCCCTGATTCTGTGATTAATCCCAAAGGTTCATGAGGTAGCAGTGATGTCACTGGGTCCTGGTCCCAGGGAGAAGTGGGGACCATGGGGCAGCACTGTTCTACCTGTTACACCCAGGTCTGGGTTGGGATCAGGGTGTCCAAGTGCCTGGGGGATTGGTTTATGGTCTGGTGGGTGAGTACCCTCAATGCTTGGATCCAAGGGAGCAGTGGAGTCTGTGGGGCATCCTGGATTTACTGGAAATGGCGATGAGTCTGTGAGGGAGAGCTGGCCTACTCTGAGACATCTGGGTCTTGGGGAGCTGCGCTGAGCATGGGTTAGGGGCCAGGAATGCAAGATACCCATGGAGCAGTGAAGTGTATGGGAAAGAGATGCATGGGTTATCAGGAAGAAATGGGTATTGCCACTTCTCCTTGTGAAACCTTCCTGTTGGCCAAATCCCAGAGACCCTGAAGGTTCATAGAATCACCAGGTTGGAAAAGACCCACTGGATCATTGAGTCCAACCACTCCCATCAATCACTAAACCATGTCCCTCAGCACCTCGTCCACCAGTCCCTTAAACACCTACAGGGAAGGTGAATCAACCACCTCCCTGGGAAGCCTCTGCCAGTATCCCATGACCCTTTATGTGAAAAATTCTTTCCTAATGTCCAGCCTGAACCTCCCTTGGAGGAGCTTGAGACCATTTACTCTCGTCCTGTCCCCTGTCACTTGGGAGACGAGCCCAGCTCCCTCCTCTCCACAACCTCCTTTCAGGTAGTTCAAGAGAGCAATGAGGTCTCCCCTCAGCCTCCTCTTCTCCAGGCTAAACACCTCCAGCTCTCTCAACAAGCTCCTCTTGTTCTCCAGCCCCTTCACCAGCTTCGTTGCTCTTCTCTGGCCTCGTTCCAGAGTCTCAACATCCTTCTTGTGGTGAGGAGCCCAGAACTGACCCCAGGATTTGAGATGCGGTCTCACCAGTGCCGAGTCCAGAGGGAGAATAACCTCCCTGGACCTGCTGGCTACATTGTTTCTGAACCAAGCCAAGATGCACCACTGAGTACAGAAATGACACCACCAGATCCAAGGATGAGGAGGAGGTGGATGGAGGCTTCAAGTAGGCAAACAGGCAAGCGCATATAAACAGGGAGACCACGGCCAGGTGTGGGAGGCAGGTGGAGAAGGCTTTGTACTGTCCCTGCTCCGAGGGGATCCTCAGCACAGCCCTAAAGGTCTGCATATAGGACACCACAATGAAAAGAAAACAGCTGAAAAGTAAACAGGCACTAAGCACAAGAAGTCCAACTTCCCTGAGGTAGGAGTTAGAGCAGGAGAGCTTGAAGATCTGTGGGATTTCACAAAAGAACTGGTCCACAGCTTTGCCCTGGCAGAGGGGCAGGGAAAATGTATTGGCCATGCGCATCAGAGCAGTGAGAAATTCAACGACACAGGCAGCTGCTGCCATATGGACACAAGCTCTGGTGCCCAGGAGGGTCCCGTAGTGCAGGGGTTTGCAGATGGCATCGTACCGCTCGTAGGACATGATGGTGAGGAGCGAATACTCTGTGCCAAAGAAGAACACTATAAAGAAGACCTGGGCAGCACATCCTGAGAAGGAGATGGCCCTGGTGTCCCAGAGGGAGTTGGCCATGGATTTGGGATCAGTGATGGAGATGCAGCCCAGGTCGAGAAGGGAGAGATTGAGGAGGAAGAAGTACATGGGGGGTGTGGAGGTGGTTGTCACAAGTGATGGTGGTGATGATGAGGCCATTTCCCAGGAGGGCAGCCGGGTAGATGACCAGGAAGAACCAGAAATGCAAGAGCTGCAGCTCCTGTGTGTCTACGAATGCCAGGAGGAGGAACTGGGTGATGGAGCTGCTGTTTGACATCTGCTGCCTCTGGATGCAAAGCTCTGAACACAGACTCTGCATGCTGGCTGCCGAGGAGTCAGACCTGCTCTGCAGCAGTGGGGTCATGGAGTGGTGTGGGCAGCCCTGGTGTCTAATTCTCTCAGACAACACTGCTCCTAAAGCAAAAGGATCAGCAGCACCCACGCTTCTAACTCATAGTCATAGAATCATAGAATAACCAGGTTGGAAAAGACCCACAGGATCGAGTCCAACCATTCCCATCAATCACTAAACCACGTCCCTCAGCACCTCGTCCACCTGTCCCTTAAACCCCTCCAGGGAAGGTGCCCCAACTCCCTCCCTGGGCAGCCTCTGCCAGTGCCCAATGACCCTTCCTGTGAAAAATTTTTTCCTAATGTCCAGCCTGAACCTCCCCTGGAGGAGCTTGAGACCATTTACTCTCGTCCTGTCCCCTGTCACTTGGGAGAAGAGCCCAGCACCCTCCTCTCTACAACCTCCTCTCACATAGTTGGAGAGAGCAATGAGGTCTCCCCTCAGCCTCCTCTTCTCCAGGCTAAACACCCCCAGCTGTCTCAGCTGTTCCTTGTAAGGCTTGTTCTCCAGCCCCCTCACCAGCTACATTACTCTTCTCTGGACATTCAGATGGATAGAGACAGGATGGACACAAAGTTAGTTGAGGAACACAATAAGTAGAAGGTATAGGGAGCAGAGATCTCTAAGCCCTAGAGATTACATTTTTTAGGGTAAATAGTACTTTTCAACTTGTGTCTCAACCTCATTGTTACCTCATCAGCTACAGAGAGAATAGAACAACAGACACCTGAACGGCACTTACATCTGACCACCAAATTGACCCAAGAAAAACTGATGAACCCATCTCCCTTTCCCCAAACCATTAAAGCCCTTTTCCACCCCTGAAGTATCAGAGAAGGAACCCTGCTCCTTCCTGACAGGACCTGCCCTATATTTTAACCCCTCTGAGCCTTCTGTGTTGCTGTTCCTTGGGAGCTGTGCTCCTGAGCCCTTCCCAAGGTTCCCCTGGCCCCTTCTATCTTCCACCAGCCCACAGACTGAACTTCCTACCCTAGGCTGGCAAACTTAATTCCAGATTATTATCATCCACGAGGTGCCTGTTACAAACTGCAGAGCCCCTAGGGCCAATACATCATCCCACACAGAATGAGGAACAAAACCAAATCATCCCGTAACCAGAAACTCTAGGCAAAGCACCAAGAAAAATAACCAAAGAAGGAAATCAAACTGTTAAAACATTGTGCCCCCTCCAACACCCAATCAAAAATTACTGACAAAAAACCCCCCATAGTTACAGCTGTATGTGCTGCTTAGCCTGGATTCTTGCAAAACTCATTTCTCCAACAGATGCCTCTGCTTCTTTAGAAGACAAACCAAACAAACAAACAAAGAAAAACCTTAAAAATCTTACCAAACTAGCTTAATCTGCTCAAAAGCTATAATGAATTGAAACAGCAGCAAAGCTGGAAAACCAGAAACCTCAAGGAAAACCGGAACCTAAATGACCTCCTGAGGCAAGGCCTGTGGCTTATATACCCCCTGGGCCTTCCCACCCACCACCTCTGAGTGGGGTGTGATGAACCCCCTCACAGGTATAAACAGCACCTGGGGAGCAGCTGTGTTCTATAACTCCGCCTTACATTCTCAGCTAGAACAACACTATTACATTCCTGAGAGCATCCTTACAAGAAATAACAGTATGTGCGCTTTCACTTCAATGCTGCTTGTTGTGACAGTGATGGGACCAGGTAGCGAACATTTTAGAGCTGGACTTTTTGGTTCCTTTCATTTATCATACTGCTGCAATTTTTGTCCCCTGGTATCCCTATACCCCTACTCTTTTGTTTTTCTGTGCTCTTTTCTCTCTCTTTTTTTTCCCAGTCTTCAGCATCTGTTCTCTGCCCATATTTTTTTTTCCTTTTTCATCTTTGTCCCAATCTGCTTTCCTTATTCTTTTCCCCCACAGCTTCACTGGCTTGATCCTTGCAGTTTGTTCTTTCTCTGCACCTGCAAGTGCCTTGCTTTTCTTTCTCTCTTTCCATCCCTCTTTTTCTTTCTCTATCCCTTTGTATTGCTTACTGTTGCTGTTCCAGCTTTTCCATTCACTCTGTATCTTGACACTCCCCTTTGCTTCTCTTTCTGTCTCTGAATCTTTGGACTAGTCCCTGCCCTTTTTTTATAATCCTCTGTCTGTCTGTATGGCTCCTAGTTCCTCTCAAACAAGTCAGCTCTTCTTTATGTACACACATGGCTTGATAAGACCCCTAGGCTGAAATGTTCCTCTTAGATTCTGCTCACAGAAGCGCTGCTGAAAAGATCTGTGTGTTGATATCTTCACGATGACTGAAGTGGCAGAGCTTTAGGGCATTTTCTTCCCCTCTCCCTCTCCCCACCCCAGCTCTCTGTAACTTAGAGGCATGGGACCCTAGCTGACTTGCTTTTTGTACATGCCTGGGATTCACAGGCCCCTGCAACTGGAGCCTGACTAATGATGTTGCAGCAGTGATCGTATTGAGTTAGTTCTGTGAGAGGAAGGGCCACAGCTCAGTTGATAAAAGCACAGGCTGTCTCTGTCCTTGATGTAAATATAGAAGTTCCACAGCCCTTCCTCTTAGGTCTAGGGTCTGTTATTACAGTTAGCTTCTCTGTGAATGCTTTATTGTTCTTCCCAGCCTGGACATTTTGGCCTGATGACTATACAAAAGATGTGGCTGTATGCAATGGTACGGCTGTTGGGAGAAGGGCAAGAAGAGGATCAATAACAAAGAGTTGAAAATGCCCTGTAGAGTTTGCTTTTTCTTCAGCTGCTGAGAAATAGCACGGTCTCTGTGATTTTGCTACTGTATGAGACAGATCAAAGGTGCTTAACCAATGCTCAATTCTATCTAAATGGTGCATAAGAATATGATTATGTAATGCATAGAATCATAGAGTCACCAGGTTGGAAAAGACCCACCGGATCATCGAGTCCAACCATTCCTATCAAATACTAAACAATGCCCCTCAGAACCTCATCCACGCGTACTTTAAACACCTCCAGGAAAGGTGACTCAAACCCCTCCCTGGGCAGCCTCTGCCAGTGCCCAATGACCCTTTCTGTGAAATTTTTGTCCTAATGTTCAGTCTAAACCTCCCCTGGCGGAGCTTGAGGCCATTCCCTCTTGTCCTGTCCCCTGTCACTTAGGAGAAGGGCCCAGCTCCCTCCCCTCCACAACTTCCTTTTAGGTAGTTGCAGAGAGCAATGAGGTCTCCCCTCTGCCTCCTCTTCTCCAGGCCAAAAAACCCCCAGCTCTCTCAGCTGTTCCTTGCAAGGCCTGTTCTCCAGCCCCATCACCAGCTTCATTGCTCTTCTCTGGACTCGTTCCAGAGCCTCAACATCCTTCTTGTGGTGAGGGGCCCAGAACTGAACACAGGATTCGAGGAGCAGTCTCACCAGTGCCGAGTCCAGAGGGAGAAGAACCTCCCTGGACCTGCTGGTCACGCTGTTTCTGATACAAGCCAAGATGCCATTGACCTTCTTGGCCACCTAGGCCACTGCTGGCTCATGTTTAGTTGCTCTCAACCAACACCCCCAGGTCCCTCTCCTCCAGGCAGCTTTCCAGGCATCTTTCCAGCCAGTCTTCTCCTAGTCTATAGCACTGCATAGAGTCGTTGTGCCTCAAGTGCAGGACCCAGCATTTGGCCTTGTTAAACCTCATGCCATTGGACTCGGGCCATGGATCCAGCCTGTTCAGATCCCTTTGGAGCCTCCCGACCCTCCAGCAGATCGACACTTCCACCCAGCTTAGTGTCGTCCGCAAACTTGCTAAGGGTGCACTCGATGCCTTCATCCAAGTCATTGATAAAGACATTGAACAGGGCTGGACCCAGCACTGAGCCCTGGGGAACCCCACTTGTCACTGGCCTCCGGCTGGAGTTAACTCCATTTCCCACCACTCTCTGGGCCCTCCAGCCAACCAGTTTTCCACCCGGGAAAGTGAGCGCCTGTCCAGGCCTGAGGTGACAGTTTCTGAAGCAGAATGCTGTGAGAAACTGTGTCAAAGGCTTTACTGAAGCCCAGGAAGACCCATCCACAGCCTTTCCAAGTTTTTTACAAGGATTATTGATACTTAATGGATAAATAATGTAAATTCAGTTAACTTATACCATTTAAATCAAGCCTAGCCGTGCTACTTACATAAAAAACTTTCATTAAACCACCAACACACTACACTTAAGTCTCCCTGTGACAGCAGAGAGCTTGGCTCTCTCGCTCCACTGTGCGTGCGGCACCCGGGCTGCAGTACCGGGTTTCGGTCACCCGGGGGCAGCAGAGAGCCCCGTTAATCCATACGGGTTGCAGTACCGCGGTTCGGTCACCCAGGGGCAGCAGAGAGACGGGTTAATCAATTCCGGCTGCGCTTCCCTCCACCTATTTTTCCTTCTGTCCTTCAAATTCCCACCATCCAAACAAAGATTAGAGAATCTCCTTCAAATTAGTAGCAAACGTTTTCACTTGTGCGCCTGAGCAGAAACCACAAAGAAAGTTAGGACTTGCAAGACTGTAAGCAGCATCACTGGACTAAGATTTACAAAAAAACAGGGAGAATCCATTTTATTTTAGTACTCTATTATTTGTACATGACTAACAGTCATTACATTACTAAATAATTAATCATGTTGTTAGTACATGATTAACAGTTATTTAAACCAAAATCTTGTCTCACCAAATATAAATGCTATGTGCTAAGCTGTTCTCAATCGTTCCTGTGAAAGTTTGGCATAGAAAAGAAGCCTAGGCACCCTCTTAGTATTAAAATACACTATTTCTAGCAATGTTTACAGAAGGGTGCATCAAGAGGAACAATTCTTTCAGAATTTATCACTCAAACTGCTTCTACAGACAGTGCTGAAGTGAACACACACGCTCTGAGCTTGTTTTAGGGGTCACAGGGCTTGTGTTGAGGCATCCAGGCCAATTTTAGGGGTCTCTGTACTTGCTTTTTTGCATCTCTGTTCCCATTTTGGGGACCACTGTACTTATTCTAGGGTGTCTTTGTGCATTTGGAGGGGCTGTGATCCCGTTTTTGGGAGTCTCTGTGCCCACTGTTTGAGTCTGAGCCCATTTGCGGGACTTGGTTTTTTGGATCTCTGAGCCCATTTGGGGGGCCTTAGGTTTGGGGTTTGGGTCTTCAGACTTGGTTTTGACATTTCTGTGCCCATTTTTGTTGTCTCTGGGCTTGTTTTGTGGGTGTCTGTGCTCTTTCTTTGTGTCTCCACTCCTATTTTTGTGCTCCCTGTGCAGGTGTCCCCCCGCACGCTGTATTAATCGTAGGCCTGGCTGAGTAAAGAGCTCTGGCTGGAAACCAGGAAAAAAAGAGGAAAATATACAAACTCTGGCAGAAGGGGCAGGTAACTCCTGAGGACTACAAAGACAAAGTGGGATCGTGTAGAGAAAAGAATCTGAAGGACTAAAGACCAATTAGAACTCAGATTGGCCCATTCTCTGAAAGATAATAAAACAAACCTTAAAATATATTGATAATGAAGGAAGAAAGGAACCAAGGAGAATCTCCCTCCTTCACTGGATGCAGGGGGAACAATAGTGACCAAGGATGAGGATGGATAAGGTGCTTAAGGCCGCCTTTGCCTCAGCCTTTAGTAGTAAGGCAAGATGTACCCTGGATATTCCACCTGATGAAGCTGCAGGTAGGGAGGAAGAACAGAACAAGCTTCCAAGAGGAAAGGGCTAGAGACCTGCTAGGCAAATTCAATATTCATAAGTCTGTGGGGCTAGAGGGGATTCGCCCGAGGGTATTGAGAGCTGGTGGAGGTGCTTGCCAAACCTCTTTGCATCATCTGCCAGCAATGTGGAGGAACTCTTACCCCAATATTACTAATATGTTGCCTGAACTTCCCACTTCATGCAGCTGCTTGGCTGTGAATCCAATGATTAGATTTCTTAAGCCTAGCAACGGAGACAGAGCTGAAGCTGTCTCTGTGAAGAGAGAGAAAGAAATGGGCTTTAGCCCAAACTTGGAGTAAACCTTCACTAGCTGACATCTGTAGTAGTAAACAAAAGGGCTCCAGTAGTCGACTGGTACAGTCGCACGAACCGCTGCTGAATCCACGTGGCTTCACAGAGTGGGTCCTTGCATCCAAGTCACTAGGACTTGTTCCAGAATCAACTGAGCTCCAGAATTGCACCTGATAGATCTTTGGGCCAAAACCCAAAGTACCAGTACCAAGGACCGGTCTAACGCTACAGCTATTTGCAGTTTGCCAAGTGGAAAAGTACGGATCCCTCAGTACGTGGACTTAATACCATACTAACGCAATAGATTATTTATTTCAGGGTGCAGACTGAATCTCGATGCCACATACAAATAATTCAATAATACACTCACATTTTAGGGCTACGAGCAGCAAAAGATTGTTCAAGTAGTGCATCAGTTAACAGCTGAAGGGGAGAAAAGAGAGAAGAAAAAGAGCAGCCAACGAGATCTTTCCTGCTGGGGAAACAGACTGAGGAGGAATTGAAAACTGCAAGCTGTGACTTGGTATGATTACCTTCACTGCTCCAGGCCTACAGCTCCTGCCCAAAATGTTCTAGAGACTTCAGAAAGCTTTGAGACTGATGGGAAACCAAGTGCCATACACTGCAAGGCTTGAGAGTGGATTTCTAGGCAGGAGATCTACCATCACAAGAGAATTCAGAGCAGCTGGAGGGGTTTTTGTTAGTCTTTTTGTTTAGATCCAAATCATAAGCTACGAAAGAAAAATCTTTTGGCACAAATTGACTGAAGAAAACACTTCTCTGTGTGTATTTGAGAGACTATGTTATTGCCCCATTAGTTACTTAGCTATTGCAGAAGAAGTCTTCCTCTGCTGTCAGAGGATGCTTTGCTTACAGCAAGACAAGGCTTTCTATTTTCTCTTCTGCTAAGCTATCGAGTCACTTCTTTCAGTCAACTCTGCTATATTCCCAAGGGACAAAAATCACATTACCTGAAAAGCATAGAGAAGTTAATCTAAGTCCAAACAGTTGCACTAAAGCTTCATACAAGTAGTCAAGGTGGCATCCTAGCCACATTGAGAGCATATGGAAATTATCTTTCTTGAGATACAAAAGCCATTGAAATCTTCATTGAATTTAAGTTCCCAAAGCAAAGTAACAGCAATTTATTTTACTCTGTGAAAAAAAGGATTTAAAGGTAACAAAATAAGTGTATCTATTAGCTGAACTGACAAGGCAGAAAGACAAGGTAAACTTGGCTAAAGCCGTATTTGAAGAAATATGGGTGAGCAGTTTTTGAAAATCTGTCCACCCGCAGAGCAGAAAAGTTTTAGTAGCTAACGGAGGAAGATGTCGAGTGCAAGAATAATCTTTCGGAAAAAAACCCTACCAGTATTCTGTTAAATATGGTAATACCTTTATCCTGGGATAATCAACTCCTTGACCTTTGGCATTTGAGCTCATTTATCTCAAGGTATAGTAATTATTTCATGAACCTAAAACATTACCCTCAGCACTTTGAACTGCACCAGTGAGCAATCACCACAGCCCAGGCTGCCCCCAATCTCAATGTCACTGATGAGCTCCTACCTCATCCATCTTACTACATCCACACCTCTGAATTCTAAGTAGTAGTGAGAAGGTGCTCTGTAATTTATAGAACCTGCAGAATTTTTTAAAGAAAAATAAAAGTTATAAATTAAGGTTTTGTAGCACATGGTTGCTGTTTAAGGTTCTTCAACCCTCCTGGGTCTCAAAACTGAACAAAGTGTTTGAGGTGCAGCCTCACCAGTGCTGAGTAGAGGGGCATAATCGCTTCCCTGGTCCTGCTGGCCAAGCAGTTTCTGATAGAGGTCAGGAGGCCATTGGCCTTCTTGGGCACGCTTGGGCTTAGAGTCAGTGTTGGGCATCTGGCTACAAGACAGGCTTTGAGGAGCTGGAGTGTATCAAGAACAGGGCACTGAGGCTGGTGAAGGGACTGGAGAACCAGCCTTATGAGAGGCGGCCCAGGGAACTTCTTTATCCTAGAGAAAAGAAGGCTGAGGGGAGACCTCATTGTGCTCTGCAGATCCCTGAAAGGAGGTTGGAGCAAGGCAGATGTACCTAGCGATAGGACAGGAGGAAATGGCCTTGAGTTGCACCAGGGGAGTTTCAGATTAGATATTGGGAAAACCCCTTTCATGGAAAGGGTTATCAGGCACCAGAAGAAGCCTCTCAGGGAAAATGAGGTGCTGAGGGATACGGTTTAGCGGTGGACAGATACAGTTGGACTCTGATCTCAAAGGTTTTTCCAACCAAATGATTCTATGATATGAATTCAATTATTTTATTTTCATTATGTCAGTAACTGTGAGAAAAAACACAGTAATGAATTTTGAAGCTTCTAAGTCAGTTAAGACTTTCCTTTGAAAAGCTTTCGAAAGAAGCTTTTTATTTGCTTTTCATAAGTGCTTAAGTGTTTTTTTTCCTGTGTATGTTGAAGTAAGTTAGAGTATAAAGTAAAAAGTAAAAATAAAGACATTGAAAGTACAGACAGAAGACAAAATATTTATTTGATGGAGACATAATTTGTTTTTTTAAACAAGCAATACCACGACTGAAATTGCAAGGTCATATTCCTCCCTGCATTTAGTCACACTAGAGTTAAGGCCACGGTATTTGCGAGTATTTTATTTATAAAACATGCTCTACAGCTAGAAGTGCACAACCATAAAGTCTGTCTTTCCATTGGAGTTACTAACATATTTCAAGTTGTGAACCTCGACCCCCGAGCGAGCATTGCTTCAGAAAACAGGTCATCAGGTCAGAAATAAATCAGATGGACCTTTAATTCTCTGTGGAATAATATGAATTACATTCCTTAGAGAAGTACCGTCGCAGAAAGCACTGCAGAAAGGACTAATTCACAAAAACAGTTTTAATGGGTTCATGTTTCAGTGCTAGGGTTTTTGTGGATGTATTCTCCCTCCCCTCTTCTTTCTTTAAATCACATGGGCTATACCTTGCACCATTCCAAAGTCATTATAAGAGTAAGATCTATTGAACTGTACAGAATCATTAAATCCATAAAACAAGTTTTACAAATCTAAATACACAATAAAAAAATAGACATTTCCCAGTGGCTCCTACTACTTTTATGCATTCAAATATTTTAAGCTTCCGTAGTGACTGCTTAGAGTATTCAGGTATGCCTAACGCTCGTGTGTGCCGCCTTTTCAGCATCATAAACAACATCAATAACAGTAGATGGTTTTTCCCCTCAAGATTAATTTTTTGATTCATTTTCAATACGGCACTTTGTGAGAAAGACAGAAGCAAGTCACGGTTGGGGCTTTGCTTACCTAAGCCAGAGGTGGGCGGCATTCCAGGGACAGGGAAGCACTGTCAGAATAACTGCCTTGTACAGCATTCATCACTCAGATAATCATTCCTTTGAGCTGTACTGCACTTACAGGACTATGGGATGCCCTACACTAAGCTTCCAAAAGAGAACTTCTGGCCTAAGCCCTTTAATGCCTGCTATTTAAGCCAAACTGACAAATGCTCAAAGAGTAAAAAGCTGCACTGATAAAAGGGATATTGAGAAATGTTATGAAACGCACAGAGCCTTTATGCACTTTGAGTGGAAAAGGAGTTTGAAACATGCCTAGATCATGCAGATGCATATATTGGGTCAGACAGAGGGCTCCTTCCCCTCCCACCTGTTTGTATGGATTCCAGAAGCTTTGCCTTAAAATTCAATGAAAGAAAAGAAGACGCACTTGATATTAATACAGCCACTGAATTCCAGACTTGACAATTTGTCATCATTACAGAGAAAATATTCTTCTTCCTATGGACTGGCAAGTAGGAATTTTTGGATTGGCATTTCCTCAGTGACTAAAGAAGCAAGACATGGGCAGATGATCAATATCTGGTCTTAATTATCATTCTTGCTTCTGCAGACAGCCACATTCTGATCTTATGATAATCTCCAGCCTCACATCAATAAAGGAGTCAGGCACAGTAGCAAGGCCTCCCCACTATGGGGGGGAGGAAAACAGAGCTTGTTGAACAGAGGGAGTTCCCTAGCTCCATGGGAAGGCGCTTGCATTATCCCTTCCCTCCAGTTACACAACTGTTTCGGTTGCTCCCTATGTGAAATTTCACATGAGGATGTACTGCAGAAGCCAGAACCAAACCAGGGGCGTTTTCCAGGCAACACACAGCAACTCCAGCTGAGAGAGGCACGATGTGGACAGGGCTGGCAGTGACCTCTGTGCTAACTTGCATAAACCTCACTGCATCCCACTGTGAAAACCAGTTCACCCTGCACAATGGCCCCATTAAGTACCTTTACGGAACAGAGATTGCCAATTGTATTTAACTGTGCCAAGCCACGTGATAGTTTTGGAACAACTTCTAGAAATGGCAGAGACTGAGTTAGGGCTGAGATATATTTACAGTAAAATCGTAGCAGTTTTGTTCAGCATTGCAGTCTGAAATGTCATGTAATAAAACACACAAAATACGAAAAATAAAACCTCGCAATTGTTATCCCGAGAGTACTATCAGAAAAGCAGCGCAGCAAAGTATTTTGATCAAAGCGTAAACCAAATCATCTGTTTCCCTAAAGTGAAAACACACAACAGGAAATTCCATGATGGCACAGCCGCACACAGCTTGGCAAGGAAGAGCATCATTCTGTTGCTATTTTACTCACTTGACCAAAAAGCAGTGTTTCTGGACCACATTCATTTACTCTGTCTGAACAACCTTAACTCCCCTGCAAGAGCTCACTATTCATTGCTTTTTAAACAACGCCTTCTACATAAAACTACTTGGAACAGTCACCACATAAATGAAAACATTTTCTAAAAACATGATAACAGTACAGTTCTTGTGTATGTAGGCACTATATCTAAAACCTCTTACTTCTCTCTCCTCAAAACATTTTCAATTCTGAGCAGGAGTTAAACAACAACAGAAAAGCACAAAAGAGGGTAGAAATTCAACACCTCCCCCCCCCACTACTCTCATTCAGTAAGTCAACAGAACCCAGCAGTTGCATCTGCTGGCAAAAAAAAACCAAAACCATACGTAGCTTTAGCTAGTGCATAGGAATAGCTTTTTCTTCCTGCTCTTGAGAAAACATCATCTAAACAGTAGATAAAGCAGTGCCAACCAAATCATCCTAATTTACATGACTGCAGTTTTCCTCAAAAAACTCTGACAGATGCACGCGGTAGGATAACCCCAAACACCACACTTATCCATAACCCTCTAATTCCATTCTTAGTTACCATTTCCAATAACTTGCCTGGCACAGTTGCCACAGCCTTACCAGTGAATAGTTTACTAACTTTCCCCTAGAAAGTGCTTTAAATACTGCTCTCGTATTTACCTCCTTTGAGTCCTCTGGTACTGATGCAGATTAAGAAAAAAAAAAAAAAATCCTGGCAATATAGGCAAGATAACAGTTTTCTTGGGCATTTCGTCAAAAAGCTCTGGGCAAATATAATTTTCAACTGGTTATGACACAAACCCCAAATTAAACAAATCACCTCTGGGAAAAACAGTAGCAGCTGTCGCTAAAACTACACTGGAAATCTTATTTAGGCTGAGCCTAAATCCTTAGAGCCTCAATAGATTAAGAAAAAAAAAAAGCTAAAAAAAAAAATTCCCTACTTCTACTAATAAAACAAGAACAAAGAAAGATGACATCGACTGCAAAGGTTTGTGGTAACATTTCTCTGAAGCTGCCACATTACAAACCAATTTTACTCTAAGACTAAAAAGCAAATCCACAAGGAAAATCATTACCTGAAACTCACAGAAGAAATGATGGCAGTAGGCTCAAAGGCCCCACAAAGAAGACCACACGACTGCTCAAAACCCAGCAAAGAAAGGAAAAAAGGCAGGCTTCTGTAGCCCCTTCCTTCACTGAATGCTCGAGCTGCAGGTGAGAGGCAGCTCTAAATCAAGAGGCCTTTTAAGGGGCAAACTCTTCACCTGTACCTAGTTGCTGACCACAGGTGTGGCACAGACTTAACCAACCCAACTATGACCTGCAGAGGTTTCTGAACAAGACCCACCCTTTTAAGAGCAAAACTATAGCATCCCACTTAGGATGGGTAATAAGAAATTACTCCTAAGTATAAAATGTTGGGGCTTTACTGAAATTTCAATGTATGACAGCCAGGCTGGCTTGAAATGATATAAAATTATAGATGTTATTAAGCCACTAAATGTCAATTATCATTGTTAAAAACCTGTACAGATTAGAAGATTCCTTCCATGTTCTAGCTGCTGAGATACAGTGCTTTGAAGCGTATGGGTTACAGTTACATACAATATGCTTTACATAAGCATAGTCCCACCTACCATTTAGATAGAACTGAACTTTTATTAAACGTCTTTAATCTGTCTCACGCAGTAGTAAATTCAGAGACATTCTCATTTCTCAGCAGCGGGACAAGGAGCAAACTCTAAAGGGCGTGTTCCACTGTTTCTTCTCAATCCTCTTCTTGCCATTTCCCCAGCAGTCTTCCCGTCACATTCAGCCACGTCTTATGCACAGTCATGAGGCTAAAAGTCAAGTCCAATAAAGCTGTCATAGAGAAACTAAAAAAGTGAGCAGCCATAAGAGGAAAGGCCCTCCCCCCGGCCTTGCGCAGCACCCCAGGCAGGGACAGGAGGGTTTCGGGGGGACGGGAAGGACACGGGGCGCTGTCCCTCTCCCAGTCCCAGCCTGCATCCCATTGGCTGCAGCCGGCGGGAGGGCAGTGTGCTGCGTGTCTGTGGTGTGTGTAAGCATGTATGAGGCAGAAACATGACAAGCACAAGGCGTGTGTGACATGTTGCTTGTGTGTGCAAGGCGTGTGCGTGTCATGTGGATGGCATGCTTGTGGCACGAGCCTGGCATGTGCACAGCGTATGCATGGGCACAGTGGCGTATGCATGGCATGTGCATGGTGTGTGAATGGCTGGTGCGTCATCTTATTGGCATGTGCTAGCGTATGCAAGGCATGTGGATGGTGTGTAAACAGCAAGTATATAACATGAACACCGTGTGGCATGTTGCTTCTGTGTGCAAGGCACGAGTGTGGCACGTTGCTTCTGTGTGCAAGTCTTGTGCATGGCGTATGCATGGTGTGTACGTGGCATTTACGTAACATAGACATGGTGTGTGACATGTCTAGGACAAAGTGATCATGAGATGATGGGGTTTTCTGTTCTAGGTGAAGTGAAGAGGGTGGTTAGTAGGACAGTAGCATTAAATTTCCAGAGGGCAGACTTTGAACTCTTCAGAAGGCTGGTTGGCAAAGTCTCATGGGAGACAGTACTCAAGGGCAAGGGAGCCCATGAGGGCTGGGAGCTCTTCAAAAAGGAAATCTTAGCAGCTCAGGAGAAAGCCATCCCCATGTTCCGGAAAAAAAGCCGGCAGAGGAGAAAACCAGCTTGGTTGAATAGAGAGATCTTGAGTGATATCAAGAAGAAGAGAAATGTTTATGGGCTCTGGAAGAGGGAACAGGCCTCTTGGGTGGAGAACAGGAGGGAAGTGAGATTGTGCAGAGAAAAAATCAGAAGGGCTAAGGCTCAGCTAGAGATCAGATTGGCAAAGTCTGTGAAAGATAACAAAAAATCCTTCTACAAATATATAAATAATAAAAGGAGGACTAGGGAGACCATACAGTCCCTATTGGACGCAGAAGGAACAACAGTGACGGGATGAGGAAAAGGCTGAGGTACTTAATGCCTTCTTTGCCTCAGTCTTTAATTGTGAAGAGAGTCGTTCCGTCTGTGTAAAAACCCAGGAGCTAGAGGAGGCAAATGAGGCTCCCATGATCCAAGAGGAGGTGGTCAGAGCCTTGCTAGCCCGACTAAACACCCACAAGTCTATGGGGCCGGATGGGATTCACCCAAGGGTATTGAAGGAGCTGGCGGGTGTGCTGGCCAAAGCCCTTTCCATCATCTTCCAACTGTCCTGGCTGACTGGGGAAGTTCCACTGGACTGGAGGCTGATGTTGTGCCCATCTACAAGAAGGGTCGCAGGGAGGACCCAGGGAACTCCAGGCCTGTCAGTCTGACCTCAGTGATAGGGAAAGTCATGGAGCAGGTGATCTTGAGTGCGGTCATGAAGCACATGCAAGAGAACCGGGTTATCAGGCCCAGTCAACACGGGTTCACAAAAGGCAGGTCTTGCCAAACTAACCTGATCGCCTTCTATGACAAAGTGACTCAGCTGCTGGATGAGGGAAAGGCTGTGGATGTATCTTCCTGGACTTCAGTAAAGCCTTTGACACAGTTTCTCACAGCATTCTGCCTCAGAATCTGTCACCTCTGGCCTGGACAGGCGCACACTCTCCTGGGTGGACAGGACGAGAGGGAATGGCCTCAAGCTCCGCCAGGGGTGATTTAGGTTGGACATTAGGAAAAAATTTTTTACAGAAAGGGTCATTTGGCACTGGAATAGGCTGCCTAGGGAGGTGGTTGATTCACCTTCCCTGAAGGGGTTTAAGGGATGGGCAGACGAGGTGCTGAGGGGCATGGTTCAGTGCTTGATTGGAATGGTTGGACTCGATGATCCGGTGGGTCTCTTCCAACCTGGTTATTCTATGATTCTATGAAATTGAAAACGTTATTAGGACAGACAAAAAAGTTCCTGCACCGTATTAAAAGTCGGGACAGTGCCACTGGGCTCAATTTCACGCCCTGTTGATTCGCAAGCTTCATCAAGAAGTCTTGGACTGACTTTTCTTCCGTGGATACCACGATTCCCATGGCTGCTCGCCTCAAGCATGCGCACCACTGGCCCTTCGATCTCTCTGGCCCTCCTCTTCCTCTTCTTCTTTTCACTAAATACTACAGCAGCCCTTCCACCTGCCTTGTTGATCTCCCATTTGGACAGTGTAGCTCCACACTGCCGACCTACCACGGCGCTCCTATCACGTCGCTGGTCACCATTTGTGAGAGACTGAACCCGTGCACGTAACCCAGACAAGATCACAGACAATCAATATGACTGGAAATCAAGTCATTTATTTGCAAGCAAGCAAGTCTTTTGTACTTTTCTGACATCTTGTCTAAAGCCCAAAGTTTCCCCTAGTAGATTTTGTAGAAATAATCTTGCATGTAGACGGCCTTCTTGTTGTCACGCTGCAGCTGCTTCTTGACCTTGATGTATTCCATACTTCTCCCTAGAAACCTGATAAGGCCACATCGTTAGACCAGCAGACATTCCCACAAAAGCCTCTTCCAGAAAGTCAGAGGGAGCCCCGCTGGCCTCTCAGAAGGCTCAATAAGCCTTTTCTGCCCAAGTCACTGCAAAACCTGGCCTTGGGTAAGGGAATTGGCTGTGATGATGGAGGCTCAGTCACCCTCAGCCTTAAAGGGCATGATTTTCCTTTTGTCCTTCCAAGCATCCTCCCCGAGCCTCCCCCCACTGGCGGACTTGGAAGTAACTGGAACCTCTGAGCATTTCAAGAGAGGAATTTAGGGTCAGGGCACCTCTCTATCAAAGCAGTAAGTTCAGGTCTGATCAGCAGAAGGTCTGGCTACCAGAACCTGTGGATGAGGCTTACCTGGGAGGCAGGACTCAGCAAACAGGTTATAGGGAATGCCATGGGGATTGTCCATGGGGGCTCTGCCTTGGATATCGATGGAGAGCTGCCCCTTGCATTTCCCCAGCATCCCTGCATAGCCCTCGACCGTGATTGTCTTCTGGCCCCCAGGAGGGATGGATCCAAAGCCAGGGTACACGGTGAACATGCCGACAGTGATGCGAGTCTGCAGAAAGAGTCCCAGGAGAGACTGATGTCCAACAGCCTTACCTTGAGCATCCTCAGCAAGAAGCATGCCGCTCCTGGCCCTCCGGCTGGGCCCAAGCCCAGTTCCAGGGCAGGGACAGATGACTCCATAGCCCAGTGGCAGCCTCAGAACAGGAAGAACAAGCCAGGAGGAGCTCCAGGCCTGTTCTGAGTGGCATAGAGGAAAGACTTTGGGTGTAAAGGGTGAAGGTGGTAGCTAGGATCCTTCAGACTCTATGGGTAATACAGGAGAGCGGAAAGAGCTGTCAGAAACGATGGGAGAGGAGAGAGGGGATTGGAAATAAGAAAAAGCCAAGTCTCCTGATACCTATGGACTGGGAGTTCAAACAGGGACATTCTCATCTGTGGCATTCACAGACCTATTTTGGCTAGCAGCTACCAAACACAGGACCTGCTCCCTTCCCTTGACCCCACAACTCCAGGTCCGAGCCAGAGCACGTCCGTCATGCAGACGTCGTCCCACCCCATGGTCATGAGCCCCCAGCCTGGGCACAGCAGCGTCCTCTCACACCACCTGCAGCAGCACACGCTGGGGAGCAGGAGCCACCTACCTCCATGACAGGGCCTGCATCCTGTTTCAGCAAGGGCTTGCTTCTCTTGCCAAAGACAGTCCTTGTGTCTTTACTCTTGCAGGGGTGGGCAGGTTTCAACTGATGTGCACTGAGAGGAGAAAGCAGGAAACATCCATCATGCTGAGTTCGCCCTGCCCTTCTCTGAGGACAAAGCCGGCCTTCCTCCCCACAGTGGAAAGCCTTCCTGCTCCTGACGGCTCCCAGACTGCCTGCAGCACCCATTGCTGTAGCTTACGGAGAGGTCAGCAGTATCGCCAGCTCTATCCTTCACATGTGAGGTGTTCTGCTCACAAGCCAGTGACACGAGCGGACAATAACCTAGGTCTCCTGGCTGCCTCTCCCACGCAGCCATGTTACAGGGCCTCCTCAGCAGGAAGGGGGGTGCAGGTATTCTCTCACCTTGGCTTTGGCGGCACTCGGCAGATCTGGAATTTAAAGGCCTGGACGCCTTTGTTCTCCAGGGTGAAGGTGCAGGTTTTCTTGGTGCCCCTCAGCATGGAACCAAAGTTGATGAAGGAGGCGGGGGAAATTCTGTACTCGCTGAATGCAGGTTTTGCTGACTCTTGGATCGGGATGACAGAGGTGATCTTGTCTCCTTCAGAGATGCTGTGATCAATCACCTGTAGCCGGGGGAAGGGTTGTTAAATACTGCAAAGAGGCCAACCTCTGTCTCTGTCCCCTGCCCCCATCCCAGGTCCCCATCGGCCTCCTCCAGAGCCAGTTTCCAGCTCTACTTTGGAAGCAGTGCCCAGGAGTTTTTCTGCATCTGAAACCTGGGGCAGGGAGAAACAAACACTACTTAGACCATTCTCCTAAACCCTTTTGGCAGACAACACATGAGTCCTTGTCTCTGCCAGCTGTTTGCACCATGGCCTCCCCTGCTTGGCAAGTGTTTGTGGATTCCCAAGCTTTCCTACCCTGTTTATCTCATGGGTTGCTGTTATCCTGCAGTGAGAGGTCCCTTGTTGCTAAGGGCCTGGGCATGGCAATGCAGGTAGAAAGGCCTCTCATGAAGGCTCACAGCTTTCCGGTGTGCAGAGCATTCCTGTGGGGGGCTGGTTCTTTGGGCAGTCTGGTTGCCAATGAGTACCTAAGGCCTGGCGGTATCTCACTAGTGGGAGACCAGACCAGACCTGCAGGCCAGCAGCGCCAGGGGACAGCTCTGGGGGTCACATCCCTTGGCCATCATGGACACAAGCTTGTAAGCCCCCGGCGCAGCATCCTGCAGCCATGCTAGCCAGGACTGCACTGTGTCAACAACCTGTAAGGCCCAGGAGAGCTCTGCTGGAGCATGGGGTTTTGTGTGTTTTGCACGCTGAGGGTGGTGAAACACTGGAACAGGTTGCCCGGGGATGAGGTAGATGCCCCACCCCTGGTCAAAGCCAGAGACAAGATGTTTACATCTCTGCCAGCAGTTAAAACATCCCTGAGACTGCTCCAAGGCATGGAAACACTTGTGTCCACACTGTTACATGCTGCCACTTTCCAAGTCATTGTAGCCACATGCAAAGTGCCTTTGGGAACACTTGCTTTATCATTTCTGCTGACTCCCGAACTGCCTGGGAGTGTGCAGGTGGGCTGGGCTATCGCCACAGGGGCTGCTGGCAGCGCACCACTGCGGGTGACTCTTCTGCCATGCCCAGAACAGTGTCTGGTGGCCGTTGTGCCTGTGGGTACCAGCAGCAGGATTAGCCGAGCACAGCCCTCCCGAGGATACCATCCCCTGGGAGCATACCAGCTGCTCTGCACAAGGGGCTTACAGCCTGCAAATGCACCCACGCAAGGAGGAAGAGGAGAGAAAACAGCCTGACTTCCCCCCGCGTGCAGAGAGGGAGCCACACTGCAGTGCTCTGATGCTCTCTGTGCAAGCTCCCCAAGGGGATTTCAAAACGCCTCTCAGAAGAGGGTGCTACAGGGGAAACTGAGGCACCGTGGGTATGGGGCTTGCAGAAAGCTCCACGGGGCAGCAGACCTCTTCTCCTGCTCCCCAGACTGGGCTCTCACTACCACCCTGCCCTGCCAGACCTCCCAAAATGACAATCGCCAATCTCACCTCTTCTGTGGGTGAAAACCTGACTTGCACGTTGCATCGCTGTCCTGGCGAGAGGGCTCCAGCCAAGGGCAGCGCAGTGAAAACACGGAGCTTGCTAGTCAAGTCCTGGAGCAGCTTCTCTTCCACGTTCCTTGTCACACGTTTGTCCACCTGAGCAGAAAAACCAACGTTGTCAGGTCTCCTTGGTCTGGGAGGACAGAGCCTCATTCCTGCGTCACTCTGAAATGCTGTCATGGTGCCAAGAGCATCCATATTCAAAGCAGCCATGGACACCACTGGCCTGGAACTGGACAGCAAACACGTATGCAGGGTGAGCAGCTGGGAAGGCACTGCTCTCAGAAGACGAGCAACAGGGGAAGGTGGCAGAGAAGCAAAGGATCACCTCATGAACAGGTCCAGGTGAACCAGCCTTGCTCTGGACCCTCAAAAGCATCCTTGAACAAGCTATAGGCCAAGTGCTCAAGCAATCACAGTGGCACAAAAGGCAGAAGAGCCACAGAAAATGCAACTGGCACTGCCCAATTTGGACAGCAGAGGATTCTCTCTGCTGCAAAACTTGCCTTTAAAGACACCCTTTGCTGCCTCTAGAGAAACACGAGACCTGGAGGTGAAAGCCCTTGGAGCCACAGGGTGGCTGGAAAACAAGGATGGTGGGCTGCAGCAAGCAGCTGGCTGGTCTGGGCAAGACTGCTCTGCTGCGGGTGCCATCCCCTCATCAAGCCAGGAAGAGATAAGATGGGACCTGGGTGCAATTCAAGCAGGGGTCTGTCTGCACCTTCAGCTGAGTGTGGGTCCAAGCCCACCCACAGATGAGCCGCGGGGGCCGTCTGCACTTCCTATTCTCAAGCTTCCCAGGCAACTTGGATGCACCCAGCACTCAGTCCCGGCAGAGATCTCAAGGACATTTTGCACCCTCATACCAGCCTGGCTTCACACACCCCTGCCCAAGGAACATGCTAGGAACCTGATGCCAGGAGAGGTTCGGTTCTCCGTGACAAAAAGAGAAACGTAGCTGCAAGGGAAATGTATTAAAACCAGGCAAGTAAGGTCTTTGAAGGCGCTTGAGATGACCCTTCCATTTCAGATGGTGGTGAGGTTTCATCTCACACACCCAGCTGTGCAGGACAGCTGAGGGTCTCTGCTTGGGCATTCCTCTCAAAAGGCACATTCTTGATGAAGGCAGCTGAGATACTTTTTCTGTCTTGCAGCAGCTGAGTACACCTGTTTAACCTCAGAGGTGCCACCTTTCAAAAGGAAGCTTGTCCCTAAGCTTCGTGTTCTGCCCCTGCAGAAGCCCCATGTCCAGTCGCTGGCCCTGCTGCCTAGCACGCTTGTGGCTATAGAAGAAAACCTACCTTTGCTTCCAGAGAATCATCTGCATCTGCTGGCTTTTGGAGACGACCTCCTGCTGCTCCAAGGCCTTTGGCTGGCTCCTCCACAGCCTCCTCCCTGGGGCTGCTCTCTGCAGATGCTGAGTGTTGTGACTGGGCTGTGATCTCCTGTGGTGCTTGGGGTGTGATGAAACGCTGACTTCCAGGAGGGCTGAACCTGGAAAATAGCTTAACTTTGACTTTGATCACAGACCTGCAGTGGGAAGGAGAGAAGCTTGCACGAGCTGCTCCTCAGCAGGACGTGGCTCCTGGGTGGGCACTGGAGCTCAGCAGTGGGTCTGAGCCAGCAGCTCCAAAACCAGGATGGAGCAGGTCAATGCCTGGGGCTCCTGCCCAAGGACAATGCTGCTATAGTGGTGGTGCAGGAATCTGGCAACCGATTGCAACCAGAAATAGAAGAGGACAGAGGTGAACACCATGTGGGGAGGTCAAAAGTGCAGCAGGAAAGGAAAAGAGACACAGCTTGTGCAAGATAGTGAGACTGAGACATCCAGGGCAGATCCAGACAGATGAGCTAGTACAGACCCACCTGTAAGTATCCTCCTGAAAACACCCACATCCGTGGAACTTCCCTTCCCTCACCCAGAGGGCCAAAGGAAGTAATTCTGAAGCTGTGCTGGATATTTATCCCGAATGTTTCCCTTGACAGTTCCCTGCACCTGCAGGTCAGCACAAGCAAGTGGCAGTGATGGTGGCTTTCTCCAAGGGTGATCAGGCAGGAGCCACAATGGAGTCCCAGATGGCTGTGCCCTGGCCAGAGAGAGCCCAGCACCACTCAAGGGCACCCGCAGAGCCCAACATGGACACCCTCGCACATGCAAGGCCACCAGCAACACAGAAAGACACGTCAAGCAGCTCCAGGCAGAAACTCACAATTAAGCAGCCCATCAAGCCCTGGTAGGTGCCAAAGCAGCGGTGACGCATACTCTGGGGAAGGAAGCTTTGGCCGCTTTTAACCAATACACTGCAGATCACGATAAGATCCAGCTCCCTGCTGTGCTACAGATATTCCCTGGCTGCAAAACAAGAGCTCCTACAGCCCTTCATGCTAAAAGGGCAGCAGCTCTGCTGGAGCAACGTTATAACTGATGTGGCACTTACTGATGGCATGATCACCTCCCCAGATGTCTCCAAATCCAAACTGTCTGAAGACCAGTTTGGCAAATGATTCAGGAGAGCAGCTCAGCAGCTCGTTTTGCCAAGGAGAGCTGAGTTTATAGTTTGACCAACATCTATCAGTGAAAAACATGGAGCTTAACATCTACAAACATCCCCAGGTGACTCTGATGACATTCCAGGCTTTAAACTTCAGATGTGCTCACAGTAAGTCTGTTGGTGTTTCTAAAGCCACATGGAAGACACACTCAAACCACACCTGCTGTCACTGTCCCCACTTGCAAGGCTTCCCCCAGAGACAAACAGGATGCCTCATTCCCAGCTGGGAATTTTGCCTTTAAGGATATGATCCTAAATGAATATTTATCTTTAGCTTTGTAGCTTTTTACTTAAGGCTGGTTTTCATTTCTGGATTTAGAGGCTCTACTCTGCCCCCCAAGAGGTCACACGTGACTTGTCCTTCCTGCAGCCACGTGCAGGAACAAGGTTTTTCCCGGGTGACCTTCCCTGCACAGGGATGGATGAACAGCGATGCAGTTTCACAGGGAGAAACTCCCCTCACCAGGGTGGTGTTTACCTCAGGCTACAAAGGTCTGAGAAAGTAGCTTTCCCCACCAGCTTTCCTCCCCACGGGAACCAGTACTGAGGCTACAGCAAAACAGCAGCAACAAGCCGAGACAGCAGCAAATCATTCCGGTGGCAGTGCCTGAGTAGGCTCTTAGGATGAGATGGCAACAAACAGGGTTGGCAGGGAAGGAGAAGTTGTCACTATAGATCTGCCTTCCAGGTGCCTAAAAGTGGCTTTAAAGCTCCAGAGCTCCTCCTTCCTAGCATCAAACTGGTGGAGATCACCTGCTCCCTAAGCATCTACACTGACCATAGATGGGAGGCAATCTTCCCACAAGCAAAAGTTGAAAGCAGTTTGTCAGATCCCAGGACAAGAGACTAAGCCTTTCCAAAGAAAAAAACACATCAGGGAGAGGAGCTTCAAGGAAAGGGCAAAGGTGCACATACCTCATCTGGCTCGCCAGGCTCTCTGTCAGGAACCAGCGGTGCTGCACAGGAATTGGGCTGCAGTTGGTCATCTCAATGGAATGCACAGCTTCAGTGTCATTCAAGAGGCAGTCAAAGTCTAGGGCCGTGGTCTGGATATGGAGGTTCGGAAAGTAGACTTCTCCCCGAACAGTGACCTGTTCCTTATGAGGGTACTCAAGAACATGTATCTGCAGAACCTTCTCCACCTCCCTGTTAGTCAAACCCTGTTCATAAGCAGGATTAAATCTGATGGAGAGATGACGTTCCTCCCCTGCCTCCAGCTCCACAGGCTGCAAGGAGATGAAAGGGTATTAACCACTGTGTGATGAAGCCCCATGGTCTGATGGCACAAAATATCTTAATGCTCAAAGCTGGCCCTCCATGTGGGCTTCTCAGTTCATCCTTCACATCCTTTACAGTGTGTGCCTGCCCGCAAGCACCATGTGACTAGTGTCTGACACCATCTTAGGCTAATACCTCCGTGCTCTTCATCAGTACAAGAGGGAAATAAATCTTGTTCTACTGAATTCTGGACCTACAAAAACTGTGTGCTAGATACAGAACCAAATTGGCACCCTGGCAAGCCAGGGCCTTTTGCCCTGACCCCAGAGGAACTCCTTTACCCTCATGCTCAACACAAGCCCCGTGGCATCGCATCCCCACTCTTGCTGGGGCCAATTACAGGCACAGCACAGAAGCGGTGGCTGTGCCGACAACAACACCTTTAGCAGAGACGGTGTCCAACACCTTCCACTAGCAATAGAGCAGGTGCCAGGCTCCTCAGCCTTCTTGAAGGAAGGCCTGTCCTCAAAGAGACCAAGCAGCTCTTGCGGTTATCTGACAATGGCTGCTGGAGCACTAGGACTGCTTCCAAGAGACACCTTTACCACATGGCTTGCCCAGACCCAGTAGCCTGCTCCTTTCTCTTCATGTCTTAGAGCCAAGATGTGTTTCCCCAGTTCAGAGGACCTTCAGCAGCTTCAAATCTAGTGTCCAAGACCAGGTTGTATGAGGCTCTACACAACCTGATCCACAGGAAGGTGGCCCTGCCATGGCAGAGGGGTGGAACTGGATGGGATTTAAGGCCCCTTCTGACCCAAACCATTCTATGATTCAGTCATTTAGTCCAGGCCAGTCTCCTGCTGACTCCAAAGGGAAAAATTCTCTCCTGGAGGGCCTCCCAACAGAAACACACCACCACGCGTCTCCTCTTCAGTCCCCACCAGCAGGAAGATCCAGAGCTGCTCACCTCAATATCTGCAGGGAAGGGCTGCCGGTCCGCATGGCAGATTGAGAAGGGTTCCTCCAAGGCCAAGAACACGCTGAGTGGCAGGAGGCAGGTGTTTTTTAAAGAAAAGGGCTTATACTGAAGAGTCAAGACGTCACTCGGTTGCTACAGAAACAGAAAATGAGAGAAAACAGCCTGAACCGGCCATGGACCTCGTTCCCTTTCTGATGTATTTTGAATTTTCATCTCTATTTACTATTTCTATTAGTTTGTATGCTTCTAAAAGTCTAAATATATCAGATGCTTTTCATGATTAGAAACTACAGCATCCCTTGGGGGAACAGGAAAACAGTTTCATGCACAGATCAGAGAAAGGGACCCTGAGCAGAGGCAGCTGCTTGAACAATATCAAACCCAGAAAGTGAACCCAGATCATCTGTCTGCAGTTTTTATCCTCTCTTGGGTAGAATGGCACAAGATGTTTTTCACTCCCATACAACAATTTCTTGCAACCTCATTATCTTTCGTAGCCTCATCAAAAGCAGTGAAGCTGGTCAGAGGCGACAGGAGAGCCTGTAGTAGCTGAAGGTTAGTTTTGAACTTCTACATGCATGTACAGCCAGCCAGAAACCTCGGCAGTCCAGCTGCAACATGACTCCTGATGCCCCTGCTGCAATGACAGCACGTCTGTGGCTTCAAAGCTAAGCAAAGCATAAGCTGTTTCTTCTTGGTTATGCGCTGCTCTGGGCTTCCTGCATGGTTTCTATAAATTAGAGAGTGCTTGCAAAACTAGTTCTGCATGTATTGGTATCAAACAGCTGCAGTGTTATAACACTCAATAAATCAGAGTGCACGACACCAAAGAGACCACAGGCAGACATCAGGGATAGCTGAAAACCTTCTAATTAAACCTGAACTGCCTGCTCGTGGCATTTTGTGCTTCTCTGGAAGCCTAAGAACTAAAGGAGAGACCTGAAAACACAGAAACTAAACAATGAAGTAGCCTCTCTTCTTTTAGACACCTCGAGGAAGAGGGTGATAATGCAGGAGTCAGGATCCACAGACTGAAGGGCTTCTGCGTTGGTGTTCCCACTGCTGCAGAAGGACTCCTGCAGGTCCTTTGAAGAAAGCAAGGCTGAGGGAAATGCAAAAAGCTTGCATCCACATTAATGCAGAGAAGGCAAAGAGAGACAAGAGATGGCAGGTTTTCCTCATCAGCCTGGGGAGCTGACAGGAATCCAGAGCTGACTGGTTTTTCTCAGCTGCCCTGCGTGATTGGTGTTCAGACTTCACTGGGCCTTGAAGCACCCTTGCAAATGTCCCTCTAGGAGTGTGTCTCTCTAGAGGTGGTCATGATCCTCTTTGACAGATCAGCTGTCATCGAAATAAAACCAAGATGAAGTTAAAAAGCAGTTGCATCTCCAAAAACAAGCTCAATGAGTTTACAAAGCACCTCAGGATGGGTTTAGTGTCGCTCAGCTGCAGCAATCTGCTCTCCTGCCCACAGTCACTGCCTGTGCAAAGCCCATAATGTTCTTGTGGGTCCCACACATCTCACCTCATGCCCTTGGCTCAGCAGCTCAATTCTGTCTCCGCATCAAGAACAGCAGAACAGACCTGGCAAGACTGTCCCCAGCCCCATCTCTGTGCTAATGGCAAAAGCTTGGTCCCACCCAAATCAATCAGCAAAGCCCCACAGACTGGCAGAAGCTGTTCAGCTTCCTCCTTTGAACACAATCTCACACACCCCGCACAGGCTTTCAGTCATCAGCCACACAATTAGCTGCCAGCATGCAATCCAGAGCCTTACCTTCTCGACCCGGAAAATGAGTTCCGTGGAGGACAGTTGCAGAACAGGAGCAATGAACTCACACGTGACATCCACCTGCATCACCTGCACCTTTTCTTCCTTGCTTCCCACCACGGCGTGCCACAGCAGCCGCTCCTTCACCACCTGTGTGCGAGAGCTGCACGTTACCCAGCAGGTGTGACCAGGGCACCCAGAAAACACACGGCATGTGCTCACCACCTGACTAGAGGCATAACGGATTCTGATAGCCTGCATGAAATTGTGTCATGGGAACTTGGCCATCAACCACCAGCAGGCAGTACTGCCCTAAAGTTACGGCCATTGCTTTCCTCAGCAGCCCTGCTTCCTTTTATACCGCATCCTATTTATTTTGCACTCAAATGCCCACACCGCTACACCCTAACAGCCACAAATTCACTTGTGAGCCAGGTGCTGTCTACAGCTCTAATAACTACTGCCCCAAATGACTAATGCTTTGATGTACCCCGCTGCTAACATAATGCTTACAGAAAGCTGCAGGAACCAATTTAAAAATATGTAACCATATTAAAGGACATAGGCGGCAGAAGGACCAATGCCAGCAAACCCTCTCTTGGAAGCTTAGTGGAAAAGGTACATGGGAAAACTCCAAACAGCCAGCCTGCCTTCCAGTAAAGTGGCAGCACTCATTCCAAGGGTGAATTGTGCCCTCCTGGAGATGGTTTTAAGAGAAATCTCCCTAGGAAAAGGTTGTCTTGCACTTCAGAGGGAAACTCTCTGCTTAAGCTGGAGGCTCTTCTATTCAACGCCTTTTCCCAATTTCTCATGGTTTTACTTCCCCAAATTCCTCCCTTCATTTCTCACTCTTCCTTCTGGTACAGTGCCACAACCGAGCTCCTCATCAGAGCCTACAGTCTTCAAAGTCATCTGTGTTGCACGTGCAGTGCAGGGAGCTGGGCTTCTGACCAGCCTGAAGAGCATGAAGTCCTCCAGATTTTCACTGCGGGAGCCAGCTGTACTCACAGACACCCTTTTGGCTTTCCAGGCAAGACACCCTCACCAGAGCCCAGACCATTTTATTTCCTTTCTGGACTCTTTTTCTCCTCTTCAGCAAACCCTTGGAGCTCAGAAATGCACAGGGACAGTCCCATCACAGTCAAGTCTTCCTCAAACTACCACTGAGGCAACCCTTTAAAACACCTTCCAAAACACTCCTATCAGCAGGAGCTTAATGCATGCCTATCTTACATTCGCTTAAACATCTGTGCCCAGTGCTTCCAGAGACAGGGAATGCACACCAGCCTTAGCTGGCAGCTTCTCCACAGCATTGCGTTTCCCCTGGGAAGAAGGGTCCAGGGAGGAGGACACCCAGTGACCGTGCTGAAATCTCCTCCTCTGAGCTGCCACCCAGGGGCGCTGCGAGACCTGGCTGCCCTTAGGACAGCAGGGCTGGTTGAGAGGCTGGGAGGAGCTGTCAAGCTGTCAGTTATAATGATCCTTGGCAACAGTTTCCCACAGGGAGAACATCACATTGATCATTCAAGCTGACACACTGTGCTGGATTTTCTCCTCCAGGACTCAGTGCTAGACAAGCCCGCTGCTTGTCTTTGTCTACAGAGGAAAATCAATGCTGCTCCCATACACTCCCCTTCCTTCCCAAGGGATTTGGGTCCACTTCTTCCCCCAGATAATTACATTGCTTTTGTTAATTCACTTTCTGCCTGTGCTCCTAGTCTAAGCGTAACTCTCTGCCCTTCATTTCTGCCTCAGCACAGGACACCTCGTAACCCGTTGTCTGCCCCCTGAAGCACTGATGCTTCCTTCAGATCAAATTTGGCTATCAACAAGTTGGGTTTACGGTAGCTACAGAAACATGGAAAAGCCTTAGCAATTGATGGTGGCCAGCAAGGAAAGCAACTGGTGCTGCCATGGTAACTTCTGGCACTAAAACCGTTTGTTGAAAGCACTTGCCTCTCTTCTCAGGCAAATATCAAGAGGCTGCTGAAAAAGTCCCAGCGGAGGTGATCCAGTGGGAAGGACTCAGCCCTCATGGGGGACCTCACCTGTGGAGTGCTGGAGAAGCCTTCCACCACCATCTCCATACTCTTGCCCGGCATCAGCTCCATGCTCAGCGGTCGAAGCTTTAACATGGGGCAGGCAGATTTGGGGTTCTGGGAGGAATCCTCACCCTTGGTGGTACTGAGGGCATCGAGACAATGATGCTGATGAAATGTGGAAAACCCTTCAGTTGTCAAATAGAGCAAATGGGTCTTTCTTCCTTTGTTCGTTACCTTGAAGCGGTAACAGAATGGAATTTTGCTAGAAGAGAAGCACAGATGGAAAATGTCACGGGACCTGCTATTTCACAGCAGTCACCCAGCTTCAATCCCCCAAAGCCATTCTCTGACTGTGCATTTGGCAAGAAAGCCACCTCCCAAAAGGCTGACCTAGCAACCTAGCACCAACCCGCAGCAAGAGCCAGACCTTGGCTGCCCCTAAGCTTATCCCCGTCCAGCAGCTGGTCTGTGTGTGGACGGCGAGAAAAAGCTTTTTGAAGAACATCATCTCAGTCACAGTGGACAGAGCAATAAAACTAAGGGTAACTGAGAGATGATTTAGCAACTGGTTTCCATTTTGGTGCCTTTTGAGGATCTCAACCCACATTCACGTGGCCATAAAACGTTTCTAAAAGAATTCCTGTAGTGTCAATGAAATGGCGCTGGGACCCTGAGTGCAGAAGGAGAATGAGCTGAAGGACTATGGCAAAACACCTCCTTGCTGAGCCCACGGGAGGAGCAGGAGCTGAGACATACTCTACCTGAAGTGGGGCCCCAAGTCGAGCTCCGGAACAATGGGTTTGTCGGTGACAATTGTGATGCCGGTGCCAACAGCCTGGACGGGGATGATGTAGCTACAGCTGTTCTCAATGAACACCTTCACTTCGTCATTAAATATTTCAGTGTCATCCAAGTTTGCTGTGACAACCACAGACAGCTCGGCGTTGGGGGGGATCACTCCTTTACTGGGTTCAATCCTCCAGCATGAGCATTTGCCAGCCTGTAAGACAAGGCAGACACTAGCTGAGGAGGGAAACCAGGACAGTCTAGCACTGGGAATAAGAGCTACCACAGTTTGCTTACAATAGACACCAGCAGCATCTGAGAGATGGACGGATGCTGATCTAAGGGACGGCTGACAAGCCACCACATTCCATTTTCTTGAAATTACTTAGGGTTGGTTAATTAAAATGATTGGGTCATTCTGGCCTTGCACAAGTGAAAGAGGAGGCAGAACTCAGCATTAAAAGTGCAGCTGTATTTTGCCAAGCCATACCTCTCCTCAGAGAGCATCCACACCCTGGTCTCTGTCATTAACAGGAAGGTGACACAAAGCAAAAGCAGACGGAACAGGGAAACCAGAGGGGAACCCCTGCCCTCTCAGCAGCAGTGCACTACAGGGTTCTCTTGAGCTCCTGGAGCTCCAAAAGCATGATTGTCAGAGCTAAGCCCTTTCCACAAAATAAAGGAAGAACTTGTCAAAATGATCCAGGCTCGTTTCTGCTCAAACAGCCATGCAAACTCCCTATTTTATCGAGGACTGCTCCAGGTAAAATTGCCCCCAGAGCCAGGCTCCTCTTGCTGCACTGTGGTGGAACAGCTTGCTTTCTCTCGACAGAAAATGTTGTGTATAAAAATTAATTCACAGGCTGCTACGGACCAGTCACTTTTGTTGGAAATTAACCCCACAGATACCTACCATCTCTGCCCAGAAGGATGCAGGGGTGCGAGACTGGTTGGACAGGTGGAGAGTTTGGGAAACATCTTGTAGGACCTGGATACTGCCGAAATCTATCTTGCTTGGATGCACACAGACAACTGGTCCTTCTCCAAAGCTCCCCAGATGGATTTCCTGCTCCAGGAAGCAGGTGGGAAAGTTTAAAAAGGTCAGACAGCTCTGAGTGCTCCAAGCCTGAGGGATAATTACAGCTCTTTGAAGCTTGCAGTGTTGACAGACCGAAAAAGAAAGCCTGGAGCAAGTGTGGGACCTAGAGCGAATCCGTCTGAAAGCCACAGGCTCCCATCAGCAGCAGATGAACAAGCCCGGTTTCTCACGCTTGCTTTCACAGAGAGATGTGATGGATATTTCTCAGATGTGACTCTCAGCACAGTTTCTTACACAGTGCTTGCTATAGCAGGCTTCAGGGATTTCCCTGTGTGTTCCTCAACCAAAGTCCCAAGGAAGCAGCAGTTGCTCTATCAAATAATGCAGCAGAGTGTGAGACAAACGTCACACGTTCTGCAAACGTCACATCAAAAAGCAAAGAGAAGGGCAGGAAAAGGCTACCTTGTGATAAGAGGCTTCACTCATGTCTCGAAGCTGGGTAATCCGGGGCAGCTTCACCTCCTGAGTACGGGCCAGCCTCTGCTTGGTGGTGAGAGACTTCTCCTTCATGACGGCAGAAGGAGTGGGCTGAAACACAAAACAGCAGCTCAGCAAGAGCTACAGAAATTGGTCCAGAAAGGCTTTACTTGTTCAAATGCCACCGATAGATAAGTTTGGAACCTCTTCTATCTGGGACCAGTCATGTCTCCAAGTCTTCAGCCAGAGTTGGAGCAGCCCACCACACGCCCAGATCCTGGAGGTCTGGTACAGCTGGAGCAGCACTGGCCAGTGTGCCAGCAGGGCAGCAGATATCACTGGCCACCCACAGAGGATGGAAAGAAGTACACTCTCACGCTCCAGCTGGTTCAGCTGATCACCCAGGAAAATCGTTTAACTCGGCTCCAGTGGCACATTCAGGCAAGACTCTGGACTTGCCCTGAAGCAGCTCACAACCCAAACCTCACTGCACCACGAGAGCCACCTCCGACAAGCACAGTGGCACAGATACGGGAGCCCGCGTCCAGCTTCCCAGTGCTGCTGGACAACAGGAGAAGTGGGCAGAGGAGGGACACAGGGGAACTTCGCAGCCCAAACACAGCTCTTACCTGGTCTGTACTGGCAGTCAGAGGCTTCTCTGCCCCTCTGCCCCGCTTCCCATCATGAGATGTTGCCACTTCACTCTGGAATCCATCAGCCCTCTTGGGAAGCCCCACAGGCTGGTGGCTCCTGCCAGTGGCCATGACTCAGTCACCTGGAAAAAGCAACAACGGGACTTTGAAAATCTAGAATCTCGTTTGTGGCAGATAGGATACCCCTGTGTCTCCAGGCTTTGGCATCCTTCCTATGTGAACAGGGGGCCTCCCCACCCTGTTTCATGAGCAGACCACGTTAAAGCTGCGGAGCTGAGATTCATAGAAGGAAAACCCTGAGTTATTTCCCCGCTTCAGCCAAGCAGCAAGGCTGGACAACCTGTGACAAGCGATCTGTGCGCTCCTGAAGCAGTCTGAGATCTGTATGTTCCCACTCCGCACGGGACACAGTTTGGGACACACAAAGCAGCTCCACCGTCAGTGGGCTACTGCCCTCGTCCCCTGGCGACGGGGACTCCTAGCCTGCCCCGACCCACCCGGCATCGTGAGGTCACAGAGAGGGAGGCAGGGCTGTGGAATGTGATGTCAGACATGGAGGGGTGCTCAGCACCCACCAGGTCCCCGCAGAGGGGTGGTGCCTGCCCGCAGCCCCCCTGATCCAGAGCAGTGTCTGTCAGCTCAGGGGAGGGGAGGGAGACCTCGAGCACATCACGAGAGCCCAGGCCTCCCAAAAGGCTGCTAATACCCACACAGCTCCGGCAGGGAGTTCCCATCCACCTACTGCAAATTGTGAAATAACTCTCTCCAAGAAGGTGACATCTGTTCATCTTCCCCACACCTCCCTTAGGTCAGAACCGCTCATGAGTCAAATAGGTAAACTGAGGCACACATCTTATGAAGCACCATTATTTCTTCATTTATTCGTGATTGCAATTGCAGGAGCAGCTCCCTCTGGCAAGCAGGAAAGTCCTCAACCTTTATCGAAAACTGAAGAAGTTTATAGACCATATCTTTTCAGGGCAACACCACCCTCTCCCCAAATTTACAGCGTATCACAAAGCTATTACAAGGCAGTTACTCGGCTGCTTTTAATATATTAGATTTCTCTACCCGATCTGTTGTATATCAGTTCTTAAATTCCTAAGCATATCTTGTACTGTGCCAGAAAGGTACCAGGAGATAACATTTCTCTTCTCCAAAATACTTGCTCAGCCATTTCTTGGTGAAAAACAGCTCATGCAATCATATTACAAGTTCAATTCAGCAAGGCCCTCCATCTTAATGCTAAAACTTCCATTTTGTAAAAACACGAGTAGCCGAACTCTCGCACGTACCAAGGCCCTGAAGTCTCTTTTTGATTGCCCTTGGGCTGTGCGTTGCAGCTCCGTGAGATCCCACATGGACGAGCAGGAATGGGCAATAGCACAGGGCTGTACCTGGGACCCAGGGCGGCAGCAGACTTCCCGAAGGGGAGGGTCTGTCTGCCATATCAGACCCTCTGTTCCGCTCGGAATGGAGTCCTCGGCAACTATAACCTGTCTTTTCTTCCCCATAGAGGTGGCTATAATATGGAGGTAGGGGCTGTCTGACCGTGGCCACATCTCTGGGGTAGATGAGCTGCCATCCGTATCTATTGCCTGACCTTCCATCTCCAGAGCCTCCCAGCTGCTGTGCAGAGGAAGCTGGGAAAGCGAGGCGGGCAAGGAGGGGCTTGCCCTGCCATCCTGACTGTGGACTGGCTCCCACTCACTCCTGAGTGAGGGGGAGGGTGTAGGATCCTCTTCATCCTGGCTTTGTGTTGGGGGCTGCTCCTCTTGATGTCCTGGGGAGGGCAGAGCAGGGCTCCATGGCCCGTCCCTCAGATTCCCTGGTTCTAAAACTATCTCCTTCCTCAGGCTGCTCTGCCACCAGCACCTCATCCTGTTGCCATCTCTCTCCCAGCCGCTCTGTCTGCTGCTGTCACTTCTCAGGGACAGGCTCTGGCATTCCCTGCAGCCTGGGACCTGGGTAGCTGCACTCAGTGTGGTGAGCACAGAGGATGCAGCTCTCTGCCGGGTGGTCGCTCCAGCCCAGCTCCTTCCGAGAGGACGACGATTCCCCCTGGACTCACTCCCTGGCTGTACGGTGAAGCCACCCGCCCTGCACCTCAACTCCTGGCTGAGTCAACACCACAGGGTTATAGCCAGCACTAATGATCTGCACCCTGAGCATCCAAAGGGCCTCCTGAGCACAAACACAGGCTTATGGTCCTCTACAACCAAGAGTCACCAGTGGAAGGGCTGTGTTTATACACACATGCTCAGCTTCTGAAGATGCACACTGACTTTGTTTCTCTTCTGCCTGGAGCAAAGCGAGTCACGTTCCAGTTGAAATCAAATAATCCCAGAAAATCCGTGGAACTTTAGACTTGCTGGAAGAGTTTTGGAATATCCACAAAGGCAAATAGAGAGATTTTGAGAAGCATTCCAGTAGTCACATGAAAATGATTTGGGGGAAATACACACAATGCAAACCACTCTAGGGAATATGAGTCTTCCATCAAATAATTCTTTCAGTTTTGCATTTCTTGGATAAAAGACTACAAAAATAGGGAAGTATTATAATCCCATTTGAGGGTTATTCGTTCTGACTGAGAGGGGTCGTAATGAACTGACAGGTGAGGTAAGTGCTTTGTGGTCTGTTCACAAGCAGAGAACGGAGCATAGGCTTCTACATTTCTGTTATGTACATTCATGCCTCTTTCTTTTCCCTCCATGTGTCACTATTCAGCTACCTAACCAGCAACCCACTTGGTTCTCCCCTCAAAAATAGCAATATAAATAGGGAACAATCATAGTGAAATCACTAACTTAAGCCAGTTTAAGCAGAGAATCAGGCCTCAAAAAGTAATAGTGAGTTTTGAATTTGCTTTTCCAGTCACAAGGCAAATTCAAAGGTCATGCAATGTACTGTTGGATCAGAGGAGTCTGAAAGCCTCTTTTCACTGCAAGTAAGTAATATGTAGAAAAATCAGACCCCAGCATCCTCACAAAAAGGAAGAGCGTCTTGATGTGGCCTTATAAGAATCTTCCTGTCCAACTACAGAGCTCTCACACACATTAAACCAGAAGTGTTAACAAAATAAGGTGTGTTCATAGTGAATTTGTTGCAGGCAAACAACATCCGAACGTGAAAGTGAGCCAAGAATTCTTTGGTGGCCCATGTGAAATGAGCTCTTAGTTTCATTCTGTTTTCTAAGTTGATACGTGTCCACATTAATGACATGCAAAATATTCATGCAGAAAGGGGTGTAGGCTCACAGTTGCAGGATTTTTCTTTTTCTTTTGGTTACAATTTTGAAAACCAGTTCAGTTTGACAAAACCAATCCATTCTGTATAAAAATCTTTTTAGCAGAAGCGGATTTCTTTCACAGAAAAACCTGTGACTCTCACATAGGCCAACAATGTATCACAAAGTGACCTTCATCACTAGGCTAACTGGTCTTTAATCCTAATTTACTAGGAAGCTAGAAGGTTTAAACAGTATTTGGGAGATAACTGAAGCTAAATAATGACATGCTTCCTAGATTAGGCCATGCATGGTCTTTCTGCCAAGCGCCTTATCTAAAATAATTATTGTTTTGGAGGGAAAGACAATACATCATGGCTTTCAGTTTCTAATTTACTGTTTGTCTCATTCCTTCCTGTGCACTAAATAATGGAGACTTCATCTCTTCTGTACTGAAAGGAGAAAACCTTGCAACTTTAAATCTCACTTCTGTTCCCAAATTTCATTTTTAAGCAGTCTGAACATCAGAGCTTTCACTTCTGGTGACACTGCCAGAAAAAGGAGGCTATTCCACAATAGAGGGGCAAGGAACTTTTACTTTGATTCTGCTTGAATCTGTTCCACCTTGCAGACAACATTTACAGTTCTTCAGTTACACAAATGAGCGGGTGAGGATGACCTGTTGCCCTGTGACTAGAGAAGAAAATCAGATCTTGATGGCTCTGCCTACTAGAGAAGATGACAAAAAAGAGCAACAGCTCATATAGAAAAGACCATTTTTTCCAGTGTTTTGAAGAGAGTGAGATGTAAAACACAGCCTGTCCCCAGCATTTCCTGACTTATTGGAGGGGATAGTTTCCTGCACAGAGCTTCCCTGCCCTCGTCTCTATTCTGGACAACCAAAGTTTTTCCCTGCAGTGTACATACATCACTTAATTCTGCATTCTCAACCCTTCTGGAATTTGGGTCATGATACCTACTGACAGAAAGGACTTTAGAGGACACAGCTGGGAGAAAGATTGCAAGAAGCAGAGGTAAGCTGCCTTTCAAGTGTAACCAGAGTTCTTATGATGTAACTAAAAGTCTGCTCTGGCTCCCAAAACTCATGAAACACTTCATCCTCACAGTGTTGAGACATGACACACATTAGCCAAGGTCTCATTTAATCAGCTTAGGGACCTGAATAATGCTGACAGTAAAAACAGCTCATGGCAGTCTGCTCTCCAGAGTTGTAGCTTTCTAAGCAAACCAGAAAAGTTCTTCCCCAAAACCTCATAATCTGGCAAGAAGGATTGATCAAACACACAATTTTAAAACTGTACTTCTCAGTGGTAAGTGCAGCAGTTTTAGCCCCTTCATTTCAATGGACACCTCTTCAGGATATTCTAAGTCATTCAGAATTTACCTTCAATGCCTCTAGGGCCAGCAGAGCAGGAGCCTCACCAGCCACTGAGTAAGGTAAGCAGGATAGGAGAGGTTCAACCAAGAGTCCTAGTCACCAGTAAGCTCCTAGTGATGAATCAGGTTTAAGGAGAAGCCAGGAGCAAGTACAACCTAGAATTAATTTTTCTGATGGCAAAGATGGTCAGACATAGCCCAGTGATGGCAGACGGGTCCATAGTGACAATGCAGAATTGAGGCCAACACAGGCAGTCAGTGGATGGTTCAGGATCCACATCAAAGAGATCCATGGCTGAGCTACAAACCACCAATGCTACAGCAGAGCTTGAACTAGGAGTAAGGTCTCAAGACTAAGTTTAAATCCCACAGACAGGGTGGAGGCCTCAGGTGAGGCTGGTGAGGGCCATTAAGGCTATTAGTGCTCCCTGTCCTCTCACACCCTCCCAACTTACACTCACATTTCTTCCTTTTTATTTCTCTGTTTTTCTTCTTTTTCTTTGCGAGGGGAGTGTACAGTGCTTATGGAGGGACATTGTTCTGGTAAGACCTTCTCAAACAGGTGGGTGGATCTTGCATTGAGAAATGAAAGGGGCCAGAATTAGACACTAGCTGATCTCCACAGGGAATAGTCTCAGTGGTGGTGGCCTGACACCATCACACTTGGCTCCTGGGGCTCAAGGGCCGGAGTCAGAGCTAGTCAGTGGAGTAGAACACAGCCTTTGAGGAAATCCAGGCCCAGGCTTTTGGATATCTTGGTTCAAGAACAGAACAGAGTCTTCTGAGCATCAGCTGTGGCATTGCTGAGTTACTCTGTTCAGTAAGCAGGCTACAGTCTGCTTCATCAACAACAGTTCCCCAAGGGTCAATCTGTCCAAGGCAGCTTGCTTGGTTTTGCTGCAGCATCACTGTCGTGTGGGGTGGTGGAAGGAAGCAAGTGAGGTTCAATGATGCGAAAGGAGCACCACAGCAAAGCCTTTCTCAGCCTGTGTGAGAAACACCTTAAAATTTTGTGGGGTTAGCATACTGATCACACATTACTATGCAATTTGTACGCTAAATGTAACACAACAAGCTTTCACACTGCGCCAGAGCAGAAGTCAAGTATGCACATCTGCACAAGCTTGTGTTTCCTCAGCAGTGACAAGTAGGGGTTGTGCGTGTGTGCTGAAGAGCAAAGGTGACTCTAATAGGGTTTGTTTACCAAACAGGCCATGGAAGTAGCATAACCAAGACCCAGCGAATCCTCATGGAATTAGGGCCCTAATTCCTTTATGCTTTTTTGAGGACACCGAACATTAACAAATTATGCGAGATGACAGCAGCAGCATTCTTAATCAGTGAGTATTCCCACTGTGTTTTTCTATTCTCGCAGATAAATTTTGTCTAGGATGTTACCCGTGCCTTAATTCACTTATGTATTTGCCTCTGGAACAAAATACTTCATTAACATTCTGCATTCTTAAAAACTCCAAAATGAACATCTAGGTGTTTTAAAGCTGATCCCTAAACCAAAACAGACAGACCACAAAGGCAGGACATTTGTAACCAGGGTTTTCCTACACAGTGCAATCCATCCTTCCCAAGGAAAGCTCGCTGGCTGGCTTAGTACAGCTGTGTCAGCCAGCCCTGGTGAAGGAACACAAGTAGAATCATACTAGTGCGGCAACCTCTTACTAAGCTCTTTGCATACCTCTGCAGGAAGCCGTTTAGATAGCCAGCATTTGTCTTTAGCTCATAAACTTAGATCTTGGGAAGAAATGCTTTCCTGTGAGGGTGGGGAGACACTGGCCCAGGTTGCCCAGAGCAGTGGTGGCTGCCCCATCCCTGGAGGGGTTCAAGGCCAGGTTGGATGGGGCTTTGAGCCCCCTGACCCAGTGGGAGGTGTCCCTGACCATAGCAGGGGTGTTGCCTTCGGGGGGCGTTGCCTCCGGAGGCGTGGCGACCTGGTTCAGGAACGGCACGGTGACCAAACCCAGGTCACTCGGTCCATAAGCTCACAGACACCAATGTGGTGGACGGCAAATGGCGTTTATTGATACGTAACACAGCCTTATATAGCCTGGGCTTACGACGTCACTTCCGTCTGCTTACATCATGAACTAATACGCAATTGGCTACCCGGGAGGGGGTCCTACCTTCCCGTACATCGCGAGATCTTCCGACCGCCGGGCCCTAGCTACCCACACAGGGGGTTGCTACTGGATGAGCTTTAATGTCCTTTCCAACACAAACCGTTTTATGATAGTTCTGTGATAAAGGTGCAACTCCAGCCTCAGGAGATTCCTCTGTAGTCACCCAGGCTGTGGTTATAGCACCAAATGGAACAGGGGGAGTCAAAGGGTTCGAGCTCTGGTGGTTACAGTCAATACCATGCCAGTCTTTGCTGTCTCCCATGCACAGTTGTGGTCTATGCTCCCTAGCAGTCTTCAGAGCAACATCTAGACCCGGTTCTGGGATAAACAAGTTCCAGGGCTTATGGGTAACATAGGAAAGAGTGCACCAGCATGGTTTCTTTACCTTACACTGTCCAGGAGACTTTACATCCTCAGAAATTCCCAGTACACATTCATGGTACGTCACAAGGCATGCAGCATCTTTGTACTCACAACATGAAACCACCATTTTGATAGGCTACAATGCAGTTCTTGCACTATTTCCAGCATCTTGAACTGAGAAAAAACAACAATGAGAAAACTAATAACTGTGTGTTAAGAGTCACACAAACAGTGCAGGAAACACAGCTACATGAATGTAGCCAGCCTGCATCCTTTGGCATCTGGATGAGAAAGCTGTCCACGATTTATTTAGCAAGGAAGAACAGGCCCCAAATCCAGGAGTTTACACTCATACATAGCCTGAACCTACAGCCTGGTACTATAGCAAGGTATTCAGGACCCCAAATCAACAGATCTTATCCCCAGATAAGATTCTGTCCACATGTCCAGCCCCTGTGTCGCTATCCCATGGCTTAGGGAAATGGGCTTAGTCAAACAGTAAATATAAACATATATGTGTGTGTGTGTGTATTTACACTGACGGCATATGTTCGTATCTAAAAATGCACTCAGACTATCCAACATGTAGCTGTCAACAGACTTCTTACTACAAATGTATGACTAACTAATCCCCACGCAGACATCCCAGACTCATATGATGATACTGAAATCCCATTAGGAGCAGCTTAACACATTGACAAGAACCACAAGGACAGCAATGTTCTTTGCACATGTAAAACCAGAATGTATGTGGGATGAAAGAAGGAGAGGGGAATAAAAGAACTTTTTGAATGCATATGAACCCACTAATAATAGTAATATTACTTCACAGGAAAGAATACTTATGATATCAGAAACCACCAAGACATCTGGTTATTTTAATATTAAAGAAGATATTCCCTAAAGGACATGCAATTGTGTTGCAAGGACTCACAGACCAACTTCAGTGGCAGCAAGATACGGTTACTCAACCACAGATCACCTGCAGACAGTGAAACAGACTGCAGAGATTCCCAGTCAGCAACCCAAACAGCGATGAGCATCAGATCCGCTGGCTACAGTCAAACCGTGCATATGGGAAACATTCTGGGTGTCCGAGGACTCGATACGTCTGGGCTGTGACCTAGACAGAGTGTGGAGCCGTGCATACTAATTCTGATGCCAGAATCTTTGTTGCTAATGCTAAATGAGGATAAATGGATGGTAATTGTAGATTATACGGCTGCAAGCTGGTGATAACTGCCACCCGCACAGATCTATGCTCTGCTGTAGTCTGAAGTGCTCAGATACATTTAGAGTGATCAGAGGGGATCCAGCAGGGCATAGTCCCACTCAATCTTATGGTACATTAACATCCACATGTCTCTAATCTGTTCATTCATCTAGCAAAAGGCATAAATAGGACAGTTTATTCCTAGTATGACTTGAATTCAGTCCGGTCATTCCATGAATGAATTTAGCCCTGACCTGCAACAGACACTGGTGCAAACACTCCCTTCAGATACTTAGACAGAACTTCCGTTAAAGCCCTCACATCACTGGTATTTAATAAAACAGCTGGTAACAGAAAGATTTTAAATCCTTGTCTTTTCGGCAGAAACTCAGTCCTTAAACTATAAATCTGCCTGTGCTGGCAGTGAATAGTTTTCATGGCCACACGGCCAGGTTAAGTGAAAACTATGCAGCTCTGAATGTGCAAAACTTGTATGGCACGAGGACAACGACTTAGTGCTTCAAACAGACAGCGATGACAAGCTGGAGCCAGAAGGCACTTTCTCTGTACAGGATGTTACAAAAACATCTTTCTTGTGATCCTAAACAAGAGAATAGTTTAAAAAGAGAGATGCTACTAGCAGCATCAATTATTGTTCCTCCTTCACTCCCTGGACATTTAGAAATAACTGTGGTCATGCCTGTGCTCCGAGGCAGACTGAGAGAACACAGTCAGACACCCGCTCTGGTGCCTAGCACAGCTCCACTGGCAGCTGTGGTTAGAAAAGGAAGAACATCTTAAGAAAGTTTTGCTGATTTATGCATGAACTGGAATAGGAAGTAAATATTTAATGGGTAAAGATAGAGAAGCAATGCTTTGGTCACTGCTGTTCTGTTCTGCTGTTATTGCATTTTCATTTTACAAAACAGTTATTTAAAATAAAACCCACGAAAAGGATTATAATTCAGGGTTTGTTCTTTGAAAATTGTGAAAATTACTTTGGAAAGAAGAGACAAAACAGATGAAAGAACACACCACAGATATTAGTCAAATTGGTTAATACTACGGCTATGAGCATGACACAGGAGAGTCTGTGATCTCCAGGCTAAGTTCATTAGCTTTGATGTCTCCCGAGGGCAAATAAGCAGAACAAGGCTCACCATTGATATAACTTGAATTCAGGATGTTAATCTCTTGGATTCTGGAAATACGTTTATTTTTGCACGAGACGATACACACACCACAGTCAGCTGTGGTGCGATGTGCAAGATTAAAGTTTGCAAAAAAGTACTTTTTAATTAAAAATGTATTGCCAATATCCTCAGAATTTCCCAGTGGAGAACACTAGACAAATACAGTCATAGGTCTCTGGCAAATGCCTGAGAATTTACATATCCCTTTTAAATTAGCCAGCATCCAGGATTCGCATTATTTTACACAGAGGATTTTTTTTTGTCCAATATTTCTTATATTTACAGCACTTCAAAACACCCTGTACTGTGCAGATAGAGAGTAAGGCCACACAAACAGCAGGTGTTCTCTTGGCCCCTTCATATACATTGTTTCCTCTTGTGCAGGAGGAATCCAGCCAGGTTTATGCTTTCTATAGGCCACGGTTTTTCCATTTGGTCAGCTTAAATATGCAGCTGAGGTTTTTGTTTCTTTGACTGTTTTTCACAAGCATGCAGAACCTGAGCTCAAAAGATGGACAGTTGCATGGTTTTGAATACTAAAGTCTTATTAATCTATACCTGTCAGGGAGCTGTTGACTCCCTGCAATCTCTTTTTGTACTGTAAGAGCTCCACTTCATTCTCGTAGCTTGGTGTTTTAAGTTAACAGATTCAATTTTTCCATAATGCCACTTGCCATACACACATTTGAGCCTATTAACTGTACAATGGTCATGAAGGCTGAGAGGATAAAGTCATCGTTTATGAGATGCTACTGTGATGAAGGCGACCAACCCAAGGAACCATGAGTGGTTATAAACTGGAGAGGAGCAGATTTAGACTAGACATAAGGAGGAGTTTCTTCATGATGAGAGTGGTGAGGTCCTGGAACAGGTTGCCCAGGGAAGCTGTGGATGACCCATCCCTGCAGGTGTTCCAATATGATGCAACTTTGGGGTTGTTTTTTTTTTACTTTTTGTGGTTTGTCTTCTCTAAAGTGAGCAAGAGTGGGAGAACCCTGAGGGTTTTGATTTCAAAAGTCAAAGTTATTCTTTTTATGGTGGCTTGTAGGTCAGCAGGAGGAGAGAGGACGCTTCCATTTAGCCTTACAGACCTTCTTTCTGAAGGACACAAGCATAACCATTTTACAGCTGAATGTCTAACTCTATGCATGCAGATTCGAGGTACAATGTCCACACAGGTCTGCAAGAGCCAGCAATTGTTGTTTTCAAACATAGGTGTATAATCTAGTATTAATCATTTTGATATGCCTGTCTAGTTAATAGAGATCATCCTTTTCCGTAAGGGAAATAATAACTTGGAATCCAGAGACATGCTAACGTCTTAATTATCTTCATAGAATCATAGAATAGTTTGGGTTGGAAGGGACCTTAAAGCCCATCCAGTTCCAACCCCCCTGCCATGGGCAGGGACACCTCCCACTCAATCACATTCCTCAAAGCCCCATCCAACCTGGCCTTGAACATCTTTTCAATCTATTTTGTATCAGCCTTATTCCCTGGTGATGCTGGTCTCCCCGGTATTTTGAAAGACCTTACCAAGACAACCTGTGGACTCAGGGAAAACAGCTTCTTGCTTCCAAAACAGCAGAAACATGTCCCAGGAGTGTGAAAAAATAAACTCACCTACAAAAAATATCAAACCCAGGTGGAACACGTTTTACTTTAAATGGGGATAATTAAGGCAGGAGTGAAAAGACTACACACTGGGCTGAGAGTGCTCTGTGTTTTTCTATTGCATCAAAGATGTAGTAACATTTTCATTTGCTGAAATAATCTAGAAGATCAAAACCCTCACTGAATTCACAGATCTATGACAGATGAGCTGCTGGGACAGCACTGAACTCTGACGCCAAAGACTTGCAATCACGTCATTAAAATTGAAGAGGAAGCTGTTATGGGGCAAACCAGTCCATTGCATAATATCCTAAGAAAGAGCTATTCATTATCTTGGAGTCTAGAATCACCTGAAATAAAGGTATTTGTGCCGAAAACATTCAGACATGTAACTATGTCACAGCATTTTTTAGAAGCAACATCAGCTCATTGAGCCTATCCTTATTTTCATTGATAAAAACCGTCAAATTTATTATGAAGGCTAAAAAGCCTTGTGTTGCAAGGACAAGAGTCATGGTACATGCAGTGAAAGCTTGGGAATGAGGGGGATTTGGACTTAGTGGGGAAAAATGTCAAGAGACAAAAACTGACAATGAAGTGTTGGATAAGAAATGGCACGAGAAGGAGATAGCAGGGCACAAGGGGAGGAAAGTGTAAGGAAATATCTCCACATAAACTTTATAGAAGGTTTTAACTAGCAGAAAACGTGAAGCATAAATGAGCATAGCTCCTCTGACTTCAGGGACCTCCTGACACACTACCTGGATTTCATAAATGAAAATGAGGTAAAATGACATGAAATCCTGGCTTCACTCACAACAGTAGATGTTTTTACATTATCTTCTCCTTGGAGCAGGACTTTCAAGTTTCTTGGTTTTGCATTCACCAGGAGAAAGGGTAATCTGGCAGCAGAATGCACGGCCTGAGTACCCCATAGCCAGATAAATCATCTACGTCCTGTAAAGAATTGACAGATAAGCTTATTCCCAGTGGAGAGGACATGTTGGAATAGAGTTAATAAGCACAAGATTTTAGTCATTGCTTAAGCAGGTAATAAACCCTCTGGGACTTGTTGAAGATGTTGCCAGGTAGAGCACAACAAATATCATCTGCAGAGGCTGTTCAGGATGTTGCTTTGTGAAGAAACGTAGTCTGTTCTGAGGGTTATATCTACCAAGTGTGAAAACAAGCAGAGGCATACTGTAAAGAAAATATGGTTGTTGAATATATATCCAGGGTAGCAGGTAAGATGTTATGGCTGTCAAAGTTACAGCTTTTTAGTTTGGATTCCACTAATTGGATTATGGCTAGATTAATCGTGTTTTTCTGTTCATGTTGCAGTTGAATCTCCCAGGTGCCACGTCCTACAGCCAAGCTTACACTGGCTTCATAAAGATGAGAGCAGAAGAGGCTTATCAAGCTTCACTTTCAATTGAAAATGGACTTCTTATAACAGGAATTAACAGAAAAACAAGTGAACAAGAGTGCAGTAAACAAGCAAGAGCACATAGTCAGTTCATCACAGCAACCTGAAGTGAGCACTGAGCAGGGCTCACACACTGAGCTCTGGAACACAAAGCTGCAAGAGCACAAAGACCAGAAAAGCAGGGTTATTTTCTAAAGACACAAGGTGAAACATTGCCTTTTATTTGGCTACCAGCTTTACTACTTCCTAAAGGCAGTTCTTTGCTAGCCTGGCTTGGTCAAAAAAAAGTATCTCTCTAGACAGAGGGATCATCCAAGACTTGATGCACCCAATGAGGACAGTCTGTCCCAGAACTACCACAAAAATATTAATTATTGTTTACAATACTACGGTGAAAGGGAATGCAAAGGAAGAAATCTGTGGGTAACTCTCCCACTTTCCAGCCCCAGCAAATTTTCGCAGACCTGTGTTGTGTGTCTCATTCACCTCAGACTGCTTTGCTTTAAAGGTTCTTATAAAAAATACCTTCTGCAGAGGCTGCTCAGGATGCTGCTCCTGGATATGTGATACTGCCTAGACGAGCAGGGCTGCTGTGAGTGACTGCTGTATCAGATTTAATCAAAAACTCCAGGCTAGCACACACAAAACAGCAACGAGGAATTCTCCCAACCACAGACACCAAGTTTGGCATGTCAAGATTTGTTACCAAATCTTATAATCATTCTAGGCTGGTAAATAGTTTCCTTTCCGATCTATATTCAGAAATTACTGCAGAGAATTCAAAGACAATGGAGAGATGGGGTAAGGAAAGCAGATGGCAATTAGTTTTGTGCCAAATAAGAATGTGTTTTGAAAGGTATAAGAATAAATTGGCTTCAGATGCAGCTTTAGGAATTGCAATATCAGTAGAAAAATAACTTCTTAAATGTTATTTTCCCTCCAGAAAAGTGAGCATTCATGCTGGCTGCTTCATTTCATTCCTTCTCCTGACTTCCAAGCTGAAATGTCAGCTCAAACTCTATTTACAGTCCCTCACTTTAGACTTTGCTATGTCACTGTTGAAGTAACATTTGATTTTCCATTTCAACAGCTCAAAGAAAAACAACTCCAAACTTTGGATATACAAGATACAGGGATTAAAACTGTAGACTGCTTACATGTCTCCCAGTTGTTTTGTCTGAAACAAAAGGGTTGGTTGGGTCCATAATTCTGTTGTGTGTAATATCTAAGCTATAAAGTAACACTGAGACTGGACCATACTCAGAAAAGATAATTAAGGATGTTTGCCTGTAGGATATTTGCCTGAAATCATGTCACTGCCCTTACCTGCTCTACTTCTTTCTGACTACGGTATAAGTCACTTAGTGAGGCTACAACACCGAAAGAAACATTTTGTAGCTTCTCTGCACAAATACTCTAGGTGTATACATTCTTAAGTTGCTCTAGTTTCATTGGAGAGCAGATCACCACTGCTCTTAGGATACCTCGGTTTAAACTCAGAGCCATCCAACTCCACCTTGAAAATGTGTCCAAATCTCTTTCAGGAGTTAGTCTGGTGGTCCTAAGATATTAGGACGTATGCATAGCAACTCTCAGCTTAGAGTGAGATGGAGTTAGTCTTGTCCTGTGACTCTCAGTGTACTTGTCTAAGTCAGGATGGCATCAAGAAAACTGTAAAACATCTGTATCAACTGGTAAGCCATTGGCTTTTAATTTAGACTCCAGGCTGTACTGATAGTGCTGAATAGGGAGGACCAGGAACTAATACCTAGTTCTAACACCAGATTTTACTTACCAGCTCACACCCGCACTGCCTGCAGCTGGCCTTTTGTAGAGCAAACTTATCTTAGAGCCTGTTGGAGTGGTTGAAACGGGAGTCCAAAGAAACTGAACAAAAAAAGCATTATGGACAACCAGGAGTCCTACTTTAATTTTTCTCCCTTATTTCCTGGACCTCTTTTATTTGTCAGGACAGACCTGCTGACGGTGTACTCATGATACTCATATGATTTCAGGTGTTACTGAAACAAATCAGTAGCCAGCTCTTCTTAGTGAATAATTAGACACCATACCTTGTCACATTCGTAGCAACAGTACCTAAACTAACATTTCCTGTAATCAGAATGGCTCTCATTACACTTTCTGGAAAGTATGGCACTAAAGGATGACCTTTACTTGTCAAGCCATTCCCAAAGAAACACCTGAAGGTGTTTATTGGAGCTGAGGTCAATTAAAGGGAAGCTCAAGCTTCTAAAACAGCTAAAGCATTAGGACCGAGCCTCTGAAATATGCCAGTGCAGAGTAGTTTAAAAATAAACAAGTACTCAAAAAAATTAAAATACCCATGTTTCTCATAACAACACTAAATTACAGCAATCACTATGCACTAACGAGAACCGCTAAAGCAGCATTTCATCATTCTTGTAGATTTTACCACCAAGGATGGCCACTACACAATCAAGACCATTTTGTTTTCCACTAAGGGCCAAACTCTTGACTCTTTGGATTGTGTCTTGGGAGCAAGGATTCCACTGGCAAGAATTAAAGCATCCTTCCTGAGTTTCGTTTGCCTGCTAGTAAGGTGGCGGTGAAAGCCCTGCAGGGTTGGGATGTAAAGGCACTTAAGGGGTTAGCCCCTGAATTTGGACTCGAGATTAGAGTCCCCAGCTTTGTCATATCATCAGGATTTTGGGGTCACAGTCTCCAGTTTCAGCATATAATCATGATTTTGTTTCAGTTTGCCTGTGATTCATAACTGTCTGTGTGATTGTCTGTGTGAGCAGTCAAGAGTTCCAATTTGTTTAAGTTTGGGAAACTGACTTTGGCATCATTTGTTTTGTCTAATATCTTGACACTGCAGGGGTAATTGCAATTTATTTTGGTTGGTCTGTCCATAATTGACTGTTTATAATATGGGTGTGGGATCATTGCAGAGAAATCCCTTTTGGTGTGTGTTTTAATGCATTGGAGACAACTCAGTGGACCTCCAAATCAGGTGGTAGCTAGGGAAAATCTTATTCAGTATTTCAATACGACTTTAGATTCTAATACTTTGCTGCAGATGATGTTCTTGTGAAGGGAACAGAAGTGGCATGAGGCAATATATGCTGATATGGTTTTCACTTTGCAGAATCGCCCAGAGCGGCCAAAAGAATGGGATCTTAGCACCTGGTAAACCCTTTCTCTTAGCCTTGGAAAAAGATAAGGGAAAGACTTTGAAAAGATATTGCTCTGCTTGTAGTATTGGACAAAGATGTTTGGAAGTTTATGAACAACAAAAAAGGTGGTGGACCTGAGGACAAAACTGATTTATTGATCGTTTCTGGACACCACTTTAGAGGGTCTCACAATGAGGGATGAGAAGTAGGTGAATGAGAGAATGACGCTCAGGGTGGCTGATCATTAATGGGAGCAGAAGGCTTCAGTCCGATAGCGGGACGAATGAGAGCTAAACAAGGAGAAGTTATACGAACTCCCTTATATCAGGCTGTGGGAAATGAAGAACAAGTGATTAGAAAAGTCCCTTTTCTTATTACTGACTTGAACAATTGGAAGTTAACAGTGGGAAATTATAGAAATAATCCAGATCGGACAGTTAGCGCTTTTGAGATAATGGTTAAAATGCAAGGCACTGACTGGGAAGACATTATGGTGATTAAGCAAGTAATGTTTGATGGCACAGAGAAGGAGCGGATTCATAAAGCAGGCATTGGGAGTTTTATGGGGAATAGTGGCTCCGTTGTTTTACAAGGAGCTGAGCACGAGACTCAGAAAAATTACTGGATGTTGCTTGAGTGGCATACAGAAATAGGGAGAGAAAGAGATTATTAGCAGTGCTGGAAGGGAATGCTTGTGGAAAAGGAGGATATAGGGCAGGATACACGGGAAGAGGCCAAGGCTCAAAGAAGATTTGGGCAACAGGAAACCGAGGTCTATATATTAGAATCCAAATATATCAAACGACAGCTTTGTTATTACAGGATGTCAGCTTTCTAGGAAAAGTAATCCCTTGAGAGGCTGAAGATGCTGTGGTCCTGACAGTGCGGGCTAGAGAGACAGCTGGAAGGTCCAAGTAAACAGAAACTGTAAGGAGGCGATTTGAGACCAGGATTGGTCCCAATAAGAATTAAAAAATATCCTACAAAACTGGAAGGTAGCTGGGTTAGCATCAGTAATTCAGAAATTCTTGAAATATAAGTTGTTAGTGGAATGCGAGTCACAATAGAATACTCTGATTTTACCAGTTTAAAGGCAAATGGTAAGTGTCACCATTTAGTATAGGATACATCCAATGGTTGTGAATCCATACACTCTTTTAACAGGTTTAACTGAAACACAGGGTTGGTTTACACTGCTAGACTTCTAAGATGCCTTTTTCTGCACTTCCCTTTAAAAGGGAAGCTAGGAGCTTTTTGCTTTTGAATGGGAAAGCCCCAAAACTGGCAGAAAACCTCAGTATGCATGGACTGTTCTACTCCAAGGCTTTAAAAACAGTACAATTCTGGGGAATCAATCAGCTGAAAAACTAGAAACATGGAAAAAAGAAAAAGATGGGGGAACAATATTACAATATGTGGATGATATCCTCATTGCTACAACTGCTAGAGAGGATTGTTTGCAACTGATCATAAGTCTTAAACTTTTGGGGTCTAAGTGGATACAGAGTTCCTAGAGAGAAGGCTCTGCTGGCACGATGAACTGTGACTTAGCTTGGATCTGAGAACAAGAACAGCGGCAATTGGGAACAGAAAGAAAGGAAGCTATTTATCAACTCCCAGAGCCCCGTACAGTCCATGAGTTGAGAGCCTTTCTTGAGATAGTGGACAGTATTGGCTTTGGATTTCAAATTATAGACTGTTAGTAAAGCCTTGGTACAAGACATTAAAGATATCACCCCCTGAGCACGTGGACTGGACTGATAACAGCAGAGCAGCCTACAAATATTTAAAATTGCCTCTAATTAAAGTACCAGCACTCAGGCTACTGGACTTAATAAAGCCTTTTGAGCTTTTTCACGCATAAAAGACGTGGGGCGGCCCTGGGAGTACTATCTCAGTTTCTGGGAGAACAGTGACACATAATGTCCTGTGTCTCAAAAGAACTGGACAATGTCAGCCAAGGATGGCTGGGCTGCCTGAAAGCAGTTGCCACTACAGTTATGTCGATCCAGGAAGCTCGCAGGTTTACAACCCCCAGAAAATGTCAGTGTATGTACCACACACGGTTATCGCTGTCCTGGAACAAAAAGGACGACATTGGCTCTCTCCTAGTTGAATGTTAAAGTACCAGGTGGTATTTTTGGAGCAGGGTGATGTCCTGCTTAAGATCACTTCAGCTGTTAACTCAGCAGTGTTTCTTTCTACTGACCGTGTAGAAGGGACTCCTGAGCATGATTGTTGGCAGACGACTGAAGAAGTATATTCCAGCCACCTGGACCTTAAAGATCAACCACTTCAGAGTGCAAATTAGGGATTATTTACAGACAGGAGCAGCTCTGTGCAAGGAGGAAAGAGGTTGTCAGGGTATGCAGCTACCACAATAAGCTCAGTAGTGGAAGCTTGTGCTTTGCCATCAACCACCTCTGCTCAGAAAACCAAATCAGTGGCCCTAACCAGGGCCTTGGATTTAAGTCGAGACAAGAAAGTAGATATCTGGACAGACCCCAGACATGGGAGTTGTGCACACCCCTGGAGCCACGTGGAAGGAGAGGGAGCTTAACAGAACAAGGGACTGGAATCAAGTATACAGAAGAAATGAAAAAATTACCAGCCAGCATTCAGCAACCTACAGAAGTGGGTACTACGCATGGTAAGGCACATCAGCTGGAGAAATCTAATACCATATTCTGAAATCAATTAGCTAATAAAGCTGCAAAAGAGGTTGCAGAAACAGGCATCGTGGCCTTAGCACCAGATAAGGGCATAAAATTGCCAGAAACAGTTCCTAGATATGATGCTTGAATTGATTAGGACACAACAAGCGAAGGAGCAGGCGAAGGACTTTGTCATACCCCCTGGTGGTAATGCCTCCTATTCCTTTAAGGGAATTGGCCAAGTAGAGCATTATAAAGTACACTGAGGAACTGAAAATCTTTTAGAACACTTAAAGAAAGTAGTTACAGGAAAAGCCATGACAAAAGTTGTTCCTTCTGTGTGGAAAAGTGTGGGGTATACCAAAGAAACAATCCCAATCTCAATAATCGAGTAATACTTGGGAATGTTAAGGCAGGAAATTCCCCTGGAGAATGGCAAATAGATTTTACTGAGTTAGTCCAAAAATAAGGATATAGACACATTCTAGTTTTTGTAGAAAACTTTTTGGGCCAGACAGAGGCTTTCCCATCTCGCAGCGCTAAGGCAAGAGAAATGGTAAAAATTTTACTTAAATAAATTATTGCAGGGTTTGGGGTGCCTTAAGAAAGGTCTTCAGACAGAAGTCCTCATTTTGTGGCAGAAGTAATCAAACAAATAAGCAGTGTCCTAGGAATATCTTGGGATTTGCATATGCCTTACAGGCCTCAGTTTAGTGGGAAAGCAGAGAGAATGAATTATACTTGGAAGTTGCAGTTGGGTAAAACATGTCAGGAAACTTCTATGACCTGAGTAGAAGCTCTACCTTTAACATTATTAAGAATTTTAATTCAACCTTGGATTGGATAAGGAGGCCTTATCCCGTGAGTTATTTTACCTGCTACATGGAGATGTCACATATCCCAGGAGATATCACCACTCAAGGGAACTTGGACATTAATAACTATTTGCTGTCTTTAGGAAGGACTCTCTAGAAGTTGCAGAAATTAGTGACTGCTAACAAATTCCAGGCCTTGATACACCAGCACATCCATTCCAGCTTGGAGACTGGGTGTGTATCAAGTCCTGGGCCTCCGAACCCAGGTGGAAAGGACCATACAAAGTACTTTTGACTATATACAGAGCTGTGAAGTAAGCTGGAAAAGGACCTCGGATTCATTATTCACCGACTAAGAAGGCTGCTGCTACATGGACTGCAGAACAGCAATCCCCAACTACTCACCACATGGGAATCAAGGAGGTACAGAGGCCTGAGGGGAAAGCCCAGCTGGGCTAACAATGTTAGTTTCATTCTGCTTTGCTTGTTATCTTGCGGGGAGAAAGGTGTGGACCTTTAGATGAGAATCAACGGGTCCAAAAGAAAAGGAGGGATATGATGCAAGAAGTAGCAAGTGTTGCAAAACTGGGATATTCTGGTTTGAGCTAAAGTAGAATCAGTTTTCTAACTTCATTTAAGACTCATCCAAGTAACTATTTTTTTGAAAGCCAGCTGCTGCTTTTCAGACAGCGTGTCTCCCAGCATGTTTGTCAGACACTCTTTTCGCTAGGAATAACACCTTGTGTTAGGTATATTACGTGCTGGACAGACGTGTCTTATGTTATCATTTCCATTTGTTTATAGGTTCTCCTTACCTAAAGAATGCACAGTTGAACAGACAAGAGAACTGGTACAAATTAGAGGAGATTTGCCTTTTGTGAAGTTCATAATGATATTAAAATTAGTTCTTGGAAGTAACAGAATATGCATGAGATTACTGGGAAATGTTATACATATGCAGGCAGATGGGAAATCAATTCCGCAACAAGCTTGCGTCATTAGGCACAATTGATGGAATTATTCCTCCATGCATCCAACACTGTAATAAAGGATGCTTGCTTTGTAAAACTCCATAATGAGTCTTAGAGAGTTTATTTGCCAGCATTTTCAGTATCATTCCTAGTAAGAAATAACAAATGTAGCTGGAAGGACTCACAGTGGATAACAGAGGAGGTTGAGAGCTACTAAGACAGCAAAAGGGCACTCCAGGAGAGAAATACAAAGGAGTAATGACCAAGAACCCCTCCTCCTGGAACTAAAGTGGGGTGGTTGTTTCCCAGTAACAAACCCAGAGTGATGGTCACATAAAAGAACAGCCACCCTCTTCCAACATTGCATGGAAACCTACAGCAGCACATAAGCCTCCAGCTTATCAAGGTTCTCAAAGGTGCCATTCTGCAACGTCATTAGGTTTATAGTCAGTAACCTCTCATAAAGGCAAGTTGTTTGCTCCCCAGAGCTGTTTCACAGCCTGTGAACCCATTACAGAACACCTGTACCTCAGCTGGCACTTCAGATCCACTCTTGTGTTAGAAATACCTAGATAATTTTAGCTGAAAAGTGCCAGTTCCACATGGATAGGAGTCCCTCCACTGGTAACATCCTGCTACATCCAAGTCTGCCAGGTCACACGCAAACTAATACACAATAGCCCTCCTTCCATTTGCCTTTTGAAAGCCTTTACAAGAGATACATTAGAATCATAGAATCACCAGGATGGAAGAGACCCACCGGATCATCAAGTCCAACCATTCCTATCAAACACTAAACCATGTCCCTCAGCACCTCGTCCACTCGTCCCTTAAACCCCTCCAGGGAAGGTGACTCAACCCCCTCCCTGGGACGCCTCTGCCAGTGCCCAATGACCCATTCTGTGAAAAATTTTTTCCTGATGTCCAGCCTAAATCTCCCCTGATGGAGCCTGAGGCCATTCCCTCTTGTCCTGTCCCCTGTCACTTGGGAGAAGAGGCCAGCTCCCTCCTCTCCACAACCTCCTTTCAGGTAGTTGTAGAGAGCAATGAGGTCTCCCCTCAGCCTCCTCTTCTCCAGGCTAAACAACCTGTTGTGGTTGATACTTATATCTTACCTTTATTTTCAGGTTTTTATTTTCTTCCAACACAGCTTCATATTTTAATTTCTGCTCTGCCGCTTCCAAGCAAAGTGTCTCTATTTCTGGATTCTCAGGAACTGAAGCTCCCAGATGGTGCTTCAGAAAGCTGATGTTCAGATGTTAAGTATTTCTTCAGTTAGACAGCAGAACTGCATTTTAGTTTTCACACTTACAATGAAGTCAGTGCTGCAATATGCGTGAGCAAAATTGCATTAAACTGCTCAAGAGTATTACAATTTTTTTATTCTCCAGGAAAAAGTTACAAAAATAAGAAAGCTTTTCAAGTTCATTGGTACAGTCCCTAAGGAAAAAAAAAGAACAAAAACAAGACATCAGTTGGCACAGCAGAAATTCTCATGTTTCACTACATCCTCCTCCTCTTTTCCTTCCTTAAATGTAGAAGTTTTGAAGTTACAAGGAATAAACAAGAAACAGAAGTGAGAGCCAAAAGGGGATGCTGCTTAAAACCAGCAAGAAACAAAAGATGTTCCTTTCTTGTCCCTCTTGTATCATTAAAGACTTCAGAAGCCACAGATACTGTAAATACTCAAATCTAATCCTACAAGTCATTTTGTAACGGCCTATAAATTGACATTGTAATTGCTGGCACACACACAGTTCTCTTGCATTCTGTCAAACTTTGTTAGCTTGTAAGAATGTAATTATTGGCTAAAAGGCATCCATAAAAGCCATATTCTCAGCATACGTCTTCTAAATCGGCCTCTTCAGCTCTTCTACGAGTCAGTAGCAGTATTGCTGTTTGGCGTGAGATCTCTATGAACCATTCACAAGGATAAAAAGGATACTCCGGTGCACTACTTGGTTCCTCTGGTTCTTCATATAATGCTACCAACCCTGCAAACAGAAAATATTCAACAGTTGCAAGAAATTCATGCAACTCCAAAGTTTTTAAAATATTTACCAGTAGTCAAAAGGCATACATGTTGCATGCCACATTTGTAGCACAGTTTTCTGTTTTACAAGTTTCTCCTGTCTATTTTAGCAGGAAGAAAGGAGGTCTGGAACAGAGCATCCCAGCCAGTAACAGGCAGACAAAAGCTTTGTTCCCTCCCAACCACACCCTCTGGCTATTCTAGCACAGAACACCAAACAACCGGGATAATTTTCACATATTCCACATGCAACCCTAGTCCTGCCTTTTGTCAGAAAAATTGAAATGCAACTATTTTGGATTCTCCCTTCATAAACTATTACTTCCACTTATGCTCCATCTTTGAACTGCAGCACTTCCATAACTTTCAGCATAAAAGCAAACCTCCTTCGAGCACTCATCTTTATGGATGGGCTCCAGTGTCCAACAGAGAGCCAGAGAGGTCAGGCACAAGCAACAACACCCTGAGAGCTTAAATGAAACAAGATGTACACACCCCAACTCTAGGTCTGGAGAACTCAGCCACATGATTAGTCAGAAAGCTCCCAAACTTCACCACTAGCTGCTCCCCCCAGGGGCACACACGTGACTATAGAAGACATCTGCTTCCACAAATACTCAGATGGCCTTCTCCCACTTTCAGATGTTCAAACTGCACAGAGGAATTGGTTTCAAGCTAAACACTTCAGACCAATTTGCTCACAGGGGTTACAAGTGCACAGGTGTAAAAATTCAAATCAGTCTGCAGGCTTTCTGGTGGATGAAGTCATTCAGGGGATGAAGGCATTCAGGTGAGCTGTTGGAGAAGTGGGAAGGTTCAGTTAAACATTTTACTTTCCATAAGGCTAGGAAACCCCAGGCAGCTCCTGGTGGAGCTCCAGGAATAGCTGCGTCTGCATGAGCTACATTACATCTAGTGATCCTCCTGCAGTTCTGCACCCTCGGGTTTTACAGTCCCATTTTAGTCAGTTCCCATCCCGCAAGCTTTGCACTTCACTTAGATTACAGATTTAATCTTTAACTCTGATGCTGCTAGCCATCAAGGAAAATCACATCCAAATTTCATCCATTTCTGTTGTAAACTCCTGTAATGTTAGGCCAAGTCTTAATTAACTTGGAAAATTAAATAATACTGTCAGGGCACTCCAGAAAGATAAATATTTTGCTGTGTGTTAGAATCAAATCCAAAGAAATTGAAATAAAATCCTTCTTGGAGAAGAAGAGAGACTGAACTTGAGGAGGCTAGAAAACCTGAGGGAAACTACTTTTGTTCAGGAGTCCTGAATTAATTCCTCATCCTCCAGCTGGTTATGTCCCACTCACAGTTTTGTTCGAATACCTCTTTTTCTCCAGGGATGCTCAAACGCCTGAAATTCAGTAGAAAACTACCACCAGATGGCAGTGGAGAATGAGAGATGCTGAGGTCACACTGGAGCTCAATTAAAGGCAAGCATCCACAATTAGGAGACCTGGAAGTGAGAAAGGTAAAGGGTGAAGATCCTGCCTCCTGGGCACAGGCTGAGGACAGAGGCTCAGTGTGTGGAGGCTCATTTCTTCCCTTTGGTTGCACCACAAAGCCCTCTCCTCTTACTCACAGTTTTCCAAAAGCTCATAGAAAGCAAAACAATGTAATTTTTGCAGTAACCTTTTAAATGCAACGAATAACTGAGTGAAGACTTAAATATTTCATTTAGTGGCAAAACGATGCATTCTGTATATTTATGAACACTTTTACACAAGCTCAGTTTAATTTCCACAATGTTTTGATCCAGTAGCTTACCGTTTGTAGGACTTTGCTCTCTTTAGATCTCATGGGACCATTTCACAGAAGGAACATGCCAGAATTTACCTACACAGTAACTATGTTTTAGAGGAAAACTTGTTTTGTGACTGCAACATTCAATAGTTCACATTTTACGTCCCTGCTAACACCATCTATCTAGAACCACATCTTGTTTTGTGCTATCTTCACAATGAATGAATGAAACCAAGAGAGAAATCTTGGGTCAAGTTGAGTTTGTTGTCCATACAGCATACCTAATCCCACCAAAACAGTTTTCATAGAACCCTCTTTAAACTAGTCAAAAGAACAGGTTATTCATAAAAATGACAGCACTGAACAAAGACCTTTTAAAAGGCAGTGAAGACTTCACTACCTCACATACCTTAGGCTGAACATTAGGAAGGAAAAAATGTTTCATGGAAAGGGTCATTGGGCACAGGCAGAGGCTGCCCAGGGAGGGGGTTGAGTCACCTTCCCTGGAGGGGTTTAAAGGATGGGTGGACGAGGCACTGAGGGACGTGGTGTAGTATTTGATAGGAATGGTTGGACTTGATGATCCAGTGGGTATTTTCCAACCTGGTGATTCTATGATTCTTTCTAAAAACTTTTGTTTAAACTGATCATATGTACCACTGCACCTTCTAGCCTCCCTGACCACATAAGCATCCATACCTCTTAAAAGGCATGTTGTGAGACAATAAGTATACGAACAGAAACTGTGCAAGCAAGAGTGATTTTTGAGGTACATGAGAACACGGTAATAAGCATAGTAGAAAAAAATCCAGTCGCCAGGTGGTTTGCTGAGTAATTAAGAGCCATCCAATTATTCAGACACAAATTGTATAAAAATGGGACTAACAGTTTTTTTCTCTTTTACAAGAGAATATAAATATATGCTGGAATATAAATAAATTGCTTATGAGGTGCTCCTACAGTACAGTAAGGAGAGGGGGGAAAGTATTAAAAATAGGAAGCTGAGAGAGAAACACTTTTAGCAGTGGTGCCAATCTTTTGGCACTTGTGAAAGTATAACTAGCAAAGTCCTTTTTTTAATCAGTAGGAAGGCTTATGGTTTCTGCAATTCAAAGAATAAAAAGCCTCACAGCTCGATTGCAATAGCAGTTTCATATTTTTTAATTTCTCTTAAAAGGAGTACTATGCAGCATTTTAATTTTGATGCTACTGTGAAAAATGCTCAACTTCTAGGTTTTCTAGAGTTCAAATACAGAAGCACACTTCTGGTTCTAACGACGTGGTTTGTATTTTTTGAGTATGTCACTGCAGCTGAGGACAGCCTTAGCCCCGGCAAAGTGACAGGGGACAAGACAAGAGGAAATGGCCTCAAGCTCCACCAGGGGAGGCATCCTAAATACCACTCCTGCGTACACCCAATCTATGACACAGAGGGGAGCAAACCGTGTGAATGCAGTGGACGTCATGCCTACACTAACCGTGGGCAGCTGTGCTACAGCCCAGTCCCTATCCCACTGTCTGGGCACCCTCTGCCATGCTCCCTGTGAAGGTATATTTGCTAATGTAGGATGGCTGTCACAGAATCACTGGGTTGGAAAAGACCTCCAGGATCATCGAGTTGTGGGGGAAGATGGGTAGGCAGAAGAAGGATCAGATCAAATCTCATCTTCTTTAACACAGTGAGAATGCATTAAAAAGGAAGATGATCAGAGCATCATTTAAATGTCTTCATGGCTGCTGTGTTTGCAATGAACCATTTCTGAAGGAAAAGCAGGGAAAAAGTCCAGAAGGGAGAGGGGAATTTGGGAAAAAAAGCAAAAAAGAAACCAAAAAATACCAACTCAAAACCCCCACCACCTGCTCTTCTGGTTGGCAAAATGAAGTATTTTCTTTCTTAGGTAGCAGCTACCACAGACAGCAAGAATAAACAAAAGTAACATACAATCCAACAAACACTTCTGACTAGCAATAGAGGTGGCAGATCAGCAAATCTCTTCTGCATTCAGAATCGTTCCACTGCTTCAGGAATCTTTTCCCACTTTGCCCTGAATCCCTTATTCTATTGCTTTGCAATCTAGTCAGACCATAAAGCCGCACACACAATTCCTTTCTTAAATCTCAAAAAGGGATGTACGCACTAGTTCTTAACAGACAGACAGACGAGTATGCTCTATTACTTTGTTCTCACAAATGCTGGCTTATATTTATCCAGCTACTTTGTATACTTTTACAAGCATTTAATATCGCTGATACATAATTAAATAGCAATTACCAAATATATTGTGGAATTGCCTTCTAAAGAACATCATAGGCATCAATGGGGGTTTTTTGCATTACTCAGTTTTTGTATGATTTTTTTACCTTAAAAGAGCTTTAAATACATTCTATATAAGACCAGATTAAAAAAAAATTCACTCTAAAAATAATAATAAAAAAAAGGGGCTAGGGGTGCAACCGTGACTTTCTGTGCCATTGTCCTCACAGGTTGATATCTCTCACATCTGCGGGAGTGCTGGCCTGGTCCAGTTCATCCTTTGTCTTAGGAGGAGTGCTTTGCTGTTCCTGCTGCCCACCTTGCCTGTGGCACCTCAGTCTGTTCTTGACAAGCTGTAAGGTGGTCCTAGAAGACAGAAAGCAAATTGAACTATTAGTGGAGATCCTAGAATCATAGACTCATAGAATCACTAGGTTGGAAAGGACCCACTGGATCATCCAGTCCAACCATTCCTATCAATCACTAAACCATGTCCCTCAGCACCTCATCCCCGATGACAGGGTTTCTTCTGTACTGAACTAGTAGAACTAAGAACATCATTCTGGTACTCCCAAGGAGTGTCTGCTGTGACTGAAAATTACCTTGAATTCTCACAGGTAATCCTTCTTCTCTTCTTCTTGCATGCTCATTCTGATTACTGTGATACATCACCACTGTTTCTCCTCATTTACAACACAGACACAAAAAAGCAATTACGTGTGTCAAATTTTAATTTACACTGAAATAAATGTATGTTAAATTACTGCATCTAGTTGATTTACATTATAAGCACTCAGAATGAGAGATGTTCTTTTTTCTGTGCAAAACCCAACTCCTGTCAAAGAAATGTGAAGCCCCAGAGCTGCACTTGCAAATTAAGGTCAATTTGATTAAAAGAAAAAAACAGAAATAGCAGAATTCTTCCCTTTTTGTTAAACTGGACTATATTCCTTTTTAACTGAAACACAGAATATTTGTTGGAAAAAACAAACCTTCTCTTGGCAATGTTATCACAGATCTAATAATTGTACTGTGTATTTATTTACTCTGCAAAATAAAAGTAATAAAAAGCTTTATAGATAGCATATGTTAAGAATGACACGTTGGAAACTGATACTCCTACATTAAAATTTCCCGCATTTCAGAAAGCCTCATGCATTTTCTTTCCATTTGGGTGAATTTCATCACAGCAAAACCTAGCCTGGAGAAGAGGAGGCTGAGGGGAGACCTCATTGCTCTATGCAACTACCTGAAAGGAGATTGTAGAGAGGAGGGTGCTGGGCTCTTCTCCCTAGTGACAGGGGACAGGACAAGAGGGAATGGCCTCAAGCTCTGCCAGGGGAGGTTTAGGCTGGACATAAGGAAAAAATTTTTCACAGAAAGGGTCATTGGGCACTGGCAGAGGCTGCCCAGGGAGGTGGTTGATTCACCTTCCCTGGAGGGGTTTAAGGGACGGGTGGACGAGGTGCTGAGGGGCATGGTTCAGTGCTTGATTGGAATGGTTGGACTCGATGATCTGGTGGGTCACTTCCAACCTAGTGATTCTATGATTCTATGATTTTATGAAGATGCCACTGCTCTCATCGAGACTCCAGCTCTGTGCACAGCACTTGGATCCACCCCACTGCTGCCTCTCAGCTAAGCAACCTCAGCCCTCTCTTGCTCTCTTCCAGCTCCAGAGATCCAGGGCACAACCAGGATCTTCTGCCCTGCTGAAAGGCAAACACTGGAACTCAACCACCCTGCAGGGAGGGAAACCAACCTCTTACCCCAGATGCACCTACCACAGGGCACTCAGCCTTTAGTTACCAAATAAGGACTGAGTCATTTTAGTAACTATTCATCCAAGAACATCAGGGTGATTCAGTAAATCCTAAAGCATTGCAGAGTTGGGGTCCAGACCATTTCCCATCCCTCCAAGTGTTAATCAATAACATGGATGCTCATGTCCCATGTCTCCATCCTCTCAGGAAGCTCCGAGTCTCTCCTACACTTGCTCAGTGGGTGTAAAGAGCATTTTCTCTGTTTTATAGGGTTTTATGCCCTGAGGCTTAAGAAAAGTCAGATGATTAGAGGAACTTTGTGCCTGTATACGTGATATTATCATAATAGATGACAGATGGCCAATTTAGCTAACAGAAACTGAACTCCTATAATTTCATTTAAAGTTCTGAATGCCAGTCTGAAGCAGTGTGTATGTACTATGGGCGTGTAGGAAATTACCTATCTAAATGTACCTTGTGAGCAACCCACAGGAGGCAAGCTGGAGGATATGCCTCCAGGAGCACATAGGTTCACTGCAAGAATGAGAATCATTTCTAAAGCTTATCCTAAATTAGAAATCAAGCTCCTGACCATTGCACAAGCTGGACTAGAATATTTTTAAAACTTTTTCTTAGAGAGTGTAATATTACAACAGAACTTTTTAAGAGAATGGAAAGAGGATCATGTTGTAGGAATAATGACCTTACCAGAACAAGGAAAGAAACGAGGAATATTTCAAAACTCATAGAATCAAATGTAAATTAAGTTCTGTAACACTGATGATAGCAGAATATTTAGAAGTTAAAATTATAAATATAGAATCATGGAATCACAGAATGGTTTGGATTGCAAAGGACCTCACAGCCCATCCAGTCCCACCCCCTGCCATGGGCAGGGACACCTCCCACTGCATCAGGGGCTCCAAGACCCACCCAACCTGGCCCTGAACCCTCCAGGGATGGGGCAGCCACCACTGCTCTGGGCAACCTGGACCAGGGCCTCCCCACCCTCAGAGCAAAACATTTCTCTCTAAGATCTCATCTCAGTCTCCCCTCTTTCAGCTCAAAACCATTCACCTCACCCTATTTCTGCACTCCCTGATCAAGAGTTCCTCCTCAGCTTTCCTGGAGCCCCTTTCAGCTCTGGAAGCTGCTCTATGTTCTCCCCACAGCCTTCTCTTCTCCAGGCTGAACAACCCTGCCTCTCTCACGCTGTCCTTGTATGGGTGGTGCTTCAGCCCTTGGATCATTTCTGTGGCCTCCTCTGGACTCGCTCCAACAGCTCCATGTCCTTCCTGGGCTGAGGACTCCAGAACTGGATGCAGGCTCCAGGTGGGCTCTCCCCAAAGCAGAGCAGAGGGGAAGAATCCCCTCCCTCCCCTGTTGGCCACATTGCTTTGGATGCAGTTGGATTTCTGGGCTGCAGGTACACATTGTCGGCTCATGTTGAGCTTCTCATCCACCAACACCCCCAATTTCACATGAGTATCATTTATATCCAAATTAATAAAAAGTGAATTATAAAATGTTTTCCTAGAAATCCACTTGCAAAAATTCCCCAGTTTTACTGACACCAGGTGTTTTGTGGTAACTTCAATGAGGAGAACTATTAGACATTCTGGGGGCCTGAAAGTGTCAAAGACAGAATAATGAAAGCCAAGAGCCTGGAGAGCAATATTCTGTCTGGCCTGAAAGGGTCAGGAACGGAATATCATGCCAACAACAAAGCTGCTCCTCCTGACAGGGAGGATGTGGACTGTCAGGGCTCTTGGCAACATGCTTAGTTTCTCATCATTCCAGGGCCCGAGTTAAATATATTTCAAGAACACCTGCAGGTCTAAGATAAGACCACCACAAACAGAATAATGTGTGAATCCTTGAACAGACACGTAGTCCCTCACTTGTAGAACTTGCAGAACTTGTATTCTCACGGTAAGAATAGCCGTAATGTAAACAGTGCACTCAAGCTTGGTAGAAACTGACAAGCTCTCCCAGGAGAGTATAAAAACTCTGGTTGAGGAATAAAGAATTGCTACTTGCCACCAGAGCAGTAGTCCGTCTAGTCTCTCTAAGACGTCCCTGTGAGCTGGTCTCCGTCATTTGGTGCTGAAACCCGGGATACTCGGTTGCTAAAGGACAGGACGTCGCTCGCCTTCACGAGCCGCGGTAGGTAAGTTGGAATCGAGGGCGAGGACAAGGGATTTTGAGGCAGACGAAAGAAAAGAGAAAGAGAGAGAAGAATAGAAAGAAAGAGAAAAGGAAAAAAGAGAAGAATAATAGAAAGAAAGAGAAAAGGAGAAAAAAAAAGAGAGAGAGAAGAATAGAGAAAAAAAAAAAAGAAAGAAGGGAGTTTCTTTGAGTAATGAACGTAACATTTTTGCAAGTATGTTAAAGTCCCTGCTTTGTGCTAGGGGGGTAAAAGTTACAAGAAAACAAGTTGATAATTTTTTAGATTTCGTACAAGAAGTTTGTCCATGGTTTCCTAAAGACGGTACAATTAATATTGAAATTTGGAATAAGGTAGGAGATAAGATTCAAAGCTATTATACTATTCATGGGCCTGAAAAGGTCCCTATTGATGCTTTCACCTTGTGGTCTCTGGTTAAAGAATGTTTAAGAGGGGACACAGGTGATGAAAAGTGGGTAAGAGAAACGTGCTCCTCCATTAAACGACTGTATCCTTCGCTTCCCCGTTCTAAGTCTCTGGATGCTTTTCCTTCTTCGCCCCCCGCCGCCCCCCCCCCACCACCGGGGTCCCGGAGCTCTGCTCCGGCCGCTCACCACCACCACTGCCGCCACGAAACCAAGTGGTGCTGCAATCGTCTGCACTTCACACAATACCACGGAACGTAAACGGACCATTGGGGGGTGGCTTTACTAACTTGTAATTAAAATGATTGTCAATAATTCGATTGGGAATCTTTGTTTTACCTGGGGTCATTAATGCAGGCTGTACTGGAACGATTTAAGCAAGAGTATGGATGCTGTCTCCACTAGTGTTATGATCACCATTTCCACTAGTATTAATACCAACAGATAGCCGAATAGTGTATTTAATTTTATTCAAAGCAATTGTGTTCCAAGCTGACTCTGTAGAGCATGACTCACAAAGATTTGAGTCCATTAGAATCCCTGAAATACATTTGACTTAGTCCCTATAAACTCTGCCTCTTATGTTGAAATGTAGTGTAACCCTTAGTTGTGCACGTTCCACTAATCTTGTGGGGGAGAGATGTGTTAAATGCAATGGGAATAGACATTGGAATCATGAATGAGTGAAAAATTGGGTACATTTCAAAATTTAGTGGAAGAGCAAATAGATCACGGACATACAGTCCTATTTAATCGTCCTTGGAACATACCCATATTTGTAATAAAAAAGAAATCTAGAAAATGGCATTTATTACATGACTTTTCTAGACAAACTACAAGAGACCCTAGATAAGCAAGCAGACAATATCACCGCTAGATAAGTGTTGCTTAAACGATCAGCCTAAAAGAATGCAAAGATGGACTTAGTGCATTGTTAATTGCATGATCACCTATTACAAAGATTGCTTGTTTTACCAGAATTGACTGATGCCGACTTTATGAAAGCGATGCAAGTAATAGCTTGAATGAGTATGCCTCCTGACTTTATATCAAAGGGCACTAGAATCATTCAACTGATTTGTTTTTCAGTAGTTGTACCGCATGAAGAGACAGAGGCTGTGGTTCAACTGACCAGTCCGTGATTCTATCAATACAGAAACTACAAAAGACTACCATAAGTGAAATATTTGTTAGACAATCGACATAAGCCTTATTAGATAATGCATCTACGTAATTTAAGTGTTGTACGTTCCCGGTACCGTGTGTAATTTAAACATCCGTAACATGGAAAAATTGTGGATCCAATAGTAATAACCAACATTGTATGACTGTATTCGGCTAGCTGAGAAATGAGTGGGTGTGCGTGTGTGTTTGAAGCACTTCAAACGTTTGTAAGACTTAAAAATTGTTTTTGATTAACCTTGAAAATATATCTCTGGGACTTTTCAATCTCAAATGTCCACTAAGCCGGCAAACAGGTAGATTTACCTGGAGATCTTTGGAATGAAAGACTTCAGAAAGAAAAGTTTTAAAATACCTGGTAAAAGAAAAAAGTTTTAAAATGCCTAGCAAAACATGCAGCTGTATGTGTGTGAGTGCCCCCTCCCCCCCGCCCTCCCACCCTTCTCTTTCCCTTCTAAGTTTTTTTTTTCTTTCAGCTTTGCAGCAGTCTAAAGGAGTTAATGGTGTTATCTTTCTAGGAAAATGTTGTGAGAACGCTCTGCATTCCACTGTTGCTCGTCAGCAATTGCTGGGTCCTAGTGCAGACAACCTTTAGAGATAATTGAGGCAATAATAGACGAAAATTCAAAGCTTCATTACAAATTATTGAGTGGATATTTTGCCACATTAACCCCAAAAACCATATTCACTAAAATTGAAATTATTATAATGATAATCATTAAAGGAAGAAAAAGAAGTGTTCAGTTATCAGGCCAAGGCTCAACAATCCTTTATATCCCAATGAAAAATGAATATGCTAAGTGCTGCATAGCAAATATTTTGAATTTATAAGTAGATCTAATAGATTATCCAGAAAGTATTGACATCCATTTACCCAGTCATGGCATTATTGAACCATCTACATCTCCATGGAATTCTCCTATATTTGTAGTGAAAAAGAAAACAGGTAAATGGAGATTATTGCAAGATCTTCGAGCAGTAAATAAGACCATGCATCCTATGGGTGCTCTGCAACCTGGGCTACCTAGCCCTATGGCAATACCACCAAATTATCAGAAAATAATAATTGATTTAAAGGACTGTTTTTATACAATATTGTTAGATCCCGATGATTGCCAGAGATTTGCTTTTAGTGTTCCTTCTGTCAATTACAGCGAACCTATATCAATGGAAAGTTTTACCTCAAGGTATGCCTAATAGTCCCACTTTATGTCAGAAATTTGTAAACAAAAGTCTTGAACAAACTAGATTGTGTTTTCCAACATTAATTTGCATTCACTATATGGATGATATTTTGTTGGCTGCTGAATCTGTGGAATTACTGACAGCAGCCTATTCTCATATGGAACAACAATTAGAGCGAAACGGGCTGAAGATAGCCCAAGATAAAATACAGCGAACTTTTCCCTTTAAATACCTAGGATTTCAATTGTATCCTAAGTATTTTGCACCACAGAAAATTGCTCTTTCAGTACGACAATTAACAACCTTGAATGATTTCCAAAAACTTTTAGGTGACATTAATTGGATACGGCCGTTTCTGAAACTCACCACTTCAGACCTCAGCCCTTTATTTAAGATATTGGAAGGAAACCCTGACCCTAATTCCCCTCGTGGCCTGACTGAGGAAGCCTCTCAAGCCTTGACAAAAGTGGAAAAGGCCATGAAAGATGCGAGATTAAATTATGCTGACATAAATAAACCTTGGGAATTAATTATTCTTCCCACTAAATTATCTCCTACAGGAGTATTGTATCAGGATGGAATCCTCTGTTGGATTCATGGCCGTCATGGTCAGAATGTTGTCTTAAAATCGTACCCCCATAAAGTTGCAGAGTGTGTGCAACAAGGTCGAAAACTAAGTATAACTTATCTTGGAAAAGAGCCAGTAAAAATAATCTTGCCTTATAAACCTGATCAAATTACATGGTTGCTCAATATGATGGATGACTTTGCCTTATCCCTTGCAAATTTTCCAGGAGAAATATCTAACAAGTACCCATTAAACAAATTACTCAGTTTTGCAACATATCACTCTATTGTTTTTCCCAAAATTGTAAAACAAGCACCTTTACAGGATGTTTTGACTGTATATACTGACGGATCTTCAAATGGTCGTGCTGTACTATTATCACCACCTGATCATTTTGTTTGGATTTTACAGGATGTTTCTGCACAAATGGCTGAACTATATACTGTTTACCAGGCATTACTGAAATATGCGCAACCTTTGAACGTTATTACTGATAGTTTGTATATTGTACAGGCTCTGTGTATGCTTGAAACAGTACCAATGATGCATTCTAAAGTAACTTTCATTCAACAGCATTTAAGTCTTATACAGTCCCTGCTGCTGCAAAGGGACTGCCCGGTTTTTGTGGGGCACATTCGTAGTCATTCTAATCTGCCTGGTCCTATGGCACAAGGCAATCAATTAGCTGATGATCTGACAAAACCGCAAGTATATAATATATGTAAGGCTAAACAACTCCATGAATTACATCACTTATCTGCCCGTACCTTAAGAAAAATGTGTAATATTACACGAGAACAAGCACGATTGATCGTTAAAGATTGCTCCTCTTGTGCTCCATTACTGCCTGCCCCTCACTACGGCGTTAACCCTAGAGGCTTGTTACCTAATGATTTATGGCAAATGGATGTTACTCATATTCCAGCTTTTGGGAAACTTTCGTATGTTCATGTCACCATAGATACTTTTTCACATTCTTCCGTTGCATCTGCTCTGTCAGGGGAGAAATTATCGCACGTATGTACACATTTACTTCATTGCTTTAGTGTTATGGGGATTCCGAAAATGATAAAAACTGACAACGGCCCTGCCTACATTAGTTAAGGATTCAAAACCTTTTGTCAACAATTTTCTATTCAACACAAGACAGGCATTCCGTATGACCCATAAGGACAAGGTATAGTTGAGAAATACAATCACCTTCTAAAAACTCAAATTAATAAACTAAAAAGGGGGACATGGGGAATAAAGGATACCCCATTTTCCTTATTATCACATGCCTTATTTGTTCTGAATTTTTTTACATTGGATGAAGATGGTCAGTCTGCTGCTGACAGACATTGGGATTATAAAAATAACAATAAGCCTGAGATATATTGGAAAGATCCAATGGATGGAAAAATACGTGGTCCTGATCCGGTACTAATCTGGGGCAGAGGGTATGTTTGTGTTTTTCCAACAGATGAAACCTCACCCCGGTGGATTCCAGAACGGTGCGTCCGACATGCCAAAAACAAAAATGGGAAAGCTGCGGAGACGAATGCAAAGACTGTTGTTGAGCAGAGACTGGGAGACGAGGATCCGGTTGGTAGCAATGCTGCTGAGCACCCTATGGCTGATACAACACGGATGTAAGACAGAAACCTATTGGGCTTTTGTCCCCAATCCTCCTGTTATCCATCCAGTCACATGGGAAGAACCAGTGGACATACCTGTATACAATAATCAGACTATATTTATGGGACAATATTCTGATAAACATATTATGGCTTTTTCAGCAAACTTTAACTTTTCTGGAAAAATAGATGGAAATCCAATGTGTTTTCAGACTAATCGTACTGAATTATTGTGTGAAGAAGTGATTGTTCAGCATGATTGGGATACTGATGTGTCGGCAAGGATTCATTGGGCTTTAGATTTTTATTATCCAAATCTTACGAATGGAAGTAAAGGTTCTGGAGTACCCCCGCCGCATATTCCCCCATGTCGAAATTTATCTCCTCCACAGATGGATTTTGCACCATCTTGGAGAGTGTGTCACGCTAATGAAACAATGTGTTCAAATACATCTCTATGTGACTGGAATATAATTAATAAACAATTGCGGCCAATAAATTTAGTTTCTGGAATATGGACAAAAAATAATCGTACATTCTATTCTAATTTATGGAAGGCTGTTGCCGCCATGGGAAAAGTTAAGGCAAAAAACTAAATGTTACATGGACTCAAATAGGATCAGTATGGGCAATGGGAGAGACACAAAATGTCACTGAGTTTTATATGCGGGCTTGTGTTCCAGAACCTTATGTGTTCCTAAGTGGAATGTTGACCATTATTAATAATACAGTTAATTGTACCAACTGTCAAATTTCCAATTGCATAAACAGCACTAGTGATTCTTTTTTATTGGTAAAACAGCCTGATTATATATATTTACCTGTCAATCTATCACAAAACTGGTATGCGGATAGAGGATCAGAAATATTGGAAAAGGCAACGCAGCAACTCATGCACCGGCATAAGAGAATGATTGGACTAATAATAGCAGGAATTGCAGCCTTAATTACTGTTATTACTGTAACAACAGTAGCTTCCATTTCTTTGACCACAAGTATTCAAACAGCCACGTATGTCAATAAGCTATCAATAAACATATCAAAGGCATTCCAAAATCAAATCAATTGGGATGAGAAAATTGAACTACGTTTGAATTCGCTTAAAGACACTGTTGATATTATGGGGAGACAATTGCAGATCTTAGCAACTCGAGAATCCCTTTTGTGCCATGCAAAGTATCGTACTATTTGTGTAACTCCAGTGAAATATAATTGCACTGTATTCTCATGGCAGAAAATCCAAAATCACTTACAAGGCATTTGGGATAATGCCAACACTTCCTTGGACCTGGGTGAATTGAGGCAACATATTCAAGATATGTTAAATTCTCATAAGATAGATCTATCTGTAGCTGAACAGACAGAAACTTTTGTCAATGCTTTAAAATCTGCTTTTCTGTCTTTTGAATCTTTCAAACAAGGGATTTATGGCCTGATAACAATTGCTGTTGTAATCTTGTTGGGACTACTTGTCTGTCCATATGTACTAAGACTTATCATAAAACAATTCCGACAAGTAATAGTAGATTTGAGAAAAATTAAATTGGAACATATTAGAGACAAGCCAATACCACTTTCAATTTAACAAATAAGAAAGGGTGGAATGAGGAGAACTATTAGACATTCTGGGGGCCTGAAAGGGTCAAAGACAGAATAATGAAAGCCAAGAGCCTGGAGAGCAATATTCTGTCTGGCCTGAAAGGGTCAGGAACAGAATATGATGCCAACAACAAAGCTGCTCCTCCTGACAGGGAGGATGTGGACTATCAGGGCTCTTGGCAACATGCTTAGTTTCTCATCATTCCAGGGCCCGAGTTAAATATATATCAAGAACACCTGCAGGTCTGAGATAAGACCAGCACAAACAGAAGAATGTGTGAATCCTTGAACAGACACGTAGTCCCTCACTTGTAGAACTTGCATAACTTGTATTCTCACGGTAAGAATAGCAGTAATGTAAACAGTGCACTCAAGCTTGGTAGAAACTGACAAGCTCTCCCAGGAGAGTATAAAAACTCTGGTTGAGGAATAAAGAATTGCTACTTGCCACCAGAGCAGTAGTCCGTCTAGTCTCTCTAAGACGTCCCTGTGAGCTGGTCTCCGTCATAAAATGATATCAAAATAGACACAGACGACAAAGACATTATAAATGAAAAAGATGTCTCAATAGACACAGAAGACACAGACATTATAAATGACAGTAACGTCACAATAGACATAGACTTAGACGACACAGACACTATAAACTACAATGATGTCACAATAGACAAAGACTAGACAGACGACACAGACAAAAGATATTATAAACAACAATGATGTCACAATATTCATAGACGACACATAGGATGCAGACATTATAAATGAAAATGACGTCACAATAGACAAAGACGACAGAGATGACACAGACAAAAGAGACATTATAAATGACAAAGATTCCACAATAGACACAGACGATACAGACGACACAGACGACAGTAATTCTAAATAAAAATGAGGTCACAGAAGACACAGAAACATTATAAATGACAATGATATCACAACAGAAACAGATGACAGACATTATAAGTTACAATGATGTTACAATAGATACAGACGACAGAGATGACATAGACTTTATAAATGGAAATGATTTCACAATAGACAAAGACGACACAGATGACACAAATGACACAGATATTATAAATGACAATGATGTCACAATAGACACAGATGACAGACTTTATAAATGACAATGATGTCACAACAGAAACAGTTGACAAAGACATAATAAATGACAATTATGTTAAAAAAAATACAGAAGATACAGAAGACTCAGACATTATACATGAAAATTATGTCAAAATCTAGAAGACACAGATATTATAAATTACAGCGATGTCAAAATAGACACAGACGACACAGACGACAGACATTCTAAATGAAAAAGATGTCACAATAGACACAGCTGACATAGACGACACAGACTTTATAAATGACAGTGATGTCACAATAGTCAAAGACGACACATATGACAAAGACATTGTAAATGAAAATTATATAAAAAAACATAAAAATGATATAGACCACTCAGACATTATACATGAAAACGATGTCAAAATGTACATAGACGACACAGACATTATAATTTACAATGACGTCAAAATAGACACAGATGACACAGACGACAGTCATTCTAAGTGAAAAAGATGTCACAATAGACACAGACAACACAGATGACAAAGATGACACATAACACAGACATTATAAATGACAATGATGTCAAAATAGACACACAACACAGATGACAATATACATTATAAATAAAAACGATTTCAAAACAGACACAGAGAACACAGAAATTTGAAATGACAATGATATCACAATAGACAAAGAAGACACAGAAGACACAGATTTATAAATGACAATGATGTCACAGTAGACACAGACGACACAGACATTACTAATGAAAAGGATGTCAAAATTTATACAGACGACACAGATGACAGACATTATAAAAGAAAATGATGTCACAATAGACAAAGACAACACAGATATTACAAATGAAAATGACGACAAACTAGAAACAGATGACAGACGACACAAACAATGACAACGATGTTAAAAAAGACACAAACGATACAGACGACACAGACAGCACAGACATTATAGATGAAAATGATGTCACAATAGACACAGACGACACAGATGACCCAGAGGACAAAGACATTATTAATTAAAACGATGTCATAAAGTACACAGACGACACAGACATTATAAATGACAATGATGTCACAATAGACAGTCGACACAGACGTTATAAATGACAACGATGTCACAATAGACCAGACGACACAGACGACACAGACATTATAAATGACTATACTGTCACAATATACACAGACGACACAGACCACAGAGATATTATAAATGACAATGATGTCACAATAGACACAGACGACACAGACATTATAAATGACAATGATGCCAAAATAGACAAAGATAACACAGACGACAAAGACGAAACAGAATTATAATTGAAAATGATGTCACAACAAAGAAGACACAGACATTATAAATGACAATGATGTCACAACAGAAAAAGACAACAAAAACGACACAGACAACACAAACATTATAAATAACAATGATTTCAAAATAGACAAAGACGACACAGACATTATAAATGACAATGATGTCACAATAGACACAGACGACACAGAAATTAAAAAAAAGAATTAGGTCAAAATTCACACAGACGACACAGACGAAAATGTCATTGTAAATGACGATATCACAATAGACACAAGCGTCTCATGACACCAACGACACAGATATTATTAATGACGATGATGTCACAATACACAGACGACACAGACAGTATAAATGACAATGATGTCACAATAGACAAAGACGAAACAGATATTATAAATGACAATGACGTCAAAATAGAAACAGACGACAGAGACAACACAAACATTATAAATGAAAATGATGTTACAAAAGACAAAAAACGATACAGACGATAAAGACATTATAAATGAAAATGATGTCTCAATAGACACAGACGACACAGACAACACAGACGTCACATCATTATAAATGAAATTGCTTTCACAATAGACAGAGACGAAACAGACATTATAAATGACAATGATGTCACAATAGACACAGATAACACGGATGACCCAGAAAAGACAGAGATTATAAAGTAAAACGATGTCACAATAGACACAGACCTTATAAATGACAATGATGTCACAATAGACACAGACGACACAGACATTATAAAAGACTATGATGTCACAATAGACACAGAAGACACAGACCTCAGAGATATTATATATGAAAATGATGTCAAAATAGACACAGATGACACAGACATTAAAAATGACAATGATGCCAAAATAGACAAAGATTACACAGATGACAAAGACGATATAGACATTATAATTGAAAATGATGTCACAACAAAGAAGACACAGACATTATAAATGACAATGAGGTCAAAATAGACACAGACGACAAGACGACATAGACATTAGAAATGAAAATGATGTCACAATAGACACAGACGACACAGACATTATAAATGACAGTGATGACAAAATACATACAGATGACAGACAAAACTATCATTATAAATGACAATGATATCACAATAGATACAAACAACTCAGACGACACAGACATTATAAATGACAATGATATCAAAATAGACATAGACGACACAGATGACACTGATATTATAAATGACAATGATGTCAAAATAGACACCGATGACACAGACATTATAAATGGCAATGATGTGACAAGACACACAGATGACACACATGACACAGACATTAAAAATGAAAACGATATCACAATAGACACAGACGATACAGACGACAGAGATGACACAAACAACACAAACACTATAAAAGAAAATGATGTCGCAATAGACATTGACAGTACAGATGACAAAGTCATTATAAATTAAAATGATGTCACAATAGACATGGACGACACAGACGACACAGACATTATAAATGACAATGATGTCACAAGAGATACAGATGACACATGTTATACATGACAATGATGCCAAAATAGACACAGACGACACAGACACAGACATTATAAATGACAATGATGTCACAATAGACACAGACGACACGGACCACACAGACATTATAAATGAAATAGATTTCACAACAGACACAGACGACACAGACAGTATAAATGACAATGATGTCAAAAAAGACACAGACATAATAAATGACAATGATGTCACAATAGACACAGACGACACAGACATTAAACATGACAATGATGTAAGAATAAACAGAGACGTCACAGACATTATAAATGACAAAAATTTCAAAACAGACACAGACGACACAGACATTATAATGACAATCGTGTCAAATTATACACAGAAGACAAAGACGACAGAGATGACACAGAAGAAAGAGACATGATAAATGACAAGGATGTCACAATAGACACAGACTTCAGATGACAGAGACTACAGAGATGACACAGATATTGTAAATTAATATTATGTCACAATAGAAACAGAAGACACAGATGACACAGACACTATAAATGACAGAGATATCACAATTGACACAGACGACGCAGACGAGAGAGACATTATAATTGACTATGATGTCACTATAGACACAGCCATTATAAATAACAATGATGTCACAATAGACACAGACGACAAAGACATTTTAAATGACAACGATGTCACCATAGACAAAGATGACACAGACGACACAGACATTACAAACGACAATGATGTCACAATAGACACAGAAGACAGACGACAAAGACATAAATGACAATGATGTCAAAATACACACAGACGACACAGATTACACAGACATTAAAAATAATAATGATTTCATAATAGACACAGACGACACAGACATTATAAATGAGAATGATGTCACAATGGACACAGACAGCACAGATGACACAGTTTTAAAAGACAAGAAAGACATTATAAATGACAATGATTTCAAAATAGAAACAGACGCCACAGATCACACAAAGGACACAGACAACACAGATAACAGACGTTATAAATGAAAATGATATCACAATAGACACAGAAGACACAGAAGACACAAACGATACAGACGACAGAGACATGAATGACAATTTTGTTCAACATAGACACAGATGATACAGAAGACACAGACATTATAAATGACAACGTTGACAAAATAGACACAAACAATACAGACATTATAAATGACAATTAAGTCACACTAGACAAAGACAACACAAACGACACAGACATTATTAATGAAAATGATATCACAATAGACATAGACGACACAGACATTGTAAATGACAATGATGTCACTATAGACACAGACGACAAAAACGACACAGAAGACAAAACCATTATAAATGACAATGATTTCACAGTAGACGCAGATGACACACACGACACAGACATCATAAATGACAATGATGTCACAGTAGACACAGACGGCACAGACATCAGAGACAACACAGACGGTATAAATGACAATGATGTCACAATAGACACAGACAACATAGATGACACAAAAGACACAAAAGACAGACATTATAAATGACAATTATGGCAAAATAAACACAGACGACACAGACATTATATATGACACTGATGTCACAATAAACAGAGACAACACAGATGACACAGGCATTATAAATGACATTGATGTCACAATAGACAGAGACAACAGATGACACAGACGACACAGACATTATAAGTGATAATGATGTCACTATAGACACAGACGACAGACGACACAGACTTTATAAATGATAATTACGTAACAATACACTCAGACGATACAGATGACAATAATGTCAAAATAGACAGACGACAGAGACAGTAAATGACAATGATATCACAATAGACACAGACACACAGCAATATAAATGAAAATGAGGTCACAATAGACACCCACGACAGACACGACACAGACATTATAACTGACCATGATGTCATAACAGACACAGACGACACAGAGGACACAGACATTATAAATGACATAGATTTCAAAATAGACACAGACGCGACAGACGACACAGACAACACAGATGAATTCGATAACACAGACGTTGAAAATGTTGTCACAATAAACACAGACGAAAAAGACAACACAGACGACACAGACGACAAAGACTTTATAAATGAAAATGATATCACAATAGACACAGAAGACACAGACGATATAAATGACAGAGACATGAATGACAATGGTGTCACCATAGACACAGAGGACACAGAGGAAACAGATATTATAAATTACAATGAAGTCACAATAGACACAGACGACAAAGATATTATAAATGGTAACGATTTCACAGTAGACACAGACGACACACACGACACGGAAATTATAAATGAAAATGATGTCACAGAAGACACAGACGACAGACTACACAGACATTATAAATGAGAATGATGTCACAATAGACACAGACGACACAGACATTGTATATGACAAGGATGTCACAATAGACACAGACAGAACAGACGACACAGAATACAAAGACGAGATACATTATAAATGACAAGGATTTCACAATAGACACAGACGACACTAAAGACAGACATTATAAATGACAATGATGTCACAGAAGACAGAGACAACACAGAGGACAGAGTTATTATAAAAGACAATGATGTCACAATAGACAACTATGACAGAGATGATACTGATGACAAAGAAATTATAAATGACGATTTCACAATAGACAGACCATATCGAAGACACAGACATTATAAATGACACTGATGTCACGACAGACACAGACGACACAGAAGACACACATAAAAAATGACAATGATGTCACAATATACACAGACGACAGAGACGGCAAAGACATTATAAATGACAATTATGTAACAATAGACACAGAAGATACAGACGACACAGAAGATACAGACGACAGACATTTTTAATGACAATGATGTCACAGTATACACAGACAACACAGATGACACAAAGGACACAGACAAAAAAGATAACTCAGATGACACAGATATTATAAATGAAAACGATGTCACAATAGACACAGAAGACACAGACATTTGAAATGACAATGCTGTCACCATAGACAATCATGACACAGACGCCACCGACATTACTAATGACAATGATGTCAAAATAGACACAGAATACACAGACGACAAAGATATTATAAATGACTTCGATGTCGCAATAGAGAAAGACCACACAGATGATACAGTCATTATAAATAACATAGATGTCACAATAGACAAAGACGATACAGAAGACAATCACATTATAAATGAAAATGAGGACACAATAGACACAGCCGACACAGCCGACACAGATGACAACGACACTACAAATGAAAATGATGTCACAATAGACACAGGTGACACAGTCAACAGATACAACACAGACTTTATAAATGAAAATGACGTCAAAATAGACACAGACGACACAGATATTATATATGACAAGGATATCACAATAGACACAGACAGCACAGACGACACAGTTGTAAAAGACAAGAGAGACATTATAAATGACAATGATTTCACAATAGACTCCGACGATACCAACTACACAGATATAATAAATTACAATTATGTCATAATAGACAGCGACGACACAGTCGTCAGAGTTGTTATAAATGACAATGAAGTCCCAATACACACAGACGACACAGACGAGACAGATGACAAAAACATGATAAATGACGATGTCACAATAGACAGACGACACCGAAGACACTGACATTATAAATGACAATGATGTCACGATAGACACAGACGACACTGACACATTTAAATATCGGTGTCACAATGGACACAGATGAAACAGATAAAATAAATGAAAATGATATCTCAGTAGACACAGACGATACGGAAGACAGACATTATAAATGACAGTTTTCAAAACAGACACAAACAATGACATCACAATATACAAAGACCACACAAACGACACAGAAGATGACGTTACTACAGACACAGACGACACAGGCATTATAAATGAAAATGATGTCACTATAGACACAGACGACAGAAACAACACAGAAGACAGAATCACAGAATCACAGAATAACCAGGTTGGAAGACACCCACCGGATCACCGAGTCCAACCGTTAAAGACAAAACGATTATTAATGAAAATGATATCACAGTAGACACAGACGACACACAGACATTATAAAAGACAATGATTTCACAGTAGACACAGACAGCACAGACATCAGAGACAACACAGACAGTATAAATGACAATGATGTCCCAATAGACACAGACAACACAGATGACACAAATGACACAAAAGACACAGACATTATAAATGACAATTATGGCAAAATAAACACAGACGACACAGACATTATACATGACACTGATGTCACAATAGACACAGACAACAGATGACACAGATGACACAGACATTATAAATGATAATGATGTCACTACAGACACAGATGACAGATGACACAGAATTTATGACTGAAAATTATGTAACAATACACTCAGACGATACAGATGACACAGACATCATAAATGACAATGATGTCACTATAGACATAGACGACACAGACACTCTAAACTACAATGATGTCACAATAGACAGACTAGACAGACAACACATACGACACAGACATTATAAATGACAGTGATGTCATAATATTCACAGACGATACAGACATTATAAATGACAATGATGTCACAATACACACAGACAACACACAAAACACAGACATTATAAATGACAATGATAACACAAAAAACACAGATGACACAGACTACACAGGCAACATAGACATTATAAAAGAAAATGATGTCACAATAAACACAGAGGATACAGATGATAGAGACGATACAGACCACACAGACGACAGTCATTCTAAATGAAAATGATGTCAAAATAGACACAGAAGACACAGACGACACAGACATAATAAATGACAATGATGTCACAACAGACAGAGACGAGACAGGCGACACAGATATTGTAAAAAAAATATGTCACAACAGACACAGACATAAATGACAATGCCGTCTGAATAGACACAGACAACACAGACGACACAGACATTATAAATGAAAATGATGTCAAAATAGACACAGACAACACAGACGACACAGACATTATAAATGACAAAGATGTCAAAATAGACACAGACGACTCAGACATTATAAATGAAAATGATATCAGAATAGACACAGACTACACAGACAGAAGTAACAATGATATCACAATATTCACAGATGACACAGACAACGCAGACATTATAAATTACAATGATATCACAATAGACACAGACAACACAGATGACACAGACCTTATAAATGACAATTATGTCACAATAGACACAGATGACACAGACATTATAAATGACAGTGATATCACGATATTCACAGATGACTCATACGACATAGACTTTATAAAGTAAATGATGTCGGAATAGACACAGACAAAACAGACATTATAAATGAAATTATATCACAATAGACAGATGACAGAGATGACACAGACGACACAGACATAAATGACAATGTTGTCACAATAGACACAGACGACACAGACTACGGAGACGTTATAAATGACAATGATATCACACAACACAAACGACACAGACATTGTTAGTGACATGCATGTCACAATAGAAACAGAATTCACAGAGGACACAGACATTATATATGACATAGATTTCAAAATAGACACAGACGCGACAGACGACACAGAAAACACAGATGAATTAGATGACACAGACGATGAAAATGTTGTCACAATAAACACAGACGAAAAAGACAACACAGACGACACAGACGATAAGACTTTATAAATGAAATTGATGTCACAATAGACACAGAAGACACAGAGGTCACAGATATAATAAATTACAATGATGTCACAATAGACACAGACGACACAGGCATTATAAATGACAATGATGTCACCATAGACAAAGTTGACACAGACGACACAGACATAAATGAAAATGATGTCACAATAGACAAAAATGACACAGACATAAATGACAGCGATGTCCCAATAGACACAGACGACACAGACATTATAAATGACATAGATTTCAAAATAGACACAGACGCGACAGACGACACAGACAACACAGAAGAATTTGATAACACAGACGTTGAAAATGTTCGCACAATAAACACAGATGAAAAAGATGACACAGACGACACAGACATCATAAATGACAATGATGTCACAGTAGACACAGACGACACAGACATTATAAATGAAAATGATGTCAAAATAGACACAGACAGCACAGACATCAGAGACAACACAGACAGTATAAATGACAATGATGTACCAATAGACACAGACAACACAGAAGACAAACATGACACAAAAGACACAGACATTATAAATGACAATTATGGCAAAATAAACACAGACGACACAGACATTATACATGACACTGATGAAAAAATAAACAGAGACGACACAGATTACACAGACATTATAAATGACAATGATGTCACAATAGACACAGACGACTGAGACGACAGAGTCGACACAGACTACAAAGATATTATAAATGTCACACTAGACACAGACAACACAGACGACACAGAGGACACTCATGTAATAAATGACAATGTTGTCACAATACACACAGATGACGCAGACTTCACAGACATTATAAATGACAATGATGTCACAAAAGACACAAATGACACAGACATTATAAATGACAATGATGTCAAACTAGACAGAGACGACACAGACAAAACAGAGATTATAAATGACAGTGATGTCAAAATAGACAAAGACAACACAGACGACACAAACATTATATATGATAAAGATGTCAAAATAGACACAGACGACAGAGACGACAAAGATGACAAACACATTATTAATGAAAATGTTGTCACAATAGATACAAACGACACAGACAACAAAGACATTATAAACGACAAGGATGTCACAATAGACACAGATACACATATATTATTAATGACATCGACGTCACAATAGACACAGACCTCAGAGACAACACAGACCACACAGTCATTATAAATGAAAATGATGTCAAAATACACACAGACGACAGACGACATTAACGACAATGATGACAGAGACGACACAGATATTACAAATCAAAATGTTGACACAATAGACACAGACGACAGACGTTATAAATCACAGAATCATAGAATAACCAGGTTTGAAGAGACCCACCGGGTCATCAAGCTCAACCTTGAAAGTTGGCAGTTAAGGCACCCAGAGTGTGTTTAAATATTTTCATTTATTCGTTTCCTTTTCGTTCCCTCTTTTTTTGTGTCAAGAACTGAGAAAAATATATCTGATATATAAATGCGCAAGAAAAGAAAAATAATCATGGCACGTTCACAGGGCAGGTGGAGACCATCAATCTGAAAAAAAATATAAACTATAAAACCAATGGTATAGGACTTACATGCATCCTGCTTCCCTTACTTCAATGACAATGATGTCACAACACACACAAACGACACAGACATTATAAATGACAATGATGTCAAAATACACACAGAAGATAGAGACGACACAGACATTATAAATGACAATGATGTCACAATAGACACAGACGACAAAGACAACAAAGACATTATAAATGACAATGATGTCAAGATAGACCCAGACAGCACAGACGACACCGACATTATAAATGACAATGATGTCACCGCAGACGGAGACGACACAGACGACACAGAGCACACAGACGACAAAGACATAATAAATTAAAATGATGTTACGATAGACACAGAAGACACAGACATTATAAATGACAATGATGTCACAACAGACACAGACGAGACAGACATTATAAATGACAATGATGTCACAATAGACACAGATGACTCAGACGAGACAGACATTACAAATGACAATGAAGTCACCATAGACACAGACGACACAAACGACACAGATAACAAACATGAAATATGACAGTGATGTCAAAATAGAAACAGATGACAAAGACATTATAAATGACAGTTTTTTTACAATAGGCATAGACGACAGAGACAACACAGACGACACACATTATAAAGTACAATGATGTCACAATAGACACAGAAGACACAAACAACACAGACGACAGGGACATGAATGACAATGATGGCACCATAGACACAGACGACACAGAGGACAAAGATATCGAAAATTACAATGATGTCACAATAGACACAGACGACACAGACATTTTAAATGACAATGATGTCACCATAGACTCTCATGACACAGACGCCACAGACATTACTAATGACAATGATGACACAATAGACACAGAATACACAGACGACAAAGATATTATAAATGACTTCGATGTCGCAATAGAGAAAGACTGCACAGATGATACAATCATTATAAATAACAATGATGTCACAATAGACACAGATGACACAGAAGAGAAACACATTATAAATGAAAATGATGTCACAATAGACACAGACGCAACAGCCGACACAGACAACACAGATGACACAGACACTACAAATGACAATGATGTCACAATAGACACAGACAACACAGACGACAGAGGCAACGCAGACATTATAAATGAAAACGATGTCACAATAGACACAGACTTCAGATATTACATACGACAACAATGTCACAATAGACACAGACAGCACAGACGACACAGTTGTAAAAGACAAGAGAGACATTATAAATGACAATGATTTCACAATAGACTCCGACGATACAAAAGACACAGATATTATAAATTACAATTACGTCATAATAGAGAGAGACGACACAGTCATCAGAGTTGTTATAAATGACAATGAAGTCCCAATACACACAGACGACACAGACGATACAGATGACAAAATCTTTATAAATGACGATGTCACAATAGACAGACGACACCGAAGACACTGACATTATAAATGACAATGACGTCACGATAGACACAGACGACACAGACACTTTTAAATATCGATGTCACAATGGACAAAGCTGACACAATATTATAAATGAAAATGATATCTCAGTAGACACAGACAATACAGAAGACACAGACATTATAAAAGACAATGTGGTCAAAATAGACACAAACAATACAGACATTATATATGACAATGATGTCACAATAGACAAAGACCATACAAACGACACAGACATTATTAATGAAAATGATGTTAATATAGACACAGAAGACAGAAACGACACAGAAGACAAAACCATTATAAATGAAAATGATTTCACAGTAGACACAGACGACACAGCCACTATAAATGACAACGATGTCACAGTAGACACAGACGACACAGACATTATACATGACACTGATGTCACAATAAACAGAGACGACACAGATTACACAGACATTATAAATGACAATGATGTCACAATAGAAACAGACGACTGACACGACAGAGTTGACACAGACTACAAAGATATTATAAATGAAAATTAAGTCAAACTAGCACAGACAACACAGACGACACAGAGGACACTCATGTAATAAATGACAATGATGTCACAATAAACACAGATGACGCAGACGTCACAGACATTATACATGACAATGATGTCACAATAGACACAGACGACATAGACATTATATATGACAAGGATCTCACAGTAGATACAGACAGCACAGACGACACAGATTACAAAGACGAGATACATTATCAATGACAAGGATTTCACAATAGACACAGACGACACTAAAGACAGACATTATAAATGACAATGATGTCACAGAAGACAGAGACAACACAGAGGGCAGAGTTATTATAAAAGACAATGATGTCACAATAGACAACTATGACAGAGATGATACAGATGACAAAGAAATTATAAAAGAAGATTTCACAATAGACAGACCATATCGAAGACACAGACATTATAAATGACAATGAAGTCAGGATAGACACAGACGACACAGAAGACACACATAAAAAATGACAATGATGTCACAATATACACAGACGACAGAGACGACAAAGACATTATAAATGACGATTATGTAACAATAGATTCAGAAGATACAGATGACACAGACGACACAGACATTTTTAATGGCAATGATGTCACAATACACACAGACAACACAGACGACACAAAGGACAGAGACAAAACAGATAACTCAGATGACACAGATATTATAAATGAAAACGATGTCACAATAGACACAGAAGACACAGACATTTTAAATGACAATCCTGTCACCATAGACAATCATGACACAGACGCCACAGACATTACTAATGACAAAGATGTCACAATAGCCACAGAATACACAGACGACAAAGATATTATAAATGACTATGATGTCGCAATAGAGAAAGACCACACAGATGATACAGTCATTATAAATAACATAGATGTCACAATAGACAAAGACGATACAGAAGACAATCACATTATAAATGAAAATGATGTCACAGACGACACAGCCAACACAGACAACACAGACATTATTAACGACAATGATGTCACAATAGACACAGACGCCACAGACATTATAAATGACAACGATGTCACTATAGACATAGACGACACAGACACTCTAAACTACGATGATGTCACAATAGACAGACTAGACAGACAACACATACGACACAGACATTATAAATAACAGTGATGTCACAATATTCACAGACGATACACACATTGTACATGACAATGATGTCACAATAGACACAGACGACATAGACATTATAAATGAAAATGACTTCACACTAGATACAGAGAACACAGACAACACTCATGTTAAAAATGACAATGAGGTCACAATAAACACAGACGACACATACAACAGAGACATAATATATGACAATGATGTCACAATAGACACAGACCACACAGATGACAGAGGACAGAGACGAGATATGCAAGAAAGACATTGTTAAAGAAAAAGTAATCACAATAGAAACAGACGTCACAGACGACACATACCTTAAAAATGACAATGATGTCACAATAAACACAGACAACAAAGACATTATAAATGACAATTATATCACAATAGACACAGATGACATAGACATTATAAATGGCAATGATGTCACAATAGACACAGACGACACAGAAGACACAGATATTATAAACGACAAAGATGTCACAATAGTCTCAGACAACAGAGACAATAGAGAGGAAACAGACGACACAGATATTATAAACGGCAGTGATGTCACAATAGACCCAGACAAGACAGACAATATAAATGACAATGATGTCACAATAGACACAGACACACAGACAATAGAAATGGAAATGAGGTCACAATAGACACCCACGACAGAGACAACACAGACATTATAACTGACCATGATGTCATAATAGACACAGAAAACACAGACATTATAAATGAAAATGATGTGAAAATAAACACAGACGACACAGACATCATAAATGAAAATGATGTCACAATAGAAAAAGCTGACACAGACGACAAAGACTATAGATGACAATGATGTCAGTATAGACACAGAAGACACAGACATTATAAATGACAATGTTGTCACAATAGACACAGACGACAGACTACAGAGACATTATAAATGACAATGATATCACACAGACAACACAAACGACACAAACATTATTAGTGACATGCATATCAAAATAGACACAGAAGTCACAGAGGACACAGACATTATAAATGACAGATTTCAAAATAGACACAGACACGACAGACGACACAGACAACACAGATGAATTCGATGACACAGACGTTGGAAATGTTGTCACAATAAACACAGACGAAAAAGACATTATAAATGAAAAAGATGTCACAACAGACACAGAAGACACAGACGATATAGACGACAGAGGCATGAATGACAATGATGTCACCATAGACACAGACGACAAAGAGGACACAGATATTATAAATTACAATGATGTCACAATAGACCCAGAAGAGACAGACAACAAAGACATAAATGAAAATGATGACACAATATACACAGACGACAAAGAAATTATAAAAGATAATGATGTTACAATAGACACAGATGACACAGACGACACAGACATTATAAATGACTATGATGTCACAACAGAGAAAGACCACACAGATGACACAGTCGTTATAAATGACAATGCTGTCACAATAGACACAGAGGACAGACGACACAGATCACACAGACATTATTAACAACAATGATGGCAAAATACACACAGACAACACAGATTACACAGACGTTAAAAATGATAATGGTGTCACAATAGACACAGACGACAGACATTATAAACAAGAATGATGTCACAGACAACAGACGACACAGATTACAAAGACGAGAGACATTATAAATGACAATGATGTCACAATAGGCAACTATGACACAGATGACACAGATGACAAAGAAATTATAAATGTCGATTTCACAATAGACAGACCACATCGAAGCCACAGACATTATAAATGACAATGATGTCACAACAGGCACAGACGACACAGAAGACACACATAAAAAATGACAATGATGTCACAATATACACAGACGACAGAGAAGGGAAAGACATTATAAATTACAATTATGTAACAATAGACACAGAAGATACAGACAACACAGACATTTTTAATGAAGAGGATGTCACAATATACACAGACAACACAGATGACAAAGACGTTATAAATGACAATGATTTCAAAATAGACACAGAAGCGACAGACGACACAAAGGATACAGACAACATGGATAACTCAGATGACACAGACGTTATAAATGAAAATGATGTCACAATAGACACAGAAGACACAAACGATACAGACGACAGAGACATGAATGACAATGATGTCTCCATAGACAAAGACGACAAAGAGGACACAGATATTAAAAATTACAATGATGTCACAATAGACACAGACGACACAGTTATTATATATGACAAGGATGTCACAATAGACAAAGACAGCACAGACGACACAGTTGTAAAAGACAAGAGAGACATTATAAATGACAATGATTTCACAATAGACTCCGAAGATACAAACGACACAGATATTATAAATTACAATTATGTCATAATAGAGAGAGACGACACAGACGGCAGAGTTATTATAAATGACAATGATGTCCCAATACACACAGACGACACAGACGAGACAGATGACAAAAACATGATAAATGACGATGTCACAATAGACAGATGACACCGAAGACACTGACATTATAAATGACAATGACGTCACGATAGACACAGACGACACACTTTTAAATATCGATGTCACAATGGACACAGATGACAAAGATATTAAAAACGAAAATGATATCTCAGTAGACCAAGACGATACAGAAGACACAGACATTATAAATGACAACGTTGTCAAAATAGACACAAACAATACAGACATTATAAATGACAATGATGTCACAATAGACAAAGACCACACAAACGACACAGACATTATTAATGAAAATGATGTTACTACAGACAGAGATGACACAGACATCAGAGACAACACAGACAGTATAAATGACAATGATGTACCAATAGACACAGACAACACAGAAGACAAAAATGACACAAAAGACACAGACATTATAAATGACAATTAAGGCAAAATAAACATAGACAACAAAGACATTATATATGACACTGATGTCACAATAAACAGAGACGACAGAGATGACACAGACATTATAAATGACAGTGATGTCACAGTAGACACAGACGAATGAGACGACAGAGTCGACACAGACTATGAAGATATTAGAAATGAAAATTAAGTCACACTAGACACAGATAACAGACGACACTCATGTAATAAATGACAATGATGTCACAATAAACACAGACGACACATACGTCAAAGACATTATAAATGACAATGATGTCACAATAGACACAGACGACACAGACATTATAAATGACAATAATGTCTCAATAGACATAGACGACACAGACATTATAAAGGACAATGATGTCACAATAGACACTGACGACACAGACGATACAGACATGGTAAATGAAAATAATGTCACAACAGACACAGACGATACACACATTAAAAGTGACAAGGATGTCACAATAGAGACAGATGACAAAGACGTCACAGACATTATAAATGACAACGATGCCACAATAGACACACACAACACATTTTATAAATTATAATTATGTAACAATAGACACATACTATACAGACGACAGAGACTACAAAGACATTATAAATGGAAATGGTGTCAAACTAGACACAGTCGACAGAGACAACACAGACATTATAAATGACAATGATGTCACCATAGAAAAAGATGACACAGAAGACAGAGATGACACAGACGACAAAGACATTATAAAGGACAAAGATGTCACAATAGACACAGACGACACAGAAATTATAAATGAGAATGAGGTCAAAATTGACACATACGACACAGACATTATAAATGACAATGATGTCACAATAAACACAGACGACACACCAGTTACAGACATTATAAATGACAAAGATGTCACAATAGACACAGACAACACAGACATTATAAATGACCGTGATATCAAAATAGACATAGACGACACAGATGACACTGATATTATAAATGACAATGATGTCAAAATAGACACCGACGACACAGACATTATAAATGGCAATGATGTGACAAGACACACAGATGACACACATGACACAGACATTAAAAATGAAAACGATATCACAATAGACAAAGACGATACAGACGACAGAGATGACACAAACAACACAGACACTGTAAAAGACAATGATGTCGCAATAGACACTGACGGTACAGATGACAAAGTCATTATAAATTAAAATGATGTCACAATAGACATGGACGACCCAGATGACACAGACATTAGAAATGACAATGATGTCACAAGAGACACAGATGACACAGATGATATACATGACAATGATGCCAAAATAGACACAGACGACACAGACATTATAAATGACAATGGTGTCACAATAGACACAGACGACAAAAATGACAGAGACGACACAGAAGACAGAGATATTATAAAGGACAATGATGTCACTACATTCACAGATGACACAGACATTATAAACGACAATGGTATCATAATAGACATAGACGACACAGACAACAAAGACACTATAAAGTACAACGATGTCACAATAGACACAGACTAGACAGACGACACAGACGACAGACATTTTGTCAGTATAGACACAGATGACACACACTATAAATGACAGAGATATCACAATAGACACAGACGACGCGGACAAAAGACACAGATATTATAAATTACAGTTATGTCATAATAGACAGTGACGACAAAGACGGCAGAGTTGTTATAAATGACAATGATGTCCCAATACACACAGACGATACAGATGACAAAATCTTTATAAATGACGATGTCACAATAGACAGACGACACCGAAGACAATGACATTATAAATGACAATGACGTCATGATAGACACAGATGACACAGACCCTTTTAAATATCGATGTCACAATGGACACAGATGTCACAGATATTATAAATGAAAATGATATCTCAGTAGACACAGACGATACAGAAGACACAGATATTATAAATGACAATGATGTCACAATAGACAAAGACCACACAAACGACACAGAAATTATGAATGAAAATGATGTTACTACAGACACAGACAATACAGGCATTATAAATGAAAATGATGTCACTATAGACACAGACAACAAAAATGACACAGAAGTCAAAAACATTATAAATGAAAATGATTTCACCGTAGACACAGATGACACAAACGACACAGACATTATAAATGACAATGATGTCACAGTAGACACAGACGACACAGACATCAGAGACAACACAGACAGTACAAATGACAATGATGTCCCAATAGACACAGAAAACACAGAAGACAAACATGACACCAAAGACACAGACATAAATGACAATTGTGGCAAAATAAACACAGACAACAAAGACATTATATATGACACTGATGTCACAATAAACAGAGACGACAGAGATGACACAGACATTATAAATGACAGTGATGTCACAGTAGACACAGACAACTGAGACAACAGTCGACACAGACTACAAAGATATTATAAATGAAAATTAAGTCACACTAGACACAGATAACACAGACACTCAAGTAATAAATGACAATGATGTCAAAATATACACAGACGACACATACGTCAAAGACGTTATAAATGACAATGATGTCATAAAAGACACAAACGACACAAACATTAAAAATTACAATATTTTCACAACAGACACAGACGACACAGACATTATAAATGACAATAATGTCACAATAGACACTGACAACACGGACATGGTAAATGAAAATAATGTCACAACAGATACAGACGATACACACATTATAAATGACAAGGATGTCACAATAGAGACAGATGACACAGACATCACAGACATTATAAATGACAACGATGCCACAATAGACACACACAACACATTTTATAAATGATAATTATGTAACAATAGACACATACGATACAGACGACAGAGACTACAAAGACACTATAAATGGATATGATGTCAAACTAGACACAGTCGACAGAGACAACACAGACATTATAAATGACAATGATGTCACAATAGACAGAGACGACACAGACATTATAAATGACAGTGATATCAAAATAGACATAGACGACACAGACGACACTGATATTATAAATGACAATGATGTCAAAATAGACACCGACGACACAGACATTATAAATGGCAATGATTTGACAAGACAGACAGATGACACACATGACACATTAAAAATAACAACGATATCACAATGGACACAGACAATACAGACGACAGAGATGACACAAACAACACAGACACTGTAAAAGACAATGATGTCGCAATAGACACTGACAGTACAGATGACAAAGTCATTATAAATTAAAATGATGTCACAATAGACATGGACGACACAGACATTATAAATGACAAAGATGTCACAATAGACACAGACGACAAAGACGACACAGAAGACAGAGTTATTATAAATGACAGTGATGTCATATCAGACATAGACGACACAGACAATACGGACACTATAGACTACAATGATGTCACAATAGACACAGAGTAGACAGACGACACAGACAACAGACATTATAAATGACAATGATGTCGCAATCGACACAGACGACAGACATTATAAGTGACAATGATGTCGCAATCGACACAGATGACAGACATTATAAATGACAATAATGTCACAATATTCAGAGACGACACAAACATTATAAATGACAAGGATATCACAATACACACAGACGGCACAGACTACATAGACATTGACCAAGAAGGCCAGTGGCATCTTGGCTTGTATCAGAAATGGTGTGACCAGCAGGTCCAGGGAGGTTATCCTCCCTCTGTACTCGGCACTGGTGAGACCGCTCCTTGAATCCTGTGTTCAGTTCTGGGCCCCTCAGCACAAGAAGGGTGTTGAGGCTCTGGAACGGGTCCAGAGAAGAGCAACAAAGCTGGTGAAGGGGCTGGAGAACAGGCCTTATGAGGAGCGGCTAAGAGAGCTGGGGTTGTTTAGCCTGGAGAAGAGGAGAGTGAGGGGTGACCTCATTGCTCTCTGCAACTACCTGAAAGGAGGTTGTGGAGAGGAGGGTGCTGGCCTCTTCTTCCATGTGACAGGGGACAGGACAAGGGGGAACGGCCTAAAGCTCCGCCAGGGGAGGTTTAGGCTAGACGTTAGGAAAAAATTCTTTACAGAAAGGGTCATTGGGCAGTGGAACAGGCTGCCCAGGGAGGTGGTTGATTCACCTTCCGAGGAGGTGTTTAAGGCACGGGTGGACGAGGTGCTGAGGGATATGGTTTAGTGTTTGATAGGAACGGTTGGACTTGATGATCCAGTGGGTCTTTTCCAACCTGGTGATTCTGTAATTCTGTGATTCTGTGACATTATAAATGACAATGATATCACAATAGACACAGACGACATAGACAACACAGACATTATAAATGAAAATGCCGTCTGAATAGACGTAGACAACACAGACGACTCAGACATTATAAATGACAAGGATGCCACAACAGACAGAGATTACACAGACGACAAAGACAACACAGACATTATAAATGACAATGATGTCACAATAGACACAGGCGACACAGAAAACAGAGACGACACAGACATTGTAAATTAAAATTATGTCATAACAGACACAGAGGACACAGACATAATAAATGAAAATGCCGTCTGAATAGACACAGACAACACAGACAACACGGACTACACAGAGATTTTAAATGACAACGATGTCACAATAGACACAGACGACACAGACATTATAAATGACAACGATGTTTCGATACACACAGACGACACATACAACTCAGACATTATAAATGACAATGATATCAAAATAGACACAGACGACACCGACGACAGACTACACAGAAAACAGTGACATTATAAATGACAAAGATGTCACAATAGACACAGAGGATACAGACGATACAGATGACACAGACCACACAGACGAAAGTCATTCTAAATGACAACGATGTCACAATAGACACAGACGACACAGGCATTAATAAAGGCAATGATGTAACAACAGAAACAGACCACACAGACTTTATAAATCACAATGAGGTCACAATAGGCAAAGATGACACACATGAAAGACAGGACACACAAGACACAGATATTTTAAAAGAATATTATGTCACAACAGACAAAGGTGACACAGACATTATACATGAAAATGATGTCACTATAGACACAGATGACACAGGCATTATAAATGAAAATGATATCACTATAGACACAGACGACAGAAACGACACAGAAGACAAAACCATTATTAATGAAAATGATATCACAGTAGACACAGACGGCACAGACATCAGAGACAACACAGACAGTATAAATGACAATGATGTCCCAATAGACACAGACAACACAGATGACAAAAATGACACAAATGACACAGACATTATAAATGATAATTATGGCAAAATAAACACAGATGACACAGACATTATACATGACACTGATGTCACAATAGACACAGACAACAGATGACACAGACGACACAGATATTATAAATGATAATGATGTCACTACAGACACAGATGACAGACGACACAGAATTTATAACTGAAAATTATGTAACAATACACTCAGATGATACAGATGACACAGACTTTATAAATGACAATGATATCCCTATAGACATAGACGACACAGACACTCTAAACTACAATGATGTCACAATAGACAGACTAGACAGACAACACATACGACACAGCAATAATAAATGACAGTGATGTCACAATATTCACAGACGATACAGACATTATAAATGACAATGATGTCACAATACACACAGACAACACAGAAAACACAGACATTATAAATGACAATGATAACACAAAATACACAGATGACAGACTACACAGGCAACACAGTCATTATGAAAGAAAATGATGTCACAATAAACACAGAGGATACAGACGAAAGAGACGATACAGATCACACAGACGACAGTCATTCGAAATGAAAATGATGTCAAAATAGGCACAGAAGACACAGACGACACAGACATAATAAATGACAATGATGTCACAACAGACAGAGACGAGACAGGCGACACAGATATTGTAAAAAAAATATGTCACAACAGACACAGACATTATAAATGACAACGCCGCCTGAATAGACACCGACAACAAAGAGGACACAGACAACACATACACCACAGACATTATAAATGACAATGATGTAAATATAGACACAGACAACACAGACTACTGAGACAGTATAAATGACAATGATGTCACAATGGACACAGACTACACAGACATTATACATGAAAATGACATCACAATAGACACAAACGAATCATATGACACAGGCATTATAAATGACAATGATTTCAAAATAGACACAGACAGTATAAATGACAATAATGCCAAACCAGAGAGACATTATAAATAACAATGATGTCACAGAAGACACAGACGTCACAGACATTATAAATGACAAAAATTTCAAAACAGACACAGACAACAGACGACACAGACATTAAAATGACAATCGTGTCAAATTATACACAGAAGACAAAGATGACAGAGATGACACAGAAGAGACATTATAAATGACAAGGATGTCACAATAGACACAGACGACAGAGATGACAGAGACTACAGACATGACACAGACATAGTAAATTAATATTATGTCACAACAGAAACAGAGGACACAGATGACACGGACACTATAAATGAAAGATATCACAATAGACACAGACGACGCAGACGAGAGAGACATTATAATTGACTATGATGTCGCTATAGACAAAGACATTATAAATAACAATGATGTCACAATAGACACAGACGGCAAAGACATTTTAAATAACAACGATGTCACCATAGACAAAGATGACACAGATGACACAGACATTACAAACGACAATGATGTCACAATAGACACAGAAGACACAGACGACAAAGACATAAATGACAATGATGTCAAAATATACACAGACGACAAAGAAATTATAAATGATAATGATGTCACAATAGACACAGACGACACAGACAACAGAGATGACACAGACATTATTAACAACAATGATGTCAAAATACACACAGACGACACAGATTACACAGACATTACAAACGATGATGATGTCATAATAGACACAGATGACACAGACATTATAAATGAGAATGATGTCACAATAGACACAGACAGCAGAGATGACACAGTTTTAAAAGACAAGAGAGACATTATAAATGACAATGATTTCAAAATAAACACAGACGCCACACACCACACATAGGACACAGACAACACACATAACTCAGATGACACAGACGTTATAAATGAAAATGATGTCACAATAGACACAGAAGACACAAACAACACAGACGACAGAAACATGAATGACAATGATGTCACGATAGACACAGACGACACAGAGGACACAGATATTAAAAATTACAATGATGTCACAATAGACACAGACAACACAGACATTTTAAATGACAATGCTGTCACCATAGACAATGATGACACAGATGCCACAGACATTCCTAATGACAATGATGTCACAACAGACACAGAATACACAGACGACAAAAATATTATAAATGACTATGATGTCGCAATAGAGAATGACCACACAGATGATACAGTCATTATAAATAACAATGACGTCACAATAGACACAGACGACACAGAAGACACTGACATTATAAATGAAAATGATGTCACAATAGACATAGACAACACAGACACTTTTAAATATCGATGTCACAATGGACACAGATGACACAGATATTATAAATGAAAATGTTATCTCAGTAGACACAGACGATACAGAAGACACAGACATTATAAAAGACGTTGACAAAATAGACACAAACAATACAGACATTATAAATGACAATGATGTCACAATATACAAAGACGACACAAACGACACAGACATTATTAATGAAAATGATGCCACTATAGACAGACGACAGAAACAACACAGAAGACAAAACCATTATAAATGAAAATGATTTCACAGTAGAGACAGACGACACACACGACACAGACATTATAAGTGACAATGATGTCACAGTAGACACAGACGACACAGACATTATACATGACACTGATGTCACAATAGACACAGACGACTGAGACGACAGAGTTGACACAGACTACAAAGATATTATAAATGAAAATTAAGTCACACTAGACACAGATAACACAGACGACACAGAGGACACTCATGTAATAAATGACAACGATGTCACAATACACACAGATGACGCAGACGTCACAGACATTATGAATGAAAAAGATGTCACAATAGACACCCACGACAGAGACAACACAGACATTATAACTGACCGTGATGTCATAATAGACACAGAAAACACAGACATTATAAATGAAAATGATGTGAAAATAAACACAGACGACACAGACATCATAAATGAAAATGATGACACAATAGACAGAGATGACAGAGACAGTGACATAACAAATGAAAATGATGTCACAATAGAAACAGACGATACAGACAGTATAAATGGCAAGGATGTCACAATAGAGACAGACGACACAGACGTCACAGACAATATAGATGACTATGATGTCACAATAGACACACTCAACACATATTATAAATGATAATTAAGTAACAATAGACACATACGATACAGACGACAGAGACTACAATGACATTATAAATGACAATGATGTCAAACTAGACAGAGACGACACAGACAACACAGACATTATAAATGACAGTGATGTCAAAATTGACACAGACGACACAGATGACAGAGACGACATACGACAAAGACATTATAAATGACAAAGGTGTCACAATAGAAACATGACCCAGATGACGCAGATGATTCAGACTTTATAAATAACGATGATGTCACAATAGACACAGACGACAAAGACGACACAGATGACACAGAAGAAAAAGTCATTATAAATGACAATGAAGTCATAATAGACAAAGACAACACAGACGAGACAAACATTATATATGATAAAGATGTCAAAATAGACACAGACGACAGAGACGACACAGATGACAAAGACATTATTAATGAAAATGATGTCACAATAGACACAGACGAAACAGACTATAAATTACAATGATGTGGAAATAGACACTGAAGACACAGACATTATAAATGACAACGATGTCACAATAGACACAGACGACACAGACAACAAAGACATTATAAATGACAATAATGTCACAACAGACACAGACGACACAGACAACAAAGACATTATAAACGACAATGATGTCACAATAGACAGAGACGACACAGATGTCACAGACAATAGAAATGACAATGATGTCACAATAGACACAGACACACATATATTATTTATGACATCGACGTCACAATAGACACAGACCTCAGAGACAACACAGACCACACGGACATTATAAATGAAAATGATGTCAAAATACACACAAGCGACAGACGACATTAACGACAAAGATGACAGAGACGACACAGATATTACAAATCAAAATGTTGACACAATAGACACAGACGACACAGACGTTATAAATCATAGAATCATAGAATAACCAGGTCTGAAGAGACCCACCGGGTCATCAAGCCCAACCTTGAAAGTTGGCAGTTAAGGCACCCAGAGTGTGTTTAAATATTTTCATTTATTCGTTTCCTTTTCTTTCCCCCTTTTTTTGTGTCAAGAACTGAGAAAAAAATATCTGATATATAAATGCGCAAGAAAAGAAAAATAATCATGGCACGTTCACAGGGCAGGTGGAGACCATCAATTAAAAAAAAAATATAAACTACAAAACCAATGGTATAGGACTTATATGCATCCTGCTTCCCTTACTTAAATGACAATGATGTCACAACACACACAAACGACACAGACATTATAAATGACAATGATGTCAAGATAGACCCAGACAGCACAGACGACACCGACATTATAAATGACAATGAAGTCACCGCAGACGGAGACGACACAGACGACACAGAGCACACAGACGACACAGACGATAAAGACATAATAAATTCAAATGATGTTATGATAGACACAGAAGACACAGACATTATAAATGACAATGATGTCACAACAGACACAGACGAGACAGACATTATAAATGACAATGATGTCACAATAGACACAGACGACACAAACGACACAGATGACAAACATGATAAATGACAGTGATGTCACAATAGAAACAGATGGCACAGAAGACACAAACTTTATAAATGACAATGATGTCACAACAGACACAGATGACACAGAAGACACAGACGTCAAAACATAATAAATGACAGTGATGTCACAGTAGACAGACGACAGAGAATATACAGAAGACTGACGCATTATTTATGACAATGATGTCACAATAGACACTGATGACGCAGACGACACAGACGACAAAGAATTATTAATGAAAATGATGTCACAATAGACAGAGACAAGAGATGAAGCAGAAGACAAAGACGACACAGAAATTATAATGACAATGATGTCACAATAGACACAGACAACACAGATGACCCAGAAAACACAGACGACACAGACATTATAAATGACAACGATGTCACAATAGACACAGACGACACACATCACACTGACTTTATAAATGACAACGATGTCACAACAGACACAGAGGACACAGACATTATAAGTGACAATGATATCACAATAGACACAGACGAGAAATGAGATAGACGACACAGAAGACAGAGACATTATAAATGACAATGATGTCACAATATACGCAGATGAAACAGGTGACACAGACGACACAAAAGACAAAGACATTATAAATGACAATGATGTCACAATAGACAAAAATGACAGAGACAACACAGAGGACAGAGATGACAGATGCAACAAAGACATAAATGAAAATGATGTCACAATAAACATAAACGACACAGATAACACATGACATGGACATAATAAATGAAAATGAGGTCACAATAGACACAGATGACACAGACGGCACAGACACTAGAAATGAAAATGATGTCACAATAGACACAGACGTTATAAATGACAAAGATGTCAAAATAGACAGAGACGACACAGACTACATAGACATTATAAATGAAAATGAAGTCACAATAAACACATACGAGAGATGACATTAATGACAAAGACGACAGTGACGACACAGACATTAGAAATGAAAATGATGTCACAATACACATAGATGACACAGACGACACAGATGTTATAAATGAAAATGATATTAATATAGACACAGACAAGAGACCACAGAGACGACACAGATGTTATAAATCATAGAATCATAGAATAACCTGGTTGGAAGAGGACCACCGGGTCATCGAGCCCAATCTTTAAAGTTGGCAGTTAAGGAACGCAGAGTGTGTTTAAATATTTTCATTTATTCGTTTCCTTTTCTTTCCCCCTTTTTTCTCTCAACAACTGAGAAAAATATATCTGATACATAAATGCGCAAGATCAGATAAATAATTATGGCACTTTCACAGGGCATGTGGAGACCATCAAACAGACAAAAATATATACTATAAAATCAATGGTATAGGACTTACATGCATCCTGCTTCCCTTACTTAAAAGACAATGATGTCACAACAGACACAGATGACACAGACATTATAAATGACAATGATGTCACAATAGACACAGATACCACAGACAACACAGACAATATAAATGACAATGATGTCACCACAGACGCAGACGACACAGAGCACAGAGACGACACAGATAACGAAGACATAATAAACTACAATGATGTAACAATAGGCACAGAAGACACAGACATTATAAATGAAAATTATCTCACAATAGACACAGATGACATATATGACACAGATGAATAAGACATTAGAAATTACAATGATGTCACAATATACACAGATGACACAGACAACACAGAGGACAGACGACACATGCAACAAAGGCATTATAAATGATAATGATGTCACAATAGACACAGATGACACAGACATTATAAATTACAATGATGTCACAAAAGACACTGAAGACACAGACAGTATAAATGAAAATGATGTCACAATAGACACAGCCGACACAGACTACATAGACGACAAGAGGACACAGAGGACAAAGACATTGTAAAGACAATGATGTCACAATAGAAACAGATGACACAGATGTAATAAATGAAAATGATGTCAAAATAGACACTGATGACATAGAATACACAGATGACAGAGACATAATTTACGACAATGATGTCACAATAGGAACTGAAGACACAGACAACAAAGACATTATAAATGAAAATGATGTCACAATAGACACAGACTTAACAGACATTATAAACGACAATTATGTCAAAATAGACACAGGAGACACAGAAGACAAATACTTTATAAATGAAAATGTTGTCACAATAGACACAAACGACACAGATGACACAGAGGTCAGTGACGAGACATGCAACATAGACATTATAAATGACCATGATGTCACAATAGACAGAGACAACACAAACGACACAGACATTAGAAAAGACAAAGATGTCACAATAGACACAGACGACACATACACACATTTATTATTAATGACATCGATGTCACAATAGACACAGACGTCAGAGACAAGACAGACGACACAGACATTATAAATGAAAATGATGTCAAAATACACACAGACGACATTACTGACAAAGATGACAGAGACAACACAGACATTACAAATTAAAATGTTGACACAATAGACACAGACGACAAAGACGAAACAGATGTTATAAATGAAATCCATGTCACGTAAGACACAGATGTCACAGACGATACAGATGACACAGACGACACAGATATTATAAATGAAAATGATGTCAAAATAAACACACACGAGAGACCACACAGAAGACACAGATGTTATAAATCATAGAATCATAGAATAACCAGGTCTGAAGAGACCCACCGGGTCATCAAGCCCAAACTTTAAAGTTGGCAGTTAAGGCACCCAGAGTGTGTTTAAATATTTTCATTTATTCGTTTCATATTTCTTTCCCCCTTTTTTGTCTCAAGAACTGAGAAAAATATATCTGATATATAAATGCGCAAGAAAAGAAAAATAATCATGGCACGTTCACAGGGCAGGTGGAGACCATCAATCCGAAAAAAAATATAAACTACAAAACCAATGGTATAGGACTTACATGCATCCTGCTTCCCTTACTTAAATTACAATGATGTCACAACACACACAAACGACACAAACATTATAAATGACAATGATGTCACAATAGACAGAGACGAAACAGACAACAAAGACATTATAAATGACAATGATGTCAAGATAGACTGAGACAGCACAGACGACACCAACATTATAAATGACAATGATGTCACCGCAGATGGAGACGACACAGACGACAAAGACATAATAAATTAAAATGATGTTACGATAGACACAGAAGACACAGACAACACAGAGGACAGAGACAAAATATGCAAAAAAGACATTCTTAAAGAAAATTATGTCATAATAGACACAGACGACACACATGATAAAGACATTATAAATGACTATGATGTCAAAAGATACACAGACGACACAGACATTATAAATGATAAGAATGTCACAATAGACTCAGACGACAGAGACAATACAGAGGAAACAGACAACACAGATATTATAAATGGCAATGATGTCACAATAGACCCAGACAAGACAGACGACACAGACAATATAAAGTACAATGATATCACAATAGAGAGAGACGACACAGACATTATAAATGTCAATTTTGTCACAATAGATACAGACAACACAGATGACACAGATGTTATAACATAGAATTATATCAAGGTAGAAACTGAAGACACAGACATTATAAATGGCAATGATGTCACAATAGACACAGAAGACACAGAGGACACAGACCCTACAAATGAATATGATGTCACAATAGACATAGACGACAGATGTTATAAATGAAAATTATGTCAAAATAGACAAAGACGAAACAGACGACACAGTCATTATAAATGACGATGATTTCACAATAGACACAGACAACAGAGACGACACAGAAAATACAGACGGCAGATGACAGAGACATTATAAATGACACTGATATCACAATAGACACAGACTACACAGATGAAAAACACGACACAGATGAAAAAGACATTATAAATGACAAAGATTTCACAATAGACGGAGATGACACAGATGACAGAGACATTATAAATGACAATGATTTCACAATAGACACAGACGACACAGGCATTATAAATTAAAAAGATGTCACAATAGACACAGACAACACAGACATTATAATTGACAATTATGTCACAATATACACAGATGACAAAGATGACACAGTCATTTATAATGTCTGTCTTCTATGATAACATAATAGACTCTGATGACACAGACACACATATTATAAATGAAAAATATGTAGCAATAGACACAGACCACACAGACGAGAAAGACGACACAGACATCATAAATTAAAATGATGTCAAAACAGACACAGATGAAACAGACAGTACAAATGATACTGCTGTCACAATAGACACAGATGACACATACTACACAATCATCATTAATGACAATGACATCACAAGAGACACAGACGACACAGACATAATAAATGAAAATAATGTCACAATAGCCTCAGATAACACAGACTACAGAGACATTATAAATGATAATGATGTCACAATAGAGACAGACCACACAGACCACAAAGACATTATAAATGACGATGTCACAATAGACAGAAGACACAGACATTATAAATGAGAATGATGTCACAATAGCCACAGACGACGACTACACAGATTGTGTAAATTACAAAGTCACAATAGACACATACGACAGAGATGATACAGACGTTATAAATGACAACAATTTTACAATAGACACAGATGACACAGAAGACAAAGACATTATAAATGACAATGTTGTCACAATAGACACAGATGACACAGACAAGACAGACTTTGTAAATGACAGTGATTTCACAATAGGCACAGAAGTAAGAGACGACACAGACGACACAGATGTTATAAATGGCAATGATGTCACAATAAACAGAGATGACACAGTATAAATGAAAATGATATCACAGATGACCCTGATGACACAAACGACACAGACATTATAAATAACATTGATGTCACAATAGACAAATATGACACAGACCACACAGACAATATAAATGAAAATGATGTCACAATAGACACAAACGACACAGATGACAAGATATTATACATGACAATGATATCACAATAGACACAGACGACACAGAACACACAGACATCAAAAATGACAATGATGTCAAAGTAGGCAAAGATGACACAGACATTATACATGAAAATTGTTTCAAAATACACACAGACGACACAAAAGACATACATTATAAATGAAAATGATGTCACAATATAAAGAGACGACACAGACATAAATGACAATGATGTCAAAACATACACAGATGACAGATATTATAAATGACAATGATGTCACGATAGACACAGACATTATAAAAGAAAATTATGTCACAACAGACACAGACGACACAAAGGACGGACATTATAAATGACAAAGATGTCACAATAGACACAGACAACACAGACTGTATAAATGACAAGGATGTCACAAAAGACAGAGGACACAGACACTATAAATGACAATGATGTCACAGTAGACACAGATGACACCAACAACACAGACATTTTTAATGACAATGAAATCACAATAGACACCGACAAAACAAACGACACAGATATTATAAATGACAATTATTTCAAAATAGACACAGAAGCAACAGACGCCTCAGATGCCACAGACGCCTCAGATAACACAGACTTTATAAATTACAATGATGTCACAATAAACACAGACAAAAAAAGACGACAATCGACACAGAAAAAAAGAAGACATAGAGATTATGAATGACAATGAAATCACAATAGACACAGATGACAGACACGACACAGAAGACACAAACGACACAGACATTATAAATGAAAATGATGTCACAATAGACACAGACGAAACAGGCATGATAAATGACAATGATGTCAGAATAGACACAGACAACACAGAAGACACATTAAAACTGACAATGATGTCACAATATACAAAGACGACAGAGACGGCAAAGACATTATAAATGAAAATTATGTAACAATAGACACAGACAACACAGACATTATAAGTAACATGGATGTCACAATAGACACAGAAGTCACAGAGGACGCAGACATTATAAATGACATGGATTTCAAAATAAACACAGACAACACAGAGGACACAGAGGACATAGATGTTAGAAATGAAAATGATACCACAATAAAAACAGATGTAAAAGACGACACAGACGACAAAGACTTTATAAACGAAAATGATGTCACTATAAACACAGACGACACAGATATTATAAATGAAAATGATGTCACAATAAATGAAGATGACACAGATGACAGACATTATAAATGACAATGATGTCAAAATAGACAGGGATGACAAAGACATTATAAATGACAATGGTGTCTCAATAGACACAGACGACAGAGACGGCATAGACATTATAAATGACAATGATGTCAAAATAGACACAGAAGATAAAGACGACACAGACATTTTTAATGACAATGATGTCACAAGATACAGAGAAAACAAAGACGACAGACATTATAAATGACAAGGATTTCAAAATAGACACAGACGCCAGAGACGACACAAAGGACACAGACAACACAGATAACTCAGATGACACAGACGATATAAATGAAAATGATGTCGCAATAGACACAGAAGATACAAACGATACAGACGACAGAGATATGAATGACAGTGATGTCACAACAGACACATAAAACACAGAGGACACAGATATAAAAATTAAAATGATGTCACAATAGACACAGACGACACAGACATTTTAAATGACAATGATGTCACCATAGACTATCATGACACAGACGCCAAAGACATTACTAATGACAATGATGTCACAATAGCCACAGAATACACAGATGACAAAGATATTATAAATGACTATGATGTCGCAATACAGAAAGACCACACAGATGATACAGTCATTATAAATAACATAGATGTCACAATAGACAAAGACGACACAGCCGACACAGACAACACAGATGACACAGACATTATTAATGAAAATGATGTCAAAATAGAGACAGACGACACAGATGACACAGACACTACAAATGACAATGATGTGACAATAGACACTGACGACACAATCGACAGATACAACACAGACTTTCTAAATGATAATGATGTCACAATAGACACAGCAGAGACAACACAGTTTTAAAAGACAAGAGAGACATGATAAATGACACGGATTTCACAATAGACTCCGACAATACAAACGACACAGATATTATACATGATAAGATGTCACAATAGACAAAGACGACACAGACATAATCAATGAAAATGATGTCACAATAGACACAGACGACACCGACATTATAAAAGACAATGCCTTCACAACAGACACAGACGACACCGACGACACAGACATTATAAATTACAATGATGTCACAATAGACACAGATGACACAGACATTAAAAATTAGCATGATGTCACAATAGGCACAGAAAACAGAGACCACACAGATATTATATATGACGATGTCACAGTAGACACAGACACTATAAATGAAAATGATCTCACAATAGGCACAGACAACTCAGAAAACAGAATTTAGAAATGACAATGAAGTCACAATAGACAAATACGATACAAACGACAGAGACGACACAGACATTATATATTAGAATTATGTCACAAAAGAATCAGATGACACAGACCATACAGACATTATTAATGACAATGATGTCACAGTAGACACAGAAGACAGAGATATTTTAAATGACAGTGATGTCACAATAGACACAGACGACACAGAGGACAGACATAATAAATGACAATTATATCACAATAGACACAGAAGACAGACGACACCGATGAATCAGACAACACAGACATTATAAATGACAATGACGTCAAAATAGACACTAACAATACAGACATTATTAATGACAATGATGTCACAATATACAAAGACGACACAAACGACACAGACATTATTAATGAAAATTATGTTACTACAGAGACAGACATTATAAACGAAAATAATGTCACTATAGACACAGATGACAGAAACGACACAGAAGACAAAACCATTATAAATGACAATAATTTCACAGTAGACAAAGACGACACACACGACACAGACATTATAAATGACAATGATGTCACAGTAGACACAGACCACACTGACGACTCAGACGACAGAGACATTATAGGTGACAATGATGTCACAATAAACCGACGACACAGACATTATAAGTGACAATGGTGTCACAATTACCCGATGACACCGACATTATAAGTGACAATGATGTCACAATATACACAGACGACACAGACTTTATAAGAAACAATGTCACAATTGACAGACAACACAGACATAATAAATGACAATGAGGTCACTATGGACACAGACGACAGACACGAAAATGACGACACAGACATTATAAATGACGATGTCAAAATAGACACACACGACACTCACGACACTCACTATATATGAGAATGATGTCACAATAGGCACAGCCAGACACGAAAATGACGACTCATACAACACAGACATTATAAATGACAGTGATTTCACAATAGAGACAGACGACACAGACAGACGCGAGAATGATGACAGAGACGACACAGACATTAAAAATGACAATGATGTCAAAATAGACACACACGACACACACCATATATAACAATGATGTCACAATAGACACAGACGACACAAACATCATAAATGACAACGATGCTCATTGCATCTTGAAAGACAAAAAATAAAACCAAAACAAAATTACTAGCTGGCATTTGTAGGTAATGTAGGTACAAGTCATATCTAACTGTTGACTCGGCAGCCAACCCACCTGGCTATGGGAATCTACCCCCAGTTCAATTGTCACCCCTTGCTGCCAGACCCGATGCCTCTGCACCTGTAGAACTCAACATTCAATAACTTACCCCCAGACTCGATAGTAACTAAACAATTCCACACACTGTTTTGATTCAGGAATACCAACCCTTCTTCACACAACAGCCAGGCAGAAAAAAAAAAGATAAAATCAAATCTTAACAACCATACACACCAGATTTATTGCCCCAAGAATTTAAACTGCTCTACCGACACTCCAACGTCATATCTGAGATGGCTTTGGTCATTCCCTCTGTGGCTGCATAACCGACCAAAAATGATTCTCCTCACCCCATGTATCTATGGCTACTTGCTCTGGAATGCACCGTATCACCTCGCCCTTCAAAGCCTAACTAGACAGGTATATCTAAAGATCGAATTTCACTGCTGTTCTTCTGCTAACTACCGATTCTTTAGCTCAGGCAGAGCAGCTCCAGCCAGATTCAAATGTGCACAGACTGACTCTGCACAGAAAAGCAATGACAGGATGCAGAAACAAAAAGGAAACTTGGTAAGAATGACTCTCAAAAGAGGGCTGTCATTGGGCAACAAGATGTAGGGAGCTGCAAGAAAGATTATGTCAGCCCTTGAAAAATGGAAGACTATGGCCCCTTTAAGAGCCATAGCCACAACTAGAAGGATGCAAGGGTGAGCCCTTCTTAAAGACCTCAAAACAGAGTACGTATGGAGGAAGTGCCAGAACAGGGATTTAAGAAAATGGAACAATAAGGGCTGAGGATGCTAACGTGTCCTGTGATGCCTACACAATAGGGAACTGACCAGAAATTGCCAAAATGCAAGACCTATCTGTACATGAAGATCACAATGCAAGAAAAGCAGCGCCTGATCAGCACCTTACTAAGAACAGACATCCAAGAGTCTAGAGATGACACGTGGATCAAATGCAAAGATGACATCAAGACCTGCAGAAGATTTAAGACACAGCAGAGTCTACACAGTCTAAACAACAAGACAGATATAGGCTGGAACTGCCCTGCCTGGTACACGCTAGCTTGGGGCTGAAAATTAAACCCCTCTCCAAACGTGTAACAAGGTGCACTCTTCCTGCACAACCCTCTACCCTAGGCTAAATCCCTTCCCTGCCATTCTCAACATTCTGCCCTCTTCCCGGCCCAAAACCACAGCCCCCTTAACTTTCTGAGGACCGAGGGCCTGAAGATATCCTTGGCAGAAAAAACCCAAACTGCATCAACTGTCTGGAAAAATCCTGCACTCTCACATTGTCCTGGACAATAAACTGCAAAAAAAAAAAAAAAACACATACAGAAAACACAGTGCCAAGTCAGCATCACACTGCTCACTGCCAACATCTTGTACTACACTCACTGCAAAACTGCCAAGGCATTCTGCTCACCTATTTGATGCCAATTCAAACATTGGATGCTGCAGTCATCATCACCTGGGGCACTTCAGGTAGACAGACGGAAAATTTACTATTGCGCTTCTGAGAAATCAGTCCCGTGCTCCATCTCTCTACTCCCCTGTTCACCTCAACTGCTCTTTGCATTCTAAAAGTGGACCACACAGCATCTACAAAACCAAAGGCCAATGCTCAATGGAGTTGCTGCGTACTACAGGGCTCTAACACACCTATTTGAACAACAACCTCCTCACCTCTCAGACCACAAGCAAGACCACCATCAGCAAGAAGCTTCACCCCTCTGAGGCTGCATTTGGCACCTGCCACAGAAAAAGCATGCTTTTGTACTACACTAAAGCACGAGCTGCCCCAAGCAACACCTATCTCCACTGCATTACCTTGACTACTCAGATGCCCGGCTTGCCTCATCTTTTGTGGTTGTGTTGAGGCTTGAGCTCCACCTGGAATATACAAACAGCAAGGATGATTGTAACTTCATTGAACAAAACCAACACACGGTAACTGATCATACAGCCACGGTTACATTTCCCTACCAACACCACAGCCAACTCACCTCACTATGGCACACTAACTGCACACAACTCCATCCGTGCCCCTCGGCACACAGGTCAGCCCGCTACATCTGAAAAGGATCACCTTTTAAATGACTAAAGGCACAAGATGCATGGAAGAAGTCTCAGGTCAACAGGGATCCTTGAAAATATATGACTAGCGATTGTGGCCACCAACACAGGCTGCAAGGCCACGGGAAAAGATGGCTGACTAGAAACTTTGAAAATGTGAAGCCAATCCACACTTAGGTTATGATGCAAGAAGAACAGTGCCTAATTGGTATTGTACCCATGAGTACAGGCATTCAAGACCCTCGAGATGCTGCTCAAGTCATATGCTGCATTCCTTTAAAGCAAAGTGGACATCAAGGCTTAAGAAACGTAAAAGAGAAACAGAATATAAAGCACACAGCACAGACAAGCTGGAACGGCCCTGCCAGGAACGTGCTAGCTTTGGGCTGAGAAGTAACACCCTCCAGCTCTCCCTGCCCAAAGGGGACACTTCCTGCACAGCCCTCTCCCCTAGGCTACTTTTAAAACTCCTCCCTGCCATCCCCAGCCTTCTCCCCTCTGTCATACCCCACCCCTGCCCCCGTCCCTCAACTTAGCTTTCAGACCACCAGAAGGCTTCCTCAGGAGAAAAAAACTCCAAGAGCATCAGCTTCCTGGAATGATCCTACAGTTGCCAGGATCCACTTTGCAATCTACAAGAAAACTAAAATAGTGCCAACAGCCAGCATTGCACTGATCAATGTCAGCACCTTACATGACAACTTGTTCTGCCTAACTGCCATGTCCTTCCACTCACTTGCTCCACAGCAGTTCTTATGTCAGATGCTGCAGCTGTTATCACCCAGGGTAATTAAATTCAGAGAATTACTCTCACACCTGTGAGAAGTCTGCCCCATGCTCCTTCTCCCTGCTACCCAGCTCATCTCAAATGCTCTTCCCATTCCCAAGGTGGCCCACACAGTGCCTGCCAAACCAAAAGTAAATACTATGTTGCCAAAGAACACTTTGCTCTTCTAGACATACTCAACTTCCTCCTCACCATCAGCCCCACAATGATGAGAATAAACCTGAATACCTCACCGGCACCCCAAAATTCTGTGCCCTCTGCTTACCTCTCCTCTCCTCCTCACCACTTAAGTTGTAGGACCAGTAGTGGTGATACCCAGGACAAAAGAAAGATGAGCCACGGAAATCCACATTTTAGGAAGTAACCAAACTTTAGTCGTAGGAGTGAACAAGAAGAACTTGAAAAAAATATTCTTATCAAAACCCAGTAAAGATTATTAACACAGAAGACCTAAAAACACAGGACACTCACCACACAGCAATGGAGACTGGAATTACAGAGGCAGTCAGCCAATGAAAAACTCACAACAGTGGGATTGACTACTCTAAGACCTAAATTGGAAACTCAATGACCGTAAAAAAACACAATGGATAACAGGGACAAGGTAACAACCGCTGTAAGCAATAACAGAGCAAACCTCACTGGCAAGTTCAGGAAAAATCCAAAACTCTACTAAATAAGGGAGGCTTGTGTGCCCACACACCAGATGAAAAAGTGTTGCTCAGCTGCTAACTGTTACGAGCCAAAACAATATCCAATCTCTTCCCTGAGAAATGCAAGGGAAACAAGCGGCAGAATCCTGCACTGTAGATAGGCAGCGAGTCCATACCTTTAAGTAGCAAGGTCTCTGATATTCATAGGATCACCAGGTTGGAAAAGACCCATTGGATCATTGAGTCCAACCATTCCTATCAATCACTAAACAATGCCCCTCACCATCTCATCCACCCATCCTTTAAACACCTCCAGGGAAGGTGACTCTACCACCTCCTTGGGCAGCCTTTGCCCATCCCCAATGACCCTTTCAGTGAAATATTTTTTCCTGATGTACTGCCTGAAGCTTCCCTGGCAGAGCTTGAGGCTATTCCCTCTTGTCCTGTCCCCTGTCCCTTGGGAGAAGAGGCCAGCTCCCTCCCCTCCACAACCTCCTTTCAGGTAGTTGCAGAGAGCAATGAGGTCTCCCCTCAGCCTCCTCTTCTCCAGGCTAAACACCCCCAGCTCTCTCAGCTGCTCCTCATAAGGCTTGTTCACCAGCCCCCTCACCAGCTACATTACTCTTCTCTGGACATTCAGATGGATGGAGACAGGATGGATGCAAAGAAGTTAGTTGAGGAACACAATAAGTAGAAGGTATAAGGGAGCAGAGATCTCACAGCCCTAGAGATGACATTTCTTAGGGTAACTAATAATTTTCAACTTGTGTCTCAACCTCATCATTACCTCATTGGCTACAGAGAGACTAGAACAACAGACACCTGAACGGCACTTGCATCTGACCACCAAACTGACCCAAGAAAGACCGATGAACCCATCTCCCTTTCCCCAAACCATTAAAGCCCTTTTCTACCCCTGAAGTATCAGAGAAGGAACCCGGCTCCTTCCTAACAGGACCTGCCCTATATTTTAACCCCCCGACCCTTCTGTGTTGCTGTTCCCTGGGAGCTGTGCTCCTGAGCCCTTCCCAGGGCTCCCCTGACCCCTTCTATCTTCCACCAACCCACAGACTCTACTTCCTACCCTAGGCCAACAAACTTCATTCCAGATTATTATCACCCACGAGGTGCCCATTACAAACTGCAGAGCCCCTAGGGCCAATACATCATGCTACACAGAATGAGGAACAACAACAAATCATCCCATAACCAAAAACTTGAGGCAAAGCACCCAGAAAAAAAAAAAAAGAAGGAAATCAAAAACATCTTGCCCCCTCCAACACCCAATCAAAAATTACTGACAAAAAAGCCCCATAGTTACACCTGGATGTGCTGCTTCGCCTGGACTCTTCCAAAGCTCATACCTCCAACAGACGCCTCTGCTTCTTTAGAAGAACAAAAAGAAAAAAAAACTAAAAAAGCCAAAAACCACCACTTACCCAACTAGCTTAATCTGCCTAAAAAGCTACAATGAACGGAAACAGCAGCAAAACTCTAATCTCAAGGATAAACCACAACCTAAATGACCTCCAGAGGCAAGGCCTGTGGCTTATATAACCCCTGGGCCTTCCCGCCCACCACCTGTGACTGGGGTGTGGTGAAGCCCTCACAAGTATAAATAGTGCCTGAGGAGGAGCTGTGTTTTACTAACTCTGCCTTACATTCTCAGCTAGAACAACACTACTACATGTCTGAAAGTATCCTTACAAGAAATAACAGTATGCGTGCTGTCACTGCAACATTGCTAGTTGTGACAGTGATGGAACTAGGTAACAAACATTTTAGAGCTGGACTTTTTGGTTCCTTTCATTTATCGTGCTGCTACAATTACTGTTCCCTGGTATCGCTATACCCCTACTCTTTAATTTTTCTGTGCTCTTTTCTCTCTTTTTTTTCCCCCCACCCAGTCTTCAGTATCTGTTCTCTGCCCATACTTTTTTTTCCTTTTCCATCTTTATCCCAATCTGCGTTCCTCGTTCTGTTCCCCCACAATTTCACTGGCTTGATCCTTGTAGTTTGTTCTTTCTCTGCACCTGCAAATGCCTTGCTTGTCTTTCTCTTTCTATCTCTCTTTCTTTCTCTATCCCTTTGTATTGCTCACTGTTGCTGTTCTATTTTTTCCATTCACTCTGTATCTTGACACTCCCCTTTTCATCTCTTGCTATTTCTGAATTTTTGTGCTAGTCCTTGCTCTTTTGAATAATCCTCTGTTTGTCTGTAGGGCTCCTAGTTCCTCTAAAACAAGTCAGCTCTTTTTTTATGTACACACATGGCCTTATGAGAAATGGCTCAGAGAGCTGGGCTTGTTTAGCCTGGAGAAGTGGAGGCTGAGGGGAGACCTCATTGCTCTCTACAACTACAAGGTCTACAAAGAAGGTCGGACAAGGGAAATGAAGGGTGAAGAAGGTCGGAGAAGGGCAAAGAATTTCGGAGAAGTTTGGAGAAGTTCAAAGAAGTTCAAAGAATATCGGAGAAGTTCGGAGAAGGTCGGAGAAGTTAAGAGTAGGTCAGAGAAGGTCAGATTAGGTCGGAGAAGGTCAGAGAATGTCAAAGAAGTTTGGAGAAGTTCAAAGAAGGTCAGAGAAGGTCAAAGGAGGTTGGAGAATTTCAAAGTAGTTCAGAGAAGGTCAGAGAATTTCGAAGAAGGTCAAAGAAGCTCAGAGAAGGTCAAAGAAGGTTGGAGAAAGATAAAGACGGTTGGAGAAGTTCGGAGAAGGTCAAAGAATTTTGAAGAAGGTTGGAGAATGTCAGAGAAGTTAGGAGAAGGTTGGAGAAGGTCAAAAAAGCGTGGAGAATGTCAGAGAAAGTAAAAGAAGTTTGGAGAAAATCGCAGAAGGTTGGAGAAGGTCTAAGAAGGTCTAAGAAGGTTGGAGAAAGATAAAGACGGTTGGAGAAGATCGGAGAAGGTCAGAGAAGGTCAAAGAAGGGTGGAGAAGTTCGGAGAAGTTTGGAGAAGGTCGCAGAAGGACAAAGGATTAGGAGAAGTTTGGAGAAGGTCAGAGATGGTCAGAGAAAGTCAGAGAAGGTCAAAGAAAGTTGGAGAAGTATAAAGATGGTCAGAGAAGATTGGAGAAGTTCGGAAAATGTCAAAGATGGTCGGAGAAAGTCAGAGAAGGTCAAAGAAGGTCGGAGAAGGTCAGAGAAGGTAGGAAAATTTGGGAGAAGGTCAAAAAATATCAAAGAAGTTCGGAGAAGGTCGGAAAAGGTGAAAGCAAGTTGGAGAAGGCCAGAGAAATTCCAGGAAGGTCAGAGAAGGTCGAAGAAGGTCAGAGAAGGTCAAAGAAGGGTGGAGAAGGTTGAAATAGGTCAGAGAAGATCAAAGAAGTTCGGAAAAGTTCGGAGAAGTTTGGAGATGGTCAAAGAAGGTCAGAAAAGGTCGAAGAGTGTCAGAGAAGGTGAAAGAAGGTCAGAGAAGGTCGGAGAAGATCAAATAAGTCTGGAGTAGGTCAGAGAAGGTCAAAGAGGGTCAGAGAATGTCAAAGAAGGACAAAGAAATTCAGAGAAGGGAAAGGAAGATCGGAAAATGTCAAAGAAGGTAGGAGAAGGTTGGAGAAGTTTGGAGTGGGTCAAAGAAGGTCAGAGAAGCTCAAAGAAATTCAGAGAAGTTCAAAAGTGGTCGGAGAAGTTCATAGAAGGGCAGAGAAGATCAGAGAAAGTAAAAGAAGGTCGGAGAAGTTTGGAGAATTTCAAAGAAGGTCTGCAAGACCGGAGAAGGTTGGAGAAGTTCAAAGAAGGTCGGAGAAGGTCAAAGAAGTTCAGGGAAGGTCAAAGAAGGTCGGAGAAGTTCAAAGGATTTCGGAAAAGGTCGGAGAAGGTCAGACAAGGTCAGAGATAGGCAAAGAAGGTGGGAGAAGGGCAAAGAACTTGGGAGAAGGTCGGAGAAGTTCAGAGAAGGTCAGAGACAGTCAAAGAAGGTTGGAGAAGGTCAAAGAAGGTTGGAGAAGTATAAAGACGGTCAGAGAAGATCGGAGAAGGTCAAAGATGGTCAGACAAAGTCAGAGAAGGTCAAAGAATTTTTGAGAAGGTCAAAGAAGTTTGGAGAATGTCGGAGAAGATCGGAGAAGGTAGGAGAAGATCGGAGAAGGTCAAAAAAAGTCAAAGAAGTTCAGAGAAGGTCAAAGAAGGTTGGAAAAGGTGAAAGCAGGTCGGAGAAGGCAAGAGAAATTCAAGGAAGGTCAGAGAAGATCAAAGAAGGTCGGAAAAGTTTGGAGAATATCGGAGAAGGTCAAAGAGTGTCAGAGAAGTTCAAAGAAGGTCAGAGAAGGTCAAAGAGGGTCGGAGAATGTCAAAGAAGGACAAAGAAATTCGGAGAAGGGAAAGGAAGATCGGAGAAGGTCAAAAGGTCGGAGAAGTTTGGAGAGGGTCAAAGAAGGTCAGAGAAGCTCAAAGAAAGTCAGAGAAGTTCAAAAGTGGTCGGAGAAGGTCGGAGAAGCTCATAGAAGGGCAGAGAAGTTCAAAGAAGTTTGGAGAAGGTCAAAGAAGTTCAGGGAAAGTCAAAGAAGGTCAAAGAAGCTCGGAGAAGGTCAAAGAAGGTTGGAGAAAGATAAAGACAGTTGGAGAAGATCGGAGAAGTTCAGAGAAGTTCAAAGGTGGTCGGAAAAGGTCAGAGAATGTCAAAGAAGGTCGGAGAAGTTCGGAGAAGGTCAGATAAAGGAAAAGAAGATCGGAGAAGGTCAAAGAAGTTCAGAGAAGGTCAAAGAAGGTCGGGGAATGTCAAAGCAGGTCGGAGAAGATCAGAGAAGGTCGGAGAAGGTCAAAGAAGGTCAGAGAAAGTCAAAGAAAGTCGGAGAATGTCAAAGAAAGTCAGAGAAAGTAAAAGGTCAGAGAAGGTCAAAGAAGGTCAGAGAAGGTCAAAGAAGGGCGGAGAAGTTTGGAGAAGGTCGCAGAAGGACAAAGCATTAGGAGAAATTTGGAGAAGGTCAAAGAAAGTTGGAGAAGTATAAAGACGGTCAGAGAAGATTGGAGAAGTTCAGAGAAGGTCAAAGATGGTCGGAGAAGGTCAGAGAAGGTCAAAGAAGTTTGGAGAAGGTTGGAGAAGGTCAGAGAAGGTAGGAAAATTTGGGAGAAGGTCAAAAAATGTCAAAGAATTTTGGAGAAGGTCGGAAAAGGTGAAAGCAAGTTGGGGAAGGCCAGAGAAATTCCAGGAAGGTCAGAGAAGGTCGAAGAAGGTCAGAGAAGGTTAAAGAAGGGCAGAGAAGGTCGGAATAAGTCAGAGAAGATCAAAGAAGGTCTGAAAAGTTTGGAGAAGGTCAAAGAAGGTCAAAGAAGGTCAGAAAAGGTCAAAGAGAGTCAGAGAAGGTAAAAGAAGTTCAGAGAAGGTCAGAGAAGATCAAATAAGTCTGGAGTAGGTCGTAGAAGGTAAAAGAAGGTCAGAGAAGGTAAAAGAAGGTCAGAGAATATCAGAGAAGATCAAATAAGTTTGGAGTAGGTTGAAGTGGGTCAAAGAAGGTCAGAGAAGGTCAAAGAGGGTTGGAGAATGTCAAAGAAGGACAAAGAAATTCGGAGAAGGGAAAGGAAGTTCAGAGAAGGTCAAAGAAGGTAGGAGAAGGTGGGAGAATTTGGAGAGGGTCAAAGAAGGTCAGAGAAGCTCAAAGAAAGTCAGAGAAGTTCAAAAGTGGTCGGAGAAGGTCAGAGAAGTTCATAGAAGTGTGGAGAAGTTCAAAGTATTTTGGAGAAGGTCAAAGAAGGTCAGAGAAAGTCAAAGAAGATCAGAGAAGGTCGGAGAAGTTCAGAGAAGGTCAAAGAAGGTCTGACAAGATCAAAGAAGTTCAAAGAAGGTCGGAGAAGTTCAAAGAAGTTGGGAGAAATTCAAAAAAGATCGGAGAAGGTCACAGAAGATCGGAGAAGGTCAAAGAAGATCTGACAAGATCAAAGAAGGTCAGAGAAGGTCAAGGAAGGTCGGAGAAGGTCGGAGAAGGTCAAGGAAGGTCGGAGAAGGTCAGAGAAGTTCAGGAAATGTCAAAGAAGTTCAGAGAAGTACGCAGAAGTTCAGAGAAGGTCAGAGAATGTCAAAGAAGGTCGGAGAAGGTCAAAGAAGTTCTGAGAAGTTCGGAGAAGTTTGGAGAAGTGAAAAGAAGGTTGGAGAAGTTCAGAGAAGGTCAGAGACAGTCAAAGAAGGTCAGAGAAAGTCAGAGAAGGTTGGAGAAGTATTAAGACGGTCAGAGAAGTTTGGAGAAGGGAAAAGAAGGTTGGAGAAGTTCGGAGAAGTTCAGAGAAGGTCAGAGACAGTCAAAGAAGGTCGGAGAAATTCAGAGAAGGTTGGAGAAGTATTAAGATGGTCAGAGAAGATCAGAAAAATTTGGAGAAGGTCAAAGATGTTGGAGAAGTTCGGAGAAGGTCAAAGAAGGTCAGAGAATGTCGAAGAAGGTCAGAGAAGATCAAAGAAGGTCGGAGAAGGTCGGAGAAGCTCAAAGAAGATTGGAGAAGGTCGTAGAAATTCTAAGAAGGTCAGAGAACGTCAAAGATAGTCAGAGAAGTTCAAAGAGGGTCAGAAAATGTCAGAGAAGGTAGGAGAACATCAGAGAATGTCAGAGAAGGTCGGAGAAGATCAAAAAAGGTCGGAAAAGTTCGGAGAAGGTCAAAGAAGGTTGGAAAAGTTCAAAGAGGGTCAGATAAGGTAAAAGAAGGTCAGAGAAGGTCAGAGAAGGTCAAATAAGTCCGGAGTAGGTCGGAGAAAGTCATAGAATTTCAAAAGTGGTGGGAGAAGGTCGGAGAAGGACAGAGAAGTTCAAAGAAAGTCAGAGAATTTCAAAAGTGGTCGGAGAAGGTCGGAAAAGGTCGGAGAAGATCAAGGAAGGTCGGAGAAGTTCGGAGAAGATTATGGAAGGTCAGAGAAGTTTAAAGGAGGTCGGATAAGTTCATAGAAGGTTGGAGAATGTCAAAGAAGTTTGGAGAAGGTCAAAGAATTTCGGAGAAAGTCAAAGAAGGTTGGAGAGGTCGGAGAAGTTTGGAGAAGGTCAAAGAAGGTCTGACAAGATCAAAGAAGATCAGAGAAGGTCAAAGAACATCGGAGAATGTCGGAGAAGTTCGAAGAAGGTTGGAGAATGTCAAAAGAGGTTGGAGAAGGGCAGAGAATTTTGCAGAAGTACGGAAAAGGTCGAAGAAGTTCAGAGGTGTTCAAAGAATGTCGGAGAATGTGAAAGAAGTTCGAAGAAGGCGGTAGGAAGTCAAAGACGTTCAGAGAATATCAAACAAAGTCGGAGAAGGTCAAAGAAGTTTGGAGAAGGTCAAAGAAGTTTGGAGAAGGTCGGAGAAGGAAGGAGAAATTTGGAGAAGGTCAAAGAACATCAGAAAAGGTCAGAGAAGTTTGGAGAAGGTCAAAGAAGGTCGGAGAAGATCTGAGAAGGTCAAAGAATGTGGGAGAAGGTAAAGGAAGGTTGGAAAAGGTCAAAGAAGTTCAGAGAATGTCAAAGAAGTCAGAGAAGATCAGAGAAGGTCGGAGAAGATCGTAGAAGGACAGAGAAGGTCGGAGAAGGTAAAAGAATCTCAGAGAAGGTTGTAGAATTCAGAGGAGTTCAAAATAGATCAGATAATATCGGAGAAGCTCGGAGAAAGTCAAAGAAGGTCAGAGAGGGGCAAAAACGGGAGGAGAAGGGCAAAGACCAGTGGAAAAAGGAGGAGAATATCGGAGAAGGGCAAAGGGGGGCGGAGAAGGACAAAAAAAGGCGGAGAAGGGCAAAGACCGGGGAGAAGTACAATGACTGCTGGAGAAGAGCAAAGAACTGCGGAGAACGGCAAAGACAGGTGGAGAAGGACGGAGAATATCAGAGAAGGGCAAAGACGGGCGGAGACGGGCAAAGACGGGCAAAGACAAGGGGAGAAGGGAAAAGAAGTTTGGAGAAGAGCAAATAAGGTTGGAGAAAGGACAAAGACAGGTGGAGAATTGCAAAGATGGGAGGAGAAGGATGGAGAATATCAAAGAAGGGGAAAGACGGGCGGAGAAGGGTAAAGACGGGCGGAGAAGGGTGGAGAATATTGGAGAAGGGCAAAGACAGGCGGAGAAAAGCAAAGACTGCCAGAGAAGGCAAAGACAGGCAGAGAAGAGCAAAGATGGGGGAGAAGTGCAATGACTGGTGGAGAAGAGAAAAGAACTTTGGAGAACGGCAAAGACAGGTGGAGAAGGGTGGAGAATATCGGAGAAGTGCAAAGAAGGGCAAAGAAGGTTGGAGAAGGGCAAAGAAGGTTGGAGAAGGGCAAAGAAGGTTGGAGAAGGGCAAAGAAAGGTGGAGAAGGGCAGAGAATATCAGAGAAGTGCAAAGAAGGGCAAAGAAGGTTGGAGAAGGGCAAAGATAGTTGGAAAAGGGCGGAGAATATCAGAGAAGTGCAAAGAAGGGCAAAGAAAGGTGGAGAAGGGCAAAGATGGCAGGAGAAGGATGGAGAATATCTAAGAAGGGCAAAGACGGGCGGGGAAGGGCAAAGACGGGCGGGGAAGGGCAAAGACGGGCGGGGAAGGGCAAAGACGGGCGGGGAAGGGCAAAGACGGGCGGGGAAGGGCAAAGACGGGCGGGGAAGGGCAAAGACGGGCGGGGAAGGGCAAAGACGGGCGGGGAAGGGCAAAGAAGGGTGGAGAAGGGCAAAGTAAGGCGGAGAAGGGCAAAAAAGTTTGGAGAAGTGCGGAGAATATCGGAGAAGGGCAAAGACAGGCAGAGAAGGGCAAAGACAGGCGGAGAATTGCGGAGAATATCGGAGAAGTGCAAAGAAGGGCAAAGATGGGCGGAGAAGGGCAAAGACCAGGGAGAAGTACAATGACTGCTGGAGAAGATCAAAGAACTGTGGAGAACGGCAATTACAGGTGTAGATGGGTGGAGAAGGGCAAAGATGGGTGGAGAAGGGCAAAGACGGGTGGACAAGGGCAAACACGGGCGGAGAAGTGCAAAGACGTGTGGAGAAGTGCAGAGAATATCCGAGAAGTGCAAAGATGGGCAAAGACAAGGGGAGAAGGGCAAAGACGGGTGGAGAAAGGCAAAGACGGGTGGAGAAGGGCAAAGATGGGAGGAGAAGGATGGAGAATATCAAAGAAGGGCAAAGACGGGCGGAGAAGGGCAAAGACGGGCGGAGAAGGGCAAAGACGGGCGGAGAAGGGCAAAGACGGGCGGAGAAGGGCAAAGACGGGCGGAGAAGGGCAAAGACGGGCGGAGATGGGCAAAGACGGACGGAGAAGGAAAAAGATGGGTGGAGAAGGGTGGAGAATATTGGAGAAGAGCAAAGAAGGGCTAAGACAAGGGGAGAAACTCAAAGTCGGGTGGAGAACCTCGAAGTCGGGTGAAGAACCTCAAAGTTGGGCGGAGAAGATCATAAATGGGCGGAGAAGGGCAGAGAATATTGGAGAAGGGCAAAGACGGGCGGAGAAGGGCAAAGACAGGGGAGAAGGGCAATGAGTGGTGGAGAAGAGCAAAGAACTGTGGAGAACGGCAAAGACAGGTGGAGAAGGGCAGAGAATATTGGAGAAGTGCAAAGAAGGGTAAAGAAGGGCGGCGAAGGGTAAAGACGGGAGGAGAAGGGCTAAGACGGGTGGAGAAGAGCAAAGTCGGGCGGAGATAATCAAAAATGGTCGGATAAGGGCAGAGAATATCAGAGAAGGGCAAAGACGGGTGGAGAAGGGCAAAGATGGGCAGAGAAGGGCAAAGACAGACGGAGAAGAGAAAAGACGGGGGAGAAGGGCAATGACTGGTGGAGAAGAGCAAAGGACTGCAAAGAACGGCAAATACAGGTGGAGAAGGACAGAGAATATCGGAGAAGTGCAAAGAAGGGCAAAGATGGGCGGAGAATATCAGAGAAATGCAAAGAAGGGCAAGGACGGGCGGCGAAGGGCAAGGACGGGCGGCGAAGGGCAAGGACGGGCAAAGACAAGGGGAGATGGGCAAAGACGGGCAGAGAAGGGTGGAGAATATCGGAGAAGTGCAAAAAAGGGCAAAGACGGGCGGAGAAGGGCAAAGACAGGCAGAGAAGGGCAAAGACAGGCAGAGAAGGGCAAAGACCGGGGAGAAGTACAATGACTGCTGGAGAAGAGCAAAGAACTGTGGAGAACGGCAAAGACAGGTGGAGAAGGGCAAAGAAGGGCAAAGACGGTCGGAGAAGGGCAAAGACGGTCGGAGAAGGGCAAAGACGGTCGGAGAAGGGCAAAGACGGTCGGAGAAGGGCAAAGATGGGCGGAGAAGGGCAAAGACGGGTGGAGAAGTGCAGAGAATATCGGAGAAGTGCAAAAATGGGCAAAGACAAGGGGAGAAGGGCAAAGAAGTTTGGAGAAGAGCAAAGAAGTTTTGAGAAAGGGTAAAGACGGGTGGAGAATTGCAAAGATGGGAGGAGAAGGATGGAGAATATCGGAGATTGGCAAATACAAGGGAAGAAGGGCAAAGACGGGCGGAGAAGGGCAAAGACGGGCGGAGACAAAGAAAGACGGGTGGACAATTGCAACAAAGGGCGGAAAAAGGCTAAGATGGGTGCACAACTTCAAAGATGGTTGGACAAAGACAAAGAAGTGCGGACAAGGGTAAAGATGGGCTGAGAAGGGCAAAGACGGGTGAAGAATGGCAAAGAGGAACGGAGAAAGGCAAAGACGGGCAGACAAAGGCAAAGACGGGAGCACAAGTGCAAAGACGGTCGGACAAGTGCAAAGAAGGTGTGACAAGGGCAAAGATGTGCGGAGAAGGGCAAAGACGGGCACACAAGGGCAAAAACAGGCGGACAAGAACAAAGACGGCCGGAGAAGGGCAAAGACGGCCGGAGAAGGGCAAAGACGGGTGGAAAAAGGCAAAGACGGGTGGACAATTACAAAGACGGGTGGACAAAGGCAAAGACGGGAGCACAAGTTCAAAGACGGTCGGACAAAGGCAAAGTAGGGCGGACAAGGGCAAAGATGGGTGGAGAAGGTCAAAGACAGTTGGACAAGTGCAAAAACAAGTGGACAATAACAAGGACGGCCGGAGAAGGGCAAGGACGGCCGGAGAAGGGCAAGGACGGCCGGAGAAATGCGAAGACGGGCGGAGAAATGCAAAGACGGGCGGAGAAATGCGAAGACGGGCGGACAATTGCAACAAAGGATGAAAAAAGGCAAAGACGGGCGGACAATTGCAAAAAAGGGCGGAAAAAGGCAAAGACGGGTGCACAAGTTCAAAGACGGTTGGACAAAGGCAAAGAAGTGCGGACAAGGGTAAAGACGGGCGGAGAAGGGCAAAGATGGGTGAAGAATGGCAAAGAGGAGCGGAGAAAGGCAAAGACAGGCAGACAAAGGCAAAGACGGGCGGACAAGGGAAAGACGACCGCAGAAGTGCGAAGACGGGAAGACAAGGGCAAAGACGGGCGGAGAGTGGCAAAGACAGGCGGAGAAGGGAAAAGAAGGGTGGAGGAGGGCAAAGACGGGAAAAGGAAGGCAAAGACGGGCGGACGAGGGCAAAGACGGGCGGACGAGGGCAAAGACGGGCGGACGAGGGCAAAGACGGGCGGTGAAGTGTTGAGAATACCGGAGAAGTGCAAAGACGGGCAGAGAAGAACAAAGACGAGTGCAAAACTTCAAAGACGAGCGGACAACGGCAAAGATAGGTGGAGAAGGACAAAGACGTGCGGAGAAGGGCAAAAACAGGTCGGCAAGAACAAAGAAGTGGGAGAAGGTCAAAGACGGACAGAGAAGCGCAAAGACGGGCGGACAAGTGCAAAAAGGTTTAGACAAGGGCAAAGACAGTCTGAGAAGTCCGGAGAATACCGGAGAAGTGTAAAGACGGGCGGAGAAAGGCAAAGACGGGTGGACAATTGCAAAAAAGGGCGGAAAAAGGCAAAGACGGGTGCACAAGTTCAAAGACGGTTGGACAAAGGCAAAGAAGTGCAGACAAGGGCAAAGATGGGTGAAGAATGGCAAAGAGGAGCAGAGAAAGGCAAAGACGGGCGGACAAGGGCAAAGACGGGCGGACAAGGGCAAAGACGGGCGGACAAGGGCAAAGACGGGCGGAGAAGGGCAAAAAAGTGTGGAGAAATGCAAAGACGGGCAGAGAAGTGCAAAGACCGGAGGACAATTGCAAAGGCGGGCGGAAAACGGCAAAGATGGGTGGAGAACGGCAAAAACGGTTGGACAAGGGCAAAAAAGCGCGGACAAGAACAAAGACGGGGTGAGAAGGGCAAAGTCGGGTGGACACGTGCAAAGAGGTTTAGACATACGCAAAGACAGTCTGAGAAGTCCAGAGAATACCAGAGAAGGGCAAAGACGGGCGGAGAAAGGCAAAGACGGGCGGAGAAAGGCAAAGACGGGCGGAGAAAGGCAAAGACGGGCGGAGAAAGGCAAAGACGGGCGGAGAAGTGCGGAGAATAATGGAGAAGGGCAAAGACAGGAAGAGGAAGGCAAAGTCGGGTGGAGAAGAGCAAAGACAGGTGGAAGAAGGCAGAGAAAACCGGAGAAGAGCAAAGAAGTGCGGACAGTGTCAAAGAAGTTCAGATATTTGCAAAGAAGTGCAGAGACTGGCAAAGACGGGCGAAGAAGGGCAAAGACGGGCGCAGAAGCGCAAAGACAGGCAGAAAAGAACAAAGACGGGGGGAGAAGGGCAAAGACGGACAGAGAAGGGCAAAGACATGCGGAGAAGTGCAAAAAGGTTTAGACAAGGGCAAAGACAGTCTGAGAAGTCCGGAGAATACTGGAGAAGTGCAATAACGGGCAGAGAAGGGCAAAGACAGGTGGTGAATTGAAAAGACTGTCGGAGAAAGGCAAAGACAGGCGGAGAAGGGCAAAGACGGGCGGAGAAGAGCAAAGACGGGCGGAGAAGGGGAAAGACGGGCGGAGAAGGGGAAAGACGGGCGGTGAATTGAAAAGACGGGCGGACAAGGGCAAAGACGGGCGGACAAGGGCAAAGACGGGCGGACAAGGGCAAAGACGGGCGGACAATTGCGGAGAGTACTGGAGAAGTGCGAAGACAGGCGGAGAATTGCAAAGACGGGCGGAGAAGGGCAAAGACGGGCGGAGAAGGGCAAAGACGGGCGGAGAAGGGCAAAGACGGGCGGAGAAGGGCAAAGACGGGCGGAGAAGGGCAAAGACGGGCGGAGAAGGGCAAAGACGGGCGGAGAAGGGCAAAGACGGTCGGACAAGGGCAAAGACGACAGAAAAGGGCAAAGACGGGCGGACAAGAACAAAGACGAGGGGAGAAGTGCAAACACGGACAGAGAAGGGCAAAAACAGGCGGACAAGGGCAAAAAGGTTTAGACAAGGGCAAAGACAGTCTGAGAAGTCCAGAGAATACCGGAGAAGTGCAAAGATGGGTGGAGAAGGGCAAAGACGGGCGGAGAAGGGCAAAGATGGGAGGAGGAGGGCAAAGACAGGCGGAGAAGAGCAAACACGGGCGGAGAAGCGCAAAGACAGGCAGAAAAGAACAAAGACGGGGGGAGAAGGGCAAAGAAGGACAGAGAAGGGCAAAGACGGGCGGACAAGTGCAAAAAGGTTTAGACAAGGGCAAAGACAGTCTGAGAAGTCCGGAGAAAACTGGAGAAGGGCAAAGACGGGCGGAAAGGCGCAAAGAAGGGTGAAGAAGCACAAAGTAGGGCGGTAAAGAGCAAAGACGTGCGGAGAAATGTAAAGACAGGCGGAGAAGTTCGAAGACGGGCGGAGAAGGGCAAAGACGGGTTGACCAGGGCAAAGACAGGTGGAGAAGGGCAAAGACAGGTGGAGAAGGGCAAAGACGGCGGAGAAGGGCAAAGACGGCAGAGAAGGGCAAAGACGGGCAGAGAAGGGCAAAGACGGGCAGAGAAGGACAAAGACGGTTGGAGAATTGCAGAGAGTTCGGGGGAAGGGCAAAGACGGGCAAAAAAGCGCAAAGACGGGCGGAGAAGGGCAAAGACGGGCGGAGAAGAGTAAAGACAGGCGGAAAATTGCAAAGAAGGGCGGACAAAAGCAAACACAGGCGCACAAGTGCAAAGATGGGCGGAGAAGGGCAAAGACGGACGGACAATGGCAAAAACAGGCGGACAAGAACAAAGACGGAGGTAGAAGGGCAAAGACGGACAGAGAAGGGCAAAGACAGGCGGACAAGAACAAAGACGGGGGGAGAAGGGTAAAGACGTACAGAAAAGGGCAAAGATGGACAGAGAAGGGCAAAGAGGTTTAGACAAGAGCAAGGACAGTCAGAGAAAACCCGAGAATACCGGAGAAGTGCAAAGAGAGGTGGAGAAGGGCAAAGACGGGTGCAGAAGGGCAAAGACGGGAGGAGAAGGGCAAAGACGGGCGGAGAATGGCAAAGACGGGGGGAGAAGAGCAAAGAAGGGCAGACAAGGGCAAAGACTGGGGGAGAAGGGCAAAGATGGGGGAAAAGGTCGAAGACGGGTGGAGAAGGGCAAAGACGGGTGGAGAAGGGCAAAGACGGGCGGAGAAGGGCAAAGACGGGAGGAGAAGATCAAAGACGGGCACAGAAGTGCAAAGAAAGGCGGACAATTGGCAAGACGGTTGGACAAAGACAAAGACGGTTGCACAAGTGATAAGACGGGTGGACAATGGCTAAGAAGGGTTGACAAATGCAAAGACGGGTGGAGAAGGGCAAAGACGGGTGGAGAAGGGCAAAGACGGGTGGAGAAGGGCAAAGACGGGTGGAGAAGGGCAAAGACGGGTGGAGAAGTGCAAAGAAGTGCGGAGAATGCAGGGATGGGCAGAGAAGTGCAAAGATGTTCCAAGAAGAGCAAAGACAGGCGCAGAAGGGCAAAGACGGGCTCACAAGTGCAAAGACGGGGGGAGAAGGGCAAAGACGGGAGGAGAATGGCAAAGACGGGAGGAGAATGGCAAAGATGGGAGAAGTGCTGAGAATACCAGAGAAGGGCAAAGACGGGCGAAGAAGGACGGAGAATACCGAAGAATGGCACAGACAGACTGAGAAGGGCAAACATGGGCGGAGAAGGCAAATACGGGCAGACGAGGGCAAAGATGGGTAAAGGAAGGCAAAGACGGGCGCTAGGAGGGCAAAGATGGGCGGACGAGGGCAAAGAGGGGCGGAGAAGGGCAAAGACTGGCGGAGAAAGGCAAAGAGGGGCGGAGAATGGCAAAGACGTGTGGAGAAGAGCAAAGACGGGCAGAGAAGGGCAAAGACGGTCGGAGAATTGTGGAGAGTACCGGTGAATGGCAAAGAGGGGCGGAGAAGAGCAAAGATGGGCGGAGAAGGGCAAAGACAGGCGAAGAGTAAAGACAGGCAGACAATTGAAAAGGAAGGCGGACAAAGGCAAAGACGGGCGCACAAGTGCAAAGATGGGCGGAGAAGGGCAAAGACAGTTGGTCAAGGGCAAAAACAGGCGGACAAGAACAAAGACGGCGGTAGAAGGGCAAAGACGGACAGAGAAGGGCAAAGATGGGCGGACAAGAACAAAGATGGGGGGAGAAGGGCAAAGACGGACAAAGAAGGGGAAAGACGGGCGGACAAGAACAAAGATGGGGGCAGAAGGGCAAAGACGGACAGAGAAGGGCAAAGACGGGCAGACAAGTGCAAAGAGGTTTAGACAAGGGCAAAGACAGTCTGAGAAATCCGGAGAATACTGGAGAAGGGCAAAGACAGGCGGAGAAGGGCAAAGACAGGCGGAGAAGGGCAAAGACAGATGGAGTAGAGCAAAGATGGGCGGAGAAGGGCAAAGACGGTCGGAGAAGTGCGGAGAGTACCGGAGAAGGGCAAAGATGGGTGGAGAAAGGCAAAGTCGGTCAGAGAACGGCAAAGAAGTGCTGAGAGTGGCAAAGATGGGCGGAGAAGGGCAAAGACAGGTGGAGAAGGGTAAAGATGGGCGGAGAAGGGCAAAGACAGGCTGACAAGGGCAAAGACGGGCGGAGAATTGTGGAAAGCATTGGAGAAGGACAAAGATGGGCGGAGAATGGCAAAGGTGGGCAAAGAAAGGCAGATGACACAGACGTTATAAATGACAATGAGGTCAAAATAGAAACAGAAGACACAGAGAACGTTGACGACACATAAAAAAAGACATTATAAATGAAAATGATGTGACAATATACACAGACGACACAAATGACACAGAACACAGACAACAAGGACGACACAGGCATTATTTATGACAATGATGTCACAATAGACACTGCTGACGCAGACGACACAGACGACAAGGACATTATAAATGAAAATGATGTCACAATAGACACAGACAAGAGACAAAGCAGAAGACAAAGACGACACAGAAATTATGACAATGATGTCAAAATAGACACAGAAAACACAGATGACACAGACGACACAGATGACACAGACATTATAAATGTCAGTGATGTCACAATAGACACAGACGAGACACACATTATAAATGACAATGATGTCAGAATAGACACAGACGACACAGATGACACAGACTTTATAAATGACAAAGATGTCACAACAGACAGAGAAGACAAAGACATTATAAGTGACAATATCACAATAGACACAGACGAGAGACTACATAGACGACACAGAAGACAGAGATATTATAAATGACAGTGATGTCACAATAGACACAGATGACACAGACAACACACACAATATAAATGACAATGATCTCACCGCAGACGACACAGACGACAAAGACATAAAAACTACAATGATGTAATAATAGACACAGAAGACACAGACATTATAAATGAAAATTATCTCACAATAGACACAGATGACACAGACGACAGATGCGACACAAACGAATGACATTAGAAAATACAATGATGCCACAATAGACACAGACGACACAGACAACACAGAGGACAGACGACACATGCAACAAAGGCATTATAAATGATAATGATGTCACAATAGACACAGACGACACAGACGATACAGAAGACACAAACATTATAAATGACAGTGATGTCACAATAGAAACAGACGACACAGACATTATAAATGGCAATGATTTAACAATAGAAACAGAAGACACAGATGCCACAGGCTTTATAAATAAAAAAGATGTCAAAATAGACACAGACGACAAAGACAAAACAGAGGATACAGACTTTATAAAAGAAAATGATATCACAATACACAGAGACGACACAGACAACACAAACTTTATAAATGACAATGTTGTCATAATAAACACAGATGACACAGACTTTATAAATTACAATGAAGTCACAATAGACACAGAAGACAAAGACTTTATAAATGACAGTGATGTAAAAATTGACACAAGCCACTCAGACGAGACAGACTTTATAAAAGACAATGATGCCACAATTGACACAGGCAACACAGACATTATAAATGACAATGATGTCACAAAAGAAACTGAAGACACAGATATTATAAATGACAATGATGTCACAACAGACACAGATGACACAGACTACATAGACGACACATATGACAGAGACGACAAAGACATGATAAAGACAATGATTTCACAATAGACACAGACGACAGATATTATAAATGACAATGATGTTAAAAAGAGACACTGATGACACAATACACAGACAAAGACATTATAAATGACAATGATGTCACAATAGACACAGATGACAGAGAATACACACACGACAGAGACATAATTTATGACAAAGACTTCACAATAGGAATTAACGACACACACGACACAGACATTATAAATGAAAAAGTTGTCAAAATAGACACAGACGAGAGACGAAACAGATGACACAGACCACACAGAAATCATTATGAAAATGATGTCACAATAGACACAGACAACACAGATGACACAGACGACAAAGACATTATAAATTACAATGACGTCACAATAGACACAGACGAAAGAGACGACAGAGACTTTATAAATGACAATGATGCCACAATAGACACAGATGACACAGACAACTCAGAGGACAGAGACGACATATGCAAAAAAGATAATATTAAAGAAAATGATGTCACAATACACACAGATGAAACATACATTATAAATGACAATGATGTCACAATAGACACAGACAAAAGAGATGACAGAGACGACACAGACATTACAAATGGTAATGATGTAACAATAGACAGACAAAAAAAATTTATAAATGAAAATTATGTCACAATAGACACAGAAGATACAGTCTTTATAAATGACAATGGTGTCAGAATAGACACATACGACACAGACATTATATATGACAATGATGTCACAATAGATACAGACGACACAGACGGCACATACATTATAAATGACAATGATGTCAAGATAGACAAAGACGACAGAAAACACAGACATTATAAATGAAAATTACGTCACTATAGAAACAGACGGCACAGACATTATAAATTACATGATGTCATAATAGACAGAGACGACACAGACGACACAGACGTTATAAATGCAAATGATTTCACAGTAGACACAGACGACACAGAAATTATAATAGACACTGCTGTCACCATAGACACAGATGACACAGACGACACAGACGACACAGATAATATAAATTGAAATGCTGTCACAATAGACACCTATGACACAGATACAGAAGTCACAGACATTATAAATGACATTGATGTCACAATGGACACAGACGACATACACAACACAGACATTATAAATGACAATGATGTCACAATAGACACAGACGACACAGAAGAGAGAGGCGACACAAACATTATAAATGATAACGATGTCACAATAAACACAGAAGACAAATAAGACAGAGAGGACACAGACATTTTAAATGACAATGATGTCACAATAGACACAGACGACACCATCATTATAAGTGATAATGATGTCACAATAGACACAGATGACAAAGACGACAGACGACACATATGACACAGACATTATAAGTGAAAATTATGTCATAATATACGCAGTTTACACAGACGACACAGACATTATAAATGACAAGTATGACACACTAGACAAAGATGACAAAGACGACACATACATTATAAATGACAATGATGTAAAAAGAGAGACAGACCACAAAGACCACACAGATATTTTAAATGACAATATCACAATAGACACAGATGACACAGACGACACAGACAGTATATATGACAATGATGTCCCAATAGACACAGAACACACAGACATAATAACTTACAATGATGTCACAATAGACACAAACGACACAGACAGTATAAATTACAATGATATCAAAATAGACACAGACGACACAGACATTATAAATGACAATGATTTCACAATAGACACAGACGACACAGAAGGCAAAGACATTATAAATGACAATGATGTTACAATCGACACAGACAACGCAGCTGACGCATACATTATAAATGACAATGTTGTCAAAATAGACACAGACCACACAGACCACACAGACCACACAGAAGACACAGATACTGTAAATGACAATGGTATCACAATAGTCACAGATGACACTGACGACATAGACATTATAAATGACAATGATGAAACAATAGACACAGACGACATACGACACAGATATTATAAATAAAAATTATGTCACAATAGACACAGATGACACAGATGGCACAGACAACACAGACATTATAAATAACAGTGATGTCACAATAAACACTGTCAACACAGACGAAACAGATATTTTTAATGAAAATTATGTCACAATAGACACAGACGACTCAGAAGACAGACTTTAGAAATGACAATTATGTCACAATAGACACAGACAACACAGACATTATAAATGACAATGATGTCACAATTGACACAGACGTCACAGAGGATACAGACCACACAGAAGACAGACGACACAGATATTATAAATGACAATGATGTTCACAATATACACAGATGACACAGGCATTATAAATTACAAAGATGTCACAATACACACGGACGACACAAACGACACAGACATAAGTGACAATGATGTCAGAATTGACACAGATGTCACAGAGGATACAGAGCACACAGAATACAGACGACACAGATATTATAAATGACAATGATGTTCAAAATATACATAGATGACACAGCGATACAGACATTAAAAATGACAATGATGTCACAATAGACACAGATGTCGCAGACGACACAGGCATTATAAATTACAAAATGTCACAATACCCACAGATGACACAAACGACACAGACATTATAAATGACAATGATGTCACAATAGAAACAGATGACAAAGACGACACAGACATTATAAATGACAATGATGTCACAATATACACAGATGAAACAGACTACACAGACATTGAAATGACAATGATGTCACAAAAGCCACAGACGACAGAGACTTTATAAATGAAAATGATAACACAGACAACGCAGTCATTACAAATGACAATGATGTCAAAATAGACACAGAACACAAAGACTAAACAGACTTTATAAATGAAAATTATGTCACAATAGACACAGACGACATAGATGACACAGACTGTATAAATGACAATGATGTTACAATAGACACAGACGACACACACGACACAGACGACACAGGCATTATAAATGAAAATGTTTTCACAATAGACACAGATGACTCAGACGACACGGACGACACAGACATTATTAATGGCAATGATATCACAATAGACAAAGATGATACAGATGACACAGACGAAAAGATACATTATAAATATCAATGATATCACAAAAGATACAGACGACACAGACATTATAAATGACAATGTTGACACAATAGACACAGACCACACGGATATTATAAAAGAAAATGATGTCACAAGAGACACAGACGACACAGATGACACAGATATTATTAATGACATCGATGTCACAATAGACACAGATGACTCAGACAACACAGACATTATGAATGAAAATGACATCACAACAGGCACAGACGACAAAGATGATATAGATGACAATGATGTGACAATATACACAGATGACACAGACAAGACAAACTTTGTAAATTACAGTGATTTCACAATAGGCACAGAAATAACAGACGACACAGACAACACAGATGTTAAATGGCAATGATGTCACAATAAACAGAGATGACACGGATGACACAGTATAAATGAAAATGATATCACAGATGACACAGACGACACAGACATTATAAATAACATTGATGTCACAATAGACAAAGACGACACAGACCACACAGACATTATAAATGAAAATGATGTCACAATAGACACAAACGACACAGACGACAAGGTATTATACATGACAATTATATCACAATAGGCACAGACGACACAGACTACCCAGACATGATAAATTACAATCATTTCATAAAAGACACAGACGACACAGAACACACAGACATTAAAAATGACAATGATGTCACAATAGACAAAGATGACACAGTTATTATACACGAAAATTATTTAAAAATACACACAGACGACACAGAAGACACACATTATAAATGAAAATGTTGTCACAATATAAAGAGACGACACAGACATGAATGACAATGCTATAAAAATAGACACAGACGACAGAGAGGACATAGACACTATATATGACAATTATGTTACCATAGACACTGACGACACAGATGACAGAAATGACACAGACGACTAAGACATTATAAATATCAATGATGTCAAACTAGACACAGACGACACTGAAGACAGACATTATAAATGACAATGAATTCACAATAGACAGAGACGACACAGACGACAGAGACGACAAAGAAAATATAAATTACAATGGTTTCACAATAGACACAGACGACACATCCATTAGAAATGATAATTATGTCACAATAGAAAAGACGACACAGACGACACTAATATTATAAAGGACAATGATGTCAAAATACACACAGATGACAGAGACGACATAGACGACACAGAAGATGCAGGCTTTATAAATGATAATGATGTCACAAGAGACTCAGACGACACAGACATTATAACTGACAATGATGTCAAATAGAAATAGACGACACAGACGACACTATTATAAATGACAATATCACAGACGACACAGGCGACAGACGTTAAAAATGACAATCATATCACAATAGACGCAGATGACATACACGACACAGACATTATAAATCACAATGATGTCGCAGTCGACACAGACGACACAGCTGACACAGACATTATAAATGGCAATATTGTCAATCTAGACACTGACAACACAGAAGACGCAGACACTATAAATGAAAATGATGTTACAATAGACAAAGACGACACAGAGGACAGAGACGAAACAGACAATATAAATGACAACGATGTAACAATAGACACGGATGACACAGACGACACAGAGATTATAAATGATGATCATGTAACAATAGACACAGAAGACACAGACGACACAGACTTTATGAATGACAATGATGTCATAATATAAAAAGACGACACAGAAGTCATCGACATTATAAATTACAATGATGTCACAATAGACACTGAAGACAGAGACATTATAAATGACAGTGATGTTACAATAGACACAGGCGACACAGACATTATAAATGAAATTGATGACAAAATAGACTTAGACGACACACACGGCACAGACTTTATAAATGACAGAGATGTCACCATAGATAGAGATGACACAGAAGACACATACGACACAGACATTATTAATGACAATGATGTCATAATAAACACAGACGACACAGAAGACAGACATTATAAATGACAATGATGTCACAGTAGACACAGACAACACAGACGAGAGAGACGACGCAGACGGCACAGAAATTATAAATGAGCATTATGTCACAACAGACACAGAAGACCGAGACGACACAGTGGACACGGACATTATACTGACAATGATGTCACAATAGACAGAAGACACAGACACAATAAATGAATATCATATCACAATAGATACAGACGACACAGAAATAATAAATGAAAATATGTCACTATAGAACAGACAACACAGATGACACAGATGACACAGATATTATTAAAGACAATGATAACACAAAATATATATATGACACAGACAATACAGACAACACAGACATTATAAAAGTCAATGAAGTCACTATAGAAATAGACGGCACAGACGACAGACATTATAAATAATAATGAAGTCAAAATAGACTCAGAAGACACAGATGACGTAGAACACACAGACATTATTAATGACAATGATGTCACAATAAACACAGACGACACAGATATCATAAATGAAAATGACGTCACAATAGACACAGACGACACGGATGACACAGACGACAGAGACATTATAAATGAAAATGATGTCAAAATAAACTCAGACGACACAGACATTATAAATGACAATGATGTCAAAATAGACACAGACGACACAGACGACACAGACAACACAGACATTATAAATGAAATTGATGTCACAAGAGACAAAGACAACAGAGACGGCACTGTTGTTATAAATGAAAATGATCTCAAAATAGACACAGACAACTCAGATGACACAGACTTCATAAATGATAATGATGTCAAAATAGACAGAGACGACAGAGATGACACAGACATTATAAATGACACTGATGTCACCATAGACACAGACGACAGAGACAACACAGATGACACAGACATGTTAATTAAGAGTGATACCACAATAGATACAGATGACAGATGACACAGAAGACATAGAGGAAACAGACGACACAGACGTTATAAATGAAAATGATGTCACGATAGACATAGACGACTAAGACGACAGAGACGACACAGACATTATAGGTGAAAGTGATTTCACAATTGACACAGATGACACAGACATTACAAATGACATGGATGTCACAATAATCACAGATGACACAGACTTCATAAATACAACGATGTCACAATAGACACAGACGACACATGACACAAACGACTGAGACGACAGAGACGTTATAAATGACACTGAAGTCACCAGAGACACAGACGACAGAGACGACAGAGACATGTTAATAAACAGTGATACCACAAAAGATACAGACAACAGATAAGTGAAAGTGATGTCACAATTGACACAGAAAACACAGAGGACAAAGGGGATACAGACAACACAGACAGTATAAATGACAATGGTATCACAATAGACACAGATGACACAGATTACACAGTCATTATATATTACACTTAAGACAAATAGACGACAAAGATATTTAAAAGGACAATGATGTCACAATATACACAGACGACACGGATATTATAAATGTCAATGATGTCATAATAGACACCGACGACACAGACGACAGAGATATTGACAATGATGCCACAATAGACACAGACAATGCAGATGAAACAGGCATTATAAATGTCTATGATGTCATAACAGACACAGAAACACAGACGACACATACATTATAAATAACGAAGATGTCACAATAGACAAAGACAACAGAGACTATTTAAATGACAATAATGTCTCAATGTACACAGATGACACAGAAGAAAAGGACATTATAAATGACAATGATGTCACAATAGACACAACAGACACAGACGACACAGACATTATAAATGACAATGATGTCACAATAGACATAGACGACATAGACGACAAATCGTTAATGACAATGATGTCACATGAGACACAGACGATACATATACTATAAAAGACAATGATGTCACAGGAGAAACAGATGACACAGACTTTATAAATTACAATGATGTTACAATAGACACCGATGAGAGTCATTATAAAAGAAAATCATGTCACAATAGATAGAGATGACACAGAATACAAAGACGACATAGACTTTATTAACGACAATGATGTCACAATAAACACAGACGACAGAGACCTCAGACACTTTAAATGGCAATGATGTCACAATAGACACAGACTACACAGACTTTATAAATTACAATGATGTCATAATAGACGCAGAAGACACAGACCACACAGACATTATAAATGACAACGATGTTACATTAGAAACAGATGACACAGACATTAAAAATGACAATCATATCAGAATAGACACAGACGACACAGACATTATAAATGACAATGATGTCACAATAGAAAAAGATGACACAGACAACACAGACAGTATAAATGACAATGATGTCACAATAGACAAAGACGACACAGACCACACAGATATAATGAATGACAATGAAGTTCAGAATATACACAGACTACACAGGTGACACAGACATTATAAATGGCACTGATGTCACTATAGACACAGATGACGCAAACATTATAAATGACAATGATATCACAAAAGACACAGACGACACATACGACAACGACGATAGAGACGACACAGAAGACACAGATAATGTAAATGACAATGATGTCTCAAAAGACAAGGACAACACAGGCGACAAAGACATTATAAATGACAATCATTTCACAAAAGACACATACAACACAGTCATTATAAATGACAAAGATGTCACAATATAAATAGGTGACACAAACGACACAGATATTATAAATGACAATAATGCCACACAGACAACACAGAAGACATAGGCATCAAAAAATAAAAAATGTCACAATAGACACAGAAGACACAGACATTAAAAATGACAATGATGTCACAATTGACACAGAAGACACCGACATTATATACGACAATGATGTCACGCTAGACACAGACGAAACAGACATTAAAAATGACAATGATGACACAATATACAGAGATGACACAGATGACAAAGACATTAAAAAAGACAAAGTTGTCACATTACACCGAAGACACAGATGACACAGATATTATATATGACAATGATGTCACAATATACACAGAAAACACAGACGACACAGACATTATAAATGATATCGATGTCACAATAGATGCAGACAAGAGACAAGACAGAAGACACTGACATTATTATGACAATGATGTCACAATAGACACAGACAACACAGATGACATAGAAGACACAGACAATATAATTGACAATGATGTCACCATAGACACAGAAGAAAAAGACGACACAGACGACAGACTCTACAGACATTAAAAATGACATTGATGTCACAACAGACACAGACGAAAAGGATATTATAGATGACAATTATGTCACAATAAACAAAGGTGACAAAGACGACACAGAAGACACAAATTATTAATGAGAAGGATTGAACAATAAACACAGAAACACAGACGACACAGACATTATAAATGACAAAGATGTCACAATAGACACAGATGAACTGACGACACAAGCATTATAAATGACAAGGGTGTAACAATAGACACAGAAAACACAGACGACATAGAGGACACAGACATATAATAAAATGATGTTGCAATAATCACAGATGACACAGACAACACAGACATTACTAATAAAATTAATTCCAATAGACATAGACGATGGAGACGACACGGATGACACAGACATTATAAATTAAAATGATGTCACAAAAGAAACAGATGACACAGACGACACAGACATTATAAATTACAATGATGTCGAAATAGACTCAGACAACACAGACATCACAGACAACACAGACAGTATAAATTACAAAGATGTCACAATAGACACAAACAACACAGACAACAACAACGATAGAGATGACACAGATGAAACAGACATAAAAAATCACAATGAAGTCACAGAAGACACAGACGACACAGACATTATAAATGACAATGATGTCACAATTGACACAGACGTCACAGAGGATACAGACCACACAGAAAACAGACGACACAGATATTATAAATGACAATGATGTTCACAATATACACAGATGACACAGACGACACAGGCATTATAAATTACAAAGATGTCACAATACACACGGACGACACAAACGACACAGACATAAGTGACAATGATGTCACAATAGACACATACGACAAAGACGACACAGACATTATAAATGACAAGGATTACACAGACGACACAGACATTATAAATCAAAATGATCTCAAAATATACACAGATGACAGACGACACAGACATTAAAATGACAATGATGTCACAATTGACACAGATGTTACAGAGGATACAGAGCACACAGAATTCAGACGACACAGATATAATAAATGACAATGATTTTGACAATATACACAGATAACACAGGCAACACAGACATTATAAATGACAATAATGTCACAATAGACACAGATGACACAGACGACACAGGCATTATAAATTACAAAGATGTCACAATACACACAGATGACACAAACGACACAGACATTATAAATGACAATGATTACACAGACTACACAGACATTGAAATGACAATGATGTCACAAAAGCCACAGACGACAGAGACTTTATAAATTAAAATTTTGTCACAATAAACACAGACGACATAGACGACAAAGACATTATAAATGACAACGATGTCACAAAACACAGACAACACAGACTTTATAAATGAAAATGATTACACAGACGACACAGAAAATATAAATGACAATGATGTCACAATAGACACAGATGACACAGAAGACACAGTCATTACAAATGACAATGATGTCAAAATAGACACAGACGACAACGACTACACAGACTTTATAAATGAAACTTATGTCACAATAGACAGAGACGACACAGATATTTTAAATGACAATGATGTCACAATAGACAAAACGACACATACGACTCAGACATTATAAATGACAATGATGTCACAACAGACAATGACGACACAGAAACTATAAATGACTATGATGTCACAATAGACACAGACATTATAAATGAGAATGATATTACAATATACACAGACGACAAAGACATTAATAATGACAATGATGTCACAATAGACACCGACGACACAGGCATTATAAGTGACAATGATGTCACAATAGACTCAGACGACACAGACATTATAAACGACAATGATGTCACAATAGACACAGAGGACACAGACGACCCAGATATTATAAATGACAATGATGTCACAATAGATGCAGATGACACAGATGACACTGACATTGTAAATGAAAATAATGTCACAATAGATGCAGACGCCACAGACAACACAGACATAATAAATGACAATGATGTCACAATAGACAGAGACGACACATACGACACAGATATTATAATTGTCAATGATTTTACAATTGACACAGATGACAAAGACTTTATAAATAGCAATGATGTTACAATAGACACAGACGAAACAGACATTATAAATGAAAATGATGTTACATTTGACACAGATGACAAAGACGACTCAGACTTTATAAATGACAATGATATCACCATAAACACAGATGCCAGAGATGATACAGAAGTTCAAAGATGACACAGACGACACAGACATTATTAATGAAAATGATGCCACTATAGACAGACGACAGAAACAACACAGAAGACAAAACCATTATAAATGAAAATGATTTCACAGTAGAGACAGACGACACACACGACACAGACATTATAAGTGACAATGATGTCACAGTAGACACAGACGACACAGACATTATACATGACACTGATGTCACAATAGACACAGACGACTGAGACGACAGAGTTGACACAGACTACAAAGATATTATAAATGAAAATTAAGTCACACTAGACACAGATAACACAGACGACACAGAGGACACTCATGTAATAAATGACAACGATGTCACAATACACACAGATGACGCAGACGTCACAGACATTATGAATGAAAAAGATGTCACAATAGACACCCACGACAGAGACAACACAGACATTATAACTGACCGTGATGTCATAATAGACACAGAAAACACAGACATTATAAATGAAAATGATGTGAAAATAAACACAGACGACACAGACATCATAAATGAAAATGATGACACAATAGACAGAGATGACAGAGACAGTGACATAACAAATGAAAATGATGTCACAATAGAAACAGACGATACAGACAGTATAAATGGCAAGGATGTCACAATAGAGACAGACGACACAGACGTCACAGACAATATAGATGACTATGATGTCACAATAGACACACTCAACACATATTATAAATGATAATTAAGTAACAATAGACACATACGATACAGACGACAGAGACTACAATGACATTATAAATGACAATGATGTCAAACTAGACAGAGACGACACAGACAACACAGACATTATAAATGACAGTGATGTCAAAATTGACACAGACGACACAGATGACAGAGACGACATACGACAAAGACATTATAAATGACAAAGGTGTCACAATAGAAACATGACCCAGATGACGCAGATGATTCAGACTTTATAAATAACGATGATGTCACAATAGACACAGACGACAAAGACGACACAGATGACACAGAAGAAAAAGTCATTATAAATGACAATGAAGTCATAATAGACAAAGACAACACAGACGAGACAAACATTATATATGATAAAGATGTCAAAATAGACACAGACGACAGAGACGACACAGATGACAAAGACATTATTAATGAAAATGATGTCACAATAGACACAGACGAAACAGACTATAAATTACAATGATGTGGAAATAGACACTGAAGACACAGACATTATAAATGACAACGATGTCACAATAGACACAGACGACACAGACAACAAAGACATTATAAATGACAATAATGTCACAACAGACACAGACGACACAGACAACAAAGACATTATAAACGACAATGATGTCACAATAGACAGAGACGACACAGATGTCACAGACAATAGAAATGACAATGATGTCACAATAGACACAGACACACATATATTATTTATGACATCGACGTCACAATAGACACAGACCTCAGAGACAACACAGACCACACGGACATTATAAATGAAAATGATGTCAAAATACACACAAGCGACAGACGACATTAACGACAAAGATGACAGAGACGACACAGATATTACAAATCAAAATGTTGACACAATAGACACAGACGACACAGACGTTATAAATCATAGAATCATAGAATAACCAGGTCTGAAGAGACCCACCGGGTCATCAAGCCCAACCTTGAAAGTTGGCAGTTAAGGCACCCAGAGTGTGTTTAAATATTTTCATTTATTCGTTTCCTTTTCTTTCCCCCTTTTTTTGTGTCAAGAACTGAGAAAAAAATATCTGATATATAAATGCGCAAGAAAAGAAAAATAATCATGGCACGTTCACAGGGCAGGTGGAGACCATCAATTAAAAAAAAAATATAAACTACAAAACCAATGGTATAGGACTTATATGCATCCTGCTTCCCTTACTTAAATGACAATGATGTCACAACACACACAAACGACACAGACATTATAAATGACAATGATGTCAAGATAGACCCAGACAGCACAGACGACACCGACATTATAAATGACAATGAAGTCACCGCAGACGGAGACGACACAGACGACACAGAGCACACAGACGACACAGACGATAAAGACATAATAAATTCAAATGATGTTATGATAGACACAGAAGACACAGACATTATAAATGACAATGATGTCACAACAGACACAGACGAGACAGACATTATAAATGACAATGATGTCACAATAGACACAGACGACACAAACGACACAGATGACAAACATGATAAATGACAGTGATGTCACAATAGAAACAGATGGCACAGAAGACACAAACTTTATAAATGACAATGATGTCACAACAGACACAGATGACAGAAGACACAGACGTCAAAACATAATAAATGACAGTGATGTCACAGTAGACAGACGACAGAGAATATACAGAAGACTGACGCATTATTTATGACAATGATGTCACAATAGACACTGATGACGCAGACGACACAGACGACAAAGAATTATTAATGAAAATGATGTCACAATAGACAGAGACAAGAGATGAAGCAGAAGACAAAGACGACACAGAAATTATAATGACAATGATGTCACAATAGACACAGACAACACAGATGACCCAGAAAACACAGACGACACAGACATTATAAATGACAACGATGTCACAATAGACACAGACGACACACATCACACTGACTTTATAAATGACAACGATGTCACAACAGACACAGAGGACACAGACATTATAAGTGACAATGATATCACAATAGACACAGACGAGAAATGAGATAGACGACACAGAAGACAGAGACATTATAAATGACAATGATGTCACAATATACGCAGATGAAACAGGTGACACAGACGACACAAAAGACAAAGACATTATAAATGACAATGATGTCACAATAGACAAAAATGACAGAGACAACACAGAGGACAGAGATGACAGATGCAACAAAGACATAAATGAAAATGATGTCACAATAAACATAAACGACACAGATAACACATGACATGGACATAATAAATGAAAATGAGGTCACAATAGACACAGATGACACAGACGGCACAGACACTAGAAATGAAAATGATGTCACAATAGACACAGACGTTATAAATGACAAAGATGTCAAAATAGACAGAGACGACACAGACTACATAGACATTATAAATGAAAATGAAGTCACAATAAACACATACGAGAGATGACATTAATGACAAAGACGACAGTGACGACACAGACATTAGAAATGAAAATGATGTCACAATACACATAGATGACACAGACGACACAGATGTTATAAATGAAAATGATATTAATATAGACACAGACAAGAGACCACAGAGACGACACAGATGTTATAAATCATAGAATCATAGAATAACCTGGTTGGAAGAGGACCACCGGGTCATCGAGCCCAATCTTTAAAGTTGGCAGTTAAGGAACGCAGAGTGTGTTTAAATATTTTCATTTATTCGTTTCCTTTTCTTTCCCCCTTTTTTCTCTCAACAACTGAGAAAAATATATCTGATACATAAATGCGCAAGATCAGATAAATAATTATGGCACTTTCACAGGGCATGTGGAGACCATCAAACAGACAAAAATATATACTATAAAATCAATGGTATAGGACTTACATGCATCCTGCTTCCCTTACTTAAAAGACAATGATGTCACAACAGACACAGATGACACAGACATTATAAATGACAATGATGTCACAATAGACACAGATACCACAGACAACACAGACAATATAAATGACAATGATGTCACCACAGACGCAGACGACACAGAGCACAGAGACGACACAGATAACGAAGACATAATAAACTACAATGATGTAACAATAGGCACAGAAGACACAGACATTATAAATGAAAATTATCTCACAATAGACACAGATGACATATATGACACAGATGAATAAGACATTAGAAATTACAATGATGTCACAATATACACAGATGACACAGACAACACAGAGGACAGACGACACATGCAACAAAGGCATTATAAATGATAATGATGTCACAATAGACACAGATGACACAGACATTATAAATTACAATGATGTCACAAAAGACACTGAAGACACAGACAGTATAAATGAAAATGATGTCACAATAGACACAGCCGACACAGACTACATAGACGACAAGAGGACACAGAGGACAAAGACATTGTAAAGACAATGATGTCACAATAGAAACAGATGACACAGATGTAATAAATGAAAATGATGTCAAAATAGACACTGATGACATAGAATACACAGATGACAGAGACATAATTTACGACAATGATGTCACAATAGGAACTGAAGACACAGACAACAAAGACATTATAAATGAAAATGATGTCACAATAGACACAGACTTAACAGACATTATAAACGACAATTATGTCAAAATAGACACAGGAGACACAGAAGACAAATACTTTATAAATGAAAATGTTGTCACAATAGACACAAACGACACAGATGACACAGAGGTCAGTGACGAGACATGCAACATAGACATTATAAATGACCATGATGTCACAATAGACAGAGACAACACAAACGACACAGACATTAGAAAAGACAAAGATGTCACAATAGACACAGACGACACATACACACATTTATTATTAATGACATCGATGTCACAATAGACACAGACGTCAGAGACAAGACAGACGACACAGACATTATAAATGAAAATGATGTCAAAATACACACAGACGACATTACTGACAAAGATGACAGAGACAACACAGACATTACAAATTAAAATGTTGACACAATAGACACAGACGACAAAGACGAAACAGATGTTATAAATGAAATCCATGTCACGTAAGACACAGATGTCACAGACGATACAGATGACACAGACGACACAGATATTATAAATGAAAATGATGTCAAAATAAACACACACGAGAGACCACACAGAAGACACAGATGTTATAAATCATAGAATCATAGAATAACCAGGTCTGAAGAGACCCACCGGGTCATCAAGCCCAAACTTTAAAGTTGGCAGTTAAGGCACCCAGAGTGTGTTTAAATATTTTCATTTATTCGTTTCATATTTCTTTCCCCCTTTTTTGTCTCAAGAACTGAGAAAAATATATCTGATATATAAATGCGCAAGAAAAGAAAAATAATCATGGCACGTTCACAGGGCAGGTGGAGACCATCAATCCGAAAAAAAATATAAACTACAAAACCAATGGTATAGGACTTACATGCATCCTGCTTCCCTTACTTAAATTACAATGATGTCACAACACACACAAACGACACAAACATTATAAATGACAATGATGTCACAATAGACAGAGACGAAACAGACAACAAAGACATTATAAATGACAATGATGTCAAGATAGACTGAGACAGCACAGACGACACCAACATTATAAATGACAATGATGTCACCGCAGATGGAGACGACACAGACGACAAAGACATAATAAATTAAAATGATGTTACGATAGACACAGAAGACACAGACAACACAGAGGACAGAGACAAAATATGCAAAAAAGACATTCTTAAAGAAAATTATGTCATAATAGACACAGACGACACACATGATAAAGACATTATAAATGACTATGATGTCAAAAGATACACAGACGACACAGACATTATAAATGATAAGAATGTCACAATAGACTCAGACGACAGAGACAATACAGAGGAAACAGACAACACAGATATTATAAATGGCAATGATGTCACAATAGACCCAGACAAGACAGACGACACAGACAATATAAAGTACAATGATATCACAATAGAGAGAGACGACACAGACATTATAAATGTCAATTTTGTCACAATAGATACAGACAACACAGATGACACAGATGTTATAACATAGAATTATATCAAGGTAGAAACTGAAGACACAGACATTATAAATGGCAATGATGTCACAATAGACACAGAAGACACAGAGGACACAGACCCTACAAATGAATATGATGTCACAATAGACATAGACGACAGATGTTATAAATGAAAATTATGTCAAAATAGACAAAGACGAAACAGACGACACAGTCATTATAAATGACGATGATTTCACAATAGACACAGACAACAGAGACGACACAGAAAATACAGACGGCAGATGACAGAGACATTATAAATGACACTGATATCACAATAGACACAGACTACACAGATGAAAAACACGACACAGATGAAAAAGACATTATAAATGACAAAGATTTCACAATAGACGGAGATGACACAGATGACAGAGACATTATAAATGACAATGATTTCACAATAGACACAGACGACACAGGCATTATAAATTAAAAAGATGTCACAATAGACACAGACAACACAGACATTATAATTGACAATTATGTCACAATATACACAGATGACAAAGATGACACAGTCATTTATAATGTCTGTCTTCTATGATAACATAATAGACTCTGATGACACAGACACACATATTATAAATGAAAAATATGTAGCAATAGACACAGACCACACAGACGAGAAAGACGACACAGACATCATAAATTAAAATGATGTCAAAACAGACACAGATGAAACAGACAGTACAAATGATACTGCTGTCACAATAGACACAGATGACACATACTACACAATCATCATTAATGACAATGACATCACAAGAGACACAGACGACACAGACATAATAAATGAAAATAATGTCACAATAGCCTCAGATAACACAGACTACAGAGACATTATAAATGATAATGATGTCACAATAGAGACAGACCACACAGACCACAAAGACATTATAAATGACGATGTCACAATAGACAGAAGACACAGACATTATAAATGAGAATGATGTCACAATAGCCACAGACGACGACTACACAGATTGTGTAAATTACAAAGTCACAATAGACACATACGACAGAGATGATACAGACGTTATAAATGACAACAATTTTACAATAGACACAGATGACACAGAAGACAAAGACATTATAAATGACAATGTTGTCACAATAGACACAGATGACACAGACAAGACAGACTTTGTAAATGACAGTGATTTCACAATAGGCACAGAAGTAAGAGACGACACAGACGACACAGATGTTATAAATGGCAATGATGTCACAATAAACAGAGATGACACAGTATAAATGAAAATGATATCACAGATGACCCTGATGACACAAACGACACAGACATTATAAATAACATTGATGTCACAATAGACAAATATGACACAGACCACACAGACAATATAAATGAAAATGATGTCACAATAGACACAAACGACACAGATGACAAGATATTATACATGACAATGATATCACAATAGACACAGACGACACAGAACACACAGACATCAAAAATGACAATGATGTCAAAGTAGGCAAAGATGACACAGACATTATACATGAAAATTGTTTCAAAATACACACAGACGACACAAAAGACATACATTATAAATGAAAATGATGTCACAATATAAAGAGACGACACAGACATAAATGACAATGATGTCAAAACATACACAGATGACAGATATTATAAATGACAATGATGTCACGATAGACACAGACATTATAAAAGAAAATTATGTCACAACAGACACAGACGACACAAAGGACGGACATTATAAATGACAAAGATGTCACAATAGACACAGACAACACAGACTGTATAAATGACAAGGATGTCACAAAAGACAGAGGACACAGACACTATAAATGACAATGATGTCACAGTAGACACAGATGACACCAACAACACAGACATTTTTAATGACAATGAAATCACAATAGACACCGACAAAACAAACGACACAGATATTATAAATGACAATTATTTCAAAATAGACACAGAAGCAACAGACGCCTCAGATGCCACAGACGCCTCAGATAACACAGACTTTATAAATTACAATGATGTCACAATAAACACAGACAAAAAAAGACGACAATCGACACAGAAAAAAAGAAGACATAGAGATTATGAATGACAATGAAATCACAATAGACACAGATGACAGACACGACACAGAAGACACAAACGACACAGACATTATAAATGAAAATGATGTCACAATAGACACAGACGAAACAGGCATGATAAATGACAATGATGTCAGAATAGACACAGACAACACAGAAGACACATTAAAACTGACAATGATGTCACAATATACAAAGACGACAGAGACGGCAAAGACATTATAAATGAAAATTATGTAACAATAGACACAGACAACACAGACATTATAAGTAACATGGATGTCACAATAGACACAGAAGTCACAGAGGACGCAGACATTATAAATGACATGGATTTCAAAATAAACACAGACAACACAGAGGACACAGAGGACATAGATGTTAGAAATGAAAATGATACCACAATAAAAACAGATGTAAAAGACGACACAGACGACAAAGACTTTATAAACGAAAATGATGTCACTATAAACACAGACGACACAGATATTATAAATGAAAATGATGTCACAATAAATGAAGATGACACAGATGACAGACATTATAAATGACAATGATGTCAAAATAGACAGGGATGACAAAGACATTATAAATGACAATGGTGTCTCAATAGACACAGACGACAGAGACGGCATAGACATTATAAATGACAATGATGTCAAAATAGACACAGAAGATAAAGACGACACAGACATTTTTAATGACAATGATGTCACAAGATACAGAGAAAACAAAGACGACAGACATTATAAATGACAAGGATTTCAAAATAGACACAGACGCCAGAGACGACACAAAGGACACAGACAACACAGATAACTCAGATGACACAGACGATATAAATGAAAATGATGTCGCAATAGACACAGAAGATACAAACGATACAGACGACAGAGATATGAATGACAGTGATGTCACAACAGACACATAAAACACAGAGGACACAGATATAAAAATTAAAATGATGTCACAATAGACACAGACGACACAGACATTTTAAATGACAATGATGTCACCATAGACTATCATGACACAGACGCCAAAGACATTACTAATGACAATGATGTCACAATAGCCACAGAATACACAGATGACAAAGATATTATAAATGACTATGATGTCGCAATACAGAAAGACCACACAGATGATACAGTCATTATAAATAACATAGATGTCACAATAGACAAAGACGACACAGCCGACACAGACAACACAGATGACACAGACATTATTAATGAAAATGATGTCAAAATAGAGACAGACGACACAGATGACACAGACACTACAAATGACAATGATGTGACAATAGACACTGACGACACAATCGACAGATACAACACAGACTTTCTAAATGATAATGATGTCACAATAGACACAGCAGAGACAACACAGTTTTAAAAGACAAGAGAGACATGATAAATGACACGGATTTCACAATAGACTCCGACAATACAAACGACACAGATATTATACATGATAAGATGTCACAATAGACAAAGACGACACAGACATAATCAATGAAAATGATGTCACAATAGACACAGACGACACCGACATTATAAAAGACAATGCCTTCACAACAGACACAGACGACACCGACGACACAGACATTATAAATTACAATGATGTCACAATAGACACAGATGACACAGACATTAAAAATTAGCATGATGTCACAATAGGCACAGAAAACAGAGACCACACAGATATTATATATGACGATGTCACAGTAGACACAGACACTATAAATGAAAATGATCTCACAATAGGCACAGACAACTCAGAAAACAGAATTTAGAAATGACAATGAAGTCACAATAGACAAATACGATACAAACGACAGAGACGACACAGACATTATATATTAGAATTATGTCACAAAAGAATCAGATGACACAGACCATACAGACATTATTAATGACAATGATGTCACAGTAGACACAGAAGACAGAGATATTTTAAATGACAGTGATGTCACAATAGACACAGACGACACAGAGGACAGACATAATAAATGACAATTATATCACAATAGACACAGAAGACAGACGACACCGATGAATCAGACAACACAGACATTATAAATGACAATGACGTCAAAATAGACACTAACAATACAGACATTATTAATGACAATGATGTCACAATATACAAAGACGACACAAACGACACAGACATTATTAATGAAAATTATGTTACTACAGAGACAGACATTATAAACAAAAATAATGTCACTATAGACACAGATGACAGAAACGACACAGAAGACAAAACCATTATAAATGACAATAATTTCACAGTAGACAAAGACGACACACACGACACAGACATTATAAATGACAATGATGTCACAGTAGACACAGACCACACTGACGACTCAGACGACAGAGACATTATAGGTGACAATGATGTCACAATAAACCGACGACACAGACATTATAAGTGACAATGGTGTCACAATTACCCGATGACACCGACATTATAAGTGACAATGATGTCACAATATACACAGACGACACAGACTTTATAAGAAACAATGTCACAATTGACAGACAACACAGACATAATAAATGACAATGAGGTCACTATGGACACAGACGACAGACACGAAAATGACGACACAGACATTATAAATGACGATGTCAAAATAGACACACACGACACTCACGACACTCACTATATATGAGAATGATGTCACAATAGGCACAGCCAGACACGAAAATGACGACTCATACAACACAGACATTATAAATGACAGTGATTTCACAATAGAGACAGACGACACAGACAGACGCGAGAATGATGACAGAGACGACACAGACATTAAAAATGACAATGATGTCAAAATAGACACACACGACACACACCATATATAACAATGATGTCACAATAGACACAGACGACACAAACATCATAAATGACAACGATGCTCATTGCATCTTGAAAGACAAAAAATAAAACCAAAACAAAATTACTAGCTGGCATTTGTAGGTAATGTAGGTACAAGTCATATCTAACTGTTGACTCGGCAGCCAACCCACCTGGCTATGGGAATCTACCCCCAGTTCAATTGTCACCCCTTGCTGCCAGACCCGATGCCTCTGCACCTGTAGAACTCAACATTCAATAACTTACCCCCAGACTCGATAGTAACTAAACAATTCCACACACTGTTTTGATTCAGGAATACCAACCCTTCTTCACACAACAGCCAGGCAGAAAAAAAAAAGATAAAATCAAATCTTAACAACCATACACACCAGATTTATTGCCCCAAGAATTTAAACTGCTCTACCGACACTCCAACGTCATATCTGAGATGGCTTTGGTCATTCCCTCTGTGGCTGCATAACCGACCAAAAATGATTCTCCTCACCCCATGTATCTATGGCTACTTGCTCTGGAATGCACCGTATCACCTCGCCCTTCAAAGCCTAACTAGACAGGTATATCTAAAGATCGAATTTCACTGCTGTTCTTCTGCTAACTACCGATTCTTTAGCTCAGGCAGAGCAGCTCCAGCCAGATTCAAATGTGCACAGACTGACTCTGCACAGAAAAGCAATGACAGGATGCAGAAACAAAAAGGAAACTTGGTAAGAATGACTCTCAAAAGAGGGCTGTCATTGGGCAACAAGATGTAGGGAGCTGCAAGAAAGATTATGTCAGCCCTTGAAAAATGGAAGACTATGGCCCCTTTAAGAGCCATAGCCACAACTAGAAGGATGCAAGGGTGAGCCCTTCTTAAAGACCTCAAAACAGAGTACGTATGGAGGAAGTGCCAGAACAGGGATTTAAGAAAATGGAACAATAAGGGCTGAGGATGCTAACGTGTCCTGTGATGCCTACACAATAGGGAACTGACCAGAAATTGCCAAAATGCAAGACCTATCTGTACATGAAGATCACAATGCAAGAAAAGCAGCGCCTGATCAGCACCTTACTAAGAACAGACATCCAAGAGTCTAGAGATGACACGTGGATCAAATGCAAAGATGACATCAAGACCTGCAGAAGATTTAAGACACAGCAGAGTCTACACAGTCTAAACAACAAGACAGATATAGGCTGGAACTGCCCTGCCTGGTACACGCTAGCTTGGGGCTGAAAATTAAACCCCTCTCCAAACGTGTAACAAGGTGCACTCTTCCTGCACAACCCTCTACCCTAGGCTAAATCCCTTCCCTGCCATTCTCAACATTCTGCCCTCTTCCCGGCCCAAAACCACAGCCCCCTTAACTTTCTGAGGACCGAGGGCCTGAAGATATCCTTGGCAGAAAAAACCCAAACTGCATCAACTGTCTGGAAAAATCCTGCACTCTCACATTGTCCTGGACAATAAACTGCAAAAAAAAAAAAAAAACACATACAGAAAACACAGTGCCAAGTCAGCATCACACTGCTCACTGCCAACATCTTGTACTACACTCACTGCAAAACTGCCAAGGCATTCTGCTCACCTATTTGATGCCAATTCAAACATTGGATGCTGCAGTCATCATCACCTGGGGCACTTCAGGTAGACAGACGGAAAATTTACTATTGCGCTTCTGAGAAATCAGTCCCGTGCTCCATCTCTCTACTCCCCTGTTCACCTCAACTGCTCTTTGCATTCTAAAAGTGGACCACACAGCATCTACAAAACCAAAGGCCAATGCTCAATGGAGTTGCTGCGTACTACAGGGCTCTAACACACCTATTTGAACAACAACCTCCTCACCTCTCAGACCACAAGCAAGACCACCATCAGCAAGAAGCTTCACCCCTCTGAGGCTGCATTTGGCACCTGCCACAGAAAAAGCATGCTTTTGTACTACACTAAAGCACGAGCTGCCCCAAGCAACACCTATCTCCACTGCATTACCTTGACTACTCAGATGCCCGGCTTGCCTCATCTTTTGTGGTTGTGTTGAGGCTTGAGCTCCACCTGGAATATACAAACAGCAAGGATGATTGTAACTTCATTGAACAAAACCAACACACGGTAACTGATCATACAGCCACGGTTACATTTCCCTACCAACACCACAGCCAACTCACCTCACTATGGCACACTAACTGCACACAACTCCATCCGTGCCCCTCGGCACACAGGTCAGCCCGCTACATCTGAAAAGGATCACCTTTTAAATGACTAAAGGCACAAGATGCATGGAAGAAGTCTCAGGTCAACAGGGATCCTTGAAAATATATGACTAGCGATTGTGGCCACCAACACAGGCTGCAAGGCCACGGGAAAAGATGGCTGACTAGAAACTTTGAAAATGTGAAGCCAATCCACACTTAGGTTATGATGCAAGAAGAACAGTGCCTAATTGGTATTGTACCCATGAGTACAGGCATTCAAGACCCTCGAGATGCTGCTCAAGTCATATGCTGCATTCCTTTAAAGCAAAGTGGACATCAAGGCTTAAGAAACGTAAAAGAGAAACAGAATATAAAGCACACAGCACAGACAAGCTGGAACGGCCCTGCCAGGAACGTGCTAGCTTTGGGCTGAGAAGTAACACCCTCCAGCTCTCCCTGCCCAAAGGGGACACTTCCTGCACAGCCCTCTCCCCTAGGCTACTTTTAAAACTCCTCCCTGCCATCCCCAGCCTTCTCCCCTCTGTCATACCCCACCCCTGCCCCCGTCCCTCAACTTAGCTTTCAGACCACCAGAAGGCTTCCTCAGGAGAAAAAAACTCCAAGAGCATCAGCTTCCTGGAATGATCCTACAGTTGCCAGGATCCACTTTGCAATCTACAAGAAAACTAAAATAGTGCCAACAGCCAGCATTGCACTGATCAATGTCAGCACCTTACATGACAACTTGTTCTGCCTAACTGCCATGTCCTTCCACTCACTTGCTCCACAGCAGTTCTTATGTCAGATGCTGCAGCTGTTATCACCCAGGGTAATTAAATTCAGAGAATTACTCTCACACCTGTGAGAAGTCTGCCCCATGCTCCTTCTCCCTGCTACCCAGCTCATCTCAAATGCTCTTCCCATTCCCAAGGTGGCCCACACAGTGCCTGCCAAACCAAAAGTAAATACTATGTTGCCAAAGAACACTTTGCTCTTCTAGACATACTCAACTTCCTCCTCACCATCAGCCCCACAATGATGAGAATAAACCTGAATACCTCACCGGCACCCCAAAATTCTGTGCCCTCTGCTTACCTCTCCTCTCCTCCTCACCACTTAAGTTGTAGGACCAGTAGTGGTGATACCCAGGACAAAAGAAAGATGAGCCACGGAAATCCACATTTTAGGAAGTAACCAAACTTTAGTCGTAGGAGTGAACAAGAAGAACTTGAAAAAAATATTCTTATCAAAACCCAGTAAAGATTATTAACACAGAAGACCTAAAAACACAGGACACTCACCACACAGCAATGGAGACTGGAATTACAGAGGCAGTCAGCCAATGAAAAACTCACAACAGTGGGATTGACTACTCTAAGACCTAAATTGGAAACTCAATGACCGTAAAAAAACACAATGGATAACAGGGACAAGGTAACAACCGCTGTAAGCAATAACAGAGCAAACCTCACTGGCAAGTTCAGGAAAAATCCAAAACTCTACTAAATAAGGGAGGCTTGTGTGCCCACACACCAGATGAAAAAGTGTTGCTCAGCTGCTAACTGTTACGAGCCAAAACAATATCCAATCTCTTCCCTGAGAAATGCAAGGGAAACAAGCGGCAGAATCCTGCACTGTAGATAGGCAGCGAGTCCATACCTTTAAGTAGCAAGGTCTCTGATATTCATAGGATCACCAGGTTGGAAAAGACCCATTGGATCATTGAGTCCAACCATTCCTATCAATCACTAAACAATGCCCCTCACCATCTCATCCACCCATCCTTTAAACACCTCCAGGGAAGGTGACTCTACCACCTCCTTGGGCAGCCTTTGCCCATCCCCAATGACCCTTTCAGTGAAATATTTTTTCCTGATGTACTGCCTGAAGCTTCCCTGGCAGAGCTTGAGGCTATTCCCTCTTGTCCTGTCCCCTGTCCCTTGGGAGAAGAGGCCAGCTCCCTCCCCTCCACAACCTCCTTTCAGGTAGTTGCAGAGAGCAATGAGGTCTCCCCTCAGCCTCCTCTTCTCCAGGCTAAACACCCCCAGCTCTCTCAGCTGCTCCTCATAAGGCTTGTTCACCAGCCCCCTCACCAGCTACATTACTCTTCTCTGGACATTCAGATGGATGGAGACAGGATGGATGCAAAGAAGTTAGTTGAGGAACACAATAAGTAGAAGGTATAAGGGAGCAGAGATCTCACAGCCCTAGAGATGACATTTCTTAGGGTAACTAATAATTTTCAACTTGTGTCTCAACCTCATCATTACCTCATTGGCTACAGAGAGACTAGAACAACAGACACCTGAACGGCACTTGCATCTGACCACCAAACTGACCCAAGAAAGACCGATGAACCCATCTCCCTTTCCCCAAACCATTAAAGCCCTTTTCTACCCCTGAAGTATCAGAGAAGGAACCCGGCTCCTTCCTAACAGGACCTGCCCTATATTTTAACCCCCCGACCCTTCTGTGTTGCTGTTCCCTGGGAGCTGTGCTCCTGAGCCCTTCCCAGGGCTCCCCTGACCCCTTCTATCTTCCACCAACCCACAGACTCTACTTCCTACCCTAGGCCAACAAACTTCATTCCAGATTATTATCACCCACGAGGTGCCCATTACAAACTGCAGAGCCCCTAGGGCCAATACATCATGCTACACAGAATGAGGAACAACAACAAATCATCCCATAACCAAAAACTTGAGGCAAAGCACCCAGAAAAAAAAAAAAAGAAGGAAATCAAAAACATCTTGCCCCCTCCAACACCCAATCAAAAATTACTGACAAAAAAGCCCCATAGTTACACCTGGATGTGCTGCTTCGCCTGGACTCTTCCAAAGCTCATACCTCCAACAGACGCCTCTGCTTCTTTAGAAGAACAAAAAGAAAAAAAAACTAAAAAAGCCAAAAACCACCACTTACCCAACTAGCTTAATCTGCCTAAAAAGCTACAATGAACGGAAACAGCAGCAAAACTCTAATCTCAAGGATAAACCACAACCTAAATGACCTCCAGAGGCAAGGCCTGTGGCTTATATAACCCCTGGGCCTTCCCGCCCACCACCTGTGACTGGGGTGTGGTGAAGCCCTCACAAGTATAAATAGTGCCTGAGGAGGAGCTGTGTTTTACTAACTCTGCCTTACATTCTCAGCTAGAACAACACTACTACATGTCTGAAAGTATCCTTACAAGAAATAACAGTATGCGTGCTGTCACTGCAACATTGCTAGTTGTGACAGTGATGGAACTAGGTAACAAACATTTTAGAGCTGGACTTTTTGGTTCCTTTCATTTATCGTGCTGCTACAATTACTGTTCCCTGGTATCGCTATACCCCTACTCTTTAATTTTTCTGTGCTCTTTTCTCTCTTTTTTTTCCCCCCACCCAGTCTTCAGTATCTGTTCTCTGCCCATACTTTTTTTTCCTTTTCCATCTTTATCCCAATCTGCGTTCCTCGTTCTGTTCCCCCACAATTTCACTGGCTTGATCCTTGTAGTTTGTTCTTTCTCTGCACCTGCAAATGCCTTGCTTGTCTTTCTCTTTCTATCTCTCTTTCTTTCTCTATCCCTTTGTATTGCTCACTGTTGCTGTTCTATTTTTTCCATTCACTCTGTATCTTGACACTCCCCTTTTCATCTCTTGCTATTTCTGAATTTTTGTGCTAGTCCTTGCTCTTTTGAATAATCCTCTGTTTGTCTGTAGGGCTCCTAGTTCCTCTAAAACAAGTCAGCTCTTTTTTTATGTACACACATGGCCTTATGAGAAATGGCTCAGAGAGCTGGGCTTGTTTAGCCTGGAGAAGTGGAGGCTGAGGGGAGACCTCATTGCTCTCTACAACTACAAGGTCTACAAAGAAGGTCGGACAAGGGAAATGAAGGGTGAAGAAGGTCGGAGAAGGGCAAAGAATTTCGGAGAAGTTTGGAGAAGTTCAAAGAAGTTCAAAGAATATCGGAGAAGTTCGGAGAAGGTCGGAGAAGTTAAGAGTAGGTCAGAGAAGGTCAGATTAGGTCGGAGAAGGTCAGAGAATGTCAAAGAAGTTTGGAGAAGTTCAAAGAAGGTCAGAGAAGGTCAAAGGAGGTTGGAGAATTTCAAAGTAGTTCAGAGAAGGTCAGAGAATTTCGAAGAAGGTCAAAGAAGCTCAGAGAAGGTCAAAGAAGGTTGGAGAAAGATAAAGACGGTTGGAGAAGTTCGGAGAAGGTCAAAGAATTTTGAAGAAGGTTGGAGAATGTCAGAGAAGTTAGGAGAAGGTTGGAGAAGGTCAAAAAAGCGTGGAGAATGTCAGAGAAAGTAAAAGAAGTTTGGAGAAAATCGCAGAAGGTTGGAGAAGGTCTAAGAAGGTCTAAGAAGGTTGGAGAAAGATAAAGACGGTTGGAGAAGATCGGAGAAGGTCAGAGAAGGTCAAAGAAGGGTGGAGAAGTTCGGAGAAGTTTGGAGAAGGTCGCAGAAGGACAAAGGATTAGGAGAAGTTTGGAGAAGGTCAGAGATGGTCAGAGAAAGTCAGAGAAGGTCAAAGAAAGTTGGAGAAGTATAAAGATGGTCAGAGAAGATTGGAGAAGTTCGGAAAATGTCAAAGATGGTCGGAGAAAGTCAGAGAAGGTCAAAGAAGGTCGGAGAAGGTCAGAGAAGGTAGGAAAATTTGGGAGAAGGTCAAAAAATATCAAAGAAGTTCGGAGAAGGTCGGAAAAGGTGAAAGCAAGTTGGAGAAGGCCAGAGAAATTCCAGGAAGGTCAGAGAAGGTCGAAGAAGGTCAGAGAAGGTCAAAGAAGGGTGGAGAAGGTTGAAATAGGTCAGAGAAGATCAAAGAAGTTCGGAAAAGTTCGGAGAAGTTTGGAGATGGTCAAAGAAGGTCAGAAAAGGTCGAAGAGTGTCAGAGAAGGTGAAAGAAGGTCAGAGAAGGTCGGAGAAGATCAAATAAGTCTGGAGTAGGTCAGAGAAGGTCAAAGAGGGTCAGAGAATGTCAAAGAAGGACAAAGAAATTCAGAGAAGGGAAAGGAAGATCGGAAAATGTCAAAGAAGGTAGGAGAAGGTTGGAGAAGTTTGGAGTGGGTCAAAGAAGGTCAGAGAAGCTCAAAGAAATTCAGAGAAGTTCAAAAGTGGTCGGAGAAGTTCATAGAAGGGCAGAGAAGATCAGAGAAAGTAAAAGAAGGTCGGAGAAGTTTGGAGAATTTCAAAGAAGGTCTGCAAGACCGGAGAAGGTTGGAGAAGTTCAAAGAAGGTCGGAGAAGGTCAAAGAAGTTCAGGGAAGGTCAAAGAAGGTCGGAGAAGTTCAAAGGATTTCGGAAAAGGTCGGAGAAGGTCAGACAAGGTCAGAGATAGGCAAAGAAGGTGGGAGAAGGGCAAAGAACTTGGGAGAAGGTCGGAGAAGTTCAGAGAAGGTCAGAGACAGTCAAAGAAGGTTGGAGAAGGTCAAAGAAGGTTGGAGAAGTATAAAGACGGTCAGAGAAGATCGGAGAAGGTCAAAGATGGTCAGACAAAGTCAGAGAAGGTCAAAGAATTTTTGAGAAGGTCAAAGAAGTTTGGAGAATGTCGGAGAAGATCGGAGAAGGTAGGAGAAGATCGGAGAAGGTCAAAAAAAGTCAAAGAAGTTCAGAGAAGGTCAAAGAAGGTTGGAAAAGGTGAAAGCAGGTCGGAGAAGGCAAGAGAAATTCAAGGAAGGTCAGAGAAGATCAAAGAAGGTCGGAAAAGTTTGGAGAATATCGGAGAAGGTCAAAGAGTGTCAGAGAAGTTCAAAGAAGGTCAGAGAAGGTCAAAGAGGGTCGGAGAATGTCAAAGAAGGACAAAGAAATTCGGAGAAGGGAAAGGAAGATCGGAGAAGGTCAAAAGGTCGGAGAAGTTTGGAGAGGGTCAAAGAAGGTCAGAGAAGCTCAAAGAAAGTCAGAGAAGTTCAAAAGTGGTCGGAGAAGGTCGGAGAAGCTCATAGAAGGGCAGAGAAGTTCAAAGAAGTTTGGAGAAGGTCAAAGAAGTTCAGGGAAAGTCAAAGAAGGTCAAAGAAGCTCGGAGAAGGTCAAAGAAGGTTGGAGAAAGATAAAGACAGTTGGAGAAGATCGGAGAAGTTCAGAGAAGTTCAAAGGTGGTCGGAAAAGGTCAGAGAATGTCAAAGAAGGTCGGAGAAGTTCGGAGAAGGTCAGATAAAGGAAAAGAAGATCGGAGAAGGTCAAAGAAGTTCAGAGAAGGTCAAAGAAGGTCGGGGAATGTCAAAGCAGGTCGGAGAAGATCAGAGAAGGTCGGAGAAGGTCAAAGAAGGTCAGAGAAAGTCAAAGAAAGTCGGAGAATGTCAAAGAAAGTCAGAGAAAGTAAAAGGTCAGAGAAGGTCAAAGAAGGTCAGAGAAGGTCAAAGAAGGGCGGAGAAGTTTGGAGAAGGTCGCAGAAGGACAAAGCATTAGGAGAAATTTGGAGAAGGTCAAAGAAAGTTGGAGAAGTATAAAGACGGTCAGAGAAGATTGGAGAAGTTCAGAGAAGGTCAAAGATGGTCGGAGAAGGTCAGAGAAGGTCAAAGAAGTTTGGAGAAGGTTGGAGAAGGTCAGAGAAGGTAGGAAAATTTGGGAGAAGGTCAAAAAATGTCAAAGAATTTTGGAGAAGGTCGGAAAAGGTGAAAGCAAGTTGGGGAAGGCCAGAGAAATTCCAGGAAGGTCAGAGAAGGTCGAAGAAGGTCAGAGAAGGTTAAAGAAGGGCAGAGAAGGTCGGAATAAGTCAGAGAAGATCAAAGAAGGTCTGAAAAGTTTGGAGAAGGTCAAAGAAGGTCAAAGAAGGTCAGAAAAGGTCAAAGAGAGTCAGAGAAGGTAAAAGAAGTTCAGAGAAGGTCAGAGAAGATCAAATAAGTCTGGAGTAGGTCGTAGAAGGTAAAAGAAGGTCAGAGAAGGTAAAAGAAGGTCAGAGAATATCAGAGAAGATCAAATAAGTTTGGAGTAGGTTGAAGTGGGTCAAAGAAGGTCAGAGAAGGTCAAAGAGGGTTGGAGAATGTCAAAGAAGGACAAAGAAATTCGGAGAAGGGAAAGGAAGTTCAGAGAAGGTCAAAGAAGGTAGGAGAAGGTGGGAGAATTTGGAGAGGGTCAAAGAAGGTCAGAGAAGCTCAAAGAAAGTCAGAGAAGTTCAAAAGTGGTCGGAGAAGGTCAGAGAAGTTCATAGAAGTGTGGAGAAGTTCAAAGTATTTTGGAGAAGGTCAAAGAAGGTCAGAGAAAGTCAAAGAAGATCAGAGAAGGTCGGAGAAGTTCAGAGAAGGTCAAAGAAGGTCTGACAAGATCAAAGAAGTTCAAAGAAGGTCGGAGAAGTTCAAAGAAGTTGGGAGAAATTCAAAAAAGATCGGAGAAGGTCACAGAAGATCGGAGAAGGTCAAAGAAGATCTGACAAGATCAAAGAAGGTCAGAGAAGGTCAAGGAAGGTCGGAGAAGGTCGGAGAAGGTCAAGGAAGGTCGGAGAAGGTCAGAGAAGTTCAGGAAATGTCAAAGAAGTTCAGAGAAGTACGCAGAAGTTCAGAGAAGGTCAGAGAATGTCAAAGAAGGTCGGAGAAGGTCAAAGAAGTTCTGAGAAGTTCGGAGAAGTTTGGAGAAGTGAAAAGAAGGTTGGAGAAGTTCAGAGAAGGTCAGAGACAGTCAAAGAAGGTCAGAGAAAGTCAGAGAAGGTTGGAGAAGTATTAAGACGGTCAGAGAAGTTTGGAGAAGGGAAAAGAAGGTTGGAGAAGTTCGGAGAAGTTCAGAGAAGGTCAGAGACAGTCAAAGAAGGTCGGAGAAATTCAGAGAAGGTTGGAGAAGTATTAAGATGGTCAGAGAAGATCAGAAAAATTTGGAGAAGGTCAAAGATGTTGGAGAAGTTCGGAGAAGGTCAAAGAAGGTCAGAGAATGTCGAAGAAGGTCAGAGAAGATCAAAGAAGGTCGGAGAAGGTCGGAGAAGCTCAAAGAAGATTGGAGAAGGTCGTAGAAATTCTAAGAAGGTCAGAGAACGTCAAAGATAGTCAGAGAAGTTCAAAGAGGGTCAGAAAATGTCAGAGAAGGTAGGAGAACATCAGAGAATGTCAGAGAAGGTCGGAGAAGATCAAAAAAGGTCGGAAAAGTTCGGAGAAGGTCAAAGAAGGTTGGAAAAGTTCAAAGAGGGTCAGATAAGGTAAAAGAAGGTCAGAGAAGGTCAGAGAAGGTCAAATAAGTCCGGAGTAGGTCGGAGAAAGTCATAGAATTTCAAAAGTGGTGGGAGAAGGTCGGAGAAGGACAGAGAAGTTCAAAGAAAGTCAGAGAATTTCAAAAGTGGTCGGAGAAGGTCGGAAAAGGTCGGAGAAGATCAAGGAAGGTCGGAGAAGTTCGGAGAAGATTATGGAAGGTCAGAGAAGTTTAAAGGAGGTCGGATAAGTTCATAGAAGGTTGGAGAATGTCAAAGAAGTTTGGAGAAGGTCAAAGAATTTCGGAGAAAGTCAAAGAAGGTTGGAGAGGTCGGAGAAGTTTGGAGAAGGTCAAAGAAGGTCTGACAAGATCAAAGAAGATCAGAGAAGGTCAAAGAACATCGGAGAATGTCGGAGAAGTTCGAAGAAGGTTGGAGAATGTCAAAAGAGGTTGGAGAAGGGCAGAGAATTTTGCAGAAGTACGGAAAAGGTCGAAGAAGTTCAGAGGTGTTCAAAGAATGTCGGAGAATGTGAAAGAAGTTCGAAGAAGGCGGTAGGAAGTCAAAGACGTTCAGAGAATATCAAACAAAGTCGGAGAAGGTCAAAGAAGTTTGGAGAAGGTCAAAGAAGTTTGGAGAAGGTCGGAGAAGGAAGGAGAAATTTGGAGAAGGTCAAAGAACATCAGAAAAGGTCAGAGAAGTTTGGAGAAGGTCAAAGAAGGTCGGAGAAGATCTGAGAAGGTCAAAGAATGTGGGAGAAGGTAAAGGAAGGTTGGAAAAGGTCAAAGAAGTTCAGAGAATGTCAAAGAAGTCAGAGAAGATCAGAGAAGGTCGGAGAAGATCGTAGAAGGACAGAGAAGGTCGGAGAAGGTAAAAGAATCTCAGAGAAGGTTGTAGAATTCAGAGGAGTTCAAAATAGATCAGATAATATCGGAGAAGCTCGGAGAAAGTCAAAGAAGGTCAGAGAGGGGCAAAAACGGGAGGAGAAGGGCAAAGACCAGTGGAAAAAGGAGGAGAATATCGGAGAAGGGCAAAGGGGGGCGGAGAAGGACAAAAAAAGGCGGAGAAGGGCAAAGACCGGGGAGAAGTACAATGACTGCTGGAGAAGAGCAAAGAACTGCGGAGAACGGCAAAGACAGGTGGAGAAGGACGGAGAATATCAGAGAAGGGCAAAGACGGGCGGAGACGGGCAAAGACGGGCAAAGACAAGGGGAGAAGGGAAAAGAAGTTTGGAGAAGAGCAAATAAGGTTGGAGAAAGGACAAAGACAGGTGGAGAATTGCAAAGATGGGAGGAGAAGGATGGAGAATATCAAAGAAGGGGAAAGACGGGCGGAGAAGGGTAAAGACGGGCGGAGAAGGGTGGAGAATATTGGAGAAGGGCAAAGACAGGCGGAGAAAAGCAAAGACTGCCAGAGAAGGCAAAGACAGGCAGAGAAGAGCAAAGATGGGGGAGAAGTGCAATGACTGGTGGAGAAGAGAAAAGAACTTTGGAGAACGGCAAAGACAGGTGGAGAAGGGTGGAGAATATCGGAGAAGTGCAAAGAAGGGCAAAGAAGGTTGGAGAAGGGCAAAGAAGGTTGGAGAAGGGCAAAGAAGGTTGGAGAAGGGCAAAGAAAGGTGGAGAAGGGCAGAGAATATCAGAGAAGTGCAAAGAAGGGCAAAGAAGGTTGGAGAAGGGCAAAGATAGTTGGAAAAGGGCGGAGAATATCAGAGAAGTGCAAAGAAGGGCAAAGAAAGGTGGAGAAGGGCAAAGATGGCAGGAGAAGGATGGAGAATATCTAAGAAGGGCAAAGACGGGCGGGGAAGGGCAAAGACGGGCGGGGAAGGGCAAAGACGGGCGGGGAAGGGCAAAGACGGGCGGGGAAGGGCAAAGACGGGCGGGGAAGGGCAAAGACGGGCGGGGAAGGGCAAAGACGGGCGGGGAAGGGCAAAGACGGGCGGGGAAGGGCAAAGAAGGGTGGAGAAGGGCAAAGTAAGGCGGAGAAGGGCAAAAAAGTTTGGAGAAGTGCGGAGAATATCGGAGAAGGGCAAAGACAGGCAGAGAAGGGCAAAGACAGGCGGAGAATTGCGGAGAATATCGGAGAAGTGCAAAGAAGGGCAAAGATGGGCGGAGAAGGGCAAAGACCAGGGAGAAGTACAATGACTGCTGGAGAAGATCAAAGAACTGTGGAGAACGGCAATTACAGGTGTAGATGGGTGGAGAAGGGCAAAGATGGGTGGAGAAGGGCAAAGACGGGTGGACAAGGGCAAACACGGGCGGAGAAGTGCAAAGACGTGTGGAGAAGTGCAGAGAATATCCGAGAAGTGCAAAGATGGGCAAAGACAAGGGGAGAAGGGCAAAGACGGGTGGAGAAAGGCAAAGACGGGTGGAGAAGGGCAAAGATGGGAGGAGAAGGATGGAGAATATCAAAGAAGGGCAAAGACGGGCGGAGAAGGGCAAAGACGGGCGGAGAAGGGCAAAGACGGGCGGAGAAGGGCAAAGACGGGCGGAGAAGGGCAAAGACGGGCGGAGAAGGGCAAAGACGGGCGGAGATGGGCAAAGACGGACGGAGAAGGAAAAAGATGGGTGGAGAAGGGTGGAGAATATTGGAGAAGAGCAAAGAAGGGCTAAGACAAGGGGAGAAACTCAAAGTCGGGTGGAGAACCTCGAAGTCGGGTGAAGAACCTCAAAGTTGGGCGGAGAAGATCATAAATGGGCGGAGAAGGGCAGAGAATATTGGAGAAGGGCAAAGACGGGCGGAGAAGGGCAAAGACAGGGGAGAAGGGCAATGAGTGGTGGAGAAGAGCAAAGAACTGTGGAGAACGGCAAAGACAGGTGGAGAAGGGCAGAGAATATTGGAGAAGTGCAAAGAAGGGTAAAGAAGGGCGGCGAAGGGTAAAGACGGGAGGAGAAGGGCTAAGACGGGTGGAGAAGAGCAAAGTCGGGCGGAGATAATCAAAAATGGTCGGATAAGGGCAGAGAATATCAGAGAAGGGCAAAGACGGGTGGAGAAGGGCAAAGATGGGCAGAGAAGGGCAAAGACAGACGGAGAAGAGAAAAGACGGGGGAGAAGGGCAATGACTGGTGGAGAAGAGCAAAGGACTGCAAAGAACGGCAAATACAGGTGGAGAAGGACAGAGAATATCGGAGAAGTGCAAAGAAGGGCAAAGATGGGCGGAGAATATCAGAGAAATGCAAAGAAGGGCAAGGACGGGCGGCGAAGGGCAAGGACGGGCGGCGAAGGGCAAGGACGGGCAAAGACAAGGGGAGATGGGCAAAGACGGGCAGAGAAGGGTGGAGAATATCGGAGAAGTGCAAAAAAGGGCAAAGACGGGCGGAGAAGGGCAAAGACAGGCAGAGAAGGGCAAAGACAGGCAGAGAAGGGCAAAGACCGGGGAGAAGTACAATGACTGCTGGAGAAGAGCAAAGAACTGTGGAGAACGGCAAAGACAGGTGGAGAAGGGCAAAGAAGGGCAAAGACGGTCGGAGAAGGGCAAAGACGGTCGGAGAAGGGCAAAGACGGTCGGAGAAGGGCAAAGACGGTCGGAGAAGGGCAAAGATGGGCGGAGAAGGGCAAAGACGGGTGGAGAAGTGCAGAGAATATCGGAGAAGTGCAAAAATGGGCAAAGACAAGGGGAGAAGGGCAAAGAAGTTTGGAGAAGAGCAAAGAAGTTTTGAGAAAGGGTAAAGACGGGTGGAGAATTGCAAAGATGGGAGGAGAAGGATGGAGAATATCGGAGATTGGCAAATACAAGGGAAGAAGGGCAAAGACGGGCGGAGAAGGGCAAAGACGGGCGGAGACAAAGAAAGACGGGTGGACAATTGCAACAAAGGGCGGAAAAAGGCTAAGATGGGTGCACAACTTCAAAGATGGTTGGACAAAGACAAAGAAGTGCGGACAAGGGTAAAGATGGGCTGAGAAGGGCAAAGACGGGTGAAGAATGGCAAAGAGGAACGGAGAAAGGCAAAGACGGGCAGACAAAGGCAAAGACGGGAGCACAAGTGCAAAGACGGTCGGACAAGTGCAAAGAAGGTGTGACAAGGGCAAAGATGTGCGGAGAAGGGCAAAGACGGGCACACAAGGGCAAAAACAGGCGGACAAGAACAAAGACGGCCGGAGAAGGGCAAAGACGGCCGGAGAAGGGCAAAGACGGGTGGAAAAAGGCAAAGACGGGTGGACAATTACAAAGACGGGTGGACAAAGGCAAAGACGGGAGCACAAGTTCAAAGACGGTCGGACAAAGGCAAAGTAGGGCGGACAAGGGCAAAGATGGGTGGAGAAGGTCAAAGACAGTTGGACAAGTGCAAAAACAAGTGGACAATAACAAGGACGGCCGGAGAAGGGCAAGGACGGCCGGAGAAGGGCAAGGACGGCCGGAGAAATGCGAAGACGGGCGGAGAAATGCAAAGACGGGCGGAGAAATGCGAAGACGGGCGGACAATTGCAACAAAGGATGAAAAAAGGCAAAGACGGGCGGACAATTGCAAAAAAGGGCGGAAAAAGGCAAAGACGGGTGCACAAGTTCAAAGACGGTTGGACAAAGGCAAAGAAGTGCGGACAAGGGTAAAGACGGGCGGAGAAGGGCAAAGATGGGTGAAGAATGGCAAAGAGGAGCGGAGAAAGGCAAAGACAGGCAGACAAAGGCAAAGACGGGCGGACAAGGGAAAGACGACCGCAGAAGTGCGAAGACGGGAAGACAAGGGCAAAGACGGGCGGAGAGTGGCAAAGACAGGCGGAGAAGGGAAAAGAAGGGTGGAGGAGGGCAAAGACGGGAAAAGGAAGGCAAAGACGGGCGGACGAGGGCAAAGACGGGCGGACGAGGGCAAAGACGGGCGGACGAGGGCAAAGACGGGCGGTGAAGTGTTGAGAATACCGGAGAAGTGCAAAGACGGGCAGAGAAGAACAAAGACGAGTGCAAAACTTCAAAGACGAGCGGACAACGGCAAAGATAGGTGGAGAAGGACAAAGACGTGCGGAGAAGGGCAAAAACAGGTCGGCAAGAACAAAGAAGTGGGAGAAGGTCAAAGACGGACAGAGAAGCGCAAAGACGGGCGGACAAGTGCAAAAAGGTTTAGACAAGGGCAAAGACAGTCTGAGAAGTCCGGAGAATACCGGAGAAGTGTAAAGACGGGCGGAGAAAGGCAAAGACGGGTGGACAATTGCAAAAAAGGGCGGAAAAAGGCAAAGACGGGTGCACAAGTTCAAAGACGGTTGGACAAAGGCAAAGAAGTGCAGACAAGGGCAAAGATGGGTGAAGAATGGCAAAGAGGAGCAGAGAAAGGCAAAGACGGGCGGACAAGGGCAAAGACGGGCGGACAAGGGCAAAGACGGGCGGACAAGGGCAAAGACGGGCGGAGAAGGGCAAAAAAGTGTGGAGAAATGCAAAGACGGGCAGAGAAGTGCAAAGACCGGAGGACAATTGCAAAGGCGGGCGGAAAACGGCAAAGATGGGTGGAGAACGGCAAAAACGGTTGGACAAGGGCAAAAAAGCGCGGACAAGAACAAAGACGGGGTGAGAAGGGCAAAGTCGGGTGGACACGTGCAAAGAGGTTTAGACATACGCAAAGACAGTCTGAGAAGTCCAGAGAATACCAGAGAAGGGCAAAGACGGGCGGAGAAAGGCAAAGACGGGCGGAGAAAGGCAAAGACGGGCGGAGAAAGGCAAAGACGGGCGGAGAAAGGCAAAGACGGGCGGAGAAGTGCGGAGAATAATGGAGAAGGGCAAAGACAGGAAGAGGAAGGCAAAGTCGGGTGGAGAAGAGCAAAGACAGGTGGAAGAAGGCAGAGAAAACCGGAGAAGAGCAAAGAAGTGCGGACAGTGTCAAAGAAGTTCAGATATTTGCAAAGAAGTGCAGAGACTGGCAAAGACGGGCGAAGAAGGGCAAAGACGGGCGCAGAAGCGCAAAGACAGGCAGAAAAGAACAAAGACGGGGGGAGAAGGGCAAAGACGGACAGAGAAGGGCAAAGACATGCGGAGAAGTGCAAAAAGGTTTAGACAAGGGCAAAGACAGTCTGAGAAGTCCGGAGAATACTGGAGAAGTGCAATAACGGGCAGAGAAGGGCAAAGACAGGTGGTGAATTGAAAAGACTGTCGGAGAAAGGCAAAGACAGGCGGAGAAGGGCAAAGACGGGCGGAGAAGAGCAAAGACGGGCGGAGAAGGGGAAAGACGGGCGGAGAAGGGGAAAGACGGGCGGTGAATTGAAAAGACGGGCGGACAAGGGCAAAGACGGGCGGACAAGGGCAAAGACGGGCGGACAAGGGCAAAGACGGGCGGACAATTGCGGAGAGTACTGGAGAAGTGCGAAGACAGGCGGAGAATTGCAAAGACGGGCGGAGAAGGGCAAAGACGGGCGGAGAAGGGCAAAGACGGGCGGAGAAGGGCAAAGACGGGCGGAGAAGGGCAAAGACGGGCGGAGAAGGGCAAAGACGGGCGGAGAAGGGCAAAGACGGGCGGAGAAGGGCAAAGACGGTCGGACAAGGGCAAAGACGACAGAAAAGGGCAAAGACGGGCGGACAAGAACAAAGACGAGGGGAGAAGTGCAAACACGGACAGAGAAGGGCAAAAACAGGCGGACAAGGGCAAAAAGGTTTAGACAAGGGCAAAGACAGTCTGAGAAGTCCAGAGAATACCGGAGAAGTGCAAAGATGGGTGGAGAAGGGCAAAGACGGGCGGAGAAGGGCAAAGATGGGAGGAGGAGGGCAAAGACAGGCGGAGAAGAGCAAACACGGGCGGAGAAGCGCAAAGACAGGCAGAAAAGAACAAAGACGGGGGGAGAAGGGCAAAGAAGGACAGAGAAGGGCAAAGACGGGCGGACAAGTGCAAAAAGGTTTAGACAAGGGCAAAGACAGTCTGAGAAGTCCGGAGAAAACTGGAGAAGGGCAAAGACGGGCGGAAAGGCGCAAAGAAGGGTGAAGAAGCACAAAGTAGGGCGGTAAAGAGCAAAGACGTGCGGAGAAATGTAAAGACAGGCGGAGAAGTTCGAAGACGGGCGGAGAAGGGCAAAGACGGGTTGACCAGGGCAAAGACAGGTGGAGAAGGGCAAAGACAGGTGGAGAAGGGCAAAGACGGCGGAGAAGGGCAAAGACGGCAGAGAAGGGCAAAGACGGGCAGAGAAGGGCAAAGACGGGCAGAGAAGGACAAAGACGGTTGGAGAATTGCAGAGAGTTCGGGGGAAGGGCAAAGACGGGCAAAAAAGCGCAAAGACGGGCGGAGAAGGGCAAAGACGGGCGGAGAAGAGTAAAGACAGGCGGAAAATTGCAAAGAAGGGCGGACAAAAGCAAACACAGGCGCACAAGTGCAAAGATGGGCGGAGAAGGGCAAAGACGGACGGACAATGGCAAAAACAGGCGGACAAGAACAAAGACGGAGGTAGAAGGGCAAAGACGGACAGAGAAGGGCAAAGACAGGCGGACAAGAACAAAGACGGGGGGAGAAGGGTAAAGACGTACAGAAAAGGGCAAAGATGGACAGAGAAGGGCAAAGAGGTTTAGACAAGAGCAAGGACAGTCAGAGAAAACCCGAGAATACCGGAGAAGTGCAAAGAGAGGTGGAGAAGGGCAAAGACGGGTGCAGAAGGGCAAAGACGGGAGGAGAAGGGCAAAGACGGGCGGAGAATGGCAAAGACGGGGGGAGAAGAGCAAAGAAGGGCAGACAAGGGCAAAGACTGGGGGAGAAGGGCAAAGATGGGGGAAAAGGTCGAAGACGGGTGGAGAAGGGCAAAGACGGGTGGAGAAGGGCAAAGACGGGCGGAGAAGGGCAAAGACGGGAGGAGAAGATCAAAGACGGGCACAGAAGTGCAAAGAAAGGCGGACAATTGGCAAGACGGTTGGACAAAGACAAAGACGGTTGCACAAGTGATAAGACGGGTGGACAATGGCTAAGAAGGGTTGACAAATGCAAAGACGGGTGGAGAAGGGCAAAGACGGGTGGAGAAGGGCAAAGACGGGTGGAGAAGGGCAAAGACGGGTGGAGAAGGGCAAAGACGGGTGGAGAAGTGCAAAGAAGTGCGGAGAATGCAGGGATGGGCAGAGAAGTGCAAAGATGTTCCAAGAAGAGCAAAGACAGGCGCAGAAGGGCAAAGACGGGCTCACAAGTGCAAAGACGGGGGGAGAAGGGCAAAGACGGGAGGAGAATGGCAAAGACGGGAGGAGAATGGCAAAGATGGGAGAAGTGCTGAGAATACCAGAGAAGGGCAAAGACGGGCGAAGAAGGACGGAGAATACCGAAGAATGGCACAGACAGACTGAGAAGGGCAAACATGGGCGGAGAAGGCAAATACGGGCAGACGAGGGCAAAGATGGGTAAAGGAAGGCAAAGACGGGCGCTAGGAGGGCAAAGATGGGCGGACGAGGGCAAAGAGGGGCGGAGAAGGGCAAAGACTGGCGGAGAAAGGCAAAGAGGGGCGGAGAATGGCAAAGACGTGTGGAGAAGAGCAAAGACGGGCAGAGAAGGGCAAAGACGGTCGGAGAATTGTGGAGAGTACCGGTGAATGGCAAAGAGGGGCGGAGAAGAGCAAAGATGGGCGGAGAAGGGCAAAGACAGGCGAAGAGTAAAGACAGGCAGACAATTGAAAAGGAAGGCGGACAAAGGCAAAGACGGGCGCACAAGTGCAAAGATGGGCGGAGAAGGGCAAAGACAGTTGGTCAAGGGCAAAAACAGGCGGACAAGAACAAAGACGGCGGTAGAAGGGCAAAGACGGACAGAGAAGGGCAAAGATGGGCGGACAAGAACAAAGATGGGGGGAGAAGGGCAAAGACGGACAAAGAAGGGGAAAGACGGGCGGACAAGAACAAAGATGGGGGCAGAAGGGCAAAGACGGACAGAGAAGGGCAAAGACGGGCAGACAAGTGCAAAGAGGTTTAGACAAGGGCAAAGACAGTCTGAGAAATCCGGAGAATACTGGAGAAGGGCAAAGACAGGCGGAGAAGGGCAAAGACAGGCGGAGAAGGGCAAAGACAGATGGAGTAGAGCAAAGATGGGCGGAGAAGGGCAAAGACGGTCGGAGAAGTGCGGAGAGTACCGGAGAAGGGCAAAGATGGGTGGAGAAAGGCAAAGTCGGTCAGAGAACGGCAAAGAAGTGCTGAGAGTGGCAAAGATGGGCGGAGAAGGGCAAAGACAGGTGGAGAAGGGTAAAGATGGGCGGAGAAGGGCAAAGACAGGCTGACAAGGGCAAAGACGGGCGGAGAATTGTGGAAAGCATTGGAGAAGGACAAAGATGGGCGGAGAATGGCAAAGGTGGGCAAAGAAAGGCAGATGACACAGACGTTATAAATGACAATGAGGTCAAAATAGAAACAGAAGACACAGAGAACGTTGACGACACATAAAAAAAGACATTATAAATGAAAATGATGTGACAATATACACAGACGACACAAATGACACAGAACACAGACAACAAGGACGACACAGGCATTATTTATGACAATGATGTCACAATAGACACTGCTGACGCAGACGACACAGACGACAAGGACATTATAAATGAAAATGATGTCACAATAGACACAGACAAGAGACAAAGCAGAAGACAAAGACGACACAGAAATTATGACAATGATGTCAAAATAGACACAGAAAACACAGATGACACAGACGACACAGATGACACAGACATTATAAATGTCAGTGATGTCACAATAGACACAGACGAGACACACATTATAAATGACAATGATGTCAGAATAGACACAGACGACACAGATGACACAGACTTTATAAATGACAAAGATGTCACAACAGACAGAGAAGACAAAGACATTATAAGTGACAATATCACAATAGACACAGACGAGAGACTACATAGACGACACAGAAGACAGAGATATTATAAATGACAGTGATGTCACAATAGACACAGATGACACAGACAACACACACAATATAAATGACAATGATCTCACCGCAGACGACACAGACGACAAAGACATAAAAACTACAATGATGTAATAATAGACACAGAAGACACAGACATTATAAATGAAAATTATCTCACAATAGACACAGATGACACAGACGACAGATGCGACACAAACGAATGACATTAGAAAATACAATGATGCCACAATAGACACAGACGACACAGACAACACAGAGGACAGACGACACATGCAACAAAGGCATTATAAATGATAATGATGTCACAATAGACACAGACGACACAGACGATACAGAAGACACAAACATTATAAATGACAGTGATGTCACAATAGAAACAGACGACACAGACATTATAAATGGCAATGATTTAACAATAGAAACAGAAGACACAGATGCCACAGGCTTTATAAATAAAAAAGATGTCAAAATAGACACAGACGACAAAGACAAAACAGAGGATACAGACTTTATAAAAGAAAATGATATCACAATACACAGAGACGACACAGACAACACAAACTTTATAAATGACAATGTTGTCATAATAAACACAGATGACACAGACTTTATAAATTACAATGAAGTCACAATAGACACAGAAGACAAAGACTTTATAAATGACAGTGATGTAAAAATTGACACAAGCCACTCAGACGAGACAGACTTTATAAAAGACAATGATGCCACAATTGACACAGGCAACACAGACATTATAAATGACAATGATGTCACAAAAGAAACTGAAGACACAGATATTATAAATGACAATGATGTCACAACAGACACAGATGACACAGACTACATAGACGACACATATGACAGAGACGACAAAGACATGATAAAGACAATGATTTCACAATAGACACAGACGACAGATATTATAAATGACAATGATGTTAAAAAGAGACACTGATGACACAATACACAGACAAAGACATTATAAATGACAATGATGTCACAATAGACACAGATGACAGAGAATACACACACGACAGAGACATAATTTATGACAAAGACTTCACAATAGGAATTAACGACACACACGACACAGACATTATAAATGAAAAAGTTGTCAAAATAGACACAGACGAGAGACGAAACAGATGACACAGACCACACAGAAATCATTATGAAAATGATGTCACAATAGACACAGACAACACAGATGACACAGACGACAAAGACATTATAAATTACAATGACGTCACAATAGACACAGACGAAAGAGACGACAGAGACTTTATAAATGACAATGATGCCACAATAGACACAGATGACACAGACAACTCAGAGGACAGAGACGACATATGCAAAAAAGATAATATTAAAGAAAATGATGTCACAATACACACAGATGAAACATACATTATAAATGACAATGATGTCACAATAGACACAGACAAAAGAGATGACAGAGACGACACAGACATTACAAATGGTAATGATGTAACAATAGACAGACAAAAAAAATTTATAAATGAAAATTATGTCACAATAGACACAGAAGATACAGTCTTTATAAATGACAATGGTGTCAGAATAGACACATACGACACAGACATTATATATGACAATGATGTCACAATAGATACAGACGACACAGACGGCACATACATTATAAATGACAATGATGTCAAGATAGACAAAGACGACAGAAAACACAGACATTATAAATGAAAATTACGTCACTATAGAAACAGACGGCACAGACATTATAAATTACATGATGTCATAATAGACAGAGACGACACAGACGACACAGACGTTATAAATGCAAATGATTTCACAGTAGACACAGACGACACAGAAATTATAATAGACACTGCTGTCACCATAGACACAGATGACACAGACGACACAGACGACACAGATAATATAAATTGAAATGCTGTCACAATAGACACCTATGACACAGATACAGAAGTCACAGACATTATAAATGACATTGATGTCACAATGGACACAGACGACATACACAACACAGACATTATAAATGACAATGATGTCACAATAGACACAGACGACACAGAAGAGAGAGGCGACACAAACATTATAAATGATAACGATGTCACAATAAACACAGAAGACAAATAAGACAGAGAGGACACAGACATTTTAAATGACAATGATGTCACAATAGACACAGACGACACCATCATTATAAGTGATAATGATGTCACAATAGACACAGATGACAAAGACGACAGACGACACATATGACACAGACATTATAAGTGAAAATTATGTCATAATATACGCAGTTTACACAGACGACACAGACATTATAAATGACAAGTATGACACACTAGACAAAGATGACAAAGACGACACATACATTATAAATGACAATGATGTAAAAAGAGAGACAGACCACAAAGACCACACAGATATTTTAAATGACAATATCACAATAGACACAGATGACACAGACGACACAGACAGTATATATGACAATGATGTCCCAATAGACACAGAACACACAGACATAATAACTTACAATGATGTCACAATAGACACAAACGACACAGACAGTATAAATTACAATGATATCAAAATAGACACAGACGACACAGACATTATAAATGACAATGATTTCACAATAGACACAGACGACACAGAAGGCAAAGACATTATAAATGACAATGATGTTACAATCGACACAGACAACGCAGCTGACGCATACATTATAAATGACAATGTTGTCAAAATAGACACAGACCACACAGACCACACAGACCACACAGAAGACACAGATACTGTAAATGACAATGGTATCACAATAGTCACAGATGACACTGACGACATAGACATTATAAATGACAATGATGAAACAATAGACACAGACGACATACGACACAGATATTATAAATAAAAATTATGTCACAATAGACACAGATGACACAGATGGCACAGACAACACAGACATTATAAATAACAGTGATGTCACAATAAACACTGTCAACACAGACGAAACAGATATTTTTAATGAAAATTATGTCACAATAGACACAGACGACTCAGAAGACAGACTTTAGAAATGACAATTATGTCACAATAGACACAGACAACACAGACATTATAAATGACAATGATGTCACAATTGACACAGACGTCACAGAGGATACAGACCACACAGAAGACAGACGACACAGATATTATAAATGACAATGATGTTCACAATATACACAGATGACACAGGCATTATAAATTACAAAGATGTCACAATACACACGGACGACACAAACGACACAGACATAAGTGACAATGATGTCAGAATTGACACAGATGTCACAGAGGATACAGAGCACACAGAATACAGACGACACAGATATTATAAATGACAATGATGTTCAAAATATACATAGATGACACAGCGATACAGACATTAAAAATGACAATGATGTCACAATAGACACAGATGTCGCAGACGACACAGGCATTATAAATTACAAAATGTCACAATACCCACAGATGACACAAACGACACAGACATTATAAATGACAATGATGTCACAATAGAAACAGATGACAAAGACGACACAGACATTATAAATGACAATGATGTCACAATATACACAGATGAAACAGACTACACAGACATTGAAATGACAATGATGTCACAAAAGCCACAGACGACAGAGACTTTATAAATGAAAATGATAACACAGACAACGCAGTCATTACAAATGACAATGATGTCAAAATAGACACAGAACACAAAGACTAAACAGACTTTATAAATGAAAATTATGTCACAATAGACACAGACGACATAGATGACACAGACTGTATAAATGACAATGATGTTACAATAGACACAGACGACACACACGACACAGACGACACAGGCATTATAAATGAAAATGTTTTCACAATAGACACAGATGACTCAGACGACACGGACGACACAGACATTATTAATGGCAATGATATCACAATAGACAAAGATGATACAGATGACACAGACGAAAAGATACATTATAAATATCAATGATATCACAAAAGATACAGACGACACAGACATTATAAATGACAATGTTGACACAATAGACACAGACCACACGGATATTATAAAAGAAAATGATGTCACAAGAGACACAGACGACACAGATGACACAGATATTATTAATGACATCGATGTCACAATAGACACAGATGACTCAGACAACACAGACATTATGAATGAAAATGACATCACAACAGGCACAGACGACAAAGATGATATAGATGACAATGATGTGACAATATACACAGATGACACAGACAAGACAAACTTTGTAAATTACAGTGATTTCACAATAGGCACAGAAATAACAGACGACACAGACAACACAGATGTTAAATGGCAATGATGTCACAATAAACAGAGATGACACGGATGACACAGTATAAATGAAAATGATATCACAGATGACACAGACGACACAGACATTATAAATAACATTGATGTCACAATAGACAAAGACGACACAGACCACACAGACATTATAAATGAAAATGATGTCACAATAGACACAAACGACACAGACGACAAGGTATTATACATGACAATTATATCACAATAGGCACAGACGACACAGACTACCCAGACATGATAAATTACAATCATTTCATAAAAGACACAGACGACACAGAACACACAGACATTAAAAATGACAATGATGTCACAATAGACAAAGATGACACAGTTATTATACACGAAAATTATTTAAAAATACACACAGACGACACAGAAGACACACATTATAAATGAAAATGTTGTCACAATATAAAGAGACGACACAGACATGAATGACAATGCTATAAAAATAGACACAGACGACAGAGAGGACATAGACACTATATATGACAATTATGTTACCATAGACACTGACGACACAGATGACAGAAATGACACAGACGACTAAGACATTATAAATATCAATGATGTCAAACTAGACACAGACGACACTGAAGACAGACATTATAAATGACAATGAATTCACAATAGACAGAGACGACACAGACGACAGAGACGACAAAGAAAATATAAATTACAATGGTTTCACAATAGACACAGACGACACATCCATTAGAAATGATAATTATGTCACAATAGAAAAGACGACACAGACGACACTAATATTATAAAGGACAATGATGTCAAAATACACACAGATGACAGAGACGACATAGACGACACAGAAGATGCAGGCTTTATAAATGATAATGATGTCACAAGAGACTCAGACGACACAGACATTATAACTGACAATGATGTCAAATAGAAATAGACGACACAGACGACACTATTATAAATGACAATATCACAGACGACACAGGCGACAGACGTTAAAAATGACAATCATATCACAATAGACGCAGATGACATACACGACACAGACATTATAAATCACAATGATGTCGCAGTCGACACAGACGACACAGCTGACACAGACATTATAAATGGCAATATTGTCAATCTAGACACTGACAACACAGAAGACGCAGACACTATAAATGAAAATGATGTTACAATAGACAAAGACGACACAGAGGACAGAGACGAAACAGACAATATAAATGACAACGATGTAACAATAGACACGGATGACACAGACGACACAGAGATTATAAATGATGATCATGTAACAATAGACACAGAAGACACAGACGACACAGACTTTATGAATGACAATGATGTCATAATATAAAAAGACGACACAGAAGTCATCGACATTATAAATTACAATGATGTCACAATAGACACTGAAGACAGAGACATTATAAATGACAGTGATGTTACAATAGACACAGGCGACACAGACATTATAAATGAAATTGATGACAAAATAGACTTAGACGACACACACGGCACAGACTTTATAAATGACAGAGATGTCACCATAGATAGAGATGACACAGAAGACACATACGACACAGACATTATTAATGACAATGATGTCATAATAAACACAGACGACACAGAAGACAGACATTATAAATGACAATGATGTCACAGTAGACACAGACAACACAGACGAGAGAGACGACGCAGACGGCACAGAAATTATAAATGAGCATTATGTCACAACAGACACAGAAGACCGAGACGACACAGTGGACACGGACATTATACTGACAATGATGTCACAATAGACAGAAGACACAGACACAATAAATGAATATCATATCACAATAGATACAGACGACACAGAAATAATAAATGAAAATATGTCACTATAGAACAGACAACACAGATGACACAGATGACACAGATATTATTAAAGACAATGATAACACAAAATATATATATGACACAGACAATACAGACAACACAGACATTATAAAAGTCAATGAAGTCACTATAGAAATAGACGGCACAGACGACAGACATTATAAATAATAATGAAGTCAAAATAGACTCAGAAGACACAGATGACGTAGAACACACAGACATTATTAATGACAATGATGTCACAATAAACACAGACGACACAGATATCATAAATGAAAATGACGTCACAATAGACACAGACGACACGGATGACACAGACGACAGAGACATTATAAATGAAAATGATGTCAAAATAAACTCAGACGACACAGACATTATAAATGACAATGATGTCAAAATAGACACAGACGACACAGACGACACAGACAACACAGACATTATAAATGAAATTGATGTCACAAGAGACAAAGACAACAGAGACGGCACTGTTGTTATAAATGAAAATGATCTCAAAATAGACACAGACAACTCAGATGACACAGACTTCATAAATGATAATGATGTCAAAATAGACAGAGACGACAGAGATGACACAGACATTATAAATGACACTGATGTCACCATAGACACAGACGACAGAGACAACACAGATGACACAGACATGTTAATTAAGAGTGATACCACAATAGATACAGATGACAGATGACACAGAAGACATAGAGGAAACAGACGACACAGACGTTATAAATGAAAATGATGTCACGATAGACATAGACGACTAAGACGACAGAGACGACACAGACATTATAGGTGAAAGTGATTTCACAATTGACACAGATGACACAGACATTACAAATGACATGGATGTCACAATAATCACAGATGACACAGACTTCATAAATACAACGATGTCACAATAGACACAGACGACACATGACACAAACGACTGAGACGACAGAGACGTTATAAATGACACTGAAGTCACCAGAGACACAGACGACAGAGACGACAGAGACATGTTAATAAACAGTGATACCACAAAAGATACAGACAACAGATAAGTGAAAGTGATGTCACAATTGACACAGAAAACACAGAGGACAAAGGGGATACAGACAACACAGACAGTATAAATGACAATGGTATCACAATAGACACAGATGACACAGATTACACAGTCATTATATATTACACTTAAGACAAATAGACGACAAAGATATTTAAAAGGACAATGATGTCACAATATACACAGACGACACGGATATTATAAATGTCAATGATGTCATAATAGACACCGACGACACAGACGACAGAGATATTGACAATGATGCCACAATAGACACAGACAATGCAGATGAAACAGGCATTATAAATGTCTATGATGTCATAACAGACACAGAAACACAGACGACACATACATTATAAATAACGAAGATGTCACAATAGACAAAGACAACAGAGACTATTTAAATGACAATAATGTCTCAATGTACACAGATGACACAGAAGAAAAGGACATTATAAATGACAATGATGTCACAATAGACACAACAGACACAGACGACACAGACATTATAAATGACAATGATGTCACAATAGACATAGACGACATAGACGACAAATCGTTAATGACAATGATGTCACATGAGACACAGACGATACATATACTATAAAAGACAATGATGTCACAGGAGAAACAGATGACACAGACTTTATAAATTACAATGATGTTACAATAGACACCGATGAGAGTCATTATAAAAGAAAATCATGTCACAATAGATAGAGATGACACAGAATACAAAGACGACATAGACTTTATTAACGACAATGATGTCACAATAAACACAGACGACAGAGACCTCAGACACTTTAAATGGCAATGATGTCACAATAGACACAGACTACACAGACTTTATAAATTACAATGATGTCATAATAGACGCAGAAGACACAGACCACACAGACATTATAAATGACAACGATGTTACATTAGAAACAGATGACACAGACATTAAAAATGACAATCATATCAGAATAGACACAGACGACACAGACATTATAAATGACAATGATGTCACAATAGAAAAAGATGACACAGACAACACAGACAGTATAAATGACAATGATGTCACAATAGACAAAGACGACACAGACCACACAGATATAATGAATGACAATGAAGTTCAGAATATACACAGACTACACAGGTGACACAGACATTATAAATGGCACTGATGTCACTATAGACACAGATGACGCAAACATTATAAATGACAATGATATCACAAAAGACACAGACGACACATACGACAACGACGATAGAGACGACACAGAAGACACAGATAATGTAAATGACAATGATGTCTCAAAAGACAAGGACAACACAGGCGACAAAGACATTATAAATGACAATCATTTCACAAAAGACACATACAACACAGTCATTATAAATGACAAAGATGTCACAATATAAATAGGTGACACAAACGACACAGATATTATAAATGACAATAATGCCACACAGACAACACAGAAGACATAGGCATCAAAAAATAAAAAATGTCACAATAGACACAGAAGACACAGACATTAAAAATGACAATGATGTCACAATTGACACAGAAGACACCGACATTATATACGACAATGATGTCACGCTAGACACAGACGAAACAGACATTAAAAATGACAATGATGACACAATATACAGAGATGACACAGATGACAAAGACATTAAAAAAGACAAAGTTGTCACATTACACCGAAGACACAGATGACACAGATATTATATATGACAATGATGTCACAATATACACAGAAAACACAGACGACACAGACATTATAAATGATATCGATGTCACAATAGATGCAGACAAGAGACAAGACAGAAGACACTGACATTATTATGACAATGATGTCACAATAGACACAGACAACACAGATGACATAGAAGACACAGACAATATAATTGACAATGATGTCACCATAGACACAGAAGAAAAAGACGACACAGACGACAGACTCTACAGACATTAAAAATGACATTGATGTCACAACAGACACAGACGAAAAGGATATTATAGATGACAATTATGTCACAATAAACAAAGGTGACAAAGACGACACAGAAGACACAAATTATTAATGAGAAGGATTGAACAATAAACACAGAAACACAGACGACACAGACATTATAAATGACAAAGATGTCACAATAGACACAGATGAACTGACGACACAAGCATTATAAATGACAAGGGTGTAACAATAGACACAGAAAACACAGACGACATAGAGGACACAGACATATAATAAAATGATGTTGCAATAATCACAGATGACACAGACAACACAGACATTACTAATAAAATTAATTCCAATAGACATAGACGATGGAGACGACACGGATGACACAGACATTATAAATTAAAATGATGTCACAAAAGAAACAGATGACACAGACGACACAGACATTATAAATTACAATGATGTCGAAATAGACTCAGACAACACAGACATCACAGACAACACAGACAGTATAAATTACAAAGATGTCACAATAGACACAAACAACACAGACAACAACAACGATAGAGATGACACAGATGAAACAGACATAAAAAATCACAATGAAGTCACAGAAGACACAGACGACACAGACATTATAAATGACAATGATGTCACAATTGACACAGACGTCACAGAGGATACAGACCACACAGAAAACAGACGACACAGATATTATAAATGACAATGATGTTCACAATATACACAGATGACACAGACGACACAGGCATTATAAATTACAAAGATGTCACAATACACACGGACGACACAAACGACACAGACATAAGTGACAATGATGTCACAATAGACACATACGACAAAGACGACACAGACATTATAAATGACAAGGATTACACAGACGACACAGACATTATAAATCAAAATGATCTCAAAATATACACAGATGACAGACGACACAGACATTAAAATGACAATGATGTCACAATTGACACAGATGTTACAGAGGATACAGAGCACACAGAATTCAGACGACACAGATATAATAAATGACAATGATTTTGACAATATACACAGATAACACAGGCAACACAGACATTATAAATGACAATAATGTCACAATAGACACAGATGACACAGACGACACAGGCATTATAAATTACAAAGATGTCACAATACACACAGATGACACAAACGACACAGACATTATAAATGACAATGATTACACAGACTACACAGACATTGAAATGACAATGATGTCACAAAAGCCACAGACGACAGAGACTTTATAAATTAAAATTTTGTCACAATAAACACAGACGACATAGACGACAAAGACATTATAAATGACAACGATGTCACAAAACACAGACAACACAGACTTTATAAATGAAAATGATTACACAGACGACACAGAAAATATAAATGACAATGATGTCACAATAGACACAGATGACACAGAAGACACAGTCATTACAAATGACAATGATGTCAAAATAGACACAGACGACAACGACTACACAGACTTTATAAATGAAACTTATGTCACAATAGACAGAGACGACACAGATATTTTAAATGACAATGATGTCACAATAGACAAAACGACACATACGACTCAGACATTATAAATGACAATGATGTCACAACAGACAATGACGACACAGAAACTATAAATGACTATGATGTCACAATAGACACAGACATTATAAATGAGAATGATATTACAATATACACAGACGACAAAGACATTAATAATGACAATGATGTCACAATAGACACCGACGACACAGGCATTATAAGTGACAATGATGTCACAATAGACTCAGACGACACAGACATTATAAACGACAATGATGTCACAATAGACACAGAGGACACAGACGACCCAGATATTATAAATGACAATGATGTCACAATAGATGCAGATGACACAGATGACACTGACATTGTAAATGAAAATAATGTCACAATAGATGCAGACGCCACAGACAACACAGACATAATAAATGACAATGATGTCACAATAGACAGAGACGACACATACGACACAGATATTATAATTGTCAATGATTTTACAATTGACACAGATGACAAAGACTTTATAAATAGCAATGATGTTACAATAGACACAGACGAAACAGACATTATAAATGAAAATGATGTTACATTTGACACAGATGACAAAGACGACTCAGACTTTATAAATGACAATGATATCACCATAAACACAGATGCCAGAGATGATACAGAAGTTCAAAGATGACACAGACGACACAGACATAAAAAATGACAATTATATCAAAATAGACCAGACGACACAGACATTATAAATGACAATGATGTCAAAATAGACACAGACGACACAGACATTATAAATTACAGTTATATCACAATAGACACAGAAGACACAGATTACATAGATGACACAGACAACACAGATATTATAAATGAAAAAGATGTCACAATTGACAGAGACGACACAGACATTATAAGTGACATTTATGTAACAATACACACAGACGATACAGATGACACAGGCATTATAAATGACAATGATCATAGGATCATAGAATAACCAGGTTGGAAGAGACCCACCGGATCATCGAGTCCAACCATTCCTATCAAACACTACACCATGCCTCTTAGCACCTCGTCCACCCGTGCCCTAAACACCTCCAGGGAAGGTGACTCAACCACCTCCCTGGGCAGCCTCTGCCAGGGACCAATGACCCTTTCTGTGAAGAACTTTTTCCTAATGCCCAGCTTAAATCTCCCCTGGCTGAGCTTGAGGCCATTCCCTCTTGTCCTGTCCCCTGTCACTTGGAAGAAGAGACCAGCACCCTCCTCTCTACAACCTCCTTTCAGGTAGTTGGAGAGAGCAATGAGGCCTCCCCTCAGCCTCCTCTTCTCCAGGCTAAACAACGCCTGCTCTTTCAGCCGCTCCTCGTAAGACCTGCTCTCCAGCCCCCTCACCAGCTTTGTTGCTTTTCTCTGGACTCGCTCCAGAGCCTCAACATCCTTCTTGTGGTGAGGGGCCCAGAACGGAACACAAGGTTCGAGGAGCGGTCTCACCAGTGCCAAGTCCAGAGGGAGAAGAACCTCCCTGGACCTGCTGGTTACACTGTTTCTGATACAAGCCAAGATGCCATTGGCCTTCTTGGCCACCTGGGCACACTGCTGACTCATGTTCAGTCGCTGTCAACAAACACGCCCAGGTCCCTCTCCTCTAGGCAGCTTTCTAGACAGACTTCTCCTAGTCTGTAGCACTGCACAGGGTTGTTGTGCCCCAAGTGCAGGACCTGGCACTTGGCCTTGTTAAACCTCATGCCATTGGACTCTGCCCAGTGGTCCAGCCTGTTCAGATCCCTTTGCAGAGCCTCCCGACCCTCCAGCTGATCGACACTTCCACCCAGCTTAGTGTCGTCCGCAAACTTGCTAAGGGTGCACTCGATTCCTCCATCCAGGTTATTGATAAAGACATCGAACAGGGCTGGACCCAGCACTGAGCCCTAGGGAACCCCACTTGTCACCGGCCTCCAGCTGGATTTCACACCATTTACCACCACTCTCTGGGCCCGACCATTCAACCAGTTTTCCACCCAGGAGAGTGTGCGCCTGTCCAGCCCAGAGGCTGACATTTTCTCAAGCAGAATGCTGTGAGAAACTGTGTCAAAGGCTTTACTGAAGTCCACATCCACAGCCTTTCCCTCATCCAGCAGCCGAGTCACTTTGTCATAGAAGGCAATCAGGTTAGTTTGCCAAGACCTACCTTTTGTGAACCCATGTTGACTGGACCTGATCACCCAGTTCTCTTGCATGTGCTTCATGATCGCACTCAAGATCACCTGCTAAATGACTTTCCCTGGCACTGAGGTCAGACTGACAGGAATGGAGTTTCCTGGGTCCTCCCTGCGACCCTTCTTGTAGATGGGCACAGCATCAGCCAGCCTCCAGTCCAGTGGGACTTCCCCAGTCAGCCAGGACTGTTGGAAGATGATGGAAAGAGATTTGGCCAGCACATCTGCCAGATCCTTCAATACCCTTGGGTGAATCCCGTCCGGCCCCATAGACTTGTGGGTGTCTAGTCGGGCTAGCAAGGCTCTGACTACCTCCTCTTGGATCACGGGAGCCTCATTATGCTCCTCCAGCCCCTGGGTTTGTACACAGACGGAATGACCCTCCTTACAAATAAAGACTGAGGCAAAGAAGGCATTAAGTACCTCAGCCTTTTCCTCATCCCCAGTCACTGTTGTTCCTTCTGTGTCCAATAAGGACTGTATGGTCTCCCTAGTCCTCCTTTTATTATGTATATGTTTGTAGAAAGATATTTTGTTCTCTTTCACAGACTTGGCCAATCTGATTTCTAGCTGAGCCTTAGCCCTTCTGATTTTTTCCCTACACAATATGTCACAATAGACACAGACGACACAGATTTTATAAATTAAACTGATATCAAAATAGACACAGACGACAAAGACATTATAAATGAAAAAGATGTCTCAATAGACACAGAAGACACAGACATTATAAATGACAATAACGTCACAATAGACATAGACTCAGACGACACAGACACTATAAACAACAATGATGTCACAATAGACACAGACGACACAGACGACCCAAAGGACACAGATATTATAAATGAAAATGATGTCACAATATTCATAGACGACACATACGATGCAGACATTATAAATAAAAATAACGTCACAACAGACAAAGACGACAGAGATGACACAGACAAAAGAGACACTATAAATGACAAAGTTTCCACAATAGACACAGACGATACAGACGATAGAGACGACACAGACGACAGTAATTCTAAATAAAAATGAGGTCACAGAAGACACAGAAACATTATAAATGACAATGATATCACAACAGAAACAGATGACAGACATTATAAATGACAATGATGTTACAATAGATACAGACGACAGAGACGACATAGACTTTATAAATGGAAATGATTTCACAATAGACAAAGACGACACAGATGACACAAATGACACAAAGGAGATATTATAAATGACAATGATGTCACAATAGACACAGATGACAGACTTTATAAATGACAATGATGTCACAACAGAAACAGATGACAAAGACAAAATAAATGACAATTATGTTAAAAATACATACAGAAGATACAGAAGACTCAGACATTGTACATGAAAATTATGTCAAAATCTAGAAGACACAGATATTATAAATTACAGTGATGTCAAAATAGACACAGACGACACAGACAACAGACATTCTAAATGAAAAAGATGTCACAATAGACACAGCTGACATAGACGACACAGACTTTATAAATGACAGTGATGTCACAATAGTCAAAGACGACACATATGACAAAGACATTGTAAATGAAAATTATATAAAAAAACATAAAAATGATACAGACCATTCAGACATTATACATGAAAATAATGTCAAAATGTACATAGACAACACAGACATTATAAATTACAATGATGTCAAAATAGACACAGATGACACAGACGACAGTCATTCCAAGTGAAAAAGATGTCACAATAGACAGAGACAAGACAGACAACAAAGATGACACATGCCACAGACATTATAAATGACAATGATGTCAAAATAGACACACAACACAGATGACAATATACATTATAAATAAAAATGATTTCAAAACAGACACAGAGAACACAGAAATTTGAAATGACAATGATGTTACAATAGTCAAAGAAGACACAGAAGACACAGACTTTATAAATGAAAATGATGTCACAGTAGACACAGACGACACAGACATTATAAATGAAAAGGATGTCAAAATTTATACAGACGACACAGATGACAGACATTATAAAAGAAAATGATGTCACAATAGACAAAGACAACACAGATATTATAAATGAAAATGATGACAAACTAGAAACAGATGACAGAGACAACACAAACAATGACAACGATGTTACAAAAGACAAAAACGATACAGACGACACAGACAGCACAGACATTATAGATGAAAATAATGTCAAAATAGACACAGACGACACAGACATTAAAAATGACAATGAGGTCACAATAGACACAGACAACACAGATGACCCAGACGACAAAGACATTATTAATTAAAACGATGTCATAAAGTACACAGACGACACAGACATTATAAATGACAATGATGTCACAATAGACAGTCGACACAGACGTTACAAATGACAACGATGTCACAATAGACCAGACGGCACAGATGACACAGACATTATAAATGACAATGATGTCACAATAGACACAGAAGACACAGACCACAGAGATATTATATATGAAAATGATGTCAAAACAGACACAGACGACGCAGACATTAAAAATGACAATGATGTCAAAATAGACAAAGATTACACAGACGACAAAGACGACATAGACATTTTAATTGAAAATGATGTCACAACAAAGAAGACACAGACATTATAAATGACAATGACGTCACAGTAGAAAAAGACGACAAAAACGACACAGACGACACAGACATTATAAATAACAATGATGTCACAATAGACACAGACGACAAGAAGAAATAGACATTAGAAATGAAAATGATGTCACAATAGACACAGACGACACAGACATTATAAATGACAGTGATGACAAAATACATACAGATGACAGACAAAACTGTCATTATAAATGACAATGATATCACAATAGATACAAACAACTCAGACGACACAGACATTATAAATGACAGTGATATCAAAATAGACATAGACGACACAGATGACACTGATATTATAAATGACAATGATGTCAAAATAGACACCAACGACACAGACATTATAAATGGCAATGATGTGACAAGACACACAGATGACACACATGACACAGACATTGAAAATGACAACGATATCACAATAGACACAGACGATACAGACGACAGAGATGACACAAACAACACAAAAAAGACAATGATGTCGCAATAGACACTGACATTACAGATGACAAAGTCATTATAAATTAAAATGATGTCACAATAGACATGGACGACACAGAAGACACAGACATTATAAATGACAATGATGTCACAAGAGACACAGATGACACAGATGTTATACATGACAACCATGCCAAAACAGACACAGACACAGACATTATAAATGACAATGATCTCACAATACACACAGACGACACGGACCACACAGACATTATAAATGAAATAGATTTCACAATAGACACAGACGACACAGACAGTATAAATGACAATGATGTCAAAAAAGACACAGACATTATAAATGATAAAGATGTCACAATAGACTCAGACGACACAGACATTAAACATGACAATGAGGTCACAATAGACAGAGACTTCACAGACATTATAAATCACAAAAATTTCAAAAAAGACACAGACGACAGACGACACAGACCTTATAAAGACAATCGTGTCAAATTATACACAGAAGACAAAGACGACAGAGACGACACAGAAGAAAGAGACATTATAAATGACAAGGATGTCACAATAGACACAGACGTCAGACGACAGAGAGTACAGAGATGACACAGATATTGTAAATTAATATTATGTCACAATAGAAACAGAGGACACAGATGACACAGACATTATATAGGACAGAGATATCACAATTGACACAGACGACGCAGACGAGAGAGACATTATAATTGACTATGATGTCACTATAGACACAGACATTAAAATAACAATGATGTCACAATAGACACAGACGACACAGACGACAAAGACATAAATGACAATGATGTCAAAATATACACAGACGACAAAGAAATTGTAAATGATAATGATGTCACAATAAACACAAACGACACAGACAACAGAGATGACACAGACATTAGTAACAATAATGATGTCAAAATACACACAGACGACACAGATTACACAGACATTCAAAAAATGATAATGATTTCATAATAGACACAGACGACACAGACATTATAAATGAGAATGATGTCACAATAGACACAGACATCAGAGATGACAAAGTTATAAAAGACAAGAGAGACATTATAAATGACAATGATTTCAAAATAGAAAGAGACGCCACAGACCACACAAAGGACACAGACAACACAGATAACACAGACGTTATACATGAAAATGATGTCACAATAGACACAGAAGACACAGAAGACACAAATGATAATGACGACAGAGACATGAATTACAATGATGGCACCATAGACACAGACGACACAGAGGACACAGATATTAAAAATTACAATGATGTCACAATAGACACAGATGACACAGACAATTTAAATGACAATACTGTCACCATAGACTATCATGACACAGACGCCACAGGCATTATTAATGACAATGATGTCACAATAGACACAGAATACACAGATGACAAAGATATTATAAATGACTATGATGTCGCAATAGAGAAAGACCACACACATGATACAGTCATTATAAATAACATAGATGTCACAATAGACACAGATGACACAGAAGATAAACACATAATAAATGACGATGATGTCATGATAGACACAGACGACACAGACACTTTTAAATATCGATGTCACAATGGACACAGATGACACAGATATTATAAATGAAAATGATATCGCAGTAGACGATACAGAAGGCAGATATTATATGTGACAGTTTTCAAAATAGACACAAACAATTATGTCACCGTATACAAAGACGACACAAACGACACAGACATTATTAATGAAGATGACGTTACAACAGACACAGACGACACGGGCATTATAAATGAAAATGATGTCACTATAGACACAGTCGACAGAAACGACACAGAAGACAAAACCATTATAAAAGACAACGATTTCACAGTAGACACAGACGACACACACGACACAGACATTATAAAAGACAATGATTTCACAGTAGACACAGACGGCACAGACATCAGAGACAACACAGACAGTATAAATGACAATGATGTCCCAATAGACACAGACAACACAGATAACACAAATGACACAAAAGACACAGACATTATAAATGACAATTATGGCAAAATAAACACAGATGACACAGACATTATACATGACACTGATGTCACAATAGACACAGACAACAGATGACACAGACGACACAGACATTATAAATGATAATGATGTCACTACAGACACAGATGACAGACGACACAGAATTTATAACTGAAAATTATGTAACAATACAATCAGACGATACAGATGACACAGACATTATAAATGACAATGATATCACTATAGACATAGACGACACAGACACTCTAAACTACAATGATGTCACAATAGACAGACTAGACAGACAACACATACGACACAGACATTATAAATGACAGTGATGTCACAATATTCACAGACAATATAGACATTATACATGACAAATATGTCACAATACACACAGACAACACAGAAAACACAGACATTATAAATGACAATGATAACACAAAAAACACAGACGACACAGACTACACAGGCAACACAGAAATTATAATAGAAAATGATGTCACAATAAACACAGAGGATACAGACGATAGAGACGATACAGACCACACAGACGACAGTCATTCTAAATGAAAATGATGTCAAAATAGACACAGAAGACACAGACGACAGAGACATAATAAATGACAATGATGTCACAACAGACAGAGATGAGACAGGCGACACAGATATTGTAAAAAAAATATGTCACAATAGAGAGACATAAATGACAGTGCCATCTGAATAGACACAGACAACACAGACGACACAGACGACACAGATATTATAAATGAAAATGATGTCAAAATAGACACAGACGACACAGACATTATAAAGGACAAAGATGTCAAAATAGACACAGACGACTCAGACATTATAAATGAAAATGATATCAGAATAGACACAGACGTTATAAATAACAATGATATCACAATATTCACAGATGACAGAGACAACACAGACATTATAAATTACAATGATATCACAATAGACATAGACAATACAGATGACACAGACCTTATAAATGACAATTATGTCACAATAGACACAGATGACACAGACATTATAAATGACAGTGATATCACGATATTCACAGATGAATACGACATAGACATTATAAAGGAAATGATGTTGGAATAGACACAGACAAAACAGACATTATAAATGAAATTATATCACAATAGACACAGACGACAGAGATGACACAGACGACACAGACATAATAAATGACAATGTCGCAATAGAAACAGACGACACAGACTACGGAGACATTATAAATGACAATGATATCACACAACACAAACGACACAGACATTATTAGTGACATGAATGTCACAATAGACACAGAATTCACAGAGGACAAAGAGTTATATATGACATAGATTTACAAATAGACACAGACGCGACAGACGACACAGAAAACACAGATGAATTCGATGACACAGACGTTGAAAATGTTGTCACAATAAACACAGACGAAAAAGACGACACAGACGACACAGACGATAAGACTTTATAAATGAAAATGATGTCACAATAGACACAGAAGACACAGAGGACACAGACATTACAAATTAAAATGTTGACACAATAGACACAGACGACACAGGCATCATAAATAACAATGATGTCACCATAGACAAAGTTGACACAGACGACACAGACATAAATGACAATGATGTCACAATAGACAAAAACGACATAGACATAAATGACAGCGATGTCCCAATAGACACAGACGACACAGAGGACACAGACATTATAAATGACATAGATTTCAAAATAGACACAGACGCGACAGACGACACAGACAACACAGATGAATTCGATAACACAGACGTTGAAAATGTTGTCACAATAAACACAGACAAAAAAGACAACACAGACGACACAGACGACAAAGACTTTATAAATGAAAATGATGTCACAATAGACACAGAAGACACAGACGATATAGACGACAGAGACATGAATGACCATGATGTCACCATAGACACAGACGCCACAGAGGACAAAGATATTATAAATTACAATGATGTCACAATATACACAGACAACACAGACGACACAAAGGACACAGACAGAATAGATAACTCAGATGACACAGATATTATAAATGAAAACGATGTCACAATAGACACAGAAGACACAGACATTTGAAATGACAATGCTGTCACCATAGACAATCATGACACAGACACCACATACATTACTAATGACAATGATGTCACAATAGACACAGACGGCAGAGAAGACAAATATGACAGAAAAGACACAGACATTATAAATGACAACTATGGCAAAATAAACACAGACGACACAGACATTATACATGACACTGATGAAAAAATAAACAGGGACGACACAGATTACACAGACATTATAAATGAAAATGATGTCACAATAGACACAGACGACTGAGACGACAGAGTCGACACAGACTACAAAGATATTATAAATGAAAATTAAGTCACACTAGACACAGACAACACAGACGACACAGAGGACACTCATGTAATAAATGACAATGATGTCACAGTAAACACAGATGACGCAGACGTCACAGACATTATACATGACAATGATGTCACAATAGACACAGACCACACATCATTATAAATGACAATGACGTCACAAAAGACACAAATGACACAGACATTATAAATGACAATGATTTCACAACAGGCACAGAAGACACAGACATTATAAACAACAATAATGTCACAATAGTCATAGACGACACAGACATGGTAAATTAAAATAATGTCACAACAGACACAGACGATACAGACAGTATAAATGACAAGGATGTCACAATAGAGACAGACGACACAGACGTCACAGACAATATAGATGACTATGACGTCACAATAAACACACTCAACACATATTATAAATAATAATTAAGTAACAATAGACACATACGATACAGACGACAGAGACTACAAAGACATTATAAACGACAATGATGTCAAACTAGACAGAGATGACACAGACAACACAGACATTATAAATGACAGTGATGTCAAAATTGACACAGACGACACAGATGACAGAGACGACATACGACAAAGACATTATAAATGACAAAGGTGTCACAATAGAAACATGACCCAGATGACGCAGATGACTCAGACTTTATAAATAACGATGATGTCACAATAGACACAGACGACAAAGACGACACAGATGACACAGAAGAAAAAGTCATTATAAATGACAATGAAGTCATAATAGACAAAGACAACACAGACAACACAAACATTATATATGATAAAGATGTCAAAATAGACACAGACGACAGAGACGACAAAGATGACAAAGACATTATTAATGAAAATGTTGTCACAATAGATACAGACGACACAGACTATAAATTACAATGATGTGGAAATAGAAACTGAAGACACAGACATTATAAATGACAACGATGTCACAATAGACACAGACAACAAAGACATTATAAATGACAATGATGTCACAATAGACACAGATGACACAGACAACAAAGACATTATAAACGACAATGATGTCACAATAGACAGAGACGACACAGACGACACAGACAATAGAAATGACAATGATGTCACAATAGACACAGACACACATATATTATTAATGACATCGACGTCACAATAGACACAGACCTCAGAGACAACACAGACGACACAGACATTATAAATGAAAATGATGTCAAAATACACACAGACAACAGACGACATTAACGACAAAGATGACAGAGATGACACAGACATTACAAATTAAAATGTTGACACAATAGACACAGACGTTATAAATCATAGAATCATAGAATAACCAGGTTTGAAGAGACCCACCGGGTCATCAAGCCCAACCTTGAAAGTTGGCAGTTAAGGCACCCAGAGTGTGTTTAAATATTTTCATTTATTCGTTTCCTTTTCTTTCCCCCTTTTTTGTGTCAAGAACAGAGAAAATTATATCTGATATATAAATGCGCAAGAAAAGAAAAATAATCATGGCACGTTCACAGGGCATGTGGAGACCATCAATCCGAAAAATAAATATAAACTATAAAACCAATGGTATAGGACATACATGCATCCTGCTTCCCTTACTTAAATGACAATGATGTAACAACACACACAAACGACACAGACATTATAAATGACAATGATGTCAAGATGGACTCAGACAGCACAGACGACACCGACATTATAAATGACAATGATGTCACCGCAGACGGAGACGACAGAGACGACATAGAGCACACAGACGACAAAGACATAATAAATTAAAATGATGTTACGATAGACACAGAAGACACAGATATTATAAATGACAATGTCACAACAGACACAGAAGAGACAGACATTATAAATGACAATGGTGTCACAATAGACATAGACGACTCAGACGAGACAGACATTATAAATGACAATGAAGTCATCATAGACACAGACTACACAAATGACACAGATGACAAACATGATAAATGACAGTGATGTCACAATAGAAACAGATGACAAAGACATTACAAATGGCAGTTTTTTCACAATAGGCACAGACGACAGAGACAACACAGACGACACACATTATAATGTACAATGATGTCACAATAGACACAGAAGACACAGACTACAAAGGCAGCATATATGAAAATGATGTCACTTTAGACACAGACAACACAGACGACTCTGACGTTATGACAATGATGTCACAATAAACACAGACGACACAGAAGACACAGACATTATAAATGACAATGATTACACAGACGACACAGACATTATAAATCAAAATGATGTCACAATATACACAGATGACACAGACGACACAGACATTAAAATGACAATGATGTCACAATTGACACAGACGTCGCAGAGGATACAGAGCACACAGAAAACAGACGACACAGATATTATAAATGACAATGATGTTCACAATATACAAAGATGACACAGGTATCACAGACATTATAAATGACAATGATGTCACAATAGACACAGATGACACAGGCATTATAAATTACAAAGATGTCACAACATAGACAGATGACAGACTACACAGACATTGAAATGACAGTGATGTCACAAAAGCCACAGACGACAGAGACTTTATAAATTAAAATTTTGTCACAATAAACACAGACGACATAGACGACAAAGACATTATAAATGACAATGATGTCACAATAGACACTGATGACAAAGATATTAAAAATGAAAAAGATGTCACAATACAAACAGACGATACAGACGACAGACATTATATATTACAGTGATGTCACAACAGACAGATACAAAAAAGACGACACAGACATTATAAATGAAAATGATTTCACAATAGACAGAGACGACACAGATATTTTAAATGACATCGATGTCACAATAGACAAAAACGACACATACGACTCAGACATTATAAATGACAATGATGTCACAACAGATAATGACGACACAGAAACTATACATGACTATGATGTCACTATAGACACAGACATTATAAATGAGAATGATGTTACAATATACACAGACGACAAAGACATTAATAATGACAATGATGTCACAATAGACACCGACGACACAGGCATTATAAGTGACAATGATGTCACAATAGACTCAGATGACACAGACATTATAAACGACAATGATGTCACAATAGACACAGTGGACACAGACGACACAGACATTATAAATGACAATGATGTCACAATAGATGCAGATGACACAGATGACACTGACATTGTGAATGAAAATAATGTCACAATAGACGCAGACCACACAGACGACACAGACATAATAAATGACAATGATTTAAAAACAGAAACTGGTGACACAGACATTATAAATTAAAATGATGTCAAAATAGACACAGAAGACACAGACATTATAAATGACAATGATGTCACAATAGACAGAGACGACACATACGACAGAGACATTATAATTGTCAATGATGTTACTATTGACACAGATGACAAAGACTTTATAAATAGCTATGATGTTACAATAGACACAGACGAAACAGACATTATAAATGAAAATGATGTTACAGTTGACACAGACGACAAAAATGACACAGACTATATAAATGACCATGATATCACCATAAACACAGATGCCAGAGATGACACAGAAGTTCAAAGATGACACAGACAACACAGACATTATAAATGACAATGAGGTCACAATAGAAAAAGACGACACAGATGACCCAGATGACAAAGACATTATTAATTAAAACGATGTCATAAAGTACACAGACGACAGAGATATTAAAAATGACAAAGATGTCACAATAGACAGTCGACACAGACGTTATAAATGACAACGATATCACAATAGACCAGATGACACAGACGACACAGACATTATAAATGACAACGATGCCAAAATAAACAAAGATTACACAGACGACAAAGACGACACAGACATTATAATTGAAAATGATGTCACAACAAAGAGGACACAGACATTATAAATGACAATGACGTCAAAACAGAAAAAGATGACAAAAACGACACAGACAAAACAGATATTATAAATAACAATGATTTCAAAATAGACAAAGACGACACAGACATTATAAATGACAATGATGTCACAATAGACACAGACGACACAGAAATTAAAAAAGAGAATTAGGTCAAAATTGACACAGACGAAAATTTCATTATAAATGACAACGATATCACAATAGACACAAGCGTCTCAGATGACAACAACGACACAGATATTCATGACAATGACGTCACAATACAGAGACGACACAGACAGTATAAATGACAATGATGTCACAATAGACACAGATGACAGAGATGACACATACGACACAGACATTATAAATGACAATGATGTCACAGCAGGCAAAGACGAAACAGATATTATAAATGAAAATGACGTCAAAATAGAAACAGACGTCAGAGACAACACAAACATTATAAATGACAATGATATTACAAAAGACACAAACGATACAGACGATACAGACATAAATGAAAGTGATGTCTCAATAGACACAGATGACACAGACATCACAGATGTCACATCATTATAAATGAAATTGTTTTCACAATAGACACAGACGACACAGACATTATAAATGACAATGATGTCACAATAGACACAGACGATAGAGACATTATAAACGACTATGATGTCACAATAGACACAGAAGACACAGACCACAGAGATATTATATATGAAAATGATGTCAAAGTAGACACAGACGACACAGACATTAAAAATGACAATGACGCCAAAATAGACAAAGATTACACAGACGACAAAGACAACATAGACATTATAATTGAAAATGATGTCACAACAAAGAAGACACAGGCATTATAAATGACAATGATGTCACAATAGAAAAAGACGACAAAAACGACACAGACGACACTGACATTATAAATGACAATGATGACAAAATACATACAGATGACAGACAAAACTGTCATTATAAATGACAATGATATCACAATAGATACAAACAACTCAGACGACACAGACATTATAAATGACAGTGATATAAAAATAGACATAGACGACACAGATGACACTGATAATATAAATGACAATGATGTCAAAATAGACACCGACGACACAGACATTATAAATGGCAATGATGTGACAAGACACACAGATGACACACATGACACAGACATTGAAAATGACAACGATATCACAATAGACACAGACGATACAGACGACAGAGATGACACAAACAACACAAACACTATAAAAGACAATGATGTCGCAATAGACACTGACAGTACAGATGACAAAGTCATTATAAATTAAAATGATGTCACAATAGACATGGACGACACAGACATTAGAAATGACAATGATGTCACAAGAGACACAGATGACACAGATGTTATACATGACAACCATGCCAAAATACACACAGACATTATAAATGACAATGATGTCACAATACACACAGACGACACGGACCACACAGACATTATAAATGAAATAGATTTCACAATAGACACAGACAGTATAAATGACAATGATGTCACAATAGACACAGACATTATAAACGACAATGATGTCACAATAGACACAGACGACACAGACATTAAACATGACAATGATGTCACAATAGACAGAGACGTCACAGACATTATAAATGACAAAAATTTCAAAACAGACACAGACAACAGACGACACAGACATTATAAAGACAATCGTGTCAAATTATACACAGAAGACAAAGATGACAGAGATGACACAGAAGAAAGAGACATTATAAATGACAAGGATGTAACAACAGACACAGACGTCAGACGACAGAGACTACAGAGATGACACAGATATTGTAAATTAATATTATGTCACAGTAGAATCAGAGAACACAGATGACACAGACACTATAAATGACAGAGATATCACAATAGACACAGACGACGCCGACGAGAGAGGCATTATAATTGACTATGATGTCACTATAGACACAGACATTATAAATAACAATGATGTCACAATAGACACAGATGACAAAGTCATTTTAAATGACAACGATGTCACCATAGACAAAGATGACACAGACGACACAGACATTACAAACGACAATGATGTCACCATAGACACAGAAGACACAGAAGACAAAGACATAAATGACAATGATGTCAAAATATACACAGACGACAAAGAAATTGTAAATGATAATGATGTCACAATAAACACAAACGACACAGACAACAGAGATGACACAGACATTAGTAACAACAATGATGTCAAAATACACACAGACGACACAGATTACACAGACATTAAAAATTATAATGATTTCATAATGGACACAGACGACACAGACACTATAAATGAGATTGATGTCACAATAGACACAGACAGCACAGATGACACAGTTTTAAAAGACAAGAGAGACATTATAAATGACAATGATTTCAAAATAGAAACAGACGCCACAGATCACACAAAAGACACAGACAACACAGATAATACAGACGTATAAAGGACACAGACAATATAAATGACAATTATGGCAAAATAAACACAGACGACACAGACATTATATATGACACTGATGTCACAATAAACAGAGACGACACAGATGACACAGGCATTATAAATGACAATGATGTCACAATATACAGAGACAACCGATAATACAGATGACACAGACGACACAGACATAATAAGTGATAATGATGTCACTATAGACACAGAGGACAGACGACACAGACTTTATAAATGATAATTATGTAACAAAACACTCAGATGATAAAGATGACACAGACAATATAAATGACAATGATGTCACAATAGACACAGATGACACAGATATTTTAAATTAAAATGATGTCAAAATAGACACAGAGACATAAACATTGCAAATGACAAAGATGTCACAATATACACAGAAAACAGAGACGACTGTGATGACACAGATGTTATAAATGACAATGATGTCACAATATTCACAGACGACACAGACATTATAAATGACAATGATATCACAATACACACATACAACACAGAAAACACAGACATAAATAACAATGATATCACAATAGACACAGAGGACACAAACTACACAGGCAACACAGACATTATAAAAGAAAATGATGTCACAATAGACACAGAGGATACAGACGATAGAGATGATACAGACCACACAGACGACAGTCATTCTAAATGAAAAAGATGTCAAAATAGACACAGAAGAAACAGAAGACACAGACATAATAAATGACAACCATGTCACAACAGACAGAGACGACACAGATATTGTAAGAAAAACTATGTCACAACAGACACAGACATGATAAATGACAATGACGTCTGAATAGACAAAGACAACAGAGACGACGCATACGACACAGACATTATAAATGAAAATGATGTCAAAATAGACACAGACAACACAGACGACTCAGACATTATAAATGACAATGATATCAGAATAGACACCGACGACACAGACATTATAAATGACAATTATGTCAAAACAGACACAGATGACACAGACATTATAAATTAAAATGATATCAGAATAGACACAGACGACAGAGACGACACAGACATTATAGATGACAATAATGTCACAATAGACACAGACTATACAGATGATGGATGACAAAGACAGCACAGACAACAAAGTCATTATAAATGAAAATGATTTCACAATAGACAAAGACGACACAGACGACACAGACTACACAGACAACACAGACTTTATAAGTGACAATGATTTCACAATATGCAAAGGCGACACAAACGACACAGACATTATTAATGAAAATGATGTCACTACAGACACAAATGACACAGACATTATAAATGAAAATGATGTCACTATAGACGAAGACGACAGAAACGACACAGACAACAAAACCGTTATAAATGAAAATGATGTCACAGTAGACACAGACGAAACACAGGACACAGACATTATAAATGACAGTGATGTCACAATAGACACAGACAACACAGACATTATACATGACAATGATGTCACAATAAACACAGAGGACACAGACGATAGAGACCACACAGATGAAAAAGCCATTATAAATGAAAAAGATGTCACAATTGACACAGATGACACAGACCTCGCTGACATGACAGACATTACGTATAACAATGACGTCTCAATAGACACACATGACACAGACCACACAGACGAGACAGACATTATAAATGACAATGATGTCACAACAGTCATAGACGACAGAGACATTATAAATGACAATGATGTCACAACAGACACAGATGATACAGACTACACAGACATTATAAATGACAATGATGTCACAACAGACACAGACCACACAGACATTATAAATGACATTGATGTCAAAATAGACACAGACGATACAGACTACAAAGACATTGAAAATGACGATGTCACAATAGACACAGACAATACAGACGACACAAATGACAAATGACACTGACATTATAACTGACAATTATGTCACAACAAAAACAGACGACACAGACATTATAAGTGACAATGATGTCACACTAGACACAGACTACTCTGATATTTTTAATGACAATGATTTCATAATAACCACAGACGACAGAAACGTCAGAGGCGACAGAGACTACACAGACCAAAGAGACGACACAGACAACAGACATTATATATGACAATGATATCACAATATACACAGGCACACAGACGACACAGACATTAGAAATGACAGTGGTTTCACAATAGACACAGACGACACAGACATTATAAATGACATTGATGTCACAACAGACAGACGACACAGACATTATAAATGATAATGATGTCACAATAGACACAGACAACAGAGATGTCATTGACATTATATATAAAAACGATGTCAGAATAGACACAGATGACACTGACGACTCAGAAGACACAGACTACAGACATTATATATGACAATTATGTCACAAGATATACAGATGAAACAGATGACAGAGTTGACACAGACGATACAGACATTATAAATTACAAAGTTGTCACAATATCACAGACAACTCAAACATGATAAATGACAATGATGTCAGAATAGACCAGACAACACAGACGACACAGACATTATAAAAGACAATGACGTCACAATAGACACAGACGGCACAGACATTATAAATGACAATGATGTCACAATAGACTCAGAATACACAGACATTAAAAATTAGCATGATATCACAATAGGCACAGACAACACAGACACTATAAATGAACATGGTGTCACAATAGGCACAGACAACTCAGAAAACAGAATTTAGAAATGACAATGAAGTCACAATAGACAAATATGATACAAACGACAGAGATGACACAGACATTATATATTAGAATTATGTCACAATTGAATCAGACGACACAGACAATACAGACATAATTAATGACAATGATGTCACAATAGAAAAAAACGACACAGACTGCACAGACGACACAGACATTTTAAATGACAGTGATGACACAATAGACACAGGCGACACAAGTGACAACGACATTAAAAATGACAATGATGTCACAACAGACAAAAACGACAGGGGAGACAAGGACGACACAGACATTATAAATGAAAATGATATCAAAGTACACACAGACGACTCAGATGACACACACCACACAGACATTATAAATTACAATGATGTCACAATAAACACAGAAAACACAGAATACACAGACATAATAAATGACAATTATATCACAATAGACACAGAAGACAGACGACATCGATAAATCAGAAGACACAGACGACACAGATATTATAAATGAAAATGATGTCACAAAAAATAAAGATGACACAGACGACACAGATATTATAAATTACAATAATGTCACAATAGACACAGATGACAAAGAAATTATAAATGGTAACGATTTCACAGTAGACACAGACGACACACACGACACAGACGTTATAAATGACAATGATGTCACAGAAGATACAGACGACAGACTACACAGACATTATAAATGAGAATGATGTCACAATAGACACAGACGACACAGACATTATATATGACAAGGATCTCACAATAGACACAGACAGCACAGACGACACAGATTACAAAGACGAGATACATTATAAATGACAAGGATTTCACAATAGACACAGACATTATAAATGAAACTGATGTCACAGAAGACAGAGATGAGACAGGCGACACAGATATTGTAAAAAAAATATGTCACAACAGACAGAGACATAAACCACAATGCCGTCTGAATAGACACAGACAACACAGACGACACAGACATTATAAATGACAAAGATGTCAAAACAGACACAGACGACTCAGACATTATAAAAGACAATGACTTTACAATAGACACAGACGACACAGACATTATAAATTACAATGATGTCACAATAGACACAGATCACACAGACATTAAAAATTAGCATGATGTCACAATAGGCACAGACAACAGAGACCACACAGATATTATATATGAAGATGTCACAGTAGACACAGACAACACAGACACTATAAATGAACATGATGTCACAATAGGCACAGACAACTCAGAAAACAGAATTTAGAAATGACAATGAAGTCACAATAGACAAATACGATACAAACGACAGAGACGACACAGGCATTATATATTAAAAATATGTCACAATAGAATCAGACGACATAGACCATACAGACATTATTAATGACAACGACATCACAGAAGACAAAAACGACACAGACTGCACAGACGACACAGAAATTTTAAATGACAGTGATGACACAATAGACACAGGCGACACAGGCAACGACGACATTATAAATGACAATGATGTCACAATAGACAAAAAAACCGGGGACGACAAGGACGACACAGACATTATAAATGAAAATGACGTCAAAGTATACACAGACGACTCAGACGACACACACAACACAGACATTATACATTACAATGATGTCACAATAGACACAAATGACACAGACATTATAAATGAAAGTGATGTCACAATAGACACAGAGGACACAGACATAATAAATGACAACTATATCACAACAGACACAGAAGACAGACGACACCGATGAATCAGACGACACAGACGACACAGATATTATAAATTACAATGAGATCAAAATAGACAGAGATGACACAGGCATTATAATTGACAACGATATCACAATATACACAGACGACAGAGACGGCAAAGACATTATAAATAAAAATTATGTAACAATAGACACAGAAGATACAGACAACACAGAAGACACAGACATTTTTAATGACAATGATGTCACAATATACACAGAAAACACAGATGACACAGACATTATAAATGACAGTGATTTCAAAATAGACACAGACGCCACAGACCACACAAAGGACACAAACAACACAGATAACTCAGATGACACAAACGTTATAAATGAAAATGATGTCAAAATAGACACAGAAGACACAAACGATACAGACGACAGGGACATGAATGACAATGATGGCACCATAGACACAGACGCCACAGACATTACTAATGACAATGATGTCACCATAGACTATCATGACACAGACGCCACAGACATTATTAATGACAACGATGTCACAATAGACACAGAACACACAGACGACAAAGATATTATAAATCGTTATGATGTCGCAATAGAGAAAGACCGCACAGATGATACAGTCATTATAAATAACAATGATGTCACAATAGACACAGACGCAACAGCCAACACAGACAACACAGATGACACAGACATCATTAACAACAATGACGTCAAAAGAGAGACAGACGACACAGATGACACAGACACTACAAATGACAATGATGTCACAATAGACACAGACAACACAGTTGACAGAGACAACACAGACATTATAAATGAAAATGATGTCACAATAGACACAGACGACACAGATATTATATATGACAAGGAAGTCACAATAGACAAAGACAGCACAGACGACATAGTTGTAAAAGACAAGTGAGACATTATAAATGACAATGATTTCACAATAGACTCCGACGATACAAAAGACACAGATATTATAAAATACAATTATGTCATAATAGACAGCGACGACACAGTGTTGTTATAAATGACAATGAAGTCCCAATACACTCAGACGACACAGACGAGACAGATGACAAAAACATGATAAATGACGATGTCACAATAGACAGACGACACCGAAGACACTGACATTATAAATGAGAGTAATGTCACGATAGACACAGACGACACAGACACTTTTAAATATCGATGTCACAATGGACACAGATGACACAGATATTATAAATGAAAATGATATCTCAGTAGACACAGACGATACAGAAGACACAGACATTATACAAGACAACGTTGTCAAAATAGACACAAACAATACAGACATTATAAATGACAATGATGTCACAATACACAAAGACCATACAAACGACACAGAAATTATTAATGAAAATGATGTCACTATCGACACAGACGACAGAAACGACACAGAAGACAAAACCATTATAAATGAAAATGGTTTCACAGTAGACAGAGACGACACACACGACACAGACATTATAAATGACAATGATGTCACAATAGACATAGATGACACAGACATTATAAATGACAAAGATGTCACAATAGACACTGACGACACAGATGACACAGACATGGTAAATGAAAATAATGTCACAAAAAACAGACGATACACACATTATAAGTGACAAGGATGTCACAATAGAGACAGATGACACAGACGTCACAGACATTATAAATGACAACGATGCCACAATAGACACACACAACACATTTTATAAATGATAATTATGTGACAATAGACTCATACAATACAGACGACAGAGACTACAAAGACACTATAAATGGATATCATGTCAAATTAGACACAGTCGACAGAGACAACACAGACATTATAAATGAAAATGATGTCACAATAGACATAGATGACACAGAAGACAGAGATGACACAGACAACAAAGACATTATAAATGACAATGATGTCACAATAGACACAGACGACAGACTTTATTAATTACAACGATGTGGAAATAGACATTGAAGACACAGACTTTATAAATGACAATGATGTCACAATAGACACAGACGACACAGACATTGTAAAAGAAAATAACGTCACAACAGACAAAGACGACACAGACATTATAAATGACAATGATGTCACAATAGACACAGACGACACAGAAATTATAAATGAGAATGAGGTCAAAATTGACACAGACGACACAGACATTATTAATGACAGTGATATCAAAATAGACATAGACGACACAGACAACACAGACACTATAGACTACAATGATGTCACAATAGACACAGACTAGACAGACGACACAGACGACAGACGTTATAAATGACAATGGTGTCGCATTCGACACAGACGACAGACATTATAAATGACAATGATGTCGCAATCGACACAGACGACACAGATGACAGACATTATAAATGACAATAATGTCACAATATTCACAGATGACACAGACATTATAAATGACAATGATATCACAATACACACAGACGGCACAGACAACATAGACATTGGCCAAGAAGGTCAATGGCATCTTGGCTTGTATCAGAAATGGTGTGACCAGCAGGTCCAGGGAGGTTATCCTCCCTCTGTACTCGGCACTGGTGAGACCGCTCCTTGAATCCTGTGTTCAGTTCTGGGCCCCTCACCACAAGAAGGGTGTTGAGGCTCTGGAACGGGTCCAGAGAAGAGCAACAAAGCTGGTGAAGGGGCTGGAGAACAGGCCTTATGAGGAGCGGCTAAGAGAGCTGGGGTTGTTTAGCCTGGAGAAGAGGAGGGTGAGGGGTGACCTCATTGCTCTCTGCAACTACCTGAAAGGAGGTTGTGGAGAGGAGGGTGCTGGCCTCTTCTTCCATGTGACAGGGGACAGGACAAGAGGGAATGGCCTCAAGCTCCGCCAGGGGAGGTTTAGGCTAGACGTTAGGAAAAAATTCTTTACAGAAAGGGTCATTGGGCACTGGAACAGGCTGCCCAGGGAGGTGGTTGAGTCACCTTCCCCGGAGGTGTTTAAAGTAAGGGTGGATGAGGTGCTGAGGGATATGGTTTAGTGTTTGATAGGAATGGTTGGACTTGATGATCCAGTGGGTCTCTTCCAACCTTGTGATTCTGTGACATTATAAATGACAATGATATCACAATAGACACAGACGACATAGACAACACAGACATTATAAATGAAAATGCCGTCTGAATAGATGTAGACAACACAGACGACTCAGACATTATAAATGACAACGATGTTTCGATACACACAGACGACACATACAACTCAGACATTATAAATGACAATGATATCAAAATAGACACAGATGACACCGACGACAGACTACACAGAAAACACTGACATTATAAATGACAATGATGTCACAATAGACACAGACGACACAGAAATTATAAATGAGAATGAGGTCAAAATTGACACAGACGACACGGACATTATAAATGACAATGATGTCACAATAAACACAGACGACACACCAGTTACAGACATTATAAATGACAATGATGTCACAATAGACTCTGACGACAGAGACAACACAGACATTATAAATGAAAAAAGTTGGCACAATAGACATAGACGACAAAGACGACACAGAAGAAACTGACGTTTTATAAGGCAATGATGTCACAATAGACACAGACGACAAAGACATTATAAATGACAATAGATTCTCAATAGGAACAGACGACACAGGCATGATAAATAACAATGATATCACAATAGACACAGACAACACTGATGACAGACATTATACATGATAATTATGTCACAATATACACAGACGACACTGTCATTTTAAAAGACAATGTGTCACAATAGACACAGACGACACATACAACAAGACATTATAAATGAAAATATGTGACAATATACACAGACGACACAAACGACACAGACGACACAGATGACAAAAAGACACAGGCATTATAAATGACAACGATGTCACAATAGACACACACGACAGACATTATAAATGAAAATGATGTCACAATAGATACAGATGTCACAGACAACACAGATGACACAGATATTTTATATGACAATGATGTCTCAATAGACAGAGACGACACAGACAACACAGACATTATAAATTACACTGATGTAACAATATACACAGATGTCAAAGACAACACAGACGATACAGATGACACCGAGGAAACAGACATTATAAATAAAAATGATGTCACAATAGACACAGATGGCACAGAAGACACAGACGTCAAAACATTATAAATGACAGTGATGTCACAGTAGACAGACGACAGAGAATACACAGAGGACTGAAGCATTATTTATGGCAATGATGTCACAATAGACACTGATGACGCAGACGACATAAACAACAAAGAATTATTAATGAAAATGATGTCACAATAGACACAGACGAGAGATGAAGCAGAAGACAAAGACGACATAGAAATTATAATGACAATGATGTCACAATAGATACAGACAACACAGACATTATAAATGACAACGATGTCACAATAGACACAGACGACACACATCACACTGACTTTATAAATGACAATGATGTCACAACAGACACAGAGGACACAGACATTATAAGTGACAATGATATCACAATAGACACAGTCGAGAAACGAGATAGACGACACAGAAGACAGACATTATAAATGACAATGATGTCACAATATACGCAGATGAAACAGGTGACACAGACGACACAAAAGACAAAGACATTATAAATGAAAAAGATGTCACAATAGACAAAAATGACAGAGACAACACAGAGGACAGAGACGAGAGATGCAACAAAGACATTATAAATGAAAACGATGTCACAATAAACACAAACGACACAGATAACACATGACATGGACATAATAAATGAAAATGAGGTCACAATAGACACAGATGACACAGACGGCACAGACACTAGAAATGAAAATGATGTCACAATAGACACAGACGGCACAGACGTTATAAACGACAAAGATGTCAAAATAGACAGAGACGACACAGACTACATAGACATTATAAATGAAAATGAAGTCACAATAAACACATATGAGAGATGACATTAATGACAAAGACGACAGTGACGACACAGACATTAGAAATGAAAATGATGTCACAATACACATAGATGACACAGACGACACAGATGTTATATATGAAAATGATATTAATATAGACACAGACAAGAGACCACAGAGACGACACAGACGTTATAAATCATAGAATCATAGAATAACCTGGTTGGAAGAGGACCACCGGGTCATCGAGCCCAACCTTTAAAGTTGACAGTTAAGGAACGCAGAGTGTGTTTAAATATTTTCATTTATTCATTTCCTTTTCTTTCCCCCTTTTTTCTCTCAACAACTGAGAAAAATATATCTGATACATAAATGCGCAAGATCAGATAAATAATTATGGCACTTTCACAGGGCATGTGGAGGCCGTCAAACAGACAAAAATATCTACTATAAAATCAATGGTATAGGACTTACATGCATCCTGCTTCCCTTACTTAAAAGACAATGATGTCACAACAGACACAGATGACACAGACATTATAAATGACAATGATGTCACAATAGACACAGATACCACTGACAACACAGACAATATAAATGACAATGATGTCATCACAGACGCAGACGACACAGAGCACAGAGACGACACAGATGACGAAGAAATAATAAACTACAATGATGTAACAATAGACACAGAAGACACAGACATTATAAATGAAAATTATCTCACAATAGACACAGATGACATATACGACACAGACGAATAAGACATTAGAAATTACAATGATATCACAATATACACAGATGACACAGACAACACAGAGGACAGACGACAGATGCAACAAAGGCATTATAAACGATAATGATGTCACAATAGACACAGACAACACAGACAACATAGACGACAAGAGGACAGACGACAAAGACATTATAAAGACAATGATGTCACAATAGAAACAGACGACACAGATATTATAAATGACAATGATGTCAAAATAGACACTGATGACATAGAATACACAGACGACAGAGACATAATTTACGACAATGATGTCACAATGGGAACTGACGACACAGACAACAAAGACATTACAAATGAAAATGATGTCACAATAGACACAGACGAGAGACGAAACAGACGACACCGTCCACACAGAAATTATTATGACAGTGATGTCACAATAGACACAGACAACACAGATGACACAGACAACACAAACGACACAGACATTATAAATGACAATGATGTCACTATACACAGACGTGAGACGACATAGACGACACAGTGGACAAAGACATTATAAATGAAAATGATGTCACAATAGACACAGACAACACAGATGACACATGTGACACTCCTATTATAAATGACGTTGATGTCACAATAGACAAAGACGACACACACAACACAGACTCTAAAAATGAAAATGATGTCACAATATACACAGACTTAACTGACAATATAAATGACAATTATGTCAAAATAGACACAGACGACAAAGACGACAAATAGCTTATAAATGACAATGTTGTCACAATAGACACAAACGACACAGACGACACAGAGGTCAGTGACGAGACATGCAACATAGACATTATAAATGACCATGATGTCACAATAGACAGAGACAACACAGACGACACAGACATTAGAAATGACAAAGATGTCACAATAGACACAGACGACACATACACACATTTATTATTAATGACATTGATGTCACAATAGACACAGACGTCAGAGACAAAACAGACGACACAGACATTATAAATGAAAATGATGTCAAAATACACACAGACGACAAAGACGAAACAGATGTTATAAATGAAATCCATGTCACGTAAGACACAGATGTCACAGACGATACTGATGACACAGATATTATAAATGAAAATGATGTCAAAATAAACACACACGAGAGACCACAGAGAAGACACAGACTTTATAAATCATAGAATCATAGAATAACCAGGTCTGAAGAGACCCACCGGGTCATCAAGCCCAACCTTGAAAGTTGGCAGTTAAGGCACCCAGAGTGTGTTTAAATATTTTCATTTATTCGTTTCCTTTTCTTTCCCTCTTTTTTGTCTCAAAACCTGAGAAAAATATATCTGATATATAAATGCGTAAGATCAGAAAAATAATCATGGCATGTTCATAGGGCATGTGGAGGCCATCAATTCAAAAAAAAAAATAAACTATAAAACCAATGGTATAGGACTTACATGCATCCTGCTTCCCTTACTTAAATGACAATGATGTCACAACACACACAAACGACACGGACATTAAAAATGACAATGATGTCACAAGAGAAACAGAGGACACAGACATTATAAAAGACAATGATGTCACACTAGACACAGACGACACAGAGGACAGAGATGAGATATGCAAGAAAGATATTGTTAAAGAATAATTTATCACAATAGAAACAGACGTCACAGACGACACATACATTATAAATGACAATGATGTCACAATAGACACAGACGACACAGGCATTATAAATTACAAAGATGTCACAATAGACACAGACGACACAGACATTATAATTGAAAATTATGTCACAATATACACAGATGACAAAGATGACACAGTCATTTATAATGTCTGTCTTCTATGATATCATAATAGACTCTGATGACACAGACACACATATTATAAATGAAAAATATGTAGCAATAGACACAGACCACACAGACGAGGAAGACGACACAGACATTATAAATTAAAATGATGTCACAAAAGACACAGATGTAACAGAGATTATAAATGATAATGATGTCACAATACACACAGATGACACATACTACACAATCATCATTAATGAAAATGACATCACAAGAGACACAGACGACACAGATGACACAGACTACACAGACGACATAGACATAATAAATGAAAATAATGTCACAATAGCCTCAGACGACACAGACTACACAGACATTATAAATGATAATGATGTCACAATAGAGACAGACCACAGACCACAAAGACATTATAAATGACGATGTAACAATAGACAGAAGACACAGACATTATAAATGAGAATGATGTCACAATAGACACAGATGACAACGACTACACAGATTGTGTAAATTACGATGTCACAATAGACACATACGACAGAGACGATACAGACGCTATTAATGACAATGATTTTACAATAGACATAGACGACACAGAAGACAAAGACATTATAAATGACAATGTTGTCACAATAGAAACAGAGGTCACAGACGACCCAGACTATACAGACGACAAAGAAGACGCCCACATTATAAATGAAAAAGATGCCAAAATAGATACAGAAGACACAGACAACACAGATGACACAGACGACATAAATGACAATGTTTTCACAATAGACACAGATGACTCAGACCATACCGACGACACAGATATTATTGATGACAATGATATCACAACAGACACAGACGACACAGAAAAAAAAGACATTATAAATGACAATGATGTCACAAAAGACACAGACGACACAGACAATATAAATGACAATGATGTCACAATTGACACAGATGACACAGACAAAACAGACATTTTTAATGACAATGAAATCACAATAGATATTATATATGAAAAATATGTCAAAGTAAACACAGACCACACAGACGAGACAGACGACACAGACATTATAAATTAAAATGATGTCACAATAGACACAGACAACACAGACTGTATAAATGACAAGGATGTCACAGTAGACACAGATGACACCAACAACACAGACATTTTTAATGACAATGAAATCACAATGGACACCGACAAAACAAATGACACAGATATTATAAATGACAATTATTTCAAAATAGACACAGAAGCAACAGACGCCTCAGATGCCACAGACGCCTCGGATAACACAGATGACTCAGACAACACAGACTTTATAAATTACAACGATGTCACAATAAACACAGACAAAAAAGACGACACAATCGACACAGAAAAAAAGAAGACATAGAGATTATGAATGACAATGAAGTCACAATAGGCACAGAAGACAGACACAGAAGACAGAAAAGACACAGACATGATAAATGAAAATGATGTCACAATAGACAGAGACGAAACAGACATGATAAATGACAATGATGTCACAATAGACACAGACAACACAGAAGACACACATTAAAACTGACAATGATGTCACAATATACAAAGACGACAGAGACGGCAAAGACATTATAAATGACAATTATGTAACAATAGACACAGACAACAGACATTATAAGTGACATGGATTTCACAATAGACACAGAAGTCACAGAGTACACAGACATTATAAATGAGATGGATTTCAAAATAAACACAGACAACACAGAGGCCACAGAGGCCATAGATGTTATAAATGAAAATGATACCACAATAAAAACAGAGAAAAAGACGACACAGACGACGAAGACTTTATAAATGAAAATGATGTCACAATAAACACAGACGACACAGATATTATAAATGAAAATGATGTCACAATAAACAAAGATGACACAGACGACCCAGACATTATAAATTGCAATTATGTCAAAATAGACACAGAGGAAACAGACATTATAAATAAAAATGATGTCACAATAGACACAGACAACAATGAAGACACACATAAAATATGACAATGATGTCACAATATACACAGATGACAGAGACGGCAAAGACATTATTAATGAAAATTATGTAACAATAGACACAGAAGATACAGACACGACAGACATTTTTAGTGACAATGATGTCACAATATACACAGAAAAAACAGACATTATAAATGACAATGATTTCAAAATAGACACAGACGCCACAGACGACACAAAGGACACAGACAACACAGATAACTCAGAAGACACAGACGTTATAAATGAAAATGATGTCACAATAGACACAGAAGACACAAACGATACAGACGACACAGATGACAATGATGTCACAATAGACACAGGCGACACACACGACACATACAGTGTAAATGATAATGATGTCACAATAGACACAGGTGACAGAGTCGACAGAGACAACAAAGACATTATAAATGAAAATGATGTCATAATAGACACAGACGACACGGATATTATATATGACAAGGATGTCACAATAGACACAGACAGCACAGATGACACAGTTGTAAAAGACAAGAGAGACATTATAAATGACAATGATTTCACAATAGACTCTGATGATACAAACGACACAGATATTATAAATTACACTTATGTCATAATACACAGCGACGACACAGACGGCAGAGTTGTTATAAAAGACAATGAAGTCCCAATACAAACAGACGACACAGACGAGAGAGATGACGATGTCACAATAGACAGACGACACCGAAGACACTGACATTATAAATGACAATGATGTCACGACAGACACAGACGACACAGACACTTTTAAATATCGATGTCACAATGGACACAGATGACACAGATATTATAAATGAAAATGATATCTCAGTAGACCAAGATGATACAGAAGACACAGACATTATAAATGACAATGTTGTCAAAATAGACACAAACAATACAGACATTATTTATGACAATAATGTCACAATATACAAAGACCATACAAACGACACAGACATTATTAATGAAAATGATGTTACTACAGAGACATACATTATGAACGAAAATAATGTCACTATAGACAGAGACGACAGAAACGACACAGAAGACAAAAACATTATAAATGACAATGATTTCACAGTAGACAAAGACGACAAACACGACACTGACATTATAAATGACAATGATGTCACAGTAGACAAAGACAACACAGACTTTATAAATGACAATTATGTCACAAGAGACAAAGACGGCACAGACATCAGAGACAACACAGACAGTATAAATGACAATGATGTCCCAATAGACACAGACAACACAGATGACACAAATGACACAAAAGACACAGACATTATAAATGACAATCATGGCAAAATAAACACAGACGACACAGACATTATATATGACACTGGTGTCACAATAAACAGAGATGACAAAGACATAATAAATGATAATGATGTTACTATAGACACAGACGACACAGACTTTATAAATGATAATTATGTAACCATACACTCAGACGATACAGACGACACAGACGTTATAAATGACAATGATGTAAATATAGACACAAATGACACAGACATTATAAATAACAATGCTGTGACAATAGACTCAGACGACAGAAGACACAGGAATTATAAATGTCAATTATGTTAAAATACACACTGACAATACAGACAACACAGTCATTTTTAATGAAAATGATTTCACAATAGACAAAGAAGACGCAGATATTTTAAATTAAAATGATGTCAAAATTGACACAGGAGACAAAGACGTTATAAATGACAAAGATGTCACAATAGACACAGAAAACAGACAACTATGACGACACAGAGGTTATAAATGACAAAGATATCACAATAGACAAAGACGACAGTGACGACACAGACATTATAAACGACAATGATGTCACAATAGACAAAGACGTTGTAAATGACAACGATGTCACAATAGACAAAGACATTGTAAATGACAACGATGTCACAATAGACATAGATGACACAGACACTCTAAACTACAATGATGTCACAACAGACAGACTAGAAAGACAACACATACGACACAGACATTATAAAAGAAAATGATGTCAAAATAGACACAGAGGATACAGACGATAGAGACGATACAGACCACACAGACGACAGTCATTCTAAATGAAAACGATGTCAAAATAGACACAGAAGACACAGATGACACAGACATTATAAATGACAATGATGTCACAACAGACAGAGACGACACAGACGACAAAAATATAATAAAAAAAATTGTGTCACAACAGACACAGACTTTATAAACAACAATGCCGTCTGAATAGACAAAGACAACACAGATGACACATAAGACAGAGACATTATAAATTAAAATGATGTCAAAATAGACAGAGAAGACACAGACATTATAAATGACAATGATGTGAAAACAGACACAGGCGACACGGACATTATATGTGACAAGGATATAAGAACAGACACCGACAACACAGACGTTACAAATTACAATGATATCACAACAGACACAGGCAACAGAGACAACACAGACATTATAAATTACAATGATGTCACAATAGACACAGACGACACAGACATTATAAATGACAATTATGTCACAATAGACACAGATGACAAAAACATTATAAATGACAGTGATATCACGATATTCACAGATGACTCATACGAGACAGACATTATAAAAGAAAATGATGTCAGAATAGACACCGACGACACAGACATTATAAATGAAAATGATATGACAACAGACACAGATGACAGAAACGACACAGACATTACAAATTACAATAATATCACGATAGACACAGACTATAGAGAGGACAGGGATGACACAGACAACACAGACAACAAAGTCATTATAAATGAAAACGATTTCACAATAGACACAGATGACACAGATATTATTATTGAAAATGATGTCACTACAGACACAAACAACACAGACATTATAAATGAAAATGTTATCACTATAGACATAGACGAGAGAAAAGACACAGGCAACAAAACCATTGTAAATGAAAATGATGTCACATTAAACACAGACATTATAAATGATAGTGATGTCACAATAGACACAGACAACACAGACATTATACATGACAATGATGTCACAATAAACACAGAGGACACAGACGATAGAGACCACACATACAACAAAGCCATTATAAATGAAAATGACACAATTGACACAGAAGACACAGACGTCACTGACGTCACAGACATTACATATGACAATGATGTCTCAAAAGACACACATTACACAGACCACACAGATGAGACAGGCATTATAAATGACAATGATGTGAAAACAGACACAGATGACACAGACATTATAAACGGCAATGATGTCACAATAGACACAGACGATACAGACTACACAGACATTAAAAATGACAATGAGGTCACAACAGACACAGACGATACTGACGACACAAATGACAAATGACACAGACTTTATGAATGAAAATTATGTCACAATAAACACAGACGACACAGACATTATAAGTGACAATGATGTCACAATAGACACAGATGACACAGACATTAAAAATTAGCATGATGTCACAATAGGCACAGACAACAGAGACCACACAGATATTATATATGACGATGTCACAGGAGACAAAGACAACACAGACACTATAAATGAACATGATGTCACAATAGGCACAGACAATTCAGAAAACAGAATTTAGAAATGACAATGAAGTCACAATAGACAAATATGATACAAACGACAGAGATGACACAGACATTACATATTATTATTATGTCACAATAGAATCAGACGACACAGATCATACAGACATTAATGACAATGATGTCACAATAGACAAAAACGACACAGACATTTTAAACGACAGTGATGACACTATAGACACAGGCGACACAGGCGACAACGACATTAAAAATGACAATGATGTCACAATAGACAAAAACGACAGGGGCGACAAGGACGACACAGACATTATAAATGAAAATGATGCCAAAGTACACACAGACGACACAGACCACACAGACATAAATTACAATGATGTCACAATATACAAAGATGACACAGACATTATAAATGACAACGATGTCACAATAGACACAGACCACACAGAAGACTCAGATGACACAGACGACACAGACATTATAGGTGACAATTATGTCACAATAAACCGACTACACAGACATTATAAGTGACAATGGTGTCACAATTAACCGATGACACCGATATTATAAGTGACAATGATGTCACAATATACACAGATGACACAGACATTATAAGAAACGATGTCACAATTGACAGACAACACAGACATAGTAAATGACAATGAGGTCACTATGGACACAGACGACACAGATGACAGACGACACAGACTTTCTAAATGACAATGATGTCACTATAGACACAGACGACAGACACGAAAATGGCAACACAGACATTATAAATGACAATGATTTCACAAAAGATACAGACGACACAGACACAAAAATGACGACACAGACATTATAAATGACGATGTCAATATAGACACACACGACACTCACGACACTCACTATATATGAGAATGATGTCACAATAGGCACAGCCAGACACGAAAATGACGACTCATACAACACAGACATTATAAATGACAGTGATTTCACAATAGAGACAGACGACACAGACAGACGCGAGAATGATGACAGAGACGACACAGACATTAAAAATGACAATGATGTCAAAATAGACACACACGACACACACCATATATAACAATGATGTCACAATAGACACAGATGACACAAACATCATAAATGACAACGATGCTCATTGCATCTTGAAAGACAAAAAGTAAAACCCAAACAAAATTACTAGCTGGCGTTTGTATGTAATGTAGGTACAAGTCATATCTAACTGTTGACTCGGCAGCCAACCCACCTGGCTATGGGAATCTACCCCCAGTTCAATTGTCACCCCTTGCTGCCAGACCCGATGCCTCTGCACCTGTAGAACTCAACATTCAATAACTTACCCCCAGACTCGATAGTAACTAAACAATTCCACACACTGTTTTGATTCAGGAATACCAACCCTTCTTCACACAACAGCCAGGCAGAAAAAAAAAAGATAAAATCAAATCTTAACAACCATACACACCAGATTTATTGCCCCAAGAATTTAAACTGCTCTACCGACACTCCAACGTCAGATCTGAGATGGTTTTGGTCATTCCCTCTGTGGCTGCATAACTGACCAAAAATGATTCTCCTCACCCCATGTATCTATGGCTACTTGCTCTGGAATGCACCGTATCACCTCGCCCTTCAAAGCCTAACTAGACGGGTATATGTAAAGATAGAATTTCACTGCTATTCTTCTGCTAACTACCGTTTCCTTAGCTCAGGCAGAGCAGCTCCAGCCAGATTCAAACGTGCACAGACTGACTCTGCACAGAAAACCAATGACAGGATGCAGAAACAAAAAGGAAACTTGGTAAGAATGACTCTCAAAAGAGGGCAGGCATTGGGCAACAAGATGTAGGGAGCTGCAAGAAAGATTATGTCAGCCCTTGAAAAATGGAAGACTATGGCCCCTTTAAGAGCCATAGCCACAACTAGAAGGATGCAAGGGTGAGCCCTTCTTAAAGACCTCAAAACAGAGTATGTATGGAGGAAGTGCCAGAACAGGGATTTAAGAAAATGGAACAATAAGGGCTGAGGATGCTAACGTGTCCTGTGATGCCTACGCAATAGGCAACTGACCAGAAATTGCCAAAATGCAAGACCTATCTGTACACGAAGATCACAATGCAAGAAAAGCAGTGCCTGATCAGCACCTTACTAAGAACAGACATCCAAGAGTCTAGAGATGACACGTGGATCAAATGCAAAGATGACATCAAGACCTGCAGAAGATTTAAGACACAGCAGAATCTACACAATCTAAACAACAAGACAGATATAGGCTGAAACTGCCCTGCCTGGTACACGCTAGCTTGGGGCTGAAAATTAAACCCCTCTCCAAACGTGTAACAAGGTGCACTCTTCCTGCACAACCCTCTACCCTATGCTAAATCCCTTCCCTGCCATTCTCAACATTCTGCCCTCTTCCCGGCCCAAAACCACAGCCCCCTTAACTTTCTGAGGACCGAGGGCCTGAAGATATCCTTGGCAGAAAAAACCCAAACTGCATCAACTAACTGGAAAAATCCTGCACTCTCACATTGTCCTGGACAATAATCTGCAAAAAAAAAAAAAAATAAAACATACAGAAAACACAGCGCCAAGTCAGCATCACACTGCTCACTGCCAACATCTTGTACTACACTCACTGCAAAACTGCCAAGGCATTCTGCTCACCTATTTGATGCCAATTCAAACATTGGATGCTGCAGTCATCATCACCTGGGGCACTTCAGGTAGACAGACGGAAAATTTACTATTGCGCTTCTGAGAAATCAGTCCCGTGCTCCATCTCTCTACTCCCCTGTTCACCTCAACTGCTCTTTGCATTCTAAAAGTGGACCACACAGCATCTACAAAACCAAAGGCCAATGCTCAATGGATTTGCTGCGTACTACAGGGCTCTAACACACCTATTTGAACAACAACCTCCTCACCTCTCAGACCACACATCAGCAAGAAGCTTCACCCCTCTGAGGCTGCATTTGGCACCTGCCACAGAAAAAGAATGCTTTTGTACTACACTAAAGCACAGGCTGCCCCAAGCAACACCTATCTCCACTGCATTACCTTGACTGCTCAGATGCCCGGCTTGCCTCATCTTCTGTGGTTGTGTTGAGGCTTGAGCTCCACCTGGAATATACAAACAGCAAGGATGATTGTAACTTCATTGAAGAAAACCAACACACGGTAACTGATCATACAGCCACGGTTACATTTCCCTACCAACACCACAGCCAACTCACCTCACTATGGCACACTAACTGCACGCAACTCCATCCGTGCCCCTCGGCACACAGGTCAGCCCGCTACGTCTGAAAAACACAACAGCAAAGAAGTCACCCTGACGCTCAGCAATGCCCTAAGAATTCCAAGACTCTACTGCACATTACAGCCAAGCAAAGCTAGTCCACAACCAAACCCAAACATTAATTGCCGCTCCCTTGACATTCAAACCCCTTCGCTACTGCTCCACTGGCTGCTCCCATGCAGTTTTGGTCACCCCCTCTGTGGCTCCAGAGACAAGCAGAAACTACCCTCCTCACCCGCCACACCTAGGGCTGCTAGATCTGCATATAAGGGATGCCCCTAGACCGCAATGTCTAGGCACGTCAAAACGTTAAGCACACAATCGGGCCACTATACCCCTGCTGACGCTTATCGCCTCCTCTACACACCTGGCAGAGCAGCTCCAACCAGACACAAACACACACAGAACATCAACACATAAGACCAATGTCGTGAACCGGGAACAAAAGAAAAGTCGCGGCAGCAAGGAGGACTCCTGGACCACGCATGCCAATGGGCAAGGCAATGGACAGGGCTCCGAGGAACAACCTACGGTAGCCCTGGAAAAGCGAAGAACCGTGCATGGTTCCAAAGAGATGGTGCCACAACTGGCAAGATGAACGGGCAAGAAACCCTTTTAAAGTCCTAAACATGCAGAGGATGGACGGAACAAGTCCCAGAACAGGGATCCAGGAAAACAGAAGACTAACTATCCCGCATGGCGAGGCAGGCTGCAAGGCTGCAGCAGAAGACAGCTGACCGGATGCTTCCAAAACACAAGAGCGATCCACACTTTAGAAATGCAAAGAAAGAAAAGCCGTGCCCGTCGACACTGCCTTGATGAGTACGAGCATTTGGGACCCTAGACATGGCACCCAAGGCACGCCCGCCATGCCCTGAACACAAAAGACAACATCAAGACCTGCAGAAAATTTCAGACATGGCACGGTGACTACACAAACTAGACAAAAACAGATACAGGCTGGAACTGCCCTGCCCATGCAGGGTTTGAGCTGAGAAGTGGGCCCCTCTGCCTTCACCTGCCCAAAGAGGACTCTCCCTGCACAGCCTAGGCTACCTTCCAAACCCCTCCCTGCTAGCCCCATCCCACCTCCCGCTTCCCAACTCCGGTCTCTCAATTTAGCTTTCAGAGGGCCACGAATGAAGCTGTCCTTGGCCAAAGCAGCTCAAATCACATCAGCTAACAGAAATAATCCTGCAGTCACTGCGTTCCTCTTCAGCATCTGCAAGAAAAATGAACAGAAAAACACAGTGCCAAAACACGAGAACGATCCCGGCTTCAGGAGCACGATGCAAGAAAAGCAGTGCCCAATCAACAGTGCATTGATGAGTACGAGCATTCAGGACCCTAGATATGGTGCTCGAGGCATGTCCGGCATCCTGTAAAGGATCACTCATTACAACGGGATGTGGCCAAAACCAGGAGGATGTACGTGAAAGGATCACCTTTTAAATGCCTAAAGGCACCAGATGCATGGAAGAAGTCTCAGGTCAACAGGGATCCTTGAAAATATATGACTAGCGATTGTGGCCACCAACACAGGCTGCAAGGCCACGGGAAAAGATGGCTAACTAGAAACTTGGAAAATGTGAAGCCAATCCACACTTAGGTTATGATGCAAGAAGAACAGTGCCTAATTGGTATTGTACCCATGAGTACAGGCATTCAAGACCCTCGAGATGCTGCTCAAGTCATATGCTGCATTCCTTTAAAGCAAAGTGGACATCAAGGCTTAAGAAACGTAAAAGAGAAACAGAATATAAAGCACACAGCACAGACAAGCTGGAACGGCCCTGCCAGGAAGGTGCTAGCTTTGGGCTGAGAAGTAACACCCTCCAGCTCTCCCTGCCCAAAGGGGACACTTCCTGCACAGCCCTCTCCCCTAGGCTACTTTTAAAACTCCTCCCTGCCATCCCCAGCCTTCTCCCCTCTGTCATACCCCACCCCTGCCCCCGTCCCTCAACTTAGCTTTCAGACCACCAGAAGGCTTCCTCAGGAGAAAAAAACTCCAAGAGCATCAGCTTCCTGGAATGATCCTACAGTTGCCAGGATCCACTTTGCAATCTACAAGAAAACTAAAATAGTGCCAACAGCCAGCATTGCACTGATCAATGTCACCACCTTACATGACAACTTGTTCTGCCTAACTGCCATGTTCTTCCACTCACTTGCTCCACAGCAGTTCTTCTGTCAGATGCTGCAGCTGTTATCACCCAGGGTAATTAAATTCAGAGAATTACTCTCACACCTGTGAGAAGTCTACCCCATGCTCCTTCTCCCTACTACCCAGCTCATCTCAAATGCTCTTCCCATTCCCAAGGTGGCCCGCACAGTGCCTGCCAAACCAAAAGTAAATACTATGTTGCCAAAGAACACTTTGCTCTTCTAGACATACTCAACTTCCTCCTCACCATCAGCCCCACAATGATGAGAATAAACCTGACTACCTCACCGGCACCCCAAAATTCTGTGCCCTCTGCTTACCTCTCCTCTCCTCCTCACCACTTAAGTTGTAGGACCAGTAGTGGTGATACCCAGGACAAAAGAAAGATGAGCCACGGAAATCCACATTTTAGGAAGGAACCAAAATTTAGTCGTAGGAGTGAACAAGAAGAACTTGAAAAAAATATTCTTATCAAAACCCAGTAATGATTATTAACACAGAAGACCTAAAAACACAGGACACTCACCACACAGCAAAGGAGACTGGAATTACAGAGGCAGTCAGCCAATGAAAAACTCGCAACAGTGGGATTGACTACTCTAAGACCTAAATTGGAAACTCAATGACCGTAAAAAAACACAATGGATAACAGGGACAAGGTGACAACCGCTGTAAGCAATAACAGAGCAAACCTCACTGGCAAGTTCAGGAAAAATCCAAAACTCTACTAAATAAGGGAGGCTTGCGTGCCCACACACCAGATGAAAAAGAGTTGCTCAGCTGCTAACTGTTACGAGCCAAAACAATATCCAATCTCTTCCCTGAGAAATGCAAGGGAAACAAGCGGCAGAATCCTGCACTGTAGATAGGCAGCAAGTCCATACCTTTAAGTAGCAAGGTCTCTGATATTCATAGGATCACCGGGTTGGAAAAGACCCATTGGATCATTGAGTCCAACCATTCCTATCAATCACTAAACAATGCCCCTCACCATCTCATCCACCCATCCTTTAAACACCTCCAGGGAAGGTGACTCTACCACCTCCTTGGGCAGCCTTTGCCCATCCCCAATAACCCTTTCAGTGAAATATTTTTTCCTGATGTACTGCCTGAAGCTTCCCTGGCAGAGCTTGAGGCTATTCCCTCTTGTCCTGTCCCCTGTCCCTTGGGAGAAGAGGCCAGCTCCCTCCCCTCCACAACCTCCTTTCAGGTAGTTGCAGAGAGCAACGAGGTCTCCCCTCAGCCTCCTCTTCTCCAGGCTAAACACCCCCAGCTCTCTCAGCCACTCCTCATAAGGCTTGTTCACCAGCCCCCTCACCAGCTACATTACTCTTCTCTGGACATTCAGATGGATGGAGACAGGATGGACGCAAAGAAGTTAGTTGAGGAACACAATAAGTAGAAGGTATAAGGGAGCAGAGATCTCACAGCCCTAGAGATGACATTTCTTAGGGTAACTAATAATTTTCAACTTGTGTCTCAACCTCATCATTACCTCATTGGCTACAGAGAGACTAGAACAACAGACACCTGAACAGCACTTGCATCTGACCACCAAACTGACCCAAGAAAGACTGATGAACCCATCTCCCTTTCCCCAAACCATTAAAGCCCTTTTCTACCCCTGAAGTATCAGAGAAGGAACCCGGCTCCTTCTTAACAGCACCTGCCCTATATTTTAACCCCCCGACCCTTCTGTGTTGCTGTTCCTTGGGAGCTGTGCTCCTGAGCCCTTCCCAGGGCTCCCCTGGCCCCTTCTATCTTCCACCAACCCACAGACTCTACTTCCTACCCTAGGCCAACAAACTTCATTCCTGATTATTATCACCCACGAGGTGCCCATTACAAACTGCAGAGCCCCTAGGACCAATACATCATGCCACACAGAATGAGGAACAACAACAAATCATCCCATAACCAAAAACTTGAGGCAAAGCACCCAGAAAAAAAAAAAAAGAAGGAAATCAAAAACATCTTGCCCCCTCCAACACCCAATCAAAAATTACTGACAAAAAAGCCCCATAGTTACACCTGGATGTGCTGCTTCGCCTGGACTCTTCCAAAGCTCATACCTCCAACAGACGCCTCTGCTTCTTTAGAAGAACAAAAAGAAAAAAAAAACTAAAAAAGCCAAAACCCACCACTTACCCAACTAGCTTAATCTGCCTAAAAAGCTACAATGAATGGAAACAGCAGCAAAACTCTAATCTCAAGGATAAACCACAACCTAAATGACCTCCAGAGGCAAGGCCTGTGGCTTATATACCCCCTGGGCCTTCCCGCCCACCACCTGTGACTGGGGTGTGGTGAAGCCCTCACAAGTATAAATAGTGCCTGAGGAGGAGCTGTGTTTTACTAACTCTGCCTTACATTCTCAGCTAGAACAACACTACTACATGTCTGAAAGCATCCTTTCAAGAAATAACAGTATGCGTGCTGTCACTGCAACATTGCTAGTTGTGACAGTGATGGAACTAGGTAACAAACATTTTAGAGCTGGACTTTTTGGTTCCTTTCATTTATCGTGCTGCTACAATTACTGTTCCCTGGTATCGCTATACCCCTACTCTTTAATTTTTCTGTGCTCTTTTCTCTCTCTTTTTCCCACCCCCCAGTCTTCAGTATCTGTTCTCTGCCCATACTTTTTTTTCCTTTTCCATCTTTGTCCCAATCTGCGTTCCTCATTCTGTTCCCCCACAATTTCACTGGCTTGATCCTTGTAGTTTGTTCTTTCTCTGCACCTGCAAATGCCTTGCTTGTCTTTCTCTTTCTATCTCTCTTTCTTTCTCTATCCCTTTGTATTGCTCACTGTTGCTGTTCTATTTTTTCCATTCACTCTGTATCTTGACACTCCCCTTTTCATCTCTTGCTATTTCTGAATTTTTGTGCTAGTCCTTGCTCTTTTGAATAATCCTCTGTTTGTCTGTAGGGCTCCTAGTTCCTCTAAAACAAGTCAGCTCTTTTTTTATGTACACACATGGCCTTATGAGAAATGGCTCAGAGAGCTGGGCTTGTTTAGCCTGGAGAAGTGGAGGCTGAGGGGAGACCTCATTGCTCTCTACAACTACAAGGTCTACAAAGAAGGTCGGACAAGGGAAATGAAGGGCGAAGAAGGTGGGAGAAGGGCAAAGAAGGTGGGAGAAGGTCGGAGAAGTTAAGAGTAGGTCAGAGAAGGTCAGATTAGGTCGGAGAAGGTCAGAGAATGTCAAAGAAGGTTGGAGAAGTTCAAAGAAGGTCAGAGAAGGTCAAAGGTGGTTGGAGAATTTCAAAATAGGTCAGAGAAGGTCGGAGAATTTCGGAGAAGGTCAAAGAAGCTCAGAGAAGGTCAAAGAAGGTTGGAGAAAGATAAAGACGGTTGGAGAAGTTCGGAGAAGGTCAAAGAATTTTGAAGAAGGTTGGAGAATGTCAGAGAAGTTAGGAGAAGGTTGGAGAAGGTCAAAAAAGCGTGGAGAAGGTCGGAGAAAGTTTGGAGGAAGTTGCAGAAGTTTGGAGAAGGTCTAAGAAGGTCTAAGAAGGTTGGAGAAAGATAAAGACAGTTGGAGAAGATCGGAGAAGGTCAGAGAAGGTCAAAGAAGGTTGGAGAAGTTCAGTGAAGTTCGGAGAAGTTCAAAGGTGGTCGGAGAAGATCAAAGAGGTTCGGAGAAAGATAAAGATGGTTGGAGAAGATTGGAGAAGGTCGGATAAGGTAAAAGAATTTTGAAGAAGGTCAGAGAATGTCAAAAAAGTGTGGAGAAGTTCGGAGAAAGTAAAAGAAGTTTGGAGAAGGTTGGAGAAGGTAAAAATAGCATGGAGAAGCTCGGAGAAGGTCGGAGAAGGTCGGAGAAGGTCGGAGAAGTCAAAGAAGGTCGGAGAAGGTCAGATAAGTTAAAAGAAGGCCGGAGAAGGTCAAGGAAGGCCGGAGAAGGTCAAGGAAGGCCGGAGAAGGTCAAGGAAGGCCGGAGAAGGTCAAGGAAGGCCGGAGAAGGTCAAGGAAGGCCGGAGAAGGTCAAGGAAGGCCGGAGAAGGTCTGAGAAGTTTGGAGAAGGTCGCAGAAGGACAAAGGATTAGGAGAAGTTTGGAGAAGGTCAAAGATGGTCAGAGAAAGTCAGAGAAGGTCAAAGAAAGTTGGAGAAGTATAAAGATGGTCAGAGAAGATTGGAGAAGTTCGGAAAATGTCAAAGACGGTCGGAGAAAGTCAGAGAAGGTCAAAGAAGGTCGGAGAAGGTCAGAGAAGGTAGGAAAATTTGGGAGAAGGTCAAAAAATGTCAAAGAAGTTCGGAGAAGGTCGGAAAAGGTGAAAGCAAGTTGGAGAAGGCCAGAGAAATTCCAGGAAGGTCAGAGAAGGTCGAAGAAGGTCAGAGAAGGTCAAAGAAGTTCGGAAAAGTTCAGAGAAGGTTGGAGATGGTCAAAGAAGGTCAGAAAAGGTCGAAGAGTGTCAGAGAAGGTGAAAGAAGGTCAAAGAAGGTCGGAGAAGATCAAATAAGTCTGGAGTAGGTCGGAGAAGGTCAGAGAAGGTCAAAGAGGGTCGGAGAATGTCAAAGAAGGACAAAGAAATTCAGAGAAGGGAAAGGAAGATCGGAAAATGTCAAAGAAGGTAGGAGAAGGTTGGAGAAGTTTGGAGTGGGTCAAAGAAGGTCAGAGAAGCTCAAAGAAAGTCAGAGAAGTTCAAAAGGGATTCACCCTAGGGTACTGAAGGAGCTGGCGGATGTGCTGGCCAAACCCCTTTCCATCATCTTCCAACAGTCCTGGCTGACTGGGGAAGTCCCACTGGACTGGAGGCTGGCTGATGTTGTGCCCATCTACAAAAAGGGCCGCAGGGAGGACCCAGGAAACTACAGGCCTGTCAGTCTGACCTCAGTGCCAGGGAAAGTCATTTAGCAGGTGATCTTGAATGCTGTCATGAAGCACATGCAAGAGAACTGGGTGATCAGGCCCAGTCAACATGGGTTCACAAAAGGCAGGTCTTGCCAGACTAACCTGATCGCCTTCTATGACAAAGTGACTCGGCTACTGGATGAGGGAAAGGCTGTGGATGTGGTCTTCCTGGACTTCAGTAAAGCCTTTGACACAGTTTCTCACAGCATTCTGCTTGAGAAACTGTCAGCCTCTGGCCTGGACAGGCGCACACTCTCCTGGGTGGAAAACTGGTTGGATGGCCGGGCCCAGAGAGTGGTGGGAAATGGTGTGAAATCCAGCTGGAGGCCAGTGACAAGTGGGGTTCCCCAGGGCTCAGTGCTGGGTCCAGCCCTGTTCAATGTCTTCATCAATGATCTGGATGAAGGCATCGAGTGCACCCTGAGCAAGTTTGCGGACGACACTAAGCTGGGTGGAAGTGTCGATCAGCTGGAGGGTCGGGAGGCTCTGCAAAGGGATCTGAACAGGCTGGACCGCTGGGCAGAGTCCAATGGGATGAGGTTTAACAAGGCCAAGTGCCAGGTCCTGCACTTGGGGCACAACAACCCTATGCAGTGCTACAGACTGGGAGAAGTCTGTCTAGAAAGCTGCCTGGAGGAGAGGGACCTGGGGGTGTTGGTTGACAACCGACTGAATATGAGCCAGCAGTGTGCCCAGGTGGCCAAGAAGGCCAATGGCATTTTGGCTTGTATCAGAAACGGTGTGACCAGCAGGTCCAGGGAGGTTATCCTCCCTCTGTACTCGGCACTGGTGAGACCGCTCCTCAAATCCTGTGTTCAGTTCTGGGCCCCTCACCACAAGAAGGATGTTGAGGCTCTGGAGAGAGTCCAGAGAAGAGCAACAAAGCTGGTGAAAGGGCTGGAGAACAGGCCTTATGGGGAGCGGCTGAGAGAGCTGGGGTTGTTTAGCCTGGAGAAGAGGAGGCTGAGGGGAGACCTCATTGCTCTCTGCAACTACCTGAAAGGAGGTTGTAGAGAGGAGGGTGCTAGCCTCTTCTCCCAAGTGACAGGGGACAGGACAAGAGGGAATGGCCTAAAGCTCCGCCAGGGGAGGTTTAGGCTAGACATTAGGAAAAAGTTCTTCACAGAAAGGGTCATTGGGCACTGGAACAGGCTGCCCAGGGAGGTGGTTGAGTCACCTTCCCTGGAGGTGTTTAAGGCACGGGTGGATGAGGTGCTGAGGGATATGGTTTAGTGTTTGATAGGAACGGTTGGACTCGATGATCCGGTGGGTCTCTTCCAACCTGGTTATTCTGTGATTCTGTGAAAAGTGATCGGAGAAGTTCATAGAAGGGCAGAGAAGATCAGAGAAAGTAAAAGAAGGTCGGAGAAGTTTGGAGAATTTCAAAGAAGGTCTGCAAGACCGGAGAAGGTTGGAGAAGTTCAAAGAAAGTCGGAGAAGGTCAAAGAAGTTCAGGGTAGGTCAAAGAAGGTCGGAGAAGTTCAAAGGATTTCGGAAAAGGTCGGAGAAGTTCAGACAAGGTCAGAGATAGGCAAAGAAGGTGGGAGAAGGGCAAAGAACTTGGGAGAAGGTCGGAGAAGTTCAGAGAAGGTCAGAGACAGTCAAAGAAGGTCGGAGAAGGTCAGAGAAGGTTGGAGAAGTATAAAGACGGTCAGAGAAGATCAGAGAAGGTCAAAGATGGTCAGACAAAGTCGGAGAAGGTCAAAGAAGTTTGGAGAAGGTCGGAGAAGATCGGAGAAGGTAGGAAAATATCGGAGAAGGTCAAAAAAGTCAAAGAAGTTCAGAGAAGGTCAAAGAAGTTTGGAAAAGGTGAAAGCAGGTCGGAGAAGGCAAGAGAAATTCAAGGAAGGTCAGAGAAGGTCGAAGAAGGTCAGAGAAGGTTGAATAAGGACAGAGAAGATCAAAGAAGGTCGGAAAAGTTTGGAGAAGATTGGAGAAGGTCAAAGAAGGTCAGAAAAGGTCAAAGAGTGTCAGAGAAGGTAAAAGAAAGTCAGAGAAGGTTGGAGAAGATCAAATAAGTCCAGAGTAGGTCAGAGAAGGTCAGAGAAGGTCAGAGAAGGTCAAAGAGGGTCAGAGAATGTCAAAGAAGGACAAAGAAATTCGGAGAAGGAAAAGGAAGATCGGAGAAGGTCAAAAGGTCGGAGAAGTTTGGAGAGGGTCAAAGAAGGTCAGAGAAGCTCAAAGAAAGTCAGAGAAGTTCAAAAGTGGTCGGAGAAGGTTGGAGAAGCTTATAGAAGGGCGGAGAAGTTCAAAGAAGTTTGGAGAAGGTCAAAGAAGTTCAGGGAAAGTCAAAGAAGGTCAAAGAAGCTCGGAGAAGGTCAAAGAAGGTTGGAGAAAGATAAAGACAGTTGGAGAAGATCGGAGAAGTTCAGAGAAGTTCAAAGGTGGTTGGAGAAGGTCGGAGAATGTCAAAGAAGGTCGGAGAAGTTCGGAGAAGGTCAGATAAAGGAAAAGAAGATCGGAGAAGGTCAAAGAAGTTCAGAGAAGGTCAAATAAGGTCGGGGAATGTCAAAGCAGGTCGGAGAAGATCAGAGAAGGTCGGAGAAGGTCAAAGAAGGTCAGAGAAAGTCAAAGAAAGTCGGAGAAAGTAAAAGGTCAGAGAAGGTCAAAGAAGGTCAGAGAAGGTCAAAGAAAGGCGGAGAAGGGCGGAGAAGTTTGGCGAAGGTCGCAGAAGGACAAAGCATTAGGAGAAATTTGGAGAAGGTCAAAGAAAGTTGGAGAAGTATAAAGACGGTCAGAGAAGATTGGAGAAGTTCAGAGAAGGTCAAAGATGGTCGGAGAAGGTCAGAGAAGGTCCAAGAAGGTTGGAGAAGGTTGGAGAAGGTCAGAGAAGGTAGGAAAATTTGGGAGAAGGTCAAAAAATGTCAAAGAATTTTGGAGAAGGTCGGAAAAGGTGAAAGCAAGTTGGGGAAGGCCAGAGAAATTCCAGGAAGGTCAGAGAAGGTCGAAGAAGGTCAGAGAAGGTTAAAGAAGGGCAGAGAAGGTCGGAATAAGTCAGAGAAGATCAAAGAAGGTCTGAAAAGTTTGGAGAAGGTTGGAGAAGGTCAAAGAAGGTCAGAAAAGGTCAAAGAGAGTCAGAGAAGGTAAAAGAAGTTCAGAGAAGGTCAGAGAAGATCAAATAAGTCTGGAGTAGGTCGTAGAAGGTAAAAGAAGGTCAGAGAAGGTAAAAGAAGGTCAGAGAATATCAGAGAAGATCAAATAAGTTTGGAGTAGGTTGGAGTGGGTCAAAGAAGGTCAGAGAAGGTCAAAGAGGGTTGGAGAATGTCAAAGAAGGACAAAGAAATTCGGAGAAGGGAAAGGAAGTTCAGAGAAGGTCAAAGAAGGTAGGAGAAGGTCGGAGAAGATTGGACAGGGTCAAAGAAGGTCAGAGAAGCTCAAAAGTGGTCAGAGAAGGTCGGAGAAGTTCATAGAAGGGCGGAAAAGTTCAAAGAAGTTCAGAGAAAGTCAAAGAAGTTCGGAGAAGGTCGGAGAATGTTGGAGAAGTTCAGAAAAATTCAAAGAATTTCGGAGAAGGTCGGAGAATGTTGGAGAAGTTCAAAGAAGTTCAGAGAAGGTCGGAGAATGTCAATGAAGGTCAGAGATAGGCATAGAAGGTGGGAGAAGGGCAAAGAACTTGGGAGAATGTCGGAGAAGTTCGGAGAAGGTCAATGAAGGTCAGAGAAGGTCAATGAAGGTCAGAGAAGTTTGGAGAAGTTTAGAGAAGGGAAAATAAGGTTGGAGAAGTTCAGAGAAGGTCTGAGACAGTCAAAGAAAGTCGGAGAAGCTCAGAGAAGTTTGGAGAAGTATAAAGACATTCAGACAATTTCTGAGAAGGTCGGAGAAGGTCAAAGAAGGTCGGAGAATGTCAAAGAAGGTCGGAGAAGGTCAAAGGTGGTTGGAGAGGTCGGAGATGTTCGGAGAAGGTCAAAGAAGGTCTGACAAGATCAAGGAAGATCAGAGAAGGTCAAAGAACATCGGAGAATGTCGGAGAAGTTCAAAGAACGTTGGAGAATGTCAAAAGAGGTTGGAGAAGGGCGGAGAATTTCGCAGAATTACGGAAAAGGTCGAAGAAGTTCAGAGGTGTTCAAAGAATGTCGGAGACTGTGAAAGAAGTTCGAAGAAGGTGGTAGGAAGTCAAAGACGTTCAGAGAATATCAAACAAAGTCGGAGAAGGTCAAAGAAGTTTGGAGAAGGTCAAAGAAGTTCGGAGAAGGTCAAAGAAGGAAGGAGAAATTTGGAGAAGGAAGGAGAAATTTGGAGAAGGTCAAAGAACATCAGAAAAGGTCAGAGAAGTTTGGAGAAGGTCAAAGAAGGTCGGAGAAGATCTGAGAAGGTCGGAGAAGATCGTAGAAGGACAGAGAAGGTCGGAGAAGGTAAAAGAATCTCAGAGAAGGTTGTAGAATTCAGAGAAGTTCAAAATAGATCAGATAATATCGGAGAAGCTCGGAGAAAGTCAAAGAAGGTCAGAGAAGGGCAAAAACGGGAGGAGAAGGGCAAAGACCAGTGGAAAAAGGAGGAGAATATTGGAGAAGGGCAAAGGGGGGCGGAGAAGGACAAAAAAAGGCGGAGAAGGGCAGAGAAGGGCAGAGAAGGGCAGAGAAGGGCAGAGAAGGGCAGAGAAGGGCAGAGAAGGGCAGAGAAGGGCAGAGAAGGGCAGAGAAGGGCAGAGAAGGGCAGAGAAGGGCAGAGAAGGGCAGAGAAGGGCAGAGAAGGGCAGAGACGGTTGGAGAAGGGCAAAGATGAGCGAAGAAGGGTGGAGAATATCGGAGAAGGGCAAAGATGGGTACAGACGGGCGGAGATGGGTAAAGACGGGCGGAGATGGGTAAAGATGAGTGGAGAAGGGTGGAGAATATTGGAGAAGGGCAAAGAAGTTCAAAGTCGGGCGGAGAAGTTCAAAGTCGGGTGGAGAAGATCAAAAATGAGCGGAGAAGGGCGGAGAATATCGGAGAAGGGCAAAGACAGGCGGAGAAGAGCAAAGACGGGGGAGAAGGGCAATGACTGGTGGAGAAGAGAAAAGAAATGTGGAGAACGGCAAAGACAGGTGGAGAAGGGCGGATAATATCAGAGAAGTGCAAAGAAGGGCAAGGACGGGCAGTGAAGGGCAAGGACGGGCGGAGAAGGGCAGGGAATACCAGAGAAGAGCAAAGATGGGCAAAGATAAGGGGAGAAGGGCAAAGACGAGTGGAAAAGGGCATAGAATATCGGAAAAGTGCAAAGATCGGTAAAGAGAAGGGGAGAAGGGAAAAGATGGGTGGAGAAGGGCAGAGAAAATTGGAGAAGTGCAAAGATGGGCAAAGAAGGGCGGGGAAAGGCAAAGAAGGGCGGAGAAGGGCAAAGAAGGGCGGAGAAGGGCAAAGAAGGGCGGAGAAGGGCAAAGAAGGGCGGAGAAGGGCAAAGAAGGGCGGAGAAGGGCAAAGAAGGGTGGAGAAGGGCAAAGAAGGGTGGAGAAGTGTGGAGAATATCGGAGAAGGGCAAAGACGGGTGGAGAAGGGCAAAGACGGGCGGAGAAGGGCAAAGACGGGCGGAGAAGGGCAAAGACGGGCGGAGAAGGGCAGAGAATATTGGAGAAGTTCAAAGATGGGCAAAGACAAAGGGAGAAGGGCAAAGACAGGCAGAGAAGGGCAGAGAATATTGGAGGAGTGCAAAGAAGAGCAAAGATAGGCGGCGAAGGGCAAAGATAGGCGGCGAAGGGCAAAGATAGGCGGCGAAGGGCAAAGACGGGCGGAGAAGGGCAAAGACGGGCGGAGAAGGGCAAAGACGGGCGGAGAAGGGCAAAGACGGGCGGAGAAGGGCACTGGTGAGACCGCTCCTCGAATACTGTGTTCAGTTCTGGGCCCCTCACCACAAGAAGGATGTTGAGGCTCTGGAGAGAGTACAGAGAAGAGCAACAAAGCTGGTGAAAGGGCTGGAGAACAGGCCTTATGAGGAGCGGCTGAGAGAGCTGGGGTTGTTTAGCCTGGAGAAGAGGAGGCTGAGGGGTGACCTCATTGCTCTCTACAACTACCTGAAAGGACGTTGTAGAGAGGAGGGTGCTGGCCTCTTCTCCCAAGTGACAGGGGACAGGACAAGAGGGAATGGCCTCCAGCTCCGCCAGGGGAGGTTTAGGCTAGACGTTAGGAAAAAATTCTTTACAGAAAGGGTCATTGGGCACTGGAACAGGCTGCCCAGGGAGGTGGTTGAGTCACCTTCCCTGGAGGTGTTTAAGGCACGGGTGGACGAGGTGCTGAGGGATATGGTTTAGTGTTTGGTAGGAACGGTTGGACTCGGTGATCCGGTGGGTCTCTTCCAACCTGGTTATTCTGTGATTCTGTGATTCTGTGACTGGTGGAGAAGAGAAAAGAACTTTGGAGAACGGTGAAGACAGGTGGAGAAGGGCGGAGAATATCGGAGAAGTGCAAAGAAGGGCAAAGATGGATGGAGAAGGGCAAAGAAGGTTGGAGAAGGGCAAAGAAGGTTGGAGAAGGGCAAAGAAGGTTGGAGAAGGGCAAAGAAGTTTGGAGAAGGGCAAAGAAGTTTGGAGAAGGGCAAAGAAGGTGGGAGAAGGGCAAAGATGGCAGGAGAAGGACGGAGAATATCAAAGAAGGGCAAAGACGGGCAGGGAAAGGCAAAGACGGGCGGGGAAGGGCAAAGACGGGCGGGGAAGGGCAAAGACGGGCGGGGAAGGGCAAAGACGGGCGGGGAAGGGCAAAGACGGGCGGGGAAGGGCAAAGACGGGCGGGGAAGGGCAAAGACGGGCGGGGAAGGGCAAAGACGGGCGGGGAAGGGCAAAGACGAGCGGGGAAGGGCAAAGACGAGCGGGGAAGGGCAAAGACGAGCGGGGAAGGGCAAAGACGAGCGGAGATTATCGGAGAAGTTCAAAGATGGGCAAAGACGGGCGGGGAAAGTCAAAGACGGGCGGGGAAAGTCAAAGACGGGCGGGGAAAGTCAAAGACGGGTGGAGAAGGGCAAAGACAGGCAGAGAAGGGCAAAGACAGGCAGAGAAGTGCCGAGAATATCGGAGAAGTACAAAGATGGGCAAAGACAAAGGGAGAAGGGCAAAAAAGTTTGGAGAAGGGCAAAGAAGGTTAGAGAAGGGCAAAGGCGGGTGGAGAAGGGCAAAGATGGGAGGAGAAAGGCAAAGACAAGCGGAGAAGTGAAAAGATGGGAGGAGAAGGGCGGAGAATATCAGAGAAGTGCAAAGAAGGGCAAAGACGGGCGGAGAAGGGCAAAGGCCGGGGAGAAGTACAATGACTGCTGGAGAAGAGCAAAGAACTGCGAAGAACGGCAAAGACAGGTGGAGACGGGCGGAGAAGGGCAAAGACGGGCGGAGAAGGGCAAAGACGGGCGGAGAAGGGCAGAGAATATCGTAGAAGTGCAAAGATGGGCAAAGACAAAGGGAGAAGGGAAAAAACGGGTAGAGCAGGGCAGAGAATATCGGAGAAGTGCAAAGAAGGGCAAAGACGGGCGGCGAAGGGCAAAGACAGGCGGCAAAGGGCAAAGTCTAGCGGAGAAGGGCAAAGTCGAGCGGAGAAGGGCAAAGTCGAGCGGAGAAGGCCGGAGAATATCGTAGAAGGGCAAAGATGGGCAGAGAAAAGCAAAGACTGCCAGAGAAGGCAAAGACAGACAGAGAAGGGCAAAGACTGGGGAGAAGTGCAATGACTGGTGGAGAAGAGAAAAGAACTTTGGAGAACGGTGAAGACAGGTGGAGAAGGGCGGAGAATATCGGAGAAGTGCAAAGAAGGGCAAAGATGGATAGAGAAGGGCAAAGAAGGTTGGAGAAGGGCAAAGAAGGTTGGAGAAGGGCAAAGAAGGTTGGAGAAGGGCAAAGAAGGTTGGAGAAGGGCAAAGAAGGTTGGAGAAGGGCAAAGAAGGTTGGAGAAGGGCAAAGAAGGTTGGAGAAGGGCAAAGAAGGTTGGAGAAGGGCAAAGAAGGTTGGAGAAGGGCAAAGAAGGTTGGAGAAGGGCAAAGAAATGTGGAGAAGGGCAAAGAAATGTGGAGAAGGGCAAAGATGGCAGGAGAAGGACGGAGAATATCAAAGAAGGGCAAAGACGGGCAGGGAAGGGCAAAGACGGGCAGGGAAGGGCAAAGACGGGCAGGGAAGGGCAAAGACGGGCAGGGAAGGGCAAAGACGGGCGGAGAAGGGCAAAGACGGGCGGAGAAGAGCAAAGACGGGCGGAGAAGAGCAAAGACGGGCGGGGAAGGGCAAAGAAAGGCGGGGAAGGGCAAAGAAAGGCGGGGAAGGGCAAAGAAGATGGAGAAGGGCAAAGACGGGCGGAGATTATCGGAGAAGTTCAAAGATGGGCAAAGACGGGCGGGGAAAGTCAAAGACGGGTGGAAAAGGGCAAAGACGGGTGGAGAAGGGCAAAGACAGGCAGAGAAGGGCAAAGACAGGCGGAGAAGTGCCGAGAATATCGGAGAAGTGCAAAGATGGGCAAAGACAAAGGGAGAAGGGCAAAAAAGTTTGGAGAAGGGCAAAGAAGGTTAGAGAAGGGCAAAGGCGGGTGGAGAAGGGCAAAGATGGGAGGAGAAGGGCAAAGATGGGAGGAGAAGGGCAAAGACGGGCGGAGAAGGGAAAAGATGGGAGGAGAAGGGCGGAGAATATCAGAGAAGTGCAAAGAAGGGCAAAGACGGGCGGAGAAGGGCAAAGGCCGGGGAGAAGTACAATGACTGCTGGAGAAGAGCAAAGAACTGCGAAGAACGGCAAAGACAGGTGGAGACGGGTGGAGAAGGTCAAAGACGGGGGGAGAAGGGCAAAGACAGGCGGAGATGGGCAAACACGGGCGGAGAAGAGCAAAGACGGGCGGAGAAGTGCAGAGAATATCAGAGAAGTACAAAGATTGGCAAAGACAAGGGGAGAAGGGCAAAGACGGGTGGAGAAGGGCAAAGACGGGTGGAGAAGGGCAAAGACGGGTGGAGAAGGGCAAAATGGTTGGAGAATGGCAATGACGAGAGGAGAAGGGCGGAGAATATCGGAGAAGGGCAAAGACAGGCGGAGAAGTGTAGAGTATATCGGACAAGTGCAAAGATGGGCAAAGACGGGAGGACAAGGGCAAAGACGGGCGGACAAGAGCAAAGACGAGCAGACAAGGGCAAAGACGAGCAGACAAGGGCAAAGACGAGCGGAGATGGGCGGAGAATATCGCACAAGTGCAAAGAAGGGAAAAGACGGGCGGAGATGGGCAAAGACGGGCGGAGATGGGCAAAGACGGGCGGAGATGGGCAAAGACGGGCGGAGAAGGGTGGAGAATAGTGGAGAACCTCAAAGTCGGGCGGAGAACCTCAAAGTCAGGCGGAGAAGATCAAAAATGGGCGGAGAAGAACAGAGAATATCGGAGAAGGACAAAGATGGGCGGAGAAGTGCAAAGATGGGCGGAGAAGGGCAAAGACGGGGAGAAGGGCAAAGACGGGGAGAAGGGCAATGAGTGGTGGAGAAGAGCAAAGAACTGCGGAGAACGGCAAAGACAGGTGGAGAAGGGCAGAGAATATCGGAGAAGTGCAAAGAAGGGTAAAGATGGGCGGCGAAGGGTAAAGACGGGAGGAGAAGGGCTAAGTCGGGCGGAGAATTGCAAAGACGGGCAGAGAATTGCAAAGACGGGCAGAGAATTGCAAAGACGGGCAGAGAACTGCAAAGACGGGCAGAGAATTGCAAAGATGGGCAGAGAAGTGCGGAGAATACCAGAGAAGGGCAAAGACGGGCGGAGAAGGGCAAAGACGGGCGGAGAAGGGCAAAGACGGGCGGAGAAGGGCAAAGACGGGCGGAGAAGGGCAAAGACGGGCGGAGAAGGGCAAAGACGGGCGGAGAAGGGCAAAGACGGGCGGAGAAATGTGGAGAGTATGGGAGAAGGGCAAAGACGGGCGGAGAGGGAACAGTCAGGCGGAGAAGTGCAAACAACTGCGGAGAATGCAAAGACAAGCAGAGAAGCGCAAAGTCAGTTGGAGGAGACACAAGAGATGCGTAGAGGTTTTGACAAGGGCAAAGACAGTCTGAGAACCGCAGAAATACAAGAGAAGGGCAAAGACAGGCGGGCAAAGACGGGCGGACAAGGGCAAGGACGGGCGGACAAGGGCAAGGACGGGCGGAGAAGGGCAAAGACGGGCGGAGAAGGGCAAAGACGGGCGGAGAAGGGCAAAGACGGGCGGAGAAGGGCAAAGACGGGCGGAGAAGGGCAAAGACGGGCGGACAAAGGAAAAGACGGGCGGACAAAGGCAAAGAAGGTTGCACAAGGGCAAAGACGGGCGGACAAGGGCAAAGACGGGCGGACAAGGGCAAAGACGGGCGGACAAGGGCAAAGATGGGCGGACAAGGACAAAGACGGGCGGACAAGGGCAAAGAAAGGCGGACAATTGCCAAGACGGTTGCACAAGTGATAAGATGGGCGGACAATGGCTAAGAAGGGCTGACAAGTGCAAAGACGGGTGGAGAAGGGCAAACAAGTGCGGAGAATGCAAAGACAGGCAGAGAAGTGCAAAGACATGCCAAGAAGAGCAAAGATGGGCGCAGAAGGGCAAAGACGGGTGGAAAAAGGCAAAGAAGTGCAGAGAGTGGCAAAGAAGTGCGGATAGTGGCAAGAAAGATAGGAGAGTTGCAAAGACGTCCGGAGAGTTGCAAAGACGGGCGGAGAAGGGAAAAGACGGGCGGACAAAGGCAAAGAAGGTTGCACAAGGGCAAAGACAGGCGGAGAAGAGCAAAGACGATCGCAGAATTTCGGAGAGTACCGAAGAAGGGCAAAGACGGGCGGACAAGGGCAAAGACGGGCGGACAAGGGCAAAGACGGGCGGACAAGGGCAAAGACGGGCGGACAAGGGCAAAGACGGGCGGACAAGGGCAAAGACGGGCGGACAAGGGCAGAGAATATTGGAGAAGTTCAAAGATGGGCAAAGACAAGGGGAGAAGGGCAAAGACGGGCGGAGAAGGGCGGAGAATATCGGAGGAGTGCAAAGAAGAGCAAAGATAGGCGGCGAAGGGCAAACATAGGCGGCAAAGGTAAAAAACGGGAGGAGAAGGACGGAGAATATCGGAGAAGGGCAAAGATGGGCGGAGAAGGGCAGAGAATATCGTAGAAGTGCAAAGATGGGCAAAGACAAAGGGAGAAGGGAAAAAACGGATAGAGCAGGGCAGAGAATATCAGAGAAGTGCAAAGAAGGGCAAAGACGGGCGGCGAAGGGCAAAGACAGGTGGCGAAGGGCAAAGTCGAGCAGAGAAGGGCAAAAATGGGCGGAGAAGTGCAATGACTGGTGGAGAAGAGAAAAGAACTTTGGAGAACAGTGAAGACAGGTGGAGAAGGGCGGAGAATATCGGAGAAGCGCAAAGAAGGGCAAAGAAGGTTGGAGAAGGGCAAAGAAGGTTGGAGAAGGGCAAAGAAGGTTGGAGAAGGGCAAAGAAGGTTGGAGAAGGGCAAAGAAGGTTGGAGAAGGGCAAAGAAGGTTGGAGAAGGGCAAAGAAGGTTGGGAAGGGCAAAGAAGGTTGGAGAAGGGCAAAGAAGGTTGGAGAAGGGCAAAGAAGGTTGGAGAAGGGCAAAGAAGGTTGGAGAAGGGCAAAGAAAGGTGGAGAAGGGCAAAGAAGGTTGGAGAACGGCAAAGAAAGGTGGAGAAGGGCAAAGATGGCAGGAGAAGAGCAAAGATGGCAGGAGAAGAGCAAAGATGGCAGGAGAAGAGCAAAGATGGCAGGAGAAGGACGGAGAATATCAAAGAAGGGCAAAGAAGGGCAGGGAAAGGCAAAGACGGGCGGGGAAGGGCAAAGACGGGCGGGGAAGGGCAAAGACGGGCGGGGAAGGGCAAAGACGGGCGGGGAAGGGCAAAGACGGGCGGGGAAGGGCAAAGACGGGCGGGGAAGGGTGAACAAAGGCGGAGATTATTGGAGAAGTTCAAAGATGGGCAAAGACGGGCGGGGAAAGTCAAAGACGGGTGGAGAAGGGCAAAGAAGGGTGGAGAAGTGCAAAGACAGGCAGAGAAGGGCAAAGACAGGCAGAGAAGGGCAAAGACAGGCAGAGAAGGGCAAAGACAGGCAGAGAAGTGCCGAGAATATCGGAGAAGTGCAAAGATGGGCAAAGACAAGGGGAGAAGGGCAAAAAAGTTTGGAGAAGGGCAAAGAAGGTTAGAGAAGGGCAAAGACGGGAGGAGAAGGGCAAAGACGGGAGGAGAAGGGCAAAGACGGGAGGAGAAGGGCAAAGACGGGAGGAGAAGGGCAAAGACGGGAGGAGAAGGGCAAAGACGGGAGGAGAAGGGCAAAGACGGGAGGAGAAGGGCAAAGACGGGCGGAGAAGGGCAAAGGCCGGGGAGAAATACAATGACTGCTGGAGAAGAGCAAAGAACTGCGAAGAACGGCAAAGACAGGTGGAGACGGGTGGAGAAGGGCTAAGACGGGTGGAGAAGGGCAAAGACGGGTGGAGAAGGGCAAAGACGGGTGGAGAAGGGCAAAGACGGGTGGAGAAGGGCAAAGACGGGTGGAGAAGGGCAAAGACGGGTGGAGAAGGGCAAAGACGGGTGGAGAAGGGCAAAGACGGGTGGAGAAGGGCAAAGACGGGTGGAGAAGGGCAAAGACGGGTGGAGAAGGGCAAAGACGGGTGGAGAAGGGCAAAGACGGGTGGAGAAGGGCAAAGACGGGTGGAGAAGGGCAAAGACGGGTAGAGAAGGGCAAAGACGGGTGGAGAAGGGCAAAGACGGGTGGAGAAGGGCAAAGACGGGCGGACAAGGGCAAAGACAGTCTGAGAAGTGCAGAAATAAGAGAGAAGGGCAAAGACAGGCAGGCAAAGACGGGCGGATAAGGGCAAAGACGGGCGGACAAGGGCAAAGACGGGCGGACAAGGGCAAAGACGGGCGGACAAGGGCAAAGACGGGCGGACAAGGGCAAAGACGGGCGGAGAAGTGCAGAGAATACCAGAGAAGTGCAAAGACTGGCGGAGAAACGCTAAGTCAGGCGGAGAAGAGCATAGACATACAGAAAAGGGTAAAGACGGGCAGAGAAGGGCAAAGACGAGTGGAGAAGGGCTAAAACGGGTGGAGAAGTGTGGTGAATAACGGAGAAGGGCAAAGAGAGGTGGAGAAGGGCAAAGTCGGGTGGAGAAGAGCAAAAAAGGGCGGAGAAGGGCAAAGAAGGGCGCAGAAGCGAAAGACGGGCAGAGAAGGGCAAAGACGGGAGGAGAAGGGCAAAGACGGGCGGAGAAGGGCAAAGAAAGGTGGACAATTGCCAAGACGGTCGGACAAAGGCAAAGACGGTTGCACAAGTGATAAGACGGGCGGACAACGGCTAAGAAGGGCTGACAAGTGCAAAGATAGGCGGAGAAGGGCAAAGACGGTCGGACAAGGGCAGAAACATGCGGACAAGAACAAAGACGGGGGGAGAAGGGCAAAGACGAGTGGAGAAGGGCAAAGACGGGTGGAGAAGGGTAAACAAGTGCGGAGAATGCAAAGACGGGCAGAGAAGAGCAAAGACGTACCAAGAAGAGCAAAGACGGGTGCAGAAGGGTAGAGACGGGCTCACAAGTGAAAGATGGGCGGGAAAGGGCAAAGAACTGCAGAGAGTGGCAAAGAAGTGCGGATAGTGGTAAGGAAGTGAGGAGTGTTGCAAAGACGTCCGGAGAGTCTTCCCGGAGAAGGGAAAAGACGGGCAGACAAAGGCAAAGAAGGTTGTACAAGGGCAAAGACAGGTGGAGAAGAGCAAAGACGATCGCAGAATTGCGGAGAGTACCGAAGAATGGCAAAGACGGGCGGAGAAGGGCAAAGACGGGCGGACAAGGGCAAAGACGGGCGGACAAGGGCAAAGACGGGCGGACAAGGGCAAAGACGGGCGGAGAAGGGCAAAGACGGGCGGACAAGGGCAAAGACGGGCGGACAAGGGCAAAGACGGGCGGACAAGGGCAAAGAATTGCGGAGAATGCAAAGACGGGAAGAGAAGGGCAAAGACGGGCAAAGACGGGCGGAGAAGCACAAAGTCGGTCGGAGAAGAGCAAAGACGGGCGGAGAGGTTCAAACAAGTGCGGAGAATGCAAGGACGGGCAGAGAAGTGCAAAGACATGCCAAGAAGAGCAAAGACAGGCGCAGAAGTGCAAAGACGGGCTCACAAGTGCAAAGACCAGGGGAGAAAGGCGAAGATGGGCGGAGAATGGCAAAGACGGGGGAAGAAGTACAAAGACGGGAGGAGAAGTGCTGAGAACAACGAAGAAGGGCAAAGACGGGCGGAGAAGGACGGAGAATACCGAAGAATGGCACAGACAGACGGAGAAGGGCAAACATGGGTGGAGAAGGCAAATAGGGGCAGACGAGGGCAAAGATGGGCAAAGGAAGGCAAAGACGGGTGCTAGGAGGGCAAAGATGGGCGGACGAGGGCAAAGAGGGGCGGAGAAGGGCAAAGAGGGGCGGAGAAGGGCAAAGAGGGGCGGAGAAGGGCAAAGAGGGGCGGAGAAGGGCAAAGAGGGGCGGAGAAGGGCAAAGACGGGCGGAGAAGGGCAAAGACGGGCGGAGAAGGGCAAAGACGGGCGGAGAAGGGCAAAGACGGGCGGAGAATTGTGGATAGTACCGGTGAATGGCAAAGAGGGGCAGAGAAGAGCAAAGACGTGTGGAGAAGAGCAAAGATGGGCGGAGAAGGGCAAAGACAGGCGAAGAGTAAAGACAGGCGGACAATTGCAAAGGAAGGCGGACAAGAACAAAGACGGCGGTAGAAGGGCAAAGACGGACAGAGAAGGGCAAAGACGGGCGGACAAGGGCAAAGAGGTTTAGACAAGGGCAAAGACAGTCTGAGAAATCCGGAGAATACTGGAGAAGGGCAAAGACGGGCGGAGAAGGGCAAAGACGGGCGGAGAAGGGCAAAGACGGGCGGAGAAGGGCAAAGACGGGCGGAGAAGGGCAAAGACGGGCGGAGAAGGGCAAAGACGGGCGGAGAAGGGCAAAGACGGGCGGAGAAGGGCAAAGACGGGCGGAGAAGGGCAAAGACGGGCAGAGAAGGGCAAAGACGGGCAGAGAAGGGCAAAGACGGGCAGAGAAGGGCAAAGACGGGCAGAGAAGGGCAAAGACGGGCAGAGAAGGGCAAAGACGGGCAGAGAAGGGCAAAGACGGGCAGAGAAGGGCAAAGACGGGCAGAGAAGGGCAAAGACGGGCAGAGAAGGGCAAAGACGGGCAGAGAAGGGCAAAGACGGGCAGAGAAGGGCAAAGACGGGCAGAGAAGGGCAAAGACGGGCAGAGAAGGGCAAAGACGGGCAGAGAAGGGCAAAGACGGGCAGAGAAGGGCAAAGACGGGCAGAGAAGGGCAAAGACGGGCAGAGAAGGGCAAAGACGGGCAGAGAAGGGCAAAGACGGGCAGAGAAGGGCAAAGACAGTGGGAGAAGTGAAAAGACGGTCAGAGAAGTGCAGAGAGTACCAGAGAAGTGCAAAGACGCACGGACAAGGGCAAAGACAAGTTGAGAAGGGCAAAGATGGGCAGAGAAGTTCAGAGAATACCAGAGAACTGCAAAGACAGGTGGAGAAGCACAAAGACTTGCGGAGAAATGCTAAGTTGGGCGGAGAAGAGCAAAGACCTACGGAAAAGGGTAAAGATGGGCAAAGAAGGCCAAAGACAAGCGGAGAAAGGCTAGAACGGTCGGAGAAGTGTGAAGAATAACAAAGAAGTGCAAAGACGGGAGGAGAAGGGCAAAGACGGGAGGAGAAGGGCAAAGACGGGAGGAGAAGGGCAAAGACGGGAGGAGAAGGGCAAAGAAAGGTGGAGAAGGGCAAAGATGGCAGGAGAAGAGCAAAGATGGCAGGAGAAGAGCAAAGATGGCAGGAGAAGAGCAAAGATGGCAGGAGAAGGACGGAGAATATCAAAGAAGGGCAAAGAAGGGCAGGGAAAGGCAAAGACGGGCGGGGAAGGGCAAAGACGGGCGGGGAAGGGCAAAGACGGGCGGGGAAGGGCAAAGACGGGCGGGGAAGGGCAAAGACGGGCGGGGAAGGGTGAACAAAGGCGGAGATTATTGGAGAAGTTCAAAGATGGGCAAAGACGGGCGGGGAAAGTCAAAGACGGGTGGAGAAGGGCAAAGAAGGGTGGAGAAGTGCAAAGACAGGCAGAGAAGGGCAAAGACAGGCAGAGAAGGGCAAAGACAGGCAGAGAAGGGCAAAGACAGGCAGAGAAGTGCCGAGAATATCGGAGAAGTGCAAAGATGGGCAAAGACAAGGGGAGAAGGGCAAAAAAGTTTGGAGAAGGGCAAAGAAGGTTAGAGAAGGGCAAAGACGGGAGGAGAAGGGCAAAGACGGGAGGAGAAGGGCAAAGACGGGAGGAGAAGGGCAAAGACGGGAGGAGAAGGGCAAAGACGGGAGGAGAAGGGCAAAGACGGGAGGAGAAGGGCAAAGACGGGCGGAGAAGGGCAAAGGCCGGGGAGAAATACAATGACTGCTGGAGAAGAGCAAAGAACTGCGAAGAACGGCAAAGACAGGTGGAGACGGGTGGAGAAGGGCTAAGACGGGTGGAGAAGGGCAAAGACGGGTGGAGAAGGGCAAAGACGGGTGGAGAAGGGCAAAGACGGGTGGAGAAGGGCAAAGACGGGTGGAGAAGGGCAAAGACGGGTGGAGAAGGGCAAAGACGGGTGGAGAAGGGCAAAGACGGGTGGAGAAGGGCAAAGACGGGTGGAGAAGGGCAAAGACGGGTGGAGAAGGGCAAAGACGGGTGGAGAAGGGCAAAGACGGGTGGAGAAGGGCAAAGACGGGTGGAGAAGGGCAAAGACGGGTGGAGAAGGGCAAAGACGGGTGGAGAAGGGCAAAGACGGGTGGAGAAGGGCAAAGACGGGTGGAGAAGGGCAAAGACGGGCGGACAAGGGCAAAGACAGTCTGAGAAGTGCAGAAATAAGAGAGAAGGGCAAAGACAGGCAGGCAAAGACGGGCGGATAAGGGCAAAGACGGGCGGACAAGGGCAAAGACGGGCGGACAAGGGCAAAGACGGGCGGACAAGGGCAAAGACGGGCGGAGAAGTGCAGAGAATACCAGAGAAGTGCAAAGACTGGCGGAGAAACGCTAAGTCAGGCGGAGAAGAGCATAGACATACAGAAAAGGGTAAAGACGGGCAGAGAAGGGCAAAGACGAGTGGAGAAGGGCTAAAACGGGTGGAGAAGTGTGGTGAATAACGGAGAAGGGCAAAGAGAGGTGGAGAAGGGCAAAGTCGGGTGGAGAAGAGCAAAAAAGGGCGGAGAAGGGCAAAGAAGGGCGCAGAAGCGAAAGACGGGCAGAGAAGGGCAAAGACGGGAGGAGAAGGGCAAAGACGGGCGGAGAAGGGCAAAGAAAGGTGGACAATTGCCAAGACGGTCGGACAAAGGCAAAGACGGTTGCACAAGTGATAAGACGGGCGGACAACGGCTAAGAAGGGCTGACAAGTGCAAAGATAGGCGGAGAAGGGCAAAGACGGTCGGACAAGGGCAGAAACATGCGGACAAGAACAAAGACGGGGGGAGAAGGGCAAAGACGAGTGGAGAAGGGCAAAGACGGGTGGAGAAGGGTAAACAAGTGCGGAGAATGCAAAGACGGGCAGAGAAGAGCAAAGACGTACCAAGAAGAGCAAAGACGGGTGCAGAAGGGTAGAGACGGGCTCACAAGTGAAAGATGGGCGGGAAAGGGCAAAGAACTGCAGAGAGTGGCAAAGAAGTGCGGATAGTGGTAAGGAAGTGAGGAGTGTTGCAAAGACGTCCGGAGAGTCTTCCCGGAGAAGGGAAAAGACGGGCAGACAAAGGCAAAGAAGGTTGTACAAGGGCAAAGACAGGTGGAGAAGAGCAAAGACGATCGCAGAATTGCGGAGAGTACCGAAGAATGGCAAAGACGGGCGGAGAAGGGCAAAGACGGGCGGACAAGGGCAAAGACGGGCGGACAAGGGCAAAGACGGGCGGACAAGGGCAAAGACGGGCGGACAAGGGCAAAGACGGGCGGACAAGGGCAAAGACGGGCGGACAAGGGCAAAGACGGGCGGACAAGGGCAAAGACGGGCGGAGAAGGGCAAAGACGGGCGGAGAAGGGCAAAGACGGGCGGACAAGGGCAAAGACGGGCGGACAAGGGCAAAGACGGGCGGACAAGGGCAAAGACGGGCGGACAAGGGCAAAGAATTGCGGAGAATGCAAAGACGGGAAGAGAAGGGCAAAGACGGGCAAAGACGGGCGGAGAAGCACAAAGTCGGTCGGAGAAGAGCAAAGACGGGCGGAGAGGTTCAAACAAGTGCGGAGAATGCAAGGACGGGCAGAGAAGTGCAAAGACATGCCAAGAAGAGCAAAGACAGGCGCAGAAGTGCAAAGACGGGCTCACAAGTGCAAAGACCAGGGGAGAAAGGCGAAGATGGGCGGAGAATGGCAAAGACGGGGGAAGAAGTACAAAGACGGGAGGAGAAGTGCTGAGAACAACGAAGAAGGGCAAAGACGGGCGGAGAAGGACGGAGAATACCGAAGAATGGCACAGACAGACGGAGAAGGGCAAACATGGGTGGAGAAGGCAAATACGGGCAGACGAGGGCAAAGATGGGCAAAGGAAGGCAAAGACGGGTGCTAGGAGGGCAAAGATGGGCGGACGAGGGCAAAGAGGGGCGGAGAAGGGCAAAGAGGGGCGGAGAAGGGCAAAGAGGGGCGGAGAAGGGCAAAGACGGGCGGAGAAGGGCAAAGACGGGCGGAGAAGGGCAAAGACGGGCGGAGAAGGGCAAAGACGGGCGGAGAATTGTGGATAGTACCGGTGAATGGCAAAGAGGGGCAGAGAAGAGCAAAGACGTGTGGAGAAGAGCAAAGATGGGCGGAGAAGGGCAAAGACAGGCGAAGAGTAAAGACAGGCGGACAATTGCAAAGGAAGGCGGACAAGAACAAAGACGGCGGTAGAAGGGCAAAGACGGACAGAGAAGGGCAAAGACGGGCGGACAAGGGCAAAGAGGTTTAGACAAGGGCAAAGACAGTCTGAGAAATCCGGAGAATACTGGAGAAGGGCAAAGACAGGCGGAGAAGGGCAAAGACGGGCGGAGAAGGGCAAAGACGGGCGGAGAAGGGCAAAGACGGGCGGAGAAGGGCAAAGACGGGCGGAGAAGGGCAAAGACGGGCGGAGAAGGGCAAAGACGGGCGGAGAAGGGCAAAGACGATCGGAGAAGGGCAAAGACGGGCAGAGAAGGGCAAAGACGGGCAGAGAAGGGCAAAGACGGGCAGAGAAGGGCAAAGACGGGCAGAGAAGGGCAAAGACGGGCAGAGAAGGGCAAAGACGGGCAGAGAAGGGCAAAGACGGGCAGAGAAGGGCAAAGACGGGCAGAGAAGGGCAAAGACGGGCAGAGAAGGGCAAAGACGGGCAGAGAAGGGCAAAGACGGGCAGAGAAGGGCAAAGACGGGCAGAGAAGGGCAAAGACAGTGGGAGAAGTGAAAAGACGGTCAGAGAAGTGCAGAGAGTACCAGAGAAGTGCAAAGACGCACGGACAAGGGCAAAGACAAGTTGAGAAGGGCAAAGATGGGCAGAGAAGTTCAGAGAATACCAGAGAACTGCAAAGACAGGTGGAGAAGCACAAAGACTCGCGGAGAAATGCTAAGTTGGGCGGAGAAGAGCAAAGACCTACGGAAAAGGGTAAAGATGGGCAAAGAAGGCCAAAGACAAGCGGAGAAAGGCTAGAACGGTCGGAGAAGTGTGAAGAATAACAAAGAAGTGCAAAGACGGGAGGAGAAGGGCAAAGACGGGAGGAGAAGGGCAAAGACGGGAGGAGAAGGGCAAAGACGGGAGGAGAAGGGCAAAGACGGGAGGAGAAGGGCAAAGACGGGAGGAGAAGGGCAAAGACGGGAGGAGAAGGGCAAAGACGGGAGGAGAAGGGCAAAGACGGGAGGAGAAGGGCAAAGACGGGAGGAGAAGGGCAAAGACGGTCGGACAAGGGCAAAAACAGGCGGACAAGAACAAAGACGGCGGTAGAAGGGCAAAGACAGACAGAGAAGGGCAAAGACGGGTGGAGAAGCGGAAAGACAGGCGGAGAAGCACAAAGTCGAGTGGAGAAATGCAAAGACATAAGGAAAAGGGCAAAGACGGGCGGAGAAGGGCAAAGACGGGCGGAGAAGGGCAAAGACGGGCGGAGAAGGGCAAAGACGGGCGGAGAAGGGCAAAGACGGGCGGAGAAGGGCAAAGACGGGCGGAGAAGGGCAAAGACGGGCGGAGAAGGGCAAAGACGGGCGGAGAAGGGCAAAGACGGGCGGAGAAGGGCAAAGACGGGCGGAGAAGGGCAAAGACGGGCGGAGAAGGGCAAAGACGGGCGGAGAAGGGCAAAGACGGGCGGAGAAGGGCAAAGACGGGCGGAGAAGGGCAAAGACGGGCGGAGAAGGGCAAAGACGGGCGGAGAAGGGCAAAGACGGGCGGAGAAGGGCAAAGACGGGCGGAGAAGGGCAAAGACGGGCGGAGAATTGCGGAGAGTACCGGAGAATGGCAAAGATGGGTGGAGAAAGGCAAAGTCGGTCAGAGAAAGGCAAAGAAGTGCTGAGAGTGGCAAAGACGGGCGGAGAAGGGCAAAGAGAGGTGGAGAAGGGTAAAGACGGGCGGAGAAGGGCAAAGACAGGCTGACAAGGGCAAAGAAAGTCTGAGAATTGTGGAGAGCATTGGAGAAGGGCAAAGACGGGCGGAGAATGGCAATGTCGGGCAAAGAAAGACAGACGACACAGGCGACACAGATGTTATAAAGGACAATGAGGTCAAAATAGAAAAAGAAGACACAGAGGACGTTGACGACACATACAACAAGACATTATAAATGAAAATGATGTGACAATATACACAGACGACACAAACAACACAGAACACAGACAACAAGGACGACACAGGCATTATTTATGACAATAGACACTGCTGACGCAGACGACACAGACGACAAGGACATTATAAATTAAAATGATGTCACAATAGACACAGACGAGAGACAAAGCAGAAGACAAAGACGACACAGAAATTATAATGACAATGATGTCACAATAGACACAGAAAACACAGATGACACAGACGACACAGGTGACACAGACATTATAAATGTCAATGATGTCACAATAGACACAGACGAGACACACATTATAAATGACAATGATGTCAGAATAGACACAGACGACACAGATGACACAGATTTTATAAATGACAATGATGTCACAACAGACAGAGAAGACAAAGACATTATAAGTGACAATATCACAATAGACACAGACGAGAGACTACATAGACGACACAGAAGACAGAGACACTATAAATGACAGTGATATCACAATAGACACAGATGACACAGACAACACACACATTATAAATGACAATGTCACCGCAGACGACAGAGACGACAAAGACATAAAAACTACAATGATGTAACAATGGACACAGAAGACACAGACATTATAAATGACAATGATTTCACAATAGACACAGATGACACAGATGTGATAAATGACAATGATTTCACAACAGACACAGACGACACAGATGACAAAGACATTATAAAAGACAATGATGTCACAATCGACACAGACAACGCAGCTGACACATACGTTATAAATTACAATGTTGTCAAAATAGACACAGCCCACACAGATGACACAGATACTATAAATGACAATGGTATCAAAATAGTCACAGATGACACAGACGACACAGACATTAAAATGACAATGATGTTCAAAATATACATAGATGACACAGGCGACACAGATATTATAAATGACAATGATGTCACAATAGACAAAGATGACACAGACGACACAGGCATTATAAATTACAAAATGTCACAATACACAAAGACGTCACAAACGACAGAGATATTAAAAATGACAATGATGTCACAATATACAGAGACGACACAGACTACACAGACATTGAAATGACAACGATGTCACAAAAGCCACAGACGACAGAGACTTTATAAATTGAAATTATGTCACAATAAACACAGACAACATAGACATTATAAATGACAAGGATGTTACAAAACACAGACAACACAGACTTTATAAATGAAAATGATTACACAGACGACACAGACAATATAAATGACAATGATGTCAGAATAGACACAGATGACACAGACGACAGAGTCATTACAAATGACAATGATGTCAAAATAGACACAGACGAAAACGACTACACAGACTTTATAAATGAAAATAATGTCACAATAGACACAGACGACATAGAAGACACAGATATTATAAATGACAATGATGTCACAATAGACACAGACGACAACGACTACACAGATTTTATAAATGAAAATTATGTCACAATAGACACAGACGACATAGATGACACAGATATTATAAATGACAATGATGTTACAATAGACACAGACGACACACACGACACAGACGACAAAAGCATTATAAATGACAATGATAGCAAAATAGACACAGATGACACAGACATTATCAATGACAATAATGTCACAATAGACACAGACAACACAGAGAATACCAATGACAATGATTTCACAATACACACAGAGGTCACAGACGACCAAGACTTTACAGAGGACACAGGAGACACCAACATTATAATTGAAAATGACATCACAATAGAAAAAGACGACACAGACGACCCAGAATACACAGACTTTATAAATGATTATGATGTCAAAATAGACACAGATGACACAGACATTATGAATGAAAATGTTTTCACAATAGACACAGATGACTCAGACAACACAGACATTATGAATGAAAATGACATCACAATAGACACAGACGACAAAGACATTATAAATGACAATGATGTGACAATATACACAGATGACACAGACAAGACAGACTTTTTAAATGACAATGATTTCACAATAGGCACAGAAATTACAGACGACACAGACGACACAGATGTTAAATGGCAATGATGTCACAATAAACAGAGATGACATTGATGACACAGTATAAATGAAAATGATATCACAGATGACACAGATGACACAGACATTATAAATAACATTGATGTCACAATAGACACAAACGACACAGACGACAAGGTATTAGACATGACAATGATATGACAATAGGCACAGATGACAGAGACTACCCAGACATGATAAATTACTATCATTTCATAAAAGACACAGACGACACAGAACACACAGACATTAAAAATTACAATGATGTCACAGTAGACAAAGATGACACAGACATACATGAAAATTATTTCAAAATACAAACAGACGACACAGAAGACACACATTATAAATGAAAATGTTGTCACAATATAAAGAGACGACACAGACATAAACGACAATGCTATAAAAATTGACACATACGACAGAGACGACATAGACAATATATATGACAATTATGTTACCATAAACACTGACGACACAGATGACAGAAATGACACAGACAGCTAAGACATTATAAATATCAATGATGTCAAACTAGACACAGACGACACTGAAGACAGACATTATAAAAGACAATGCATTCACAATAGACAGAGAGGACACAGACGACAGAAACGACACAGAAAATATAAATTACAATGGTTTCACAATAGACACAGACGACACATCCATTATAAATGATAATTATGTCACAATAGAAAAGACGACACAGACGACACTAATATTATAAAGGACAATGATGTCAAAATACACACAGATGACAGAGATGACATAGACGACACAGACTTTATAAATGATAATGATGTCACAAGAGACTCAGACGACACAGACATTATAACTGACAATGATTTCACAATAGACACAGACAACACATCCATTATAAATGACACTGATGTCACAATAGACACAGACGACAAAGACAATATAAATGACAAAGATGTCACAATAGACACAGATGACACAGACGACACAGACATTATAAAAAACAATGATGACAGAAGAGAAACAGACAACACTGTCGACAGAAATTATAAACGAAAATGACGTCACAATAGACACAATAGACACAGATGACACTGACATTATAAATGACACTGATTTTAAAATAGACACAGAAAACACAAACGACACAGAAATTATAAATGACAATGATGTCACAACAGAAATAGAAGACACAGACGACACTATTATAAATGACAATATCGCTGTCGACACAGGCGACAGACGTTAAAAATGACAATCATATCACAATAGACACAGATGACACAGACATTATAAATAGCAATGTTGCCAATCTAGACACTGACGACACAGAAGACGCAGACACTATAAATGAAAATGATGTTACAATAGACAAAGACGACACAGAGGACAGAGACGAAACAGACAATATAAATAACAATAGACACGGAGGACACAGACATTATAAATGATGATCATGTAACAATAGACACAGAAGACACAGATGACACAGACTTTATGAATGACAATGATATCATAATATACAAAGACGACACACAAGACATCGACATTATAAATTGCAATGATGTAACAATAGATACAGAAGACAGAGACATTATAAATGAGAGTGATGTTACAATAGACACAGGCAACACAGACATTATAAACAAAAATGATGACAAAATAGACATAGACGACACACACGGCACAGACTTTATGAATGACAAAGATCACACCATAGATAGAGATGACACAGAAGACACAGACGACACAGACATTATTAATGACAATGATGTCATAATAAACATAGACGACACAGACGAGAGAGACGACGCAGACGACACAGAAATTATAAATGAGCATTATGTCACAACAGAAACAGAAGACCGAGACGACACAGTGGACACGGACATTATACTGACAATGATGTCACAATAGACAGACGACACAGACACAATAAATGACAATCATATCACAATAGACACAGATGACACAGAAATAATAAATGAAAATTATGTCACTATAGAACAGACAACACAGATGACACAGACGACACAGATATTATTAAAGACAATGATAACACAAAAGATATAGATGACACAGACAATACAGACAACACAGACATTATAAAAGTCAATGAAGTCACTATAGAAATAGACAGCACAGACGACACAGACATTATAAATAATAATGAAGTCAAAATAGACTCAGAAGACACAGACGACATAGAATACACAGACATTATTAATGACAATGATGTCACAATAAACACAGACGACACAGATATTATAAATGAAAATGATGTCACAATAGACACAGACGACACAGATGACACAGACGACAGAGACATTATAAAAAACAGTCATGTCACAAAAGACACAGACGAGATAGATGAAACAGATACCATAAAAGACAATGATGTCACAATAAACAAAGACGACACAGATGACACAGACTTTATAAATGACAATGATGTAATAATAGCCACAGACGACACAGATGACACAGACATTATAAATGAAAATGATGTCAAAATAAACTCAGACGACACAGACATTATAAATGACAATGATGTCAAAATAGACGCAGACGACACAGACAACACAGACATTATAAATGAAATTGATGTCACAAGAGACAAAGACAACAGAGACGGCACTGCTATTATAAATGAAAATGATGTCAAAATAGACACAGACGACACAGACTTCATAAATGATAATGATGTCACAATAGACACAGACGACAGAGATGACACAGACATTATAAATGACACTGATGTCACCAGAGACACAGACAACAGACGACAGAGACGACACAGACATGTTAATAAACAGTGATACCACAAAAGATACAGACAACAGATGACACAGAAGACATAGAGGAAACAGATGACAGAGACGTTATAAATGAAAATGATGTCACGATAGACATAGATGACTAAGACGACACAGATGACACAGACGTTAGAAGTGAAAGTGATGTCACAATTGACACAGAAAACACAGAGGACAAAGAGGATACAGACGACACAGATAGTATAAACGACAATGGTATCACAATAGACACAGATGACACAGATTACACAGTCATTATATATTACACTTAAGTCAAAACAGACAGAGAAGACAAAGATATTTAAAAAGACAATAATGTCACAATATACACAGACGACACGGATATTATAAATGTCAATGATGTCATAATAGACACCGACGACACAGACGACAGAGATTTTATTATTGACAATGATGCCACAATAAACACAGACGACGCAGATGACACAGGCATTATAAATGTCTATGATGTCATAACAGACACAGAAACACAGACGACACAGACATTATAAATAACGAAGATGACACAGACAACAGAGACTTTTAAAAAGAAAATAATATCTCAATGTACACAGACGACACAGAAGAAAAAGACATTATAAATGACAGTGATGTCACAATAGACACAACAGACACAGACGACACAGACATTATAAATGACAATGATGCCAAAATAGACAAAGACGACATACACGACACATCGTTAATGACAATGATGTCACATGAGACACAGATGACACAGACTTTATAAATTACAATGATCTTACAATAGACACAAATGACAGTCATTATAAAAGAAAATGATGTCACAATAGATAGAGATGACACAGAATACAAAGACGACAGAGACCTCAGACACTATAAATGGCAATGATGTCACAATAAACACAGACGACAGAGACATCAGACACTATAAATGGCAATGATGTCACAATAGACACAGACTACACAGACTTTATAAATTACAATGATGTCATAATAGACGCAGACAACACAGACCACACAGACATTATAAATGACAATGATGATACATTAGAAACAGATGACACAGACATTAAAAATGACAATCATATCAGAATAGACACAGACGACAAAGACATTATAAAAGAGAATGATTCCAAAAAAGACAACGACACAGACTACACAGACGACACAGACATAAAAAATGACAATGATGTCACAATTGACACAGAAGACACCGACATTATATACGACAATGATGTCACGCTAGACACAGACGAAACAGACATTAAAAATGAAAATGATGACACAATATACAGAGATGACACAGATGAAAAAGACATTAAAAAAGACAAAGTTTTCACATTACAACGAAGACACAGATGACACAGATATTATATATGACAATGATGTCACAATATACACAGAAAACACAGACGACACAGACATTATAAATGATATCGATGTCACAATAGATGCAGACAAGACAGAAGACACTGACATTATTATGACAATGATGTCACAATAGACACAGACAACACAGACGACACAGACAATATAATTGACAATGATGTCACCATAGACACAGAAGAAAAAGACAACACAGACGACACAGACTCCACAGACATCAAAAATGATATTGATGTCACAATTGACACAGATGAAACAGACATTATAGATGACAATTATGTCACAATAAACAAAGGTGACACAGACGACACAGAAGACACAAATTATAAAAAAGAAGGATTGAACAATAGACACAGAAACACAGACGACAGACATTATAAATGACAAAGATGTCACAATAGACACAGATGAAACAACGACACAAGCATCATAAACGACAATGGTGTAACAATAGACACAGACAACACAGACGACATAGAGGACACAGACATATAATACAATGATGTTGCAATTATCACAGATGACACAGACAACACAGACATTACTAATAAAATTAATTCGAATAGACATAGACGATAGAGACGACACGGATGACACAGACATTATAAATTAAAATGATGTCACAATAGATACAGATGACACAGACGACACAGACATTATAAATTACAATGATGTCAAAATAGACTCAGACGACACAGACATCACAGACAACACAGACAGTATAAATTACAAAGATGTCACAGTAGACACAAGCAACACAGACAACAACAACGATAGAGATGACACAGATGAAACAGACATAAAAAATCACAATGAAGTCACAACAGACACAGATGACACAGACATTATAAATGACAATGATGTCACAACTGACAAAACGTCACAGAGGATACAGACCACACAGAAGACAGAAGACACAGATATTATAAATGACAATGATGTTCAAAATATACACAGATAACACAGACGACACAGGCATTATAAATTACAAAGATATCACAATACACACGGACGACACAAACGACACAGACATAAGTGACAATGATGTCACAATAGACACAGATGACAAAGATGACACAGACATTATAAACGAAAATGATTACACAGACGACACAGATATTATAAATGACAATGATGTTCACAATATACAAAGATGACACAGGCGACACAGACATTATATATGACCATGATGTCACAATAGACACAGATGACACAGACGACACAGGCATTATAAATTACAAAGATGTCACAATACACACAGACAACACAAACGACACAGACATTATAAATGACAATGATTACACAGAAGAAACAGACATTATAAATGACAATGATGTCACAACATACACAGATGACACAGACTACACAGACATTGAAATGACAGTGATGTCACAAAAGCCACAGACGACAGAGACTTTATAAATTAAAATTTTGTCACAATAAACACAGACGACATAGACGACGAAGACATTATAAATGACAATGATGTCACAAAACACAGACAAAACAGATTTATAAATGAAAATGATTACACAGACAACACAGACAATATAAATGACAATGATTTCACATTAGACACAGATGACAGTCATTACAAATGACAATGATGTCAAAATAGACACAGACAACAACAACTACACAGATTTATAAATGAAAATTATGTCGCAATAGACACAGACGACATAGAAGACACAGATATTATAAATGAGAATGATGTCACAATAGACACTGATGACACAGATATTAAAAATGAAAATGATGTCACAAAACAAACAGACGATACAGACGACAGACATTATGCATAACAGTAATGTCACAATAGACAGATACAAAAAAGATGACACAGACATTATAAATGAAAATGATTTCACAATAGACAGAGACGACAGAGATATTTTAAATGACGATGTCACAATGGACAAAAACGACACATATGACTCAGACATTATAAATTACAATGATGTCACAACAGACAATGACGACACAGAAACTATACATGACTATGATGTCACTATAGACACAGACATTATAAATGAGAATGATGTTACAATATACACAGACGACAAAGACATTAATAATGACAATGATGTCACAATAGACACCGACGACACAGGCATTATAAGCGACAATGGTGTCACAATAGACTCAGACAACACAGACATTATAAACGACAATGATGTCACAATAGACACAGGGGACACAGACAACACAGACATTATAAATTACAATGATGTCACAATAGATGCAGATGACACAGATGACACTGACATTGTGAATGAAAATAATGTCACAATAGACGCAGACCACAGACAACACAGACATAATAAATGAAAATGATGTAAAAATAGAAACTGATGACACAGACATTATAAATTAAAATGATGTCAAAATAGACACAGAAGACACAGACTTTATAAATGACAATGATGTCACAATAGACAGAGACGACACATACGACACAGACATTATAATTGTCAATGATGTTACTATTGACACAGAACAAAGACTTTATAAATAGCGATGATGTTACAATAGACACAGACGAAACAGACATTATAAATGAAAATGATGTTACAGTTGACACAGACAACAAAGATGACACAGACTATATAAATGACAACGATATCACCATAAACACAGATGCCAGAGATGACACAGAAGTTCAAAGATGACACAGACGACACAGACATAAAAAATGACAATTATATCAAAATAGACCAGACGACACAGACAGTATAAATGACAATGATGTCACAATAGACTCAGACGACACAGATATTATAAATGACAAAGATGTCACAATAGACACAGACGACACAGACATTATAAGTGACATTTATGTAACAACACACACAGACGATACAGATGACACAGGCATTATAAGTGACAATGATCATAGAATCATAGAATAACCAGGTTGGAAGAGACCCACCGGATCATCGAGTCCAACCATTCCTATCAAACACTATACCATGCCTCTTAGCATCTCGTCCACCCGTGCCCTAAACACCTCCAGGGAAGGTGACTCAACCCCCTCCCTGGGGAGCCTGTTCCAGTGCCCAATGACCCTTTCTGTGAAGAACTTTTTCCTAATGCCCAGCTTAAATCTCCCCTGGCTGAGCTTGAGGCCATTCCCTCTTGTCCTGTCCCCTGTCACTTGGAAGAAGAGACCAGCACCCTCCTCTCTACAACCTCCTTTCAGGTAGTTGGAGAGAGCAATGAGGCCTCCCCTCAGCCTCCTCTTCCCCAGGCTAAACAACCACTGCTCTTTCAGCCGCTCGTCCTAAGACCTGCTCTCCAGCCCCCTCACCAGCTTTGTTGCTTTTCTCTGGACTCGCTCCAGAGCCTCAACATCCTTCTTGTGGTGAGGGGCCCAGAACTGAACACAGGATTCGAGGAGCGGTCTCACCAGTGCCGAGTACAGAGGGAGGATAACCTCCCTGGACCTGCTGGTTATGCTGTTTCTGATACAAGCCAAGATGCCATTGGCCTTCTTGGCCACCTGGGCACACTGCTGACTCATGTTCAGTCGCTGTCAACAAACACGCCCAGGTCCCTCTCCTCTAGGCAGCTTTCTAGACAGACTTCTCCTAGTCTGTAGCACTGCATAGGGTTGTTGTGCCCCAAGTGCAGGACCTGGCACTTGGCCTTGTTAAACCTCATGCCATTGGACTCTGCCCAGTGGTCCAGCCTGTTCAGATCCCTTTGCAGAGCCTCCCGACCCTCCAGCAGATCGACACTTCCACCCAGCTTAGTGTCGTCCGCAGACTTGCTGAGGGTGCACTCGATTCCTCCATCCAGGTTATTGATAAAGACATCGAACAGGGCTGGACCCAGCACTGAGCCCTAGGGAACCCCACTTGTCACTGGCCTCCAGCTGGATTTCACACCATTTACCACCACTCTCTGGGCCCGGCCATCCAACCAGTTTTCCACCCAGGAGAGCGTGCGCCTGTCCAGGCCAGAGGCTGACAGTTTCTCAAGCAGAATGCTGTGAGAAACTGTGTCAAAGGCTTTACTGAAGTCCAGGAAGACCACATCCACAGCCTTTCCCTCATCCAGCAGCCGAGTCACTTTGTCATAGAAGGCAATCAGGTTAGTTTGGCAAGACCTGCCTTTTGTGAACCCATGTTGACTGGACCTGATCACCCAGTTCTCTTGCATGTGCTTCATGATAGCACTCAAAATCACCTGCTCCATGACTTTCCCTGGCACTGAGGTCAGACTGACAGGAATGGAGTTTCCTGGGTCCTTCCTGCGACCCTTCTTGTAGATGGGCACAGCATCAGCCAGCCTCCAGTCCAGTGGGACTTCCCCAGTCAGCCAGGACTGTTGGAAGATGATGGAAAGAGGTTTGGCCAGCACATCCGCCAGCTCCTTCAATACCCTTGGGTGAATCCCGTCCGGCCCCATAGACTTGTGGGTGTCTAGTCGGGCTAGCAAGGCTCTGACCACCTCCTCTTGGATCACGGGAGCCTCATTATGCTCCTCCAGCTCCTGGGTTTGTACACAGATGGAATGACCCTCCTTACAAATAAAGACTGAGGCAAAGAAGGCATTAAGTACCTCAGCCTTTTCCTCATCCCCAGTCACTGTTGTTCCTTCTGTGTCCAATAGGGACTGTATGGTCTCCCTAGTCCTCCTTTTATTATGTATATGTTTGTAGAAAGATATTTTGTTCTCTTTCACAGACTTGGCCAATCTGATTTCTAGCTGAGCCTTAGCCCTTCTGATCTTTTCCCTACACAATATGTCACAATAGACACAGATGACACAGATTTTATAAATTAAAATGATATCAAAATAGACACAGACGACAAAGACATTATAAATGAAAAAGATGTCTCAATAGACACAGAAGACACAGACATTATAAATGAAAATAACGTCACAATAGACATAGACTCAGACGACACAGACACTATAAACTACAATGTCACAATAGACAAAGACTAGACAGACGACACAGACAACAGATATTATAAACAACAATGGTGTCACAATAGACACAGACGACACAGACGACCCAAAGGACACAGATATTATAAATGAAAATAATGTCACAATATTCATAGACGACACATAAGATGCAGACAATATAAATAAAAATGACGTCACAATAGAAAAAAACGACAGAGATGACACAGACAAAAGAGACATTATAAATGACAAAGATGCCACAATAGACACAGACGATAGAGACGACACAGACGACAGTAATTCTAAATAAAAATGAGGTCACAGAACAGACAGAAACATTATAAATGACAATGATATCACAACAGAAACAGTTGACAGACATTATAAATTACAATGATGTAACAATAGATACAGACGACAGAGACGACATAGACTTTATAAATGGAAATGATTTCACAATAGACAAAGACGACACAGATGACACAAATGACACAAAAGACACAAAAGACACAGATATTATAAATGACAATGATGTCACAATAGACACAGATGACAGACTTTATAAATGACAATGATGTCACAACAGAAACAGATGACAAAGACATAATAAATGACAATTATGTTAAAAATACATACAGAAGATACAGAAGACTCAGACGTTATACATGAAAATTATGTCAAAATCTAGAAGACAGATATTATAAATTACAGTGATGTCAAAATAGACACAGACAGACATTCTAAATGAAAAAGATGTCACAATAGACACAGCTGACATAGACGACACAGAATTTATAAATGACAGTGATGTCACAATAGTCAAAGACGACACATATGACACAGACATTGTAAATGAAAAGTATAAAAAAAACCATAAAAATGATACAGATGACTCAGACATTATACATGAAAATGGTGTCACAAAAGACACAGACAACACAGACATTATAAATGACAATGAGGTCGCAATATAAAAGACGACACAGATGACCCAGACGACAAAGACATTATTAATTAAAACGATGTCATAAAGTACACAGACGACAGAGACATTAAAAATGACAATGATGTCACAATAGACAGTCAACACAGACGTTATAAATGACAAGGATGTCACAATAGACCAGATGACACAGACGACACAGACATTATAAATGACTATAATGTCACAATATACACAGACGACACAGACCACAGAGATATTATAAATGACAATGATGTCACAATAGACACAGACGACACAGAAGACACAGACATTATAAATGACAATGATGTATAAATAGACAAAGATTACACAGACGACAAAGACAACACAGATATTATAAGTGAAAATGATGTCACAACAAAGAGGACACAGACATTATAAATGACAATGACGTCACAACAGAAAAAGACGACAAAAACGACACAGACAACACAGACATTATAAATAACAATGATTTCAAAATAGACAAAGACGACACAGACATTATAAATGACAATGATGTCACAATAGACACAGACAACACAGAAATTAAAAAAGAGATTTAGGTCAAAATTGACACAGACGACACAGACGAAAATGTCATTATAAATGACAATGATGTCACAATAGACACAGACGACAGAGATGACACATACGACACAGACATTATAAATGACAATGATGTCACAATACACGCCGACAACACAGAAAACACAGACATTATAAATGACAATGATAAGAAAATAGACACAGACTACAAAGGCAACACAGACATTATAAAAGAAAATGATGTCACAATAAAACAGAGGATGCAGACGATAGAGACAATACAGACCACACAGACGACAGTCATTCTAAATGAAAATGATGTCAAAATAGACACAGAAGACACAGACGACACAGACATAATAAATGACAATGATGTCACAACAGACAGAGATGAGACAGGCGACACAGATATTGTAAAAAAAATATGTCACAACAGACAGAGACATAAATGACAATGCCGTCTGAATAGACACAGACAACACAGACGACACAGACATTATAAATGACAAAGATGTCACAATAGACACAGACGACACCGACATTATAAAAGACAATGACTTTACAATAGACACAGACATTATAAATTACAATGATATCACAATAGACACAGATGACACAGACATTAAAAATTAGCATGATGTCACAATAGGCACAGAAAACAGAGACCACACAGATATTATATATGACGATGTCACAGTAGACACAGACAACACAGACACTATAAATGAACATGATGTCACAATAGGCACAGACAACTCAGAAAACAGAATTTAGAAATGACAATGAAGTCACAATAGACAAATACGATACAAACGAAAGAGACGACACAGACATTATATATTAAAATTATGTCAGAGTAGAATCAGACGACACAGACCATACAGACATTATTAATGACAACGATGTCACAGTAGACAAAAACGACACAGACTGCACAGACGACACAGAAATTTTAAATGACAGTGATGACACAATAGACACAGACGACACAGGCGACAACGACATTATAAATGACAATGATGTCACAATAGACAAAAAAACAGGGATGACAAGGACGACACAGACATTATAAATGAAAATGATGTCAAAGTATACACAGACGACTCAGACGACACACACAACACAGACATTATACATAACAATGATGTCACAATAGACACAGATGACACAGACATTATAAATGAAAACGATGTCACAATAGACACAGAGGACACAGACATAATAAATGACAACTATATCACAATAGACACAGAAGACAGACGACACCGATGAATCAGACGACACAGACGACACAGATATTATAAATTACAATGATGTCAAAATAGACAGAGATGACACAGGCATTATAATTGACAACGATGTCACAATATACACAGAAGACAGAGACGGCAAAGACATTATAAATGAAAATTATGTAACAAAAGACACAGAAGATACAGACAACACAGACGACACAGACATTTTTATAGACAATGATGTCACAATATACACAGAAAACACAGACGACACAGACATTATAAATGACAGTGATTTCAAAATAGACACAGACGCCACAGACCACACAAAGGACACAAACAACACAGATAACTCAGATGACACAGACGTTATAAATGTAAATGATGTCACAATAGACACAGAAGACACAAACGATACAGACGACAGGGACATGAATGACAATGATGGCACCATAGACACAGACGACACAGAGGACAGATATTGAAAATTACAATGATGTCACAATAGATACAGACGCCACAGACATTACTAATGACAATGATGTCACCATAGACACAGAATACACAGACGACAAAGATATTATAAATCGCTATGATGTCTCAATAGAGAAAGACCGCACAGATGATACAGTCATTATAAATAACAATGATGTCACAATAGACACAGATGACACAGAAGAGAAACACATTATAAATGAAAATGATGTCACAATAGACACAGACGCAACAGCCGACACAGACAACACAGATGACACAGACATTATTAACAACAATGATGTCAAAAGAGAGACAGACGACAAAGATGACACAGACACTACAAATGACAATAATGTCACAATAGACACAGACAACACAGTCGACAGAGACAACACAGACATTATAAATGAAAATGTTGTCACAATAGACACAGACGACACAGATATTATATATGACAAGGAAGTCACAATAGACAAAGACAGCACAGACGACACAGTTGTAAAAGACAAGTGAGACATTATAAATGACAATGATTTCACAATAGACTCCGACGATACAAAAGACACAGATATTATAAATTACAATTATGTCATAATAGACAGTGACGACACAGTCGACAGAGTTGTTATAAATGACAATGAAGTCCCAATACACACAGACGACACAAATGACAAAAACATCATAAATGATGACGTCACAATAGACGACACCGAAGACACTGACATTATAAATGACAATGATGTCACGATAGACACAGACGACACAGACACTTTTAAATATCGATGTCACAATGGACACAGATGACACAGATATTATAAATGAAAATGATATCTCAGTAGACATAGACGATGCAGAAGACACAGACATTATAAATGACAACGTTGTCAAAATAGACGCAAACAATACAGACATTATAAATGACAATGATGTCACAATATAAGAAGACCATACAAACGACACAGACATTATTAATGAAAATGATGTCACTATAGACACAGACGACAGAAACGACACAGAAGACAAAACCATTATAAATGAAAATGGTTTCACAGTAGACAGAGACGACACAGAAGACAAAACCATTATAAATGAAAATGGTTTCACAGTAGACAGAGACGACACACACATTATAAATGACAATGATGTCACAATAAACAGAGACGACACAGATTACACAGACATTATAAATGACAGTGATGTCATATCAGACATAGACGACACAGACAACACAGACACTATAGACTACAATGATGTCACAATAGACACAGACTAGACAGACGACACAGACGACAGACATTATAAATGACAATGATGTCGCATTCGACACAGATGACAGACATTATAAATGACAATGATGTCACAATATTCACAGACGACACAGACATTATAAATGACAATGATATCACAATACACACAGACGGCACAGACAACATAGACATTGTCCAAAAAGGCCAATGGCATCTTGGCTTGTATCAGAAATGGTGTGACCAGCAGGTCCAGGGAGGTTATCCTCCCTCTGTACTCGGCACTGGTGAGACCGCTCCTTGAATCCTGTGTTCAGTTCTGGGCCCCTCACCACAAGAAGAGTGTTGAGGCTCTGGAACGGGTCCAGAGAAGAGCAACAAAGCTGGTGAAGGGGCTGGAGAACAGGCCTTATGAGGAGCGGCTAAGAGAGCTGGGGTTGTTTAGTCTGGAGAAGAGGAGAGTGAGGGGTGACCTCATTGCTCTCTGCAACTACCTGAAAGGAGGTTGTGGAGAGGAGGGTGCTGGCCTCTTCTTCCATGTGACAGGGGACAGGACAAGAGGGAATGGCCTAAAGCTCTGCCAGGGGAGGTTTAGGCTAGACGTTAGGAAAAAATTCTTCACAGAAAGGGTCATTGGGCACTGGAACAGGCTGCCCAGGGAGGTGGTTGAGTCACCTTCCCTGGAGGTGTTTAAGGTAAGGGTGGATGAGGTGCTGAGGGATATGGTTTAGTGTTCGATAGGAATGGTTGGACTTGATGATCCGGTGGGTCTCTTCCAACCTGGTGATTCTGTGACATTATAAATGACAATGATATCACAATAGACACAGACGACAGACAACACAGACATTATAAATGAAAATGCCGTCTGAATAGGCGTAGATAACACAGAAGACTCAGACATTATAAATGACAAGGATGCCACAACAGACAGAGATTACACTGACTACACAGAAAACACAGACATTATAAATGAAAATGGTGTCACAATAGACACAGGCGACACAGAAAACAGAGACAATACAGACACTGTAAATTAAAATTATGTCATAACAGACACAGAGGACACAGACATAATAAATGAAAATGCCGTCTGAATACACAGACAACACAGACAGTACGGACTACACAGAGATTTTAAATGACAATTATGTCACAATAGACACAGACGACACAGACATTATAAATGACAACGATGTTTCCATACACACAGACGACACATACAACTCAGACATTATAAATGACAATGATATCAAAATAGACACAGACGACACCGACGACAGACTACACAGAAAACACTGACATTATAAATGACAACGATGTCACAATAGACACAGACGATACAGATGACACAGACATTGTAAATGAATATGATGTCACGATAGACACAGACGTCACAGACATTGTAAATGAAAATAATGTCACAATAGACAAAGACAACAGACATTATAGATGACAATGATCTCACAATAAACACAGACGACAGAAATTATAAATGAGAATGAGGTCAAAATTGACACAGACGACATGGACATTATAAATGACAATGATGTCACAATAGACTCTGACGACAGAGACAACACAGACATTATAAATGAAAAAGTTGGCACAATAGACATAGACGACAAAGACGACACAGAAGAAACAGACATTATATAAGGCAATTATGTCACAATATACACAGACGACAAAGACATTATAAATGACAATAGATTCTCAATAGGAACAGACGACACAGACATGATAAATAACAATGATGTCACAATAGATACAGATGTCACAGACAACACAGATGACACAGATATTTTATATGACAATGATGTCTCAATAGACAGAGACGACACAGATAACACAGACATTATAAATTACAATAATGTAACAATAGACACAGATGTCAAAGACAACACAGACGATACAGATGACACCGAGGAAACAGACATTATAAATAAAAATGATGTCACAATAGACACAGATGGCACAGAAGACACAGACTTTATAAATGACAAAGATGTCACAACAGACACAGATGACACAGACGTCAAAACATTATAAATGACAGTGATGTCACAGTAGACAGACGACAGAGAATACACAGAAGACTGACGCATTATTTATGACAATGATGTCACAATAGACACTGATGACACAGACGACATAGACGAGAAAGAATTATTAATGAAAATGATGTCACAATAGACACAGACGAGAGATGAAGCAGAAGACAAAGACGACACAGAAATTATAATGACAATGATGTCACAATAGACACAGACAACACAGACATTATAAATGACAATGATGTCAGAATAGACACAGACGACACACATCACACAGACTTTATAAATGACAATGATGTCACAACAGACACAGAGGACACAGACATTATAAGTGACAATGATATCACAATAGACACAGACGAGAAACGAGATAGACGACACAGAAGACGGAGACATTATAAATGACAATGATGTCACAATAGACAAAAATGACAGAGACAACACAGAGGACAGAGACGACAGATGCAACAAAGACATTATAAATGAAAACGATGTCACAATAAACACAAACGACACAGATAACACATGACATGGACATAAATGAAAATGAGGTCACAATAGACACAGATGACACAGACGTTAGAAATGACAAAGATGTCAAAATAGACTGAGACGACACAGACTACATAGACACTATAAATGAAAATGAAGTCACAATAAACACATATGACAGATGACATTAATGACAAAGACGACAGTGACGACACAGACATTAGAAATGAAAATGATGTCACAATACACATAGACGACACAGACGACACAGATGTTATAAATGAAAATGATATTAATATAGACACAGACAAGAGACCACAGAGACGACACAGACGTTATAAATCATAGAATCATAGAATAACCTGGTTGGAAGAGGACCACCGGGTCATCGAGCCCAACCTTTAAAGTTGACAGTTAAGGAACGCAGAGTGTGTTTAAATATTTTCATTTATTCATTTCCTTTTCTTTCCCCCTTTTTTCTCTCAACAACTGAGAAAAATGTATCTGATACATAAATGCGCAAGATCAGATAAATAATTATGGCACTTTCACAGGGCATGTGGAGGCCATCAAACAGACAAAAATATCTACTATAAAATCAAAGGTATAGGACTTACATGCATCTTGCTTCCCTTACTTAAAAGGCAATGATGTCACAACAGACACAGATGACACAGACATTATAAATGACAATGATGTCACAATAGACACAGATACCACAGACAACACAGACAATATAAATGACAATGATGTCACCAAAGACACAGACAACACAGAGCACACAGACGACACAGATGACGAAGACATAATAAACTACAGTGATGTAACAATAGGCACAGAAGACAGACATTATAAATGAAAATTATCTCACAATAGACACAGATGACATATACAACACAGACGAATAAGACATTAGAAATTACAATGATGTCACAATATACACAGATGACACAGACGACACAGAGGACAGACGACAGATGCAACAAAGGCATTATAAATGATAATGATGTCACAATATACACAGACGACACAGACAACATAGACGACAAGAGGACACAGACAACAGACATTATAAAGACAATGATGTCACAATAGAAACAGACGACACAGATATTATAAATGACAATGATGTCAAAATAGACAGTGATGACATAGAACACACAGACGACAGAGAAATAATTTACGACAATGATGTCACAATGGGAACTGACGACACAGACAACAAAGACATTATAAATGAAAATGATGACACAATAGACACAGACGAGAGACGAAACAGACGACACCATCCACACAGAAATTATTATGACAGTGATGTCACAATAGACAGAGACAACACAGATGACACAGACGACGAACACATTAATTACAATGATGTCACAATAGACACAGACATCACAGACGACACAGACATTATAAATGACAATGATGTCACTATACACAGACGTGAGACGACATAGACGACACAGTGGACAAAGACATTATAAATGAAAATGATGTCACAATAGACACAGACAACACAGATGACACATGTGACACTCCTATTATAAATGACCTTGATGTCACAATAGACAAAGACGACACACACAACACAGACTCTAAAAATGAAAATGATGTCACAATAGACACAGACTTAACAGACAATATAAATGACAATTATGTCAAAATAGACACAGACGACAAAGACGACAAATACCTTATAAATGACAATGTTGTCACAATAGACACAAACGACACAGACAACACAGAGGTCATTGATGAGACATGCAACATAGACATTATAAATGACCATGATGTCACAATAGACAGAGACAACACAGACGACACAGACATTAGAAATGACAAAGATGTCACAATAGACACAGACGACACATACACACATTTATTATTAATGACATTGATGTCACAATCGACACAGACGTCAGAGACAACACAGACATTATAAATGAAAATGATGTCAAAATACACACAGACGACAAAGACGAAACAGATGTTATAAATGAAATCCATGTCACATAAGACACAGTAACATACGGTAACTGATAACACACGGTAACTGATCATACAGCCAGGTTACATTTCCCTACCAACACCACAGCCAACTCACCTCACTATGGCACACTAACTGCACACAACTCCATCCGTGCCCCTCGGCACACAGGTCAGCCCGCTACGTCTGAAAAACACAACAGCAAAGGAGTCACCCTGACGCTCAGCAATGCCCTAAGAATTCCAAGACTCTACTGCACATTACAGCCAAGCAAAGCTAGTCCACAACCAAACCCAAACATAAATTGCCGCTCCCTTGACATTCAAACCCCTTCGTTACTGCTCCACTGGCTGCTCCCATGCAGTTTTGGTCACCCCCTCTGTGGCTCCAGAGACAAGCAGAAACTACCCTCCTCACCCGCCACACCGAGGGCTGCTAGTTCTGCAAATAAGGGATGCCCCTAGACCGCAATGTCTAGGCACGTCAAAACGTTAAGCACACAATCGGGCCACTATACCCCTGCTGACGCTTATCGCCTCCTCTACACACCTGGCAGAGCAGCTCCAACCAGACACAAACACACGCAGAACATCAACACATAAGACCAACGTCGTGAACCGGGAACAAAAGAAAAGTCACGGCAACAAGGAGGACTCCTGGACCACGCATGCCAATGGGCAAGGCAATGGACAGGGCTCCGAGGAACAACCTACGGTAGCCCTGGAAAAGCGAAGAACCGTGCATGGTTCCAAAGAGATGGTGCCACAACTGGCAAGATGAACGGGCAAGAAACCCTTTTAAAGTCCTAAACATGCAGAGGATGGATGGAACAAGTCCCAGAAGAGGGATCCAGGAAAACAGAAGACTAACTATCCCGGATGGTGAGGCAGGCTGCAAGGCTGCAGCAGAAGACAGCTGACGGGATGCTTCCAAAACACAAGAGTGATCCACACATTAGAAATGCAAAGAAAGAAAAGCAGTGCCCCATCGACACTGCCTTGATGAGTACGAGCATTTGGGACCCTAGACATGGCACCCAAGGCACGCCCGCCATGCCCTGAGCACAAAAGATGACATCAAGACCTGCAGAAAATTTCAGAGATGGCACGGTGACTACACAAACTAGACAACAACAGATACAGGCTGGAACTGCCCTGCCCATGCAGGGTTTGGGCTGAGAAGTAGACCCCTCTGCCTTCACCTGCCCAAAGAGGACTCTCCCTGCACAGCCTAGGCTACCTTCCAAACACCTCCCTGCTAGCCCCATCCCACCTCCCACTTCCCAACTCCAGTCTCTCAATTTAGCTTTCAGAGGGCCACGAATGAAGCTGTCCTTGGACAAAGCAGCTCAAATCACATCAGCTAACAGAAATAATCCTGCAGTCACTGCGTTCCTCTTCAGCATCTGCAAGAAAAATGAACAGAAAAACACAGTGCCAAAACACGAGAACGATCCCGGCTTCAGGAGCACGATGCAAGAAAAGCAGTGCCCAATCAACAGTGCATTGATGAGTACGAGCATTCAGGACCCTAGATATGGTGCTCGAGGCATGTCCGGCATGCTGTAAAGGATCCCTCATTACAACGGGATGTGGCCAAAACCAGGAGGATGTACGTGAAAGGATCACCTTTTAAATGACTAAAGGCACAAGATGCATGGAAGAAGTCTCAGGTCAACAGGGATCCTTGAAAACATATGACTAACGATTGTGGCCACCAACACAGGCTGCGAGGCCATGGGAAAAGATGGCTGACTAGAAACTTGGAAAATGTGAAGCCAATCCACACTTAGGTTATGATGCAAGAAGAACAGTGCCTAATTGGTATTGTACCCATGAGTACAGGCATTCAAGACCCTCGAGATGCTGCTCAAGTCATATGCTGCATTCCTTTAAAGCAAAGTGGACATCAAGGCTTAAGAAACGTAAAAGAGAAACAGAATATAAAGCACACGGCACAGACAAGCTGGAATGGCCCTGCCAGGAAGGTGCTAGCTTTGGGCTGAGAAGTAACACCCTCCAGCTCTCCCTGCCCAAAGGGGACACTTCCCGCACAGCCCTCTCCCCTAGGCTACTTTTAAAACCCCTCCCTGCCATCCCCAGCCTTCTACACTCTGTCATACCCCACCCCTGCCCCCGTCCCTCAACGTAGCTATCAGACCACCAGGAGGCTTCCTCAGGAGAAAAATCTCCAAGAACATCAGCTTCCTGGAATGATCCTACAGTTGCCAGGATCCACTTTGCAATCTACAAGAAAACTAAAATAGCTCCAACAGCCAGCATTGCACTGATCAATGTCAGCACCTTACATGACAACTTGTTCTGCCTAACTGCCATGTTCTTCCACTCACTTGCTCCACAGCAGTTCTTCTGTCAGATGCTGCAGCTGTTATCACCCAGGGTAATTAAATTCAGAGAATTACTCTCACACCTGTGAGAAGTCTGCCCCATGCTCCTTCTCCCTACTAGCCAGCTCATCTCAAATGCTCTTCCCATTCCCAAGGTGGCCCACACAGTGCCTGCCAAACCAAAAGTAAATACTATGTTGCCAAAGAACACTTTGCTCTTCTAGACATACTCAACTTCCTCCTCACCATCAGCCCCACAATGATGAGAATAAGCCTGACTACCTCACCAGCACCCCAAAATTCTGTGCCCTCTGCTTACCTCTCCTCTCCTCCTCACCACTTATGTTGTAGGACCAGTAGTGGTGATACCAAGGACAAAAGAAAGATGAGCCACGGAAATCCACATTTTAGGAAGTAACCAAAATTTAGTCGTAGGAGTGAACAAGAAGAACTTGAAAAAAATATTCTTATCAAAACCCAGTAAAGATTATTAACACAGAAGACCTAAAAACACAGGACACTCACCACACAGCAATGGAGACTGGAATTACAGAGGCAGTCAGCCAATGAAAAACTCGCAACAGTGGGATTGACTACTCTAAGACCTAAATTGGAAACTCAATGACCGTAAAAATACACAATGGATTAACAGGGGCAAGGTAACAACTGCTGTAAGCAATAACAGAGCAAACCTCACTGGTAAGTTCAGGAAAAATCTAAAACTCTACTAAATAAGGGAGGCTTGTGTGCCCACAGACCAGATGAAGAAGAGTTGCTCAGCTGCTAACTGTTACGAGCCAAAACAATATCCAATCTCTTCCCTGAGAAATTAAAGGGAAACAAGCGGCAGAACCCTGCACTGTAGATAGGCAGAGAGTCCATACCTTTAAGTAGCAAGGTCTCTGATATTCATAGGATCACCAGGTTGGAAAAGACCCATTGGATCATTGAGTCCAACTATTCTTATCAATCACTAAACAATGCCCCTCACCATCTCATCCACCCATCCTTTAAACACCTCCAGGGAAGGTGACTCTACCACCTCCTCGGGCAGCCTTTGCCCATCCCCAATAACCCTTTCAGTGAAATATTTTTTCCTGATGTACAGCCTGAAGCTTCCCTGGCAGAGCTTAAGGCTATTCCCTCTTGTCCTGTCCCCTGTCCCTTGGGAGAGGTGACCAGCTCCCTCCTCTCCACAACCTCCTTTCAGGTAGCTGCAGAGAGCAATGAAGTCTCCCCTCAGCCTCTTCTTCTCCAGACTAAACACCCCCAGCTCTCTCAGCCACTCCTCATAAGGCTTGTTCACCAGCCCCCTCACCAGCTACATTACTCTTCTCTGGACATTCAGATGGATGGAGACAGGATGCACGCAAAGAAGTTAGTTGAGGAACACAATAAGTAAAAGGTATAAGGGAGCAGAGAACTCAAAGCCCTAGAGATGACATTTCTTAGGGTAACTAATAATTTTCAACTTGTGTCTCAACCTCATCATTACCTCATTGGCTACAGAGAGACTAGAACAACAGACACCTGAACGGCACTTGCATCTGACCACCAAACTGACCCAAGAAAGACTGATGAACCCATCTCCCTTTCCCCAAACCATTAAAGCCCTTTTCTACCCCTGAAGTATCAGAGAAGGAACCCGGCTCCTTCTTAACAGGACCTGCCCTATATTTTAACCCCCCTGACCCTTCTGTGTTGCTGTTCCTTGGGAGCTGTGCTCCTGAGCCCTTCCCAGGGCTCCCCTGGCCCCTTCTATCTTCCACCAACCCACAGACTCTACTTCCTACCCTAGGCCAACAAACTTCATTCCAGATTATTATCACCCACAAGGTGCCCATTACAAACTGCAGAGCCCCTAGGACCAATACATCATGCCACACAGAATGAGGAACAACTAATCATCCCATAACCAAAAGCTCGAGGCAAAGCACCCAAAAAAAAATACAAAGAAAGATACCAAAAACATCTTGCCCCCTCCAACACCCAATCAAAAATAACTGACAAAAAAGCCCCATAGTTACACCTGTATGTGCTGCTTCGCCTGGACTCTTCCAAAGCTCATACCTCCAACAGACACCTCTGCTTCTTTAGAAGAACAAAAAGAAAAAAATAACTAAAAAAGCCAAAAACCACCACTTACCCAACTAGCTTAATCTGCCTAAAAGCTACAATGAATGGAAACAGCAGCAAAACTCTAATCTCAAGGATAAACCACAACCTAAATGACCTCCAGAGGCAAGGCCTGTGGCTTATATACCCCCTGGGCCTTCCCGCCTACCACCTGTGACTGGGGTGTGGTGAAGCCCTCACAAGTATAAATAGTGCCTGAGGAGGAGCTGTGTTTTATTAACTCTGCCTTGCATTCTCAGCTAGAACAACACTACTACATGTCTGAAAGTATCCTTACAAGAAATAACAGTATGCGTGCTGTCACTGCAACATTGCTAGTTGTGACAGTGATGGAACTAGGTAACAAACATTTTAGAGCTGGACTTTTTGGTTCCTTTCATTTATCGTGCTGCTACAATTCCTGTTCCCAGGTATCCCTATACCCCTACTCTTTAATTTTTCTGTGCTCTTTTCTCTCTTTTTTTTCCCCCCCCTAGTCTTCAGTATCTGTTCTCTGCCTATACTATTTTTTTCCTTTTCCATCTTTATCCCAATCTGCGTTCCTCATTCTGTTCCCCCACAATTTCACTGGCTTGATCCTTGTAGTTTGTTCTTTTTCTGCACCTGCAAATGCCTTGCTTTTCTTTCTCTTTCTTTCTTTCTCTATTCCTTTGTATTGCTTACTGTTGCTGTTCCAGCTTTTCCATTCACTCTGAATCTTGACACTCCCCTTTACATCTCTTGCTGTTTCTGAATTTTTGTGCTAGTCCCTGCTCTTTTTTATAATTCTCTGTCTGTAGGGCTCCTAGTTCCTCTCAAACAAGTCAGCTCTTTTTTATGTACACACATGGCCTTATGAGAAATGGCTCAGAAAGCTGGGGTTGTTTAACCTGGAGAAGTGGAGGCTGAGGGGAGACCTCATTGCTCTCTACAACTACAAGGTCTACAAAGAAGGTCGGACAAGGGAAATGAAGGGCAAAGAAGGTGGGAGAAGGGCAAAGAAGGTGGGAGAAGGGCAAAGAAGGTGGGAGAAGGGCAAAGAAGGTGGGAGAAGGGCAAAGAAGGTGGGAGAAGGGCAAAGAAGGTGGGAGAAGGGCAAAGAAGGTGGGAGAAGGGCAAAGAAGGTGGGAGAAGGGCAAAGAAGGTGGGAGAAGGTTGGAGAAGTTCAAAGAAGTTCGAAGAATATCGGAGAAGGTCAGAGAAGTTAAGAGTAAGTCAGAGAAGGTCGGATTAGGTCGGAGAAGGTCAGAGAATGTCAAAGAAGGTCAGAGAGGGTCAGAGAAGGTCAGAGAGGGTCGGAGAAGTTTGGAGAAGGTCGGAGAAGTTTGGAGAAGGTCAAAGAAGCCAGGAGAAGGTCAAAGAAAGTTGGAGAAGTATAAAGAGGGTCAGAGAAGATCGGAGAAGTTCAGAGAAGGTCAAAGATGGTCAGGGAAGTCAGAGCGTGCCTACAGCGACCTCACTGTCGTTTAGAAAGTCTGTGTCGCCTTTGTCTGCAGCGACCTCATTGTCGTTTAGAAAGTCTGTGTTGCATGTGTCTATAGCGACCTCACTGTCATCTGTGTCTATAGTGACCTCATTGATGTTTAGAAAGTCTGTGTCATCTGTGTCTACAGCCACCTCATTGAGCAATTCGGAGAAGGTCAGAGAAGGTCGGAGAGGGTCAGAGAAGGTCGGAGAGGGTCAAAGAAGGTCGGAGAAGGTCGGAAAAGATCAAAGAGGTTCAGAGAAGGTCAAAGAAGTTTGGAGAAAATCAAAGAAGTTCTAAGAAGGTCAGAGAAGGAAGGAGATATTTGGAGAAAGTCAAAGAATATCGGAAAAGGTCAGAGAAGTTTGAAGAAGGTCAAAGAACATCGGAGAAGATCTGAGAAGGTCAAAGAATGTCGGAGAAGGTAAAAGAAGGTCGGAAAATGTCAAAGAAGTTCAGAGAATGTCAAAGAAGTCGGAGAAGGTCAGAGAAGGTCGGAGAAGCCAAAGGAAGTTCAGAGAAGGTAGTAGAATTCAGAGAAGTTCGAAATAGATCAGATAATTTTGGAGAAGTTCGGAGAAAGTCAAAGAAGGTGGGAGAAGGGCAAAGATTGGTGGAGAAAGGAGGAGAATATCAGAGAAGGGCAAAGACGGGCGGAGAAGGGCAAAGACGGGCGGAGAAGGGCAAAGACGGGCGGAGAAGGACGGAGAATATCGGAGAAGTGCAAAGAAGGGCAAAGACGGGTGGAGAAGGGCAAATACGGGCGGAGAAGTGTGGAGAATATACGAGAAGTGCAAAGATGGGTGGACAAGGGCAATAATGGGTGGAGAAGGGTAACCATGGGCAGAGAAGGTCAAAAACAGGTGGAGAAGGGTGGAGAATATTGGAGAAGTGCAAAGAAGGGCAAAAACGAGCAGAGAAGGGCAAAGACGAGCAGAGAAGGGCAAAGACGGGCGGAGATGGACGGAGAATATTGGAGAAGTGCAAAGAAGGGCAAAGATGGGAGAAGGACAAAGACGGGCTGAGAAGAGCAAAGATGGTAGGAGAAGGACGGAGAATATCGGAGAAGGGCAAAGATAGGCGGAGAAGGGCAGAGAATATCAGAGAAGTGCAAAGATGGGAAAAGACGTACAGAGAAGGGATAAGACGTGCAGAGAAGGGTGGAAAATAATGGAGAAATGCAAAGATGGGCAAAGAGTTTAGGAGAAGGGCAAAGACGGGCGGAGAAGCGTGTACAATATTGGAGAAGTTCAAAGAAAAGCAGAGACGGGCGCAGAAGGGCAGAGATGGGCGGAGAAGGGCGGAGAATATTGGAGAAGGGCAAAGACGGGCGGAGAAGTGTAAAGACAGGCAGAGAAGGGCAAAGATGGGTGGAGAATATATGAGAAGTGCAAAGAAAGACAACGACGGGCGGAGAAGGCCTAAGACGGGCAGAGAATGGCCAAGAAGTGTGGAGAAGGGCAAAGTTGGGCAGAGAAGTTAAGAAAAGGGCAAAGAAGGGCAAAGACAGGTTGAGAAGGGAGGAGAACATCGGACAAGTGCAAAGAAGGGCAAAGACGGGCGGAGAAGGGCAAAGACGGGCGGATAATATCGGAGAAGTGCAAAGCAGTGCAAAGATGGGAGGAAAAGGGGAAAGGCGGGCTGAGAAGGGCAAAGATGGGAGGAGAAGGACGGAGGATATTTAAGAAGGGCAAAGAGAGGAGGAGAAGGGCAAGGATGGGTGGAGAAGGGCAAAGACGGGCGGAGAAGGGCGGAGATTATTGGAAAAGTTCAAAAGAAGCGAAGAGGGGCGGAGAAGGGCAAAGAGGGGCGGAGAAGGGCAAAGAGGGGCGGAGAAGGGCAAAGAGGGGCGGAGAAGGGCAAAGATGTGCAAAGAGGGGCGGAGAAGGGCAAAGAGGGGCGGAGAAGGGCAAAGAGGGGCGGAGAAGGGCAAAGAGGGTCAGATAAGTTAAAAGAAAGTCAGAGAAGGTCAGAGAAGGTCAAATAAGTACGGAGTAGGTTGGAGAAGGTCAGAGAAGTTCAAAGAATTTTGGAGAAGGTCGGAGAAGGACAGAGAAGCTCAAAGAAATTGAGAGAATTTCAAAAGTTGGAGAATGTCAGAGAAGTTAGGAGAAGGTTGGAGAAGGTCAAAATAGCGTGGAGAAGGTCGGAGAAAGTAAAAGAAGTTTGGAGAAAGTCGCAGAAGGTTGGAGAAGGTCTAAGAAGGTCTAAGAAGGTTGGAGAAAGATAAAGATGGTTGGAGAAGATTGGAGAAGGTCAAAGAAAGTCAGAGAAGTTCAGAGAAGTTCAAAGGTTGTCAGAGAAGGTCAAAGAAGGTTGGAGAAGTTCAAAGAATGTCGGAGAAGGTCAAAGAGAGTTGGAGAAAAATAAAGATGGTTGGAGAAGATTGGAGAAGGTCAAAGAAGGTAAAAGATGATCGGAGAAGGTAAAAGAATTTTGAAGAAGGTCTGAGAATGTCAAAAAGTGTGGAGAAGGTCAGAGAAAGTAAAAGAAGTTTGGAGAAGGTTGGAGAAGTTAAAAAAAGCATGGAGAAGCTCAGAGAAGGTCGGAGAAGCTCGGAGAAGGTCAAAGAAGCTTGGAGAAAGATAAAGATGGTTGGAGAAGATTGGAGAAGGTCAAAGAAAGTCAGAGAAGTTCAGAGAAGTTCAAAGGTTGTCAGAGAAGGTCAAAGAAGTTCGGAGAAGTTCGAAGAAGGTCAAAGAAGGTGGGAGAAGTCCAAGAAGGTCGGAGAAGGCCGGAGAAGCTGAAAGAAGGCCGGAGAAGCTGAAAGAAGGCCGGAGAAGCTGAAAGAAGGCCGGAGAAGCTGAAAGAAGGCCGGAGAAGCTGAAAGAAGGCCGGAGAAGCTGAAAGAAGGCCGGAGAAGCTGAAAGAAGGCCGGAGAAGGTCAAGGAAGGCCGGAGAAGGTCAAGGAAGGCCGGAGAAGGTAAAAGAAGTTCAGAGAAGGTCGGAGAAGTTTGGAGAAGGTCGCAGAAGGACGAAGGATTAGGAGAAGTTTTGAGAAGGTCAAAGATGGTCAGAGAAAGTCAGAGAAGGTCAAAGAAAGTTGGAGAAGTATAAAGATGGTCAGAGAAGATTGGAGAAGTTCGGAAAATGTCAAAGATGGTCGGAGAAAGTCAGAGAAGGTCAAAGAAGGTCGGAGAAGGTCAGAGAAGGTAGGAAAATTTGGGAGAAGGTCAAAAAATGTCAAAGAAGTTCGGAGAAGGTCGGAAAAGGTGAAAGCAAGTTGGAGAAGGCCAGAGAAATTCCAGGAAGGTCAGAGAAGGTCGAAGAAGGTCAGAGAAGGTCAAAGAAGGGTGGAGAAGGTCAGAATAGGTCAGAGAAGATCAAAGAAGGTCAGAAAAGTTTGGAGAAGGTTGGAGAAGGTCAAAGAAGGTCAGAAAAGGTTGAAGAGTGTCAGAGAAGGTGAAAGAAGGTCAGAGAAGGTCGGAGAAGATCAAATAAGTCTGGAGTAGGTCGGAGAATGTCAAAGAAGGACAAAGAAATTCGGAGAAGGGAAAGGAAGATCGGAAAAGGTCAAAGAAGGTAGGAGAAGGTTGGAGAAGTTTGGAGTGGGTCAAAGAAGGTCAGAGAAGCTCAAAGAAAGTCAGAGAAGTTCAAAAGTGGTCGGAGAAGTTCATAGAAGGGCGGAGAAGTTCAAAGAAATTCAGAGAAAGTCAAAGAAGTTTGGAGAAGGTCGGAGAAGGTTGGAGAAGTTCCAAGAAGTTTAGAGAAGGTTGGAGAATGTCAATGAAGGTCAGAGATAGGCATAGAAGGTGGGAGAAGGGCAAAGAACTTGGGAGAATGTCGGAGAAGGTCAATGAAGGTCAGAGAAGGTCCATGAAGGTCGGAGAAGGTCAGAGAAGTTTGGAGAAGGGAAAAGAAGGTTGGAGAAGTTCAGAGAAGGTCTGAGACAGTCAACGAAGGTCGGAGAAGGTCAGAGAAGTTTGGAGAAGTATAAAGACATTCAGAGAAGGTCGAAGAAGTTCAAAGAAGGTCAGAGAAGTTCAAAGAAGGTCAGAGAAGTTCAAAGAAGGTCAGAGAAGTTCAAAGAAGGTCAGAGAAGTTCAAAGAAGGTCAGAGAAGTTCAAAGAAGGTCGGAGAAGTTCATAGAAAGTCGGAGAAGTTCAAAGAAAGTCGGAGAAGTTCAAAGAAAGTCGGAGAAGTTCAAAGAAAGTCGGAGAAGTTCAAAGAAAGTCGGAGAAGTTCAAAGAAAGTCGGAGAAGTTCAAAGAAGTTTGGAGAAGTTCAAAGAAGTTTGGAGAAGTTCAAAGAAGTTTGGAGAAGGTCAAAAAAGATCGGAGAAGGTCAAAAAAGATCGGAGAAGGTCAAAAAAGATCGGAGAAGGTCAAAGAAGGTCTGACAAGCTCAGAGAAGGTCAAGGAAGGTCGGAGAAGGTCAGAGAAGTTCAAAGAAGGTTGGAGTAGGTCAAAGAAGTTCAGGGAAGGTCAAAGAAGTTCAGAGAAGTTCAGAGAAGTACGCAGAAGGTCAGAGAAGGTCAGAGAATGTCAAAGAAGGTCGGAGAAGGTCAAAGAAGGTCAAAGAAGGTTGGAAAAGTTCAAAGAGGGTCAGATAAGGTAAAAGAAGGTCAGAGAAGGTCAAATAATTCCGGAGTAGGTCGAAGAAAGTCAGAGAATTTCAAAAGTGGTCGGAGAAGTTCGGAAAAGGTCGGAGAAGATCAAGGAAGGTCGGTGAAGCTCGGAGAAGATTATGGAAGGTCAAAGAACTTTAAAGGTGGTCAGAGAAGTTCATAGAAGGTTGGAGAATGTCAAAGAAGTTTGGAGAAGGTCAAAGAAGTTCAGAGAAAGTCAAAGAAGGTTGGAGAGGTCGGAGAATTTCGGAGAAGGTCAAAGAAGGTCTGACAAGATCAAAGAAGATCGGAGAAGGTCAAAGAACATCAGAGAATGTCGGAGAAGTTCAAAGAAGGTTGGAGAATGTCAAAAGAGGTTGGAGAAGGGCGGAGAATTTCGCAGAATTACGGAAAAGGTCGAAGAAGTTCAGAGGTGTTCAAATAATGTCGGAGAATGTGAAAGAAGTTCGAAGAAGAGGTCAGAGGTCAGGGTAAGGGTACAGAGGTCACGGGTAAGGGTTCAGAGCTCAGAGGTCAGGGTAAGGGTTCAGAGGTCAGAGGTCATGGGTCAGGGGTCGGGGGTCATGGGTAAGGGGTCAGGGGTCATGGGTCAGGGTCAGGGGTCAGAGTCAAGGGTCAGGGGTCAAGGGTCAGGAGTCAGAGGTCAGGGTCAGGGGTCAGAGGTCAGAGGTAAGAGCTCAGGCTCAGGGGACAGGGTCAGAGGTCAGGGGTCAGGTGTCAGGGTCAGGGGGTCAGGGGTCAGAGGTCTGGGTCAGGGGTCAGGGTCAGAGTCAAGGTTCAGGGGTCAGAGTTCAGGGGGCCAGGGTCAGGGTTCAGGGTCAGGGTTCAGGGTCAGGGGTCAGGGTCAGTGTGAGGGGTCAGGTTCAGGGGTAAGGGGTCAGGGTCAACGGTCAGGGGTCAGGGTGAGGGGTCAGGGTTCAGGGTCAGGGGAAAGGGTCAGGGGTCAGGGTGAGGGGTCATGGGTCAGAGCTCAGGGTCAGATGTCAGAGGTCAGGGGACAGGGTCAAGGGTCAGGAGTCAGGGGTCAGAGGTCGGGGTCAGTGTGATGTTCAGGGGTCAGGGTCGGGGTCAGGGTGAGGAGTCAGAGGTCAGGGTAAGGGTTCAGAGGTCAGAGGTCATGGGTCGGGGTCATGGGTAAGGGGGCAGGGTCAGAGGTCAGGGGTCATGGGTCAAGGTCAGGGGTCAGAAGTCAGGGTCAGGGGTCAGAGCTCAGGGTCAGAGGTCAAAGGTCAGAGCTCAGGGTCAGAGGTCAGGGGTCAGGGTCAGGGGTCAGGGGTCAGAGCTCAGGGTCAGGAGTCAGTGGTCAGGGGACAGGATCAGAGGTCGGGGTCATGGGTCAGGGTAAGGGGTCAGGGGTCAGGGTGATGTTCAGGGGTTAGGGGTCAGGGTCGGGGTCAGGGTGAGGGGTCAGGGGTAGGGGTCATGGGTAAGGGGTCAGTGTCAGGGGTCAGGGGTCAGAGTCAAGCATCAGAGGTCAGGGGTCAGGGGTCTTGGGTCAGGGGTCAGAGGTCAGGGGTCAGAAGACAGAAGTCAGGTGTCAGGGGTAAGGGGGTAAGGGGGTCAGGGTCATAGGTCAGGGTCAGGGGTCAGAGGTCAGGTGTCAGGGGTCAGAGGTCAGGGTCAGGGGTCGAAGCTCAGTGTCAGAGGTCAGGGGTCAGGGGTCAGAAGTCAAGTGTCAGGGTTTAGAGGTCCAGGTCAGTGGTCAGAGTTCAGGGATCTTGGGTCAGAGGTCGGGGTCAGGGTTCAGAGGTCAGAGGTCAGGTGTCAGGGGTCAGGAGTCATATTCAAGGGTCAGCGGTCAGGGGTCAGGGGCCAGAGATTAGGGGTAAGGGTTCAGAGGTCAAAGGTCAGAGGTCAGGTGTCGGGGTTGGAGTTCAGGGGTCATGGGTCAGAGGTCATAGGACAGGGGTCATGGGTCATAGGACAGGGTTAAGAGGTCAGGGTAAGGGTTCAGAAGTCAGGGGTCGGGGGTCATGGGTAAGGGCTCAGGGGTTTGGGGTCATGGGTCAGGGTCAGAGGTCAGGGGTTATGAGTCACAGGTCAGAGTCAAGGGTCAGAGGTCAGGGGTCGGGGTCATGGGTCAGGGGTCAGTTTCAAGGGTCAGGATAAGGGTCAGGAGTCAGTGGTCAGAGGTCAGGGTCAGGGGTCAGGGGTCAGTGGTCAGGGTGATGTTCAGGGGTGAGGGGTCAGGGGTCAGAGGTCAGGGTAAGGGTTCAGAGGTCGGGGTAAGGGGTAAGGGCGAGGGGTCAGGAGTCAGGGCAAGGGGTCAGAGGTCAGGGGTTGAGGGTCATGGGTCAGGGTCGGGGGTCAGGGTTAGAGATCAGAGGTCAGGGCTCAGAGGTCAAGTGTCAGGGATCATGAATCAGAGGTCGGGATCAGGGTTCAGAGGTCAGAAATCAGAGGTCAGTGGTCAGGGTTCAGAGGTCAGGGTCAGAGGTCAGAGGTCATGGGTCAGAGTTCATAGGTCAGGGGTCATAGGTCAGGGAGTAAGGGTCAGGGTCAGGGGTCGGGGTTTGGGAGTCATGGGTAAGGGGTCCGGGTCAGGGGTCAGAGGTCAGGGGTCAGGGGTCAGAAGTCAGAGTCAAGGGTCAGAGGTCAGGGGTCAGGGGTCAGTGTCAAAAGTCAGTGTCAGGGTCGGGGGTCATGGGTAAGCGGACAGGGTCAGGGGTCAGAGGTCAGGGGTAAGAGCTCACGGTCAGAGGTCAGGGGTCAGGGGTCAGGGTCAGAGGTCAGGGTCAGGGGTCAGGGGTAAGGGTCAGGGGTCAGGGTGATGTTCAGGGGTTAGGGGTCAGGGTCGGGGTCAGAGTGAGGGGTCAGAGTTCAGGGGTCAGAGGTCAGGGTCAGGAGTCAGGGGTCAGGGGTCAGGGGTCGGGGGTCATGGGTAAGCAGTCAGGGTCAGGGGTAAGGGTCAGGGGTCAGGGGGTCAGGGGTCAGGTGTCAGGTTCAGGAGTCAGGGGTCAGAGGTCATGGTCAGGGGTCAGGGTCAGGGTAAGGGTTCAGAGGTCAGAGGTCGGGGGTCAGGGGTCGGGGGTCATCGGTAAGGGGTCAGTGTCAGGGGTCAGGGTGAGGGGTCAGGGTGAGGGGTCAGGGGCCAGAGGTCAGGGTAAGGGTTCAGAGGTCAGAGGTCAGGGGTCAGGGTTCGGGGGTTAGGGTTCAGATTCAAGAGTCAGAGCTCAGGGGTCATGGGGAAGAGGTCAGAGGTCAGGGGTCGGGGGTCAGACTTCATAGGTCAGGGTAATGATTCAGAGGTCAGAGGTCAGGGGTCAGGGGTTGGGGGTCATGAGTAATGTGTCAGGGTCAGGGGTCAGGGTTCAGAGTGAGGGGTCAGAGGTCAGGGGTCAGGGTTAAGAGGTCAGGGGTCAGGGGTTGGGGTCAGGGGGTCAGGGATCAGAGTCATAGTTCAGAATCAGAGGCCAGATGTCAGGTGTCAGGGGTCGGAGGTCAGGGGTCTGGGGTCAGGGGTCAGAGGTCAGAGGTCAGGGGTAATGTGTTATGGGTCGGGGTAAGGGTTCAGAGGGCAGAGGTCAGGGTAATTGTTCAGAGGTCAGAGGTCAGGGGTTAGGGTTCGTGGGTCATGAGTAAGGGGTCAGGGTCAGGGGTCGGGGGTCAGGGGTCAGAGGTCAGTGTTTAGAGGTCAGAGTTCAGGGATCGGAGGTCAGGGTTCAGGGTCATAGGTCAGGGTCAGGGGTCAGAGGTAAGGTGTCAGGGGTCGGAGGTCAGCGGTCAGGGGTCAGGGGTCAGAGGTAAGGGTTCAGGTGTCAGGGCCAGGGGTCAGGGGTCATGGGTCAGGGGTCAGAGGTCGGGGTTCAGGGTCGGGGTCAGGGGTCAGTGTCAAGGGTCAGGGTCAGGGTTAGGAGTCAGTGGTCAGAGGTCAGGGTCAGAGATCAGGGTTCAGATTTCATGGTCAGAGGTCAGGGTAAGGGTTCAGAGGTCAGAGGTCAGGGGTCAGGGGTTGGGGGTCATGAGTAATGTGTCAGGGTCAGGGGTCAGGGGTCAGGGGTCAGAGTCAAGGGTCAGATGTCAGATGTCAGGGTTCAGAGGTCAGGGGTCAGGGGTCGGGGTCAGGGGGTCAGGGATCAGTGTCATATGTCAGAATCAGGGGCCAGAGTTCAGGTGTCAGGGGTCGGAGGTCAGAGGTCAGAGGTCATGGGTCAGGGTCATAGGTCTGGGTTCAGATGTCAGAGGTCAGGGTCAGGGGTCAGAGCTCAGGGTCAGAGGTCGGGATCAGGGGTCAGAGGTCAGGGGTGAGAGGTCAAGTGTCAGGGATCATGAATCAGAGGTCAGGGTTCAGAGGTCAGAGGTCAGGTGTCAGGGGTCAGAGGTCAGGGTCAGAGTTCAGGGGTCAGAGTTCATAGGTCAGGGGTCATAGGTCTGGGAGTAAGAGTCAGGGTCAGAGGTCAGGGGTTGGGGGTCATGGGTAAGGGGTCAAGGTCAGGGGTCAGAGGTCAGGGGTCAGGGGTCATGGATCAGGGGTCAGAGTCAGGGGTCAGAGGTCAGGGGTCATAGGTCAGGGTCAGGGGTCAGGGGTTGGTGGTCATGGGTAAGGGGTCAGGGTCAGGGGTCAGAGTTCAGGGGTCAGGGGTCAGAGTCAAGGGTCAGAGGTCAGGGGTAAGGGGTCATGGGTCAAGGGTCAGTGTCAAGTGCCAGGTTCAGTGTCAGGAGTCAGTGGTCAGAGGTCAGGGTCAGGGGTCAGAGGTCAGGGGTCAGAGCTCACGTCAGAGGCCAGGGATCAGGGGACAGGGTCCTAGGTCAGGGGTCAGGGTCGGGGTCAGGTGTCAGTGGTCAGGGTGATGTTCAGGGGTTAGGGGTCAGGGTCGGAGTCAGGGTGAGGGGTCAGGGGTCAGAGGTCAGGGTTAAGAGGTCAGGGGTCAGGGGTTGGGGTCAGGGGGTCAGGGATCAGAGTCATAGTTCAGAATCAGAGGCCAGATGTCAGGTGTCAGGGGTCGGAGGTCAGGGGTCTGGGGTCAGGGGTCAGAGGTCAGAGGTCAGGGGTAATGTGTTATGGGTCGGGGTAAGGGTTCAGAGGGCAGAGGTCAGGGTAATTGTTCAGAGGTCAGAGGTCAGGGGTTAGGGTTCGTGGGTCATGAGTAAGGGGTCAGGGTCAGGGGTCGGGGGTCAGGGGTCAGAGGTCAGTGTTTAGAGGTCAGAGTTCAGGGATCGGAGGTCAGGGTTCAGGGTCATAGGTCAGGGTCAGGGGTCAGAGGTAAGGTGTCAGGGGTCGGAGGTCAGCGGTCAGGGGTCAGGGGTCAGAGGTAAGGGTTCAGGTGTCAGGGCCAGGGGTCAGGGGTCATGGGTCAGGGGTCAGAGGTCGGGGTTCAGGGTCGGGGTCAGGGGTCAGTGTCAAGGGTCAGGGTCAGGGTTAGGAGTCAGTGGTCAGAGGTCAGGGTCAGAGATCAGGGTTCAGATTTCATGGTCAGAGGTCAGGGTAAGGGTTCAGAGGTCAGAGGTCAGGGGTCAGGGGTTGGGGGTCATGAGTAATGTGTCAGGGTCAGGGGTCAGGGGTCAGGGGTCAGAGTCAAGGGTCAGATGTCAGATGTCAGGGTTCAGAGGTCAGGGGTCAGGGGTCGGGGTCAGGGGGTCAGGGATCAGTGTCATATGTCAGAATCAGGGGCCAGAGTTCAGGTGTCAGGGGTCGGAGGTCAGAGGTCAGAGGTCATGGGTCAGGGTCATAGGTCTGGGTTCAGATGTCAGAGGTCAGGGTCAGGGGTCAGAGCTCAGGGTCAGAGGTCGGGATCAGGGGTCAGAGGTCAGGGGTGAGAGGTCAAGTGTCAGGGATCATGAATCAGAGGTCAGGGTTCAGAGGTCAGAGGTCAGGTGTCAGGGGTCAGAGGTCAGGGTCAGAGTTCAGGGGTCAGAGTTCATAGGTCAGGGGTCATAGGTCTGGGAGTAAGAGTCAGGGTCAGAGGTCAGGGGTTGGGGGTCATGGGTAAGGGGTCAAGGTCAGGGGTCAGAGGTCAGGGGTCAGGGGTCATGGATCAGGGGTCAGAGTCAGGGGTCAGAGGTCAGGGGTCATAGGTCAGGGTCAGGGGTCAGGGGTTGGTGGTCATGGGTAAGGGGTCAGGGTCAGGGGTCAGAGTTCAGGGGTCAGGGGTCAGAGTCAAGGGTCAGAGGTCAGGGGTAAGGGGTCATGGGTCAAGGGTCAGTGTCAAGTGCCAGGTTCAGTGTCAGGAGTCAGTGGTCAGAGGTCAGGGTCAGGGGTCAGAGGTCAGGGGTCAGAGCTCACGTCAGAGGCCAGGGATCAGGGGACAGGGTCCTAGGTCAGGGGTCAGGGTCGGGGTCAGGTGTCAGTGGTCAGGGTGATGTTCAGGGGTTAGGGGTCAGGGTCGGAGTCAGGGTGAGGGGTCAGGGGTCAGAGGTCAGGGTAAGGATTCAGAGGTCAGAGGTCAGGGGTCATGTGTCGGGGTCATGGGTAAGCGTTCAGGGTCAGGGGTCAAGGGTCAGAGTCAAGGGTCAGAGGTCAGGGGTCAGGGGTCATAGTTCAGGTGTCATGGGTCAGAAGTCAGGGGTCAGGGGTCAGGGGTCAGAGGTCAGAGGTCAGGGGCCAGAGGTCATAGGTCAGGGGTCATAAGTCAGGGTTCAGAGGTCAGAGGTCAGGGTCAGGGGTCAGAGGTCAAGTGTCAGGGTTCAGAGGTCAGGGTCAGGGGTCAGAGGTCAGGGGTCAGAGGTCAGGGGTGAGGGATCATGACTCAGAGGTCGGGGTCAGGGTTCAGAGTTCAGAGGACAGGTGTCAGGGGTCAGAGGTCAGGGGTCATAGGTCAGGGTCAGGGGTCAGGGGTTGGGGCATGGGTAAGGGGTCAGGGTCAGGGGTCAGAGGTCAGGGGTCATGGGTCAGGGGTCAGGGGTTGGGGGTCATGGGTAAGGGGTCAGGGTCGGGGTCAGAGGTCAGGGGTCGGGGTCAGAGGTCAAGGGTCAGAGGTCAGGGGTCATAGGTCGGGGTCAGGGGTCGGAGTCATGGGTAAGGGGTCAGGGTCAGGGGTCAGAGGTCAGGGGTCAGGGGTTGGGGGTCATGGGTAAGGGGTCAGGGATCAGGGTCAGGGGTCAGAAGTCAGGGGTCAGAGCTCACGTCAGAGGTCAGGGGTCAGGGGACAGGGTCAGGGGTCAGGGGTCAGTGGTCAGGGTGATGTTCAGGGCTTAGGGGTAAGGGTCGGGGTCACGGTGAGGGGTCAGGGGTCAGGGGTCAGAGGTCAGGGTAAGGGTTCAGAGGTCAGAGGTCAGGGGTCATGTGTCGGGGTCATGGGTAAGCGGTCGGGGTCATGGGTAAGCTGTCAGGGTCAGGGGTCAGGGGTCAGAGTCAAGGGTCAGAGGTCAGGGGTCGGGGTCATATGTCAGGTGTCATGGGTCGGAGGTCAGAGGTCATGTGTCAGGGGTCAGATTCAAGGGTCAGGGGTCAGGGGTCATGGGTAAGGGGTCAGAGGTCAGGTGTCAGGGGTCGGAGGTCAGGGGTCAGGAGTCATTGGTCAGATGTCAAGTGTCAGGCGTCAGGGGTCGGTGTTAGAGGTCATAGGTCAGTGGTCATGGGTAATAGGTCAGGGGTAAGAGCTCAGGGTCAGAGGTCAGAGGTCAGGGTTAAGGGTCAGGGTCAGGGGTCAGGGGTTGTGGGTCATAGGTAAGGGGTAAAGGTCAGGGGTCAGGGTGATGTTCAGGGGTTGGGGGTCAGGGTCGGGGTCAGGTGAGGGGTCAGGGGTCAGGCGTCAGAGGTCTAGGGTACGGGTTCAGAGGTCAGAGGTAAGGGTAATGGTTAAGAGGTCAGAGGCAAGGGGTCAGGGTTCGGGGGTCATGGGTAAGGGGTCAGGGTCAGGGGTCAGAGTCAACGGTAAGAGGTCAGAGGTCAGGGGTCATGGGTCATGGGTCAGGGGTCATAGGTCAGGGGTCAGAGGTCAGGGGTCAGGGGTCAGGGCCAGGGGTAAGAGGTCAGGGGTCGGGGGACATGGGTCAGGGTCAGGGGTCAGTGTTAGAGGTCAGAGGTCGGGGGTCAGAAGTCAGAGGTCAGGGGTCAGAGGTCATATGTCAGGGCTCATTGGTCATAGGTCAGGGGGCAGGGGTCATGGGTCGGGGTCAGAGGTCAGGGTTCAGAGGTCAGGGGTCAGGGATCAGGGTCAGGGGCCAGAGGTCAGGTGTCAGGGGTCGGAGGTCAGAGGTCAGGGGTCAGAGGTCGGGGTCAGGGGTCAGATGTCAGGGGTCAGAGGTCAGGGTCAGATTTCGGGGTCAGGGGTCAGAGGTCAGGGGTCAGAGATCAAGTGTCAGGGATCATGAATCAGAGGTCGGGGTCAGGGTTCAGAGGTCAGAGGTCAGGTGTCATGGGTCCGTGGTCAGGGTCAGAGGTCAGAGGTCAGGGGTCAGAGGTCATAGGTCAGGGGTCATAGGTCATGGAGTAAGGGTTAGGGGTCAGAGGTTGGGGGTCATGGGTAAGGGGTCAGAGTCAAGGGTCAGAGGTCAGGTGTCTGGGGTCATGGGTAAGGGGTCAGTGTCAAGGGTCAGGTTCAGGAGTCAGTGGTCAGAGGTCAGGGTCAGGGGTCAGAGTTCAGGGTTCAGAGCTCACGGTCAGAGGTCAGGGTAAGGGTTCAGAGGTCAGGGGTCAGGGGTCAGGGGTCGGGGGTCATGAGTAAGGGGGTCAGGGTCAGGGGTCAGGGGTCAGAGTCAAGGGTCAGAGGTCAGGGGTCAGGGTTCAGAGGTCAGGGGTCAGGGGTTGGGGTCAGGGGTTCAGGGATCAGAGTCATAGGTCAGAATCAGGGGCCAGAGGTCAGGTGTCAGGGGTCGGATGTCAGAGGTCAGGGGTCAGAGGTCAGGGCTCAGATGTCAGAGGTCAGGGGTCAGAGGTCAGAGGTAAGGGTCAGGGGTCAGAACTCAGGGTTAGAGGTCGGGGTCAGGGGTCAGAGGTCAAGTGTCAGGGATCATGAATCAGAGGTCGGGGTCAGAGTTCATAGGTCAGGGGTCATAGGTCAGGGAGTAAGGGTCAGAGTCAGGGGTCAGGGGTTGGGGTCATGGGTAAGGGGTCAGGGTCAGGGGTCAGAGATCAGGGGTTGGGGGTCATGGGTAAGGGGTCAGAGTCAAGGGTCAGAGGTCAGGGGTCAGCGGTAATGGGTCAGTGGTCAGTGTCAAGGGTCGGGGTCAGGAGTCAGTGGTCAGAGGTCACGGTCAGGGGTCAGAGTTCAGGGTTCAGAGCTCACGGTCAGAGGTCAGGGTAAGGGTTCAGAGGTCAGGGGTCAGGGGTCAGGGGTCGGGGGTCATGAGTAAGGGGGTCAGGGTCAGGGGTCAGGGGTCAGAGTCAAGGGTCAGAGGTCAGGGGTCAGGGTTCAGAGGTCAGGGGTCAGGGGTCGGGGTCAGGGGGTCAGGGATCAGTGTCATATGTCAGAATCAGGGGCCAGAGTTCAGGTGTCAGGGGTCGGAGGTCAGAGGTCAGAGGTCATGGGTCAGGGTCATAGGTCTGGGTTCAGATGTCAGAGGTCAGGGTCAGGGGTCAGAGCTCAGGGTCAGAGGTCGGGATCAGGGGTCAGAGGTCAGGGGTGAGAGGTCAAGTGTCAGGGATCATGAATCAGAGGTCAGGGTTCAGAGGTCAGAGGTCAGGTGTCAGGGGTCAGAGGTCAGGGTCAGAGTTCAGGGGTCAGAGTTCATAGGTCAGGGGTCATAGGTCTGGGAGTAAGAGTCAGGGTCAGAGGTCAGGGGTTGGGGGTCATGGGTAAGGGGTCAAGGTCAGGGGTCAGAGGTCAGGGGTCAGGGGTCATGGATCAGGGGTCAGAGTCAGGGGTCAGAGGTCAGGGGTCATAGGTCAGGGTCAGGGGTCAGGGGTTGGTGGTCATGGGTAAGGGGTCAGGGTCAGGGGTCAGAGTTCAGGGGTCAGGGGTCAGAGTCAAGGGTCAGAGGTCAGGGGTAAGGGGTCATGGGTCAAGGGTCAGTGTCAAGTGTCAGGTTCAGTGTCAGGAGTCAGTGGTCAGAGGTCAGGGTCAGGGGTCAGAGGTCAGGGGTCAGAGCTCACGTCAGAGGCCAGGGATCAGGGGACAGGGTCCTAGGTCAGGGGTCAGGGTCGGGGTCAGGTGTCAGTGGTCAGGTGATGTTCAGGGGTTAGGGGTCAGGGTCGGAGTCAGGGTGAGGGGTCAGGGGTCAGAGGTCAGGGTAAGGATTCAGAGGTCAGAGGTCAGGGGTCATGTGTCGGGGTCATGGGTAAGCGTTCAGGGTCAGGGGTCAAGGGTCAGAGTCAAGGGTCAGAGGTCAGGGGTCAGGGGTCATAGTTCAGGTGTCATGGGTCAGAAGTCAGGGGTCAGGGGTCAGAGGTCAGAGGTCAGGGGCCAGAGGTCATAGGTCAGGGGTCATAAGTCAGGGTTCAGAGGTCAGTGGTCAGGGTCAGGGTTAAGAGGTCAGGTGTCAGGGTTAAGAGGTCAGGTGTCAGGGTTCAGAGGTCAGAGGTCAGGGTCAGGGGTCAGAGGTCAAGTGTCAGGGTTCAGAGGTCAGGGTCAGGGGTCAGAGGTCAGGGGTCAGAGGTCAGGGGTGAGGGATCATGACTCAGAGGTCGGGGTCAGGGTTCAGAGTTCAGAGGACAGGTGTCAGGGGTCAGAGGTCAGGGGTCATAGGTCAGGGTCAGGGGTCAGGGGTTGGGGCATGGGTAAGGGGTCAGGGTCAGGGGTCAGAGGTCAGGGGTCATGGGTCAGGGGTCAGGGGTTGGGGGTCATGGGTAAGGGGTCAGGGTCGGGGTCAGAGGTCAGGGGTCGGGGTCAGAGGTCAAGGGTCAGAGGTCAGGGGTCATAGGTCGGGGTCAGGGGTCGGGGTCATGGGTAAGGGGTCAGGGTCAGGGGTCAGAGGTCAGGGGTCATGGGTCAGGGGTCAGGGGTTGGGGGTCATGGGTAAGGGGTCAGGGATCAGGGTCAGGGGTCAGAAGTCAGGGGTCAGAGCTCACGTCAGAGGTCAGGGGTCAGGGGACAGGGTCAGGGGTCAGGGGTCAGTGGTCAGGGTGATGTTCAGGGCTTAGGGGTAAGGGTCGGGGTCACGGTGAGGGGTCAGGGGTCAGGGGTCAGAGGTCAGGGTAAGGGTTCAGAGGTCAGAGGTCAGGGGTCATGTGTCGGGGTCATGGGTAAGCGGTCGGGGTCATGGGTAAGCTGTCAGGGTCAGGGGTCAGGGGTCAGAGTCAAGGGTCAGAGGTCAGGGGTCGGGGTCATATGTCAGGTGTCATGGGTCGGAGGTCAGGGGTCAGGGGTCATGGGTCAGGGATCAGAGGTCAGAGGTCAGGGGTCAGTGCAAGGTGTCAGAGGTCGGGGGTCGGGAGTCATGGGTCAGGGGTTGGATATCAGGGGTCAGGGCTCAGGTGTCATGGGTCGGAGGTCAGGGTTCAGAGGTCAGAGGTCAGGTGTCAGGGGTCAGATTCAAGGGTCAGGGGTCAGGGGTCATGGGTAAGGGGTCAGAGGTCAGGTGTCAGGGGTCGGAGGTCAGGGGTCAGGAGTCATTGGTCAGATGTCAAGTGTCAGGCGTCAGGGGTCGGTGTTAGAGGTCATAGGTCAGTGGTCATGGGTAATAGGTCAGGGGTAAGAGCTCAGGGTCAGAGGTCAGAGGTCAGGGTTAAGGGTCAGGGTCAGGGGTCAGGGGTTGTGGGTCATAGGTAAGGGGTAAGGGTCAGGGGTCAGGGTGATGTTCAGGGGTTGGGGGTCAGGGTCGGGGTCAGGTGAGGGGTCAGGGGTCAGGCGTCAGAGGTCTAGGGTACGGGTTCAGAGGTCAGAGGTAAGGGTAATGGTTAAGAGGTCAGAGGCAAGGGGTCAGGGTTCGGGGGTCATGGGTAAGGGGTCAGGGTCAGGGGTCAGGGGTCAGAGTCAACGGTAAGAGGTCAGAGGTCAGGGGTCATGGGTCATGGGTCAGGGGTCATAGGTCAGGGGTCAGAGGTCAGGGGTCAGGGGTCAGGGCCAGGGGTAAGAGGTCAGGGGTCGGGGGACATGGGTCAGGGTCAGGGGTCAGTGTTAGAGGTCAGAGGTCGGGGGTCAGAAGTCAGAGGTCGGGGGTCAGAGGTCATATGTCAGGGCTCATTGGTCATAGGTCAGGGGGCAGGGGTCATGGGTCGGGGTCAGAGGTCAGGGTTCAGAGGTCAGGGGTCAGGGATCAGGGTCAGGGGCCAGAGGTCAGGTGTCAGGGGTCGGAGGTCAGAGGTCAGGGGTCAGATGTCAGGGGTCAGAGGTCAGGGTCAGATTTCGGGGTCAGGGGTCAGAGGTCAGGGGTCAGAGATCAAGTGTCAGGGATCATGAATCAGAGGTCGGGGTCAGGGTTCAGAGGTCAGAGGTCAGGTGTCATGGGTCCGTGGTCAGGGTCAGAGGTCAGAGGTCAGGGGTCAGAGGTCATAGGTCAGGGGTCATAGGTCATGGAGTAAGGGTTAGGGGTCAGAGGTTGGGGGTCATGGGTAAGGGGTCAGAGTCAAGGGTCAGAGGTCAGGTGTCTGGGGTCATGGGTAAGGGGTCAGTGTCAAGGGTCAGGTTCAGGAGTCAGTGGTCAGAGGTCAGGGTCAGGGGTCAGAGTTCAGGGTTCAGAGCTCACGGTCAGAGGTCAGGGTAAGGGTTCAGAGGTCAGGGGTCAGGGGTCAGGGGTCGGGGGTCATGAGTAAGGGGGTCAGGGTCAGGGGTCAGGGGTCAGAGTCAAGGGTCAGAGGTCAGGGGTCAGGGTTCAGAGGTCAGGGGTCAGGGGTTGGGGTCAGGGGTTCAGGGATCAGAGTCATAGGTCAGAATCAGGGGCCAGAGGTCAGGTGTCAGGGGTCGGATGTCAGAGGTCAGGGGTCAGAGGTCAGGGCTCAGATGTCAGAGGTCAGGGGTCAGAGGTCAGAGGTAAGGGTCAGGGGTCAGAACTCAGGGTTAGAGGTCGGGGTCAGGGGTCAGAGGTCAAGTGTCAGGGATCATGAATCAGAGGTCGGGGTCAGAGTTCATAGGTCAGGGGTCATAGGTCAGGGAGTAAGGGTCAGAGTCAGGGGTCAGGGGTTGGGGTCATGGGTAAGGGGTCAGGGTCAGGAGTCAGAGATCAGGGGTTGGGGGTCATGGGTAAGGGGTCAGAGTCAAGGGTCAGAGGTCAGGGGTCAGCGGTCATGGGTCAGGGGTCAGTGTCAAGGGTCGGGGTCAGGAGTCAGTGGTCAGAGGTCACGGTCAGAGGTCAGGGTTCAGAGCTCACGGTCAGAGGTCAGGGTAATGATTCAGAGGTCAGAGGTCAGGGGTCAGGGGTTGGGGGTCATGAGTAATGTGTCAGGGTCAGGGGTCAGGGGTCAGGGTTCAGAGTGAGGGGTCAGAGGTCAGGAGTCAGGGTTAAGAGGTCAGAGGTCAGGGGTTGGGGTCAGGGGGTCAGGGATCAGAGTCATAGTTCAGAATCAGAGGCCAGATGTCAGGTGTCAGGGGTCGGAGGTCAGGGGTCAGGGGTCATGGGTCAGAGGTCAGAGGTCAGGGGTCATGTGTTATGGGTCGGGGTAAGGGTTCAGAGGGCAGAGGTCAGGGTAATTGTTCAGAGGTCAGAGGTCAGGGGTTAGGGTTCGTGGGTCATGAGTAAGGGGTCAGGGTCAGGGGTCGGGGGTCAGGGGTCAGAGGTCAGTGTTTAGAGGTCAGAGTTCAGGGATCGGGGGTCAGGGTTCAGGGTCATAGGTCAGGGTCAGGGGTCAGAGGTAAGGTGTCAGGGGTCAGAGGTCAGGGGTCAGGGGTCAGAGGTAAGGGTTCAGATGTCAGGGCCAGGGGTCAGGGGTCATGGGCCAGGTGTCAGATGTCAGGGGTCAAGGGTCACGGGTTAGGGGTCAAGGTTAGAGGTCAGAGGTCAGTGGTCAGGGGTCAGGGGTCAGGGTGATGTTCAGGGGTTAGGGGTCAGGGTCGGGGTCAGGGTGAGGCGTCAGGGGTCAGAGGTCAGGGTAAGGGTTCAGAGGTCAGAGGTCAGGGTAAGGGTTCAGTGGTTAGAGGTCAGGGGTCGGGGGTCATGGGTAAGGGGTCAGGTTCAGGGGTCAGGGGTCAGAGTCAAGGGTCAGAGGTCAGGGGTCAGGGGTCAGGGGTTAGAGTTCAGGGTTTAGAGGTCAGGGGTCGGGGGTCAGTGATCAGGGTCATAGGTCAGGGTCAGGGGCCAGAGGTCAGGTGTCAGGGGTCAGAGGTCAGGGGTCGGGGTCAGAGGTCAGGGTTTAGATGTCAGAGTTCAGGGGTCAGAGGTCAGAGGTCAGGTGTCGGGGTCATAGGACAGCGTCAGGGGTCAGGGGTTGGGGGTAATTGGTAAGGGGTCAGGGTCAGGGGTCAGAGGTCAGGGGTCATGGGTAAGGGGTCAGGGTTTGGGGTTCATGGCTAAGGGGTCAGGGTCAGGGGTCAGAGATCAGGGGTCAGTGTCAAGGGTCAAAGGTCAGGGGTCATGGGTCATGGGTCAGGGGTCAGTGTCAAGGGTCAGGTTCAGGGTCAGGAGTCAGTGGTCAGAGGTCAGTGTAAGGGGTCAGAGGTCAGGGGTCAGAGCTCACGTCAGGGGTCAGGGGACAGGGTCAGAGGTCAGGGGTCAGGGTCAGGGGTCAGTGGTCAGGGTGATGTTCAGGGGTTAGGGGTCAGGGTCGGGGTCAGGGTGAGGGGTCAGGGGTCAGGGGTCAGAGGTCAGGGTAATGGTTCAGAGGTCAGAGGTCAGGGGTCAGGGATCGGGGGTCATGTGTAAGCGGTCAGGGTCAGGGGTCAGAATAAAGGGTCAGAGGTCAGGGGTCAGAGGTCATGGGTCATGGGTCAGGGTCAGAGGTCAGGGTTCAGAGGTCATAGGTCGGGGTCAGGGGTCAGGGTGTCAGAGGTCAGGGTCATAGGTCAGGGTCAGGGGTCAGAGGTCAGGAGTCAGGGGTCAGGGGTCAGGGGTCATGGGTAGTGGGTCAGGGGTCAGATGTCAGGGGTCAGGGCCAGGGGTCAGAGGTCAGGGGTCAGGGCCAGGGGTCAGAGGTAAGGGGTCGGGTCATGGGTTAGGGTCAGAGGTCAGGGTAAGAGGTCAGGGGTCTGGGGTCAGGGGTCAGAGGTCATAGGTCAGGCGTCATGGGTCATAGGTCAGGGGTCAGAGGTCAGGGTCAGGGGTCGGGGTCAGAGGTCAGGGGTCAGAGGTCGGGGTCAGGGGTCAGAGGTCATAGGTCAGAGGTCATGGGTCATAGGTCAGGGTTCAGAGGTCAGGGTCAGGGTTCAGGGGTCAGGGTTCAGAGGTCAGAATCAGAGGTCAGGGTCAGAGGTCAGGGGTCAGGGGTCAGAGGTCAAGTGTCAGGGTTCAGAAGTCAGGGGTCAGAGGTCAGGGATCTTGGGTCAGAGGTCATTGTCAGTTTTCAGAGGTCAGAGGTCAGGTGACAGGGTTCAGGGGTCAGATTCAAGGGTCAGAGATCAGGGGTCAGGGGTCAGGGGTCGGGTCAAAGGCCAGGGGTTAAAGGTCAAGGCCAGGTGTCAGAGGTCAGGGGTCGAGGGTCAGGAGTCAGGGGTAAGGGTTCAGAGGTCGGGATCGGGGGTCGGGGGTCATGGATAAGGGGTCAGGTTCAGGGTTCAGAGGTCAGGGGTCAGGGCATCAGGGATCAGGGTCATAGGTCAGGGTCAGGGGCCAGAGGTCAGGTATCAGGGGTCGGAAGTCAGAAGTCAGTGGTCAGGGGTCAGGGGTCAGAGGTCAGGGTTCAAATATCAGAGGTCAGGGGTCAGAGTTCAGAGGTCAGGGTCAGGGGTCAGAGCTCAGGGTCAGAGGTCAGGGGTCAGAGGTCAGCAGTCAGAGGTCAAGTGTCAGGGATCATTACTCAGAGGTCGGGGTCAGGGTTCAGAGGTCAGAGGTCAGGGATCAAAGGTCAGAGGTCAGGGTCATAGGTCAGGGAGTAAGGGTCAGGATCAGGGGTCAGGGTTTGGGGTCATGGTTAAGGGGTCAGAGTCAAGGGTCAGAGGTCAGGGGTCAGTGTCAAGGGTCAGGGTCAGGAGACAGTGGTCAGAGGTCAGGGTCAGGGTCAGAGTTCAGGTGTCAGAGCTCATGGTCAGAGGCCAGGGGTCAGTGGTCGGGGGTCATTGGTTAGCGGTCAGGGTCAGGGGTCAGATTCAAGGGTCAAAGGTCAGGGGTCATGGTTCAGGGGTCAGTGTCAAGGGTCAAAGGTCAGGGGTCATGGGTCAGGGGTCAGTGTCAAGGGTCAGGTTCAGGGTCAGGAGTCAGTGGTCAGAGGTCAGTGTAAGGGGTCAGAGGTCAGGGGTCAGAGCTCACGTCAGGGGTCAGGGGACAGGGTCAGAGGTCAGGGGTCAGGGTCAGGGGTCAGTGGTCAGGGTGATGTTCAGGGGTTAGGGGTCAGGGTCGGGGTCAGGGTGAGGGGTCAGGGGTCAGGGGTCAGAGGTCAGGGTAATGGTTCAGAGGTCAGAGGTCAGGGGTCAGGGATCGGGGGTCATGTGTAAGCGGTCAGGGTCAGGGGTCAGGGGTCAGAATAAAGGGTCAGAGGTCAGGGGTCAGAGGTCATGGGTCATGGGTCAGGGTCAGAGGTCAGGGTTCAGAGGTCATAGGTCGGGGTCAGGGGTCAGGGTGTCAGGGGTCAGGGTCATAGATCAGGGTCAGGGGTCAGAGGTCAGGAGTCAGGGGTCAGGGGTCATGGGTAGTGGGTCAGGGGTCAGATGTCAGGGGTCAGAGGTCAGGGGTCAGGGGTCAGGGCCCGGGGTCAGAGGTAAGGGGTCGGGTCATGGGTTAGGGTCAGGGGTCAGGGTAAGAGGTCAGGGGTCTGGGGTCAGGGGTCAGAGGTCATAGGTCAGGCGTCATGGGTCATAGGTCAGGGGTCAGAGGTCAGGGTCAGGGGTCAGAGGTCAGGGGTCAGAGGTCAGGGTCAGGGGTCAGAGGTCATAGGTCAGGCGTCATGGGTCATAGGTCAGGGGTCAGAGGTCAGGGTTCAGAGGTCAGGGTTCAGAGGTCAGGGTTCAGAGGTCAGAATCAGAGGTCAGGGTCAGAGGTCAGGGGTCAGGGGTCAGTGGTCAAGTGTCAGGGTTCAGAGGTCAGGGGTCAGAGGTCAGGTGACAGGGTTCAGGGGTCAGATTCAAGGGTCAGAGATCAGGGGTCAGGGGTCAGGGGTCGGGTCAGAGGCCAGGGGTTAAAGGTCAAGGCCAGGTGTCAGAGGTCAGGGGTCGAGGGTCAGGAGTCAGGGGTAAGGGTTCAGAGGTCGGGGTCGGGGGTCATGGGTAAGGGGTCAGGTTCAGGGTTCAGAGGTCAGGGGTCAGGGCATCAGGGATCAGGGTCATAGGTCAGGGTCAGGGGCCAGAGGTCAGGTATCAGGGGTCGGAAGTCAGAAGTCAGTGGTCAGGGGTCAGAGGTCAGGGTTCAAATATCAGAGGTCAGGGGTCACAGTTCAGAGGTCAGGGGTCAGAGCTCAGGGTCAGAGGTCAGGGGTCAGAGGTCAGCAGTCAGAGGTCAAGTGTCAGGGATCATTACTCAGAGGTCGGGGTCAGGGTTCAGAGGTCAGAGGTCAGGGATCAAAGGTCAGAGGTCAGGGTCATAGGTCAGGGAGTAAGGGTCAGGATCAGGGGTCAGGGTTTGGGGTCATGGTTAAGGGGTCAGAGTCAAGGGTCAGAGGTCAGGGGTCAGGGGTCAGTGTCAAGGGTCAGGGTCAGGAGACAGTGGTCAGAGGTCAGGGTCAGGGTCAGAGTTCAGGTGTCAGAGCTCACGGTCAGAGGCCAGGGGTCAGTGGTCGGGGGTCATTGGTAAGCGGTCAGGGTCAGGGGTCAGGGGTCAGAGTCAAGGGTCAGAAGTCAGGGGTCAGGGGTCATGGTTCAGGGGTCAGAGTCAAGGGTCAGAGGTCAGGGTTCAGGTGTCATGGGTCAGGGGTCAGTGTCAAGGGTCAGGGTCAGGAGTCAGTGGTCAGAGGTCAGGGTTCAGAGCTCACGGTCAGAGGTCAGGGTAAGGGTTCAGAGGTCAGAGGTCAGGGTTCAGGGGTCGGGGGTCATGTTTAAGGGGTCAGGGTCAGGGGTCAGGGGTCAGAGTCAAGGGTCAGAGGTCAGAGGTCAGGGTTCAGAGGTCAGAGGTCAGGGGTCAGAGCTCAGTGTCAGGGGTCAGAGCTCAGGGTCAGAGGTCATGGGTCGGGGTCAGAGATCAGGGGTCAGAGGTCATAGGTCAGGAGTCATAGTTCAGGGAGTAAGGGTCAGGCGTCAGAGGTTGGGGGTCATGGGTAAGGGGTAATAGTCAAGGGTCAGAGGTTAGGGGTAGGGGGTCATGGGTCAGGGGTCAGTGTCAAGGGTCAGGGTCAGGAGTCAGTGGTCAGAGGTCAGGGTCAGGGGTCAGAGGTCAGGGTTCAGAGCTCACGGTCAGAGGTCAGGGTAAGGGTTCAGAGGTCAGAGGTCAGGGGTCAGGGGTCGGGGGTCATGTGTAAGGGGTAAGGGTCAGGGGTCAGAGTCAAGGGTCAGAGGTCAGGGGTCAGGGTTCAGAGGTCAGGGGTCAGGGCATCAGGGATCAGGGTCATAGGTCAGGGTCAGGGGCCAGAGGTCAGGTATCAGGGGTCGGAAGTCAGAAGTCAGTGGTCAGGGGTCAGGGGTCAGAGGTCAGGGTTCAAATATCAGAGGTCAGGGGTCAGAGTTCAGAGGTCAGGGGTCAGAGCTCAGGGTCAGAGGTCAGGGGTCAGAGGTCAGCAGTCAGAGGTCAAGTGTCAGGGATCATTACTCAGAGGTCGGGGTCAGGGTTCAGAGGTCAGAGGTCAGGGATCAAAGGTCAGAGGTCAGGGTCATAGGTCAGGGAGTAAGGGTCAGGATCAGGGGTCAGGGTTTGGGGTCATGGTTAAGGGGTCAGAGTCAAGGGTCAGAGGTCAGGGGTCAGGGGTCAGTGTCAAGGGTCAGGGTCAGGAGACAGTGGTCAGAGGTCAGGGTCAGGGTCAGAGTTCAGGTGTCAGAGCTCACGGTCAGAGGCCAGGGGTCAGTGGTCGGGGGTCATTGGTAAGCGGTCAGGGTCAGGGGTCAGGGGTCAGAGTCAAGGGTCAGAAGTCAGGGGTCAGGGGTCATGGTTCAGGGGTCAGAGTCAAGGGTCAGAGGTCAGGGTTCAGGTGTCATGGGTCAGGGGTCAGAGGTCAGGGGTCAGGGTCAGGAGTCAGTGGTCAGAGGTCAGGGTCAGAGGTCAGGGTTCAGAGCTCACGGTCAGAGGTCAGGGTAAGGGTTCAGAGGTCAGAGGTCAGGGTTCAGGGGTCGGGGGTCATGTTTAAGGGGTCAGGGTCAGGGGTCAGGGGTCAGAGTCAAGGGTCAGAGGTCAGAGGTCAGGGTTCAGAGGTCAGAGGTCAGGGGTCAGAGCTCAGTGTCAGGGGTCAGAGCTCAGGGTCAGAGGTCATGGGTCGGGGTCAGAGATCAGGGGTCAGAGGTCATAGGTCAGGAGTCATAGTTCAGGGAGTAAGGGTCAGGCGTCAGAGGTTGGGGGTCATGGGTAAGGGGTAATAGTCAAGGGTCAGAGGTTAGGGGTAGGGGGTCATGGGTCAGGGGTCAGTGTCAAGGGTCAGGGTCAGGAGTCAGTGGTCAGAGGTCAGGGTCAGGGGTCAGAGGTCAGGGTTCAGAGCTCACGGTCAGAGGTCAGGGTAAGGGTTCAGAGGTCAGAGGTCAGGGGTCAGGGGTCGGGGGTCATGTGTAAGGGGTAAGGGTCAGGGGTCAGAGTCAAGGGTCAGAGGTCAGGGGTCAGGGGTCATGTGTCAGGGGTCAGTGTCAAGGGTCAGGGTCAGGGTTAGGAGTCAGTGGTCAGAGGTCAGGGTCAGAGATCAGGGTTCAGATTTCATGGTCAGAGGTCAGCGTAAGGGTTCAGAGGTCAGAGGTCAGGGGTCAGCTTCGGGGTCATGAGTAAGTGGTCAGGGTCAGGGGTCAGGGGTCAGAGTCAAGGGTCAGATGTCAGGGGTCAGGGTTCAGAGGTCAGGGGTCAGGGGTCGCGGTCAGGGGGTCAGGGATCAGTGTCATATGTCAGAATCAGGGGCCAGAGTTCAGGTGTCAGGGGTCGGAGGTCAGAGGTCATGGGTCAGGGTCATAGGTCTGGGTTCAGATGTCAGAGGTCAGGGTCAGGGGTCAGAGCTCAGGGTCAGAGGTCGGGATCAGGGGTCAGAGGTCAGGGGTGAGAGGTCAAGTGTAAGGGATCATGAATCAGACGTCAGGGTCAGGCTTCAGAGGTCAGAGGTCAGGTGTCAGGGGTCAGAGGTCAGGGTCAGAGTTCAGGGTTCAGAGTTCATAGGTCAGGGGTCATAGGTCTGGGAGTAAGAGTCAGGGTCATTGGTCAGGGGTTGGGGGTCATGGGTTAGGGGTCAAGGTCAGGGGTCAGAGGTCAGGGGTCAGGGGTCATGGATCGGGGTCAGAGTCAGAGGTCAGGGGTCAGGGGTCATAGGTCAGGGTCAGGGGTCAGGGGTTGGTGGTCATGGGTAAGGGGTCAGGGTCAGGGGTCAGAGTTCAGGGGTCAGGGGTCAGATTCAAGGGTCAGAGGTCAGGGGTAAGGGGTCATGGGTCAAGGGTCAGTGTCAAGGGTCAGGTTCAGTGTCAGGAGTCAGTGGTCAGAGGTCAGGGTCAGGGGTCAGAGGTCAGGGGTCAGAGCTCACGTCAGAGGCCAGGGGTCAGGGGACAGGGTCCTAGGTCAGGGGTCAGGGTCGGGGTCAGGTGTCAGTGGTCAGGGTGATGTTCAGGGGTTAGGGGTCAGGGTCGGGGTCAGGGTGAGGGGTCAGGGGTCAGAGGTCAGGGTAAGGATTCAGAGGTCAGAGGTCAGGGGTCATGTGTCGGGGTCGTGGGTAAGCGTTCAGGGTCAGGGGTCAAGGGTCAGAGTCAAGGGTCAGAGGTCAGAGGTCAGGGGTCATAGTTCAGGTGTCATGGGTCAGAAGTCAGGGGTCAGGGGTCATGGGTCAGGGGTCAGAGATCAGAGGTCAGGGGCCAGAGGTCATAGGTCAGGGTTCAGAGGTCAGTGGTCAGGGTCAGGGTTAAGAGGTCAGGTGTCAGGGTTAAGAGGTCAGGGTTCAGAGGTCAGAGGTCAGGGTCAGGGGTCAGAGGTCAAGTGTCAGGGTTCAGAGGTCAGGGTCAGGGGTCAGAGGTCAGGGGTCAGAGGTCAGGGGTCAGGGATCATGACTCAGAGGTCGGGGTCAGGGTTCAGAGTTCAGAGGACAGGTGTCAGGGGTCAGAGGTCAGGGGTCATAGGTCAGGGTCAGGGGTCAGGGGTTGGAGGCATGGGTAAGGGGTCAGGGTCAGGGGTCAGAGGTCAGGGGTCATGGGTCAGGGGTTGGGGGTCATGGGTAAGGGGTCAGGGTCGGGGTCAGAGGTCAGGGGTCGGGGTCAGAGGTCAAGGGTCAGAGGTCAGGGGTCATAGGTCAGGGTCAGGGGTCAGGGGTTGGGGTCATGGGTAAGGGGTCAGGGTCAGGGGTCAGAGGTCAGGGGTCATGGGTCAGGGGTCAGGGGTTGGGGGTCATGGGTAATGGGTCAGGGATCAGGGTCAGGGGTCAGAAGTCAGGGGTCAGAGCTCACGTCAGAGGTCAGGGGTCAGGGGACAGGGTCAGGGGTCAGAGGTCAGTGGTCAGGGTGATGTTCAGGGCTTAGGGGTCAGGGTCGGGGTCACGGTGAGGGGTCAGGGGTCAGGGGTCAGAGGTCAGGGTAAGGGTTCAGAGGTCAGAGGTCAGGGGTCATGTGTCGGGGTCATGGGTAAGCGGTCAGGGTCAGGGGTCAGGGGTCAGAGTCAAGGGTCAGAGGTCAGGGGTCGGGGTCATATGTCAGGTGTCATGGGTCGGAGGTCAGGGGTCAGGGGTCATGGGTCAGGGGTCAGAGGTCAGAGGTCAGGGGTCAGTGCAAGGTGTCAGAGGTCGGGGGTAGGGAGTCATGGGTCAGGGGTTGGATATCAGGGGTCAGGGCTCAGGTGTCATGGGTCGGAGGTCAGGGTTCAGAGGTCAGAGGTCAGGTGTCAGGGGTCAGATTCAAGGGTCAGGGGTCAGGGGTCATGGGTAAGGGGTCAGAGGTCAGGTGTCAGGGGTCGGAGGTCAGGGGTCAGGAGTCATTGGTCAGATGTCAAGTGTCAGGCGTCAGGGGTTGGTGTTAGAGGTCATAGGTCAGTGGTCATGGGTAATAGGTCAGGGGTAAGAGCTCAGGGTCAGAGGTCAGAGGTCAGGGTTAAGGGTCAGGGTCAGGGGTCAGGGGTTGTGGGTCATAGGTAAGGGGTAAGGGTCAGGGGTCAGGGTGATGTTCAGGGGTTGGGGGTCAGGGTCGGGGTCAGGTGAGGGGTCAGGGGTCAGGCGTCAGAGGTCTAGGGTACGGGTTCAGAGGTCAGAGGTAAGGGTAATGGTTAAGAGGTCAGAGGCAAGGGGTCAGGGTTCGGGGGTCATGGGTAAGGGGTCAGGGTCAGGGGTCAGGGGTCAGAGTCAACGGTAAGAGGTCAGAGGTCAGGGGTCATGGGTCATGGGTCAGGGGTCATAGGTCAGGGGTCAGAGGTCAGGGGTCAGGGGTCAGGGCCAGGGGTAAGAGGTCAGGGGTCGGGGGACATGGGTCAGGGTCAGGGGTCAGTGTTAGAGGTCAGAGGTCGGGGGTCAGAAGTCAGAGGTCGGGGGTCAGAGGTCATATGTCAGGGCTCATTGGTCATAGGTCAGGGGGCAGGGGTCATGGGTCGGGGTCAGAGGTCAGGGTTCAGAGGTCAGGTGTCTGGGGTCATGGGTAAGGGGTCAGTGTCAAGGGTCAGGTTCAGGAGTCAGTGGTCAGAGGTCAGGGTCAGGGGTCAGAGTTCAGGGTTTAGAGCTCACGGTCAGAGGTCAGGGTAAGGGTTCAGAGGTCAGGGGTCAGGGGTCGGGGGTCATGAGTAAGGGGGTCAGGGTCAGGGGTCAGAGTCAAGGGTCAGAGGTCAGGGTTCAGAGGTCAGGGGTCAGGGGTTGGGGTCAGGGGTTCGGGGATCAGAGTCATAGGTCAGAATCAGGGGCCAGAGGTCAGGTGTCAGGGGTCGGATGTCAGAGGTCAGGGGTCAGAGGTCAGGGCTCAGATGTCAGAGGTCAGGGTCAGGGGTCAGAACTCAGGGTTAGAGGTCGGGGTCAGGGGTCAGAGGTCAAGTGTCAGGGATCATGAATCAGAGGTCGGGGTCAGAGTTCATAGGTCAGGGGTCATAGGTCAGGGAGTAAGGGTCAGAGTCAGGGGTCAGGTGTTGGGGTCATGGGTAAGGGGTCAGGGTCAGGGGTCAGAGATCAGGGGTTGGGGGTCATGGGTAAGGGGTCAGAGTCAAGGGTCAGAGGTCAGGGGTCAGCGGTCATGGGTCAGGGGTCAGTGTCAAGGGTCAGGGTCAGGAGTCAGTGGTCAGAGGTCACGGTCAGAGGTCAGGGTTCAGAGCTCACGGTCAGAGGTCAGGGTAATGATTCAGAGGTCAGAGGTCAGGGGTCAGGGGTTGGGGGTCATGAGTAATGTGTCAGGGTCAGGGGTCACGGGTCAGGGTTCAGAGTGAGGGGTCAGAGGTCAGGGGTCAGGGTTAAGAGGTCAGGGGTCAGGGGTTGGGGTCAGGGGGTCAGGGATCAGAGTCATAGTTCAGAATCAGAGGCCAGATGTCAGGTGTCAGGGGTCAGGGGTCAGGGGTCATGGGTCAGAGGTCAGAGGTCAGGGGTCATGTGTTATGGGTCGGGGTAAGGGTTCAGAGGGCAGAGGTCAGGGTAATTGTTCAGAGGTCAGAGGTCAGAGGTCAGGGGTTAGGGTTCGTGGGTCATGAGTAAGGGGTCAGGGTCAGGGGTCGGGGGTCAGGGGTCAGAGGTCAGTGTTTAGAGGTCAGAGTTCAGGGATCGGGGGTCAGGGTTCAGGGTAATAGGTCAGGGTCAGGGGTCAGAGGTAAGTTGTCAGGGGTCGGAGGTCAGGGGTCAGGGGTCAGGGGTCAGAGGTAAGGGTTCATGTGTCAGGGCCAGGGGTCAGGGGTCATGGGTCAGGGGTCAGAGGTCGGGGTTCAGGGTCAGGGGTCAGGGGTCAGGGCCAGGTGTCAGATGTCAGGGGTCAAGGGTCACGGGTTAGGGGTCAGGGTTAGAGGTCAGAGGTCAGTGGTCAGGGGTCAGGGGGTAAGGGTCAGGGTCAGGGGTTGGGGGTCATGGGTAAGGGGTCAGGGGTCAGGGTGATGTTCAGGGGTTAGGGGTCAGGGTCGGGGTCAGGGTGAGGCGTCAGGGGTCAGAGGTCAGGGTAAGGGTTCAGAGGTCAGAGGTCAGGGTAAGGGTTCAGTGGTTAGAGGTCAGGGGTCGGGGGTCATGGGTAAGGGGTCAGGTTCAGGGGTCAGGGGTCAGAGTCAAGGGTCAGAGGTCAGGGGTCAGGGGTTAGAGTTCAGGGTTTAGAGGTCAGGGGGTCAGGGGGTCAGGGATCAGGGTCATAGGTCAGGGTCAGGGGCCAGAGGTCAGGTGTCAGGGGTCAGAGGTCAGGGGTCGGGGTCAGAGGTCAGGGTTTAGATGTCAGAGGTCAGGGGTCAGAGGTCAGAGGTCAGGTGTCGGGGTCATAGGACAGCGTCAGGGGTCAGGGGTTGGGGGTAATTGGTAAGGGGTCAGGGTCAGGGGTCAGAGGTCAGGGGTCATGGGTAAGGGGTCAGGGTTTGGGGTTCATGGCTAAGGGGTCAGGGTCAGGGGTGAGAGATCAGGGGTCAGGGGTCAGAGTCAAGGGTCAAAGGTCAGGGGTCATGGGTCAGGGGTCAGTGTCAAGGGTCAAAGGTCAGGGGTCATGGGTCAGGGGTCAGTGTCAAGGGTCAGGTTCAGGGTCAGGAGTCAGTGGTCAGAGGTCAGTGTAAGGGGTCAGAGGTCAGGGGTCAGAGCTCACGTCAGGGGTCAGGGGACAGGGTCAGAGGTCAGGGGTCAGGGTCAGGGGTCAGTGGTCAGGGTGATGTTCAGGGGTAAGGGGTCAGGGTCGGGGTCAGGGTGAGGGGTCAGGGGTCAGGGGTCAGAGGTCAGGGTAATGGTTCAGAGGTCAGAGGTCAGGGGTCAGGGATCGGGGGTCATGTGTAAGCGGTCAGGTTCAGGGGTCAGGGGTCAGAACAAAGGGTCAGAGGTCAGGGTCAGAGGTCAGGGGTCAGGGGGTCAGGGATCAGGGTCATAGGTCAGGGTCAGGGGCCAGAGGTCAGGTGTCAGGGGTCGGAAGTCAGAAGTCAGGGGTCAGGGGTCAGAGGTCAGGGTTCAAATGTCAGAGGTCAGGGGTCACAGTTCAGAGGTCAGGGTCAGGGGTCAGAGCTCAGGGTCAGAGGTCAGGGGTCAGAGGTCAGCGGACAGAGTTCAAGTGTCAGGGATCATGAATCAGAGGTCGGGGTCAGGGTTCAGAGGTCAGAGGTCAGGTGTCAGTAGTCAGGGTCAGAGGTCAGAGGTCAGGGGTCAGAGTTCATAGGTCAGGGATCATAGGTCAGGGAGTAAGGGTCAGGGTCAGGGGTCAGGGGTTGGGGTCATGTGTCAGGGGTCAGAGTCAAGAGTCAGAGGTCAGGGGTCAGGCGTCATTGGTCAGGGGTCAGTGTCAAGGGTCAGGGTCAGGAGTCAGTGGTCAGAGGTCAGGGTCAGGGGTCAGAGGTCAGGGGTCAGACCTCACGGTCAGAGGTCAGGGGTCAGGGGTCAGCGTCAGGGGTCAGGGGTATGTTCAGGTTTTAGGGGTCGGGCTCGGGGTCATGGTGAGAGGTCAGGGGTCAGGGTAAGGGTTCAGAAGTCAGGGGTCGGGGGTCAGGGGTCAGAGTCAAATGTCAGCGGTCAGATGTCAGGGGTCAGGGGTCAGAAGTCAGGGTTCAGAGGTCAGGGCTGAGGGTCATAGGTCAGGGTCAGGGGCCAGAGGTCAGGTGTCAGGGGTCAGTGGTCAAAGGTCAGGGTTAGGGGGTCATCGGTAGGGGGTCATGGTCAGAGGTCAGGGGTCAGAGTCAAGGGTGAGAGGTCAGGGGTCAGGGGCATAAGTCAGGGGTCTGAGGTCAGGGGTGGGGGCCAAGGGTCAGAGGTCAGGGGTCGGGGCCAAGGGTCAGGGTCAGGGGTCAGGGTTAGAGGTCAGGGGTCAGGGGTCAGAGGTCATAGGTCAGGGGTCATGGGACATAGGTCAGGGTTCAGAGGTCAGTGGTCAAGGTCAGGGTTAAGAGGTCAGGTGTCAGTGTTCAGAGGTCAGAGGGCAGGGTCAGGGGTCAGAGGTCAGGGGTCAGGGGTCAGAGGTCAAGTGTCAGGGTTCAGAGGTCAGGGTCAGGGGTCAGAGGTCAGGGTCATGGGTCAGAGGTCAGGGTCAGAGGTCAGGGTCAGGGGTCAGAGGTCAGGGGTCAGGGGTCAGAGGTCAAGTGTCAGGGTTCAGAGGTCAGGGTCAGGGGTCAGAGCTCAGGGTCAGAGATCAGGGGTCAGAGGTCAAGTGTTAGGGATCATGAATCAGAGGTCGGGGACAGGGTTCAGAGTTCAGAGGTCAGGTGTCAGGGGTCAGAGGTCAGGGTCAGGGGTCAGGGGTCAGAGTCAAGGGTCAGTGGTCAGGGGTCAGGGGTCATAGGTCAGGTGTCATGGGTCGGAGGTCAGTGGTCAGGGCTCAGGGGTCATGGGTCATGGGTCAGAGGTCAGGGGTCAGGGCCAGGGGTCAGAGGTCAGGGTTCGGGGGTCATGGGTCAGGGGTCGGAGGTCAGATTTCAGGGGTCAGGGTTCATAGGTCAGGTGTCATGGGTCAGAGGTCAGGGTTCAGAGGTCAGAGGTCAGGTGTCAGGGGTCAGATTCAAGGGTCAGAGGTCAGGTGTCAGGGGTCATGGGTCAGGGTTCAGAGGTCAGGTGTCAGGGGTTGGAGGTCAGGGGTCAGGTGTCATGGGTCAGATGTCAGGTGTCAGGCGTCGGGGGTCGGGGTTAGAGGTCATAGGTCAGTGTTCATGGGTCATAGTTCTGATGTCAGAGCTCAGGGTCAGAGGTCAGAGTTCAGGGGTAAGGGTCAGGGTCAGGGGTCAGGGTGATGTTCAGGGGTTAGGGGTCAGGGTCGGGGTCAGGGTGAGGGGTCAGGGGTCAGGCGTCAGAGGTCTAGGGTACGGTTTCAGAGGTCAGAGTTCAGGGTAAGGGTTCAGAGGTTGGAGGCCAGGGGTCAAGGTTCGGGGGTCATGGGTAGGGGGTCAGGGTCAGGGGTCAGGGGTCAGAGTCAAGGGTCAGAGGTCAGGGGTCAGAGGTCAGGGGTCAGGGGCCAGAGGTCAGGTATCAGGGGTCGGAAGTCAGAAGTCAGTGGTCAGGGGTCAGGGGTCAGAGGTCAGGGTTCAAATATCAGAGGTCAGGGGTCAGAGTTCAGAGGTCAGGGGTCAGAGCTCAGGGTCAGAGGTCAGGGGTCAGAGGTCAGCAGTCAGAGGTCAAGTGTCAGGGATCATTACTCAGAGGTCGGGGTCAGGGTTCAGAGGTCAGAGGTCAGGGATCAAAGGTCAGAGGTCAGGGTCATAGGTCAGGGAGTAAGGGTCAGGATCAGGGGTCAGGGTTTGGGGTCATGGTTAAGGGGTCAGAGTCAAGGGTCAGAGGTCAGGGGTCAGGGGTCAGTGTCAAGGGTCAGGGTCAGGAGACAGTGGTCAGAGGTCAGGGTCAGGGTCAGAGTTCAGGTGTCAGAGCTCACGGTCAGAGGCCAGGGGTCAGTGGTCGGGGGTCATTGGTAAGCGGTCAGGGTCAGGGGTCAGGGGTCAGAGTTAAGGGTCAGAAGTCAGGGGTCAGGGGTCATGGTTCAGGGGTCAGAGTCAAGGGTCAGAGGTCAGGGTTCAGGTGTCATGGGTCAGGGGTCAGTGTCAAGGGTCAGGGTCAGGAGTCGGTGGTCAGAGGTCAGGGTCAGAGGTCAGGGTTCAGAGCTCACGGTCAGAGGTCAGGGTAAGGGTTCAGAGGTCAGAGGTCAGGGTTCAGGGGTCGGGGGTCATGTTTAAGGGGTCAGGGTCAGGGGTCAGGGGTCAGAGTCAAGGGTCAGAGGTCAGAGGTCAGGGTTCAGAGGTCAGAGGTCAGGGGTCAGAGCTCAGTGTCAGGGGTCAGAGCTCAGGGTCAGAGGTCATGGGTCGGGGTCAGAGATCAGGGGTCAGAGGTCATAGGTCAGGAGTCATAGTTCAGGGAGTAAGGGTCAGGCGTCAGAGGTTGGGGGTCATGGGTAAGGGGTAATAGTCAAGGGTCAGAGGTTAGGGGTAGGGGGTCATGGGTCAGGGGTCAGTGTCAAGGGCCAGGGTCAGGAGTCAGTGGTCAGAGGTCAGGGTCAGGGGTCAGAGGTCAGGGTTCAGAGCTCACGGTCAGAGGTCAGGGTAAGGGTTCAGAGGTCAGAGGTCAGGGGTCAGGGGTCGGGGGTCATGTGTAAGGGGTAAGGGTCAGGGGTCAGAGTCAAGAGTCAGAGGTCAGGGTCAGGGGTCAGAGGTCAGGGGTCGGGGTCAGGGGTTCAGGGATCAGAGTCATAGGTCAGAATCAGGGGCCAGAGGTCAGGTGTCAGGGGTCAGAGGTCAGAGGTCAGGGGTCATGGGTCAGAGGTTAGGGTTCAGTTGTCAGAGGTCAGAGGTCAGGGTCAGGGGTCAGAGCTCAGGGTCAGAGGTCGTGATCAGGGGTCAGAGGTCAGGGGTCAGAGGTCATAGGTCAGGGGTCATAGGTCAAGGATTAAGGGTCAGGGTCAGGGTTCAGGGGTTGGGGGTAATGGGTAAGGGGTCAAGGTCAGGGGTCAGAAGTCAGGGGTCAGGGGTCATGGGTCATGGGTCAGAGTCAAGGGTCAGAGGTCAGGGGTCAGGGGTCATGTGTCAGGGGTCAGTGTCAAGGGTCGGGGTCAGTGTCAAAGGTCAGGGTCAGGGTTAGGAGTCAGTGGTCAGAGGTCAGGGTCAGAGATCAGGGTTCAGATTTCATGGTCAGAGGTCAGGGTAAGGGTTCAGAGTTCAGAGGTCAGGGGTCAGGGTCGGGGTCATGAGTAAGGTGTCAGGGTCAGGGGTCAGGGGTCAGAGTCAAGGGTCAGATGTCAGGGGTCAGGGTTCAGAGGTCAGGGGTCGGGGTCAGGGGGTCAGGGATCAGTGTCATATGTCAGAATCAGGGGCCAGAGTTCAGGTGTCAGGGGTCGGGGGTCAGAGGTCAGGGGTCAGGGGTCAGGGGTCAGGGGTTAGGGTTGAGTTGTCAGAGGTCAGAGGTCGGGGTCAGGGGTCAGAGGTCGTGATCAGGGGTCAGAGGTCAGGGGTCAGAGGTCATAGGTCAGGGGTCATAGGTCAAGGATTAAGGGTCAGGGTCAGGGTTCAGGGGTTGGGGGTAATGGGTAAGGGGTCAAGGTCAGGGGTCAGAAGTCAGGGGTCAGGGGTCATGGCTCAGGGGTCAGGGGTCAGAGTCAAGGGTCAGAGGTCAGGGGTCAGTGGTCAGGGGTCAGGGGGTAAGGGTCAGGGTCAGGGGTTGGGGGTCATGGGTAAGAGGTCAGGGGTCAGGGTGATGTTCAGGGGTTAGGGGTCAGGGTCGGGGTCAGGGTGAGGAGTCAGGGGTCAGAGGTCAGGGTAAGGGTTCAGAGGTCAGAGGTCAGGGTAAGGGTTCAGTGGTTAGAGGTCAGGGGACGGGGGTCATGGGTAAGGGGTCAGGTTCAGGGGTCAGGGGTCAGAGTCAAGGGTCAGAGGTCAGGGGTCAGGGGTTAGAGTTCAGGGTTTAGAGGTCAGGGGTCAGAGGTCAGAGGTCAGGTGTCGGGGTCATAGGACAGTGTCAGGGGTCAGGGGTTTGGGGTAATTGGTAAGGGGTCAGGGTCAGGGGTCAGAGGTCAGGGGTCATGGGTAAGGGGTCAGGGTTTGGGGTTCATGGCTAAGGGGTCAGGGTCAGGGGTGAGAGATCAGGGGTCAGGGGTCAGAGTCAAGGGTCAAAGGTCATGGGTCATGGGTCAGGGGTCAGTGTCAAGGGTCAAAGGTCAGGGGTCATGGGTCAGGGGTCAGTGTCAAGGGTCAGGTTCAGGGTCAGGAGTCAGTGGTCAGAGGTCAGTGTAAGGGGTCAGAGGTCAGGGGTCAGAGCTCACGTCAGGGGTCAGGGGACAGGGTCAGAGGTCAGGGGTCAGGGTCAGGGGTCAGTGGTCAGGGTGATGTTCAGGGGTTAGGGGTCAGGGTCGGGGTCAGGGTGAGGGGTCAGGGGTCAGGGGTCAGAGGTCAGGGTAATGGTTCAGAGGTCAGAGGTCAGGGGTCAGGGATCGGGGGTCATGTGTAAGCGGTCAGGTCCAGGGGTCAGGGGTCAGAACAAAGGGTCAGAGGTCAGGGGTCAGAGGTCAGGGTTAAGAGGTCAGGGGTCAGGGGGTCAGGGATCAGGGTCATAGGTCAGGGTCAGGGGTCAGAGGTCAGGTGTCAGGGGTCGGAAGTCAGAAGTCAGGGGTCAGGGGTCAGAGGTCAGGGTTCAAATGTCAGAGGTCAGGGGTCACAGTTCAGAGGTCAGGGTCAGGGGTCAGAGCTCAGGGTCAGAGGTCAGGGGTCAGAGGTCAGCGGACAGAAGTCAAGTGTCAGGGATCATGAATCAGAGGTCGGGGTCAGGGTTCAGAGGTCAGAGGTCAGATGTCAGTGGTCAGGGTCAGAGGTCAGAGGTCAGGGGTCAGAGTTCATAGGTCAGGGATCATAGGTCAGGGAGTAAGGGTCAGGGTCAGGGGTCAGGGGTTGGGGTCATGGGTCAGGGGTCAGAGTCAAGAGTCAGAGGTCAGGGGTCAGGCGTCATTGGTCAGGGGTCAGTGTCAAGGGTCAGGGTCAGGAGTCAGTGGTCAGGGGTCTTGTGTCAGGGGTCAGTGTCAAGGGTCGGGGTCAGTGTCAAAGGTCAGGGTCAGGGTTAGGAGTCAGTGGTCAGAGGTCAGGGTCAGAGATCAGGGTTCAGATTTCATGGTCAGAGGTCAGGGTAAGGGTTCAGAGGTCAGAGGTCAGGGGTCAGGGTCGGGGTCATGAGTAAGGTGTCAGGGTCAGGGGTCAGGGGTCAGAGTCAAGGGTCAGATGTCAGGGGTCAGGGTTCAGAGGTCAGGGGTCAGGGGTCGGGGTCAGGGGGTCAGGGATCAGTGTCATATGTCAGAATCAGGGGCCAGAGTTCAGGTGTCAGGGGTCGGAGGTCAGAGGTCAGGGGTCATGGGTCAGGGGTCAGAGGTTAGGGTTCAGTTGTCAGAGGTCAGAGGTCAGGGTCAGGGGTCAGAGCTCAGGGTCAGAGGTCGTGATCAGGGGTCAGAGGTCAGGGGTCAGAGGTCATAGGTCAGGGGTCATAGGTCAAGGATTAAGGGTCAGGGTCAGGGTTCAGGGGTTGGGGGTAATGGGTAAGGGGTCAAGGTCAGGGGTCAGAAGTCAGGGGTCAGGGGTCATGGCTCAGGGGTCAGGGGTCAGAGTCAAGGGTCAGAGGTCAGGGGTCAGTGGTCAGGGGTCAGGGGGTAAGGGTCAGGGTCAGGGGTTGGGGGTCATGGGTAAGGGGTCAGGGGTCAGGGTGATGTTCAGGGGTTAGGGGTCAGGGTCAGGGGTCAGGGTGAGGAGTCAGAGGTCAGAGGTCAGGGTAAGGGTTCAGAGGTCAGAGGTCAGGGTAAGGGTTCAGTGGTTAGAGGTCAGGGGTCGGGGGTCATGGGTAAGGGGTCAGTTTCAGGGGTCAGGGGTCAGAGTCAAGGGTCAGAGGTCAGGGGTCAGGGGTTAGAGTTCAGGGTTTAGAGGTCAGGGGTCAGAGGTCAGAGGTCAGGTGTCGGGGTCATAGGACAGTGTCAGGGGTCAGGGGTTTGGGGTAATTGGTAAGGGGTCAGGGTCAGGGGTCAGAGGTCAGGGGTCATGGGTAAGGGGTCAGGGTTTGGGGTTCATGGCTAAGGGGTCAGGGTCAGGGGTCAGAGGTCAGGTGTCAGTGGTCAGGGTCAGAGGTCAGAGGTCAGGGGTCAGAGTTCATAGGTCAGGGATCATAGGTCAGGGAGTAAGGGTCAGGGTCAGGGGTCAGGGGTTGGGGTCATGTGTCAGGGGTCAGAGTCAAGAGTCAGAGGTCAGGGGTCAGGCGTCATTGGTCAGGGGTCAGTGTCAAGGGTCAGGGTCAGGAGTCAGTGGTCAGAGGTCAGGGTCAGGGGTCAGAGGTCAGGGGTCAGACCTCACGGTCAGAGGTCAGGGGTCAGGGGTCAGCGTCAGGGGTCAGGGGTCAGGGTTATGTTCAGGTTTTAGGGGTCGGGCTCGGGGTCATGGTGAGAGGTCAGGGGTCAGGGTAAGGGTTCAGAAGTTAGAGGTCAGGGGTCGGGGGTCAGGGGTCAGAGTCAATTGTCAGCGGTCAGGTGTCATGGGTCAGGGGTCAGAGGTAAGGGTTCAGAGGTCATAGGTCAGGGGTCAGGGGTCAGAAGTCAGGGTTCAGAGGTCAGGGCTGAGGGTCATAGGTCAGGGTCAGGGGCCAGAGGTCAGGTGTCAGGGGTCAGTGGTCAAAGGTCAGGGTTAGGGGGTCATCGGTAGGGGGTCATGGTCAGAGGTCAGGGGTCAGAGTCAAGGGTGAGAGGTCAGGGGTCAGGGGCATAAGTCAGGGGTCAGAGGTCAGGGGTGGGGGCCAAGGGTCAGAGGTCAGGGGTCGGGGCCAAGGGTCAGGGTCAGGGGTCAGGGTTAGAGGTCAGGGGTCAGGGGTCAGAGGTCATAGGTCAGGGGTCATGGGACATAGGTCAGGGTTCAGAGGTCAGTGGTCAAGGTCCGGGTTAAGAGGTCAGGTGTCAGTGTTCAGAGGTCAGAGGGCAGGGTCAGGGGTCAGAGGTCAGGGGTCAGGGGTCAGAGGTCAAGTGTCAGGGTTCAGAGGTCAGGGTCAGGGGTCAGAGGTCAGGGTCATGGGTCAGAGGTCAGGGTCAGGGGTCAGAGGTCAGGGGTCAGAGGTCAAGTGTCAGGGTTCAGAGGTCAGGGTCAGGGGTCAGAGCTCAGGGTCAGAGATCAGGGGTCAGAGGTCAAGTGTCAGGGATCATGAATCAGAGGTCGGGGACAGGGTTCAGAGTTCAGAGGTCAGGGGTCAGAGGTCAGGGTCAGGGGTCAGGGGTCAGAGTCAAGGGTCAGTGGTCAGGGGTCAGGGGTCATAGGTCAGGTGTCATGGGTCGGAGGTCAGTGGTCAGGGCTCAGGGGTCATGGGTCATGGGTCAGAGGTCAGGGGTCAGGGCCAGGGGTCAGAGGTCAGGGTTCGGGGGTCATGGGTCAGGGGTCGGAGGTCAGATTTCAGGGGTCAGGGTTCATAGGTCAGGTGTCATGGGTCAGAGGTCAGGGTTCAGAGGTCAGAGGTCAGGTGTCAGGGGTCAGATTCAAGGGTCAGAGGTCAGGTGTCAGGGGTCATGGGTCAGGGTTCAGAGGTCAGGTGTCAGGGGTTGGAGGTCAGGGGTCAGGTGTCATGGGTCAGATGTCAGGTGTCAGGCGTCGGGGGTCGGGGTTAGAGGTCATAGGTCAGTGTTCATGGGTCATAGTTCTGATGTCAGAGCTCAGGGTCAGAGGTCAGAGTTCAGGGGTAAGGGTCAGGGTCAGGGGTCAGGGGTTGGGGGTCATGGGTAAGGGGGCAGGGTCAGGGGTCAGGGTGATGTTCAGGGGTTAGGGGTCAGGGTCGGGGTCAGGGTGAGGGGTCAGGGGTCAGGCGTCAGAGGTCTAGGGTACGGTTTCAGAGGTCAGAGTTCAGGGTAAGGGTTCAGAGGTCGGAGGCCAGGGGTCAAGGTTCGGGGGTCATGGGTAGGGGGTCAGGGTCAGGGGTCAGGGGTCAGAGTCAAGGGTCAGAGGTCAGGGGTCAGAGGTCAGGGTTCAGGGGTCAGTAGTCAGGGTCAGAGGTTGGGGTCAGAGGTCGGAGGATAGGTGTCGGGGTTAGGGGTCATGGGTCAGGGGTCAGGGGTCAGAGGTCGGGGTCAGGCCCAGGGGTAAGAGGTCAGTGGTCGGGGGTCATGGGTCAGGGTCAGGGGTCAGGTTTAGAGGTCAGAGGTTGGGGGTCAGAAGTCAGAGGTCGGGGGTCAGATGTCATATGTCAGGGGTCATGGGTCAAAGGTCAGGGGTCAGGTGTCATGGGTCAGGGGTCCGAGGTCAGGGGTCATGGGTCAGGGATCAGAGGTCAGGGTTCAGAGGTCAGGGGTTCAGGGGTCAGAGGTCAGTGGTCACAGGTCAGAAGTCAGGGTTCAGAGGTCAGAGGTCAGGGTCAGGGGTCAGAGCTCAAGGTCAGAGATCAGGGGTCGGGGTCAGAGATCAGGGGATTGCTGACCCCTGACCCTGACCCCTTACCCATGACCCCCAAGCCCTGACCCCTGACCCTGAGCCTTACTCCCTGACCTATGACCTCTGACCCTTGACCTCTGAACCCTTACCCTGACCTCTGACCCCTGACCCCTCACCCTGACCCCGACCCTGACCCCTAACCCCTGAACATCACCCTGACCCCTGTCCTCTGACCCTGACCCCTGACCCCTTACCCATGACCACAAACGCCTGACCCCTCACCCAGACCCTTACCCCCTTACCTATGACCCATGACCCCCAACCCCCAACCTCTGACCCCTGGCCCTGATCCCTGACCTCTGACCCCTGACCCATGACCCCGACCCATGACATCTGACCTCCGACCCCAGACACCTGACCTCTGACCCATGACCCTGACCTATGACTCTGACCCCTGACCCCTGATCTCTGAACCCTTACCCTGATCTCTGATCTCTGAACCCTTACCCTGACCTCTAAACCCTGACCTATGACCCATGAACCCTTACCCTGACCTCTGAACCCTGACCTATGACCCATGATCCCTTACCCAAACCTCTGAACCCTGACCTATGACCCATGACCCCTGACCCCTGAACTCTGACCCCCGACCCCTGACCTCTGACCCCCGACCCCTGACCTCTGATCTCTGACCCATGACCCATGACCCCTGACCCCTGACCTCCGACTCCTGACACCTGACCTCTGACCCCTGACCTCTGAACCCTGACCCCTAACCTCTGGCCCCTGACCCCTGAACTCTGACCCTTGATTCAGACCCCTGACCCTGACCGCTTACACATGAGCCCTGACAGCTGACACCTGACCTCTGACCACTGACCCCTGACCCATGACTTCTGACCTCTGACCCTGAACTCTGACCCCGACCCAGACCCCTAACCCCTGAACATCACCCTGACCCCTGAACCCTGACCCTGACCCTGGAACAGGCTGCCCAGGGAGGTGGTTGAGTCACCTTCCCTGGAAGTGTTTAAGGCATGGGTGGACGAGGTGCTGAGGGATATGGTTTAGTGTTTGGTAGGAACGGCTGGACTCGGTGATCCGGTGGGTCTCTTTCAACCTAGTTATTCTGTGTGTGATTCTGTGTGTCTGACCCCTGACCCTGACGCCTTACCCATGACCCCAAACCCCTGACCCCTCACCCTGACACTTACCCCCTGACCTATGACCTGACATATGACCTCTGACCCCGACCTCTGACTTCTGACCCCCGACCTCTGACCTCTAACCCTGACCCATGACCCCTGACCCCTGACCCCTGACCTCCGACTCCTGACACCTGACCTCTGACCCCTGACCTCTGAACCCTGACCCCTAACCTCTGGCCCCTGACCCCTGACCCCTGAACTCTGACCCTTGATTCTGACCCCTGACCCTGACCGCTTACACATGAGCCCTGACAGCTGACACCTGACCTCTGACCACTGACCCCTGACCCATGACTTCTGACCTCTGACCCTGAACTCTGACCCCGACCCAGACCCCTAACCCCTGAACATCACCCTGACCCCTGAACCCTGACCCTGACCCTGGAACAGGCTGCCCAGGGAGGTGGTTGAGTCACCTTCCCTGGAAGTGTTTAAGGCATGGGTGGACGAGGTGCTGAGGGATATGGTTTAGTGTTTGGTAGGAACAGTTGGACTCGGTGATCCGGTGGGTCTCTTTCAACCTGGTTATTCTGTGTGTGATTCTGTGTGTCTGACCCCTGACCCTGATGCCTTACCCATGACCCCAAACCCCTGACCCCTCACCCTGACACTTACCCCCTGACCTATGACCTGACATATGACCTCTGACCCCAACCTCTGACTTCTGACCCCCGAACTCTGACCTCTAACCCTGACCCCTGACCCTGACCCATGACCCCCGAACCCTGAACTCTGACCCCTGGCCCTGACCTCTGACCCCTGACCCCGACCCTGACCTATGACCCTGACTCCTGACCCCCTGACCTCTGACCTCTGAACCCTGACCTCTGAACCCTGAACCATGACCCCTGACCCCTCACCCTGACCGCTTACCCATGACCCCCGAACCCTGACCCCTGTCCTCTGACATCTGAACCCCGACCCCGCCCTGTGACCCATGATCACTGACCACTGACCCCTGACCTCTGAACGCTGACACTTGACCTCTGACCTCTGACCCCTGACCTCTGACCCCTGACACCTGACCTCTGAACCCTGATCCCGACTTCTGAACCCTGACTTATGACCCATGACCCCTGACCTATGACCCCTGACCCCTGACACCTTAACCCTTACCTCTGAACTCTAACACTGACCCCTGATCCTGACCCATGACCCCCGACCCTGACCCATGACCCCCGACCCCTGACCTCTAATCCCTGGCCCTGACCCCTGACCTCTGACATATGAACCCTGACCCCTGACCCATGACCCCGACCCATGACCTCTGACCTCTGACCCCTGACACCTGACCTCTGGCCCCTGACACCTGACCTATGACCTTGATCCCTGAACCCCGACCCCTGACCTCTGAACCCTGACCTCTGACCCTTGACTCTGACCCCTGACCCCTGACCCTGACCCCTTACCCATGACCCCCGAGCCCTGACCCCTGACCTCTGACATCTGAACCCTTACCCTGACCTCTGACCTCTGAACCCTGACCTCTGAAACCTGAACCATGACCCCTGACCCCTGACCCTGACCCCTTACCCATGACCCCCGACCCATGATCCCTGTCCTCTGACCTCTGAACCCTGACCCCGACCTGTGACCCATGATACCTGACCTCTGACTCCTGACCCTGACCTCTGAACACTGACCCCGACCTCTGAACACTGACCTATGACCCATGACCCCTGACATATGACCTCTGACCCCCGACCTCTGACTTCTGACCCCCGACCTCTGACCTCTAACCCTGACCACTGACCCTGACCCATGACCCCCGAAACCTGATCTCTGACCCCTGGCCCTGACCCCCGACCTCTGACCACTGACCCATGACCCCTGACCCCTGACCTCTGACCTCTGACCCCTGACCCTGACCTATGAAACCTGACCCCTGAACCCCTTAACTCTGACCTCTGAACCCTGACCCATGACCCTGACCTCTGACCCCTGGCCCTGACCCCTGACCTCTGACCACTGACCCATGACCATTGACCCATGACCTTTGACCCCTGAACCCTGACCTCTGACCCTGACCTATGACCCTGACTCCTGACCCCCTGACCTCTGACCTCTGAACACTGACCTCTGAACCCTGACCCCTGACCCCTCACACTGACCCCTCACCCTGACCCCTGACCCTGACCCCTTACCCATGACCCGCGACCCCTGACCCCTTTCCTCTGACATCTGAAACCCGACCCCGGCATGTGACCCATGATCCCTGACCTCTGACCCTGAACTCTTAACCCTGACACATGACCTCTGACCCCTGACCCCTGACCTCTGACCTCTGACCCCTGACACCTGACCTCTGAACCCTGACCCCGACCTCTGAACCCTGACCTATGACCCCTGACCCCTGACCTCTGACCTCTGACCTCTGACAACTGACCCCTTACCTCTCACCTCTATCCCTGACCCCTGACCCTGACCCATGAACCCCGACCCATGACCTCTGACCCCTGGCCCTGACCCCTGACCTCTGACCCCTGACCCATGACCACAGACACCTGACCTCTGACCCATGAACCTGACCTATGATGCTGACACCTGACCTATGACCTCTGAACACTTACCCTGACCTCCGACCTCTGAACCCTTACCCTGACCTCTGAACCCTGACCTATGACCCATGATCCCTTACCCTGACCTCTGAATCCTGACCTATAACCCATGACCCCTGACCTATGACCTGTGACCCCCGACCCCTGACCCCTGACCTATAACCTCTGACCCCTTACTCATGACCTCTGACCCCTGACCTCCGAATCCTGACACCTGACCTCTGACCCCTGACCTCTGAACCCTGACCCCTAACCTCTGGCCCCTGACCCCTGACCCCTGACCTCTGACCCTTGACTCTGACCCCTGACCCTGACCGCTTACCCATGAACCCTGACCCATGACCTCTGACCTCTGACCCCTGAAAACTGATCTCGGACCACTGACCCTGAGCTCTGACCCCAACCCTGACCCCTAACCCCTGAACATTACCCTGACCACTGATCACTGACCCTGACCTCTGACCACTGACTCTTGACCCTGACCCTGACCCTTGACACTGACCCCTGACCCTTGACTCTGACCCCTCACCCCTGAGCCATGACCCCTGACCTCTGACCCCTGACCCTGACCCCCTACCCATGACCCCCAACCCCTAAACCCTGACCCTGACCCTTACTCCCTGACCTATAACCCCTGACCTATGACCTCTGACCCCTGACCTCTGACCCTGAACGCTGACCCCGACCTCTGACCCCTGACACCTGACCTCTGACCTCTGAACCCAAACCCCGATCTCTGATTCATGATCCCTGACACTTGACCTCTGACCCCGCACCTCTGACCCCTGACCCTTGACCTCTGACCCTGAGCTCTGACCCCTGACCCTGACCTCTGACCTCCGACCCCTGACCTCTGACATATGAACCCTGACCTGTGACCCCTGACCCATGACCCCGACCCCTGACCTCTGACCTCCAACCCCTGACACTTGACCTCTGGCCCCTGACCTATGACCTTGATCCCTGACCCCCTGACCCCTGACATCTGAACCCTGACCTCTGACCCCTGACCCATGACCTCTGACCCCTGACCTCTGACCCTTGACTTTGACCCCGACCCCTGACCCTGACCCCTTACACATGACCCCCGAGCCCTGACCCCTGACCTCGGACCTCTGACATCTAAACCCTTACCCTGACCTCTGACACCTGACCCCTCACCCTGACCCCGACCCTGACCCCTAACCCCTGACCATCACCCTGACCCCTAACCTCTAACCCTGACCCCTGACCCTGACCCCTTACCCATGACCCCAACCCCTGACCCCTCACCCTGACCCTGACCCCCCGACCTCTGACTTCTGACCCCCGACCTCTGACCTCTAACCCTGACCACTGACCCTGACCCATGACCCCCGAACCCTGACCTCTGACCCCTGGCCCTGACCCCTGACCTCTGACCCCTGACCCCTGACCCCTGACCTCTGACCCCGACCCTGACCTATGACCCTGACCCCTTACTCCCTGACCTCTGACCTCTGAACCCTGACCCATGACCCCTGACCCCGACCCTGACCCCTTACCCATGACCCCCGACCCCTGACCCATGATCCCTGACCTCTGAACCCTGACCCTGACCTCTGAACCCTGACACTTGACCTCTGACCCCTGACCCCAGACCTCTGACCCCTGACACCTGACCTCTGAACCCTGACTCCGACCTCTGAACCCTGACCTATGACCCATGACCCCTGACCTCTGACCCCTGACCCCTGACCCCTGACCCCTGACCCTGACCCCTTACCCATGACCCCCGAGCCCTGACCCCTGATCTCTGACCTCTGAACCCTTAGCTTGACCTCTGACATCTGAACCCTTACCCTGACCTCTGACCCCTGACCCCTCACCCTGACCCCGACCCTGACCCCTAACCCCTGAACATCACCCTGACCCCTGTCCTCTGACCCTGACCCCTGACCCCTTACCCATGACCACCAACGCCTGACCCCTCACCCTGACCCTTACCCCCTTACCTATGACCCATGACCCCCGACCCCCAACCTCTGACCCCTGGCCCTGATCCCTGACCTCTGACCCCTGACCCATGACCCCGACCCATGACATCTGACCTCCGACCCCAGACACCTGACCTCTGACCCATGACCCTGACCTATGACTCTGACCCCTGACCCCTGATCTCTGAACCCTTACCCTGATCTCTGATCTCTGAACCCTTACCCTGACCTCTAAACCCTGACCTATGACCCATGAACCCTTACCCTGACCTCTGAACCCTGACCTATGACCCATGATCCCTTACCCAAACCTCTGAACCCTGACCTATGACCCATGACCCCTGACCCCTGAACTCTGACCCCCGACCCCTGACCTCTGACCCCCGACCCCTGACCCCTGACCTCTGATCTCTGACCCATGACCCATGACCCCTGACCCCTGACCTCCAACTCCTGACACCTGACCTCTGACCCCTGACCTCTGAACCCTGACCCCTAACCTCTGGCCCCTGACCCCTGAGCCCTGAACTCTGACCCTTGATTCTGACCCCTGACCCTGACCGCTTACACATGAGCCCTGACAGCTGACACCTGACCTCTGACCACTGACCCCTGACCCATGACTTCTGACCTCTGACCCTGAACTCTGACCCCGACCCAGACCCCTAACCCCTGAACATCACCCTGACCCCAGAACCCTGACCCTGACCCTGGAACAGGCTGCCCAGGGAGGTGGTTGAGTCACCTTCCCTGGAAGTGTTTAAGGCATGGGTGGACGAGGTGCTGAGGGATATGGTTTAGTGTTTGGTAGGAACGGTTGGACTCGGTGATCCGGTGGGTCTCTTTCAACCTGGTTATTCTGTGTGTGATTCTGTGTGTCTGACCCCTGACCCTGACGCCTTACCCATGACCCCAAACCCCTGACCCCTCACCCTGACACTTACCCCCTGACCTATGACCTGACATATGACCTCTGACCCCGACCTCTGACTTCTGACCCCCGACCTCTGACCTCTAACCCTGACCCCTGACCCTGACCCATGACCCCCGAACCCTGAACTCTGACCCCTGGCCCTGACCCCTGACCTCTGACCCCTGACCCCTGACCCCGACCCTGACCTATGACCCTGACTCCTGACCCCCTGACCTCTGACCTCTGAACCCTGACCTCTGAACCCTGAACCATGACCCCTGACCCCTCACCCTGACCGCTTACCCATGACCCCCGAACCCTGACCCCTGTCCTCTGACATCTGAACCCCGACCCCGCCCTGTGACCCATGATCACTGACCACTGACCCCTGACCTCTGAACGCTGACACTTGACCTCTGACCTCTGACCCCTGACCTCTGAACCCTGATCCCGACTTCTGAACCCTGACTTATGACCCATGACCCCTGACCTATGACCCCTGACCCCTGACACCTTAACCCTTACCTCTGAACTCTAACACTGACCCCTGATCCTGACCCATGACCCCCGACCCTGACCCATGACCCCCGACCCCTGACCTCTAATCCCTGGCCCTGACCCCTGACCTCTGACATATGAACCCTGACCCCTGACCCATGACCCCGACCCCTGACCTCTGACCTCTGACCCCTGACACCTGACCTCTGGCCCCTGACACCTGACCTATGACCTTGATCCCTGAACCCCTGACCCCTGACCTCTGAACCCTGACCTCTGAAACCTGAACCATGACCCCTGACCCCTAACCCTGACCCCTTACCCATCACCCCCGACCCATGATCCCTGTCCTCTGACCTCTGAACCCTGACCCCGACTTGTGACCCATGATACCTGACCTCTGACTCCTGACCCTGACCTCTGAACACTGACCCCGACCTCTGAACACTGACCTATGACCCATGACCCCTGACATATGACCTCTGACCCCCGACCTCTGACTTCTGACCCCCGACCTCTGACCTCTAACCCTGACCACTGACCCTGACCCATGACCCCCGAAACCTGATCTCTGACCCCTGGCCCTGACCCCTGACCTCTGAACACTGACTCATGACCCCTGACCCCTGACCTCTGACCCATGACCCTGACCTATGAAACCTGACCCCTGAACCCCTTACCTCTGACCTCTGAACCCTGACCCATGACCCTGACCTCTGACCCCTGGCCCTGACCCCTGACCTCTGACCACTGACCCATGACCGTTGACCCCTGACCCCTGAACCCTGACCTCTGACCCTGACCTATGAAATCTGACCCCTGACTCCTTAACTCTGACCTCTGAACCCTGACCTCTGAACCCTGACCCCTGACCCCTCACACTGACCCCTCACCCTGACCCCTGACCCCTTACCCATGACCCGCGACCCCTGACCCCTTTCCTCTGACATCTGAAACCCGACCCCGGCATGTGACCCATGATCCCTGACCTCTGACCCTGAACTCTTAACCCTGACACATGACCTCTGACCCCTGACCCCTGACCTCTGACCTCTGACCACTGACCTCTGAACCCTGACCCCGACCTCTGAACCCTGACCTATGACCCCTGACCCCTGACCTATAACCTCTGACCCCTTACCCATGACCTCTGACCCCTGACCTCTGAATCCTGACACCTGACCTCTGACCCCTGACCTCTGAACCCTGACCCCTAACCTCTGGCCCCTGACCCCTGACCTCAGACCCTTGACTCTGACCCCTGACCCTGACCGCTTACCCATGAACCCTGACCCATGACCTCTGACCTCTGACCCCTGAAAACTGATCTCGGACCACTGACCCTGAGCTCTGACCCCAACCCTGACCCCTAACCCCTGAACATTACCCTGACCACTGATCACTGACCCTGACCTCTGACCACTGACTCTTGACCCTGACCCTGACCCTTGACACTGACCCCTGACCCTTGACTCTGACCCCTCACCCCTGAGCCATGACCCCTGACCTCTGACCCCTGACCCTGACCCCCTACCCATGACCCCCAACCCCTAAACCCTGACCCTGACCCTTACTCCCTGACCTATAACCCCTGACCTATGACCTCTGACCCCTGACCTCTGACCCTGAACTCTGACCCCGACCTCTGACCCCTGACACCTGACCTCTGACCTCTGAACCCAAACCCCGATCTCTGATTCATGATCCCTGACACTTGACCTCTGACCCCGCACCTCTGACCCCTGACCCTTGACCTCTGACCCTGAGCTCTGACCCCTGACCCTGACCTCTGACCTCCGACCCCTGACCTCTGACATATGAACCCTGACCTGTGACCCCTGACCCATGACCCCGACCCCTGACCTCTGACCTCCAACCCCTGACACTTGACCTCTGGCCCCTGACCCTGACCTATGACCTTGATCCCTGACCCCCTGACCCCTGACCTCTGACCCCTGACCTCTGACCCTTGACTTTGACCCCGACCCCTGACCCTGACCCCTTACACATGACCCCCGAGCCCTGACCCCTGACCTCGGACCTCTGACATCTAAACCCTTACCCTGACCTCTGACACCTGACTCCTCACCCTGACCCCGACCCTGACCCCTAACCCCTGACCATCACCCTGACCCCTAACCCCTAACCCTGACCCCTGACCCTGACCCCTTACCCATGACCCCAACCCCTGACCCCTGAACTCTGACCCCCGACCCCTGACCTCTGACCCCCGACCCCTGACCCCTGACCTCTGATCTCTGACCCATGACCCATGACCCCTGACCCCTGACCCCTGACCTCCGACTCCTGACACCTGACCTCTGACCCCTGACCTCTGACCCCTGACCCATGACCACAGACACCTGACCTCTGACCCATGAACCTGACCTATGATGCTGACACCTGACCTATGACCTCTGAACACTTACCCTGACCTCCGACCTCTGAACCCTTACCCTGACCTCTGAACCCTGACCTATGACCCATGATCCCTTACCCTGACCTCTGAATCCTGACCTATAACCCATGACCCCTGACCTATGACCTGTGACCCCCGACCCCTGACCCCTGACCTATAACCTCTGACCCCTTACTCATGACCTCTGACCCCTGACCTCCGAATCCTGACACCTGACCTCTGACCCCTGACCTCTGAACCCTGACCCCTAACCTCTGGCCCCTGACCCCTGACCCCTGACCTCTGACCCTTGACTCTGACCCCTGACCCTGACCGCTTACCCATGAACCCTGACCCATGACCTCTGACCTCTGACCCCTGAAAACTGATCTCGGACCACTGACCCTGAGCTCTGACCCCAACCCTGACCCCTAACCCCTGAACATTACCCTGACCACTGATCACTGACCCTGACCTCTGACCACTGACTCTTGACCCTGACCCTGACCCTTGACACTGACCCCTGACCCTTGACTCTGACCCCTCACCCCTGAGCCATGACCCCTGACCTCTGACCCCTGACCCTGACCCCCTACCCATGACCCCCAACCCCTAAACCCTGACCCTGACCCTTACTCCCTGACCTATAACCCCTGACCTATGACCTCTGACCCCTGACCTCTGACCCTGAACGCTGACCCCGACCTCTGACCCCTGACACCTGACCTCTGACCTCTGAACCCAAACCCCGATCTCTGATTCATGATCCCTGACACTTGACCTCTGACCCCGCACCTCTGACCCCTGACCCTTGACCTCTGACCCTGAGCTCTGACCCCTGACCCTGACCTCTGACCTCCGACCCCTGACCTCTGACATATGAACCCTGACCTGTGACCCCTGACCCATGACCCCGACCCCTGACCTCTGACCTCCAACCCCTGACACTTGACCTCTGGCCCCTGACCCTGACCTATGACCTTGATCCCTGACCCCCTGACCCCTGACATCTGAACCCTGACCTCTGACCCCTGACCCATGACCTCTGACCCCTGACCTCTGACCCTTGACTTTGACCCCGACCCCTGACCCTGACCCCTTACACATGACCCCCGAGCCCTGACCCCTGACCTCGGACCTCTGACATCTAAACCCTTACCCTGACCTCTGACACCTGACCCCTCACCCTGACCCCGACCCTGACCCCTAACCCCTGACCATCACCCTGACCCCTAACCTCTAACCCTGACCCCTGACCCTGACCCCTTACCCATGACCCCAACCCCTGACCCCTCACCCTGACCCTGACCCCCCGACCTCTGACTTCTGACCCCCGACCTCTGACCTCTAACCCTGACCACTGACCCTGACCCATGACCCCCGAACCCTGACCTCTGACCCCTGGCCCTGACCCCTGACCTCTGACCCCTGACCCCTGACCCCTGACCTCTGACCCCGACCCTGACCTATGACCCTGACCCCTTACTCCCTGACCTCTGACCTCTGAACCCTGACCCATGACCCCTGACCCCGACCCTGACCCCTTACCCATGACCCCCGACCCCTGACCCATGATCCCTGACCTCTGAACCCTGACCCTGACCTCTGAACCCTGACACTTGACCTCTGACCCCTGACCCCAGACCTCTGACCCCTGACACCTGACCTCTGAACCCTGACTCCGACCTCTGAACCCTGACCTATGACCCATGACCCCTGACCTCTGACCCCTGACCCCTGACCCCTGACCCTGACCCCTTACCCATGACCCCCGAGCCCTGACCCCTGATCTCTGACCTCTGAACCCTTAGCTTGACCTCTGACATCTGAACCCTTACCCTGACCTCTGACCCCTGACCCCTCACCCTGACCCCGACCCTGACCCCTAACCCCTGAACATCACCCTGACCCCTGTCCTCTGACCCTGACCCCTGACCCCTTACCCATGACCACCAACGCCTGACCCCTCACCCTGACCCTTACCCCCTTACCTATGACCCATGACCCCCGACCCCCAACCTCTGACCCCTGGCCCTGATCCCTGACCTCTGACCCCTGACCCATGACCCCGACCCATGACATCTGATCTCCGACCACAGACACCTGACCTCTGACCCATGACCCTGACCTATGACTCTGACCCCTGACCCCTGATCTCTGAACCCTTACCCTGATCTCTGATCTCTGAACCCTTACCCTGACCTCTAAACCCTGACCTATGACCCATGAACCCTTACCCTGACCTCTGAACCCTGACCTATGACCCATGATCCCTTACCCAAACCTCTGAACCCTGACCTATGACCCATGACCCCTGACCCCTGAACTCTGACCCCCGACCCCTGACCTCTGACCCCCGACCCCTGACCCCTGACCTCTGATCTCTGACCCATGACCCATGACCCCTGACCCCTGACCTCCGACTCCTGACACCTGACCTCTGAACCCTGACCTCTGAACCCTGACCCCTAACCTCTGGCCCCTGACCCCTGACCCCTGAACTCTGACCCTTGATTCTGACCCCTGACCCTGACCGCTTACACATGAGCCCTGACAGCTGACACCTGACCTCTGACCACTGACCCCTGACCCATGACTTCTGACCTCTGACCCTGAACTCTGACCCCGACCCAGACCCCTAACCCCTGAACATCACCCTGACCCCAGAACCCTGACCCTGACCCTGGAACAGGCTGCCCAGGGAGGTGGTTGAGTCACCTTCCCTGGAAGTGTTTAAGGCATGGGTGGACGAGGTGCTGAGGGATATGGTTTAGTGTTTGGTAGGAACGGTTGGACTCGGTGATCCGGTGGGTCTCTTTCAACCTGGTTATTCTGTGTGTGATTCTGTGTGTCTGACCCCTGACCCTGACGCCTTACCCATGACCCCAAACCCCTGACCCCTCACCCTGACACTTACCCCCTGACCTATGACCTGACATATGACCTCTGACCCCGACCTCTGACTTCTGACCCCCGACCTCTGACCTCTAACCCTGACCCCTGACCCTGACCCATGACCCCCGAACCCTGAACTCTGACCCCTGGCCCTGACCCCTGACCTCTGACCCCTGACCCCTGACCCCGACCCTGACCTATGACCCTGACTCCTGACCCCCTGACCTCTGACCTCTGAACCCTGACCTCTGAACCCTGAACCATGACCCCTGACCCCTCACCCTGACCGCTTACCCATGACCCCCGAACCCTGACCCCTGTCCTCTGACATCTGAACCCCGACCCCGCCCTGTGACCCATGATCACTGACCACTGACCCCTGACCTCTGAACGCTGACACTTGACCTCTGACCTCTGACCCCTGACCTCTGAACCCTGATCCCGACTTCTGAACCCTGACTTATGACCCATGACCCCTGACCTATGACCCCTGACCCCTGACACCTTAACCCTTACCTCTGAACTCTAACACTGACCCCTGATCCTGACCCATGACCCCCGACCCTGACCCATGACCCCCGACCCCTGACCTCTAATCCCTGGCCCTGACCCCTGACCTCTGACATATGAACCCTGACCCCTGACCCATGACCCCGACCCCTGACCTCTGACCTCTGACCCCTGACACCTGACCTCTGGCCCCTGACACCTGACCTATGACCTTGATCCCTGAACCCCTGACCCCTGACCTCTGAACCCTGACCTCTGAAACCTGAACCATGACCCCTGACCCCTAACCCTGACCCCTTACCCATCACCCCCGACCCATGATCCCTGTCCTCTGACCTCTGAACCCTGACCCCGACCTGTGACCCATGATACCTGACCTCTGACTCCTGACCCTGACCTCTGAACACTGACCCCGACCTCTGAACACTGACCTATGACCCATGACCCCTGACATATGACCTCTGACCCCCGACCTCTGACTTCTGACCCCCGACCTCTGACCTCTAACCCTGACCACTGACCCTGACCCATGACCCCCGAAACCTGATCTCTGACCCCTGGCCCTGACCCCTGACCTCTGAACACTGACTCATGACCCCTGACCCCTGACCTCTGACCCATGACCCTGACCTATGAAACCTGACCCCTGAACCCCTTACCTCTGACCTCTGAACCCTGACCCATGACCCTGACCTCTGACCCCTGGCCCTGACCCCTGACCTCTGACCACTGACCCATGACCGTTGACCCCTGACCCCTGAACCCTGACCTCTGACCCTGACCTATGAAATCTGACCCCTGACTCCTTAACTCTGACCTCTGAACCCTGACCTCTGAACCCTGACCCCTGACCCCTCACACTGACCCCTCACCCTGACCCCTGACCCCTTACCCATGACCCGCGACCCCTGACCCCTTTCCTCTGACATCTGAAACCCGACCCCGGCATGTGACCCATGATCCCTGACCTCTGACCCTGAACTCTTAACCCTGACACATGACCTCTGACCCCTGACCCCTGACCTCTGACCTCTGACCACTGACCTCTGAACCCTGACCCCGACCTCTGAACCCTGACCTATGACCCCTGACCCCTGACCTATAACCTCTGACCCCTTACCCATGACCTCTGACCCCTGACCTCTGAATCCTGACACCTGACCTCTGACCCCTGACCTCTGAACCCTGACCCCTAACCTCTGGCCCCTGACCCCTGACCTCAGACCCTTGACTCTGACCCCTGACCCTGACCGCTTACCCATGAACCCTGACCCATGACCTCTGACCTCTGACCCCTGAAAACTGATCTCGGACCACTGACCCTGAGCTCTGACCCCAACCCTGACCCCTAACCCCTGAACATTACCCTGACCACTGATCACTGACCCTGACCTCTGACCACTGACTCTTGACCCTGACCCTGACCCTTGACACTGACCCCTGACCCTTGACTCTGACCCCTCACCCCTGAGCCATGACCCCTGACCTCTGACCCCTGACCCTGACCCCCTACCCATGACCCCCAACCCCTAAACCCTGACCCTGACCCTTACTCCCTGACCTATAACCCCTGACCTATGACCTCTGACCCCTGACCTCTGACCCTGAACTCTGACCCCGACCTCTGACCCCTGACACCTGACCTCTGACCTCTGAACCCAAACCCCGATCTCTGATTCATGATCCCTGACACTTGACCTCTGACCCCGCACCTCTGACCCCTGACCCTTGACCTCTGACCCTGAGCTCTGACCCCTGACCCTGACCTCTGACCTCCGACCCCTGACCTCTGACATATGAACCCTGACCTGTGACCCCTGACCCATGACCCCGACCCCTGACCTCTGACCTCCAACCCCTGACACTTGACCTCTGGCCCCTGACCCTGACCTATGACCTTGATCCCTGACCCCCTGACCCCTGACATCTGAACCCTGACCTCTGACCCCTGACCCATGACCTCTGACCCCTGACCTCTGACCCTTGACTTTGACCCCGACCCCTGACCCTGACCCCTTACACATGACCCCCGAGCCCTGACCCCTGACCTCGGACCTCTGACATCTAAACCCTTACCCTGACCTCTGACACCTGACCCCTCACCCTGACCCCGACCCTGACCCCTAACCCCTGACCATCACCCTGACCCCTAACCTCTAACCCTGACCCCTGACCCTGACCCCTTACCCATGACCCCAACCCCTGACCCCTCACCCTGACCCTGACCCCCCGACCTCTGACTTCTGACCCCCGACCTCTGACCTCTAACCCTGACCACTGACCCTGACCCATGACCCCCGAACCCTGACCTCTGACCCCTGGCCCTGACCCCTGACCTCTGACCCCTGACCCCTGACCTCTGACCCCGACCCTGACCTATGACCCTGACCCCTTACTCCCTGACCTCTGACCTCTGAACCCTGACCCATGACCCCTGACCCCGACCCTGACCCCTTACCCATGACCCCCGACCCCTGACCCATGATCCCTGACCTCTGAACCCTGACCCTGACCTCTGAACCCTGACACTTGACCTCTGACCCCTGACCCCAGACCTCTGACCCCTGACACCTGACCTCTGAACCCTGACTCCGACCTCTGAACCCTGACCTCTGACCCCTGACCCTTGACCTCTGACCCTGAGCTCTGACCCCTGACCCTGACCTCTGACCTCCGACCCCTGACCTCTGACATATGAACCCTGACCTGTGACCCCTGACCCATGACCCCGACCTCTGACCTCTGACCTCCAACCCCTGACACTTGACCTCTGGCCCCTGACCTTGACCTATGACCTTGATCCCTGACCCCCTGACCCCTGACCTCTGACCCCTGACCTCTGACCCTTGACTTTGACCCCGACCCCTGACCCTGACCCCTTACACATGACCCCCGAGCCCTGACCCCTGACCTCGGACCTCTGACATCTAAACCCTTACCCTGACCTCTGACACCTGACTCCTCACCCTGACCCCGACCCTGACCCCTAACCCCTGACCATCACCCTGACCCCTAACCCCTAACCCTGACCCCTGACCCTGACCCCTTACCCATGACCCCAACCCCTGACCCCTGAACTCTGACCCCCGACCCCTGACCTCTGACCCCCGACCCCTGACCCCTGACCTCTGATCTCTGACCCATGACCCATGACCCCTGACCCCTGACCCCTGACCTCCGACTCCTGACACCTGACCTCTGACCCCTGACCTCTGAACCCTGACCCCTAACCTCTGGCCCCTGACCCCTGACCCCTGAACTCTGACCCTTGATTCTGACCCCTGACCCTGACCGCTTACACATGAGCCCTGACAGCTGACACCTGACCTCTGACCACTGACCCCTGACCCATGACTTCTGACCTCTGACCCTGAACTCTGACCCCGACCCAGACCCCTAACCCCTGAACATCACCCTGACCCCTGAACCCTGACCCTGACCCTGGAACAGGCTGCCCAGGGAGGTGGTTGAGTCACCTTCCCTGGAAGTGTTTAAGGCATGGGTGGACGAGGTGCTGAGGGATATGGTTTAGTGTTTGGTAGGAACGGTTGGACTCGGTGATCCGGTGGGTCTCTTTCAACCTGGTTATTCTGTGTGTGATTCTGTGTGTCTGACCCCTGACCCTGACGCCTTACCCATGACCCCAAACCCCTGACCCCTCACCCTGACACTTACCCCCTGACCTATGACCTGACATATGACCTCTGACCCCGACCTCTGACTTCTGACCCCCGACCTCTGACCTCTAACTCTGACCCCTGACCCTGACCCATGACCCCCGAACCCTGAACTCTGACCCCTGGCCCTGACCCCTGACCTCTGACCCCTGACCCCTGACCCCGACCCTGACCTATGACCCTGACTCCTGACCCCCTGACCTCTGACCTCTGAACCCTGACCTCTGAACCCTGAACCATGACCCCTGACCCCTCACCCTGACCGCTTACCCATGACCCCCGAACCCTGACCCCTGTCCTCTGACATCTGAACCCCGACCCCGCCCTGTGACCCATGATCACTGACCACTGACCCCTGACCTCTGAACGCTGACACTTGACCTCTGACCTCTGACCCCTGACCTCTGACCCCTGACACCTGACCTCTGAACCCTGATCCCGACTTCTGAACCCTGACTTATGACCCATGACCCCTGACCTATGACCCCTGACCCCTGACACCTTAACCCTTACCTCTGAACTCTAACACTGACCCCTGACCCTGACCCATGACCCCCGACCCCTGACCTCTAATCCCTGGCCCTGACCCCTGACCTCTGACATATGAACCCTGACCCCTGACCCATGACCCCGACCACTGACCTCTGACCTCTGACCCCTGACACCTGACCTCTGGCCCCTGACACCTGACCTATGACCTTGATCCCTGAACCCCTGACCCCTGACCTCTGAACCCTGACCTCTGACCCTTGACTCTGACCCCTGACCCCTGACCCTGACCCCTTACCCATGACCCCCGAGCCCTGACCCCTGACCTCTGACATCTGAACCCTTACCCTGACCTCTGACCTCTGAACCCTGACCTCTGAAACCTGAACCATGACCCCTGACCCCTGACCCTGACCCCTTACCCATGACCCCCGACCCATGATCCCTGTCCTCTGACCTCTGAACCCTGACCCCGACCTGTGACCCATGATACCTGACCTCTGACTCCTGACCCTGACCTCTGAACACTGACCCCGACCTCTGAACACTGACCTATGACCCATGACCCCTGACATATGACCTCTGACCCCCGACCTCTGACTTCTGACCCCCGACCTCTGACCTCTAACCCTGACCACTGACCCTGACCCATGACCCCCGAAACCTGATCTCTGACCCCTGGCCCTGACCCCTGACCTCTGACCACTGACCCACGACCCCTGACCCCTGACCTCTGACCCCTGACCCTCACCTATGAAACCTGACCCCTGAACCCCTTACCTCTTACCTCTGAACCCTGACCCATGACCCTGAACTCTGACCCCTGGCCCTGACCCCAGACCTCTGACCACTGACCCATGACCGTTGACACCTGACCCCTGAACCCTGACCTCTGACCCTGACCTATGAAACCTGACCCCTGACCCCTTAACTCTGACCTCTGAACCCTGACCTCTGAACCCTGACCCCTGACCCCTCACACTGACCCCTCACCCTGACCCCTGACCCTGACCCCTTACCCATGACCCGCGACCCCTGACCCCTTTCCTCTGACATCTGAAACCCGACCCCGGCCTGTGACCCATGATCCCTGACCTCTGACCCCTGACCCTGAACTCTTAACCCTGACACATGACCTCTGACCCCTGACCCCTGACCTCTGACCTCTGACCCCTGACACCTGACCTCTGAACCCTGACCCCGACCTCTGAACCCTGACCTATGACACCTGACCCCTGACCTATGACCTCTGACCCCTGACAACTGACCCCTTACCTCTGACCTCTATCCCTGACCCCTGACCCTGACCCATGACCCCCGACCCATGACCTCTGACCCCTGGCCCTGACCCCTGACCTCTGACCCCTGACCCATGACCACAGACACCTGACCTCTGACCCATGAACCTGACCTATGACGCTGACACCTGACCTATGACCTCTGAACACTTACCCTGACCTCCGACCTCTGAACCCTTACCCTGACCTCTGAACCCTGACCTATGACCCATGATCCCTTACACTGACCTCTGAATCATGACCTATAACCCATGACCCCTGACCTATGACCTGTGACCCCCGACCCCTGACCCCTGACCTATAACCTCTGACCCCTTACCCATGACCTCTGACCCCTGACCTCCGAATCCTGACACCTGACCTCTGACCCCTGACCTCTGAACCCTGACCCCTAACCTCTGGCCCCTGAACCCTGGCCTCTGTCCCTTGACTCTGACCCCTGACCCTGACCGCTTACCCATGAACCCTGACCCATGACCTCTGACCTCTGACCCCTGAAAACTGATCTCGGACCACTGACCCTGAGCTCTGACCCCAACCCTGACCCCTAACCCCTGAACATTACCCTGACCACTGATCACTGACCCTGACCTCTCACCACTGACTCTTGACCCTGACCCTTGACACTGACCCCTGACCCTTGACTCTGACCCCTGACGCCTGAGCCATGACCCCTGACCTCTGACCCCTGACCCTGACCCCCTACCCATGACCCCCAACCCCTAAACCCTGACCCTGACCCTTACTCCCTGACCTATAACCCCTGACCTATGACCTCTGACCCCTGACCTCTGACCTCCAACCCCTGACACCTGACCTCTGGCCCCTGACCCTGACCTATGAACTTGATCCCTGACCCCCTGACCCCTGACCTCTGAACCCTGACCTCTGACCCCTGACCCATGACCTCTGACCCCTGACCTCTGACCCTTGACTTTGACCCCTGACCCCTGACCCTGACCCCTTACACATGACCCCCGAGCCCTGACCCCTGACCTCTGACCTCTGACATCTAAACCCTTACCCTGACCTCTGACACCTGACCCCTCACCCTGACCCCGACCCTGACCCCTAACCCCTTACCATCACCCTGACCCCTAACCCCTAACCCTGACCCCTGACCCTGACCCCTTACCCATGACCCCAACCCCTGACCCCTCACCCAGACCCTGACCCCCCGACCTCTGACTTCTGATCCCCGACCTCTGACATCTAACCCTGACCACTGACCCTGACCCATGACCTCCGACCCCTGACCCCTGACCCCCGACCCCTGGCCCTGACCCCTGATCTCTGACACATGATCCCTGACCTCTGACCTCCGTCCCCAGACACCTGACCTCTGACCCATGACCCTGACCTATGACCCTTACCCCTGACCTATGAGCTCTGAAACCTGACCTCTGCCCCCTGACCCTTGACCCCTGACCCCTGACCTCTGACCCTTGACTCTGACCCCTGACCTCTGACCTCTGACCTCTGAACCCTTTCCCTGACATCTGACCCCTGACCTCTGACCCTGTCCCCTGACCATGTCCCCTGACCCCTGACCTCTGACCGTGAGCTCTTACCCCTGACCCCTGACCCTTACTCCCTGACCTCTGACACCTGACCTCTGACCCTGAGCTCTGAACCCTGACCCTTACCTCTGACCTCTGACCTCTGACATATGAACCCTGACCTCTGACCCCTGACCCCTGACGTCTGACCTCCAACCCCTGATACCTGATCTCTGGCCACAGACCCTGACCTATGACCCTGACACCTGAGCCCCTGACCCATGACCCTGACCCCTTAGCCCCTGACCCCTCACCTCTGACCTCTGAACCCTGACCTCTGACACCTTACCCATGAACCCTGACCCCTGACCCTTACCCCTTACCCATGACCCGAACCTCTGACCCCTGACCTCTGACCTCTGAACCCTTACCCTGACTTCTGACCTCTGAACCCTTACCCTGCTCTCTGAACCCTGACTTATGACCAATGACCCCTGACCTATGAACTCTGACCCCCGACCCCTGACCCCTGACCTCTGAACCCTGAACCCTTACCCTGTGCACTGAACCCTGACCTATGACCCATGACCCCAACCCCTGACCCCTGACCCCTGTCCCTGACCCTTACTCCCCGACCTCTGACCCCTGACCTCTTACCCTGATCTCTGACCCCTGACCCCTTACCCTGACCTCTGACCCCTGACCTCTGACATATGAACCCTGACCTGTGACCCCTGACCCCTGACCTCTGACCTCTGACACCTGATCTCTGGCCCTTGAACCTGACCTATGACCTTGACCCCTGAACCCCTGACCCCTCACTTCTGACCTCTGAATCCTGACCTCTGACCCCTGACCCATGACCCCTGACCCTTACCCCTTACCCATGACCCCGACCTCTGACCCCTGACCTCTGAACCCTTACCCTGACTTCTGACCTCTGTACCTTTACCCTGATCTCTGAACCCTGACCTATGACCAATGACCCCTGACCTATGACCTCTGACCCCGACCCCTGACCCCTGACCTCTGAAACCTTGCCCTGACATCTGAACCCTGACCTATGACCCATGACCCCTGACCTATGACCTACGACCCCCGTCCCCTGACCTCTGACCCCTGGCCCTGACCCCTGTCCTCTGACCCCTGACCCATGACCCCTGACCCTAGCCGTGAACCCTGACTTCTGACCCTGACCCATGACCGCTGAACCCTGACCCCTGACCTGTGACCTCTGACCCTTGACCCATGACCCCTGACCACAGATCTCTGACCTCCGACCCCTCACACCTGACCTCGGACCCTGACGTATGACCCTGACCCCTGACCCCTGACCTCTTACCTCTGAACCTTGACCTCTGACCCCTTACCCATGACCCCTGACCCCTTACCCATGACATCTGATCTCTGAACCCTTACTCTGACCTCTGACCTCTGAACTCTTACCTTGACCTCTGAACCCTGACCTATGTCCCCCTGACCCCTGACCTATGACCTCTGACCCCTGACCTCTGACCTCTAACCCTGAACCCTGACAATGACCCATGACCCCCGACCCCTGACCTCTGACCCCGGCCCTGACCCCTGACCTCTGACCACTGACATCGGACCTCTGAACTCTTACCCCTGACCTCTGACCTCTGAACCCTGACCTCTTACTCCGACCCATGACCCGTGACCCGTGACCCATGACCCCTGACCTCTGACCCTTGACTCTGACCCCTGACCCCTTACCCATGACCCCCGACCCCTGACCCCTGAACTCTGACCTCTGAACCCTTACCCTGACCTCTGCGCTCTGAACCCTTATCCTAGACCTCTGACCCCTGACCCCTGACCCCGACCCTGACACTTAACCCCTGAACATCACCCTGACCCCTGACCCTGAACCCTTACCCATGACCCCCAACCCCTGACCCCTGACACCGACCCTTACTCCCTGACCTCTGACCTCTGACCCTGAGCTCTGACCCTTGACCTATAACCCATGACCCCTGACCTATGACCTCTAACCCCGACCCCTGACTCTGACCCATGACCCATGACCACTGACCCCTGACCTCTGATCCCTGACACCTGACCTCTGACCCCTGACCCATGACCCCTGACCCCTGACCTCTGACCTCAGAAACCTGACCACGACCTCTGAACTCTGACACTTGACTTCTGACCCGTGACCTCTGACCCTGAGCTCTGACCCCTGACCCTGACCTCTGTCCTCTGACCCCTGACACCTGACCTCTGAACCCTGACCCCGACCTCTGAACCCTGACCTATGACCCATTACCCCTGACCTATGACCTCTGATCCCTGACACCTGACCCCTGACCTCTGACTTCTAACCTAGACCCCTGACGCTGACCCATGACCCCCGACCCCTGACCTCTAACCCCTGGCCATGACCCCTTAACTCTGACATATGAACCCTGACCCCTGACCCATGACCCCGACACCTGACCTCTGACCCCTGGCCCTGACCCCTGACCTCTTACTCCTGACCCATGACCCCTGACCCCGACGTCTGACCCTTGACTCTGACCTCTGACCCCTGACCCATGACCCCTGAAATCTGACTCCTGACCTCTGACCCCTGGCCCTGACCCCTGAAACATTACCCATGACCCCTGACCCCTGACCTCTGACCCTTGACGCTGACCCCGACCCCTGACCCTGACCCCTTAACCATGACCCCCGACCCCTGACCCCTGACCTCTGACCTCTGAACCCTTTCCCTGACCTCTGACCCCTGACCCCTCACCCTGACCCCGACCCTGACCCCTAACACCTGAACATCACTCTGACCCCTGACCCTGAACCCTTACCCATGACCACCAAATGCTGAACCCTGACCTTGACCCTTACCCCTGACCTCTGAGCCCTGACACCTGACCTCTGAAGGCTGACCTCTGACCTCTAACCCTGACCCCTTACCCTGACCCATGACCCCCGACACCGACCTCTGACCCCTGGCCCTGACCCCTGACCTCTGACCTCTGACCCCTGAACCTGACCTCTGACAACTGACTCCTGACCCAGACCCTTGACACTGAACCCTGACCCATGACCCCTGACCCCTGACCTCTGACCCTTGACCCTGACCTCTGACCCCTGACCCATGACCCCCGAGCCTTGACCCCTGACCTCTGACGTCTGAACCCTTACCCTGACCTCTGACCTCTGAACCCTGACCTCTGAAACCTGAAGCATGACACCCTAACCCCTGACCCTGACCCCTTACCCATGACCCCCGACCCACGACCCCTATCCTCTGACCTCTGTACCCTGACCCCGACCTGTGACCCATGATACCTGACCTCTGACCCCTGACCCTGACATCTGAACACTGACCCCGACCTCTGAACACCGACCTATGACACATGACCCCTGACATATGACCTCTGACCCCCGACCTCTGACTTCTGACCCCCGACCTCTGACCTCTAACCCTGACCACTGACCCTGACCCATGACCCCCGAAACCTGATCTCTGACCCCTGGCCCTGACCCCGATCTCTGACCACTGACCCCTGACCCCTGACCCCTGACCTCTGACCCCGACCCTGACTTATGAAACCTGACCCCTGACCCCCTTACCTCTGACCTCTGAACCCTGACCCATGACCCTGACCTCTGACCCCTGGCCCTGTCCCCTGACCACTGACCCATGACCCCTGACCCCTGACCCCTGACCCCTGACCCTGACCTATGAAACCTGACCCCTGACACCCTTAACTCTGACCTCTGAACCCTGACCTCTGAACCCTGACCCATGACCCCGACCCCTGACCCCTGACCCTGACCCCTTACCCATGACCCCCGACCCCTGACCCCTGTCCTCTGACATCTGAACCCCGACGCCGGTCTGTGACCCATGATCCCTGACCTCTGACCCCTGACCCTGAACTCTTAACCCTGACAGTTTACCTCTGACCCCTGACACCTGACCTCTGAACCCTGACCTATGACCCATGACCCCTGACCTATGAACTATGACCCCTGACCCATGAACTCTGACCCCTGGCCCTGACCTCTGACCCCTGACACATGACCTCTGAACCCTAGCCCTTGCCCCTGACATCTGACCCTGACCCATGACCGCTGACACCTGACACTTGACCCCGACCTCTGACCCCCGACCCCTGACCTCTGACCACTGGCCCTGACCCGTGACCTCTGACCCCTGTCCCATGACCCCTTACCACTGATCTCTGACCTCCGAACCCTCACACCTGACCTCTGACCCCTGACCCTGACCTATGACCCTAACCCCTGACCCCTGACCTCTGACCTGTGAACCTTGACCTCTGACCCCTGACCCATGACCACTGACCCCTGACCCTGACCCCTTACACATGACCCCTTACCTCTGACCTCTGAACCCTTACCCTGACCTCTGACCTCTGACCTCTTACCTTGACCTCTGAACCCTGACCTATGACCCATGACCCCTGACCTATGACCTCTGACCCCTGACCGCTGACCTTTAACCCTGACCCCTGACAATGACCCATGACCCCCGACCCCTGACCCCTGACCCTGTACCTCTGACCTACGACCCCTGACCCCTGACCCTGACCCCTTAACTATGACCTCCGACCCCTGACCTCTGAACCCTTACCCTGACCTCTGATTCCTGACCTATGACCCATGACCCCTAACCTATGACCTCTGACCCCCGACCCCTGACCCTTTACCTCTGACCCATGACCCATGACCTCTGACCTCCAACCGCTGACACCTGACCTCTGACCCCGACCTCTAAACCCTGACCTCTGACCCCCGACCCCTGACCCCTGACCTCTGACCTCGACCCCTTACCTCCGACCCCTGACACGTGACCTCTGACCCCTGACCTCTGACCCATGATCCCTGACCTCTAACCACTGACCCTGACCTCTAAAGCCTGACTCTTGATCTATGACACCTGACTCCTGACCTCTGACCTCTAACCCTGACCTCTGACCCCTGACACCTTACCTCTGAACCCTGACCCCCTGACGTATGACCCCCTGACCTCTGACCCATGAACCCTGACACCCTGACCTCTGACACCTGACCCTGTCCTATGACCCTGACCCCTGACCCCTTACCCATGACCCCCGACCCCTGACCCGTGACCTCTGACCTCTGAACTCTTACCCTTACCCTGACCTCTGACCCCTGACCCCTGATCCCTCACCCTGACCCCTGACCCCGACCCTAACCCCTAACCCCTGAACATCACCCTGACCCCTGACCTCTGACCCTTTCCCCAGACCTCTGACCCTGAGCTCTGACCCCTGACCTCTGACCCCTGACCCTGACCTCTGACCCCAGACCCCCAACCACTGAACCTTGACCCCCTGACCCCTGACCCCTGACTTCTGACCCTGATCTGTGACCCCTGAACTCTGACCCCTGACCCCCTGACCTCTGACCCTGACCCCTTACCCATGACCCCGACCCCTGACCCATGACCTCTGACCTCTGAACCCTTACCCTGACCTATGACCCCTGACCCCTGACCCCTCACCCTTACCCCGACCCTGACACCTAACCCCTAACCCCTAACCCCTGAACATCACCCTGAACCCTGACCTCTGACCTCTGACCCCTGACTATTGACCCTGACCCTTGATAATGGCCCCTGACCCCTCACCCTGACACCTGACCCTGACCCGTAACCCCTGACCGTGACCCTGACCCCTGACCCCTGAACCTGACCCCTCACACTGACCCTGACCCCTGACCCTGATCCCTGACCCTGACCCTAACCCCTGACCCCTGACCTCTGACCTCTGAACCTTGACCTCTGACCCCTGACCCATGACCCCTGAGACCTGACCTCTGACCCTTGACTCTGACCCCTGACCCCCGACCCTGACCCCTTACCCATGACCCCGACCCCTGACCCCTGACCTCTGACCTCTGAACCCTTACCCTGACTTCTGACCTCTGAACCCTTACCCTGACCCCTGACCCCTTACCCATGACACCTAACCCCTGACCCCTAACCCCTGACCCTGACCCTTACCCCCTGACCTCTGACCCCTGAAACCTGACCTCTGACCCCTGACCTCTGACGTCCAACCCTGACCCCTGACCCTGACCCATGACCCATGACCCCTGACCCTGACCCATGACCTCTGACCTATGACCCATGACCCCTGACCCCGTACCTCTGACCTCCGACCCCTGACTACTGACCTCTGTTCCTTGACCTCTGACTCTGACCCTTGGCCCATGACCTCTGACCCTGACCCCTTAACCATGACCTCTGACCCCTTACCTCTGAACACTTACCCTGACCTCTGATCCCTGACCTATGACCCATGACCCCTAACCTATGACCTCTGACCCCCGACCCCTGACCCCTGACCTCTGACCCATGACCCATGACCCCTGACCCCTGACCTCCGACCCCTGACACCTGACCTCTGACACCTGACCTCTATACCCTTACCTCTGGCCCCCGACCCCTGACCCTGTACCTCTGACCTACGACCCCTGACCCCTGACCCTGACCCCTTAACTATGACCTCCGACCCCTGACCTCTGAACCCTTACCCTGACCTCTGATTCCTGACCTATGACCCATGACCCCTAACCTATGACCTCTGACCCCCGACCAATGACCCTTTACTTCTGACCCATGACCCCTGACCCCGACCTCCGACCCCTGACACCTGACCTCTGACCCCGACCTCTAAACCCTGACCTCTGACCCCTGACCCCTGACCTCTGACCTCTGACCCCTTACCTCCGAACCCTGACACGTGACCTCTGACCCCTGACCTCTGACCCATGATCCCTGACCTCTAACCACTGACCCTGACCTCTAAAGCCTGACACTTGATCTATGACACCTGACCCCTGACCTCTGACCTCTCACCCTGACCTCTGACCCCTGACACCTTACCTCTGAACCCTGACCCCTGACGTATGACCCTCTGACCTCTGACCCATGAACCCTGACACCCTGACTTCTGACCCCTGACCCTGTCCTATGACCCTGACCCCTGACCCCCTTACCCCTGACCCCTGACCTCTGAACCCTGATCTCTGACCCCTGACCCACGACCCCCAACCTCTGACCTCTGAAGCTTGACTCTGACCCCTGACCCCTGACACTGACCCCTTATCCATGACCCCCTACAATGACCCCTGACCCCTGACCTCTGACCTCTGAACCCTTACCCTTACCCTGACCTCTGACCCCTGATCCCTCACCCTGACCCCTGACCCCGACCCTGACCCCTAACCCCTGAACATCACCCTGACCCCTGACCTCTGACCCTTTTCCCTGACCTCTGACCCTGAGCTCTGACCCCTGACCTCTGACCCTGACCTCTGACCCCAGACCCCCGACCACTGACCCCTGACCCCCTGACCCCTGACCCCGTACCTCTGACCCTGATCTGTGACCCCTGAACTCTGACCCCTGACCTCTGACCCTGACCCCTTACCCATGGCCCCGACCCCTGACCCATGACCTCTGACCTCTGAACCTTTAGCCTGACCTATGATCCCTGACCCCTCACCCCTCACCCTGACCCCGACCCTGACCCCTAACCCCTAACCCCTAACCCCTGAACATCACCCTGAACCCTGACCTCTGACCCCTGACTCCTGACCCTGACACTGACCCTTGATAATGGCCCCTGACCCCTCACCCTGACACCTGACCCTGACCCGTAACCCCTGACCGTGACCCTGACCCCTGACCCCTGAACCTGACCCCTCACACTGACCCTGACCCCTGACCCTGATCCCTGACACTGACCCTAACCCCTGACCCCTGCCCCGCTGACCCCTGACCTCTGACCTCTGAACCCTGACCTCTGACCCCTGACCCCTGACCCATGACCCCTGAGACCTGACCTCTGACCCTTGACCCTGACCTCTGACCCCTGACCCTGACCCCTGACCCAGACCTCTGACCCCTGACTCCTGACCCTGACCCCTGACCCTGACACCTGACCCCTGACATCTGACCCTGTCCCCTGACCTCTGACCTCTGAGCCTGATTTCTTACCCCTGACCTCTGACCCCAGACCCTGACCTCTGACCCCTGACTCGTGACCCTGACCCCCTGACCTCTGACCTCTGACCCTTGACTCTGACACCTGACCCATGACCCCTGACCTCTGACCCCTGACCCCTTACCCATGAACCCCAACCCCTGACCCCTGACCCTGACCCTTACTCCCTGACCTATGACCCCTGACCTATGACCTCTGACCCCTTACCTCTGAACCCTGACCCTGACCTCTGACCTCTGACACCTGACCTCTGAATCGTGACCCCGACCTCTGAACCCTGACCTATGACCCATGACCCCTGACATATGACTTCTGACCCCTGACCCCCGACCTCTGACCTCTAACCCTTACCTCTGACCCTGACCGATGACCCCCGACCCCTGACCTCTGGCCTTTGGCCCTGACCCCTCACCCCTGACCCCTGACACCTGACCTCTGACCCCTGACCCCTGACCTATGACTCTGACCCCTGACCCTCTGACCCCTGACCCCTTATCCATGAACCCCGACCCCTGACCCCTGACCTCTGAACCGTTACCCTGACCTCTGACCCCTGACCCCTCACCCTGACCCCGACCCTGACCCCAACCCCTGAATATCACCCTGACCCCTGACCCCTGACACTGACCCCTGACCCTGACCCTTACCCCCGACCTCTGACCCTGAGCTCTGACCCCTGACCTATGACCCATGACCCCTGACCTATGACATATGACCCCGACCCCTGACCTCTGACCCCTGACCACTGACATCTGAAGCATGACCAATGATCCCTGACCTCTGACCCCTGACACCTGACCTCTGACCCCGACCTCTGAACCCTTACCCCTAACCTCTGACCCCTTACCTCTGACTCTTTAATCTGACCCCTGACCCCTGACCCTTTACCGCTTACCCATGTCCCCCAAACCTGACCCCTGACCTCTGACCTCTGAACCCTTACACTGACCTCTGACCCCTGACCCCTCATCCTTACCCCGACCCTGACCCCTAACCCCTGAACATCACCTTCACCACTGACCCCTGACCCTAAGCTTTGACCCCTGACCCCTGACCTCTGACCCCTGACCCCTGAACTCTGACCCATGACCCCTGACCCTTGACTCTGACTCCTGACCCTGACCCCTGACACAGACCTCTGACCCCTTACTCCTGACCCTGACCCCTGACCCCCTGACCCCTGACCTCTGACCCTGTCCCCTGACCTCTGACCTCTGAGCCTTAGCTCTTACCTCTGACCTCTGACCTCTGACCCCTGACCCTGACCTCTGACCCCTGACTCCTGACCCTGACCCCTGACCCCTTACCCATGACCCCCGACCCCGACCTCTGAACCCTTACCCTGACCTCTGAACCCTTACCCCGACCTCTGACCTCTGAACCCTTACCCTGACCTCTGACCTCTTCTTCGAACTTCTTTCACATTTTCCGACAATCTTTGAACACCTCTGAACTTCTTCGACCTTTTCCGTAATTCTGCGAAATTCTCCGCCCTTCTCCAACCTCTTTTGACATTCTCCAACCTTCTTTGAACTTCTCCGACATTCTCCGATGTTCTTTGACCTTCTCCGATCTTCTTTGATCTTGTCAGACCTTCTTTGACCTTCTCCAAACTTCTTTGACATTCTCCAACCTTCTATGAACTTCTTTGATCTTCTCTGACCTATTCTGACCTTCTCCACCCTTCTTTGACCTTCTCTGACCTTCTTCAAACTTCTATGACCTTCCTGGAATTTCTCCGGCCTTCTCCAACTTGCTTTCACCTTTTCCGACCTTCTCCGAACTTCTTTGACATTTTTTGACCTTCTCCCAAAGTTTCCTACCTTCTCTGACCTTCTCCGACCTTCTTTGACCTTCTCTGATTTTCTCCGACCATCTTTGACCTTCTCCGAACTTCTCCAATCTTCTCTGACCATCTTTATACTTCTCCAACTTTCTTTGACCTTCTATGACTTTCTCTGACCATCTTTGACCTTCTCCAAACTTCTCCTAATCCTTCGTCCTTCTGCGACCTTCTCCAAACCTCTCCAACCTTCTCCACCCTTCTTTGACATTCTCTGAACTTCTCTGACCTTCTTTTACTTTCTCCAGCCTTCTTTGACCTTCTCCGGCCTTCTTTCAGCTTCTCCGGCCTTCTTTTAACTTATCTGAACTTCTCCGACCTTCTTTGACTTCTCCCACCTTCTTTGACCTTCTTCGAACTTCTCTGAACTTCTTCAACCTTCTTTGACCTTCTCTGAACTTCTCTGACTTTCTTTGACCTTCTCCGATCTTCTCCAACCATCTTTATCTTTCTCCGAGCTTCTCCGACCTTCTCCATGCTTTTTTTACCTTCTCCAACCTTCTCCAAACTTCTTTTACTTTCTCCAACCTTCTCCACACTTTTTTGACATTCTCTGACCTTCTTCAAAATTCTTTTACCTTCTCCGACCATCTTTTACCTTCTTCGACCTTCTCCGATCTTCTCCAAACATCTTTATCTTTCTCCGACCCTCTTTGACCTTCTCTGACCACCTTTGAACTTCTCCGAAATTCACTGAACTTCTCCGACCTTCTCCACCCTTCTTTGACCTTCTCCAACCTTCTTTGACCTTCTCTGACCTTCTCCGATCTTCTCTAACCGTCTTTATCTTTCTCCAACCTTCTTAGACCTTCTTAGACCTTCTCCAACCTTCTGCGACTTTCTCCAAACTTCTTTTACTTTCTCCGACCTTCTCCACGCTTTTTTGACCTTCTCCAACCTTCTCCCAACTTCTCTGACATTCTCCAACCTTCTTCAAAATTCTTTGACCTTCTCCGAACTTCTCCAACCGTCTTTATTTTTCTCCAACCTTTTTTGACTTTCTCTGAGCTTCTTTGAACTTCTCCGAAATTCTCTGACCTTCTCTGAACTACTTTGAAATTCTCCAACCACCTTTGACCTTCTCTGACCTTCTTTGAACTTCTCCAAGCTTCTTTGACATTCTCTGACCTTCTCCGACCTAATCTGACCTTCTCTGACCTACTCTTAACTTCTCCGACCTTCTCCGAAATTCTTTGAACTTCTTTTAACTTCTCCAACCTTCTCTGAAATTCTTTGCCCTTCTCCGAAATTCTTTGCCCTTCTCCGACCTTCTTCGTCCTTCATTTCCCTTGTCCGACCTTCTTTGTTGACCTTGTAGTTGTAGAGAGCAATAAGATCTCCCCTCAGCCTCTACTTCTCCAGGCTAAACTACCCCAGCTCTCTGAGCCATTTCTCATAAGGTCATGTGTGTACATAAAAAAGAGCTGACTTGTTTTAGAGGATCTAGGAGCCCTACAGACAGACAGAGGATTATTCAAAAGAGCAAGGACTAGCACAAAAATTCAGAAATAGCAAGAGATGAAAAGGGGAGTGTCAAGATACAGAGTGAATGGAAAAAATAGAACAGCAACAGTGAGCAATACAAAGGGATAGAGAAAGAAAGAGAGATAGAAAGAGAAAGAAAAGCAAGGCATTTGCAGGTGCAGAGAAAGAACAAACTACAAGGATCAAGCCAGTGAAATTGTGGGGGAACAGAATGAGGAACGCAGATTGGGACAAAGATGGAAAAGGAAAAAAAAAGTATGGGCAGAGAACAGATACTGAAGACTGGGTGGGGGGGGAAGAGAGAGAAAAGAGCACAGAAAAATTAAAGAGTAGGGGTATAGCGATACCTGGGAACAGGAATTGTAGCAGCACGATAAATGAAAGGAACCAAAAAGTCCAGCTCTAAAATGTTCGTTACCTAGTCCCATCACTGTCACAACTAGCAATATTGCAGTGACAGCACGCATACTGTTATTTCTTGTAAGGATGCTTTCAGACATGTAGTAGTGTTATTCTAGCTGAGAATGTAAAGCAGAGTTAATAAAACACAGCTCCTCCTCAGGTCCTCTTTATATCTGTGAGGGCTTCACCACACCCCAGTCACAGGTGGTGGGCGGGAAGGCCCAGGGGGTATATAAGCCACAGGCCTTGCCTCTGGAGGTCATTTAGGTTGTGGTTTATCCTTGAGATTAGAGTTTTGCTGCTGTTTCCATTCATTGTAGCTTTTTAGGCAGATTAATGTAGTTGGGTAAGTGGTGGTTTTTGGCTTTTTTAGTTTTTTTTTTTTCTTTTTGTTCTTCTAAAGAAGCAGAGGTGTCTGTTGGAGGTATGAGCTTTGGAAGAGTCCAGGCGAAGCAGCACATACAGGTGTAACTATGGGGCTTTTTTGTCAGTTATTTTTGATTGGGTGTTGGAGGGGGCAAGATGTTTTTGATTTCCTTCTTTTTTTTTTTTCTGGGTGCTTTGCCTCAAGTTTTTGGTTATGGGATGATTTGTTGTTGTTCCTCATTCTGTGTGGCATAATGTATTGGCCCTAGGGGCTCTGCAGTTTGTAATGGGCACCTCGTGGGTGATAATAATCTGGAATGAAGTTTGTTGGCCTAGGGTAGGAAGTAGAGTCTGTGGGTTGGTGGAAGATAGAAGGGGCCAGGGGAGCCCTGGGAAGGGCTCAGGAGCACAGCTCCCAAGGAACAGCAACACAGAAGTGTCAGGGGGGTTAAAATATAGGGCAGGTGCTGTTAAGAAGGAGCCGGGTTCCTTCTCTGATACTTCAGGGATAGAAAAGGGCTTTAATGGTTTGGGGAAAGGGAGATGGGTTCATCAGTCTTTCTTGGGTCAGTTTGGTGGTCAGATGCAAGTGCCGTTCAGGTGTCTGTTGTTCTAGTCTCTCTGTAGCCAATGAGGTAATGATGAGGTTGAGACACAAGTTTAAAAGTATTAGTTACCCTAAGTAATGTCATCTCTAGGGCTTGGAGATCTCTGCTCCCTTATACCTTTTACTTATTGTGTTCCTCAACTAACTTCTTTGCGTGCATCCTGTCTCCATCCATCTGAATGTCCAGAGAAGAGTAATGTAGCTGGTGAGGGGGCTGGTGAACAAGCCTTATGAGGACTGGCTGAGAGAGCTGGGGGTGTTTAGCCTGGAGAAGAGGAGGCTGAGGGGAGACCTCATTGCTCTCTGCAACTACCTGAAAGGAGGTTGTGGAGGGGAGGGAGCTGGCCTCTTCTCCTAAGGGACAGGGGACAGGACAAGAGGGAATAGCCTCAAGCTCTGCCAGGGAAGCTTCAGGCAGTACATCAGGAAAAAATATTTCACTGAAAGGGTTATTGGGAATGGGCAAAGGCTGCCCAAGTAGGTGGTAGAGTCACCTTCCCTGGAGGTGTTTAAAGGATGGGTGGATGAGATGGTGAGGGGCATTGTTTAGTGATTGATAGGAATGGTTGGACTCAATGATCCAATGGGTCTTTTCCAACCTGGTGATCCTATGAATATCAGAGACCTTGCTACTTAAAGGTATGGACTCACTGCCTATCTACAGTGCAGGATTCTGCCGCTTGTTTCCCTTGCATTTCTCAGGGAAGAGATTGGATATTGTTTTGGCTCGTAACAGTTAGCAGCTGAGCAACTCTTTTTCATCTGGTCTGTGGGCACACAAGCCTCCCTTATTTAGTAGAGTTTTGGATTTTTCCTGAACTTGCCAGTGAGGTTTGCCCTGTTATTGCTTACAGCAATTGTTACCTTGTCCCTGTTATCCATTGTGGTTTTTTACGGTCGTTGAGTTTCCGATTTAGGTCTTAGAGTAGTCAATCCCACTGTTGCGAGTTTTTCATTGGCTGACTGCCTCTGTAATTCCAGTCTCCATTGCTGTGTGGTGAGTGTCCTGTGTTTTTAGGTCTTCTGTGTTAATAATCTTTACTGGGTTTTGATAAGAATATTTTTTTCAAGTTCTTCTTGTTCACTCCTACGACTAAAGTTTGGTTACTTCCTAAAATGTGGATTTCCGTGGCTCATCTTTCTTTTGTCCTTGGTATCACCACTACTGGTCCTACAACTTAAGTGGTGAGGAGGAGAGGAGAGGTAAGCAGAGGGCACAGAATATTGGGGTGCTGGTGAGGTAGTCAGGTTTATTCTCATCATTGTGTGGCTGATGGTGAGGAGGAAGTTGAGTATGTCTAGAAGAGCAAAGTGTTCTTTGGCAACATAGTATTTACTTTTGGTTTGGCAGGCACTGTGTGGGCCACCTTGGGAATGGGAAGAGCATTTGAGATGAGCTGGGTAGTAGGGAGAAGGAGCATGGGGCAGACTTCTCACAGGTGTGAGAGTAATTCTCTGAATTTAATTACCCTGGGTGATAACAGCTGCAGCATCTGACATAAGAACTGCTGTGGAGCAAGTGAGTGGAAGAACATGGCAGTTAGGCAGAACAAGTTGTCATGTAAGGTGCTGACATTGACCTGTGCAATGCTGGCTGTTGGAGCTATTTTAGTTTTCTTGTAGATTGCAAAGTGGATCCTGGCAACTGTAGGATCATTCCAGGAAGCTGATGCTCTTGGAGTTTTTTTTCTGCTGAGGAAGCCTTCTGGTGGTCTGAAAGCTAAGTTGAGGGATGGGGGCAGGGGTGGGGTATGACAGAGGGGAGAAGGCTGGGGATGGCAGGGAGGGGTTTTAAAAGTAGCCTAGGGGAGAGGGCTGTGCGGGAAGTGTCCCCTTTGGGCAGGGAGAGCTGGAGGGTGTTACTTCTCAGCCCAAAGCTAGCACATTCCAGGCAGGGCCGTTCCAGCTTGTCTGTGCCGTGTGCTTTATATTCTGTTTCTCTTTTACGTTTCTTAAGCCTTGATGTCCACTTTGCTTTAAAGGAATGCAGCATATGACTTGAGAAGCATCTCGAGGGTCTTGAATGCCTGTACTCATGGGTACAATACCAATTAGGCACTGTTCTTGCATCATAACCTAAGTGTGGATTGGCTTCACATTTTCCAAGTTTCTAGTCAGCCATCTTTTCCCATGGCCTCGCAGCCTGTGTTGGTGGCCACAATCGCTAGTCATATATTTTCAAGGATCCCTGTTGACCTGAGACTTCTTCCATGCATCTTGTGCCTTTAGTCATTTAAAAGGTGATCCTTTCACGTACATCCTCCTGGTTTTGGCCACATCCCGTTGTAATGAGGGATCCTTTACAGCATGCCGGACATGCCTCGAGCACCATATCTAGGGTCCTGAATGCTCGTACTCATCAATGCACTGTTGATTGGGCACTGCTTTTCTTGCATCGTGCTCCTGAAGCCAGGATCGTTCTCGTGTTTTGGCACTGTGTTTTTCTGTTCATTTTTCTTGCAGATGCTGAAGAGGAACGCAGTGACTTCAGGATTATTTCTGTTAGCTGATGTGATTTGAGCTGCTTTGGCCAAGGACAGCTTCATTCGTGGCCCTCTGAAAGCTAAATTGAGAGACTGGAGTTGGGAAGCGGGAGATGGGATGGGGCTAGCAGGGAGGGGTTTGGAAGGTAGCCTAGGCTGTGCAGGGAGAGTCCTCTTTGGGCAGGTGAAGGCAGAGGGGTCTACTTCTCAGCCCAAACCCTGCATGGGCAGGGCAGTTCCAGCCTGTATCTGTTGTTGTCTAGTTTGTGTAGTCACCGTGCCATCTCCGAAATTTTCTGCAGGTCTTGATGTTGTCTTTTGTGCTCAGGGCATGGCGGGCGTGCCTTGGGTGCCATGTCTAGGGTCCCAAATGCTCGTACTCATCAAGGCAGTGTCGATGGGGCACTGCTTTTCTTTCTTTGCATTTCTAAAGTGTGGATCACTCTTGTGTTTTAGAAGCATCCCGTCAGCTGTCTTCTGCTGCAGCCTTGCAGCCTTCCTCGCCATGCGGGATAGTTAGTCTTCTGTTTTCCTGGATCCCTGTTCTGGGACTTGTTCCATCCATCCTCTGCATGTTTAGGACTTTAAAAGGGTTTCTTGCCCGTTCATCTTGCCAGTTGTGGCACCATCTCTTTGGAACCATGCACGGTTCTTCGCTTTTCCAGGGCTACCGTAGGTTGTTCCTCGGAGCCCTGTCCATTGCCTTGCCCATTGGCATGCGTGGTCCAGGAGTCCTCCTTGTTGCCATGACTTTTCTTGTGTTCCCGGTTCACGACGTTGGTCTTATGTGTTGATGTTCTGCGTGTATTTGTGTCTGGTTGGAGCTGCTCTGCCAGGTGTGTAGAGGAGGCGATAAGCGTCAGCAGGGGTATAGTGGCCCGATTGTGTGCTTTAACGTTTTGACGTGCCTAGACATTGCAGTCTAGGGGCATCCCTTATTTGCAGAACTAGCAGCCCTCGGTGTGGCGGGTGAGGAGGGTAGTTTCTGCTTGTCTCTGGAGCCACAGAGTGGGTGACCAAAACTGCATGGGAGCAGCCAGTGGAGCAGTAACGTAGGGGTTTGTATGTTGAGGGAGCGGCAATTAAAGCCTGTGCTTTAGTGTAGTACAAAAGCATGCTTTTTCTGTGGCAGGTGCCAAATGCAGCCTCAGAGGGGTGAAGCTTCTTGCTGATGTGTGGTCTGAGAGGTGAGGAGGTTGTTGTTCAAATAGGTGTGTTAGAGCCCCATAGTACGCAGCAAATCCATTGAGCATTGGCCTTTGGTTTTGTAGATGCTGTGTGGTCCGCTTTTAGAATGCAAAGAGCAGTTGAGGTGAACAGGGGAGTAGAGAGATGGAGCACGGGACTGATTTCTCAGAAGCACAATAGTAAATTTTCCGTCTGTCTACCTGAAGTGCCCCTGGTGATGATGACTGCAGCATCCAATGTTTGAATTGGCATCAAATAGGTGAGCAGAATGCCTTGGCAGTTTTGCAGTGAGTGTAATACAAGATGTTGGCAGTGAGCAGTGTGATGCTGACTTGGCACTGTGTTTTCTGTATGTTTTTGTTTTGGTTTTTTTTGCAGATTATTGTCCAGGACAATGTGAGAGTGCAGGATTTTTCCAGATAGTTGATGCAGTTTGGGTTTTTTCTGCCAAGGATATCTTCAGGCCCTCAGTCCTCAGAAAGTTAAGGGGGCTGTGGTTTTGGTCTGGGAAGAGGGCAGAATGTTGAGAATGGCAGGGAAGGGATTTAGCATAGGGTAGAGGGTTGTGCAGGAAGAGTGCACCTTGTTACACGTTTGGAGAGGGGTTTAATTTTCAGCCCCAAGCTAGCGTGTACCAGGCAGGGCAGTTCCAGCCTATATCTGTCTTGTTGTTTAGACTGTGTAGACTCTGCTGTGTCTTAAATCTTCTGCAGGTCTTGATGTCATCTTTGCATTTGGTCCACATGTCATCTCTAGACTCTTGGATGTCTGTTCTTAGTAAGGTGCTGATCGGGCACTGCTTTTCTTGCATTCTGATCTTCATGTACAGATCGGTCTTGCATTTTGGCAATTTCTGGTCAGTTGCCTATTGCGTAGGCATCACAGGACACGTTAGCATCCTCAGCCCTTACTGTTCCATGTTCTTAAATAATGTCTGTGTTGTCTGTGTCATCTTTGTTTATTGTGACATCATTTTCATTTATAGTATCTGTGTCGTCTGATTCATCGGTGTCGTCTGTCTTCTGTGTCTATTGTGATATAATTGTTATTTATTATGTCTGTCCTCTGTGTCGTCTGTGTCTATTGTGACATCACTGTCATTTAAAATATCTCTGTCTTCTGTGTCTATTGTGACATCATTGTCATTAATAATGTCTGTATGGTCTGTGTCACCTGATTCTATTGTGACATAATTCTAATATATATAATGTCTGTGTCGTCTCTGTCGTTTGTATCATATTTGTCTATTGTGACTTCATTGTCATTTCTAAATTCTGTTTTCTGAGTTGTCTGTGCCTATTGTGACATCATTTTCATTTGTAGTGTCTGTGTTTTCTGTGTCTAGTGTGACATCGTCATATATAATATCTGTGTGGTCTCTGTTGTCTGTGCGTATTGTGACATCATGCTAATTTTTAATGTCTGTGTCATCTGTGTCTATTGTGACATCATTGTAATTAATAATGTCTGTCGTCGGTGTTGTCTGTGTCTATTGTGAAGTCATTGTCTTTTATAATGTCGGTGTCGTCTGTGTCTATTGTGACATCATTTTCATTGATTATGTCTGTGTCGTCTTTGTCTATTGTGACATCTTATCATTTATAATATCTGTGTCGTTTGTATCATCAGAGTCTATTGTGAAATCCGTGTCATTTATAATGTCTCTCTTGTCTTTTAAAACTGTGTTGTCTCTGCTGTGTCTATTGTGACATCATTTTCATTTGTAGTGTCTGTGTCATCTGTGTCGTCTGTCTCTATTTTGACATCATTTTCATTAATAATGTCTGTGTCATCTGTGTTGTCTGTGTCGGCTGTGTCGTCTTTGTCTATTGTGACATATATATTATTTATAATGACTGTATCATCTGTGTGTTCTTTCTCTATTGTGACATCATAGTCATTTATAATGTCTTTGTCATCTGTGTATTCTGTGTCTATTGTGACATCATTGTCATTAGTAATGTCTGTGGCGTCTGTGTCATGATAGTCTATGGTGACATCATTGTCATTTAAAATGTCTGTGTCGTCTATGTCTATTGTGACATCATTGTAATTTTTAATACCTGTGTCCTGTGTTGTATGTGTCTGTTGTGACATCACTGTCATTCATGTCTCTGTCGTCTGTATCGTTTGTGTCTTCTGTGTCTATTGTGACATCATTTTCATTTATAACATCTGTGTCATCCGAGTTATCTGTGTTGTCTGTGTCCTTTGTGTCGTCTCTGGCGTCTGTGTCTATTTTGAAACCCTTGTCATTTATAATGTCTGTGTCGTCTGTGTATATTGTGACATCGTTGTCATTTTTTATGTGTCTTCATTGTCGTCTGTGTCTATTGTGACATCATTTTTATTTATATTGTCTGTTTCCTCTGTGTCTATTTTGACATCATTGTCATTTATAATGTCTGGGTCCTCTGTGTCATCTTTGTTTATTGTGACATCATTTTCATTTATAATATCTGTGTCGTCTGTGTTTATTGTGACATCATTTTTGTTTATAAAGTCTTTGTCGTCTGTGTCGTCTTTTTCATCTGTTTTTATCGTGGTATCATTTTCATTTGTAACATCTATGTCCTCTGTGTCCTGTGTGTTGTCTGTGTTTATTTTGAAATCCATGTCATTTATAATGTCCGTGTCCTCTGTGACCTCTGTGTCTATTGTGACATCCGTGTCACTTATAATGTCTGTGTTGTCTGTGTCTATTGTTACATAATTGTCATTTATAATGTCTTTGCCGTCTCTGACGTCTTTGTATATTGTGACATCATTGTCAGTTTTAATGTGTGTCTTCTGTGTTGTCTGTGTCTATTGTGACATCATTTTCATTTATGTCTGTGTCGTTTGTGTCTTCTGTGTTGTGTCTGTCGTCTGTGTCTATTGTGACTTCATTGTCATTAATAATCTCTATGTCTTCTTTTTTTCTGTGTCGATTGTGTCGTCTTTTTTGTCTGTGTTTATTATGACATCATTGTAATTTATAAAGTCTGTGTTGTCTGAGTCATCTGTGTTATCTGAGGCGTCTGTGGCATCTGAGGCGTCTGTTGCTTCTGTGTCTATTTTGAAATAATTGTCATTTATAATATCTATTTTGTCGGTGTCTATTGTGATTACATTGTCATTAAAAATGTCTGTGTTGTTGGTGTCATCTGTGTCTACTGTGACATCATTGTCATTTATAGTGTCTGTGTAGTCTGTGTCCTCTGTCTTTTGTGACATCCTTGTCATTTATACAGTCTGTGTTGTCTGTGTCTATTGTGACATCATTGTAATTTATAATATCTGTGTCGTCTGTGTAGTCTGTGTCTATTGTGATATCATTTTCATTTATAATGTTTGTGTTGTCTCTGTCTATAGTAACATCATTTTCGTTAATTATGTCTGTCTTTTGTGTCGTCTTTGTATATTGTGACCTCATTGTCATTTATAATGTCTGTGTAGTCTGTGTAATCTGTGTCGTCTGTGTCTCTTGTGATATCATTGTCATTAATGATGATTGTGTAGTGTGTGTTGTCTCTGTCTATTGTGACATCATTTTAATTTATAATGTCTGTGTCGTCTGTCTTGTCTGTGTGGTCTGTGTTTACTTTGACATATTTTTCATATATAATGCCTGAGTAGTCTGTTTTGTCTGTGTCATCTGTGTCAATTGTGACATCATTGTCATTTATTTTGTCTGTGTCATCTGTGTCAGTTGTGATATCATTGTCATAAATAATATGTGTCTATTGTGAAAACATTGTCATTTATAACGTCTGTGTCGTCTGTGTTGTCTGGGTCTTCTGTAACTATTTTGGCATCTTTTTCATTTATATTGTGGGCGTCTTCTTTGTCATCTGTATAGTCTGGGTCGTCTGTGACCTCTGTTTCTATTGTGACATCATTGTCATTTGTAATGTCTCTGTCGTCTGTGTTGTCTCTCTATTGTGACATTACTTTCATTAATAATATCTGTGTTGTCTCTGTCGTCTGTATCTATTGTAACATCATTGTCATTTATAAAGTCTGTGTCGTCTGTGTCTATTTTGACATCGTTGTCATTTATAATATCTGTGTCGTCTGTGTTTTGTGACATCGTTTTCATTTATAATGTCTTAGTCGTCTATGTTGTCTGTGTCAATTGTGACATAATTTTAATTTATAAAGTCTGTGTCGTCTGTGTCTATTGTGACATCTTTGTCATTTATAATGTCCGTCCTTTGTTTCGTCTGTGTCTGTTGTGACATAAAAGAAAATTATAATGTCTGTGTCTTCTTTCTTGTCTGTGTCTTCTTTGTCGTCTGTGTCTATCGTGACATCATTGTCATTTATAATGTCTGTGTCATCTGTGTATGTTTTGACATCATTGTCATTTATGTCTGTGTTGTCTCTTTATATTGTGACATCATTTTCATTTATAATGTGTGTCTTCTGTCTCGTCTGTGTGTATTTTGAAACAATTTTCATGTATAATGTCTGTGTCATCTTTGCCTACTTTGACATCATTGTCATTTTTAATGTCTGTGTGTTCTGGGTCGTCTGTGTCTATTGTGATATTGTCATGTATAATATCTTGTCATCTGTGTCGTTTGTGTCTATTGTGACATCATTTTCATTTATATTGTCTGTGTGGTCTGTGTCATATTTGTCTATTGTGACATCAATGTTATTTATAATGTCTGTGTCGTTTGTGTCATCAGGGTCATCTGTGTCATCTGTTATATCATTTTCATTTATACTGTGTCATCTCTGTTTATTGTGACATCATTGCCATTTATAACATCTGTGTCGTCTCTTTACTTCTGTGCCTATTGTGAAATCACTGCCATTTACAAAATCTCTCGTCTGTGTCTATTGTGACAACATTGTCATTTATAATGTCTTTGTCTTCTGTGTCATCTGTGTCTATTGTGAAATCGTTGTCGTTTATAACATCTGTATCGTCTCTGTCGTATGTGTCTATTGTGACATCGTAATTTACACAATCTGTGTAGTCGTCGTCTGTGTCTATTGTGACATCATTCTCATTTATAATGTCTGTGTCTTCTGTCTATTGTGACATCGTCATTTATAATGTCTTTGTGGTCTGTGTGGTCTGTCTCTATTGTGACATCATTATCATTTATAATGTATGTGTAGTCTGTGTCATCTGAGGCTATTGTGACATTATTTTCATTTATTATGTCTATGTCGTCTGTGTCATCTGTGTCTCTTGTGATGTCATTGTCATTAATGATGATTGTGTAGTATGTGTCATCTGTGTCTATTGTGACATCATTATCATTTGTACTGTCTGTTTCATCTGTGTCTTTTGTGACATCATTTTAATTTATAATGTCTGTGTCGTCTTTCTCGTCTGTGTGGTCTGTGTCTATTGCTACATATTTTTCATTTATAATATGTGTGTCTGTGTCATCAGAGTCTATTATGGTATCATAGAAGACAGACATTATAAATGACTGTGTCGTCTTTGTCATCTGTGTATATTGTGACATAATTGTCAATTATAATGTCTGTGTCGTCTGTCTATTGTGACATCTTTGTAATTTATAATGCCTGTGTCGTCTGTGTCTATTGTGACATCATTGTCATTTATAATGTCTCTGTCATCTGTGTCATCTCCGTCTATTGTGAAATCTTTGTCATTTATAATGTCTTTTTCATCTGTGTCGTGTTTTTCATCTGTGTAGTCTGTGTCTTTTGTGATATCAGTGTCATTTATAATGTCTCTGTCATCTGCCGTCTGTATTTTCTGTGTCGTCTCTGTTGTCTGTGTCTATTGTGAAATCATCGTCATTTATAATGACTGTGTCGTCTGTTTCGTCTTTGTCTATTTTGACATAATTTTCATTTATAACATCTGTCGTCTATGTCTATTGTGACATCATATTCATTTGTAGGGTCTGTGTCCTCTGTGTCATCTGTGTCTATTGTGACATCATTGCCATTTATAATGTCTGTGTCTTCGGTGTCTACCTTGATAGGATTTTATGTTATAACATCTGTGTCATCTGTGTTGTCTCTATCTATTGTGACAAAATTGTCATTCATAATGTCTGTGTCGTCTCTCTCTATTGTGACATCATTGTAATTTATGTTGTCTGTGTCGTCTGTCTTGTCTGGGTCTATTGTGACATCACTGCCATTTATAATATCTGTGTTGTCTGTTTCCTCTGTATTGTCTCTGTCGTCTGAGTCTATTGTGACATCATTGTCATTTATAATGTCTGTGTCTTCTGTGTCATCTGTGTCGTCTGTGTGTATTGTGACATTATTTTCATTTATATTGTCTTTTTCGTCTGTCTTGTCTGGGTCTATTGTGATATCACTGCCATTTATAATATCTGTGTCATCTGTTTCCCCTCTATTGTCTCTGTCGTCTGAGTCTATTGTGACATCCTTGTCATTTATAATATATTTGTCTTCTGTGTCGTCTGTGTCTATTGTTACATCATTGTCATTTATAATGTCTATGTCATCTGTGTCTATTGTGATGACATTGTCATTTATACTGACTCTCTAATCTGTGTCTATTGTGACATCTTTTTCATTTTTAATGTTTGTGTCGTCTGTGTCTATTGTGACATCATCTGCGTCGTCTCTGTTTATTGTGACGTAATTGAAATTTATAATATCTCTGTCGTCTGTGTCATCTGAATCGTCTGTCTATTGTGATATATTTTTCATTTATAATGTCTTTGTCGTCTGTGTCTATTGTGACATCATTGTCATTTGTAATGTATGTGTCGTCTGTGACGTCTGTTTCTATTGTGATAAATTATTCTTTAACAATGTCTTTCTTGCATATCTCGTCTCTGTCCTCTGTGTCTATTGTGACATCATTGTCATTTATAATATCTGTGTCGTCAGTATTGTCTCTTTCGTCTGTGTCGTGTGTGTCTATTGTGAAGTCATTTTCATTTATAATGTCTGTGTCGTCTGTGTCTATTGTGACATCACTTTCATTTATAATGTCTGTGTTGTCTGTGTCTATTTTGAATTCATTTTCATTTATAATGTCTCAGTCGTCTCTGTCGTCTGTATCAATTGTGACATAATATTCATTTATAAATTTTTCTTCGTCTCTGTCTATTGTGACATCATTGTCATTTATAATGTATGTCGTCTATGTCTATTATGACATAATTTTCTTTAATAATGTCTTTTTTGCATATTTTGTCTCTGTCCTCTCTGTTGTCTCTGTCATCTGTGTCTATTGTGGCATCATTGTCATTTATAATGTCTTTGTCGTCTGTGTCTTCTGGTCTATTACGACATCATTGTCATTTATAGTGTCTGTGTCATCTCTTTCATCTATGTCTATTGTGACATCATTTTCTTTAATAATGTCTTTGTTGCATATGTCATCTCTATCCGCTGCGTCATCTGTGTCGTCTGTGTCTCTTGTGACATCATTGTCATTTATAATGTCTGTCTTGTCTGAGTCGTCTGTGTCTATGGTGACATCATTGTCATTTATAATTTCTGTGTGGTATGTGTCTACTGTGTCGTCTGTGTCTATGGTGACATCATTGTCATTTATGATGTCTGTCTCGTCTTTGTCTTTTGTGACATCTTTGACATTTATAATGTCTGTGTCTTATGTGTCTATCGTAACATCATTTTAATTTTTATGTCTTTGTCGTCTGTGTCGTCTGTGTGCTCTGTGTCGTCTCCGTCTGCAGTGACATCATTGTCATTTATAATGTTGGTGTCGTCTGTGCTGTCTGAGTCTATCTTGACATCATTGTCACTTATAATGTCTTTGTTGTCTGTGTCGTCTGTGTCTATTGTGACATCATAGTCATTTATCATGTCTGTGTCATTTGTGTGTGTTGTGACATCATTTTCATTTAAGTAAGGGAAGCAGGATGCATGTAAGTCCTTTACCATTGGTTTTATAGTTTATAATTTTTTTCGGATTGATGGCCTCCACATGCCCTGTGAACATGCCATGATTATTTTTCTGATCTTACGCATTTATATATCAGATATATTTTTCTCAGGTTTTGAGACAAAAAAGGGGGAAAGAAAAGGAAACGAATAAATGAAAATATTTAAACACACTCTGGGTGCCTTAACTGCCAACTTTCAAGGTTGGGCTTGATGACCCGGTGGGTCTCTTCAGACCTGGCTATTCTATGATTCCATGATTTATAACGTCTGTGTCTATTGTGTCAACATTTTAATTTGTAATGTCTGTGTCGTCTCTGTCATCATTGTCGTTAATGTCGTCTGTCGTCTGTGTGTATTTTGACATCATTTTCATTTATAATGTCTGTGTGGTCTGTGTTGTCTCTGAGGTCTGTGTCTATTGTGACGTCGATGTCATTAATAATATATGTGTGTCTGTGTCTATTGTGACATCATTGTCATTTCTATTGTCTGTGTCGTCTGTGTCGTCTCTGTCTATTGTGACATCATTGTCATTTATAATGTCTTTGTTGTCTGTGTCTTCTGTATCTATTGTGACAACATTTTCATTAATAATGTCTTTGTCATCTTTGTCGTCTCTGTTGTCTGTGTCTATTTTGACATCTTTATCATACATAATATTTGTGTCGTCTGTGTTGTCTTTGTCTATTATGACTTCATTGTCATTTATAATGACTTTTTCTTCTGTGTCATCTGTGTTGTCTTTGTCGTCTGTGTCTATTGTGACATCATCGTTATTTATAAAGTCTGAGTCATCTGCGTCATCTGGGTCATGTTTCTATTGTGACACCTTTGTCATTTATAATGTCTTTGTCGTATGTCATCTCTGTCATCTCTGTCGTCTGTGTCAATTTTGACATCACTGTCATTTATAACTCTCTTTTGTCTGTGTCGTCTCTGTCTAGTTTGACATCATTGTCATTTATAATGTCTTTGTAGTCTCTGTCGTCTGTATCGTATGTGTCTATTGTTACTTAATTATCACTTATAATATGTGTTGAGTGTGTCTATTGTGACATCATAGCCATTTATAATGTCTGTGACGTCTGTGTCGTCTGTCTCTATTGTGACATCCTTGTCATTTATACTGTCTGTATCGTCTGTGTCTGTTGTGACATTATTTTAATTTACCATGTCTGTGTCGTCTATGACTATTGTGACATTATTGTTGTTTATAATGTCTGTGTCGTCTGTGCCTGTTGTGAAATCGTTGTCATTTATAATGTCTGTGTCATTTGTGTCTTTTGTGACATCATTGTCATTTATAATGTCTGTGAAGTCTGCGTCATCTGTGTGTATTGTGACAACATTGTCATTTATTACATGAGTGTCCTCTGTGTCGTCTGTGTTGTCTGTGTCTAGTGTGACTTAGTTTTTATTTATATCTTTGTAGTCTGTGTCGACTCTGTCGTCTCAGTCGTCTGTGTCTATTGTGACATCATTGTCATTTATAATGTCTGTGTAATCTGTGTCGTCTCTGTTTGTTTCATAAGTGTCATGTATAATGTCTGTGTCGTCTGTGTTTATTTTGCCATAATTTTCATTTATAATGTCTGTGTCTTTTGTGTCATGTTTGTCTTCTGTGCCGTCTATGTCTATTTTGACATCATTGTCATTTATAATGTCTGTGTCGTCTGTGTCGTCTGTGTCTACTGTGAAATCATTTTCATTTATAATGGTTTTGTCTTCTGTGTCGTTTCTGTTGTCTGTGTCTATAGTGACATCATTTTCATTAATAATGTCTGTGTCGTTTGTGTGGTCTTTGTCTATTGTGACATCATTGTCATTTATAATGTCTGTATTGTTTGTGTCTATTTTGACAACATTGTTTTTTATAATGTCTGTGTCTTCTGTATCGTCTGTGTCTACTGAGATATCATTTTCATTTATAATATCTGTGTCATCTGTTTCCATTGTGACATCGATATTTAAAAGTGTCTGTGTTGTCTGTGTCTATTGTGACATCATTGTCATTTGTAGCGTCTGTGTCCTCTGTGTCGTCTGTCTCTCTTTTGACATCATTGTCGTTAATAATGTCTGTGTCATCTGTGTTCTCTATGTCGGCTGTTGCATCTGTGTCTATTGTGACATCATTGTTATTTATAATGACTATCATCTGTGCGGTCTTTCTCTATTGCGACATCATAGTAATTTATAATATCTTTGTCGTCTGTGTATTCTGTGTCTATTGTGACATCATTTTCATTAGTAATGTCTGTGGTATCTGTGTCATGATAGTCTATAGTGACATCATTGTCATTTAAAATGTCTGTGTCGTCTGTGTCTATTGTGACATCATTTTGATTTGTAGTGTCTTTGTCATCTGTGTCGGCTGTGTCTTCTGTGTCTATTGTGTCATCATTTTCATTTATAATGTGATTGTCTTCTGTATCGTCTTTGTCTTTTGTGACATCTATGTTATTTACAATGACTGTATCATCTGTGTGGTCTTTCTCTATTGCGACATCATAGTCATTTATAATATCTTTGTCGTCTGTGTATTCTGTGTCTATTTTGACATCATTGTCATTAGTAATGTCGGTGGCGTCTGTGTCATGATTGTCTATGGTGACAGCATTGTCATTTCAAATGTCTGTGTCTTCTGTGTCTATTGTGACATCGTTTTCATTTATAATATCTGTGTAATCTGAGTTATCTTTTTTGTCTGTGTCCTTTGTGTCATCTGTGTTGTCTGTGTATACTCTGACATCATTGTCATTAAAAATGTCTGTGTCGTCTGTATCTTCTGTGTCTATTGTTACATAATTGTCATTTATAATTGTCTTTGCCGTCTCTGTCGTCTGTGTATATTGTGACATCATTGTCATTTTTTATGTGTGTCTTCTGTGTTGTCTGTGTCTGTCGTGACATCAGTGTCATTTATAATGTCTGTGTCTTCGATATGGTCTGTCTATTGTGAAATCGTCATTTATAATTTCTTTGTCATCTGTATCATCTCTGTCATATTTGTCTATTGTGACATCATTGCCTTTTATAATAACTCTGCCCTCTGTGCTGTCTCTGTCTTCTGTGACATCATTGTCATTTATAATATCTGTGTCTTTAATGTCGTCTGTTTCTATTGTGAAATCCTTGTCATTTATAATGTATCTCGTCTTTGTATTCTGTGTCGTCTGTGCTGTCTGTGTCTATTGTGAGATCCTTGTCATATATAATGTCTGTGTCATCTGTGTCTATTGTGACCTCATTCTCATTTATAATGTCTGTGTAGTCTGTCGTCTGTGTCTTCTGTGACATCATTTTCATTTATAATGTCTGTGTCGTGTGTGTCGTCTGTGTCTACTGTGAAATCGTTACCATTTATATTATCTTTGTCTGTGTCTATTGTGACATCATTGTAATTTATATTATCTGTGTCCTCTGTGTCGTGTGTGTCTATGGTGACATCATTGTCATTCATGTCTCTGTCATCTATATCGTCTGTGTCTTCTGTGTCTATTGTGACATCATTTTCACTTATAAAGTCTTTGTCGTCTCTGTCTTCTGTGTTGTCTTTTTTGTCTGTCTTTATTGTGAAAACATTTTCAACATCTGTGTTGTCTGTGTCGTCTGTCGCGTCTGTGTCTATTTTGAAATCTATGTCATTTATAATGTCTGTGTCCTCTGTGTCGTCTGTGTCTATTATGACATCATGGTCAGTTATAATGTCTGTGTCGTCTCTGTCGTGGGTGTCTATTGTGACCTCATTTTCATTTATATTGTCTGTGTCTATTGTGACATCATTGTCATTTACTATGTCTCTGTCGTCTGTGTCTATTTTGACATCATTGTTATTTATAATGTCTGTGTCGTCTGTGTCTATTGTGTCATCATTTTCATTTATAATGACTTTGTCGTCTGTGTCTTGTGCGTCGTCTGTGTCGTCTCTGTGTATTGTGACATGACTCTCATTTATAATGTCTGTGTCTATTGTGACATCATTGTCAAATATATTGTCTGTGTCATCTTTCTCGTCTTTGTCTATTTTGCCATCATTGTCACTAACAATGTCTGTGTTGTTGGTGTCGTCTGTGTCTATTGTGACATTGTTGTCATTTATAATGTCTGTGTCTTCTGTGTTGTCTGTGTCTCTCGTGACATCATTAACATTTACAATGTCTGTGTCATATGTGTCGTTTGTGTCGCCTGTGTCTATTATGACATCATAGTCATTTATAATGTCTATGTCGTCTGTGTTATCCATGACTATTGTTACATCTTTATAATTTATAATGTCTGTGTCGTCTCTGTTTATTTTGATGTCATTGTCCTTTACGTCTTTTTCCTCTGTGTCGTCTGTGTCTATTGTGACATCATTGTAATTTGTAATGTCTCTGTCATCGGTGCCATCTTTGTCTATGGTGATATCATTGTGATTTATAATGTATGTGTCATCTGTGTCGTATCATCATAATGTATGTGTCATCTTTGTCTGTGTCATATGTGAATATTGTGACATCATTGTCATTTATAATGTCTGTGGCGTCTTTGTCTATTGTGACATCTTTGTCATTTATAACGTCTGTGTCGTCACAGTCGTCTCTGTTTTCTGTGTCTATTTTGACATCATTTTAATTTAAAATATCTGTGTCTTCTGTGTCTATTTTGATGTCATTTTCATTAAAAATGTCTGTGTCTTCTGTGTCGTCTGTATCTTCAGTGTGTAGTTTTACATAATTATCATTTGTAATTCCTGTGTCTTCTGTCGTCTGCGTCTATTGTTACAGCATTGCCATTTATGATGTTTGTCATCTGTGTCTATTGTGACATCATTGTCATTTGTAATGTCTGTGTCATCTGTGTCTATTGTGACATCATTGTCATTTATATTGTCTGTGTTGTCTGTGTAATCATTTTCATTTATAAAGTCTGTGTTGTCTGTGTTTTGTTACATCATTGTAATTTATAATGTCTTTGTCGTGTGTCGTCTGTGTTTATTGTGACATAATTTTAATTCATAAAGTCTCTGTCGTCTGTGGCTTTTGTGACATCATTGTCATTTCAATGTCTGTGTAGTCTGTGTCATCTGTGTATGTTGTGACATCATTGTCATTTATAATGTCTGTGTCTTCTGTGTAATCATTGTCATTTATAAAGTCTGTGTCGTTTGTGTCATCTGTGTGTATTGTGACATCTTTCTATTTTATAATGTCTGTGTCGTCTGTGTCATCTGTGTCTATTGTGACATGATTGTCATTTATAATGTCTGTGTCGCCTGTGTCATCTGTGTATATTGTAAACATCATTGACATTTATAATATCTGTGTCGTCTGTTTTCTGTGTGCTCTGTATCCTCTGTGACGTCTGTGTCAATTTTGACATCATTGTCATTTTAATATATGTGTCGTCTGTGTCATCTGTGTATATTGTGACATCATTTTGATTTATAATGTCTGTCGTCTGTGTAATCATTGTCATTTATAATGTCTGTGTCGTCTTTGTCGTCTGCGTCTATTGTGACATCATTGTCACTTATGTCTGTGTCGTTTGTGTCGTCCGTGTGTATTGTGACATCTTTGTAATTTATAATGCCTTTGTCATCTGTGTATATTGTGAACATCATTGTGATTTATAATATCTGTGTCGTCTGTCTTCTGTGTGGTCTGTATCCTCTGTGACGTCTGTGTCAATTGTGACATCATCGTCATTTATAATGTCTGTCGTCTGTGTCTACTGTGACTTCATTGTGATTTTTAATGTCTGTTTCATCTGTGTCATCTCTATCGTTGTTGTTGTCTGTGTTGTTTGTGTCTATTGTGACATCTTTGTAATTTATACTGTCTGTGTTGTCTGTGACGTCTGTGTCGTCTATTTTGACATCATTGTAATTTATGTCTCTGTCTTCTGTGTCATCTCTATCTATTGTGACATCATTTTAATTTATAATGTCTGTGTCATCCGTGTCGTCTCTATCGTCTATGTCTATTGGAATTAATTTTATTAGTAATGTCTGTGTTGTCTGTGTCATCTGTGATTATTGCAACATCATTTTATTATATGTCTGTGTCTTCTATGTCGTCTGTGTTGTCTGTTTCTATAGTTACACCATTGTCGTTTATAATGCTTGTGTCGTCATTTCATCTGTGTCTATTGTGACATCTTTATCATTTATAATGTCTGTGTCGTCTGTGTTTCTGTGTCTATTGTTCAATCCTTCTCATTTATAATTTGTGTCTTCTGTGTCGTCTGTGTCACCTTTGTTTATTGTGACATAATTGTCAGCTATAATATATGTTTAATCTGTGTCAACTGTGACATCAATATCATTTTTAATGTCTGTAGAGTCTGTGTCGTCTTTTTTTTCTGTGTCTATGGTGACATCATTATCAATTATATTGTCTGTGTCGTCTGTGTTGTCTGTGTCTATTGTGACATCATTGTCATATATAATATCTGTGTCATCTGTGTCTTCGTTGTAATGTGACAACTTTGTCTTTTTTAATGTCTTTGTCATCTGTGTCATCTCTGTATATTGTGTCATCATTGTCATTTTTAATGTCTGTTTCTTCTATGTCTAGCGTGACATCATTGTTGTATATAATGTCGGTGTCTTCTGTGTCAATTGTGACATCATTCTCATTTTTAATGTCTGTCTCGTCTGTGTTTTATGATGCCTATGTCTTCTGTGTTGTCTGTGTCTATTTTGGCATTATTGTCATTTATAATATCTGTCGTTTGTGTCATCTATTTATATTGTGACATCATTGTCATTTATAATGACTGTGTTGTATGTGTCTTTTGTGAAATCATTGTCATTTATAATGTCTTTGTCGCCTGTGTCGTCCTTGTCTTTTGAGACATCATTGTCATTTACATTGTCTGTGTCTTCTGTGTCCTCTCTATTGTCATTGTCGTATGTGTCGTCTGTGTCTTTTGTGATATCATTGTCATTTATGTTTGCGTCATCTGTGTCTATAGTGACATATGTGTCATTTATAATGTCTGTGTCACCTGTGTCGTCTGTGTATATTCTGAAATTCATTGTCATTTATTATATCTGTGTGGTCTGTGTCGTCTGTGTCTATTGTGACATCATTGTCATTTATAATGTCTGTGTCGTCTGTGTAGTCTATGTCGTTGTCTTTTTTGGAATCATTCTCTTTTATAATGTCTGTGTCGTCTGTGTCTATTCTGATATGATTGTCATTTTTAATGTCTGTGTCATCTGTTTCTAATGTAACATCATTGTCATTTATAATGTCTGTGTGGTCTGTGTCGTCTGCGTCTATTATGACATCATTGTAATTTATAAAGTCTGTGTAGTCTGTGTCTATTGTGACATCATTGCCATTTATAGTGTCTGAGGTCTCTGTCGTCTTTGTATTCTGTGTCATCTCTATATATTGTGACATCATTTTCTTTTATAATGACTGTCATCTGTGTCTATTGTAACATCATTGTAATTTAAAAATCTGTGTCATCTTTTTCTCCTGTGACATCATTGTCATTAACGATGTGTCGTCTATGTCGTCTATGTCTATTGTGACATCATTGTCATTTATAATGTCTGGTCAACTGTATCGTCTGTGTCTATTGTGACATAGTTGTCATTTATAAATTTTTTTTGTCTGTGTATATTGTTACATCATTACTATTTGTAATGTCTGTGTCGTCTCTGTCATCTCTTTTGTCTGTGTCTATTGTGACATCATTGTCATTTATAATGTATGTGTCTTCTGTGTCTATTGTGACATCATTTTCTTTAATAATGTCTTTTTTGCATATGTCGTCTCTGTCCTCAGTGTTGTCTGTGTCATCTCTGTCTATTGTGGCATCATTGTCATCTATAAAGTCTCTGTCATCTCTTTCATCTGTGTCTATTGTGACGTCATTGTAATTTATAATGTCTTTGTCGTCTGTGTCATCTGTGTTGTCTGTGTCTATTGTGACATCATTGTCATAATGATTTCTGTGTGGTCTGTGTCATCTGTTTCGTCTCTCGTCTGTGTCTATTGTGACATCATTTTCATTTATAATGTCTGTGTCGTTAGTTCCTATTGTGAAATCTTTGTCATAAATTATGTCTCTGTCGTCTGTGTATTCTGTGTCATCTGTGTCTATTGTGACATCATTGTCATTTATAATGTCTTTGTCTGTGTATTGTGTCACCAGTTTCTATTTTGACATCATTGTCATTTATAATATCTGTCGTCTTTGTCTATTGTGACATCATTGTCTTTATCATGTCTTTGTCGTCTGTGTCCTATGTGTCATCTATGTAGTCTGTCGTCTGTGTCTATTGTGACATCATTGTCATTTATAATGTCTGTGTCTTCTGTGTCAATTGTGACTTCATTTTAATTTATAATGTCTGTGTCGTCTGTGTTTATTATGACAACATTGTCATTTATAAATTGTGTGTCGTCTCTGTGTATTTTGATATCATTTTCTTTTATAAAGTCTGTATCCTCTGTGTTGTCTTTGTCGTCTGTGTCTATTTTGACATCATTTTTATTTGTAAAACCTGTGGCATCTGTGTCTTCTGTTTCTATTGTTAAATCATTGCCATTTATAATGTCTGTGTCATCTGTGTCGTCTGTGTCTATAGTGACATCACTGTCATTTATAATGTTTGTGTCTTCTGTATCCTCTGTGTCGTCTGTGTCTATTGTGACATCTTTGTAGTTTATAATGTCTGTGTGGTCTGTGTTGTCTGTGTCTATTTTGACATCATTATCATTTATAATGCCTTTGTTGCATAAGTCGTCTTTCCTCTGTGTTGTCTGTGTCATCTGTGTCTATTGTGAGATAATATTCATTTATAATATCTGTGTCTTCTGTGTCTATTGTTACATCATTGTAGTTTTTATGTCTTTGTCATCTGTGTCATCTGCGGTGACATTGTCATTTATAATGTGTTTGTTGTCTGTGTCATCTGTGTCTATTGTGACATCACTGTCATTTATAATGTCTCTGTCTTCTGTGTCGTCTATGTAGTCTCTCATCTGTGTCTATTGTGATATTGTCAGTTATAATGTCTGTGTCTTCTCTGTCTGTTGTGACATCATTGTCATTTATAATGTCTGTGTCATCTGTGTTTTCTGTGTCTATTGTGACATCATTGTCATTATAATTTCTGTGTCGTCTTTGTCTTCTGCTTTGTCTCTCGTCTGTGTCTATTGTGACATCATTTTCATTTATAATGTCTTTGTCGTCTGTGTCGTCTGCGTCTGCATTGTCTATTGTGACATCATTGTCATAAATAATGCCAGTGTCGTCTTCGTTGTCTGTGTCGTTTGTGTCGTCTGTATATATTGTCAAATCATTTTCATTTATAATGTCTTGTTGTATGTGTCGTCAATGTCCTCTGTGTCTTCTGTTTTTATTTTGACTTCATTGTCATTTATAACGTCTGCGTCGTCTACCTTTCTTTGCCCGACATTGCCATTTTCCGCCCGTCTTTGCCCTTCTCCAATGCTCTCCACAATTCTCCGCCCGTCTTTGCCCTTCTCCGCCCGTCTTTGCCCTTCTCCGCCCGTCTTTGCCCTTCTCCGCCCGTCTTTGCCCTTCTCCGATATTCTCCGCCCTTCTCCGCTCGTCATTGCCATTCTCCAACCATTTTGCCCTTCTCCGCCCGTCTTTGCCTTTCTCCGCCCGTCTTTGCCCTTCTTTGATATTCTCCATCTTTCTCCACCCGTCCTTGCCCTTCTCCACCCGTCCTTGCCCTTCTCCACCCGTCCTTGCCCTTCTCCACCCGTCCTTGCCCTTCTCCACCCGTCCTTGCCCTTCTCCACCCGTCCTTGCCCTTCTCCACCCGTCCTTGCCCTTCTCCACCCGTCCTTGCCCTTCTCCACCCGTCCTTGCCCTTCTCCACCCGTCCTTGCCCTTCTCCACCCGTCTTTGCCCTTCTCCCCTTGTCTTTGCCCATCTTTGCACTTCTCTGATATTCTCTGCACTTCTCCGCCTGTCTTTGCTCTTCTCCGCCCGTGTTTGCCCTTCTCCACCCGTCTTTGCCCTTCTCCACCCATCTCCACCTGTCTTTGCCGTTCTTCGCAGTTCTTTGCTCTTCTCCAGCAGTCATTGTACTTCTCCCCGGTCTTTGCCCTTCTCCGATATTCTCTGGTCTTCTCCGCCCATTTCTGATCTTCTCCGCCCGTCTTTGCCCTTCTCCGCCCGTCTTTGCCCTTCTCCGCCCGTCTTTGCCCTTCTCCGCCCGTCTTTGCCCTTCTCCGCCCGTCTTTGCCCTTCTCCGCCCGTCTTTGCCCTTCTCCGGTATTCTCCGCACTTCTCTGCCCGTCTTTGCCCTTCTAAAACTGTCTTTGCCCCTGTCCAACTGTCTTTGCCCTTCTCCAGTACTCTCCGCACTTCTCCGCCCGTCTTTGCACTTCTCCGCCCGTCTTTGCCCTTCTCCGCCCGTCTTTGCCCTTCTCCGCCCGTCTTTGCCCTTCTCCGCCCGTCTTTCCCTTCTCTCCCCGTCTTTCCCTTCTCTCCCCGTCTTTACCCTTTGCCGTCCGTCTTTACCCTTCTTTGCACTTCTCTGATATTCTCTGCCCTTCTCCACCTGTCTTTGCCGTTCTCCGCAGTTCTTTGCTCTTCTCCACCACTCATTGCCCTTCTCCCCTGTCTTTGCCCTTCTCCGATATTCTCTGCTCTTCTCCGCCCATTTCTGATCTTCTCCGCCCGACTTTGAGGTTCTTCGCCCGACTTTGAGTTTCTTCGCCCAACTTTGAGGTTCTCCCCTTTTCTTAGCACTTCTTTGCTCTTCTCCGCTATTCTCCACCCTTCTCCGCCCGTCTTTGCCCATCTCCGCCCGTCTTTGCCCATCTCCGCCCGTCTTTGCCCTTTTTTGCACTTGTCCGATATACTCTACACTTCTCCGCCCGTCTTTGCCCTTCTCCGATATTCTCCGCCCTTCTCCTCTCGTCATTGCCATTCTCCAACCATTTTGCCCTTCTCCGCCCGTCTTTGCCTTTCTCCGCCCGTCTTTGCCCTTCTTTGATATTCTCCATCCTTCTCCACCCATCCTTGCCCTTCTCCACCCGTCCTTGCCCTTCTCCACCCGTCCTTGCCCTTCTCCACCCGTCCTTGCCCTTCTCCACCCGTCCTTGCCCTTCTCCACCCGTCCTTGCCCTTCTCCCCTTGTCTTTGCCCATCTTTGCACTTCTCCGATATTTTCGGCAATTCTCCGCCCGTCTTTGCCCGCCTGTCTTTGCCCTTCTCTCGCCCTTCTGCACTTCTCAGACTGTCTTTGCCCTTGTCAAAACCTCTTTGCACTTGTCTGCCCGACTTTGCCCTTCTCCCCCGTCTATGTTCTTGTCTGCCCATTTTTGCCCTTCTCCAACCCTTTTTGCCCTTCTCCACCTTTCTTTGCTCTTCTCCACCCGTCTCTGCCATTCTCCGGTACTCTCCACAATTCTCCGCCCGTCTTAGCCCTTCTCCGCCCGTCTTTGTCCTTCTCCGCCCGTCTTTGCTCTCGTCCTCCCTTCTTTGCTGTCCTAGCGCCCGTCTTTGACTTCCTTTGCCCGTCTTTGCCCTCGTCTGCCCATATTTGCCTTCTCCGGCCAGGTTTCCCTTTCTCCGTCTGTCTGTGCCATTCTTCGGAATTCTCCATCCTTCTCCGCCCGTCTTAGCCCTTCTCCGCCCGTCTTAGCCCTTCTCCGCCCGTCTTTGCCCTTCTCCGCCCGTCTTTGCCCTTCTCCGCCCGTCTTTGCCCTTCTCCGCCCGTCTTTGCCCTTCTCCGCCCGTCTTTGCCCTTCTCCGCCCGTCTTTGCCCTTCTCCGCCCTTCTCCGCCCGTCTTTGCCCTTCTCCGCCCGTCTTTGCCCTTCTCCGCCCGTCTTTGCCCTTCTCCGCCCGTCTTTGCCCTTCTTTGCACTTCTCCGATATTCTTTGCCCTTCTCCACCTGTCTTTGCCGTTCTCCGCAGTTCTTTGCTCTTCTCCACCACTCATTGCCCTTCTCCCCTGTCTTTGCCCTTCTCCGATATTCTCTGGTCTTCTCCGCCCATTTCTGATCTTCTCCGCCCGACTTTGAGGTTCTTCGCCCGACTTTGAGTTTCTTCGCCCGACTTTGAGGTTCTCCCCTTTTCTTAGCACTTCTTTGCTCTTCTCCGCTATTCTCCACCCATCTCCGCCCGTCTTTGCCCATCTCCGCCCGTCTTTGCCCTTTTTTGCACTTGTGCGTTATTCTCCGCCCATCTCCGCCCGTCTTTGCCCTTGTCCGCTCATCTTTGCCCTTGTCCGCTCGTCTTTGCCCATCTTTGCACTTGTCCAATATACTCTACACTTCTCCGCCCGTCTTTGCCCTTCTCCGATATTCTCCACCCTTCTCCGCTCGTCATTGCCATTCTCCAACCATTTTGCCCTTCTCCGCCCGTCTTTGCCTTTCGCCGCCTGTCTTTGCCCTTCTTTGATATTCTCCATCTTTCTCCACCCGTCCTTGCCCTTCTCCACCCGTCCTTGCCCTTCTCCACCCGTCCTTGCCCTTCTCCACCCGTCCTTGCCCTTCTCCCCTTGTCTTTGCCCATCTTTGCACTTCTCTGATATTCTCTGCCCTTCTCCGCCTCTCTTTGCCCTTCTCCGCCCGTGTTTGCCCTTCTCCACCCGTCTTTGCCCTTCTCCACCCGTCTCCACCTGTCTTTGCCGTTCTTCGCAGTTCTTTCCCCTTCTCCAGCAGTCATTGTACTTCTCCCCGGTCTTTGCCCTTCTCCGCCCGTTTTTGCCCTTCTTTGCACTTCTCCGATATTCTCCGCCCTTCTCCACCCGTCTTTGCCCTTCTCCGCCCGTCTTTGCCCTTCTCCGCCCGTCTTTGCCCTTCTCCGCCCGTCTTTGCCCTTCTCTGGTATTCTCCGCACTTCTCTGCCCGTCTTTGCCCTTCTAAACCTGTCTTTGCTCCTGTCCAACTGTCTTTGCCCTTCTCCAGTACTCTCCACACTTCTCTGCCCGTCTTTGCACTTCTCCGCCCGTCTTTGCCCTTCTCCGCCCGTCTTTGCCCTTCTCCGCCCGTCTTTGCCCTTCTCCGCCCGTCTTTGCCCTTCTCCGCCCGTCTTTGCCCTTCTCTGCCCGTCTTTGCCCTTCTCCCCCCGTCTTTGCCCTTCTCCCCCCGTCTTTACCCTTCTTTGCACTTCTCCGATATTCTCTGCCCTTCTCCACCTGTCTTTGCCGTTCTCCGCAGTTCTTTGCTCTTCTCCACCACTCATTGCCCTTCTCCCCTGTCTTTGCCCTTCTCCGATATTCTCTGCTCTTCTCCGCCCATTTCTGATCTTCTCCGCCCGACTTTGAGGTTCTTCGCCCGACTTTGAGGTTCTCCCCTTTTCTTAGCACTTCTTTGCTCTTCTCCGCTATTCTCCACCCTTCTCCGCCCGTCTTTGCCCATCTCCGCCCGTCTTTGCCCATCTCCGCCCGTCTTTGCCCTTTTTTGCACTTGTGCGATATTCTCCGCCCATCTCCGCCTGTCTTTGCCCTTGTCCGCTCGTCTTTGCCCATCTTTGCACTTGTCCGATATACTCTACACTTCTCCGCCCGTCTTTGCCCTTCTCCAATATTCTCCGCCCTTCTCCGTTCGTCATTGCCATTCTCCAACCATTTTGCCCTTCTCCGCCCGTCTTTGCCTTTCTCCGCCCGTCTTTGCCCTTCTTTGATATTCTCCATCCTTCTCCTCCCATCTTTGCCCTTCTCCACCCATCCTTGCCCTTCTCCACCCATCCTTGCCCTTCTCCACCCGTCCTTGCCCTTCTCCCCTTGTCTTTGCACATCTTTGCACTTCTCCGATATTTTCGGCACTTCTCCGCCTGTCTTTGCCCTTCTCCGCCTGTCTTTGCCCTTCTCCAATATTCTCCGCACTTCTCCAAACTTTTTTGCCCTTCCCCGCCCGTCTTCGCCCTTCCCCGCCCGTCTTCGCCCTTCCCCGCCCGTCTTCGCCCTTCCCCGCCCGTCTTCGCCCTTCCCCGCCCGTCTTCGCCCTTCCCCGCCCGTCTTTGCCCGTCTTTGATATTCTCCTCCCTTCTCCTGCCATCTTTGCCCTTCTCCTGCCATCTTTGCCCTTCTTTGCACTTCTCCGATATTCTCCGCCCTTCTCCACCTGTCTTCGCCGTTCTCCAAAGTTCTTTTCTCTTCTCCACCATTCATTGCACTTCTCCCCCGTCTTTGCCCTTCTCTGCCTGTCTTTGCCTTCTCTGGAAGTCTTTGCTTTTCTCCGCCCATCTTTGCCCTTCTATGATATTCTCCGCCCTTCCCCGCCCATCTTTGCCCTTCCCCGCCCATCTTTGCCCTTCCCCGCCCATCTTTGCCCTTCCCCGCCCATCTTTGCCCTTCCCCGCCCATCTTTGCCCTTCCCCGCCCATCTTTGCCCTTCCCCGCCCATCTTTGCCCTTCTCCGATATTCTCCGTCCTTCTCCTCCCGTTTTTTACCTTCGCCGCCTATCTTTGCCCTTCGCCGCCTATCTTTGCACTTCGCCGGCCGTCTTTGCTCTTCTTTGCACTCATCCGATATTCTCCGCCCTTCTTTGCCCGTCTTTGCCCTTCTCCCCTTGTCTTTGTCCATCTTTGAACTTCTCCAATATTCTCTGCCCTTCTCCGCCCGTCTTTGCCCTTCTCCGCCCGTCTTTGCCCTTCTCCGATATTCTCCACAGTTCTCCGCCCTTCTTTGCCCTTCTCCGCCCTTCTTTGCCCTTCTCCGCCCTTCTTTGCCTTTCCCCGCCCTTCTTTGCCCATCTTTGCACTTCTCCGATATTCTCTGCCCTTCTCCGCCCATCTTTTCCCTTCTCCCCTTGTCTTTACCCATCTTTGCACTTTTCCGATATTCTATGCCCTTCTCCACTCGTCTTTGCCCTTCTCCCCTTCTCTTTGCCCATCTTTGCTCTTCTCTGGTATTCCCTGCCCTTCTCCACCCGTCTTTGCGCTTCTCCGCCCGTCCTTGCCCTTCACTGCCCGTCCTTGCCCTTCTTTGCACTTCTCCGATATTCTCTGCCCATCTTTGCCCTTCTTTGCACTTCTCTGATATTCTCCGCCCTTCTCCACCTTTCTTTGCTGTTCTCCACATTTCTTTTCTCTTCTCCACCAGTCATTGCCCTTCTCCCCCGTCTTTGCTCTTCTCCGCCTGTCTTTGCCCTTCTCCGATATTCTCCGCCCTTCTCCGCCCAACATTGAACTTCTCCGCCCAACTTTGAACTTCTCCGCCCAACTTTGAACTTCTCCGCCCAACTTTGAACTTCTCCGCCCAATTTTGAACTTCTTTGACCTTCTCCGATATTCTCCACCCATCTCCGCCCGTCTTTACCCATCTCCGCCCGTCTTTACCCATCTCCGCCCGTCTTTACCCATCTTTTTACTTGTCCGATATTCTCCACACTTCTCCGTCCATCTTTGCCCTTCTCCGATATTCTCCGCCCTTCTTTGCTCATCTTTGCCCTTCTCCAACCGTCTTTGCCCTTCTCCGCCTTTCTTTGTCCTTCTCCGCCCCTCTTTGCCATTCTCCTCCCCCCCTTGCCTTTCTCCGATATTCTCCTCCTTTTTCCACTGGTCTTTGCCCTTCTCCTCCCGTTTTTGCCCTTCTCTGACCTTCTTTGACTTTCTCCGAGCTTCTCCGATATTTTCTGATCTATTTTGAACTTCTCTGAATTCTACAACCTTCTCTGAGATTCTTTTACCTTCTCCGACCTTCTCTGTCCTTCTACGATCTTCTCCGACCTTATCTGATCTTCTCCGACTTTTTTGATATTCTCTGAACTTCTTTGATCTTTTCCAACCTTCCTTTACCTTCTCCGACATTCTTTGACCTTCTCAGATCTTCTCTGACCTTCTTTGACCTTCTCCAAACTTCTCTGACCTTTTCTGATGTTCTTTGACCTTCTCCAAATTTCTCCTTCCTTCTCCAAATTTCTCCGAACTTCTTTGACCTTCTCCGAACTTCTTTGACCTTCTCCGAACTTCTTTGACCTTCTCCGACTTTGTTTGATATTCTCTGAACGTCTTTGACTTTCTACCGCCTTCTTCGAACTTCTTTCCCATTCTCCGACATTCTTTGAACACCTCTGAACTTCTTCGACCTTTTCCGTACTTCTGCGAAATTCTCCACCCTTCTCCAACCTCTTTTTACATTCTCCAAGCTTCTTTGAACTTCTCCGATATTCTCCGATGTTCTTTGACCTTCTCTGATCTTCTTTGATCTTGTCAGACATTCTTTGACTTTCTCCGAACTTCTCCAACCTCTCCAACCACCTTTGACCTTCTCCTACCTTCTTTGACATTCTCCGACCTTCTTTGACATTCTCCGACCTTCTCCGACCTTCTCAGAAATTGTCTGAATGTCTTTATACTTCTCCAAACTTCTCTGACCTTCTCTGACCTTCTTTGACTGTCTCAGACCTTCTCTGGACTTCTTCAACCCTCTTTTCCCTTCTCTAAACTTCTCCAATCTTCTCTGACCTTCTTTGACCTTCTCCGACCTTCATTGACCTTCTCTGACCTTGTCTGACCTTCTCCGACCTTCTCTAAACTTCTTGGAACTTCTCCAACATTCTCTGACCTTCTCCGAACTTCTTTGACTTTCTCTGAACTTCTTTGAACTTCTCCGCCCTTCTATGAACTTCTCCGAACTTCTCCGACCACTTTTGAACTTCTCTGACTTTCTTTGAGCTTCTCTGACCTTCTTTGACCCTCTCCAAACTTCTCCCACCTTCTCCTACCTTCTTTGACCTTCTCTGAACTTCCTTTCCCTTCTCCGAAGTTCTTTGTCCTTCTTTGATGTTCTCCGACCCTCTTTGACCTTCTCTGACCTTCTTTGACCCACTCCAACCTACTCCAAACTTATTTTATCTTCTCTGATATTCTCTGACCTTCTTTTACCTTCTCTGACCTTCTCTGACCTTCTACGACCTACTCCAGACTTCTTTGATCATCTCTGACCTTCTCTGACCTTCTTTAACCTTCTCTGACCTTCTTCGACCTTCTCTGACCTTCCTGGAATTTCTCTGGCCTTCCCCAACTTGCTTTCACCTTTTCTGACCTTCTCCAAAATTCTTTGACATTTTTTGACCTTCTCCCAAATTTTCCTACCTTCTCCAACCTTCTTTGACCTTCTCTGACTTTCTCCAACCATCTTTGACATTTTCCGAATTTCTCCAATCTTCTCTGACCATCTTTATACTTCTCCAACTTCCTTTGACCTTCTCCAAATTTCTCCTAATGCTTTGTCCTTCTGTGACCTTCTCCAAACTTCTCCGCCCTTCTCCTCCTTTCTTTGACCTTCTCTGACCTTCTTTGACCTTCTCTGACCTTCTTTGACCTTCTCTGACCTTTTACTTTCTCCGACTTTCTTTGACTTTCTCTGACCTTCTTTGACCTTCTCCGACCTGCTTTGACATTCCCCAACCTTCTTTGACCTTCTCTGAACTTCTTTGACCTTCTCTGAACTTCTTTTCCTTTATCTGACCTTCTCCGAACTTCTCCGACCTTCTTTGACATTCTCCGACCTTCTCCAACCACCTTTGAACTTCTCTGAACTTCTCCGATCTTCTCCAACTGTCTTTATCTTTCTCCAACCTTCTTTGACCTTCTCCGAGCTTCTTTGACCTTCTTTGACTTTCCCTGAACTTCTTTGACCTTCTCCAAACTTCTTTGAACTTCTCTGCCCTTCTATGAGCTTCTCCGACCTTCTCCGACCACTTTTGAACTTCTCTGACTTTCTTTGAGCTTCTCTGACCTTCTTTGACCCTCTCCAAACTTCTCCGACCTTTTGACCTTCTCCGATCTTCCTTTCCCTTCTCCGAATTTCTTTGTCCTTCTTTGATATTCTCTGACCCTCTTTGACCTTCTCTGACCTACTCTGGACTTATTTGATCTTCTCCAACCTTCTCTGACTTTCTTTTACCTTCTCTGACACTCTTTGACCTTTTCTGACCTTCTTTGACCTTCTCCGATCTTCTCCAAACTTTTCCGACCTTCTTTGATCTTCTCTGTCCTTCTTCAACCTTCTCTGACCTTCTTTGACCTTCTCTGACCTTCCTTGAATTTCTCTGGCCTTCTCCCACCTGCTTTCACCTTCTCTGAACTTCCTCGACCTTCTCTGACCTTCCTTGAATTTCTCTTGCCTTCTCCGACCTGCTTTCACCTTTTCCAACCTTCTTTGACCTTCTCTGAACTTCTTTGACTTTTTTTGACCTTCTCCGATATTTTCCTACCTTCTCCGATCTTCTCCGACCTTCTACAAAATTCTTTGACCTTCTCCGACTTTGTCTGACCATCTTTGACATTCTCTGATCTTCTCTGACCGTCTTTATACTTCTCCAACATTCTCTGACCGTCTTTATACTTCTCCAACCTTCTCTGACCTTCTCCGACCTTCTTTGACTGTCTCTGACCTTCTCTGAACTTCTCCGACCTTCTCCCAAGTTCTTTGCCCTTCTCCCACCTTCTTTGCCTATCTCTGATCTTGTCTGACCTTCTCCGACCTTTTCCGAAATCCTTTCAACTTCTCCGACCTTCTTTGACCTTCCCTGAATTTCTTTGACCTTCTCCGACCTTCTTTGAACTTCTCCAACCTTCTCCGGTCTTGCAGACCTTCTTTGAAATTCTCCAAACTTCTCCGACCTTCTTTTACTTTCTCTGATCTTCTCTGCCCTTCTATGAACTTCTCCGACCACTTTTGAACTTCTCTGACTTTCTTTGAGCTTCTCTGACCTTCTTTGACCCACTCCAAACTTCTCCAACCTTCTCCTACCTTCTTTGACCTTTTCCGATCTTCCTTTCCCTTCTCTGAATTTCTTTGCCCTTCTTTGACATTCTCTGACCCTCTTTGACCTTCTCTGACCCTCTTTGACCTTCTCTGACCTTCTCCGACCTAATCTGACCTTCTCTGACCTACTCTTAACTTCTCCGACCTTCTCCGAAATTCTTTGCCCTTCTCCCACCTTCTTTGCCCTTCTCCGACCTTCTTCGTCCTTCATTTCCCTTGTCCGACCTTCTTTGTAGACCTTGTAGTTGTAGAGAGCAATGAGGTCTCCCCTCAGCCTCCACTTCTCCAGGCTAAACAAGCCCAGCTCTCTGAGCCATTTCTCACAAGGCCATGTGTGTACATAAAAAAGAGCTGACTTGTTTGAGAGGAACTAGGAGCCCTACAGACAGACAGAGGATTATTCAAAAGAGCAAGGACTAGCACAAAAATTCAGAAATAACAAGAGATGAAAAGGGGAGTGTCAAGATACAGAGTGAATGGAAAAAATAGAACAGCAACAGTGAGCAATACAAAGGGATAGAGAAAGAAAGAGAGATAGAAAGAGAAAGAAAAGCAAGGCATTTGCAGGTGCAGAGAAAGAACAAACTACAAGGATCAAGCCAGTGAAATTGTGGGGGAACAGAATGAGGAACGCAGATTGGGACAAAGATGGAAAAGGAAAAAAAAAGTATGGGCAGAGAACAGATACTGAAGACTGGGGGGTGGGAAAAAGAGAGAGAAAAGAGCACAGAAAAATTAAAGAGTAGGGGTATAGCGATACCTGGGAACAGGAATTGTAGCAGCACGATAAATGAAAGGAACCAAAAAGTCCAGCTCTAAAATGTTTGTTACCTAGTTCCATCACTGTCACAACTAGCAATGTTGCAGTGACAGCACGCATACTGTTATTTCTTGTAAGGATACTTTCAGACATGTAGTAGTGTTATTCTAGCTGAGAATGTAAAGCAGAGTTAATAAAACACAGCTCCTCCTCAGGCACTATTTATACCTGTGAGGGCTTCACCACACCCCAGTCACAGGTGGTGGGCGGGAAGGCCCAGGGGGTATATAAGCCACAGGCCTTGCCTCTGGAGGTCATTTAGGTTGTGGTTTATCCTTGAGATTAGAGTTTTGCTGCTGTTTCCATTCATTGTAGCTTTTTAGGCAGATTAAGCTAGTTGGGTAAGTGGTGGTTTTTGGCTTTTTTAGTTTTTTTTTTTCTTTTTGTTCTTCTAAAGGAGCAGAGGCATCTGTTGGAGGTATGAGCTTTAGAAGAATCCAGGCGAAGCAGCACATACAGGTGTAACTATGGGGCTTTTTTGTCAGTTATTTTTGATTGGGTGTTGGAGGGGGCAAGATGTTTTTGATTTCCTTCTTTTTTTTTTTTCTGGGTGCTTTGCCTCAAGTTTTTGGTTATGGGATGATTTGTTGTTGTTCCTCATTCTGTGTGGCATGATGTATTGGCCCTAGAGGCTCTGCAGTTTGTAATGGGCACCTTGTGGGTGATAATAATCTGGAATGAAGTTTGTTGGCCTAGGGTAGGAAGTAGAGTCTGTGGGTTGGTGGAAGATAGAAGGGGCCAGGGGAGCCCTGGGAAGGGCTCAGGAGCACAGCTCCCAAGGAACAGCAACACAGAAGGGTCAGGGGGGTTAAAATATACGGCAGGTCCTGTTAAGAAGGAGCAGGGTTCCTTCTCTGATACTTCAGGGGTAGAAAAGGGCTTTAATGGTTTGGGGAAAGGGAGATGGGTTCATCAGTCTTTCTTGGGTCAGTTTGGTGGTCAGATGCTAGTGCCATTCAGGTGTCTGTTGTTCTAGTCTCTCTGTAGCCAATGAGGTAATGATGAGGTTGAGACACAAGTTGAAAATTATTAGTTACCCTAAGTAATGTCATCTCTAGGGCTTGGAGATCTCTGCTCCCTTATACCTTTTACTTATTGTGTTCCTCAACTAACTTCTTTGCGTGCATCCTGTCTCCATCCATCTGAATGTCCAGAGAAGAGTAATGTAGCTGGTGAGGGGGCTGGTGAACAAGCCTTATGAGGACTGGCTGAGAGAGCTGGGGGTGTTTAGCCTGGAGAAGAGGAGGCTGAGGGGAGACCTCATTGCTCTCTGCAGCTACCTGAAAGGAGGTTGTGGAGGGGAGGGAGCTGGCCTCTTCTCCCAAGGGACAGGGGACAGGACAAGAGGGAATAGCCTCAAGCTCTGCCAGGGAAGCTTCAGGCAGTACATCAGGAAAAAATATTTCACTGAAAGGGTTATTGGGGATGGGCAAAAGCTGCCCAAGGAGGTGGTAGAGTCACCTTCCCTGGAGGTGTTTAAAGGATGGGTGGATGAGATGGTGAGGGGCATTGTTTAGTGATTGATAAGAATAGTTGGACTCAATGATCCAATGGGTCTTTTCCAACCTGGTGATCCTATGAATATCAGAGACCTTGCTACTTAAAGGTATGGACTCTCTGCCTATCTACAGTGCAGGATTCTGCCGCTTGTTTCCCTTTAATTTCTCAGGGAAGAGATTGGATATTGTTTTGGCTCGTAACAGTTAGCAGCTGAGCAACTCTTCTTCATCTGGTCTGTGGGCACACAAGCCTCCCTTATTTAGTAGAGTTTTGGATTTTTCCTGAACTTGCCAGTGAGGTTTGCCCTGTTATTGCTTACAGCGGTTGTTACCTTGTCCCTGTTATCCATTGTGTTTTTTTACGGTCATTGAGTTTCCAATTTAGGTCTTAGAGTAGTCAATCCCACTGTTGCGAGTTTTTCATTGGCTGACTGCCTCTGTAATTCCAGTCTCCATTGCTGTGTGGTGAGTGTCCTGTGTTTTTAGGTCTTCTGTGTTAATAATCTTTACTGGGTTTTGATAAGAATATTTTTTTCAAGTTCTTCTTGTTCACTCCTACGACTAAAGTTTGGTTACTTCCTAAAATGTGGATTTCTGTGGCTCATCTTTCTTTTGTCCTTGGTATCACCACTACTGGTCCTACATCTTAAGTGGTGAGGAGGAGAGGAGAGGTAAGCAGAGGGCACAGAATTTTGGGGTGCTGGTGAGGTAGTCAGGTTTATTCTCATCATTGTGGGGCTGATGGTGAGGAGGAAGTTGAGTATGTCTAGAAGAGCAAAGTGTTCTTTGGCAACATAGTATTTACTTTTGGTTTGGCAGGCACCTTGGGAATAGGAAGAGCATTTGAGATGAGCTGGGTAGTAGGGAGAAGGAGCATGGGGCAGACTTCTCACAGGTGTGAGAGTAATTCTCTGAATTTAATTACCCTGGGTGATAACAGCTGCAGCATCTGACAGAAGAACTGCTGTGGAGCAAGTGAGTGGAAGGATATGGCAGTTAGGCAGAACAAGTTGTCATGTAAGGTGCTGACATTGATCAGTGCAATGCTGGCTGTTGGCACTATTTTAGTTTTCTTGTAGATTGCAAAGTGGATCCTGGCAACTGTAGGATCATTCCAGGAAGCTGATGTTCTTGGAGTTTTTTTCTCCTGAGGAAGCCTCCTGGTGGTCTGATAGCTAAGTTGAGGGACGGGGGCAGGGGTGGGGTATGACAGAGGGGAGAAGGCTGGGGATGGCAGGGAGGGGTTTTAAAAGTAGCCTAGGGGAGAGGGCTGTGTGGGAAGTGTCCCCTTTGGGCAGGGAGAGCTGGAGGGTGTTACTTCTCAGCCCAAAGCTAGCACATTCCTGGCAGGGCTGTTCCAGCTTGTCTGTGCCGTGTGCTTTGTATTCTGTTTCTCTTTTACGTTTCTTAAGCCTTGATGTCCACTTTGCTTTAAAGGAATACAGCATATGACTTGAGCAGCATCTCGAGGGTCTTGAATGCCTGTACTCATGGGTACAATACCAATTAGGCACTGTTCTTCTTGCGTCATAACCTAAGTGTGGATTGGCTTCACATTTTCCAAGTTTCTAGTCAGCCATCTTTTCCCGTGGCCTTGCAGCCTGTGTTGGTGGCCACAATCGTTAGTCATATATTTTCAAGGATCCCTGTTGACCTGAGACTTCTTCCATGCATCTTGTGCCTCTAGTCATTTAAAAGGTGATCCTTTCACGTACATCCTCCTGGTTTTGGCCACATCCCGTTGTAATGAGGGATCCTTTACGGCATGCCGGACATGCCTCGAGCACCATATCTAGGGTCCTGAATGCTCGTACTCATCAATGCACTGTCGACTGGGCACTGCTTTTCTTGCATCGTGCTCCTGAAGCCGGGATCGTTCTCGTGTTTTGGCACTGTGTTTTTCTGTTCATTTTTCTTGCAGATGCTGAAGAGGAACGCAGTGACTGCAGGATTATTTCTGTTAGCTGATGTGATTTGAGCTGCTTTGGCCAAGGACAGCTTCATTCGTGGCCCTCTGAAAGCTAAATTGAGAGACCGGAGTTGGGAAGCGGGAGGTGGGATGGGGCTAGCAGGCAGGGGTTTGGAAGGTAGCCTAGGCTGTGCAGGGAGAGTCCTCTTTGGGCAGGCGAAGGCAGAGGGGCCCACTTCTCAGCCCAAACCCTGCATGGGCAGGGCAGTTCCAGCCTGTATCTGTTGTTGTCTAGTTTGTGTAGTCACCGTGCCATCTCCGAAATTTTCTGCAGGTCTTGATGTTGTCTTTTGTGCTCAGGGCATGGCGGGCGTGCCTTGGGTGCCATGTCTAGGGTCCCAAATGCTCGTACTCATCAAGGCAGTGTCGATGGGGCACTGCTTTTCTTTCTTTGCATTTCTAAAGTGTGGATCGCTCTTGTGTTTTAGAAGCATCCGGTCAGCTGTCTTCTGCTGCAGCCTTGCAGCCTGCCTCGCCATGCGGGATAGTTAGTCTTCTGTTTTCCTGGATCCCTGTTCTGGGACTTGTTCCATCCATCCTCTGCATGTTTAGGACTTTAAAAGGGTTTCTTGCCCGTTCATCTTGCCAGTTGTGGCACCATCTCTTTGGAACCATGCACGGTTCTTCGCTTTTCCAGGGCTACCGTAGGTTGTTCCTCGGAGCCCTGTCCATTGCCTTGCCCATTGGCATGCGTGGTCCAGGAGTCCTCCTTGTTGCCGCGACTTTTCTTGTGTTCCCGGTTCACGACGTTGGTCTTATGTGTTGATGTTCTGCGTGTATTTGTGTCTGGTTGGAGCTGCTCTGCCAGGTGTGTAGAGGAGGCGATAAGCGTCAGCAGGGGTATAGTGGCCCGATTGTGTGCTTAACGTTTTGACGTGCCTAGACATTGCAGTCTAGGGGCATCCCTTATTTGCAGATCTAGCAGCCCTCAGTGTGGCGGGTGAGGAGGGTAGTTTCTGCTTGTCTCTGGAGCCACAGAGTGGGTGACCAAAACTGCATGGGAGCAGCCAGTGGAGCAGTAGCGAAGGGGTTTGAATGTCAAGGGAGCGGCAATTAATGTTTGGGTTTGGTTGTGGACTAGCTTTGCTTGGCTGTAATGTGCAGTAGAGTCTTGGAATTCTTAGGGCGTTGCTGAGCGTCAGGGTGACTTCTTTGCTGTTGTGTTTTTCAGACGTAGCGGGCTGACCTGTGTGCCGAGGGGCACGGATGGAGTTGCGTGCAGTTAGTGTGCCATAGTGAGGTGAGTTGGCTGTGGTGTTGGTAGGGAAATGTAACCGTGGCTGTATGATCAGTTACCGTGTGTTGGTTTTCTTCAATGAAGTTACAATCATCCTTGCTGTTTGTATATTCCAGGTGGAGCTCAAGCCTCAACACAACCACAGAAGATGAGGCAAGCTGGGCATCTGAGCAGTCAAGGTAATACAGTGGAGATAGGTGTTGCTTGGGGCAGCCTGTGCTTTAGTGTAGTACAAAAGCATGCTTTTTCTGTGGCAGGTGCCAAATGCAGCCTCAGAGGGGTGAAGCTTCTTGCTGATGTGTGGTCTGAGAGGTGAGGAGGTTGTTGTTCAAATAGGTGTGTTAGAGCCCTGTAGTACGCAGCAACTCCATTGAGCATTGGCCTTTGGCTTTGTAGATGCTGTGTGGTCCACTTTTAGAATGCAAAGAGCAGTTGAGGTGAACAGGGGAGTAGAGAGATGGAGCACGGGACTGATTTCTCAGAAGCGCAATAGTAAATTTTCCGTCTGTCTACCTGAAGTGCCCCTGGTGATGATGACTGCAGCATCCAATGTTTGAATTGGCATCAAATAGGTGAGCAGAATGCCTTGGCAGTTTTGCAGTGGGTGTAGTACAAGATGTTGGCAGTGAGCAGTGTGATGATGACTTGGCACTGTTTTCTGTATGTTTTTTTTTTTTTTTTTTTTTGCAGATTATTGTCCAGGACAATGTGAGAGTGCAGGATTTTTCCAGTTAGTTGATGCAGTTTGGGTTTTTTCTGCCAAGGATATCTTCAGGCCCTCGGTCCTCAGAAAGTTAAGGGGGCTGTGGTTTTGGTCCGGGAAGAGGGCAGAATGTTGAGAATGGCAGGGAGGGGATTTAGCATAGGGTAGAGGGTTGTGCAGGAAGAGTGCACCTTGTTACACGTTTGGAGAGGGGTTTAATTTTCAGCCCCAAGCTAGCGTGTACCAGGCAGGGCAGTTCCAGCCTATATCTGTCTTGTTGTTTAGATTGTGTAGATTCTGCTGTGTCTTAAATCTTCTGCAGGTCTTGATGTCATCTTTGCATTTGATCCACGTGTCATCTCTAGACTCTTGGATGTCTGTTCTTAGTAAGGTGCTGATCAGGCGCTGCTTTTCTTGCTTTCTGATCTTCATGTACAGATAGGTCTTGCATTTTGGCAATTTCTGGTCAGTTGCCTATTGCGTAGGCATCACAGGACACGTTAGCATCCTCAGCCCTTATTGTTCCATTTTCTTAAATCCCTGTTCTGACACTTCCTCCATACATACTCTGTTTTGAGGTCTTTAAGAAGGGCTCACCCTTGCATCCTTCTAGTTGTGGCTATGGCTCTTAAAGGGGCCATAGTCTTCCATTTTTCAAGGGCTGACATAATCTTTCTTGCAGCTCCCTACATCTTGTTGCCCAATGCCTGCCCTCTTTTGAGAGTCATTCTTACCAAGTTTCCTTTTTGTTTCTGCATCCTGTCATTGGTTTTCTGTGCAGAGTCAGTCTGTGCACGTTTGAATCTGGCTGGAGCTGCTCTGCCTGAGCTAAGGAAACGGTAGTTAGCAGAAGAATAGCAGTGAAATTCTATCTTTACATATACCCGTCTAGTTAGGCTTTGAAGGGCGAGGTGATACGGTGCATTCCAGAGCAAGTAGCCATAGATACATGGGGTGAGGAGAATCATTTTTGGTCGGTTATGCAGCCACAGAGGGAATGACCAAAGCCATCTCAGATATAACGTTGGAGTGTCGGTAGAGCAGTTTAAATTCTTGGGGCAATAAATCTGGTGTGTATGGTTGTTAAGATTTGATTTTATCTTTTTTTTTTTCTGCCTGGCTGTTGTGTGAAGAAGGGTTGGCATTCCTGAATCAAAACAGTGTGTGGAATTGTTTAGTTACTATCGAGTCTGGGGGTAAGTTATTGAATGTTGAGTTCTACAGGTGCAGAGGCATCGGGTCTGGCAGCAAGGGGTGACAATTGAACTGGGGGTAGATTCCCATAGCCAGGTGGGTTGGCTGCCGAGTCAACAGTTAGATATGACTTGTACCTACATTACCTACAAACACCAGCTAGTAATTTTGTTTGGGTTTTATTTTTTGTCTTTCAAGATGCAATGAGCATCGTTGTCATTTATGATGTTTTTGTCATCTGTGTCTATTGTGACATCATTGTTATATATGGTGTGTGTCGTGTGTGTCTATTTTGACATCATTGTCATTTTTAATGTCTGTGTCGTCTCTGTCATCATTCTCGTGTCTGTCTGTGTCGTCTGTTTCTATTGTGAAATCACTGTCATTTATAATGTCTGTGTTGTATGAGTCGTCATTTTCGTGTCTGTCTGTGCCTATTGTGACATCATTCTCATATATAGTGAGTGTCGTGAGTGTCGTGTGTGTCTATTTTGACATCGTCATTTATAATGTCTGTGTCGTCATTTTCGTGTCTGTCGTCTGTGTCTATAGTGACATCATCATCGTTTAGTGACGGAGACCAGCTCACAGGGACGTCTAAGAGAGACTAGACGGACTACTGCTCTGGTGGCAAGTAGCAAATCTTTATTCCTCAACCAGAGTTTTTATACTCTCCTGGGAGAGCTTGTCAGTTTCTACCAAGCTTGAGTGCACTGTTTACATTACGGCTATTTTTACCGTGAGAATACAAGTTATGTAAGTTCTACAAGTGAGGGACTACGTGTCTGTTCAAGGATTCACACATTCTTCTGTTTGTGCTGGTCTTATCTTAGACCTGCAGGTGTTCTTGAAATATATTTAACTCGGGCCCTGGAATGATGAGAAACTAAGCATGTTGCCAAGAGCCCTGATAGTCCACAACCTCCCTTTCAGGAGGAGCAGCTTTGTTGTTGGCATGATATTCTGTTCCTGACCCTTTCAGGCCAGACAGAATATTGCTCTCCAGGCTCTTGGCTTTCATTATTCTGTCTTTGACCCTTTCAGGCCCCCAGAATGTCTAATAGTTCTCCTCATTCCACCCTTTCTTATTTGTTAAATTGAAAGTGGTATTGGCTTGTCTCTAATATGTTCCAATTTAATTTTTCTCAAATCTATTATTAATTGTCGGAATTGTTTTATGATAAGTCTTAGTACATATGGACAGACAAGTAGTCCCAACAAGATTACAACAGCAATTATTATCAGGCCATAAATTCCTTGTTTGAAAGATTCAAAAGACGGAAAACAGATTTTAAAGCATTGACAAAAGTTTCTGTCTGTTCAGCTACAGATAGATCTATCTTATGAGAATTTAACATATCTTGAATATGTTGCCTCAATTCGTCCAGGTCCAAGGAAGTATTGGCATTATCCCAAATGCCTTGTAAGTGACTTTGGATTTTGTGCCATGAGAATACAGTGCAATTATATTTCACTGGAGTTACACAAATAGTACGATACTTTGCATGGCACAAAAGGGATTCTCGAGTTGCTAAGATCTGCAATTGTCTCCCCATAATATCAACAGTATCTTTAAGCGAATTCAAACATAGTTCAATTTTCTCATCCCAATTGATTTGATTTTGGAATGCCTTTGATATGTTTATTGATACCTCATTGACATACGTGGCTGTTTGAATACTTGTGGTCAAAGAAATGGAGGCTACTGTTGTTACAGTAATAGCAGTAATTAAGGCTGTAATTCCTGCTATTATTAGTCCAATCATTCTCTTATGCCGGTGCATGAGTTGCTGGGTTGCCTTTTCCAATATTTCTGATCCTCTATCTGCATACCAGTTTTGCGATAGATTGACAGGTAAATATACATAATCAGGCTGTTTTACCAATAAAAAAGAATCACTAGTGCTGTTTATGCAATTGGAAATTTGACAATTGGTACAATTAATTGTATTATTAATAATGGTCAACATTCCACTTAGGAACGCATAAGGTTCTGGAACACAAGCCCGCATATAAAACTCAATGACATTTTGTGTCTCTCCCATTGCCCATACTGATCCTATTTGAGTCCATGTAATATTTAGGGTTTTTTTGCCTTAACTTTTCCGATGGCGGCAACAGCCTTCCATAGATTAGAATAGAATGTACGATTATTTTTTGTCCATATTCCAGAAACTAAATTTATTGGCCGCAATTGCTTATTAATTATATTCCAGTCACATAGAGATGTATTTGAACATGTTGTTTCATTAGCGTGACACACTCTCCAAGATGGTGCAAAATCCATCTGTGGAGGAGATAAATTTCGACATGGGGGAATATGCGGAGGGGGTACTCCAGAACCTTTACTTCCATTCGTAAGATTTGGATAATAAAAATCTAAAGCCCAATGAATCCTTGCCGACACATCAGTATCCCAATCATGCTGAACAATCACTTCTTCACACAATAATTCAGTATGATTAGTTTGAAAACACATTGGATTTCCATCTATTTTTCCAGAAAAGTTAAAGTTTGCTGAAAAGGCCATAATATGTTTATCAGAATATTGTCCCATAAATATAGTCTGATTATTGTATACAGGTATGTCCACTGGTTCTTCCCATGTGACTGGATGGATAACAGGAGGATTGGGGACAAAAGCCCAATAGGTTTCTGCCTTACATCCGTGTTGTATCAGCCATAGGGTGCTCAGCAGCATTGCTACCAACCGGATCCTCGTCTCCCAGTCTCTGCTCAACGACAGTCTTTTCATTCGTCTCCACAGCTTTCCCATTTTTGTTTTTGGCATGTCGGACGCACCGTTCTGGAATCCACCGGGGTGAGGTTTCATCTGTTGGAAAAACACAAACATACCCTCTGCCCCAGATTAGTACCAGATCAGGACCACGTATTTTTCCATCCATTGGATCTTTCCAATATATCTCAGGCTTATTGTTATTTTTATAATCCCAATGTCTGTCAGCAGCAGACTGACCATCTTCATCCAATGTTAAAAAATTCAGAACAAATAAGGCATGTGATAATAAGGAAAATGGGGTATCCTTTATTCCCCATGTCCCCCTTTTTAGTTTATTAATTTGAGTTTTTAGAAGGTGATTGTATTTCTCAACTATACCTTGTCCTTGCGGGTTATACGGAATGCCTGTCTTGTGTTGAATAGAAAATTGTTGACAAAAGGTTTTGAATCCTTGACTAATGTAGGCAGGGCCGTTGTCAGTTTTTATCGTTTTCGGAATCCCCATAACACTAAAGCAATGAAGTAAATGTGTACATACATGCGATAATTTCTCCCCTGACAGAGCAGATGCAACGGAAAAATGTGAGAAAGTGTCTATGGTGACATGAACATACGCAAGTTTCCCAAAAGCTGGAATATGAGTAACGTCCATTTGCCATAAATCATTAGGCAACAAGCCTCTAGGGTTAACGCCGTAGTGAGGGGCAGGCAGTAATGGAGCACAAGAGGAGCAATCTTTAACGATCAATCGTGCTTGTTCTCGTGTAATATTACACATTTTTCTTAAGGTACGGGCAGATAAGTGATGTAATTCATGGAGTTGTTTAGCCTTACATATATTATATACTTGCAGTTTTGTCAGATCATCAGCTAATTGATTGCCTTGTGCCATAGGACCAGGCAGGTTAGAATGACTACGAATGTGCCCCACAAAAACCGGCCAGTCCCTTTGTAGCAACAGGGACTGTATAAGACTTAAGTGCTGTTGAATGAAAGTTAGTTTAGAATGTATCATCGGTACTGTTTCAAGCATACACAGAGCCTATACAATATACAAACTATCAGTAATAATGTTCAAAGGTTGCGCATATTTCAGTAATGCCTGGTAAACAGCATATAGTTCAGCCATTTGTGCAGAAACATCCTGTAAAATCCAAACAAAATGATCAGGTGGTGATAATAGTACAGCACGACCATTTGAAGATCCGTCAGTATATACAGTCAAAGCATCCTGTAAAGGTGCTTGTTTTACAATTTTGGGAAAAACAATAAAGTGATATGTTGCAAAACTGAGTAATTTGTTTAATGGGTACTTGTTAGATATTTCTCCTGGAAAATTTGCAAGGGATAAGGCAAAGTCATCCATCATATTGAGCAACCATGTAATTTGATCAGGTTTATAAGGCAAGATTATTTTTACTGGCTCTTTTCCAAGATAAGTTATACTTAATTTTCGACCTTGTTGCACACACTCTGCAACTTTATGGGGGTATGATTTTAAGACAACATTCTGACCATGATGGCCATGAATCCAACAGAGGATTCCATCCTGATACAATACTCCTGTAGGGGATAATTTAGTGGGAAGAATAATTAATTCCCAAGGCTTATTTATGTCAGCGTAATTTAATCTTGCATCTGTCATGGCCTTTTCTACTTTTGTCAAGGCTTGAGAGGCTTCCTCAGTCAGGCCACGAGGGGAATTAGGGTCAGGGTTTCCTTCCAATATCTTAAATAAAGGGCTGAGGTCTGAAGTGGTGAGTTTCAGAAATGGCCGTATCCAATTGATGTCACCTAAAAGTTTTTGGAAATCATTCAAGGTTGTTAATTGTCGTACTGAAAGAGCAATTTTCTGTGGTGCAAAATACTTAGGATACAATTGAAATCCTAGGTATTTAAAAGGAAAAGTTCGCTGTATTTTATCTTGGGCTATCTTCAGCCCATTTCGCTCTAATTGTTGTTCCATATGAGAATAGGCTGCTGTCAGTAATTCCACAGATTCAGCAAGCAGCCAACAAAATATCATCCATATAGTGAATGCAAATTAATGTTGGAAAACACAATCTAGTTTGTTCAAGACTTTTGTTTACAAATTTCTGACATAAAGTGGGACTATTAGCCATACCTTGAGGTAAAACTTTCCATTGATATCGGTCCATAGGTTCACTGTAATTGACAGAAGGAACGCTGAAAGCAAATCTCTGGCAATCATCGGGATCTAACAATATTGTATAAAAACAGTCCTTTAAATAAATTATTATTTTCTGATAATTTGGTGGTATTGCCATAAGGCTAGGTAGCCCAGGTTGCAGAGCACCCATAGGATGCATGGTCTTATTTACTGCCCGAAGATCTTGCAATAATCTCCATTTACCTGTTTTCTTTTTCACTACAAATATAGGAGAATTCCATGGAGAAGTAGATGGTTCAATAACGCCATGACTGGGTAAATGGATGTCAATACTTTCTGGATAATCTATTAGATCTACTTATAAATTCAAAATATTTGCTATGTCTGAGTCTATTGTGACATCCTTGTCATTTATAATGTCTATGTCATCTGTGTCTATTGTGATGACATTGTCATTTATACTGACTCTCTAATCTGTGTCTATTGTGACATCTTTTTCATTTTTAATGTCTGTGTCATCTGTGTCTATTGTGAAATCATCTGCGTCGTCTCTGTCTATTGTGACATAATTGAAATTTATAATATCTCTGTCGTCTGTGTCATCTGAATCGTCTGTCTATTGTGATATAGTTTTCATTTATAATGTCTTTGTCGTCTGTGTCTATTGTGACATCATTTTCATTTGTAATGTATGTGTCGTCTGTGACGTCTGTTTCTATTGTGATAAATTATTCTTTAACAATGTCTTTCTTGCATATCTCGTCTCTGTCCTCTGTGTCGTCTGTGTCTAGTGTGACATCATTGTCTTTTATAATGTCTATGTCCTCTGTTTCTATTGTGACATCATTGTCATTTATAATGTCTGTGTCGTTTGTGTGTGTTGTGACATCATTGTCATTTAATAAGGGAAGCAGGATGCATGTAAGTCCTATACCATTGGTTTTATAGTTTATATTATTTTTTGAATTGACGGCCTCCACATGCCCTATGAACATGCCATGATTATTTTTCTGATCTTACGCATTTATATATCAGATATATTTTTCTCAGGTTTTGAGACAAAAAAGAGGGAAAGAAAAGGAAACGAATAAATGAAAATATTTAAACACACTCTGGGTGCCTTAACTGCCAACTTTAAAGGTTGGGCTTGATGACCCGGTGGGTCTCTTCAGACCTGGTTATTCTATGATTCTATGATTTATAAAGTCTGTGTCTTCTGTGTGGTCTCTCGTGTGTGTTTATTTTGACATCATTTTCATTTATAATATCTGTGTCGTCTGTGTCATCTGTATCGTCTGTGACATCTGTGTCTTATGTGACATGGATTTCATTTATAACATCTGTTTCGTCTTTGTCGTCTGTGTGTATTTTGACATCATTTTCATTTATAATGTCTGTGTTGTCTCTGACGTCTGTGTCTATTGTGACATCGATGTCATTAATAATAAATGTGTGTATGTGTCGTCTGTGTCTATTGTGACATCTTTGTCATTTCTAATGTCTGTGTCGTCTGTGTTGTCTCTGTCTATTGTGACATCATGGTCATTTATAATGTCTATGTTGCATGTCTCGTCACTGACCTCTGTGTCGTCTGTGTCGTTTGTGTCTATTGTGACAACATTGTCATTTATAAGGTATTTGTCGTCTTTGTCCTCTGTGTCTATTTTGACAACATTGTCATTTATATTGTCTGTTAAGTCTGTGTCTATTGTGACATCATTTTCATTTTTAGAGTCTGTGTTGTGTGTGTCGTCTTTGTCTATTTTGACATCATGGTCATTTATAATAGGAGTGTCACATGTGTCATCTGTGTTGTCTGTGTCTATTGTGACATCATTTTCATTTATAATGTCTTTGTAGTCTGTGTCGACTCTGTCGTCTGTGTCTATTGTGACATCATTTTCATTTATAATGTCTTTGTCCACTGTGTCGTCTATGTCGTCTCACGTCTGTGTATAGTGACATCATTGTCATTTATAATGTGTGTGTCATCTGTGTCTGTTGTGACATCATTGTCTTTTAAGTAAGGGAAGCAGGATGCATGTAAGTCCTATACCTTTGATTTTATAGTAGATATTTTTGTCTGTTTGATGGCCTCCACATGCCCTGTGAAAGTGCCATAATTATTTATCTGATCTTGCGCATTTATGTATCAGATATATTTTTCTCAGTTGTTGAGAGAAAAAGGGGGAAAGAAAAGGAAATGAATAAATGAAAATATTTAAACACACTCTGCGTTCCTTAACTGCCAACTTTAAAGGTTGGGCTCGATGACCCGGTGGTCCTCTTCCAACCAGGTTATTCTATGATTCTATGATTTATAACGTCTGTGTCGTCTCTGTGGTCTCTTGTCTGTGTCTATATTAATATCATTTTCATTTATAACATCTGTGTCATCTGTGTCGTCTATGTGTATTGTGACATCATTTTCATTCCTAATGTCTGTGTCGTCACTGTCGTCTTTGTCATTAATGTCATCTCTCATATGTGTTTATTGTGACTTCATTTTCATTTATAGTGTCTATGTAGTCTGTGTCGTCTCTATTTTGACATCTTTGTCGTTTATAACGTCTGTGTCGTCTGTGTCTATTGTGACATCATTTTCATTTCTAGTGTCTGTGCCGTCTGTGTCATCTGTGTCTATTGTGACCTCGTTTTCATTTATTATGTCCATGTCATGTGTTATCTGTGTTGTTTGTGTTTATTGTGACATCGTTTTCATTTATAATGTCTTTGTTGCATCTGTCGTCTGTCCTCTGTGTTGTCTCTGTCATTTTTGTCTATTGTGACATCATTGTCATTTATAATGTCTCTGTCTTCTGTGTCGTCTATCTTGTTTCTCGTCTGTGTCTATTGTGATATCATTGTCACTTATAATGTCTGTGTCCTCTGTGTCTGTTGTGACATCATTGTCATTTATAAAGTCTCTGTGATGTGTGTCGTCTGTGTCTATTGTGACATCATTGTCATTATAATTTCTGTGTCGTCTTTGTCTTCTGCTTCATCTCTCGTCTGTGTCTATTGTGACATCATTGTTATTTATCATGTCTGTGTCGTCTGTTCCTATTGAGAATCTATTGTCATTTATAATGTCTTTGTCGTCTGTGTCTATTGTGACATCATTGCCTTATATAATGTCTGTTTCTTCTGTGTCGTCTTTGTCGTCTATGTCTATTGTGCCAACTTTTTCATTTATAATGTCTGTGTTGTCTCTGTCGTCAGAGTCTATTGTGACATCATTTTCATTTATAATGTCTGTAACTGGTGTGTCGTCTGTGTTTATTGTGACATCATTGTCATTTATAATGTCCGTGTCGTCTGTGTCAATTTTGACCTCATTCTCATTTATAATTTTTGTGTCGTCTGTGTTTATTGTGAGATCATTGTCATCTATAATGTCTGTGTTTTCTTTGTCTATTGTGACATTATTTTCATTTACAATGTCTGTGACGTCTGTGTCTATTGTGACATCATATTCATTTACAATGTCTGTGTCATCTGTATCGTCTGTGTCTATTGTGACATCCTTGTCATTTATAATGTCTGTGTTTTCTGTGTAGTCTGTCGTCGGTGTCGTCTGTGTCTATTTTGATATCATTGTCATTTATAATGTCTGAGTTGTATGTGTCGTCTGTGTGTATCGAAACATCGTTGTCATTTATAATGTCTGTGTCGTCTTTGTCTATTGTGACATCATTGTCATTTAAAATCTCTGTGTAGTCCGTGCTGTCTGTGTTGTCTGTGTATTCAGACGGCATTTTCATTTATTATGTCTGTGTCCTCTGTGTCTGTTATGACATAATTTTAATTCACAGTGTCTGTGTCGTCAGTGTTTCCTGTGTCGCCTGTTTCTATTGTGACATCATTGTCATTTATAATGTCTGTGTTGTCTTTGTCGTCTGTGTGATCTGTGTCTGTTGTGGCATCCTTGTAATTTATAATGTCTGAGTCGTCTGTGTTGTCTACGTCTATTCAGACGGCATTTTCATTTATAATGTCTGTGTTGTCTATGTCGTCTGTGTCTATTGTGATATCATTGTCATTTATAATGTCACAGAATCACAGAATCACCAGGTTGGAAGAGACCCACTGGATCATCAAGTCCAACCATTCCTATCAAACACTAAACCATATCCCTCAGCACCTCATCCACCCTTACCTTAAACACCTCCAGGGAAGGTGACTCAACCACCTCCCTGGGCAGCCTGTTCCAGTGCCCAATGACCCTTTCTGTAAAGAATTTTTTCCTAACGTCTAGCCTAAACCTCCCCTGGCGGAGCTTTAGGCCATTCCCTCTTGTCCTGTCCCCTGTCACATGGAAGAAGAGGCCAGCACCCTCCTCTCCACAACCTCCTTTCAGGTAGTTGCAGAGAGCAATGAGGTCACCCCTCAGCCTCCTCTTCTCCAGGCTAAACAACCCCAGCTCTCTTAGCCGCTCCTCATAAGGCCTGTTCTCCAGCTTTGTTGCTCTTCTCTGGACCCGTTCCAGAGCCTCAACACCCTTCTTGTGGTGAGGGGCCCAGAACTGAACACAGGATTCAAGGAGCGGTCTCACCAGTGCCGAGTACAGAGGGAGGATAACCTCCCTGGACCTGCTGGTCACACCATTTCTGATACAAGCCAAGATGCCATTGACCTTCTTGGCCAATGTCTATGTTGTCTGTGCCGTCTGTGTGTATTGTGATATCATTGTCATTTATAATGTCTGTCATCTGTGTCGTCTGTGTCGAATGCGACATCATTGTCATTTATAACGTCTGTCGTCTGTGTCGTCTGTCTAGTCTGTGTCTATTGTGACATCATTGTAGTCTATAGTGTCTGTGTTGTCTGTGTCATCTATGTCTATTTTGATATCACTGTCATTTATAATGTCTGTGTCGTCTGTGTCAATTTTGACCTCATTCTCATTTATAATTTCTGTGTCGTCTGTGTCTATTGTGACATCATTGTCATTTATAATGTGTGTGTCGTCTTTGTCTGTTGTGACATTATTTTCATTTACAATGTCTGTGACGTCTGTGTCTATTGTGACATCATGTTCGTTTACAATGTCTGTGTCTTCAATGTCTATTTCCACATTATTGTAATTAATAAAATCTGTGTCGTCTGTGTCTATTGTGACATCATTTTCATTAATAATGTCTTTGTTGTCTGTGTCATCTCTGTCTTCTGTGTCATCTGTGTCTGTTGTGACATCATTGTCATTTATAATGTCTGTGTTGTCTCTGTCGACTGTGTCTAGTTTGACATCATATCCATTTATAGTGTCTTTGTAGTCTCTGTCATCTGTATTGTATTGTTACATAATTATCTATTGTTACATAATTATCATTTATAAAATGTGTTGTGTGTGTCTATTTTGGCATCGTTGTCATTTATAATGTCTGTGACGTCTGTGTAATCTGTCTCTATTGTGACATCCTTGTCACTTATAATGTGTGTATCGTCTGTCTGTTGTGACATTATTTTCATTTACCATGTCTGTGCCATCTGTGTCGTCAGTGTCTATTGTGACATCTTTGTCATTTATAATGTCTGTGTCGTCTATGTCTATTGTGACATTATTGTCATTTATAATGTCTTTGTCGTCTGTCTGTTGTGAAAATATTGTAATTTTTAATGTTTGTGTCGTTTGTGTCTTTTGTGACATCATTGTCATTTATAATGTCTTTGACATATGTGTCGTCTGTGTTTATTGTGACATCATTGTCATTTATTACATGAGTGTCGTCTGTGTTATCTGTCTAGTGTGACTTAATTTTCATTTATAATATCTTTGTAGTCTGTGTCGACTCTGTCGTCTCAGTCTTCTGTGTCTACTGTGACATCATTGTCATTTATAATGTCTGTGTCGTGTGTGTCGTCTCTGTCTACTGTGAAAACATTTTCATTTATAATGGTTTTGTCTTCTGTGTCGTTTCTGTCGTCTGTGTCTATAGTGACATCATTTTCATTAATAATGTCTGTGTCGTTTGTATGGTCTTTGTATATTGTGACATCTTTGTCATTTATAATGTCTGTATTGTTTGTGTCTATTTTGACAACGTTGTCTTTTATAATGTCTGTGTCTTCTGTATCGTCTGTGTCTACTGAGATATCATTTTCATTTATAATATCTGTGTCATCTGTGTCCATTGTGACATCGATATTTAAAAGTGTCTGTGTCGTCTGTATCTATCGTGACATCATTTTCATTTATAATGTCAGTGTCTTCGGTGTCGTCTGTCTATTGTGACATCGTCATTTATCATGTTTTTGTCATCTGTGTTGTCTGTGTGTATTGGGACTTCATTGTCATTTATAACAACACTGTCGACTGTGTCGTCGCTGTCTATTATGACATAATTGTAATTTATAATATCTGTGTCTTTTGTATCATCGGAGTCTATTGTGAAATCATTGTCATTTATAATGTCTCACTTGTCTTTTACAACTGTGTCGTCTGTGCTGTCTTTGTCTATTGTGACATCCTTGTCATATATAATATCTGTGTCGTCTGTGTCTATTGTGACATCATTTTCATTTATAATGTTTGTGTTGTCTCTGTCGACTGTGTCGTCTGTGTCTATTGTGACATCATTGTCATTTGTAGTGTCTGTGTCATCTGTGTCGTCTCTCTCTTTTGACGTCATTGTTGTTAATAATGTCTGTGTCATCTGTGTTGTCTGTGTCGGCTGTTGCGTCTGTGTCTATTGTGACATCATTTTCATTTATAATGTGTTTCTCTTCTGTGTCATCTGTGTCTATTGTGACATCATTGTTATTTATAATGACTGTATCATCTGTGCGGTCTTTCTCTATTGCGACATCATAGCGATTTATAATATCTTTGTCGTCTCTGTATTCTGTGTCTATGGTGACATCATTGTCATTAGTAATGTCTGTGGCGTCTGTGTCTATTGTGACATCATTGTAATTTTCAATATCTGTGTCCTCTGTGTCGTCTGTGTCTATGGTGCCACCATTGTCATTCATGTCCCTGTCGTCTGTATCGTTTGTGTCTTCTGTGTCTATTGTGACATCATTTTCATTTATAACGTCTGTGTCATCTGAGTTATCTGTGTTGTTTGTGTCCTTTGTGTGGTCTGTGGCGTCTGTGTCTATTTTGAAATCACTGTCATTTATAATGTCTGTGTCGTCTGTGTTTTCTGTGTATATTGTGACATCATTGTCATTGCAAATGTCTGTGTCGTCTGTGTTGTGTGTATCTTCTTTGTCTATTGTTACATAATTTTCATTTATGTCTTTGCCGTCTCTGTCATCTGTGTATATTGTGACATCGATGTCATTTATAATGTCTGTTTCCTCTGTGTCTATTTTGACATCATTGTAATTTATAATGTCTGTGTCGTCTGATTCATCGGTGTCGTCTGTCTTCTGTGTCTATTGTGATATAGTTGTCATTTATTTTGTCTGTGTCCTCTGTGTCCTCTGTGTCTATTGTGACATCGTTTTCATTTATAATGTCTGTGTCATCTGTGTCTATTGTGACATCATTGTAATGTATAATGTCTGTGTTGTGTGTGTCGTCTGAGTCGTCTGTGTATACTTTGACATCATTTTCATTTATAATGTCTGTGTCGTCCTTGTCGTCCCTGGTTTTTTGTCTATTGTGACATCATTGTCATTTATAATGTCGTTGTCGCCTCTGTCGCCTGTGTCTATTGTGTCATCACTGTAATTTAAAATTTCTGTGTCGTCTGTGCAGTCTGTGTTGTTTTTGTCTACTGTGACATCGTTGTCATTAATAATGTCTGTATGGTCTGTGTCGTCTGATTCTATTGTGACATAATTTAAATATATATTTCCTGTGTCGTCTCTGTCGTTTCTATCGTATTTGTCTATTTTGACTTCATTGTCATTTCTAAATTCTGTTTTCTGAGTTGTCTGTGCCTATTGTGACATCATGTTCATTTATAGTGTCTGTGTTGTCTGTGTCTACTGTGACATCGTCATATATAATATCTGTGTGGTCTCTGTTTTCTGTGCCTATTGTGACATCATGCTAATTTTTAATGTCTGTGTCATCTGTGTCTATTGTGACATCATTGTAATTTATAATGTCGGTGTCGTCTGTGTCTATTGTGAAGTCATTGTCTTTTATAATGTCGGTGTCGTCTGTGTCTATTGTGACATCTTTGTCATTTATAATGTCTGTGTCGTCTGTGTTGTCTGTGTCTATTCAGACAGCATTGTCATTTATGTCTGTGTCTGTTGTGACATATTTTTTTTACAATATCTGTGTCGCCTGTCTCATCTCTGTCTGTTGTGACATCATTGTCATTTATTATGTCTCTGTCGTCTGTGTCTTCTGTGTCTATTTGGACATCATTTTCATTTAGAATGACTCTCGTCTGTGTGGTCTGTATCGTCTCTATCGTCTGTATCCTCTGTTTTATTGTGACATCATTTTCTTTTATAATATCTGTGTTGCCTTTGTAGTCTGTGTCTATTTTCTTATCATTGTCATTTATAATGTCTGTGTTTTCTGTGTTGTCTGCGTGTATCTTGACATCATTGTCATTTGTAATGTCTGTGTCGTATGTGTTGTCTGTCTAGTCTGTCTTTTGTGACATCATTGTAGTTTAGAGTGTCTGTGTCGTCTATGTCTATAGTGACATCATTGTCATTTATAATGTCTGTGTCGTCTGTCTCTATTTTGACATCATTGTCGTTAATAATGTCTGTGTCATCTGTGTTGTCTGTGTCGGCTGTGTCGTCTGTGACATAATTTTCATTTATAATGTGATTGTCTTCTGTGTCGTCTTTGTCTATTGTGACATCTATGTTATTTATAATGACTGTATCATCTGTGTGGTCTTTCTCTATTGCGACATCATAGTCATTTATAATATCTTTGTCGTCTCTGTATTCTGTGGCTATTGTGACATCATTGTCATTAGTAATGTCGGTGGCGTCTGTGTCATGATTGTCTATAGTGACAGCATTGTCATTTCAAATGTCTGTGTCTTCTGTGTCTATTGTGACATCGTTTTCATTTATAATATCTGTGTCATCTGAGTTACCGGTTTTGTCTGTGTCCTTTGTGTCATCTGTGTTGTCTGTGTATATTGCGACGTCATTGTCATTAAAAATGTCTGTGTCGTCTGTATCTTCTGTGTCTATTGTTACATAATTTTCATTTATAATGTCTTTGCTGACTCTGTCGTCTGTGTATATTGTGATATCGTTGTGATTTTTTATGTGTGTCTTCTGTGTCGTCTGTGTCTGTCGTGACATCATTGTCATTTGTAATGTCTGTGTCTTCGATATGGTCTGTCTATTGTGAAGTCGTCATTTATAATTTCTTTGTCATCTGTATCATCTCTGTCATAGTTGTCTATTGTGACATCATTGTCTTGTATAATAACTCTGCCCTCTGTGTCGTCTCTGTCTTCTGTGACATCATTGTCATTTATAATGTCTGTGTCTATTGTGAAATCCTTGTCGTTTATAATGTATCTCGTCTTTGTAATCTCTGTCGTCTGTGCTGTCTGTGTCTATTGTGAGATCCTTGTCATATATAATGTCTGTGTCGTCTGTGTCTATTGTGACCTCATTCTCATTTATAATGTCTGTGTAGTCTGTCGTCTGTGTCTTCTGTGACATCATTGTCATTTATAATGTCTGTGTCGTGTGCGTCGTCTGTGTCTACTGTGAAATCGATACCATTTATAATTTCTTTGTCATCTGTGTCTATTGTGACATCATTGTAATTTATAATATCTGTGTCCTCTGTGTCGTCTGTGTCTATGGTGACATCATTTTCATTCATGTCTCTGTCGTCTATGTCGTCTGTGTCTTCTGTGTCTATTGTGACATCATTTTCATTTATAAATTCTTTGTCGTCTGTCGTCTGTGTTGTCTTTTTTGTCTGTGTTTAATGTGACAACATTTTCAACGTCTGTGTTATCGAATTCATCTGTGTTGTCTGTGTCGTCTGTCGCGTCTGTGTCTATTTTGAAATCTATGTCATTTATAATGTCTGTGTCCTCTGTGTCGTCTGTGTCTATTATGACATCATGGTCAGTTATAATGTCTGTGTCGTCTCTGTCGTGGGTGTCTATTGTGACCTCATTTTCATTTATATTTTCTGTGTGTCTGTGTCTATTGTGACCTCATTTTCATTTATATTGTCTGTGTGTTTGTGTCTATAGTCATTTATTATGTCATTGTCATTTATTATGTCTCTGTCGTCTGTGTCTTTTTTGACATCATTGTCAAATATATTGTCTGTGTCATCTTTCTCGTCTTTGTCTATTTTGCCATCATTGTCACTAATAATGTCTGTGTTGTTGGTGTCGTCTATGTCTATTGGGACATCACTGTCATTTATAATGTCTGTGTCGTCTATGTCGTCTGTGTCTATTGTGACATCGCTGTCATTTATGTCTGTGTCGTTTTTATCTGTTGTGATATCATTGTCATTTATAATGTCTGTGGCATCGGTGTCGTCAATTTCGTCTGTGTTGTTTGTGTTAATGTGACATCTTTTTCATTAATAATGTCTGTGCCATCTGTGTCATCTATGTCATCCCTGTCATCTGTCTATTGTGACATCACTGTCATTTATTATGTCTGTGTCATCTGTGTCTTATGTGACATCATTGTATAATATATTGTCTGTGTCATCTGTTTCTATTTTGACATTATTGTCAATTATAATATCTGTGTCTTCTGTGTTTTCTGTGTATATTTTGACATCATTGTCATTAAAAATGTCTGTGTCATCTGTGTCGTCTGTATCTTCTTTGTCTATTGTTACATAATTGTCATTTATAATGTCTTTGCCCTCTCTGTCGTCTGTGTGTATTGTGACATCATTGTCATTTTTTATGTGTGTGTCTTCTGTGTCGTCTGTGTCTATTGAGACACCATTGTCATTTATAATGTCTTTGTCATCTCTGTCTATTTTGACATCATTGTAATTTATAATGTCTGTGTCGTCTGTGTCATCTTTATTTATTGTGACATCATTTTCATTTATAATATCTGTGTCGTCTGTGTCTTCTGATTCATCGATGTCGTCTGTCTTCTGTGTCTATTGTGATATAATTGTCATTTATTATGTCTGTGTATTCTGTGTTTTCTGTGTTTATTGTGACGTCATTGTAATTTATAATGTCTGTGTGGTGTGTGTCATCTGAGTTGTCTGTGTGTACTTTGACATCATTTTCATTTATAATGTCTGTGTCGTCCTTGTCGTCCCTGTCGTTTTTGTCTGTTGTGACATCATTGTCATTTTTAATGTCGTTGTCACCTCTGTCGCCTGTGTCTATTGAGTCATCACTGTCATTTAAAATGTCTGTGTCGTCTATGCAGTCTGTGTCGGTTTTTTCTATTGTGACATCATTGTCATTAATTATGTCTGTATTGTCTGTGTCATCTCATTCTATTGTGACATAATTTTAATATATATTGCCTGTGTCATCTCTATCGTTTGTATCGTATTTGTCTATTGTGACTTCATTGTCATTTCTAAATTCTCTTTTCTGAGTTGTCTGTGCCTATTGTGACATCATGTTCATTTATAGTGTCTGTGTTTTCTGTGTCTACTGTGACATCATGCTAATTTTTAATGTCTGTGTCATCTCTGTCTATTGTGACATCATTGTAATTTATAATGTCTGTGTCGTTGGTGTCGTCTGTGTCTATTGTGACATTATTTTCATTGATAATTTCTGTGTCGTCGGTGTTGTCTTTGTCTGTTGTGACATCTTGTCATTTATAATATCTGTGTCATCTGTCTATTGCGACATCATTGTCATTTGTAATGTCCGTGTATTCTTTGTCTACTGTGAAACTATTGTCATTTATAATGTCTGTGCCATCTGTGTCTATTGTGACGTCATTGTCATTTATAATGTCTGTGCCATCTGTGTCTATTGTGACGTCATTGTCATTTATAATGTCTGTGTCGTCTGTGTTGTCTGGTCTATTCTGACATCATTGTCATTTATCATATTTGAGTTGTCTGTGATATTGTGACAACTTTGTAATTTATAATGTCTTTGTCATCTGTGTCAACTCTGTCATCTGTTTCATCTGTATCTCTTGTGACCTAATTGTCATATATAATGTCTGTAGTCAGTGTCATCTGTGTCTATTCTGACATCGTTTTTATATATAATGTCATTGACATCTCTGTTGTCTGTGTCTATTGTGACATCATTATCATTTATAATGTCTGTGTCGTCTGTCTGTTGTGACATCAATGTCATTTATAATGTCTGTGTCGTCTGTGTCTATTGTGAAACCACTGTCATTTCTAATGTCTGTGTCGTCTGTGTGCCTGTGTATATTGTGATATCATTGTCATATATAATGTCTGTTGTCTGTGTCGTCTCTGTGGTCTGTGTAGTCTCTGTCGCCTCTGTCGTTTCTGTCGTCTGTGGTTATTATGAAATCATTGTCATTTAAAATATCAGAGTAGTCTGTGTCTAGTGTGACATCATTGTCACTTATAATGTCTGTGTCATCTGTTTTTGTTGTGACATAATTGTCATTTATATTGTCAGTGTCATTTGTCATTTGTGTCGTCTGTGTTGTCTGTGTCTATTGTGACATCGTCATTTTTAATGTCTTTGTAGTCTGTATCGTCTGTGTCTATTTTGACATCAATGTCATTTATAATGTCTGTGTGGTCTGTGTCTGTTGTGACATCATTGTCATTTATAATGTCTCTGTCGTCTATGACTGTTGTGACATCATTGTCATTTATAATGTCTGTCTCGTCTGTGTGGTCTGTGTCATGTGTGTCTATTGAGACATCATTGTTATACGTAATTTCTGTCATGTCAGTGAGGTCTGTGTCATCTGTGTCAATTGTGACATCTTTTTCATTTATAATGGCTTTTTCATCTGTGTGGTCTCTATCGTCTGTGTCCTCTGTGTTTATTGTGAAATCATTGTCATGTATAATGTCTGTGTTGTCTGTGTCTATTGTGACATCACTGTCATTTATAATGTCTGTGTCCTGTGTTACGTCTATGTCTACTGTGACATCATTTTCATTTATAACGGTTTTGTCGTCTGTGTCGTTTCTGTCGTCTACGTCTATAGTGACATCATTTTCATTTATAATGTCTGTCATTTGTGTCTGTAGTGACATCATTTTCATTAATAATGTCTGTGTCGTTTGTGTCACCTTTGCATATTGTGAAATCATTGTCACTTATAAAGTCTGTGTTGTCTGTGTAGTCTGTGTCGTCTGTGTCGTCTTTGTCTATTGTGAAATCATTTTCATTTATAATGACTTTGTTGTCTGTGCTGTCTTTGTCATCCATCATCTGTATAGTCTGTGTCTATTGTGACATTATTGTCATCTATAATTTCTGTGTCGTCTCTGTCGTCTGTGTCTATTCTGATATCATTTTAATTTATAATGTCTGTGTCATCTGTGTCTGTTTTGACATAATTGTCATTTTTAATGTCTGTGTCGTCGGTGTCTATTCTGATATCATTGTCATTTATAATGTCTGAGTCGTCTGTGTTGTCTGTGTCTATTTTGACATCATTTTCATTTATAATGTCTGTGTCGTATGCGTCGTCTCTGTTGTCTTTGTCTATTCAGACGTCATTGTCATTTATAATGTCTGTGTCTGTTGCGACATAGTTTTTCTTACAATATCTGTATCGTCTGTGTCGTCTCTGTTGTGACATGATTGTCATTTATTATGTCTGTGTCTTTTGTTTCTTCTGTGTCTATTTTGACATCATTTTCATTTAGAATGACTGTCGTCTGTGTGGTCTGTATCATCTCTATCGTCTGTATCCTCTGTGTCTATTGTGACATCTTTTTCTTTTATAATGTCTGTGTTTCCTGTGTAGTTTGTGTCGTCTGTGTCTATTGTGATATCATTGTTATTTATGTCTGTGTTTTCTGTGTTGTATGTGTGTATTGTGATATCATTGTCATTTATAATGTCTGTGACGTCACAGTCGTCTCTGTTTTCTGTGTATATTGTGACATCTTTGTAACTTGCAATGTCTTTGTCTCTGTGTCTATTTTGACATCATTTTAATTTAAAATATCTGTGTCTTCTGTGTCTATTGTGACGTCATTTCCATTAAAAATGACTGTGTCATCTGTGTCGTCTGTATCGTCAGTGTGTATTTTTACATAATTTTTATTTATACTTCCTGTGTCGTCTGTCGTCTGTGTCTATTGTTACAGCATTGTCATTTATATTGTCTGTGTCATCTTTATCATCTGAGTGTTTTGTTACATAATTATCGTTTATAAAGTCTGTGTCGTCTGTCGTCTGTGTCTTTAGTGACATCATTATCACTTATAATGTCTGTCGTCTGTGTCATCTGTTTCATCTGTTGTCTCTGTCTATTGTGACATCATTGTCATTTATAATGCCTGTGTCATCTGTGTCGTCTCTGTTTATTGTGACATCAGTGTCATATATAATGTCTGTGTCGTCTGTGTTTATTTTGCCATAATTGTCATTTATATTGTCTGTGTCCTTTATACGTCTGTATTATCTGTGTTGTCTGTGTCCTTTGTGTGGTCTGTGGCGTCTGTTTCTATTTTGAAATCATTGTCATTTATAATGTCTCTCTTGTCTTTTAAAACTGTGTCATCTGTGCTGTCTGTGTCTATTGTGACATCAATCTCATTTATAGTGTCTGTGTCGTCTGTGTCTATTATGAAATCATTATAATTTTTAATGTCTTTGTAATCTGTGTCGTCTGTGTGTAATTTGACATCGTTGTTAATAATGTCTGTGTCATCTCTGTTGTCTGTGTCGTTTGTGTCTATTGTGACATCATTATCATTTATAATTTCTTTGTCGTCTGTGTATATTTTGACATCATTGTCATTTATGTCTTTGTCTTCTGTGTCTATGGTGACATCATTGTCGTTTGTAATGTCTGTGTCGTCTGTGTCATCTTTTTCTATGGTGACATCTTTGTCATTTAAAATGTCTTTGTTGTCTGTGTCTAATGTGACATCATTGTTATTTATAATGTCTGTGTCTATAGTGACATCATAGTCAATTATAATGCCTCTCTCGTCTGCGTCATCTGTGTCTATTGTGATATCTCTTTCATTTATAGTGTCTGTGTTCTCTGTTTCTATTGTGACATAATATTAATTTACAATATCTGTGTCATCTCTGTAGTCTCTGTCATCTGATGTCTGTGTCTGTTGTGACATCGTTTTCATTTATAATGTCTGTGTCATGTGTGTCATCTGTGTGTCTTGTCACATCATTGCCATTTATAATGTCTGTGTCGTCCGTGTCTATTTTGACATCATTGTCATTTATAATATCAGTGTCATCTGTGTCGCCTATGTCTATTTTGATATCACTGTCATTTATAATGTCTGTGTCGTCTGAGTTGTTTGTATCTATTGTGATATCATTGTCATTTATAATGACAGTTTTGTCTGTCATCTGTATGTATTTTGTCATCACTGTCATTTATAATGTCTGTGTCTATTGTGACATCATTTTCATTTCTAATGTCTATGTCATCTTGTCGTCTGTGTCTATTTTGACATCATTGTTATTTATAATGTCAGTGTCGTCTGTGTCGTTTTTGTCGTCTTTTTCTACTGTGACATCAGTTTCATTTATAATGTCTGTGTCTTCTTTATTGTGACATCATTTTCAATTATAATGTCTGTGTTGTATTTGTCGTCTGTTTAATCTTTGTCTATTTTGGCATCATTGTCGTTTTTAATGTCTGTGTCGTCTGTGTCTATTTTGACATCATTTTCATATATAATATCTCTGTGGTCTGTGTCTTCTGTGTCTCTTGTGACATCATAGTCCTTTATAATATCTGTGTCGTCTGTGTCTATTGTGACATTTTTGTCATTTATAATGTCTGTGTCGTCTGTGTCTATTGTGAAAACAATTTCATTTATAATGATGTGACGTCTGTGTTGTCTGTCTCGTCTGTGTCTATTGAGACATCATTTTCATTAATAATGTCTGTATCGTCGGTATCGTTTGTGTCTTTTGTAACATCATTGTCATTTATAATATTTGTGTTGTCTCTGTCGTCTGTTTCTATTTTGACGTCATTGTCATTTATAATATCTGTTTCGTCATTTTCTATTGTGACATCATTGTCATTTATAATGTCTGTGTCGTATGTGTCATCTCTGTCGTCTGTGTCTATTGTGACATCATTGTCATTTATAATGACATTTTCGTCTGTGTCGTCTGTGTCAATTTTGACCTAAATCTCTTTTTTAATTTCTGTGTCGTCTGTGTTTATTGTGACATCATTGTCATTTATAATGTCTGTGTCGTCTTTGCCTATTTTGAAATCATTTTTATTTATAGTGTCTGTGTTGTCTGTGTCGTTTTTGTCGTCTTTTTCTGTTGTGACGTCATTGTCATTTATAATGTCTGTGTCCTCTTTGTTGTGAAATCATTTTCAATTATAATATCTGTGTAGTCTTTGTCGTCTGTGTAATCTTTTTCTATTTATGCATCATTGTCATTTATAATGTCTGTGTCGTCTGTGTCTATTGTGACATCATTGTCATTTATAATATCTCTGTGGTCTGTGTCGTCTGTGTATATTGTGACATTATAGTCATTTATAATGTCTGTGTCGTCTGTGTCATCTGGTCTATTGTGACATCGTTGTCATTTATAACGTCTGTGTTGACTGTCTATTGTGACATCATTGTCATTTATAATGTCTGTGTCGTCTGTGTACTTTATGACATCGTTTTAATTAATAATGTCTTTGTCGTCTGGGTCATCTGTGTCGTCTTTTATATTGTGACCTCATTGTCATTTATAATGTCTGTGTTGTCTGTGTCTTTTGTGACACCATTTTCATGTATAATGTCTGAGTCATCTGTATCATTTTTATGGTTTTTTTTTATACTTTTCATTTACAATGTCTGTGTCATATGTGTCGTCTTTGACTATTGTGACATCACTGTCATTTATAAATTCTGTGTCGTCTATGTCAGCTGTGTCTATTGTGACATCTTTTTCATTTGGAATGTCTGTCTGTGTCTATTTTGACATCACTGTAATTTATAATATCTGTCTTCTAGATTTTGACATAATTTTCATGTATAATATCTGAGTCTTCTGTATTTTTTTTAACATAATTGTCATTTATTATGTCTTTGTCATCTGTTTCTGTTGTGACATCATTGTCATTTATAAAGTCTGTCATCTGTGTCTATTGTGACATCATTGTCATTTATAATATCTGTGTCTTTTGTGTCTTTTGTGTCATTTGTGTCATCTGTGTCGTCTTTGTCTATTGTGAAATCATTTCCATTTATAAAGTCTATGTCGTCTCTGTCGTCTGTATCTATTGTTACATCATTGTAATTTATAATGTCTGTCAACTGTTTCTGTTGTGATATCATTGTCATTTATAATGTTTCTGTGTGTTCTGTGACCTCATTTTTATTTAGAATTACTGTCGTCTGTGTCGTCTCTATCGTCTGTGTCTATTGTGGCATCTTTGTAATTTATAATGTCTCTTTTGTCTGTGTCATCTCTGTCGTTTTTTTCTATTGTGACGTCATTTTTATTTATATTGTCTGCATCTTATGTGTCGTCTATGAATATTGTGACATTATTTTCATTTATAATATCTGTGTCCTTTAGGTCGTCTGTGTCGTCTGTGTCTATTTTGACACCATTGTTGTTTATAATATCTGTTGTCTGTGTCGTCTGTCTAGTCTTTGTCTATTGTGACATCATTGTAGTTTATAGTGTCTGTGTCGTCTGAGTCTATGTCTATTGTGACGTTATTGTCATTTATAATGTCTGTGTCTTCTGTGTCTATTGAGACATCTTTTTCATTTATAATGTCTTTGTCGTCTGTGTCTATTTTGATATCATTTTAATTTATAAAATCTGTGTCATCTGTGTCTATTGTGACATATTGTGTAGGGAAAAGATCAGAAGGGCTAAGGCTCAGCTAGAAATCAGATTGGCCAAGTCTGTGAAAGAGAACAAAATATCTTTCTACAAACATATACATAATAAAAGGAGGACTAGGGAGACCATACAGTCCTTATTGGACACAGAAGGAACAACAGTGACTGGGGATGAGGAAAAGGCTGAGGTACTTAATGCCTTCTTTGCCTCAGTCTTTATTTGTAAGGAGGGTCATTCCATCTGTGTACAAACCCAGGAGCTGGAGGAGCATAATGAGGCTCCCGTGATCCAAGAGGAGGTGGTCAGAGCCTTGCTAGCCCGACTAGACACCCACAAGTCTATGGGGCCGGACGGGATTCACCCAAGGGTATTGAAGGAGCTGGCGGATGTGCTGGCCAAACCTCTTTCCATCATCTTCCAACAGTCCTGGCTGACTGGGGAAGTCCCACTGGACTGGAGGCTGGCTGATGCTGTGCCCATCTACAAGAAGGGTCGCAGGAAGGACCCAGGAAACTCCATTCCTGTCAGTCTGACCTCAGTGCCAGGGAAAGTCATGGAGCAGGTGATTTTGAGTGCTATCATGAAGCACATGCAAGAGAACCGGGTGATCAGGTCCAGTCAACATGGGTTCACAAAAGGTAGGTCTTGCCAAACTAACCTGATTGCCTTCTATGACAAAGTGACTCGGCTGCTGGATGAGGGAAAGGCTGTGGATGTGGTCTTCCTGGACTTCAGTAAAGCCTTTGACACAGTTTCTCACAGCATTCTGCTTGAGAAACTGTCAGCCTCTGGCCTGGACAGGCGCACACTCTCCTGGATGGAAAACTGGTTGGCTGGCTGGACCCAGAGAGTGGTGGTAAATGGTGTGAAATCCAGCTGGAGGCCAGTGACAAGTGGGGTTCCCTAGGGCTCAGTGCTGGGTCCAGCCCTGTTCGATGTCTTTATCAATAACCTGGATGGAGGAATCGAGTGCACCCTCAGCAAGTCTGAGGACGACACTAAGCTGGGTGGAAGTGTCGATCTGCTGGAGGGTCGGGAGGCTCTGCAAAGGGATCTGAACAGGCTGGACCGCTGGGCAGAGTCCAATGGCATGAGGTTTAACAAGGCCAAGTGCCAGGTCCTGCACTTGGGGCACAACAACCCTGTGCAGTGCTACAGACTAGGAGAAGTCTGTCTAGAAAGCTGCCTAGAGGAGAGGGACCTGGGCGTGTTTGTTGACAGCGACTGAACATGAGTCAGCAGTGTGCCCAGGTGGCCAAGAAGGCCAATGGCATCTTGGCTTGTATCAGAAACAGCATAACCAGCAGGTCCAGGGAGGTTATCCTCCCTCTGTACTCGGCACTGGTGAGACCGCTCCTCGAATCCTGTGTTCAGTTCTGGGCCCCTCACCACAAGAAGGATGTTGAGGCTCTGGAGCGAGTCCAGAGAAAAGCAACAAAGCTGGTGAGGGGGCTGGAGAGCAGGTCTTAGGACGAGCGGCTGAAAGAGCAGTGGTTGTTTAGCCTGGAGAAGAGGAGGCTGAGGGGAGGCCTCATTGCTCTCTCCAACTACCTGAAAGGAGGTTGTAGAGAGGAGGGTGCTGGTCTCTTCTTCCAAGTGACAGGGGACAGGACAAGAGGGAATGGCCTCAAGCTCAGCCAGGGGAGATTTAAGCTGGGCATTAGGAAAAAGTTCTTCACAGAAAGGGTCATTGGGCACTGGAACAGGCTCCCCAGGGAGGGGGTTGAGTCACCTTCCCTGGAGGTGTTTAGGGCACGGGTGGACGAGATGCTAAGAGGCATGGTATAGTGTTTGATAGGAATGGTTGGACTCGATGATCCGGTGGGTCTCTTCCAACCTGGTTATTCTATGATTCTATGATCATTGTCACTTATAATGCCTGTGTCATCTGTATCGTCTGTGTGTGTTGTTACATAAATGTCACTTATAATGTCTGTGTCGTCTGTGTCTATTGTGACATCTTTGTCATTTATAATATCTGTGTCGTCTGAGTCTATTGTGACATCATTGTCATTTATACTGTCTGTGTCGTCTGGTCTATTTTGATATAATTGTCATTTTTTATGTTTGTGTCGTCTGTGTCATCTTTGAACTTCTGTGTCATCTCTGGCATCTGTGTTTATGGTGATATCGTTGTCATTTATATAGTCTTTGTCATCTTTGTTGTCTGTGTCAACTGTAACATCATTTTCATTTATAATGTCTGTTTCGTCTGTGTCTATTGTAACATCATCGCTATTTATAAAGTCTTTGTCATCTGTGTCAATAGTAACATCATTGACAATTATAATGTCTCTGTCGTATGTGTCGTCTCTGTCTATTGTGACATCATTGTCATTTATAAAGTCTGTGTCTTCTGTGTCTATTTTGACATCATTTTAATTTATAATGTCTGTGTCATCAGTTTCTATTTTTACATCATTGTCATTTATTATGTCTGTGTTGTCTGTGGTCTGCGTCTATTGTGACATTATTTTCATTCACAATGTCAGTGTCATCTGTGTCATCTGCATCTATTGTGACATCATTGTCATTTATAATGTCTGTGTCGTCTGTGTCCCCTGTGTCTATTGTGACATCATTGTCGTTTATAATGTCTGTGTTGTCTGAGTCTATTGTGACACCATTGTCGCTTATAATGCCTGTGTCGTCGGTGTCTATTGTGACATCATTGTCATTATTAATGTCTTTGTCGTCTGTGTATATTGTAACATCATTCTCATTTATAATGTCTGTGTCTATAGTGACATCATAGTCATGTATAGTTTCTGTGTCGTCATTGTCTGTTGTGACATCATTGTCATTTATAATGTCTGAGTCATATGTGTCGTTTTTGTCTATTGTGACATCGTCATTTAAAATATCTCTGTCGTCTCTGTCTATTGTGAAATCATTTTCATTTATAATGTCTGTGTCATCTTTTTTGTATGTCTATTGTGACATTACTGTTATACATAATGTCTGTTGTCTGTATCGTCTGTTTGTTTTGTGACATCATTTTCATTTTTAATATCTGTGTCATCAGTGTCTATTGTGACATCATTCTCATTTATAATATCTGTGTCTTCTATGTCGTCTGTGTCTATTACGACATAATTTTCATTTATAAATCTGTGTAGTTGTTGTTGTCTGTGTCTATTTTGACATCATTGTCATTTGTAATGACTGTCATCTGTGTCTAATGTGACATCATTGTCATTTATATTGTCTGTGTTGTCTGTGTAATCATTTTCATTTATAAATCTGTTTTGTCTGTGTTTTGTGACATCATTGTCATTTATAATGTCTTCGTCGTCTATGTCGTCTGTGTTTATTGTGACAAAATTTTAATTTATAAAGTCTCTGTCGTCTGTGGCTTTTGTGACATCACTGTCATTTCAATGTCTGTGTAGTCTGTGTCATCTGTGTATGTTGTGACATCATTGTCATTTATAATGTCTGTGTCTTCTGTGTAATCATTGTCATTTATAATGTCTGTGTCGTTTGTGTTGTCTGTGTGTATTGTGACATCTTTGTAATTTATAATGCCTGTGTCGTCTGTGTCATCTCTGTCTATTGTGACATCATGGTCATTTATAATGTCTGTGTCGCCTGTGTCATCTTTGTATATTGTGAACATCATTGTCATTTATAATATCTGTGTCGTCTGTTTTCTGTGTGCTCTGTATCCTCTGTGACGTCTGTGTCAATTGTGACATCATTGTCATTTATAATGTCTGTGTAATCATTGTCATTTATAATGTCTGTGTCATCTTTGTCATCTGTGTCTATTGTGACATCATTGTCACTTATGTCTGTGTCGTTTGTGTCGTCCGTGTGTATTGTGATATCTTTGTAATTTATAATGCCTGTGTCGTCTGTGTTATCTGTGTATATTTTGAACATCATTGTCATTTATAATATCTGTGTCTTCTGTCTTCTGTGTGGTCTGTATCCTCTGTGACGTCTGTGTCAATTGTGACATCATTGTCATTTATAATGTCTGTGTCATCTGTGTCTGTTGTGACTTCATTGTGATTTTTTATGTCTGTTTCATCTGTGTCATCTCTATCGTTGTTGTTGTCTGTGTTGCTTGTGTCTACTGTGACATCTTTGTAATTTATACTGTCTGTGTTGTCTGTGATGTCTGTGTCGTCTGAGTCTATTTTGACATCATTGTAATTTATAATGTCTGTGTCGTCTGTGTCATCTCTATCTATTGTGACATCATTTTAATTTTTATTGTCTGTGTCATCCGTGTCGTCTCTATCGTCTATGTCTATTCGAATTAATTTTATTAGTAATGTCTGTGTTGTCTGTGTCATCTGTGATTATTGCAACATCATTGTATTATATGTCTGTGTCCTCTATGTCGTCTGTGTTGTCTGTGTCTATTGTTACACCATTGTCGTTTATGATGCTTGTGTCGTTGTTTCATCTGTGTCTATTGTGACATCTTTGTCATTTATAATGTCTGTCGTCTGTGTTTCTGTGTCTATTGTTCAATCCTTCTCATTTATAATTTGTGTCTTCTGTGTCGTCTGTGTCACCTTTGTTTATTGTGACATAATTGTCATCTATAATGTCTGTTTCATCTGTGTCAATTGTGACATCAATGTCATTTTTAATGTCTGTGGAGTCTGTGTCGTCTGTGTTGTCTTTTTCTTCTGTGTCTATGGTGACATCATTGTCAATTATATTGTCTCTGTCGTCTGTGTTGTCTGTGTCTATTGTGACATCATTGTCATAATAATGTCAGTGTCTTCTGTCTTGTCTCTTGTCTGCATCTATTGTGACATCGATATCATTTATAATGTCTGTCGTTTGTGTTTTCTGTGTATATTGTGACATCATTGTCATATATAATATCTGTCATCTGTGTCTTCTGTGTAATGTGAAAACTTTGTCTTTTTTAATGTCTTTTTCATCTGTGTCATCTCTGTATATTGTGTCATCATTGTCATTTTTAATGTCTGTTTCGTCTGTGTCTAGCGTGACGTCATTGTCGTATATAATGTCGGTGTCTTCTGTGTCAATTGTGACATCATTGTCATTTTTTATGTCTGTGTCGTCTGTGTAGTCTGTGTCGTTGTCTTTTTTGGAATCGTTCTCTTTTATAATGTCTTTGTCGTCTGTGTCTATTCTGATATGATTGTCATTTTTAATGTCTGTGTCATCTGTTTCTAATGTATCATCATTGTCATTTATAATGTCTGTGTGGTCTGTGTTGTCTGCGTCTATTATGACATCATTGTAATTTATAAAGTCTGTGTAGTCTGTGTCTATTGTGACATCATTGCCATTTATATTGTCTGATGTCTCTGTCGTCTGTGTTTATTGTGACATCATTGCCATTTATAGTGTCTGAGGTCTCTGTCGTCTTTGTATTCTGTGTCATCTCTATCTATTGTGACATCATTTTCTTTTATAATGACTGTCATTTGTGTCTATTGTAAGATCATTGTAATTTATAAAGTCTGTGTCATCTGTGTCTCATGTGACATCATTGTCATTAACGATGTGTCGTGTATGTCGTCTTTGTCTATTTTGGCATCATTGTCACTTATAATATCTGTGTCGTCTGTGTCTGTTGTGTCTATTGTGACATCACTGTCATTTATAATGTCTTTTTCTTCTGTGTCGTCTGTGTTCATTGAGATATTATTTTCTTTTAAAAAGTCTCTATTGTCTGTGTCATCTTCGTTATTTATAATGTCTGTGTCGTCTGTGTTTCTGTGTCTGTTATGACATCATAGACATTTATAATGCCTGTGTCATCTGCGTCGTCTGTGTTTATTGTGGCATCATTGTCAATAATAAAATCTCTGTCGTCTGTGTCGTCGGTGTCTATTATGACATCATTGACATTTATAATATCCGTGTCGTCTGTGTATATTGTGACATTATTGTCTTTTTAAATATCTTTGTCTTCTCTGTCTGTTTTGACTTAAGTGTAATATATAATGACTGTGTAATCTGTGTCATCTGTGTCTATTGTGATACCATTGTCATTTATACTATCTGTGTCGTCTGTATCCTCTTTGTCCTCTGTGTTTTCTGTGTCAATTGTGACATCACTTTCACTTATAATGTCTGTGTCATCTGTGTCGTCTTAGTCGTCTATGTCTATCGTGACATAATTTTCATTTATAACGTCTCTGTCATCTGTTTCCTCTATGTCTTCTGTGTCATCTGTTGTCTGTATCTTTTGTGGTATCACTGTTTATTAACATGTCTGTGTCGTCTCTGTCGTCTGTTGTCTGTGTCTCTGGTGACATCAGTGTCATTTATAATGTCTGTGTCATCTCTGTCGTCTGTGTCTATTGTGACATCATTATCATTTATGAAGTCTGTGTCATCTGTGTCGTCTGTGTCTATTTTGACATCATTTTCATTTATAATAGCAGTGCCGTCTCTGTTGTCTTTGTCTCTTGTGACATCAATTTCATTTATAATGTCTGTGTTGTCTGTGTCGTCTGCGTCTATTTTGACATCATTGTCATTTATAATGTCTGTGTCGTCTGAGTTTATTTTGACATCATTTTCATTTATAATGTCTGTGTCATCTGTGTCGTCTGTGGCTATTATTACATCATTGTCATTTATAAAGTCTGTGTCATCTGTGTCGTCTTTGTTTATTGTGACATCATTGTCTTTTATGGTATCTGTTTCATCTATCTCGTCTGTGTCTTTTGTGACATGACTGTTATTTATAATGTCTCTGTCGTCTGTGTCATCTGTGTCGTCTGTGTCTATTGTGATATCATTTTCATTTATAATATCTGTGTCGTCTGTTTTTATTGTGACATCATTGTCATTAATAATGTCTGTGTATTCTATGTCGTCTCTGTCTTCTGAGTCTATTTTGACTTCATTATTATTTATAATGTCTGTGTCGTCTGTGCTGTCTATTTCTATAGTGACTTCATTGACTTTTATAATGTCTGTGTTGTCTGTATTGTCTGTGTCATCTATATCTTTTGTGTTATCATTGTCTTTAATAATATCTGTGTCGTCTGTGTCATCTGTGTTGTCTGTTCTATAGTGACATAATTTTCATTTATTATTTCTGTGTCATCTGTGTCTATTGTGATATGATTGTCATTTATTGTGTCTGTGTCGTCTGTCTATTGTGACATCATTGTCAGTATAATGTCCGTGTCCACTGTGTCGTCTCGGTCTTCTGTTTCTGTTGTGACATAATGCTCATTTATAATTTCTGTGTCGTCTGCGTCGTCTCTCTCGTCTGTGTCGTCTGTGTTTATTATGACATCATTGTCATTAATAATGTCTGTGTCGTCTGTGTCTTCTGTGTCATCTCTATCTATGGTGTGATCTTTGTCATTCATAAAGTCTGTGCCGTGTGTGTCGTCTATGTCTATTTTGTCATCATTTTTGTTTATAATGTCTGTGTCGCCTGTGTTTATTGTAACATCACTCTCATTTATGATGTCTCTGTCTTCTGTATCTATTGTTACATCATTGCAATTTATAATGTCGATGTCTTGTGTGTCGTCTTTGTATATTATGACATCATTGTCATTCATAAAGTCTGTGTCATCTGTGTCTTCTGTGTCTATTGTTACATGATCATCATTTATAATGTCTGTGTCGTCCGTGTCTATTGTTACGTCGTTGTCATTTATATTGTCTGTTTCGTCTCTGTCCTCTGTGTCGTCTTTGTCTATTGTAACATCATTTTCATTTATAGTGTCTGCGTCTTCTGTGTCGTCAGTGTCTAGATTGGCAACATTGCTATTTATAATGTCTGTGTCATCTGTGTCTATTGTGATATGATTGTCATTTTTAAAGTCTGTCGCCTGTGTCGACTGCGATATTGTCATTTATAATAGTGTCGTCTGTGTCTTCTATTTCTGTTGTGACATCATTGTCATTTATAATTTCTGTGTCGTCTGTGTTTTCTGTGTCTATTTTAAAATCAGTGTCATTTATAATGTCAGTGTCGTCTGTGTCTATTGTGTCTATTGTGACGTCATTTTCGTTTATAATTTCTGTCGACAGTGTTGTCTGTTTCTCTTCTGTCATCATTGTTTTTTATAATGTCTGTGTCGTCTGTCGTCTGTTTCTATTTTGTCATCATAGTCATTTATAATGTCTGTGTCGTCTGTGTCATCTGTGTCTATTGTGACATCTTTGTCATTTATATTGTCTTTGTCATCTGTTTCTATTGTGACATCAGTGTCATTTATAATGGATGTGTTGTCTGTGTCTATTGTGAAATCATTGTCAGTTATAATGTCTGTGTCGTCTGAGTCTCTTGTGACATCATTATCATTTATAAAGTCTGTGTCGTCTATGTCGTCTCTGTCATCTGTGTGTATTTTGACATCATTGTCCTTTATAATATTAGTGTCGTCTGTGTCGTCTTTTCTATTGTGACATAATTATCATTTATAATGGATGTGTCGTCTGTGTCTATTGTGAAACCATTGTAATTTATATTTTCTGTGTCGTTTCTGTCGTCTGTGTCCTCTCTGTCTATTGTGAATGCATTGTCTTTTATAATGTCTGTCTTCAGTGTCGTCTGTGTCTAGTTTGACATCATTGATATTTATAATGTCTTAGCTGTCTGTGTCATTTCTGTCATCTGTGTCGTCAGTGTTTATGGTAACATAATTGTCATATATATTGTCTATGTCGTCTCTGTCGTCTGTGTCAATTTTTATAGCATTGTCGTTTATGTCTGTGTCGTCTCTTTATATTGTGACAACATTTTCATTTATAATGTGTGTCTTCTGTGTCGTCTGTTTGTATTTTGAAATAATTTTCATGTATGTCTGTGTCATCTTTGTCTACTGTGACATCATTGTAATTTTTAATGTCTGTGTGTTCTGTGTCGTCTGTGTCTTTTATGAAATGATAGTAATTTATCATGTCTGGGTAGTCTGTGTCATCTGTGCCTATTGTCATATCATTGTCATGTCTAATACCTTGTCGTCTGTGTCGTTTGTGTCTATTGTGACATCAATGTTATTTATAATGTCTGTGTCGTCTGTGTCATCTGTGATATCATTTTCATTTATACTGTGTCATCCATGTCATCTCTGTTTATTGTGACATCATTGCCATTTAACATCTGTGTCGTCTGTGTCGTCTGTAATTTCTGTGCCTATTGTGAAATCACTGTCATTTAAAAAGTCTGTCTTGTCTGTGTCATCTGTGTATATTGTCACATCATTGTCATTTATAATGTCTTTGTCGTCTGTGTCTATTGTGATGTCATTTTCATTCATAATGTCTGTGTTGTCTGAGTCATCTGTGTCTATTGTGAAAACATTTTCATTCATAATGTCTGTGTCATCTGTGTCTATTTTGACATCATAATCATTTATAAAGTCTGTGTATTCTGGGTCATCTGTGTCGTCTTTTTCTATTGTGATGTCATTTTCAATTATAATGTTGGTGTCTCCTGTGTCCTCTGTAAAGTCTTGGTCGTCTGTGACCTCTGTGTGTATTGTGAAATCATTGTCATTGGTATTCTCTGTGTTGTCTGTATCTATTGTGACATTATTGTCATTGATAATGTCTGTGTCATCTGTGTCTATTTTGCTATCATTGTCATTTATAATGCTTTTGTCGTCTGTGTCGTGTGTGTCGTCTGTGTCTATTGTAACATCATTGTCATTTATAATATCTGTGTCATCTATGTCGTCTGTGTCTATTGTGACATAATTTTCATTTATAAAATCTGTGTAGTCGTTGTCGTCTGTGTCTATTGTGACATCATTGTCATTTATAATATCTGTGTCTTCTATGTCGTCTGTGTCTATTGTGACATTATTTTCATTTATAAAGTCTGTGTAGTCGTTTTCGTCTGTGTCTATTTTGACATCATTGTCATTTGTAATGACTCTGTCGTCTGTGTCATCTGTGTCTATTCTGACATCATTGTCATTTATATTGTCTGTGTCGTCTGTGTAATCATTTTCATTTATAAAGTCTGTGTTGTCTGTGTTTTGTGACATCCTTGTCATTTATAATGTCTATGTTGTCTGTGTTTATTGTGACATAATTTCAATTTATAAAGTCTCTGTCGTCTGTGGCTTTTGTGACATCGTTGTCATTTCAATGTCTGTGTAGTCTGTGTCGTCTCTGTATATTGTGACATCATTGTCATTTATAATGTCTATGTTGACTGTGTTTATTGTGACATAATTTCGATTTATAAAGTCTCTGTCGTCTGTGGCTTTTGTGACGTCATTGTCATTTCAATGTCTGTGTAGTCTGTGTCATCTCTGTATATTGTGATTTATAAGGTCTGTGTCGTCTTTGTCATCTGTGTCTATTGTGACATCATTGTCATTTTTAATATCTCTGTCGTTTGTGACGTCTTTGTGTATTGTGACATTTTGTAATTTATAATGCCTGTGTCGTCTGTGTCATCTTTGTCTATTGTGACATCATTGTCATTTATAATATCTGTGTCGCCTGTGTCATCTATGTATATTTTGAACATCATTGTCATTATAATTTCTGTCGTCTTTGTCTTCTGCTTTGTCTCTCGTCTGTGTCTATTGTGACATCATTTTCATTTATAATGTCCTTGTCGTCTGTGTCGTCTGCGTCAGCAGTGTCTATTGTGACATCATTGTCATAAATAATGCCTGTGTCATCTTTGTTGTCTGTGTTGTCTGTCGTTTGTGTCGTCTGTGTATATTGTCACATCATTTTCATTTATAATGTCTTGTTGTATGTGTCGTCAACGTTCTCTGTGTCTTCTTTTTCTGTTTTGACCTCATTGTCCTTTATAACATCTGTGTCGCCTGTGTCGTCTGTCTTTCTTTGCCCGACATTGCCATTCTCCGCCCGTCTTTGCCCTTCTCCAATGCTCTCCACAATTCTCAGACTTTCTTTGCCCTTGTCAGCCTGTCTTTGCCCTTCTCCGCCCGTCTTTACCCTTCTCCACCCGTCTTCGCCACTCTCAGCACTTCTTTGCCTTTCTCTGACCGACTTTGCCTTTCTCCACCCATCTTTGCCATTCTCCGGTACTCTCTGCAATTCTCCGCCCGTCTTTGCCCTTCTCCGCCCGTCTTTGCCCTTTTCCGCCCGTCTTTGCCCTTTTCCGCCCGTCTTTGCCCTTTTCCGCCCGTCTTTGCCCTTTTCCGCCCGTCTTTGCCCTTTTCCGCCCGTCTTTGCCCTTCTCCGCCCGTCTTTGCCCTTTTCCGCCCGTCTTTGCCCTTTTCCGCCCGTCTTTGCCCTTTTCCGCCCGTCTTTGCCCTTTTCCGCCCGTCTTTGCCCTTTTCCGCCCGTCTTTGCCCTTTTCCGCCCGTCTTTGCCCTTTTCCGCCCGTCTTTGCCCTTTTCCGCCCGTCTTTGCATTTCTCCACCCGTCTTTGCCCTTCTCTGTCTGTCTTTGCCCTTCTACCGCCGTCTTTGCCCTTGTCCGCCTGTCTTTGCCCTTCTCCGCCTGTCTTTGCCCTTCTCCGCCTGTCTTTGCCCTTCTCCTTCCGTCTTTGCCCTTCTCCTTCCGTCTTTGCCCTTCTCCTCCCGTCTTTGCCCTTCTCCTCCCGTCTTTGCCCTTCTCCTCCCGTCTTTGCCCTTCTCCTCCCGTCTTTGCCCTTCTCCTCCCGTCTTTGCCCTTCTCCTCCCGTCTTTGCCCTTCTCCTCCCGTCTTTGCCCTTCTCCTCCCGTCTTTGCCCTTCTCCTCCCGTCTTTGCCCTTCTCCTCCCGTCTTTGCCCTTCTCCTCCCGTCTTTGCCCTTCTCCTCCCGTCTTTGCCCTTCTCCTCCCGTCTTTGCCCTTCTCCTCCCGTCTTTGCCCTTCTCCTCCCGTCTTTGCCCTTCTCCTCCCGTCTTTGCCCTTCTTTGTTATTCTTCACACTTCTCCGACCGTTCTAGCCCTTCTCCGCTTGTCTTTGGCCTTCTTTGCCCATCTTTACCCTTTTCCGTAGGTCTTTGCTCTTCTCCGCCCGACTTAGCATTTCTCCGCAAGTCTTTGCGCTTCTCCACCTGTCTTTGCAGTTCTCTGGTATTCTCTGAACTTCCCTGCCCATCTTTGCCCTTCTCAACTTGTCTTTGCCCTTGTCCGTGCGTCTTTGCACTTCTCTGACCGTCTTTTCACTTCTCCCACTGTCTTTGCCCTTCTCCGCCCGTCTTTGCCCTTCTCCGCCCGTCTTTGCCCTTCTCCGCCCGTCTTTGCCCTTCTCCGCCCGTCTTTGCCCTTCTCCGCCCGTCTTTGCCCTTCTCCGCCCGTCTTTGCCCTTCTCCGCCCGTCTTTGCCCTTCTCCGCCCGTCTTTGCCCTTCTCCGCCCGTCTTTGCCCTTCTCCGCCCGTCTTTGCCCTTCTCCGCCCGTCTTTGCCCTTCTCCGCCCGTCTTTGCCCTTCTCCGCCCGTCTTTGCCCTTCTCCGCCCGTCTTTGCCCTTCTCCGTTATTCACCACAATTCTCTGCCCGTTTTAGCCCTTCTCCACTCGTCTTTGCCCTTCTCTGCCCGTCTTTACCCTTTTCTGTACGTCTATGCTCTTCTCCGCCTGACTTAGCGTTTCTCCGCCAGTCTTTGCACTTCTCTGGTATTCTCTGCCCTTCTCCGCCCGTCTTTGCCCTTCTCCGCCCGTCTTTGCCCTTCTCCGCCCCTCTTTGCCCTTGTCCGCCCGTCTTTGCCCTTCTCCAATACTCCGCAATTCTCTGACAGTCTTAGCGCTTCTCCACCCATCTTTGCCCTTGTCCGCCCATCTTTGCCCTTCTCCGCCTGTCTTTGCCCTTGTCCACCCATATTTTCCCTTGTCCGTCCGTTATTGCTCTTGTCCGCCCGTCTTTGCCCTTGTCCGCCCGACTTTGCCCTTCTCCCCCGTCTTTGTTCTTGTCCGCCCGTTTTTGCCCTTGTCAGACCCTTTTAGCCCTTTTCCGCCCGTCTTTGCCCTTTTCCGCCTGTCTTTGCCCTTTTCCACCCGTCTTTGCCCTTTTCCGCCCGTCTTTACCATTCTCCGTATGTCTTTGCATTTCTCCACTCGACTTTGTGCTTCTCCGCCTGTCTTTCCGCTTCTCCACGCGTCTTTGCCCTTCTCTGTCTGTCTTTGCCCTTCTACCGCCTGGTTTTTGCCCTTCTACCGCCTGGTTTTTGCCCTTCTACCGCCTGTTTTTGCCCTTCTCCGAATGTCTTTGCCCTTCTCCGCCCGTCTTTGCCCTTCTCCGCCCGTCTTTGCCCTTCTCCGCCCGTCTTTGCCCTTCTCCGCCCGTCTTTGCCCTTCTCCGCCCGTCTTTGCCCTTCTCCGCCCGTCTTTGCCCTTCTCCTCCCGTCTTTGCCCTTCTTTGTTATTCTCCACACTTCTCCGACCCTTCTAGCCCTTCTCCGCTTGTCATTGGCCTTCTTTGCCCATCTTTACCCTTTTCCGTACGTCTTTGCTCTTCTCCGCCTGACTTAGCATTTCTCCGCAAGTCTTTGCGCTTCTCCACCTGTCTTTGCAGTTCTCTGGTATTCTCTGAACTTCTCTGCCCATCTTTGCCCTTCTCAACTTGTCTTTGCCCTTGTCCGTGCGTCTTTGCACTTCTCTGGTACTCTCTGCACTTCTCTGACCGTCTTTTCACTTCTCCCACTGTCTTTGCCCTTCTCTGCCCGTCTTTGCCCTTCTCTGCCCGTCTTTGCCCTTCTCTGCCCGTCTTTGCCCTTCTCTGCCCGTCTTTGCCCTTCTCTGCCCGTCTTTGCCCTTCTCTGCCCGTCTTTGCCCTTCTCCGCCCGTCTTTGCCCTTCTCCGCCCGTCTTTGCCCTTCTCCGCCCGTCTTTGCCCTTCTCCGCCCGTCTTTGCCCTTCTCCGCCCGACTTTGCCCTTCTCCGCCCGACTTTGCCCTTCTCCCCCGTCTTTGCCCTTCTCCGCCCATTTTTGCCCTTGTCAGACCCTTTTAGCCCTTCTCCGCCCATCTTTGCCGTTGTCCGCAGTTCTTTGCCGTTGTCCGCCCGCCTTTGCGCTTCTCCGCCCGTCTTTGCGCTTCTCCGCCCGTCTTTGCGCTTCTCCGCCCGTCTTTGCGCTTCTCCGCCCACCTTTGCGCTTCTCCGCCCGGCTTTGCCCTTCTCCGCCCGGCTTTGCCCTTCTCCGCCCGGCTTTGCCCTTCTCTGGTATTCTCCGCAGTTCTCTGCCTGTCTTTTTCCTTCTCAACCTGTCTTTGCTCTTGTCCACCAGTCTTTGCCCTTCTCCGGTACTCTCCGCACTTCTCTGATCGTCTTTGCCCTTCTCCGCCCGTCTTTGCTCTACTCCATCTGTCTTTGCCCTTCTCCGCCTGTCTTTGCACTTCTCCAGTATTCTCTGGATTTCTCAGACTGTCTTTGCCCTTGTCTAAACCTCTTTGCACTTGTCCGCCCGTCTTTGCCCTCTGTCCGTCTTTGCCCTTCTACCGCCGTCTTTGTTCTTGTCCGCCTTCCTTTGCAATTGTCCGCCTGTCTTTACTCTTCGCCTGTCTTTGCCCTTCTCCGCCCATCTTTGCTCTTCTCCACACGTCTTTGCTCTTCTCTGCCCCTCTTTGCCATTCACCGGTACTATCCACAATTCTCCGCCCGTCTTTGCCCTTCTCCGCCCGTCTTTGCCCTTCTCCGCCCGTCTTTGCCCTTCTCCAAACGTCTTTGCTCTTCTCTGCCCCTCTTTGCCATTCACCGGTACTATCCACAATTCTCCGCCCGTCTTTGCCCTTCTCCGCCCGTCTTTGCCCTTCTCCGCCCGTCTTTGCCCTTCTCCGCCCGTCTTTGCCCTTGTCCGCCCGTCTTTGCCCTTCTCCGCCCGTCTTTGCCCTTCTCCGCCCCTCTTTGCCCTTCTCCGCCCCTCTTTGCCCTCGTCCGCCCATCTTTGCCCTCCTAGCACCCGTCTTTGCCTTCCTTTGCCCATCTTTGCCCTCGTCTGCCCGTATTTGCCTTCTCCACCCATGTTTGCCCTTCTCCGTCTGTCTGTGCCATTCTTCGGTATTCTCCGTCCTTCTCCGCCCGTCTTTGCCCTTCTTCGTTGTTCTCAGCACTTCTCCTCCCGTCTTTGTACTTCTTCCCCCGTCTTTGCCATTCTCCGCCCATCTTCGCCTTTCTCCCCTGGTCTTTGCACTTGTGAGCCCGTCTTTGCACTTCTGCGCCTGTCTTTGCTCTTCTTGGCATGTCTTTGCACTTCTCTGCCCGTCCTTGCATTCTCCGCACTTGTTTGAACCTCTCCGCCCATCTTTGCTCTTCTCCGACCGACTTTGTGCTTCTCCGCCCGTCTTTGCCCGTCTTTGCCCTTCTCTTCCCGTCTTTGCATTCTCCGCAATTCTTTGCACTTCTCCGCCCAACTGTGCCCTTCTCCGCCTGACTGTGCCCTTCTCTGCCCGTCTTTGTTCTTCTCCAACATTCTTTGCCCTTGTCCGCCCGTCTTTGCCCTTGTCCGCCCGTCTTTGCCCTTCTCCGCCCGTCTTTGCCCTTCTCCGCCCGTCTTTGCCCTTGTCCGCCCGTCTTTGCCATTCTTCGGTACTCTCCGCAATTCTGCGATCATCTTTGCTCTTCTCCGCCTGTCTTTGCCCTTGTGCAACCTTCTTTGCCTTTGTCCGCCCATCTTTTCCCTTCTCCGCCCGTCTTTCCGATTCTCCGCTCTTCTTTCCCTTCTCTGCCCGTCTTTGCCACTCTCCGGACGTCTTTGCAACTCTCCTATCATCCTTGCCACTATCCGCACTTCTTTGCCACTCTCTGCACTTCTTTGCCTTTTTCCGCCCGTCTTTGCCCTTCGCACCCGTCTTTGCTCTTCTTGGCATGTCTTTGCACTTCACTGCCTGTCTTTGCATTCTCCACACTTGTTTGCCCTTCTCCTCCCGTCTTTGCTCTTCTCCTCCCGTCTTTGCCCTTCTCTTCCTGTCTTTGCCCTTCTCTGCCCGTCTTTGCACTTCTGCGCCTGTCTTTGCCCTTCTCCGCCCGACTTTGCCCTTCTCCACCTCTCTTTGTCCTTCTCCGTTATTCACCACACCTCTCTGCCCGTTTTAGCCCTTCTCCGCTCGTCTTTGCCCTTCCCTGCCCGTCTTTAACCTTTCTGTACGTCTATGCTCTTCTCCGCCCGACTGTGCCCTTCTATGCCTGTCTTTGTCCTTCTCCAACATTCTTTACATTTGTCCGCCCATCTTTGCACTTGTCCGACCGTCTTTTCAATTCTGCGCTCATCTTTAGACTTCTCCACCCCTCTTAGCCCTTCTCCGCCCGTCTTTGCCCTTCTCCGCCCGTCTTTGCCCTTCTCCGCCCGTCTTTGCCCTTCTCCGCCCGTCTTTGCCCTTCTCCGCCCGTCTTTGCCCTTGTCCGCCCGTCTTTGCCCTTGTCCGCCCGTCTTTGCCCTTGTCCGCCCGTCTTTGCCCTTCTCCGCCCGTCTTTGCCCTTCTCCGCCCGTCTTTGCCCTTCTCCGTTATTCACCACACTTCTCTGCCCGTTTTAGCTCTTCTCCACTCGTCTTTGCCCTTCTCTGCCCGTCTTTACCCTTTTCTGTACGTCTATGCTCTTCTCCGCCTGACTTAGCGTTTCTCCGCCAGTCTTTGCACTTCTCCGCCCGTCTTTGCCCTTCTCCGCCCGTCTTTGCCCTTCTCCGCCCGTCTTTGCCCTTCTCCGCCCGTCTTTGCCCTTCTCCGCCCGTCTTTGCCCTTCTCCTATACTCCGCAATTCTCCGACAGTCTTAGCGCTTCTCCACCCATCTTTGCCCTTGTCCGCCCATCTTTGCCCTTCTCCACCCGACTTTGCCCTTCTCCCCCGTCTTTGTTCTTGTCCGCCCATTTTTGCCCTTGTCAGACCCTTTTAGCTCTTCTCCGCCCATCTTTGCCCTTGTCCGCCCATCTTTGCCCTTGTCCGCACTTCTTTGCCGTTGTCCGCCCGCCTTTGCAATTGTCCGCCCGTCTTTGCGCTTCTCTGCCCGTCTTTGCGCTTCTCTGCCCGTCTTTGCGCTTCTCTGCCCGTCTTTGCGCTTCTCCCCCGGCTTTGCCCTTCTCCGCCCGGCTTTGCCCTTCTCCGCCCGTCTTTGCCCTTCTCCGCCCGGCTTTGCCCTTCTCTGGTATTCTCCGCAGTTCTCTGCCTGTCTTTTTCCTTCTCAACCTGTCTTTGCTCTTGTCCACCAGTCTTTGCCCTTCTCCGGTACTCTCCGCACTTCTCTGATCGTCTTTGCCCTTCTCCGCCCGTCTTTGCTCTACTCCATCTGTCTTTGCCCTTCTCCGCCTGTCTTTGCACTTCTCCAGTATTCTCCGGATTTCTCAGACTGTCTTTGCCCTTGTCTAAACCTCTTTGCACTTGTCCGCCCGTCTTTGCCCTTCTCTGTCCGTCTTTGCCCTTCTACCGCCGTCTTTGTTCTTGTCCGCCTTCCTTTGCAATTGTCCGCCTGTCTTTACTCTTCGCCTGTCTTTGCCCTTCTCCGCCCATCTTTGCTCTTCTCCACACGTCTTTGCTCTTCTCTGCCCCTCTTTGCCATTCACCGGTACTATCCACAATTCTCCGCCCGTCTTTGCCCTTCTCCGCCCGTCTTTGCCCTTCTCCGCCCGTCTTTGCCCTTCTCCGCCCGTCTTTGCCCTTCTCCGCCCCTCTTTGCCCTTCTCCGCCCCTCTTTGCCCTCGTCCGCCCATCTTTGCCCTCCTAGCACCCGTCTTTGCCTTCCTTTGCCCATCTTTGCCCTCGTCTGCCCGTATTTGCCTTCTCCACCCATGTTTGCCCTTCTCCGTCTGTCTGTGCCATTCTTCGGTATTCTCCGTCTTTCTCCGCCCGTCTTTGCCCTTCTTCGTTGTTCTCAGCACTTCTCCTCCCGTCTTTGTACTTCTTCCCCCGTCTTTGCCATTCTCCGCCCGTCTTCGCCTTTCTCCCCTGGTCTTTGCACTTGTGAGCCCGTCTTTGCACTTCTGCGCCTGTCTTTGCTCTTCTTGGCATGTCTTTGCACTTCTCTGCCCGTCCTTGCATTCTCCGCACTTGTTTGAACCTCTCCGCCCGTCTTTGCTCTTCTCCGACCGACTTTGTGCTTCTCCGCCCGTCTTTGCCCGTCTTTGCCCTTCTCTTCCCGTCTTTGCATTCTCCGCAATTCTTTGCACTTCTCCGCCCAACTGTGCCCTTCTCCGCCTGACTGTGCCCTTCTCTGCCCGTCTTTGTTCTTCTCCGACATTCTTTGCCCTTGTCCGCCCGTCTTTGCCCTTGTCCGCCCGTCTTTGCCCTTGTCCGCCCGTCTTTGCCCTTGTCCGCCCGTCTTTGCCCTTCTCCGCCCGTCTTTGCCCTTGTCCGCCCGTCTTTGCCATTCTTCGGTACTCTCCGCAATTCTGCGATCATCTTTGCTCTTCTCCGCCTGTCTTTGCCCTTGTGCAACCTTCTTTGCCTTTGTCCGCCCGTCTTTTCCCTTCTCCGCCCGTCTTTCCGATTCTCCGCTCTTCTTTCCCCTTCTCTGCCCGTCTTTGCCACTCTCCGGACGTCTTTGCAACTCTCCTATCATCCTTGCCACTATCCGCACTTCTTTGCCACTCTCTGCACTTCTTTGCCTTTTTCCGCCCGTCTTTGCCCTTCGCACCCGTCTTTGCTCTTCTTGGCATGTCTTTGCACTTCACTGCCTGTCTTTGCATTCTCCACACTTGTTTGCCCTTCTCCTCCCGTCTTTGCTCTTCTCCTCCCGTCTTTGCCCTTCTCTTCCTGTCTTTGCCCTTCTCTGCCCGTCTTTGCGCTTCTGCGCCTGTCTTTGCCCTTCTCCGCCCGACTTTGCCCTTCTCCACCTCTCTTTGCCCTTCTCCGTTATTCACCACACCTCTCTGCCCGTTTTAGCCCTTCTCCGCTCGTCTTTGCCCTTCCCTGCCCGTCTTTAACCTTTCTGTACGTCTATGCTCTTCTCCGCCCGACTGTGCCCTTCTATGCCTGTCTTTGTCCTTCTCCAACATTCTTTACATTTGTCTGCTTGTCTTTGCACTTGTCCGCCCGTCTTTGCACTTGTCCGACCGTCTTTTCAATTCTGCGCTCATCTTTAGACTTCTCCACCCCTCTTAGCCCTTCTCCGCCCGTCTTTGCCCTTCTCCGCCCGTCTTTGCCTTTCTCCGCCCGTCTTTGCCCTTCTCCGCCCGTCTTTGCCCTTCTCCGCCCGTCTTTGCCCTTCTCCGCCCGTCTTTGCCCTTCTCCGCCCGTCTTTGCCCTTGTCCGCCCGTCTTTGCCCTTGTCCGCCCGTCTTTGCCCTTCTCCGCCCGTCTTTGCCCTTCTCCGCCCGTCTTTGCCCTTCTCCGCCCGTCTTTGCCATTCTTCGGTACTCTCCGCAATTCTGCGATCGTCTTTGCTCTTCTCCGCCTGTCTTTGCCCTTGTACAACCTTCTTTGCCTTTGTCTGCCCGTCTTTTCCCTTCTCCGCCCGTCTTTGCCACTCTCCGGACGTCTTTGCAACACTCCTCACTTCCTTACCACTATCCGCACTTCTTTGCCACTCTCTGCAGTTCTTTGCCCTTGTCCGCCCATCTTTCACTTCTGAGCCCGTCTCTGCCCTTCTGCGCCCGTCTTTGCTCTTCTTGGTACGTCTTTGCTCTTCTCTGCCCGTCTTTGCATTCTCCGCACTTGTTTACCCTTCTCCACCCGTCTTTGCCCTTCTCCGCTCGTCTTTGCCCTTCTCCCCCCGTCTTTGTTCTTGTCCGCATGTTTCTGCCCTTGTCCGACCGTCTTTGCCCTTCTCCGCCTATCTTTGCACTTGTCAGCCCTTCTTAGCCGTTGTCCGCCCGTCTTATCACTTGTGCAACCCTCTTTGCCTTTGTCCGACCGTCTTGGCAATTGTCCGCCTTTCTTTGCCCTTCTCCGCCCGTCTTTGCCCTTCTCCGCCCATCTTTGCCCTTGTCCTCCCGTCTTTGCCCTTCTCTGCCCGTCTTTCGCTTCTGCGCCCTTCTTTGCCCTTCTCCGCCCTTTTTTTCTCTTCTCCACCCGACTTTGCCCTTCTCCACCTCTCTTTGCCCTTCTCCGTTATTCACCACACTTCTCCACCCGTTTTAGCCCTTCTCCACTCGTCTTTGCCCTTCTCTGCCCGTCTTTACACTTTTCTGTACGTCTATGCTCTTCTCCGCCTGACTTAGCGTTTCTCCGCCAGTCTTTGCACTTCTCTGGTATTCTCTGCACTTCTCCGCCCGTCTTTGCCCTTCTCCGCCCGTCTTTGCCCTTGTCCGTCCGTCTTTGCCCTTGTCCGTCCGTCTTTGCCCTTGTCCGCCCGTCTTTGCCCTTGTCCGCCCGTCTTTGCCCTTGTCCGCCCGTCTTTGCCCTTGTCCGCCCGTCTTTGCCCTTGTCCGCCCGTCTTTGCAGTTCTCCAATACTCCGCAATTCTCTGACAGTCTTAGCGCTTCTCCACCCGTCTTTGCCCTTGTCCGCCCGTCTTTGCCCGCCTGTCTTTGCCCTTCTCTCTTATTTCTGCACTTCTCAGACTGTCTTTGCCCTTGTCCGCCCGTCTTTGCCCTTGTCCGCCCGTCTTTGCCCTTCTCCACCCGTCTTTGCCCTTCTCCACCCGTCTTAGCCCTTCTCCACCCGTCTCCACCTGTCTATGTCGTTCTTCGCAGTTCTTTGCTCTTCTCCAGCAGTCATTGTATTTCTCCCCGGCCTTTGCCCTTCTCCGCCCGTCTTTGCCCTTCTCCGCCCGTCTTTGCCCTTCTCCGCCCGTCTTTGCCCTTCTCCTCCCATCTTTGCCCTTCTCCACCCGCCTTTGCCCTTCTCTAATCTTCTTTGCCCTTCTCCAAACTTTTTTGCCCTTCTCCCCTTGTCTTTGCCCATCTTTGCACTTCTCCGATATTCTCGGCACTTCTCTGCCTGTCTTTGCCCTTCTCTGCCTGTCTTTGCCCTTCTCCACCCTTCTTTGCCCTTCTCCACCCGTCTTTGACTTTCCCCGCCCGTCTTTGCCCATCTTTGAACTTCTCCAATAATCTCCGCCTTTGTTCGCCCTTCCCCGCCCGTCTTTGCCCTTCCCCACCCGTCTTTGCCCTTCTCCGCCCGTCTTTGCCCTTCCCCGCCCGTCTTTGCCCTTCCCCGCCCGTCTTTGCCCTTCCCCGCCCGTCTTTGCCCTTCCCCGCCCGTCTTTGCCCTTCCCCGCCCGTCTTTGCGCTTCCCCGCCCGTCTTTGCCCTTCCCCGCCCGTCTTTGCCTTTCCCTGCCCTTCTTTGCCCTTCTTTGATATTCTCCGTCCTTCTCCTGCCATCTTTGCCCTTCTACACCTTTCTTTGCCGTTCTCCAACCTTCTTTGCCGTTCTCCAACCTTCTTTGCCCTTCTCCACCTTTCTTTGCCCTTCTCCAACCTTCTTTGCCCTTCTCCAACCTTCTTTGCCCTTCTCCAACCTTCTTTGCCCTTCTCCAACCTTCTTTGCCCTTCTCCAACCTTCTTTGCCCTTCTCCAACCTTCTTTGCCCTTCTCCAACCTTCTTTGCACTTCTCCAACCTTCTTTGCCCTTCTCCAACCTTCTTTGCCCTTCTCCAGCCTTCTTTGCCCTTCTTTGCGCTTCTCCGATATTCTCCGCCCTTCTCCACCTGTCTTCACCGTTCTCCAAAGTTCTTTTCTCTTCTCCACCAGTCATTGCACTTCTCCGCCCATTTTTGACCTTCTCCGCTCGACTTTGCCCTTCGCCACCTGTCTTTGCCCTTCGCCGCCCGTCTTTGCCCTTCTTTGCACTTCTCTGATATTCTCTGCCCTGCTCTACCCGTTTTTTCCCTTCTCCCTTTGTCTTTGCCCATCTTTGCACTTCTACGATATTCTCTGCCCTTCTCCGCCCATCTTTGCCCTTCTCCGATATTCTCCGTCCTTCTCCTCCCGTTTTTTACCTTTGCCGCCTATGTTTGCCATTCGCCGCCTATCTTTGCTCTTCCTTGCACTCCTCCGATATTCTCCGCCCTTCTCCGCCCGTCTTTGCCCTTCTCCCCTTGTCTTTGCCCATCTTTGAACTTCTCCAATATTCTCTGCCCTTGTCCGCCCGTCTTTGCCCTTGTCCGCCCGTCTTTGCCCTTGTCCGCCCGTCTTTGCCCTTGTCCGCCCGTCTTTGCCCTTGTCCGCCCGTCTTTGCCCTTGTCCGCCCGTCTTTGCCCTTCTCCGCCCGTCTTTTCCCTTCTCCGCCCGTTTTTGCCCTTCTTCGGTACTCTCCGAAATTCTGCGATCGTCTTTGCTCTTCTCCGCCTGTCTTTGCCCTTGTGCAACCTTCTTTGCCTTTGTCCGCCCGTCTTTTCCCTTCTCCGCCCGTCTTTGCAACTCTCCGGACGTCTTTGCAACTCTCCTATCTTTTTTGCCACTATCCGCACTTCTTTGCCACTCTCTGCACTTCTTTGCCTTTTTCCACCCGTCTTTGCCCTTCTGCGCCCATCTTTGCTCTTCTTGGCATGTCTTTGCACTTCTCTGCCTGTCTTTGCATTCTCCGCACTTGTTTGCCCTTCTCCACCCATCTTTGCACTTGTCAGCCCTTCTTAGCCATTGTCCGCCCATCTTATCACTTGTGCAACCGTCTTTGTCTTTGTCCAACCGTCTTGGCAATTGTCCGCCTTTCTTTGCCCTTGTCCGCCTTTCTTTGCCCTTGTCCGCCCGTCTTTGCCCTTGTCCGCCCGTCTTTGCCCTTGTGCAACCTTCTTTGCCTTTGTCCGCCCGTCTTTGCCCTTCTCCGCCCGTCTTTGCCCTTCTCCGCCCGTCTTTGCCTTTCTCCGCCCGTCTTTGCCTTTCTCCGCCCGCCTTTGCCCTTCTCCGCCCGCCTTTGCCCTTCTCAGCCCGCCTTTGCCCTTCTCCGCCCGCCTTTGCCCTTCTCCGCCCGCCTTTGCCCTTCTCCGCCCGCCTTTGCCCTTGTGCAACCTTCTTTGCCCTTCTCCGCCCGTCTTTGCCCTTCTCCGCCCGTCTTTGCCCTTCTCCGCCCGTCTTTGCCCTTCTCCGCCCGTCTTTGCCCTTCTCCAATACTCCGCAATTCTCCGACAGTCTTAGCGCTTCTCCACCCGTCCTTGCCCTTGTCCGCCCGTCCTTGCCCTTGTCCGCCCGTCTTTGCCCGCCTGTCTTTGCCCTTCTCTTGTATTTCTGCGGTTCTCAGACTGTCTTTGCCCTTGTTAAAACCTCTACGCATCTCTTGTGTCTCCTCCAACTGACTTTGCGCTTCTCTGCTTGTCTTTGCATTCTCCGCAGTTGTTTGCACTTCTCCGCCTGACTGTTCCCTCTCCGCCCGTCTTTGCCCTTCTCCCATACTCTCCACATTTCTCCGCCCGTCTTTGCCCTTCTCCGCCCGTCTTTGCCCTTCTCCGCCCGTCTTTGCCCTTCTCCGCCCGTCTTTGCCCTTCTCCGCCCGTCTTTGCCCTTCTCCGCCCGTCTTTGCCCTTCTCTGGTATTCTCCGCACTTCTCTGCCCGTCTTTGCCCCTGTCCAACCGTCTTTGCCCTTCTCCAGTACTCTCCGCAGTTCTCTGCCCGTCTTTGCAATTCTCTGCCCGTCTTTGCAATTCTCTGCCCGTCTTTGCAATTCTCCGCCCGACTTAGCCCTTCTCCTCCCGTCTTTACCCTTCGCCGCCCATCTTTACCCTTCGCCGCCCATCTTTACCCTTCTTTGCACTTCTCCGATATTCTCTGCCCTTCTCCACCTGTCTTTGCCGTTCTCCGCAGTTCTTTGCTCTTCTCCACCACTCATTGCCCTTCTCCCCTGTCTTTGCCCTTCTCCGCCCATCTTTGCCCTTCTCCGATATTCTCTGTTCTTCTCCGCCCATTTTTGATCTTCTCCGCCCGACTTTGAGGTTCTCCGCCCGACTTTGAGGTTCTCCACTATTCTCCACCCTTCTCCGCCCGTCTTTGCCCATCTCCGCCCGTCTTTCCCATCTCCGCCTGTCTTTGCCCATCTCCGCCCGTCTTTGCCCTTCTTTGCACTTGTGCGATATTCTCCGCCCATCTCCGCTCGTCTTTGCCCTTGTCTGCTCGTCTTTGCTCTTGTCCGCCCGTCTTTGCCCTTGTCCTCCCATCTTTGCCCTTCTTTGCACTTGTCCGATATACTCTACACTTCTCCGCCTGTCTTTGCCCTTCTCCGATATTCTCCGCCCTTCTCCTCTCGTCTATGCCATTCTCCAACCATTTTGCCCTTCTCCGCCCGTCTTTGCCTTTCTCCGCCTGTCTTTGCCTTTCTCCGCCCGTCTTTGCCCTTCTTTGATATTCTCCATCCTTCTCCACCCGTCTTTGCCCTTCTCCACCCGTCTTTGCCCTTCTCCACCCATCTTTGCCCTTCTCCACCCGTCTTTGCCCTTCTCCACCCGTCTTTGCCCTTCTCCACCCATCTTTGCCCTTCTCCCCTTGTCTTTGCCAATCTTTGTACTTCTCTGATATTCTCTGCACATCTCCGCCCGTCTTTGCTCTTCTCCGCCCGTGTTTGCCCTTCTCCGCCTGTCTCTGCCCTTCTCCCCCCGTCTTTGCCCTTCTCGCCCCGTCTTTGCCCTTCTCCACCCGTCTCCACCTGTCTTTGCTGTTCTTCGCAGTTCTTTGCTCTTCTCCAGCAGTCATTGTACTTCTCCCCGGCCTTTGCCCTTCTCCGCCCGTCTTTGCCCTTCTTTGCACTTCTCTGATATTCTCCACCCTTCTCCTCCCGTCTTTGCCCTTCTCCTCCCGTCTTTGCCCTTCTCCTCCCATCTTTGCCCTTCTCCTCCCATCTTTGCCCTTCTCCACCCGCCTTTGCCCTTCTCCAACCTTCTTTGCCCTTCTCCAAACTTTTTTGCCCTTCTCCCTTTGTCTTTGCCCATCTTTGCACTTCTCTGATATTCTCGGCACTTCTCTGCCTGTCTTTGCCCTTCTCTGCCTGTCTTTGCCCTTCTCTGCCTGTCTTTGCCCTTTTCCACCCGTCTTTGACTTTCCCCGCCCGTCTTTGCCCATCTTTGAACTTCTCCGATAATCACCGCCCGTCTTTGCCCTTCTCCACCTTCTTTGCCCTTCCCCGCCTTTCTTTGCCCTTCCCCGCCCGTCTTTGCCCTTCCCCGCCCGTCTTTGCCCTTCTCCGCCCGTCTTTGCCCTTCTCCGCCCGTCTTTGCCCTTCTCCGCCCGTCTTTGCCCTTCCCTGCCCGTCTTTGCCCTTCCCTGCCCGTCTTTGCCCTTCCCCGCTCGTCTTTGCCCTTCCCCGCTCGTCTTTGCCCTTCCCCGCTCGTCTTTGCCCTTCTCCGCCCGTCTTTGCCATTCTCCGCCCGTCTTTGCCCTTCCCCGCCCGTCTTTGCCTTTCCCTGCCCGTCTTTGCCCTTCTTTGATATTCTCCATCCTTCTCCTGCCATCTTTGCCCTTCTCCACCTTTCTTTGCCCTTCTCCAACCTTCTTTGCCCTTCTCCAACCTTCTTTGCCCTTCTCCAACCTTCTTTGCCCTTCTCCAACCTTCTTTGCCCTTCTCTATCCATCTTTGCCCTTCTCCGCCCTTCTCCGATATTCTCCGCCCTTCACCACCTGTCTTCACCGTTCTCCAAAGTTCTTTTCTCTTCTCCACCAGTCATTGCACTTCTCCCCAGTCTTTGCCCTTCTCTGCCTGTCTTTGCCTTCTCTGGCAGTCTTTGCTTTTCTCTGCCCATCTTTGCCCTTCTACGATATTCTCCGCCCTTCTCCGCTCGACTTTGCCCTTCTCCGCTCGACTTTGCCCTTCGCCGCCTGTCTTTGCCCTTCGCCGCCCGTCTTTGCCCTTCTTTGCACTTCTCCGATATTCTCTGCCCTGCTCTACCCGTTTTTTCCCTTCTCCCTTTGTCTTTGCCCATCTTTGCACTTCTACGATATTCTCTGCCCTTCTCCGCCCGTCTTTGCCCTTCTCCGCCCGTCTTTGCCCTTCTCCGCCCGTCTTTGCCCTTCTCCGCCCGTCTTTGCCCTTCTCCGCCCGTCTTTGCCCTTCTCCGCCCCTCTTTGCCCTTCTCCGCCCGTCTCCACCTGTCTTTGCCGTTCTTCGCAGTTCTTTGCTCTTCTCCAGCAGTCATTGTACTTCTCCCCGGACTTTGCCCTTCTCCGCCCGTCTTTGCCCTTCTTTGCACTTCTCTGATATTCTCCGCCCTTCTCCTCTCATCTTTTCCCTTCTCCGCTTGTCTTTGCCTTTCTCCTCCCATCTTTGCCCTTCTCCACCCGCCTTTGCCCTTCTCTAACCTTCTTTGCCCTTCTCCAAACTTTTTTGCCCTTCTCCCCTTGTCTTTGCCCATCTTTGCACTTCTCCGATATTCTCCGCCCTTCTCCACCTGTCTTCACCGTTCTCCAAAGTTCTTTTCTCTTCTCCACCAGTCATTGCACTTCTCCGCCCATTTTTGCCCTTCTCCGCTCGACTTTGCCCTTCGCCACCTGTCTTTGCCCTTCGCCGCCCGTCTTTGCCCTTCTTTGCACTTCTCCGATATTCTCTGCCCTGCTCTACCCGTTTTTTCCCTTCTCCCTTTGTCTTTGCCCATCTTTGCACTTCTACGATATTCTCTGCCCTTCTCCGCCCATCTTTGCCCTTCTCCGATATTCTCCGTCCTTCTCCTCCCGTTTTTTACCTTTGCCGCCTATCTTTGCTCTTCTTTGCACTCCTCCGATATTCTCCGCCCTTCTCCGCCCGTCTTTGCCCTTCTCCTCCCATCTTTGCCCTTCTCCACCCGCCTTTGCCCTTCTCTAATCTTCTTTGCCCTTCTCCAAACTTTTTTGCCCTTCTCCCCTTGTCTTTGCCCATCTTTGCACTTCTCCGATATTCTTGGCACTTCTCTGCCTGTCTTTGCCCTTCTCTGCCTGTCTTTGCCCTTCTCCACCCTTCTTTGCCCTTCTCCACCCGTCTTTGAATTTCCCCGCCCGTCTTTGCCCATCTTTGAACTTCTCCAATAATCTCCGCCTTTGTTCGCCCTTCCCCGCCCGTCTTTGCCCTTCCCCGCCCGTCTTTGCCCTTCCCCGCCCGTCTTTGCCCTTCCCCACCCGTCTTTGCCCTTCCCCGCCCGTCTTTGCCCTTCCCCGCCCGTCTTTGCGCTTCCCCGCTCGTCTTTGCCCTTCCCCGCCCGTCTTTGCCTTTCCCTGCCCTTCTTTGCCCTTCTTTGATATTCTCCGTCCTTCTCCTGCCATCTTTGCCCTTCTACACCTTTCTTTGCCGTTCTCCAACCTTCTTTGCCGTTCTCCAACCTTCTTTGCCCTTCTCCACCTTTCTTTGCCCTTCTCCAACCTTCTTTGCCCTTCTCCAACCTTCTTTGCCCTTCTCCAACCTTCTTTGCCCTTCTCCAACCTTCTTTGCCCTTCTCCAACCTTCTTTGCCCTTCTCCAACCTTCTTTGCCCTTCTCCAACCTTCTTTGCACTTCTCCAACCTTCTTTGCACTTCTCCAACATTCTTTGCCCTTCTCCAACCTTCTTTGCCCTTCTCCAACCTTCTTTGCCCTTCTCCAGCCTTCTTTGCCCTTCTTTGCGCTTCTCCGATATTCTCCGCCCTTCTCCACCTCTCTTCACCGTTCTCCAAAGTTCTTTTCTCTTCTCCACCAGTCATTGCACTTCTCCGCCCATTTTTGCCCTTCTCCGCTCGACTTTGCCCTTCGCCACCTGTCTTTGCCCTTCGCCGCCCGTCTTTGCCCTTCTTTGCACTTCTCCGATATTCTCTGCCCTGCTCTACCCGTTTTTTCCCTTCTCCCTTTGTCTTTGCCCATCTTTGCACTTCTACGATATTCTCTGCCCTTCTCCGCCCATCTTTGCCCTTCTCCGATATTCTCCGTCCTTCTCCTCCCGTTTTTTACCTTTGCCGCCTATGTTTGCCATTCGCCGCCTATCTTTGCTCTTCCTTGCACTCCTCCGATATTCTCCGCCCTTCTCCGCCCGTCTTTGCCCTTCTCCCCTTGTCTTTGCCCATCTTTGAACTTCTCCAATATTCTCTGCCCTTGTCCGCCCGTCTTTGCCCTTGTCCGCCCGTCTTTGCCCTTGTCCGCCCGTCTTTGCCCTTGTCCGCCCGTCTTTGCCCTTCTCCGCCCGTCTTTGCCCTTCTCCGCCCGTCTTTTCCCTTCTCCGCCCGTTTTTGCCCTTCTTCGGTACTCTCCGAAATTCTGCGATCGTCTTTGCTCTTCTCCGCCTGTCTTTGCCCTTGTGCAACCTTCTTTGCCTTTGTCCGCCCGTCTTTTCCCTTCTCCGCCCGTCTTTGCAACTCTCCGGACGTCTTTGCAACTCTCCTATCTTTTTTGCCACTATCCGCACTTCTTTGCCACTCTCTGCACTTCTTTGCCTTTTTCCACCCGTCTTTGCCCTTCTGCGCCCATCTTTGCTCTTCTTGGCATGTCTTTGCACTTCTCTGCCTGTCTTTGCATTCTCCGCACTTGTTTGCCCTTCTCCACCCATCTTTGCACTTGTCAGCCCTTCTTAGCCATTGTCCGCCCATCTTATCACTTGTGCAACCGTCTTGGCAATTGTCCGCCTTTCTTTGCCCTTGTCCGCCCGTCTTTGCCCTTGTCCGCCCGTCTTTGCCCTTGTCCGCCCGTCTTTGCCCTTGTCCGCCCGTCTTTGCCCTTGTGCAACCTTCTTTGCCTTTGTCCGCCCGTCTTTGCCCTTCTCCGCCCATCTTTGCCTTTCTCCGCCCGTCTTTGCCCTTCTCCGCCCGCCTTTGCCCTTCTCCGCCCGCCTTTGCCCTTCTCCGCCCGCCTTTGCCCTTCTCCGCCCGCCTTTGCCCTTCTCCGCCCGCCTTTGCCCTTCTCCGCCCGCCTTTGCCCTTCTCCGCCCGCCTTTGCCCTTCTCCGCCCGCCTTTGCCCTTCTCCGCCCGCCTTTGCCCTTGTGCAACCTTCTTTGCCCTTCTCCGCCCGTCTTTGCCCTTCTCCGCCCGTCTTTGCCCTTCTCCGCCCGTCTTTGCCCTTCTCCAATACTCCGCAATTCTCCGACAGTCTTAGCGCTTCTCCACCCGTCCTTGCCCTTGTCCGCCCGTCCTTGCCCTTGTCCGCCCGTCTTTGCCCGCCTGTCTTTGCCCTTCTCTTGTATTTCTGCGGTTCTCAGACTGTCTTTGCCCTTGTCAAAACCTCTACGCATCTCTTGTGTCTCCTCCAACTGACTTTGCGCTTCTCTGCTTGTCTTTGCATTCTCCGCAGTTGTTTGCACTTCTCCGCCTGACTGTTCCCTCTCCGCCCGTCTTTGCCCTTCTCCCATACTCTCCACATTTCTCCGCCCGTCTTTGCCCTTCTCCGCCCGTCTTTGCCCTTCTCCGCCCGTCTTTGCCCTTCTCTGGTATTCTCCGCACTTCTCTGCCCGTCTTTGCCCCTGTCCAACTGTCTTTGCCCTTCTCCAGTACTCTCCGCAGTTCTCTGCCCGTCTTTGCAATTCTCTGCCCGTCTTTGCAATTCTCTGCCCGTCTTTGCAATTCTCCGCCCGACTTAGCCCTTCTCCTCCCGTCTTTACCCTTCGCCGCCCATCTTTACCCTTCGCCGCCCATCTTTACCCTTCTTTGCACTTCTCCGATATTCTCTGCCCTTCTCCACCTGTCTTTGCCGTTCTCCGCAGTTCTTTGCTCTTCTCCACCACTCATTGCCCTTCTCCCCTGTCTTTGCCCTTCTCCGCCCATCTTTGCCCTTCTCCGATATTCTCTGTTCTTCTCCGCCCATTTTTGATCTTCTCCGCCCGACTTTGAGGTTCTCCGCCCGACTTTGAGGTTCTCCACTATTCTCCACCCTTCTCCGCCCATCTTTGCCCATCTCCGCCCGTCTTTGCCCATCTCCGCCCGTCTTTGCCCTTCTTTGCACTTGTGCGATATTCTCCGCCCATCTCCGCTCGTCTTTGCCCTTGTCTGCTCGTCTTTGCTCTTGTCCGCCCGTCTTTGCCCTTGTCCTCCCGTCTTTGCCCTTCTTTGCACTTGTCCGATATACTCTACACTTCTCCGCCTGTCTTTGCCCTTCTCCGATATTCTCCGCCCTTCTCCTCTCGTCATTGCCATTCTCCAACCATTTTGCCCTTCTCCGCCCGTCTTTGCCTTTCTCCGCCTGTCTTTGCCTTTCTCCGCCCGTCTTTGCCCTTCTTTGATATTCTCCATCCTTCTCCACCCGTCTTTGCCCTTCTCCACCCGTCTTTGCCCTTCTCCACCCGTCTTTGCCCTTCTCCACCCGTCTTTGCCCTTCTCCACCCGTCTTTGCCCTTCTCCACCCGTCTTTGCCCTTCTCCACCCGTCTTTGCCCTTCTCCCCTTGTCTTTGCCAATCTTTGTACTTCTCTGATATTCTCTGCACATCTCCGCCCGTCTTTGCTCTTCTCCGCCCGTGTTTGCCCTTCTCCGCCTGTCTCTGCCCTTCTCCCCCCGTCTTTGCCCTTCTCCCCCCGTCTTTGCCCTTCTCCACCCGTCTCCACCTGTCTTTGCCGTTCTTCGCAGTTCTTTGCTCTTCTCCAGCAGTCATTGTACTTCTCCCCGGCCTTTGCCCTTCTCCGCCCGTCTTTGCCCTTCTTTGCACTTCTCTGATATTCTCCACCCTTCTCCTCCCATCTTTGCCCTTCTCCTCCCGTCTTTGCCCTTCTCCTCCCATCTTTGCCCTTCTCCTCCCATCTTTGCCCTTCTCCACCCGCCTTTGCCCTTCTCTAACCTTCTTTGCCCTTCTCCAAACTTTTTTGCCCTTCTCCCTTTGTCTTTGCCCATCTTTGCACTTCTCTGATATTCTCGGCACTTCTCTGCCTGTCTTTGCCCTTCTCTGCCTGTCTTTGCCCTTCTCTGCCTGTCTTTGCCCTTTTCCACCCGTCTTTGACTTTCCCCGCCCGTCTTTGCCCATCTTTGAACTTCTCCGATAATCACCGCCCGTCTTTGCCCTTCTCCACCTTCTTTGCCCTTCCCCGCCTTTCTTTGCCCTTCCCCGCCCGTCTTTGCCCTTCTCCGCCCGTCTTTGCCCTTGTCCGCCCGTCTTTGCCCTTCTCCGCCCGTCTTTGCCCTTCTCCGCCCGTCTTTGCCCTTCCCTGCCCGTCTTTGCCCTTCCCTGCCCGTCTTTGCCCTTCCCCGCTCGTCTTTGCCCTTCCCCGCTCGTCTTTGCCCTTCCCCGCTCGTCTTTGCCCTTCCCCGCTCATCTTTGCCCTTCCCCGCCCGTCTTTGCCTTTCCCTGCCCGTCTTTGCCCTTCTTTGATATTCTCCATCCTTCTCCTGCCATCTTTGCCCTTCTCCACCTTTCTTTGCCCTTCTCCAACCTTCTTTGCCCTTCTCCAACCTTCTTTGCCCTTCTCCAACCTTCTTTGCCCTTCTCCAACCTTCTTTGCCCTTCTCTATCCATCTTTGCCCTTCTCCGCCCTTCTCCGATATTCTCCGCCCTTCACCACCTGTCTTCACCGTTCTCCAAAGTTCTTTTCTCTTCTCCACCAGTCATTGCACTTCTCCCCAGTCTTTGCCCTTCTCTGCCTGTCTTTGCCTTCTCTGGCAGTCTTTGCTTTTCTCTGCCCATCTTTGCCCTTCTACGATATTCTCCGCCCTTCTCCGCTCGACTTTGCCCTTCGCCGCCCGTCTTTGCCCTTCTTTGCACTTCTCCGATATTCTCTGCCCTGCTCTACCCGTTTTTTCCCTTCTCCCTTTGTCTTTGCCCATCTTTGCACTTCTACGATATTCTCTGCCCTTCTGGGCCCGTCCTTGCCCTTCTCCGCCCGTCTTTGCCCTTCTCCGCCCGTCTTTGCCCTTCTCCGCCCATCTTTGCCCTTCTCCGCCCGTCTTTGCCCTTCTCCGCCCGTCTTTGCCCTTCTCCGCCCGTCTTTGCCCTTCTCCGCCCGTCTTTGCCCTTCTCCGCCCGTCTCCACCTGTCTTTGCCGTTCTTCGCAGTTCTTTGCTCTTCTCCAGCAGTCATTGTACTTCTCCCCGGCCTTTGCCCTTCTCCGCCCGTCTTTGCCCTTCTTTGCACTTCTCTGATATTCTCCGCCCTTCTCCTCTCATCTTTTCCCTTCTCCGCTTGTCTTTGCCTTTCTCCTCCCATCTTTGCCCTTCTCCACCCGCCTTTGCCCTTCTCTAACCTTCTTTGCCCTTCTCCAAACTTTTTTGCCCTTCTCCCCTTGTCTTTGCCCATCTTTGCACTTCTCCGATATTCTCGGCACTTCTCTGCCTGTCTTTGCCCTTCTCTGCCTGTCTTTGCCCTTCTCTGCCTGTCTTTGCCGTTCTCCACCCTTCTTTGCCCTTCTCCAGCCATCTTTGACTTTCCCTGCCCGTCTTTGCCCATCTTTGAACTTCTCCAATAATCTCCGCCTTTGTTCGCCCTTCCCCGCCCGTCTTTGCCCTTCCCCGCCCGTCTTTGCACTTCCCCGCCCGTCTTTGCCCTTCCCCGCCCGTCTTTGCCCTTCCCCGCCCGTCTTTGCCCTTCCCCGCCCGTCTTTGCGCTTCCCCGCTCGTCTTTGCCCTTCCCCGCCCGTCTTTGCCTTTCCCTGCCCTTCTTTGCCCTTCTTTGATATTCTCCGTCCTTCTCCTGCCATCTTTGCCCTTCTACACCTTTCTTTGCCGTTCTCCAACCTTCTTTGCCGTTCTCCAACCTTCTTTGCCCTTCTCCACCTTTCTTTGCCCTTCTCCAACCTTCTTTGCCCTTCTCCAACCTTCTTTGCCCTTCTCCAACCTTCTTTGCCCTTCTCCAACCTTCTTTGCCCTTCTCCAACCTTCTTTGCCCTTCTCCAACCTTCTTTGCCCTTCTCCAACCTTCTTTGCACTTCTCCAACCTTCTTTGCCCTTCTCCAACCTTCTTTGCCCTTCTCCAGCCTTCTTTGCCCTTCTCCAGCCTTCTTTGCCCTTCTTTGCGCTTCTCCGATATTCTCCGCCCTTCTCCACCTGTCTTCACCGTTCTCCAAAGTTCTTTTCTCTTCTCCACCAGTCATTGCACTTCTCCGCCCATTTTTGCCCTTCTCCGCTCGACTTTGCCCTTCGCCACCTGTCTTTGCCCTTTGCCGCCCGTCTTTGCCCTTCTTTGCACTTCTCCGATATTCACTGCCCTGCTCTACCCGTTTTTTCCCTTCTCCCTTTGTCTTTGCCCATCTTTGCACTTCTACGATATTCTCTGCCCTTCTCCGCCCATCTTTGCCCTTCTCCGATATTCTCCGTCCTTCTCCTCCCGTTTTTTACCTTTGCCGCCTATGTTTGCCCTTCGCCGCCTATCTTTGCTCTTCTTTGCACTCCTCCGATATTCTCCGCCCTTCTCCGCCCGTCTTTGCCGTTCTCCCCTTGTCTTTGCCCATCTTTGAACTTCTCCAATATTCTCTGCCCTTGTCCGCCCGTCTTTGCCCTTGTCCGCCCGTCTTTGCCCTTGTCCGCCCGTCTTTGCCCTTGTCTGCCCGTCTTTGCCCTTGTCCGCCCGTCTTTGCCCTTGTCCGCCCGTCTTTGCCCTTGTCCGCCCGTCTTTGCCCTTGTCCGCCCGTCTTTGCCCTTGTCCGCCCGTCTTTACCCTTGTGCAACCTTCTTTGCCTTTGTCCGCCCGTCTTTGCCCTTCTCCGCCCGTCTTTGCCCTTCTCCGCCCGTCTTTGCCCTTCTCCGCCCGCCTTTGCCCTTCTCCGCCCGCCTTTGCCCTTCTCCGCCCGCCTTTGCCCTTCTCCGCCCGCCTTTGCCCTTCTCCGCCCGTCTTTGCCCTTCTCCGCCCGTCTTTGCCCTTCTCCGCCCGCCTTTGCCCTTCTCCGCCCGCCTTTGCCCTTCTCCGCCCGCCTTTGCCCTTCTCCGCCCGCCTTTGCCCTTCTCCGCCCGCCTTTGCCCTTCTCCGCCCGTCTTTGCCCTTCTCCAATACTCCGCAATTCTCCGACAGTCTTAGCGCTTCTCCACCCGTCCTTGCCCTTGTCCGCCCGTCCTTGCCCTTGTCCGCCCGTCTTTGCCCGCCTGTCTTTGCCCTTCTCTTGTATTTCTGCGGTTCTCAGACTGTCTTTGCCCTTGTCAAAACCTCTACGCATCTCTTGTGTCTCCTCCAACTGACTTTGCGCTTCTCTGCTTGTCTTTGCATTCTCCGCAGTTGTTTGCACTTCTCCGCCTGACTGTTCCCTCTCCGCCCGTCTTTGCCCTTCTCCCATACTCTCCACATTTCTCCGCCCGTCTTTGCCCTTCTCCGCCCGTCTTTGCCCTTCTCCGCCCGACTTTGCCCTTCTCCGCCCGTCTTTGCCCTTCTCCGCCCGTCTTTGCCCTTCTCTGGTATTCTCCGCACTTCTCTGCCCGTCTTTGCCCCTGTCCAACCGTCTTTGCCCTTCTCCAGTACTCTCCGCAGTTCTCTGCCCGTCTTTGCAATTCTCTGCCCGTCTTGGCAATTCTCTGCCCGTCTTTGCAATTCTCTGCCCGTCTTTGCAATTCTCTGCCCGTCTTTGCAATTCTCTGCCCGTCTTTGCAATTCTCCGCCCGACTTAGCCCTTCTCCGCCCATCTTTACCCTTTGCCGCCCATCTTTACCCTTCTTTGCACTTCTCCAATATTCTCTGCCCTTCTCCACCTGTCTTTGCCGTTCTCCGCAGTTCTTTGCTCTTCTCCAGCACTCATTGCCCTTCTCCCCTGTCTTTGCCCTTCTCCGCCCATCTTTGCCCTTCTCCGCCCATCTTTGCCCTTCTCCGATATTCTCTGTTCTTCTCCGCCCATTTTTGATCTTCTCCGCCCGACTTTGAGGTTCTCCGCCCGACTTTGAGGTTCTCCACTATTCTCCACCCTTCTCCGCCCGTCTTTGCCCATCTCCGCCCGTCTTTGCCCATCTCCGCCCGTCTTTGCCCATCTCCGCCCGTCTTTGCCCTTCTTTGCACTTGTGCGATATTCTCCGCCCATCTCCGCTCGTCTTTGCCCTTGTCTGCTCGTCTTTGCTCTTGTCCGCCCGTCTTTGCCCTTGTCCTCCCGTCTTTGCCCTTCTTTGCACTTGTCCGATATACTCTACACTTCTCCGCCTGTCTTTGCCCTTCTCCGATATTCTCCGCCCTTCTCCTCTCGTCATTGCCATTCTCCAACCATTTTGCCCTTCTCCGCCCAACTTTGCCTTTCTCCGCCCGTCTTTGCCTTTCTCCGCCCGTCTTTGCCTTTCTCCGCCTGTCTTTGCCTTTCTCCGCCCGTCTTTGCCCTTCTTTGATATTCTCCATCCTTCTCCACCCGTCTTTGCCCTTCTCCACCTGTCTTTGCCCTTCTCCACCCGTCTTTGCCCTTCTCCACCCGTCTTTGCCCTTCTCCACCCGTCTTTGCCCTTCTCCAACCTTCTTTGCCCTTCTCCAGCCTTCTTTGCCCTTCTCCAGCCTTCTTTGCCCTTCTTTGCGCTTCTCCGATATTCTCCGCCCTTCTCCACCTGTCTTCACCGTTCTCCAAAGTTCTTTTCTCTTCTCCACCAGTCATTGCACTTCTCCGCCCATTTTTGACCTTCTCCGCTCGACTTTGCCCTTCGCCACCTGTCTTTGCCCTTCGCCGCCCGTCTTTGCCCTTCTTTGCACTTCTCCGATATTCTCTGCCCTGCTCTACCCGTTTTTTCCCTTCTCCCTTTGTCTTTGCCCATCTTTGCACTTCTACGATATTCTCTGCCCTTCTCCGCCCATCTTTGCCCTTCTCCGATATTCTCCGTCCTTCTCCTCCCGTTTTTTACCTTTGCCGCCTATGTTTGCCCTTCGCCGCCTATCTTTGCTCTTCTTTGCACTCCTCCGATATTCTCCGCCCTTCTCCGCCCGTCTTTGCCCTTCTCCCCTTGTCTTTGCCCATCTTTGAACTTCTCCAATATTCTCTGCCCTTGTCCGCCCGTCTTTGCCCTTGTCCGCCCGTCTTTGCCCTTGTCCGCCCGTCTTTGCCCTTGTCCGCCCGTCTTTGCCCTTGTCTGCCCGTCTTTGCCCTTGTCTGCCCGTCTTTGCCCTTTTCCGCCCGTCTTTGCCCTTGTCCGCCCGTCTTTGCCCTTGTCCGCCCGTCTTTGCCCTTGTCCGCCCGTCTTTGCCCTTGTCCGCCCGTCTTTGCCCTTGTCCGCCCGTCTTTACCCTTGTGCAACCTTCTTTGCCTTTGTCCGCCCGTCTTTTCCTTTGTCCGCCCGTCTTTGCCCTTCTCCGCCCGTCTTTGCCCTTCTCCGCCCGTCTTTGCCCTTCTCCGCCCTTCTTTGCCCTTCTCCGCCCGTCTTTGCCCTTCTCCGCCCGCCTTTGCCCTTCTCCGCCCGCCTTTGCCCTTCTCCGCCCGCCTTTGCCCTTCTCCGCCCGCCTTTGCCCTTCTCCGCCCGCCTTTGCCCTTCTCCGCCCGCCTTTGCCCTTCTCCGCCCGCCTTTGCCCTTCTCCGCCCGCCTTTGCCCTTGTGCAACCTTCTTTGCCTTTGTTCCCCCGTCTTTGCCCTTCTCCGCCCGTCTTTGCCCTTCTCCGCCCGTCTTTGCCCTTCTCCGCCCGTCTTTGCCCTTCTCCAATACTCCGCAATTCTCCGACAGTCTTAGCGCTTCTCCACCCGTCCTTGCCCTTGTCCGCCCGTCCTTGCCCTTGTCCGCCCGTCTTTGCCCGCCTGTCTTTGCCCTTCTCTTGTATTTCTGCGGTTCTCAGACTGTCTTTGCCCTTGTCAAAACCTCTATGCATCTCTTGTGTCTCCTCCAACTGACTTTGCGCTTCTCTGCTTGTCTTTGCATTCTCCGCAGTTGTTTGCACTTCTCCGCCTGACTGTTCCCTCTCCGCCCGTCTTTGCCCTTCTCCCATACTCTCCACATTTCTCCGCCCGTCTTTGCCCTTCTCCGCCCGTCTTTGCCCTTCTCCACCCGACTTTGCCCTTCTCCGCCCGTCTTTGCCTTTCTCCGCCCGTCTTTGCCCTTCTCTGGTATTCTCCGCACTTCTCTGCCCGTCTTTGCCCCTGTCCAACCGTCTTTGCCCTTCTCCAGTACTCTCCGCAGTTCTCTGCCCGTCTTTGCAATTCTCTGCCCGTCTTTGCAATTCTCTGCCCGTCTTTGCAATTCTCCGCCCGACTTAGCCCTTCTCCGCCCATCTTTACCCTTTGCCGCCCATCTTTACCCTTCTTTGCACTTCTCCGATATTCTCTGCCCTTCTCCACCTGTCTTTGCCGTTCTCCGCAGTTCTTTGCTCTTCTCCAGCACTCATTGCCCTTCTCCCCTGTCTTTGCCCTTCTCCGCCCATCTTTGCCCTTCTCCGCCCATCTTTGCCCTTCTCCAATATTCTCTGTTCTTCTCCGCCCATTTTTGATCTTCTCCGCCCGACTTTGAGGTTCTCCGCCCGACTTTGAGGTTCTCCACTATTCTCCACCCTTCTCCGCCCGTCTTTGCCCATCTCCGCCCGTCTTTGCCCATCTCCGCCCGTCTTTGCCCATCTCCGCCCGTCTTTGCCCTTCTTTGCACTTGTGCGATATTCTCCGCCCATCTCCGCTCGTCTTTGCCCTTGTCTGCTCGTCTTTGCCCATCTCCGCCCGTCTTTGCCCATCTCCGCCCGTCTTTGCCCTTCTTTGCACTTGTGCGATATTCTCCGCCCATCTCCGCTCGTCTTTGCCCTTGTCTGCTCGTCTTTGCTCTTGTCCGCCCGTCTTTGCCCTTGTCCTCCTGTCTTTGCCCTTCTTTGCACTTGTCCGATATAATCTACACTTCTCCGCCTGTCTTTGCCCTTCTCCGATATTCTCCGCCCTTCTCCTCTCGTCATTGCCATTCTCCAACCATTTTGCCCTTCTCCGCCCATCTTTGCCTTTCTCCGCCCGTCTTTGCCTTTCTCCGCCTGTCTTTGCCTTTCTCCGCCTGTCTTTGCCTTTCTCCGCCCGTCTTTGCCCTTCTTTGATATTCTCCATCCTTCTCCACCCGTCTTTGCCCTTCTCCACCCGTCTTTGCCCTTCTCCACCCGTCTTTGCCCTTCTCCACCCGTCTTTGCCCTTCTCCACCCGTCTTTGCCCTTCTCCACCCGTCTTTGCCCTTCTCCACCCGTCTTTGCCCTTCTCCCCTTGTCTTTGCCAATCTTTGTACTTCTCTGATATTCTCTGCACATCTCCGCCCGTCTTTGCTCTTCTCCGCCCGTGTTTGCCCTTCTCCGCCTGTCTTTGCCCTTCTCCCCCCGTCTTTGCCCTTCTCCACCCGTCTCCACCTGTCTTTGCCGTTCTTCGCAGTTCTTTGCTCTTCTCCAGCAGTCATTGTACTTCTCCCCGGCCTTTGCCCTTCTCCGCCCGTCTTTGCCCTTCTTTGCATATCTCTGATATTCTCCGCCCTTCTCCTCCCATCTTTTCCCTTCTCCTCCCATCTTTTCCCTTCTCCGCCCGTCTTTGCCCTTCTCCTCCCATCTTTGCCCTTCTCCTCCCATCTTTGCCCTTCTCCACCCGCCTTTGCCCTTCTCTAACCTTCTTTGCCCTTCTCCAAACTTTTTTGCCCTTCTCCCTTTGTCTTTGCCCATCTTTGCACTTCTCCGATATTCTCGGCACTTCTCCGCCTGTCTTTGCCCTTCTCGGCCTGTCTTTGCCCTTCTCCACCCGTCTTTGCCCTTTTCCACCCGTCTTTGACTTTTCCCGCCCGTCTTTGCCCATCTTTGAACTTCTCCGATAATCTCCGCCCGTCTTTGCCCTTCTCCACCTTCTTTGCCCTTCTTCGCCCGTCTTTGCCCTTCTCCGCCCGTCTTTGCCCTTCTCCGCCCGTCTTTGCCCTTCTCCGCCCGTCTTTGCACTTCTCCGCCCGTCTTTGCCCTTCTCTGCCCGTCTTTGCCCTTCTCCGCCCGTCTTTGCCCTTCTCCGCCCGTCTTTGCCCTTCCCTGCCCGTCTTTGCCCTTCCCCGCTCGTCTTTGCCCTTCCCCGCTCATCTTTGCCTTTCCCTGCCCGTCTTTGCCCTTCTTTGATATTCTCCGTCCTTCTCCTGCCATCTTTGCCCTTCTCCACCTTTCTTTGCCCTTCTCCAACCTTCTTTGCCCTTCTCCAACCTTCTTTGCCCTTCTCCAACCTTCTTTGCCCTTCTCCAACCTTCTTTGCCCTTCTCCAACCTTCTTTGCCCTTCTTTGCACTTCTCCGATATTCTCCGCCCTTCTCCACCTGTCTTCACCGTTCTCCAAAGTTCTTTTCTCTTCTCTACCAGTCATTGCACTTCTCCCCAGTCTTTGCCCTTCTCTGCCTGTCTTTGCCTTCTCTGGCAGTCTTTGCTTTTCTCTGCCCATCTTTGCCCTTCTACGATATTCTCCGCCCTTCTCCGCTCGACTTTGCCCTTCTCCGCTCGACTTTGCCCTTCGCCGCCCGTCTTTGCCCTTCTTTGCACTTCTCCGATATTCTCTGCCCTGCTCTACCCGTTTTTTGCCCTTCTCCCTTTGTCTTTGCCCATCTTTGCACTTCTACAATATTCTCTGCCCTTCTCCGCCCGTCTTTGCCCTTCTCCGCCCGTCTTTGCTCTTCTCCGCCCGTCTTTGCCCTTCTCCGCCTGTCTTTGCCCTTCTCCGCCCGTCTTTGCCCTTCTCCGCCCGTGTTTGCCCTTCTCCGCCCGTGTTTGCCCTTCTCCGCCCGTCTTTGCCCTTCTCCGCCCGTCTCCACCTGTCTTTGCCGTTCTTCGCAGTTCTTTGCTCTTCTCCAGCAGTCATTGTACTTCTCCCCGGCCTTTGCCCTTCTCCGCCCGTCTTTGCCCTTCTTTGCACTTCTCTGATATTCTCCACCCTTCTCCTCCCATCTTTTCCCTTCTCCGCTTGTCTTTGCCTTTCTCCTCCCATCTTTGCCCTTCTCCACCCGCCTTTGCCCTTCTCTAACCTTCTTTGCCCTTCTCCAAACTTTTTTGCCCTTCTCCCTTTGTCTTTGCCCATCTTTGCTCTTCTCCGATATTCTCGGCACTTCTCTGCCTGTCTTTGCCCTTCTCCGCCCGTCTTTGCCCTTCTCCACCCGTCTTTGCCCTTCTCCACCCGTCTTTGCCCTTCTCCACCCGTCTTTGACTTTCCCCACCCGTCTTTGCCCATCTTTGAACTTCTCCGATAATCTCCGCCCGTCTTTGCCCTTCTCCGCCTTTCTTTGCCCTTCTCCGCCTTTCTTTGCCCTTCCCCGCCCGTCTTTGCCCTTCCCTGCCCGTCTTTGCCCTTCCCCGCTCGTCTTTGCCCTTCCCCGCTCGTCTTTGCCCTTCCCCGCTCGTCTTTGCCCTTCCCCGCTTGTCTTTGCCCTTCCCCGGTCGTCTTTGCCCTTCCCCGCTCGTCTTTGCCCTTCCCCGCTCGTCTTTGCCCTTCCCCGCTCGTCTTTGCCCTTCCCCGCCCTTCTTTGCCTTTCCCTGCCCGTCTTTGCCCTTCTTTGATATTCTCCGTCCTTCTCCTGCCATCTTTGCCCTTCTCCAACCTTCTTTGCCCTTCTCCAACCTTCTTTGCCCTTCTCCAACCTTCTTTGCCCTTCTCCAACCTTCTTTGCCCTTCTCCAACCTTCTTTGCCCTTCTCCATCCATCTTTGCCCTTCTTTGCACTTCTCCGATATTCTCCGCCCTTCTCCACCTGTCTTCACCGTTCTCCAAAGTTCTTTTCTCTTCTCCACCAGTCATTGCACTTCACCCCCGTCTTTGCCCTTCTCTGCCTGTCTTTGCCTTCTCCGGCAGTCTTTGCTTTTCTCTGCCCATCTTTGCCCTTCTACGATATTCTCCGCCCTTCTCCGCCCATTTTTGCCCTTCTCCGCTCGACTTTGCCCTTCGCCGCCTGTCTTTGCCCTTCGCCGCCCGTCTTTGCCCTTCTTTGCACTTCTCTGATATTCTCTGCCCTGCTCTACCCTTTTTTTCCCTTCTCCCTTTGTCTTTGCCCATCTTTGCACTTCTACGATATTCTCTGCCCTTCTCCGCCCATCTTTGCCCTTCTCCGCCCATCTTTGCCCTTCGCCGCCCATCTTTGCCCTTCTCCGCCCATCTTTGCCCTTCTCCGCCCGTCTTTGCCCTTCTCCGCCCGTCTTTGCCTTTCGCTGCCTATCTTTGCCCTTCGCCGCCTATCTTTGCTCTTCTTTGCACTCCTCCGATATTCTCTGCCCTTCTCTGCCCGTCTTTGCCCTTCTCCCTTTGTCTTTGCCCATCTTTGAACTTCTCCAATGTTCTCTGCCCTTTTCCCCCGTCTTTGCCCTTCTCCGCCCGTCTTTGCCCTTCTCCGCCCGTCTTTGCCCTTCTCCGCCCGTCTTTGCCCTTCTCCGCCCGTCTTTGCCCTTCTCCACCCATCTTTTCCCTTCTCCCCTTCTCTTTACCGATCTTTGCACTTTTCCGATATTCTATGCCCTTTTCCACTCGTCTTTGCCCTTCTCCCCTTATCTTTGCCCATCTTTGCTCTTCTCTGGTATTCCCTGCCCTTCTCCGCCCGTTCTTGCCCTTCACTGCCCGTCCTTGCCCTTCTTTGCACTTCTCTGATATTATCCGCCCTTCTCCACCTGTCTTTGCCGTTCTCCACATTTCTTTTCTCTTCTCCACCAGTCATTGCCCTTCTCCCCCGTCTTTGCTCTTCTCCGCCTGTCTTTGCCCTTCTCCGATATTCTCCGCCCTTCTCCGCTCATTTTTGATCTTCTCCACCCGACTTTGAACTTCTCCGCCCGACTTTGAACTTCTTTGCCCTTCTCCAATATTCTCCACCCTTCTCCACTCATCTTTACCCATCTCCGCCCGTCTTTACCCATCTCCGCCCGTCTGTACCCATCTTTGCACTTGTCCGATATTCTCCACGCTTCTCCATCCATCTTTGCCCTTCTCCGATATTCTCCACCCTTCTTCGCTCATCTTTGCCCTTCTCCAACCGTCTCTGCCCTTCTCTGCCCTTCTCTGCCCTTCTCTGCCCTTCTCCGCCTTTTTTTGTCCTTCTCCGCCCCCCTTTGCCCTTCTCCGATATTCTCCTCCTTTTTCCACTGGTCTTTGCCCTTCTCCTCCCGTTTTTGCCCTTCTCTGACCTTCTTTGACTTTCTCCGAGCTTCTCCGATATTATCTGATCTATTTTGAACTTCTCTGAATTCTACAACCTTCTCTGAGATTCTTTTACCTTCTCCGACCTTCTCTGTCCTTCTACGATCTTCTCCGACCTTCTCAGATCTTCTCCGACCTTCTTTGACCTTCTCCAAACTTCTCTGACCTTTTCTGATGTTCTTTGACCTTCTCCAAATTTCTCCTTCCTTCTCCAAATTTCTCCTTCCTTCTTTGACCTTCTCCGAACTTCTTTGACCTTCTCCAAACTTCTTTGACCTTCTCCGACTTTGTTTGATATTCTCTGAACGTCTTTGACTTCCTACCACCTTCTTCGAACTTCTTTCACAGTCTCCGACATTCTTTGAACACCTCTGAACTTCTTCGACCTTTTCCGTAATTCTGCGAAATTCTCCACCCTTCTCCAACCTCTTTTGACATTCTCCAACGTTCTTTGAACTTCTCCGACATTCTCCGATGTTCTTTGACCTTCTCTGATCTTCTTTGATCTTGTCAGACCTTCTTTGACCTTCTCCGAACATCTCCGACCTCTCCAACCACCTTTGACCTTCTCCGACCTTCTTTGACATTCTCCGACCTTCTTTGACCTTCTCCGACCTTCTCAGAAATTGTCTGAATGTCTTTATACTTCTCCAAACTTCTCTGAGCTTCTCCGACTTTCTTTGACTGTCTCAGACCTTCTCTGAACTTCTCCAACCTTATTTTCCCTTCTCTAAACTTCTCCAAACTTCTCTGACCTTCATTGACCTTCTCTGACCTTCATTGACCTTCTCCGAACTTCTCCGACATTCTCCCAAGTTCTTTGCCCTTCTCCCACCTTCTATGCCTATCTCTGACCTTCATTGACATTCTCCGACCTTCTCTAAACTTCTTTGAACTTCTCCAACATTCTCCGACCTTCTCCGAACTTCTTTGACTTTCTCTGAACTTCTTTGAACTTTTCCGCCCTTCTATGAACTTCTCCGACCTTCTTTGACCACTTTTGAGCTTCTCTGACCTTCTTTGACCCTGTCCAATCTTCTCCGACCTTCTCCTACCTTCTTTGACCTTCTCTGAACTTCCTTTCCCTTCTCCGAATTTCTTTGTCCTTCTTTGACATTCCCCGACCCTCTTTGACCTTCTCTGACCTTCTTTGACCCACTCCAACCTACTCCAAACTTATTTGATCTTCTCTGATATTCTCTGACCTTCTTTTACCTTCTCTGATCTTCTTTTACCTTCTACGACCTACTCCAGACTTATTTGATCTTCTCTGACCTTCTCTGAACTTCTTTTACCTTCTCTGACTCTCTTTGACCTTTTCTGACCTTCTTTGACCTTCTCCAACCTTCTCCAAACTTTTCAGACCTTCTTTGATCTTCTCTGACTTATTCCGACCTTCTCTGCCCTTCTTTAACCTTCTCTGACCTTCTTCGACCTTCTCTGACCTTCCTGGAATTTCTCTGGCCTTCCCCAACTTGCTTTCACCTTTTCCGACCTTCTCCAAAATTCTTTGACATTTTTTGACCTTCTCCCAAATTTTCCTACCTTCTCTGACCTTCTCCAACCTTCTCCAACCTTCTTTGACCTTCTCTGACCTTCTCCGACCATCTTTGACCTTCTCTGAACTTCTCCAAACTTCTCTGACCGTCTTTATACTTCTCCAACTTTCTTTGACCTTCTCCAAATTTCTCCTAATGCTTTGTCCTTCTGCGACCTTCTCCAAACTTCTCCGCCCTTCTCCGCCTTTCTTTGACCTTCTCTGACCTTCTTTGACCTTCTCTGACCTTTTACTTTCTCCGACTTTCTTTGACTTTCTCTGACCTTCTTTGACCTTCTCTGACCTTTTACTTTCTCCGACTTTCTTTGACTTTCTCTGACCTTCTTTGACCTTCTCCGACCTTCTCTGATCTTCTCCGACCTGCTTTGACATTCCCCGACCTTATTTGACCTTCTCTGAACTTCTTTGACCTTCTCCGATCTTCTTTTCCTTTATCTGACCTTCTCCGAACTTCTCCGACCTTCTTTGACATTCTCCGACCTTCTCCAACCACCTTTGAACTTCTCTGAACTTCTCCGATCTTCTCCAACTGTCTTTATCTTTCTCCAACCTTCTTTGACCTTCTCCGAGCTTCTTTGACCTTCTTTGACTTTCCCTGAACTTCTTTGACCTTCTCCGAACTTCTTTGACCTTCTCCAAACTTCTTTGAACTTCTCCACCCTTCTATAAGCTTCTCCAACCTTCTCCGACCACTTTTGAACTTCTCTGACTTTCTTTGAGCTTCTCTGACCTTCTTTGACCCTCTCCAAACTTCTCCGACCTTTTGACCTTCTCCGATCTTCCTTTTCCTTCTCCGAATTTCTTTGTCCTTCTTTGACATTCTCTGACCCTCTTTGACCTTCTCTGACCTACTCTGGACTTATTTGATCTTCTCCAACCTTCTCTGACACTCTTTGACCTTTTCTGACCTTCTTTGACCTTCTCCAATCTTCTCCAAACTTTTCCGACCTTCTTTGATCTTCTCTGTCCTTATTCAACCTTCTCTGACCTTCTTCGACCTTCTCTGACCTTCCTTGAATTTCTCTTGCCTTCTCCGACCTGCTTTCACCTTTTCCAACCTTCTTTGACCTTCTCTGAACTTCTTTGACTTTTTTTGACCTTCTCCGATATTTTCCTACCTTCTCCGATCTTCTCCGACCTTCTCCAAACTTCTTTGACCTTCTCCGACTTTGTCTGACCATCTTTGACCTTCTCCGATATTCTCTGACTGTCTTTATACTTCTCCAACCTTCTCTGACCTTCTCCGACCTTCTTTGACTGTCTCTGACCTTCTCTGAACTTCTCCGACCTTCTCCCAAGTTCTTTGCCCTTCTCCCACCTTCTTTGCCTATCTCTGACCTTGTCTGAACTTCTCCGACCTTTTCCAAAATCCTTTGAACTTCTCCGACCTTCTTTGACCTTCCCTGAACTTCTTTGACCTTCTCCGACTTTCTTTGAACTTCTCCAACCTTCTCCGGTCTTGCAGACCTTCTTTGAAATTCTCCAAACTTCTCCGACCTTCTTTTACTTTCTCTGATCTTCTCTGCCCTTCTATGAACTTCTCCGATCACTTTTCACAGAATCACAGAATAACCAGGTTGGAAGAGACCCACCGGATCATCGAGTCCAACCGTTCCTATCAAACACTAAACCATATCCCTCAGCACCTCGTCCACCCGTGCCTTAAACACCTCCAGGGAAGGTGACTCAACCACCTCCCTGGGCAGCCTGTTCCAGTGCCCAATGACCCTTTCTGTGAAGAACTTTTTCCTAATGTCTAGCCTAAACCTCCCCTGGCGGAGCTTGAGGCCATTCCCTCTTGTCCTGTCCCCTGTCACTTGGGAGAAGAGGCTAGCACCCTCCTCTCTACAACCTCCTTTCAGGTAGTTGCAGAGAGCAATGAGGTCTCCCCTCAGCCTCCTCTTCTCCAGGCTAAACAACCCCAGCTCTCTTAGCCGTTCCTCATAAGGCCTGTTCTCCAGCCCTTTCACCAGCCTTGTTGCTCTTCTCTGGACTCTCTCCAGAGCCTCAACATCCTTCTTGTGGTGAGGGGCCCAGAACTGAACACAGGATTCGAGGAGCGGTCTCACCAGTGCCGAGTACAGAGGGAGGATAACCTCCCTGGACCTGCTGGTCACACCGTTTCTGATACAAGCCAAAATGCCATTGGCCTTCTTGGCCACCTGGGCACACTGCTGGCTCATATTCAGTCGGTTGTCAACCAACACCCCCAGGTCCCTCTCCTCCAGGCAGCTTTCTAGACAGACTTCTCCCAGTCTGTAGCACTGCACAGGGTTGTTGTGCCCCAAGTGCAGGACCCGGCATTTGGCCTTGTTAAACCTCATGCCATTGGACTCTGCCCAGCGGTCCAGCCTGTTCAGATCCCTTTGCAGAGCCTCCCGACCCTCCAGCTGATCAACATTTCCACCCAGCTTAGTGTCGTCCGCAAACTTGCTCAAGGTGCACTCGATGCCTTCATCCAGATCATTGATGAAGACATTGAACAGGGCTGGACCCAGCACTGAGCCCTGGGGAACCCCACTTGTCACCGGCCTCCAGCTGGATTTCACACCATTTTCCACCACTCTCTGGGCCCGGCCATCCAACCAGTTTTCCACCCAGGAGAGTGTGCGCCTGTCCAGGCCAGAGGCTGACAGTTTCTCAAGCAGAATGCTGTGAGAAACTGTGTCAAAGGCTTTGCTGAAGTCCAGGAAGACCACATCCACAGCCTTTCCCTCATCCAGTAGCCGAGTCACTTTGTCATAGAAGGCGATCAGGTTAGTCTGGCAAGACCTGCCTTTTGTGAACCCATGTTGACTGGGCCTGATCACCCAGTTCTCTTGCATGTGCTTCATGACAGCACTCAAGATCACCTGCTCCATGACTTTCCCTGGCACTGAGGTCAGACTGACAGGCCTGTAGTTTCCTGGGTCCTCCCTGAGGCCCTTTTTGTAGATGGGCACAACATCAGCCAGCCTCCAGTCCAGTGGGACTTCCCCAGTCAGCCAGGACTGTTGGAAGATGATGGAAAGGGGTTTGGCCAGCACATCCGCCAGCTCCTTCAGTACCCTAGGGTGAATCCCTTTTGAACTTCTCTGACTTTCTTTGAGCTTCTCTGATCTTCTTTGACCCACTCCAAACTTCTCCAACCTTCTCCTACCTTCTTTGACATTTTCCGATCTTCCTTTCCCTTCTCTGAATTTCTTTGTCCTTCTTTGACATTCTCCGACCCTCTTTGACCTTCTCTGACCTTCTCCGACCTACTCCAGACTTATTTGATCTTCTCCGACCTTCTTTGACCTTCTTTCACCTTCTCTGACACTCTTCGACCTTTTCTGACCTTCTTTGACCATCTCCAACCTTCTCTGAACTTTTCCGAACTTCTTTGACCTTCTCTGACCTTCTTCGACCTTCTCTGACCTTCCTGGAATTTCTCTGGCCTTCTCCAACTTGCTTTCACCTTTTCCGACCTTCTCCGAACTTCTTTGATATTTTTTGACCTTCTCCCAAATTTTACTACCTTCTCTGACCTTCTCCGACCTTCTTTGACCTTCTCTGACTTTCTCCGACCATCTTTGACCTTTTCCGAACTTCTCCAATCTTCTCTGACCATCTTTATACTTCTCCAACTTTCTTTGACCTTCTCTGACTTTCTCTGACCATCTTTGACCTTCTCCAAACTTCTCCTAATCCTTTGTCTTTCTGCGACCTTCTCCAAACTTCTCAGACCTTCTCCGGCCTTCTTTGACCTTCTCCGGCCTTTCTTGACCTTCTCCGGCCTTCCTTGACCTTCTCCGGCCTTCTTTTAACTTATCTGACCTTCTCCGACCTTCTTTGACTTCTCCCACCTTCTCCGAGCTTCTCCGAGCTTCTCCGAGCTTCTCCGAGCTTCTCCATGCTTTTTTTACCTTCTCCAACCTTCTCCAAACTTCTTTTACTTTCTCCGACCTTCTCCACACTTTTTTGACATTCTCTGACCTTCTTCAAAATTCTTTTACCTTCTCCGACCTTCTCCAATCTTCTCCAACCATCTTTATCTTTCTCCGACCCTCTTTGACCTTCTCCGACCACCTTTGAACTTCTCCGAACTTCACTGAACTTCTCCAACCTTCTTTGACCTTCTCTGACCTTCTCCGATCTTCTCCAACTGTCTTTATCTTTCTCCAACCTTCTTAGACCTTCTTAGACCTTCTCCAAACTTCTGGAACTTCCTCCAAACTTCTTTTAATTTCTCCGACCTTCTCCACGCTTTTTTGACCTTCTCCAACCTTCTCCTAACTTCTCTGACATTCTCCAACCTTCTTCAAAATTCTTTGACCTTCTCCGAACTTCTCCAACCGTCTTTATCTTTCTCCAACCTTCTTTGACCTTCTCTGAGCTTCTTTGACCTTCTCCGAAATTCTCCGACATTCTCTGAACTATTTTGAAATTCTCCAACCACCTTTGACCTTCTCTGACCTTCTTTGAACTTCTCCAACCTTCTTTGACATTCTCTGACCTTCTCCGACCTAATCTGACCTTCTCTGACCTACTCTTAACTTCTCCGACCTTCTCCGAAATTCTTTGCCCTTCTCCCACCTTCTTCACCCTTCATTTCCCTTGTCCGACCTTCTTTGTAGACCTTGTAGTTGTAGAGAGCAATGAGGTCTCCCCTCAGCCTCCACTTCTCCAGGCTAAACAAGCCCAGCTCTCTGAGCCATTTCTCATAAGGCCATGTGTGTACATAAAAAAAGAGCTGACTTGTTTTAGAGGAACTAGGAGCCCTACAGACAGACAGAGGATTATTCAAAAGAGCAAGGACTAGCACAAAAATTCAGAAATAGCAAGAGATGAAAAGGGGAGTGTCAAGATACAGAGTGAATGGAAAAAATAGAACAGCAACAGTGAGCAATACAAAGGGATAGAGAAAGAAAGAGAGATAGAAAGAGAAAGACAAGCAAGGCATTTGCAGGTGCAGAGAAAGAACAAACTACAAGGATCAAGCCAGTGAAATTGTGGGGGAACAGAATGAGGAACGCAGATTGGGACAAAGATGGAAAAGGAAAAACAAAGTATGGGCAGAGAACAGATACTGAAGACTGGGGGGTGGGAAAAAGAGAGAGAAAAGAGCACAGAAAAATTAAAGAGTACGGGTATAGCGATACCAGGGAACAGTAATTGTAGCAGCACGATAAATGAAAGGAACCAAAAAGTCCAGCTCTGAAATGTTTGTTACCTAGCTCCATCACTGTCACAACTAGCAATGTTGCAGTGACAGCATGCATACTGTTATTTCTTGTAAGGATGCTTTCAGACATGTAGTAGTGTTGTTCTAGCTGAGAATGTAAGGCAGAGTTAATAAAACACAGCTCCTCCTCAGGCCCTCTTTATATCTGTGAGGGCTTCACCACACCCCAGTCACAGGTGGTGGGCGGGAAGGCCCAGGGGTTATATAAGCCACAGGCCTTGCCTCTGGAGGTCATTTAGGTTGTGGTTTATCCTTGAGATTAGAGTTTTGCTGCTGTTTCCATTCATTGTAGCTCTTTAGGCAGATTAAGCTAGTTGGGTAAGTGGTGGTTTTTGGCTTTTTTAGTTTTTTTTTTCTTTTTGTTCTTCTAAAGAAGCAGAGGCGTCTGTTGGAGGTATGAGCTTTGGAAGAGTCCAGGCGAAGCAGCACATACAGGTGTAACTATGGGGCTTTTTTGTCAGTAATTTTTGATTGGGTGTTGGAGGGGGCAAGATGTTTTTGATTTCCTTCTTTTTTTTTTTTCTGGGTGCTTTGCCTCAAGTTTTTGGTTATGGGATGATTTGTTGTTGTTCCTCATTCTGTGTGGCATGATGTATTGGTCCTAGGGGCTCTGCAGTTTGTAATGGGCACCTCGTGGGTGATAATAATCAGGAATGAAGTTTGTTGGCCTAGGGTAGGAAGTAGAGTCTGTGGGTTGGTGGAAGATAGAAGGGGCCAGGGGAGCCCTGGGAAGGGCTCAGGAGCACAGCTCCCAAGGAACAGCAACACAGAAGGGTCGGGGGGTTAAAATATAGGGCAGGTGCTGTTAAGAAGGAGCCGGGTTCCTTCTCTGATACTTCAGGGGTAGAAAAGGGCTTTAATGGTTTGGGGAAAGGGAGATGGGTTCATCAGTCTTTCTTGGGTCAGTTTGGTGGTCAGATGCAAGTGCCGTTCAGGTGTCTGTTGTTCTAGTCTCTCTGTAGCCAATGAGGTAATGATGAGGTTGAGACACAAGTTGAAAATTATTAGTTACCCTAAGAAATGTCATCTCTAGGGCTTAGAGATCTCTGCTCCCTTATACCTTCTACTTATTGTGTTCCTCAACTAACTTCTTTGCGTCCATCCTGTCTCCATCCATCTGAATGTCCAGAGAAGAGTAATGTAGCTGGTGAGGGGGCTGGTGAACAAGCCTTATGAGGAGTGGCTGAGAGAGCTGGGGGTGTTTAGCCTGGAGAAGAGGAGGCTGAGGGGAGACCTCGTTGCTCTCTGCAACTACCTGAAAGGAGGTTGTGGAGGGGAGGGAGCTGGCCTCTTCTCCCAAGGGACAGGGGACAGGACAAGAGGGAATAGCCTCAAGCTCTGCCAGGGAAGCTTCAGGCAGTACATCAGGAAAAAATATTTCACTGAAAGGGTTATTGGGGATGGGCAAAGGCTGCCCAAGGAGGTGGTAGAGTCACCTTCCCTGGAGGTGTTTAAAGGATGGGTGGATGAGATGGTGAGGGGCATTGTTTAGTGATTGATAGGAATGGGTGGACTCAATGATCCAATGGGTCTTTTCCAACCTGGTGATCCTATGAATATCAGAGACCTTGCTACTTAAAGGTATGGACTTGCTGCCTATCTACAGTGCAGGTTTCCCTTGCATTTCTCAGGGAAGAGATTGGATATTGTTTTGGCTCGTAACAGTTAGCAGCTGAGCAACTCTTTTTCATCTGGTGTGTGGGCACGCAAGCCTCCCTTATTTAGTAGAGTTTTGGATTTTTCCTGAACTTGCCAGTGAGGTTTGCTCTGTTATTGCTTACAGCGGTTGTTACCTTGTCCCTGTTATCCATTGTGTTTTTTTACGGTCATTGAGTTTCCAATTTAGGTCTTAGAGTAGTCAATCCCACTGTTGCGAGTTTTTCATTGGCTGACTGCCTCTGTAATTCCAGTCTCCTTTGCTGTGTGGTGAGTGTCCTGTGTTTTTATGTCTTCTGTGTTAATAATCATTACTGGGTTTTGATAAGAATATTTTTTTCAAGTTCTTCTTGTTCACTCCTACGACTAAAGTTTGGTTCCTTCCTAAAATGTGGATTTCCGTGGCTCATCTTTCTTTTGTCCTGGGTATCACCACTACTGGTCCTACAACTTAAGTGGTGAGGAGGAGAGGAGAGGTAAGCAGAGGGCACAGAATTTTGGGGTGCCGGTGAGGTAGTCAGGCTTATTCTCATCATTGTGGGGCTGATGGTGAGGAGGAAGTTGAGTATGTCTAGAAGAGCAAAGTGTTCTTTGGCAACATAGTATTTACTTTTGGTTTGGCAGGCACTGTGCGGGCCACCTTGGGAATGGGAAGAGCATTTGAGATGAGCTGGGTAGTAGGGAGAAGGAGCATGGGGCAGACTTCTCACAGGTGTGAGAGTAATTCTCTGAATTTAATTACCCTGGGTGATAACAGCTGCAGCATCTGACAGAAGAACTGCTGTGGAGCAAGTGAGTGGAAGAACATGGCAGTTAGGCAGAACAAGTTGTCATGTAAGGTGCTGACATTGATCAGTGCAATGCTGGCTGTTGGCACTATTTTAGTTTTCTTGTAGATTGCAAAGTGGATCCTGGCAACTGTAGGATCATTCCAGGAAGCTGATGTTCTTGGAGTTTTTTTCTCCTGAGGAAGCCTCCTGGTAGTCTGAAAGCTAAGTTGAGGGACGGGGGTGGGGTATGACAGAGGGGAGAAGGCTGGGGATGGCAGGGAGGAGTTTTAAAAGTAGCCTAGGGGAGAGGGCTGTGTGGGAAGTGTCCCCTTTGGGCAGGGAGAGCTGGAGGGTGTTACTTCTCAGCCCAAAGCTGGCACATTCCAGGCAGGGCCGTTCCAGCTTGTCTGTGCCGTGTGCTTTATATTCTGTTTCTCTTTTACGTTTCTTAAGCCTTGATGTCCCCTTTGCTTTAAAGGAATGCAGCATATGACTTGAGCAGCATCTCGAGGGTCTTGAATGCCTGTACTCATGGGTACAATACCAATTAGGCACTGTTCTTCTTGCATCATAACCTAAGTGTGGATTGGCTTCACATTTTCCAAGTTTCTAGTTAGCCATCTTTTCCCGTGGCCTTGCAGCCTGTGTTGGTGGCCACAATCGTTAGTCATATATTTTCAAGGATCCCTGTTGACCTGAGACTTCTTCCATGCATCTGGTGCCTTTAGTCATTTAAAAGGTGATCCTTTCACGTACATCCTCCTGGTTTTGGCCACATCCCGTTGTAATGAGTGATCCTTTACAGGATGCCGGACATGCCTCGAGCACCATATCTAGGGTCCTGAATGCTCGTACTCATCAATGCACTGTTGATTGGGCACTGCTTTTCTTGCATCGTGCTCCTGAAGCCGGGATCGTTCTCGTGTTTTGGCACTGTGTTTTTCTGTTCATTTTTCTTGCAGATGCTGAAGAGGAACGCAGTGACTGCAGGATTATTTCTGTTAGCTGATGTGATTTGAGCTGCTTTGTCCAAGGACAGCTTCATTCGTGGCCCTCTGAAAGCTAAATTGAGAGACCGGAGTTGGGAAGCGGGAGGTGGGATGGGGCTAGCAGGGAGGGGTTTGGAAGGTAGCCTAGGCTGTGCAGGGAGAGTCCTCTTTGGGCAGGTGAAGGCAGAGGGGTCTACTTCTCAGCTCAAACCCTGCATGGGCAGGGCAGTTCCAGCCTGTATCTGTTGTTGTCTAGTTTGTGTAGTCACCGTGCCATGTCTGAAATTTTCTGCAGGTCTTGATGTTGTCTTTTGTGTTCAGGGCATGGTGGGCGTGCCTTGGGTGCCATGTCTAGGGTCCCAAATGCTCGTACTCATCAAGGCAGTGTCGATGGGGCACGGCTTTTCTTTCTTTGCATTTCTAAAGTGTGGATCGCTCTTGTGTTTTGGAAGCATCCGGTCAGCTGTCTTCTGCTGCAGCCTTGCAGCCTGCCTCGCCATCCGGGATAGTTAGTCTTCTGTTTTCCTGGATCCCTGTTCTGGGACTTGTTCCGTTCATTCTCTGCATGTTTAGGACTTTAAAAGGGTTTCTTGCCCGTTCAACTTGCCAGTTGTGGCACCATCTCTTTGGAACCATGCACGGTTCTTCGCTTTTCCAGGGCTTCCGTAGGTTGTTCCTTGGAGCCCTGTCCATTGCCTTGCCCATTGGCATGCGTGGTCCAGGAGTCCTCCTTGCTGCCGCGACTTTTCTTTTGTTCCCGGTTCACGACATTGGTCTTATGTGTTGATGTTCTGTGTGTGTTTGTGTCTGGTTGGAGCTGCTCTGCCAGGTGTGTAGAGGAGGCGATAAGCGTCAGCAGGGGTATAGTGGCCCGATTGTGTGCTTAACGTTTTGACGTGCCTAGACATTGCGGTCTAGGGGCATCCCTTATTTGCAGATCTAGCAGCCCTAGGTGTGGCGGGTGAGGAGGGTAGTTTCTGCTTGTCTCTGGAGCCACAGAGGGGGTGACCAAAACGGCATGGGAGCAGCCAGTGGAGCAGAATGCCTTGGCAGTTTTGCAGTGAGTGTAGTACAAGATGTTGGCAGTGAGCAGTGTGATGCTGACTTGGCGCTGTGTTTTCTGTATGTTTTTGTTTTGTTTTTTTTTGCAGATTATAGTCCAGGACAATGTGAGAGTGCAGGATTTTTCCAGTTAGTTGATGCAGTTTGGGTTTTTTCTGCCAAGGATATCTTCAGGCCCTCGGTCCTCAGAAAGTTAAGGGGGCTGTGGTTTTGGGCCGGGAAGAGGGCAGAATGTTGAGAATGGCAGGGAAGGGATTTAGCCTAGGGTAGAGGGTTGTGCAGGAAGAGTGCACCTTGTTACACGTTTGGAGAGGGGTTTAATTTTCAGCCCCAAGCTAGCGTGTACCAGGCAGGGCAGTTTCAGCCTATATCTGTCTTGTTGTTTAGATTGTGTAGATTCTGCTGTGTCTTAAATCTTCTGCAGGTCTTGATGTCATCTTTGCATTTGATCCACGTGTCATCTCTAGACTCTTGGATGTCTGTTCTTAGTAAGGTGCTGATCAGGCGCTGCTTTTCTTGCATTGTGATCTTCATGTACAGATAGGTCTTGCATTTTGGCAATTTCTGGTCAGTTGCCTATTGCGTAGGCATCACAGGACACGTTAGCATCCTCAGCCCTTATTGTTCCATTTTCTTAAATCCCTGTTCTGGCACTTCCTCCATACATACTATGTTTTGAGGTCTTTAAGAAGGGCTCACCCTTGCATCCTTCTAGTTGTGGCTATGGCTCTTAAAGGGGCCATAGTCTTCCATTTTTCAAGGGCTGACATAATCTTTCTTGCAGCTCCCTACATCTTGTTGCCCAATGCCTGCCCTCTTTTGAGAGTCATTCTTACCAAGTTTCCTTTTTGTTTCTGCATCCTGTCATTGCTTTTCTGTGCAGAGTCAGTCTGTGCACGTTTGAATCTGGCTGGAGCTGCTCTGCCTGAGCTAAGGAAACGGTAGTTAGCAGAAGAATAGCAGTGAAATTCTATCTTTACATATACCCGTCTAGTTAGGCTTTGAAGGGCGAGGTGATACGGTGCATTCCAGAGCAAGTAGCCATAGATACATGGGGTGAGGAGAATCATTTTTGGTCAGTTATGCAGCCACAGAGGGAATGACCAAAGCCATCTCAGATCTGACGTTGGAGTGTCGGTAGAGCAGTTTAAATTCTTGGGGCAATAAATCTGGTGTGTATGGTTGTTAAGATTTGATTTTATCTTTTTTTTTTCTGCCTGGCTGTTGTGTGAAGAAGGGTTGGTATTCCTGAATCAAAACAGTGTGTGGAATTGTTTAGTTACTATCGAGTCTGGGGGTAAGTTATTGAATGTTGAGTTCTACAGGTGCAGAGGCATCGGGTCTGGCAGCAAGGGGTGACAATTGAACTGGGGGTAGATTCCCATAGCCAGGTGGGTTGGCTGCCGAGTCAACAGTTAGATATGACCTGTACCTACATTACCTACAAACGCCAGCTAGTAATTTTGTTTGGGTTTTACTTTTTGTCTTTCAAGATGCAATGAGCATCGTTGTCATTTATGATGTTTGTGTCATCTGTGTCTATTGTGACATCATTGTTATATATGGTGTGTGTCGTGTGTGTCTATTTTGACATCATTGTCATTTTTAATGTCTGTGTCATCTCTGTCATCATTCTCGTGTCTGTCTGTGTCGTCTGTTTCTATTGTGAAATCACTGTCATTTATAATGTCTGTGTTGTATGAGTCGTCATTTTCGTGTCTGGCTGTGCCTATTGTGACATCATTCTCATATATAGTGAGTGTCGTGAGTGTCGTGTGTGTCTATATTGACATCGTCATTTATAATGTCTGTGTCGTCATTTTTGTGTCTGTGTCGTCTGTATCTTTTGTGAAATCATTGTCATTTATAATGTCTGTGTTGCCATTTTCGTGTCTGTCGTCTGTGTCTATAGTGACATCATTGTCATTTAGAAAGTCTGTGTCGTCTGTCATCTGTGTCGTCTGTGTCCATAGTGACCTCATTGTCATTTACTATGTCTGTGTTGTCTGTCAATTGTGACATAGTTTCTTATAATGTCTGTGTCATCTGTGTATATTGTGACATCATTGTCACTTATAATATCGGTGTCATTGGTTAATTGTGACACCATTGTCACTTATAATGTCTGTGTAGTCGGTTTATTGTGACATCATTGTCACCTATAATGTCTGTGTCGTCTGTGTCATCTGAGTCTTCTGTGTGGTCTGTATCTATTGTGACATCGTTGTCATTTATAATGTCTGTGTCATCTTTGTATATTGTGACATCATTGTAATTTATGTCTGTGTGGTCTGTGTCGTCTGAGTCGTCTGTGTGTACTTTGGCATCATTTTCATTTATAATGTCTGTGTCGTCCTTGTCGCCCCTGTCGTTTTTGTCTATTGTGACATCATTGTCATTTTTAATGTCGTTGTCGCCTGTGTCTATAGTGTCATCACTGTCGTTTAAAATGTCTGTGTCGTTTTTGTCTATTGTGACATCATTGTCATTAATAATGTCTGTATGATCTGTGTCGTCTGATTCTATTGTGACATAATAATAATATGTAATGTCTGTGTCATCTGTGTTGTTTGTATCATATTTGTCTATTGTGACTTCATTGTCATTTCTAAATTCTGTTTTCTGAATTGTCTGTGCCTATTGTGACATCATGTTCATTTATAGTGTCTGTGTTGTCTGTGTCTCCTGTGACATCGTCATATATAATATCTGTGTGGTCTCTGTTGTCTGTGCCTATTGTGACATCATGCTAATTTTTAATGTCTGTGTCATCTGTGTCTATTGTGACATCATTGTCACTTATAATGTCTGTGTCGTCTGTGTTTATTGTGACATAATTTTCATTCATAATGTCTGTGTCATTTGTCATTTGTGTCGTCAGTATCGTCTGTGTCTGTTGTGACATCATTCTCATTTTTAATGTCTGTGTAGTCTGTATCGTCTGTGTCTATTGTGACATCATTGCCGTTTATAATGTCTGTGTCATCTGTGTCTGTTTTCACATCATTGTCATTTATAATGCCTGTCTCATCTGTGTGGTCTGTGTAATGTGTGTCTTTTGAGACATCATTGTCATATGTAATGTCTGTGACGTCAGTGACGTCTGTGTCTTCTGTGTCAATTGTGACATTTTCATTTATAATGGCTTTGTTGTATGTGTGGTCTCTATCGTCTGTGTCCTCTGTGTTTATTGTGACATCATTGTCATGTATAATGTCTGTGTTGTCTGTGTCTATTGTGACATCACTGTCATTTATAATGTCTGTGTTTAATGTGACATCATTTTCATTTACAATGGTTTTGTTGTCTGTGTCTTTTCTCTCGTCTATGTCTATAGTGATAACATTTTCATTTATAATGTCTGTTTTGTTTGTGTCTGTAGTGACATCATTTTCAATAATAATATCTGTCATCTGTGTCTATTGTGAAATCGTTTTCATTTATAATGACTTTGTTGTCTGTGTTGTCTGTGTCATCCCTGTCCTCTGTATAGTCTGTGTCTATCGTGATATTATTGTAATTTGTAATGTCTGTGTCGTTTCTGTCGTCTGTGTCTGTTGTCATATCATTTTCATTTATAATGTCTGTGTCGTCGGTGTCTATTCTGACATCATTTTCTTTTATAATGTCTGTCTCGTATGAGTCATCTGTGACTATCGTGATATCACTGTCATTTATAATGTTTTTGTCATCTGTGTCTATTGTGACATAATTGTCATTTATAATGTCTGTGTCGTCTGTGTCTATTGTGACATCATTGTAATTTATAATGTCTGTGTTGTCTCTGTTGCCGGTGTCTGTTCTTATATCCTTGTCACATATAATGTCCGTGTCGCCTGTGTCTGTTTTCACATCATTGTCATTTATAATGTCTGTGTCGTCTCTGTCTATTTTGACAACATTTTCATTTATAATGTCTCTGTCTTATGTGTCATCTGTGTTGTCTTTGTCTATTCAGACGGCATTGTTGTTTATAAAGTCTGTGTCTGTTGTGACACAATTTTTTTTATTATATTTTTGTCGTCTGTGTCGTCTCTGTCTGTTGTGACATCATTGTCATTTATAATGTCTGTGTCATCTGTGTCTTCTGTGTCTATTTTGACATCGTTTTCATTTAGAATGACTGTCGTCTGTGTGGTCTGTATCGTCTCTATCGTCTGTATCCTCTGTGTCTATTTTGACATCATTTTCTTTTATAATGTCTGTGTCGTATGTGTTGTCTTTCTAGTCTGTCTATTGTGACATCATTGTAGTTTAGAGTGTCTGTGTCATCTATGTCTATTGTGACATCGTTGTCATTTACAATGTCTTTGTCTATTGTGACATCGTTGTCATTTACAACGTCTTTGTCTATTGTGACATCATTGTCGTTTATAATGTCTGTGTCGTCACTGTCGTCTTTGTCTATTGTGATATCTTTGTCATTTATAACCTCTGTGTCGTCATAGTTGTCTGTTTTCTGTGTCTATTGTGACATCTTTGTCATTTATAACGTCCTTGTCTCCTGTGTCAATTTTGACATCATTTTAATTTAAAATATCTGCGTCTTCTGTGTCTATTGTGAAATCATTTTCATTAAAAATGACTGTGTTGTCTGTATCGTCAGTGTGTATTTTAACATAATCGACATTTATAATTCCTGTGTCTTCTGTCGTCTGAGTCTATTGTCACAGCATTTTTATTTATAATGTCTGTGTCATTTGTGTCTATATTTACATCATTGTCATTTATAACGTCTGTGTCGTCTGTATCGTCTGAGTGTATGGTTACATAATTATCATTTATAAAGTCTGTGTCGTCTGTGTCTATAGTAACATCATTATCATTTATTATGTCTTTGTCATCTCTGTTTATTGTGACACCAGTGTCATATATAATGTCTGTGTCGTCTGTGTTTATTTTGCCATGATTGTCATTTATAATGTCTGTGTCTTTTGTGTCATTTGTGTCATCTGTGTTGTCTGTGTCTATTGGGACATCATTGTCATTTATACTGTCTGTGTTGTCTCTGATGTCTGTGCCGTCTGTGTCTCTTGTGACATAATTGTCATTTATAAAGTCTGTGTTGTCTTTGTCTACTGTGACATCATTGTCATTTATAATGTCTGTGTCGTGTTTGTCGTCTTTGTCTACTGTGAAATCATTGTCATTTATAATGTTTTTGTCTTCTGTGTCGTTTCTGTCGTCTGTGTCTATAGTGACATTATTTTCGTTCATAATGTATGTCTCTGTAGTAACATCATTTTCATTAATAATGTCTGTGTCGTTTGTATGGTCTTTGTATATTGTGACATCATTGTCATAAATAATGTCTGTATTGTTTGTGTCTATTTTGACAACATTGTCATTTATAATGTCTGTGTCTTCTGTATCATCTTGGTCTACTGAGATATCATTTTCATTTATAATATCTGTGTCATCTGTGTCCATTGTGACATCGATATTTAAAAGTGTCTGTGTCGTCTGTGTCTGTCGTGACATCATTGTCATTTATAATGTCAGTGTCTTCGGTGTCGTCTGTCTATTGTGACATCGTCATCTGTCTCGTCTGTGTCGTCTGTTTGTATTGGGACTTCATTGTCTTTTATAACAACTCTGCCGTCTGTGTCGTCGCTGTCTATTATGACATAAGTGTAATTTATAATATCTGTGTCGTTTGTATCGTCGGAGTCTATTGTGAAATCATTGTCATTTATAATGTCTCTCTTGTCTTTTACAACTGTGTCATCTGTGCTGTCTGTGTCTATTGTGACATCCTTGTCATATATAATATCCGTGTCGTCTGTGTCTATTATGACATCATTTTCATTTATAATGTCTTTGTTGTCTCTGTCGACTCTGTCACCTGTGTCTATTTTGACATCATTATCATTTACACTGTATGTGTCGTGTGTGTCGCCTGTGTCTATTGTGACATCATTGTCATCTGTCTCGTCTGTATCGTTTGTGTCTTCTGTGTCTATTGTGACATCATTTTCATTTATAACGTCTGTGTCTTCTGAGTTATCTGTGTTGTCTGTGTCCTTTGTGTCATCTGTGGCGTCTGTGTCTATTTTGAAATCATTGTCATTTATAATGTCTGTTTTTTCTGTGTATATTGTGACATCATTGTCACTAAAAATGTCTGTCGTGTCTGTATCTTCTGTGTCTATTGTTACATAATTTTCATTAATAATGTCTTTGCCGTCTCTGTCATCTGTGTATATTGTGACATCATTGTCATATTTTATGTGTGTCTTCATTGTTGTCTGTGTCTATTGTGACATCATTTTTATTTATAATGTCTGTTTCCTCTGTGTCTATTTTGACATAATTGCAATTTATAATGTCTGGGTCGTCTGTGTCATCTTTGTTTATTGTGACATCATTTTCATTTATAATATCTGTGTCGTCTGTGTTTATTGTGACATCATTTTCATTTATAAAGTCTTCGTCGTCTGTGTCGTCTTTTTCTCTGTTTTTATTGTGGTATCATTTTCATTTATAACATCTATGGCCTCTGTGGCCTCTGTGTTGTCTGTGTTTATTTTGAAATCCATCTCATTTATAATGTCTGTGTACTCTGTGACTTCTGTGTCTATTGTGACATCCATGTCACTTATAATGTCTGTTTTCTGTGTCTATTGGTACATAATTGTCATTTATAATGTCTTTGCCGTCTCTGTCGTCTTTGTATATTGTGACATCATTGTCAGTTTTAATGTGTGTCTTCTGTGTTGTCTGTGTCTATTGTGACATCATTGTCATTTATCATGTCTGTTTCGTCTCTGTCTATTGTGACATCATTTTCATTTATCATGTCTGTGTCTTTTCTGTCTTCTGTGTCTGTCATCTGTGTCTATTGTGACTTCATTGTCATTCATAATCTCTATGTCTTCTTTTTTTCTGTGTCGATTGTGTCGTCTGTTTTGTCTGTGTTTATTGTGACATCGTTGTAATTTATAAAGTCTGTGTTGTCTGAGTCATCTGTGTTATCTGAGGCGTCTGTGGCATCTGAGGCGTCTGTTGCTTCTGTGTCTATTTTGAAATAATTGTCATTTATAATATCTGTGTCGTTTGTTTTGTCGGTGTCTATTGTGATTTCATTGTCATTAAAAATGTCTGTGTTGTTGGTGTCATCTGTGTCTACTGTGACATCCTTGTCATTTATACAGTCTGTGTTGTCTGTGTCTATTGTGACATCATTTTAATTTATAATGTCTGTGTCGTCTGTCTCGTCTGTGTGGTCTGTGTTTACTTTGACATATTTTTCATATATAATGTCTATTGTGATTTCATTGTCATTAAAAATGTCTGTTTTGTCTGTGTCATCTGTGTCAATTGTGACATCATTGTCATTTATATTGTCTGTGTCGTCTGTGTCTTTTGTGACATCATTGTCATTTATAATGTCTTTTTTTTCTGTGTCGTCTGTGTCTGTTGTGATATCATTGTCATTAATAATATCTGTGTCGTCGGTATGGTCTGAGTCATCTGTGTCTATTGTGAAAACATTGTCATTTATGTCGTCTGTGTCATCTGTGTTGTCTGTGTCTTCTGTATATATTTTGGCATCTTTTTCATTTATAATGTGGGCGTCTTCTTTGTCGTCTGTATAGTCTGGGTCGTCTGTGACCTCTGTTTCTATTGTGACATCATTGTCATTTGTAATGTCTCTGTCGTCTGTGTTGTCTGTCTATTGTGACATTATTGTCATTTATAAAGTCTGTGTCATCTGTGTATGATTTGACATCATTGTTATTTATGTCTGTGTCATCTCTTTATATTGTGACATCATTTTCATTTCTAATGTGTGTGTTCCGTGTCGTCTGTGTGTATTTTGAAACAATTTTCATGTATAATGTCTGTGTCATCTTTGCCTACTTTGACATCATTGTCATTTTAATGTCTGTGTGTTCTGTGTCGTCTGTGTCTATTGTGATATCATTGTCATGTATAATATCTTGTCATCTGTGTCGTTTGTGTCTATTGTGACATCATTCTCATTTATATTGTCTGTGTGGTCTGTGTCATATTTGTCTATTGTGACATCAATGATATTTATAATGTGTGTGTCGTTTGTGTCATCAGGGTCAGCTGTGTCATCTGTGATATCATTTTCATTTATACTGTCATCTGTGTCATCTCTGTTTATTGTGACATCATTGCCATTTATCACATCTGTGTCGTCTGTGTCATCTCTTACTTCTGTGCCTATTGTGAAATCACTGTCATTTACAAAGTCTGTCTTGTCTGTGTCATCTGTGTCTATTGTGACAACATTGTCATTTATAATGTCTTTGTCTTCTGTGTCGTCTATGTCTATTGTAAAATCATTGTCATTTATAACGTCTGTATCGTCTCTGTCGTATGTGTCTATTGTGACATCGTAATTTACACAATCTGTGTAGTCGTTGTCGTCTGTGTCTATTGTGACATCATTCTCATTTATAATGTCTGTGTCTGCTGTCTATTGTGACATCGTCATTTATAATGTCTTTGTGGTCTGTGGTCTGTCTCTATTGTGACATCATTATCATTTATAATGTCTGTGTAGTCTGTGTCGTCTGAGGCTATTGTGACATTATTTTCATTTATTATGTCTATGTCGTCTGTGTAGTCTGTGTCATAGTTGTCGTCTGTGTCTCTTGTGATGTCATTTTCATTAATGATGATTGTGTAGTATGTGTCATCTGTGTCTATTGTGACAGCAGTATCATTTGTACTGTCTGTTTCATCTGTGTCTTTTGTGACATCATTTTAATTTATAATGTCTGTGTCGTCTTCCTCGTCTGTGTGGTCTGTGTCTATTGCTACATATTTTTCATTTATAATATGTGTGTCTGTGTCATCAGAGTCTATTATGATATCATAGAAGACAGACATTATAAATGACTGTGTCATCTTTGTCATCTGTGTATATTGTGACATAATTGTCAATTATAATGTCTGTGTCGTCTGTGTCTATTGTGACATCTTTGTAATTTATAATGCCTGTGTCGTCTGTGTCTATTGTGACATCATTGTCATTTATAATGTCTTTGTCATCTGTGTCATCTCCGTCTATGGTGAAATCTTTGTCATTTATGATGTCTTTTTCATCTGTGTAGTCTGTGTCTATTGTGATATCAGTGTCACTTATAATGTCTCTGTCATCTGCCGTCTGTATTTTCTGTGTCGTCTCTGTTGTCTGTGTCTATTGTGAAATCATCATCATTTATAATGACTGTTTCGTCTGTTTCGTCTTTGTCTATTTTGACATAATTTTCATTTATAACATCTGTTGTCTGTCTATTGTGACATCATATTCATTTGCAGGGTCTGTGTCCTCTGTGTCATCTGTGTCTATTGTGAAATCATTGCCATTTATAATGTCTGTGTCGTCTGTGTCTACCTTGATAAAATTTTATGTTATAACATCTGTGTTGTCTGTATCTATTGTGACACAATTGTCATTTATAATGTCTGTGTCATCTCTCTCTATTGTGACATCATTGTAATTTATATTGTCTGTGTCCTCTGTCTTGTCTGGGTCTATTGTGACATCACTGCCATTCATAGTATCTGTGTTGTCTGTTTCCTCTGTATTGTCTCTGTCGTCTGAGTCTATTGTGACATACTTGTCATTTATATTGTCTGTGTCGTCTGTGTATCTTTTGACATCATTGTCATTTATAATGTCTTTATCTTGTGTGTCGTCTGCGTTTATTGTGACATCATTGTCATTTATAATGTCTGTGTGGTCTGTGTCATCTGTGTCGCCTGTGTCGTCTGTGTGTATTGTGACATCATTGTCATTTATATTGTCTGTTTCGTCTGTCTTGTCTGGGTCTATTGTGATATCACTGCCATTTATAATATCTGTGTCGTCTGTTTTCCCTCTATTGTCTCTGTCGTCTGAGTCTATTTTGACATCCTTGACATTTATAATATATGTGTCTTCTGTGTCGTCTGTGTCTATTGTGACATCATTGTCATTTATAATGTTTATGTCATCTGTGTCTATTGTGATGACATTGTCATTTATACTGACTCTCTAATCTGTGTCTATTTTGACATCTTTTTCATTTTTAATGTCTGTGTCCTCTGTGTCTATTGTGAAATCATCTGCGTCGTCTCTGTCTATTGTGACATAATTGAAATTTATAATATCTCTGTCGTCTGTGTCATCTGAATCGTCTGTCTATTGTGATATAGTTTTCATTTATAATGTCTTTGTCGTCTGTGTCTATTGTGACATCATTGTCATTTGTAATGTATGTGTCGTCTGTGACGTCTGTTTCTATTGTGATAAATTATTCTTTAACAATGTCTTTCTTGCATATCTCATCTCTGTCCTCTGTGTCGTCTGTGTCTAGTGTGACATCATTGTCTTTTATAATGTCTGTGTCCTCTGTTTCTCTTGTGACATCATTGTCATTTTTAATGTCCATATCGTTTGTGTGTGTTGTGACATCATTGTCATTTAAGTAAGGGAAGCAGGATGCATGTAAGTCCTATACCATTGTTTTTATAGTTTATATTTTTTTTTTAATTGATGGCCTCCACATGCCCTATGAACATGCCATGATTATTTTTCTGATCTTACGCATTTATATATCAGATATATTTTTCTCAGGTTTTGAGACAAAAAAGAGGGAAAGAAAAGGAAACGAATAAATGAAAATATTTAAACACACTCTGGGTGCCTTAACTGCCAACTTTCAAGGTTGGGCTTGATGACCCGGTGGGTCTCTTCAGACCTGGTTATTCTATGATTCTATGATTTATAAAGTCTGTGTCTTCTCTGTGGTCTCTCGTGTGTGTTTATTTTGACATCATTTTCATTTATAATATCTGTGTCATCTGTATCGTCTGTGACATCTGTGTCTTACGTGACATGGATTTCATTTATAACATCTGTTTCGTCTTTGTCGTCTGTGTGTATTTTGACATCATTTTCATTTATAATGTCTGTGTCGTCTGTGTTGTCTCTGACGTCTGTGTCTATTGTGACATCAATGTCATTAATAATAAATGTGTGTATGTGTCGTCTGTGTCTATTGTGACATCTTTGTCATTTCTAATGTCTGTGTCGTCTGTGTTGTCTCTGTCTATTGTGACATCATGGTCATTTATAATGTCTATGTTGCATGTCTCGTCACTGACCTCTGTGTCGTCTGTGTCATTTGTGTCTATTGTGACAACATTGTCATTTATAAGCTATTTGTCGTCTTTGTCGTCTGTGTCTATTTTGACATAATTGTCATTTATATTGTCAGTTAAGACTGTGTCTATTGTGACATCATTTTCATTTTTAGAGTCTGTGTTGTGTGTGTCGTCTTTGTCTATTGTGACATCAACGTCATTTATAATAGGAGTGTCACATGTGTCATCTGTGTTGTCTGTGTCTATTGTGACATCATTTTCATTTATAATGTCTTTGTCCACTGTGTCGTCTATGTCGTCTCACGTCTGTGTATAGTGACATCATTGTCATTTATAATGTCTGTGTCGTTTGTGTTGTCTGTGTCATCTGTTTTGTCTGTGTCTATTGTGACATCACTGTCATAATAATTTCTGTGTGGACGGTGTCGTCTGTTTCGTCTCTCGTCTGTGTCTATTGTGACATCATTTTCATTTATAATGTCTTTGTTGTCTGTGTCGTCAGTTCCCATTGTGACATCATTGTCGTAAATTATGTCTCTGTCGTCTGTGTATTCTATGTCATCAGTGTCTATTTTGACATCATTGTCATTTATAATATCTGTGTCGTCTGTTTCTATTGTGACATCATTGTCTTTATAATGTCTTTGTCGTCTGTCCTCTTGTCGTCTATGTTGTCTGTGTTGTCTGTGTCTATTGTGACATCATTATCGTTTATAATGCCTTTGTTGCATCTGTCGTCTGTCCTCTGTGTTGTCTGTGTCATCTGTGTATATTGTGATATCATTGTAATTTCTAATGTCTTATTCGTCTGTGTCGTATATGTCATCTGTGTCTATTGTGAGATAATTTTCATTTATAATGTCTGTGTCTTCTGTGTCTATTGTTACATCATTGTAGTTTATTATTTCTTCGTCATCTGTGTCGTCTGTGTGCTCTGTGTCGTCTGCGTCTGTGATGACATCATTGTCATTTATATTGTCTGTGTTGTCTGTGGTATCTGTGTCTATTGTGACATCATTGTCATTTATAATGTCTGTGTCATCTGTGTCTGTTGTGACATCATTGTTTTTAAGTAAGGGAAGCAGAATGCATGTAAGTCCTATGCCTTTGATTTTATAGTAGATATTTTTGTCTGTTTGATGGCCTCCACATGCCCTGTGAATGTGCCATAATTATTTATCTGATCTTGCGCATTTATGTATCAGATATATTTTTCTCAGTTGTTGAGAGAAAAAAGGGGGAAAGAAAAGGAAATGAAAAAATGAAAATATTTAAACACACTCTGCGTTCCTTAACTGCCAACTTTAAAGGTTGGGCTCGATGACCCGGTGGTCCTCTTCCAACCAGGTTATTCTATGATTCTATGATTTATAACGTCTGTGTCGTCTCTGTGGTCTCTTGTCTGTGTCTATATTAATATCATTTTCATATATAACATCTGTGTCGTCTGTGTCATCTATGTGTATTGTGACATCATTTTCATTTCTAATGTCTGTGTCGTCACTGTCGTCTTTGTCATTAATGTCATCTCTCATATGTGTTTATTGTGACTTCATTTTCATTTATAATGTCTATGTAGTCTGTGTCGTCTCTGTCTATTTTGACATCTTTGTCGTTTATAACGTCTGTGCCGTCTGTGTCTATTGTGACATCATTTTCATTTCTAGTGTCTGTGCCGTCTGTGTCATCTGTGTCTATTGTGACCTCATTTTCATTTATTATGTCCATGTCATGTGTTATCTGTGTCGTTTGTGTTTATTGTGACATCGTTTTCATTTATAATGTCTTTGTTGCATCTGTCGTCTCTGTCCTCTGTGTTGTCTCTGTCATTTTTGTCTATTGTGACATCATTGTCATTTATAATGTCTTTGTCTTTTGTGTCGTCTGTGTCACCTGTTTCATCTGCGTATATTGTGACATCATTGTCATTTATAATGTCTGTCTTCTGTGTCGTCTATCTCGTTTCTCGACTGTGTCTATTGTGATATCATTGTCACTTATAATGTCTGTGTCCTCTGTGTCTGTTGTGACATCATTGTCATTTATAAAGTCAGTGTGATGTGTGTCGTCTGTGTCTATTCTGACATCATTGTCATTTATAATGTCTGTGTTGTCTGTATCTATTGTGACATCATTGTCATTATAATTTCTGTGTCGTCTTTGTCTTCTGCTTCATCTCTCGTCTGTGTCTATTGTGACATCATTTTCATTAATAATTCTTTGTCGTTTATGTCGTCTGCGTCATCAGTGTCTATTGTGACATCATTGCCATAAATAATGCTTCAGTCTTCTGTGTATTCTCTGTCGTCTGTCTACTGTGACATCACTGTCATTTATAATGTTTTGACGTCTGTGTCTTCTGTGCCATCTGTGTCTATTGTGACATCATTTTTATTTATAATGTCTGTTTCCTCGGTGTCATCTGTATCGTCTGTGTTGTCTTTGACATCTGTGTATATTGTTACATCAGTGTAATTTATAATGTCTGTGTTGTCTGTGTCGTCTCTGTCTATTGAGACATCATTGTCATATAAAATATCTGTCATCTGTGTTGTCTGTGACATCTGTATCTATTGTGACATCATTTTCATTTATAATGTCTGTCGTGTGTGTCTATTGTGACATCGTTGTCATTTATAATGCCTGTGTCTTTTTGTCATCTGTGTCGTCTGTGTCGTTTGTGTCGTCTGTGTATATTGTCACATATTTTCATTTATAATGTCTTGTTGTATGTGTCGTCTGTGTCTATTGTGACACATTGTCTTTTAAAATGACAGTGTCGTCTGTGTATATTGTGACATAATTATCATGTATTATGTCTGTCGTCAGTGTTGTCTGTGTCTATTGTGATATCATTGTTATTTATCATGCCTGTGTCGTCTGTTCCTATTGAGAATCTATTGTCATTTATAATGTCTTTGTCGTCTGTGTCTATTGTGACATCATTGCCTTATAAAACGTCTGTTTCTTCTGTGTCGTCTTTGTCGTCTATGTCTATTGTGCCAACTTTTTCATTTATAATGTCTGTGTTGTCTCTGTCGTCAGAGTCTATTGTGACATCATTGTCATTTATAATGTCTGTAACTGGTGTGTCGTCTGTGTTTATTGTGACATCATTGTCATTTATAATGTCCGTGTCGTCTGTGTCAATTTTGACCTCATTCTCATTTATAATTTCTGTGTCGTCTGTGTTTATTGTGAGATCATTATCATCTATAATGTCTGTGTTGTCTTTGTCTATTGTTACATTATTTTCATTTACAATGTCTGTGACGTCTGCGTCTATTGTGACATCGTATTCATTTACAATGTCTGTGTCATCTGTATCGTCTGTGTCTATTGTGACATCATTGTCATTTATAATGTCAGTGTTTTCTGTGTAGTCTGTCGTCGGTGTCGTCTGTGTCTATTTTGATATCATTGTCATTTATAATGTCTGAGTTGTATGTGTCGTCTGTGTGTATCGAAACATCGTTGTCATTTATAATGTCTGAGTCGTCTGTGTTGTCTACGTCTATTCAGACGGCATTTTCATTTATAATGTCTGTGTTGTCTATGTCGTCTGTGTCTATTGTGATATCATTGTCATTTATAATGTCACAGAATCACAGAATCACAAGGTTGGAAGAGACCCACTGGATCATCAAGTCCAACCATTCCTATCAAACACTAAACCATATCCCTCAGCACCTCATCCACCCTTACCTTAAACACCTCCAGGGAAGGTGACTCAACCACCTCCCTGGGCAGCCTGTTCCAGTGCCCAATGACCCTTTCTGTAAAGAATTTTTTCCTAACGTCTAGCCTAAACCTCCCCTGGCGGAGCTTTAGGCCATTCCCTCTTGTCCTGTCCCCTGTCACATGGAAGAAGAGGCCAGCACCCTCCTCTCCACAACCTCCTTTCAGGTAGTTGCAGAGAGCAATGAGGTCACCCCTCACCCTCCTCTTCTCCAGGCTAAACAACCCCAGCTCTCTTAGCCGCTCCTCATAAGGCCTGTTCTCCAGCCCCTTCACCAGCTTTGTTGCTCTTCTCTGGACCCGTTCCAGAGCCTCAACACCCTTCTTGTGGTGAGGGGCCCAGAACTGAACACAGGATTCAAGGAGCGGTCTCACCAGTGCCGAGTACAGAGGGAGGATAACCTCCCTGGACCTGCTGGTCACACCATTTCTGATACAAGCCAAGATGCCATTGTAACTGGTGTGTCGTCTGTGTCGATTGCGACATCATTGTCATTTATAATGTCTGTCGTCTGTGTCGAATGCGACATCATTGTCATTATAATGTCTGTCGTCTGTGTCATCTGTCTAGTCTGTGTCTATTGTGACATCATTGTAGTTTATAGTGTCTGTGTTGTCTGTGTCGTCTATGTCTATTTTGATATCACTGTCATTAATAATGTCTGTGTCGTCTGTGTCAATTTTGACCTCATTCTCATTTATAATTTCTGTGTCGTCTGTGTCTATTGTGACATCATTGTCATTTATAATGTCTGTGTCGTCTTTGTCTGTTGTGACGTTATTTTCATTTACAATGTCTGTGTCGTCTGTGTCTATTGTGACATCATTGTCATTTATAAAGTCTGTCTTCAATGTCTATTTCCACATCGTTGTAATTAATAAAGTCTGTCGTCTGTGTCTATTGTGACATCATTGTCATTTATAATGTCTTTGTTGTCTGTGTCATCTCTGTCTTCTGTGTCATCTGTGTCTATTGTGACATCATTGTCATTTATAATGTCTGTGTTGTCTCTGTCGACTGTGTCTAGTTTGACATGATATCCATTTATAGTGTCTTTGTAGTCTCTGTCGTCTGTATTGTATGAGTCTATTGTCACATAATTATCATTTATAAAATGTGTTGTGTGTGTCTATTGTGGCATCGTTGTCATTTATAATGTCTGTGACGTCTGTGTCATCTGTCTCTATTGTGACATCCTTGTCACTTATAATGTGTGTATCGTCTGTTTTTTGTGACATTATTTTCATTTACTATGTCTGTGTCATCTGTGTCGTCAGTGTCTATTGTGACATCTTTGTCATTTATAATGTCTGTGTCATCTATGTCTATTGTGACATCATTGTCATTTATAATGTCTGTGTCGTGTGTGTCGTCTCTGTCTACTGTGAAAACATTTTCATTTATAATGGTTTTGTCTTCTGTGTCGTTTCTGTCGTCTGTGTCTATAGTGACATCATTTTCATTAATAATTTCTGTGTCGTTTGTATGGTCTTTGTGTATTGTGACATCTTTGTCATTTATAATGTCTGTATTGTTTGTGTCTATTTTGACAACGTTGTCTTTTATAATGTCTGTGTCTTCTGTATCGTCTGTGTCTACTGAGATATCATTTTCATTTATAATATCTGTGTCATCTGTGTCCATTGTGACATCAATATTTAAAATTGTCTGTGTCTATCGTGACATCATTGTCATTTATAATGTCAGTGTCTTCGGTGTTGTCTGTCTATTGTGACATCGTCATTTATCATGTTTTTGTCATCTGTCTCGTCTGTGTCGTCTGTGTGTATTGGGACTTCATTGTCATTTATAACAACACTGTCGACTGTGTCGTCGCTGTCTATTATGACATAATTGTATTTAATAATATCTGTGTCTTTTGTATCGTCGGAGTCTCTTGTGAAATCATTGTCATTTATAATGTCTCACTTGTCTTTTAAAACTATGTCGTCTGTGATGTCTTTGTCTATTGTGACTTCCTTGTCATATATAATATCTGTGTCGTCTGTGTCTATTGTGACATCATTTTCATTTATAATGTCTGTGTTGTCTCTGTCAACTGTGTTGTCTGTGTCTATTGTGACATCATTGTCATTTGTAGTGTCTGTGTCATCTGTGTCGTCTGTCTCTCTTTTGACGTCATTGTTGTTAATGATGTCTGTGTCATCTGTGTTGTCTGTGTTGGCTGTTGCGTCTGTGTCTATTGTGACATCATTGTTATTTATAATGACTGTATCATCTGTGCGGTCTTTCTCTATTGCGACATCATAATGATTTATAGTATCTTTGTCGTCTGTGTGTTCTGTGTCTATTGTGACATCGTTGTCATTAATAATGTCTGTGGCGTCTGTGTCATGATAGTCTATGGTGCCATCATTGTCATTCATGTCCCTGTCGTCTGTATCGTTTGTGTCTTCTGTGTCTATTGTGACATCATTTTCATTTATAACGTCTGTGTCATCTGAGTTATCTGTGTTGTTTGTGTCCTTTGTGTGGTCTGTGGCATCTGTGTCTATTTTGAAATCACTGTCATTTATAATGTCTGTGTCATCTGTGTTTTCTGTGTATATTGTGACATCATTGTCATTAAAAATGTCTGTGTATTCTGTGTTGTCTGTATCTTCTGTGTCTATTGTTACATAATTTTTATTTATAATGTCTTTGCCGTCTCTGTCGTCTGTGTATATTGTGATATCGTTGTCAATTATAATGCCTGTGTCATCTCTGTCTATTTTGATCTCATTGTAATTTATAATATCTGTGTTGTCTGTGTCGTCTGATTCATCGGTGTCGTCTGTCTTCTGTGTCTGTTGTGATATAGTTGTCATTTATTATGTCTGTGTCCTCTGTGTCTATTGTGACATCGCTTTCATTTATAATGTCTGTGTCATCTGTGTCTGTTGTGACGTCATTGTAATGTATAATGTCTGTGTTGTGTGTGTCGTCTGAGTCGTCTGTGTATACTTTGACGTCATTTTCATTTATAATGTCTGTGTCGTCCTTGTCGTCCCCGGTTTTTTTGTCTATTGTGACATCATTGTCATTTATAATGTCGTCGTCGCCTGTGTCGCCTGTGTCTATTGTGTCATCACTGTCATTTAAAATTTCTGTGTCGTCTGTGCAGTCTGTGTTGTTTTTGTCTTCTGTGATATCGTTGTCATTAATAATGTCTATATGGTCTATGTCGTCTGATTCTATTGTGACATATTTTTAATATATAATGTCTGTGTCGTCTCTGTCGTTTGTATCGTATTTGTCTATTGTGACTTCATTGTCATTTCTAAATTTTGTTTTCTGAGTTGTCTGTGCCTATTGTGACATCATGTTCATTTATAGTGTCTGTGTTGTCTGTGTCTACTGTGACATCTTCATATATAATATCTGTGTGGTCTCTGTTGTCTGTGCCTATTGTGACATCATGCTAATTTTTAATGTCTGTGTGATCTGTGTCTATTGTGACATCATTGTAATTTATAATGTCTGTGTCGTCTGTGTCTATTGTAAAGTCATTGTCTTTTATAATGTCTGAGTCGTCTGTGTCTGTTTTGACATCTTTGTCATTTATAATGTCTGTGTCGTCTGTGTTGTCTGTGTCTATTCAGACGGCATTGTGGTTTATGTCTCTGTCTGTTGTGACATATTTTTTTTACAATATCTGTGTCGCCTGTCTCATCTCTGTCTTCTGTGACATCAGTTTCATTTATAATGTCTGTGTCTATTGTGAAATCCTTGTCATTTATAATGTATCTCGTCTTTGTAATCTGTGTCGTCTGTGCTGTCTGTGTCTATTGTGAGATCCTTGTCATATATAATGTCTGTGTCGTCTGTGTCTATTGTGACATCATTCTCATTTATAATGTCTGTGTAGTCTGTCGTCTGTGTCTTCTGTGACATCATTGTCATTTATAACGTCTGTGTCGTGTGTGTCGTCTGTGTCTACTGTGAAATCGTTACCATTTATAATTTCTTTGTCATCTGTGTCTATTGTGACATTATTGTAATTTATAATATCTGTGTCCTCTGTGTCGTCTGTGTCTATGGTGACATCATTGTCATTCATGTCTCTGTCTTCTATGTCGTCTGTGTCTTCTGTGTCTATTGTGACATCATTTTCATTTATAAAGTCTGTGTTGTCTGTGTTGTCTTTTTTGTCTGTGTTTAATGTGACGACATTTTCAACGTCTGTGTTATCGAATTCATCTGTGTTGTCTGTGTCGTCTGTCGCGTCTGTGTCTATTTTGAAATCTATGTCGTTTATAATGTCTGTGTCGTCTGTGTTGTCTTTGTATATTTTGACATCATTGTCATTAAAAATGTTTGTCATCTGTGTCGTCTGTATCTTCTGTGTCTATTGTTACATAATTGTCATTTATAATGTCTTTGCCGTCTCTGTCGTCTGTATTGTGACATCATTGTCATTTTTTATGTGTGTCTCCTGTGTCGTCTGTGTCTATTGAGACACCATTGTCATTTATAATGTCTTTGTCATCTCTGTCTATTTTGACATCATTGTAATTTATAATATCTGTGTCGTCTGTGTCTTCTGATTTATCGATGTCGTCTGTTTTCTGTGTCTATTGTGATATAATTGTCATTTATTATGTCTGTGTATTCTGTGTTTTCTGTGTTTATTGTGACATCATTGTAATTTATAATGTCTGTGTGGTGTGTGTCATCTGAGTCGTCTGTGTGTACTTTGATATCATTTTCATTTATAATGTCTGTGTCGTCCTTGTCTCCCCTGTCGTTTTTGTCTGTTGTGACATCATTGTCATTTTTAATGTCGTTGTCACCTGTGTCGCCTGTGTCTATTGTGTCATCACTGTCATTTAAAATGTCTGTGTCGTCTATGCAGTCTGTGTCGGTTTTTTCTATTGTGACATCATTGTCATTAATTATGTCTGTATTGTCTGTGTCGTCTGATTCAATTGTGACATAATTCTAATATATAATGTCTTTGTCATCTCTGTCGTTTGTATCATATTTGTCTATTGTGACTTCATTGTCATTTCTAAATTCTGTTTTCTGAGTTGTCTGTGCCTATTGTGACATCATGTTCATTTATAGTGTCTGTGTTGTCTGTGCCTATTGTGATATCATGCTAATTTTTAATGTCTGTGTCATCTGTGTCTATTGTGACATCATTGTCATTTATAATGTCTGTGCCGTCTGTGTCTATTGTGTCGTCATTGTCATTTATAATGTCTGTGTCGTCTGTGTTGTCTGGTCTATTCTGACATCATTGTCATTTATCATGTTTGAGTTGTCTGTGATATTGTGACAACTTTGTAATTTATAATGTCTGTATCGTCTGTGTCAACTCTGTCATCTGTTTCATCTGTATATCTTGTGACATAATTGTCATATATAATGTCTGTAGTCTGTGTCTTCTGAGTCGTCAGTGTCATCTGTGTCTATTCTGACATCGTTTTTATATATAATGTCAATGACATCTCTGTTGTCTGTGTCTATTGTGACATCATTATCATTTATAATGTCTGTGTCGTCTGTCTGTTGTGACATCAATGTCATTTATAATGTCTGTGTCGTCTGTGTCTATTGTGAAACCACTGTCATTTCTAATGTCTGTGTCGTCTGTGTGCCTGTGTATATTGTGATATCATTGTCATATATAATGTCTGTTGTCTGTGTCGTCTCTGTGGTCTGTGTAGTCTCTGTCGCCTCTGACGTTTCTGTCGTCTGTGGTTATTATGAAATCATTGTCATTTAAAATATCAGAGTAGTCTGTGTCTAGTGTGACATCATTGTCACTTATAATGTCTGTGTCGTCTGTTTTTGTTGTGACATAATTGTCAGTTATAATGTCAGTGTCATTTGTCATTTGTGTCGTCTGTATTGTCTGTGTCTATTGTGACATCGTCATTTTCAATGTCTTTGTAGTCTGTATCGTCTGTGTCTATTTTGACATCAATGTCATTTATAATGTCTGTGTGGTCTGTGTCTGTTGTGACATCATTGTCATTTATAATGTCTGTGTAGTCTGTATCATCTGTGTCTGTTGTGACATCATTGTCATTTATAATGTCTCTGTCGTCTATGACTGTTGTGACATCATTGTCATTTATAATGTCTGTCTCGTCTGTGTGGTCTGTGTCATGTGTGTCTATTGAGACGTCATTGTTATACGTAATGTCTGTCATGTCAGCGAGGTCTGTGTCATCTGTGTCAATTGTGACATCTTTTTCATTTATAATGGCTTTTTCATCTGTGTGGTCTCTATCGTCTGTGTCCTCTGTGTTTATTGTGACATCATTGTCATGTATAATGTCTGTGTTGTCTGTGTCTATTGTGACATCACTGTCATTTATAATGTCTGTGTCCTGTGTTACGTCTGTGTCTACTGTTACATCATTTTCATTTATAACGGTTTTGTTGTCTGTGTCGTTTCTGTCGTCTTCGTCTATAGTGACATCATTTTCATTTATAATGTCTGTGTCATTTGTGTCTGTAGTGACATCATTTTCATTAATAATGTCTGTGTCGTTTGTGTCGCCTTTGCATATTGTGAAATCATTGTCACTTATAAAGTCTGTGTTGTCTGTGTAGTCTGTGTCGTCTGTGTCGTCTTTGTCTATTGTGAAATCATTTTCATTTATAATGACTTTGTTGTCTGTGCTGTCTTTGTCATCCATCATCTGTATAGTCTGTGTCTATTGTGACATTATTGTCATCTATAATGTCTGTGTCGTCTCTGTCGTCTGTGTCTATTCTGATATCATTTTAATTTATAATGTCTGTGTCATCTGTGTCTGTTTTGACATAATTGTCATTTATAATGTCTGTGTCGTCGGTGTCTATTCTGATATCATTGTCATTTATAATGTCTGAGTCGTCTGTGTTGTCTGTGTCTATTTTGACATCATTTTCATTTATAATGTCTGTGTCGTATGCGTCGTCTCTGTTGTCTTTGTCTATTCAGACGTCATTGTCATTTATCATGTCTGTGTCTGTTGTGACATAGCTTTTCTTACAATATCTGTGTCGTCTCTGTCTGTTGTGACATGGTTGTCATTTATTATGTCTGTGTCTTCTGTTTCTTCTGTGTCTATTTTGACATCATTTTCATTTAGAATGACTGTCGTCTGTGTGGTCTGTATCATCTCTATCGTCTGTATCCTCTGTGTCTATTGTGACATCATTTTCTTTTATAATGTCTGTGTTGCCTGTGTAGTTTGTGTCCTCTGTGTCTATTGTGATATCATTGTTATTTATGTCTGTGTTTTCTGTGTTGTATGTGTGTATTGTGATATCATTGTCATTTATAATGTCTGTGTCGTCTGTGAATATTGTGACATCATTGTCATTTATAACGTCTGTGTCATCACAGTCGTCTCTGTTTTCTGTGTATATTGTGACATCTTTGTCATTTGCAATGTTTATGTCTCTGTGTCTATTTTGACATCATTTTAATTTAAAATATCTGTGTCTTCTGTGTCTATTGTGACGTCATTTTCATTAAAAATGACTATGTCATCTGTGTCGTCTTTATCGTCAGTGTGTATTTTTACATAATTTTTATTTATAATTCCTGTGACGTCTGTCGTCTGTGTCTATAGTTACAGCATTTTCATTTATAATGTTTGTCATCTGTGTCTATTGTGACATCATTGTCATTTATATTGTCTGTGTCATCTTTATCATCTGAGTGTTTTGTTACATAATTATCATTTATAAAGTCTGTGTCGTCTGTCGTCTGTGTTTATAGTGACATCATTATCACTTATTATGTCTGTGTCGTCTGTGTCATCTGTGTTATCGGTTGTCTCTGTCTATTGTGACATCATTGTCATTTATAATGCCTGTGTCATCTGTGTCGTCTCTGTTTATTGTGACATCAGTGTCATATATAATGTCTGTGTCGTCTGTGTTCATTTTTCCATAATTGTCATTTATATTGTCTGTGTCCTTTATACGTCTGTATTATCTGTGTTGTCTGTGTCTTTTGTGTGGTCTGTGGCGTCTGTTTCTATTTTGAAATCATTGTCATTTATAATGTCTCTCTTGTCTTTTAAAACTGTGTCATCTGTGCTGTCTGTGTCTATTGTGACATCAATCTCATTTATAGTGTCTCTGTCGTCTGACGTCTGTTTCTGTTGTTACATCCTTGTCATTTATAATGTCTCTTTCTTCTGTGTCGTCTCTGTCATCTTTGTCTTCTGTGTATAATTTGACACGATTGTCTTTATAATGTCTGTGTCGTCTGTTGTCTGTGTCTGTTTTGAAATTTTTGTCATTTATAATGTCTGTGACATCTCTGTCTATTGTGACATCATTGTCATGTTTAATGTCTGTGTCGTCTGTGTCTATTGTGACATCATTGTCGTTTATAATGTCTGTGTCTATTGTGACATCATTGTCATTTATACTGTCTGTGTCTATTGTGAAATCTATTTCATTTATAATGTCTGTGTGGTCCGTGTCATCTGTGTGTATTGTGACATCATTGTCATTTATAATGTCTGTGTGTATTTTGGCATGGTTGTCATGTATAACATCTGTGTCATCTGTGTCTCTTGTGACATCATTGTCATTTATAATGTCTGTGTCGTCCATTTCTATTGTGACATCATTTTAATTTATAATGACTTTGTCATCTGTACTGTCAGTGTCTATTGCGACATCATTGTCTTTTATAGTGTTTGTGTTGTTTGTGTCATCTCTGTCGTCTGTATCGTCTGTGTCTATTGTGATATCGTTGTCATTTTCAATGTCTGTGTCATGTGTGTCATCTGTGTGTCTTGTCACATCATTGCCATTTATAATGTCTGTGTCGTCGGTGTCTATTTTGACATCATTGTCATTTATATTATCAGTGTCATCTGTGTCGTCTATGTGTATTTTGATATCACTGTCATTTATAATGTCTGTGTCGTCTGAGTTGTTTGTATCTATTGTGATATCATTGTCATTTATAATGACAGTTTTGTCTGTCATCTGTATGTATTTTGTCATCATTGTCATTTATAATGTCAGTGTCGTCTCTGTCGTTTTTGTCGTCTTTTTCTATTGTGACATCATTGTCATTTATAATGCCTGTGTCTTCTTTGTTGTGACATCATTTTCAATTATAATGTCTATGTTGTCTTTGTCGTTTGTGTAATCTTTGTCTATTTTGGCGTCATTGTCATTTTTAATGTCTGTGTCGTCTGTGTCTACTTTGACATCATTTTCATATATAATATCTCTGTGGTCTGTGTCTTCTGTGTCTATTGTGACATCATAGTCGTTTATAATGTCTCTATCATCTGTGTCTATTGTGACATCATTGTCATTTATAATGTCAGTGTCGTCTGTGTCTATTGTGAAAACAATTTCATTTATAATGATGTGACATCTGTGATGTCTGTGTCATCTGTGTCTATTGAGACATCATTTTCATTTATGTCTGTATCGTCTGTATCGTTTGTGTCTTTTGTAACATCATTGTCATTTATAATGTTTGTGTTGTCTCTGACGTCTGTTTCTATTTTGACGTCATTTTCATTTATAATATCTGTTTCGTCTTTGCCTGCTGTGACATCATTGTCATTTATAATGTCTGTGTCGTATGTGTCATCTCTGTCATCTGTGTCTATTTTGACATCATTGTCATTTATACTGTCTGTGTCGTCTCTGTATTGTGACGTCATTTTCATGAATATTTGTGTCGTTGTTGTCATCTGAGACGCTTGTGTCTATTGTGATATCGTTGTCATTTATAATGACATTTTCGTCTGTGTCAATTTTGACCTAATTCTCTTTTTAAATTTCTGTGTCGTCTGTGTCTATTGTGACATCATTGTCATTTATAATGTCTGTGTCGTCTTTGTCTATTTTGAAATCATTGTTATTTATAATATCTGTGTTGTCTGTGTCGTTATTGTCATCTTTTTCTGTTTTGACGTCATTGTCATTTATAATGTCTGTGTCCTCTTTGTTGTGACATCATTTTCAATTATAATGTCTGTGTCGTCTTTGTCGTCTGTGTAATCTTTGTTTATTTTGGCATTGTTGTCATTTATAATGTCTGTGTCGTCTGTGTCATCTGGTCTATTGTGATATCGTTGTCATTTATAACGTCTGTGTCGACTGTCTATTGTGACATCTTTGTCATTTTTAATATCTCTGTCGTCTGTGTACTTTATGACATCGTTTTAATTAATAATGTCTTTGTCGTCTGGGTCATCTGTGTCGTCTTTTTCTATTGTGACCTCATTGTCATTTATAATGTCTGTGTTGTCTGTGTCTTCTTTGAACTTCTGTGTCATCTCTGGCATCTGTGTTTATGGTGATATCATGGTCATTTATATAGTCTGTGTCATTTTTGTCGTCTGTGTCAACTGTAACATCTTTTTCATTTATAATGTCTGTTTCGTCTGTGTCTATTGTAACATCATCGCTATTTATAAAGTCTTTGTCATCTGTGTCAATAGTAACATCATTGACAATTATAATGTCTCTGTCATATGTGTCGTCTCTGTCTATTGTGACATCATTGTCATTTATAATGTCTGTGTCTTCTGTGTCTATTTTGACATCATTTTAATTTATAATGTCTGTGTCATCAGTTTCTGTTTTTAAATCATTGTCATTTATTATGTCTGTGTCGTCTGTGTGGTCTGCGTCTATTGTGACATTATTTTCATTCACAATGTCAGTGTCATCTGTGTCATCTGCATCTATTGTGACATCATTGTCATTTATAATGTCTGTGTCGTCTGTGTCCCCTGTGTCTATTGTGACATCATTGTCGTTTATAATGTCTGTGTCATCTGAGTCTGTTGTGACATCATTGTCACTTATAATGCCTGTGTCGTCGGTGTCTATTGTGACATCATTGTCATTATTAATGTCTTTGTCGTCTGTGTATATTGTAACATCATTCTCATTTATAATGTCTGTGTCTATAGTGACATCATAGTCATGTATAGTTTCTGTGTCGTCATTATCTGTTGTGACATCATTGTCATTTATAATGTCTGAGTCGTATGTGTCGTTTTTGTCTATTGTGACATCGATGTCATTTAAAATATCTGTGTCGTCTCTGTCTATTGTGAAATCATTTTCATTTATAATGTCTGTGTCGTCTTTTTTGTATCTGTCTGTTGTGACATCACTGTAATATATAATGTCTGTCGTCTGTATCGTCTGTTTGTATTGTGACATCTTTTTCATTTTTAATATCTTTGTCATCAGTGTCTATTGTGACATCATTGTCATTTATAATGTCTTTGTCGTCTATGTCGTCTGTGTTTATTGTGACAAAATTTTAATTTATAAAGTCTCTGTCGTCTGTGGCTTTTGTGACATCACTGTCATTTCAATGTCTGTGTAGTCTGTCATCTGTCTATGTTGTGACATCATTGTCATTTATGATGTCTGTGTCGTTTGTGTCGTCTGTGTGTATTGTGACATCTTTGTAATTTATAATGCCTGTGTCATCTGTGTCTATTGTGACATCATTGTCATTTATAATGTCTGTGATACCTGTGTCATCTTTGTATATTGTGAACATCATTGTCATTTATAATATCTGTGTCGTCTGTTTTCTGTGTGCTCTGTATCCTCTGCGACGTCTGTGTCAATTGTGACATCATTGTCATTTTAATGTCTGTGTCGTCTGTGTCATCTGTGTATATTGTGACATCATTTTGATTTATAATGTCTGTGTCGTCTGTGTAATCATTGTCATTTATAATGTCTGTGTCATCTTTGTCGTCTGTGTCTATTGTGACATCATTGTCACTTATGTCTGTGTCGTTTGTGTCGTCCGTGTGTATTGTGAACATCATTGTCATTTATAATATCTGTGTCGTCTGTTTTCTGTGTGGTCTGTATCCTCTGTGACGTCTGTGTCAATTGTGACATCACTGTCATTTATAATGTCTTTGTCGTATGTGTCATCTTTTTCTATTGTGACATCATTGTCATTTATAATGTCTGTGTCGTCTGTGTAGTCTGTGTCGTTGTCTTTTTTGGAATCATTCTCTTTTATAATGTCTGTGTCGTCTGTGTCTATTCTGATATGATTGTCATTTTTAATGTCTGTGTCATCTGTTTCTAATGTAACATCATTGTCATTTATAATGTCTGTGTGGTCTGTGTCTTCTGCGTCTATTATGACATCATTGTAATTTCTAAAGTCTGTGTAGTCTGTGTCTATTGTGACATCATTGCCATTTATAGTGTCTGAGGTCTCTGTCGTCTGTTTATTGTGACATCATTGTCGTTAATAAAGTCTATGTCGTCTTTGTATTCTGTGTCATCTCTATCTATTGTGACATCATTTTCTTTCATAATGACTCTCATCGGTGTCTATTATAACATCATTGTAATTTATAAAGTCTGTGTCATCTGTTTCTCCTGTGACATCATTGTCATTTATTGTATATATATCATCTGTGTCTCATGTGACATCATTGTCGTTAACGATGTGTCATCTATGTCGTCTATGTCTATTGTGATATCATTGTCATTTATATCTGTGTCGTCTGTGTCTATTAGAACATCATTTTCATTTATAATATCTGTGTCAACTGTATCGTCTGTGTCTATTGTGACATAATTTTCATTTATAATGTCTGTGTTGTCTGTGTCTGTTGTGTCTATTGTGACATCATTGTCATTTATAATGTCTTTTTCTTCTGTGTCGTCTGTGTACATTGAGACATTATTGTCATTTAAAAAGTCTCTGTTGTCTGTGTCTATTGTGACATCTTTGTTATTTATAATGTCTGTGTCGTCTGTGTTTCTGTGTCTGTTATGACATCATAGACATTGATAATGCCTGTGTCATCTGCGTCGTCTGTGTCTATTGTGGCATCATTGTCAATAATAATATCTCTGTCGTCTGTGTCGTCGATGTCTATTATGACATCTTTGACATTTATTATATCCGTGTCGTCTGTGTATATTGTGACATTATTGTCTTTTTAAATATCTTTGTCGTCTGTCTGTTTTGACTTAAGTGTAATATATAATGACTGTGTAATCTGTGTCATCTGTGTCTATTGTGATACCATTGTCATTTATACTGTGTCGTCTGTATCCTCTTTGTCCTCTGTGTTTTCTGTGTCAATTGTTACATCACTTTCACTTATAATGTCTGTGTCATCTGTGTCGTCTTAGTCGTCTATGTCTATCGTGACATCATTTTCATTTATAAAGTCTGTGTCATCTGTTTCCTCTATGTCTTCTGTGTCATCTGTTGTCTGTATCTTTTGTGGTATCACTGTTTATTAACATGTCTGTGTCGTCTCTGTCGTCTGTGTCTCTGGTGACTTCAGTGTCATTTATAACATCTCTGTCGTCTCAGTCATCTGTGTCATGTGTCGTCTGTGTCTATTGTGACATCGTTGTATTTATAAAGTCTGTGTCATCTGTGTCATCTGTGATTATTGTGACATCAATGTCATTTATAATGTCTGTGTCATCTCTGTCGTCTGTGTCTATTGTGACATCATTATCATTTATGAAGTCTGTGTCATCTGTGTCGTCTGTGTCTATTTTGACATCATTTTCATTTATGATAACAGTGCCGTCTCTGTTGTCTTTGTCTCTTGCGACATAAATTTCATTTATAATGTCTGTGTTGTCTGTGTCGTCTGTGTCTATTTTGACATCATTGTCAATTATAATGTCTGTGTCGTCTGAGTTTATTTTGACACCATTTTCATTTATAATGTCTGTGTCATCTGTGTCTATTGTGACGTGATTGTAATTTATGATGTCTGTGTGGTCTGTGTCGTCTGAGTCGTCTGTGTGTACTTTGACATCATTTTCATTTATAATGTCTGTGTCGTCCTTGTCGCCCCTGTCGTTTTTGTCTTTTTTGACATCATTGTCATTTATAATGTCATTGTTGCCTGTGTCTATTGTGTCATCATTGTCATTTAAAATGTCTCTGTAGTCTGTATCGTTTGTGTCTTCAGTGTCTATTGTGACATCATTTTCATTTATAACATCTGTGTCATCTGAGTTATCTCTGTCCTTTGTGTCATCTCTGGCGTCTGTGTCTATTTTGATATCATTGTCATTTATAATGTCTGTGTCGTCTGTGATTTCTGTGTATGTTGTGACATCATTGTCATTAATAATGTCTGTGTCGTCTGTATCTTCTGTGTCTATTGTTACATAATTGTCATTTATAACGTTTTAGACGACAGAGACGGCTGTGTATAATATGACATCATTGTCATTTTTTGTGTGTCTTCTCTGTCGTCTGTGTCTATTGTGCCATCATTTTTATTTATAATGTCTGTTTCCTCTGTGTCTATTGTGACATCACTGTAATTTATAATGTCTGTGTCATCTCTGTCTATTTTGACATCATTGTAATTTATAATGTCTGTGTCGTCTGTGTCATCTTTTTTTATTGTGACATGATTTTCATTTATAATGTCTGTGTCGTCTGATTCATCGGTTTCTTCTTTCTTCTGTGTCTATTCTGATACAATTGTCATTTATTATGTCTGTGTCCTCTGTGTCGCCTTTGTCAATTTGACATCGTTGTCATTTATCATGTCTGTGTGGTCTTGTCATCTGAGATGTCTGTGTGTACTTTGGCATCATTTTTATTTATAATGTCTGTGTCATCATTGTCGGCCCTGTCGTTTTTGTCTATTGTGACATCATTGTCATTTATAATTTCGTTGTCGCCTGTGTCTATTCTGTCATCACTGTATTTAAAATTTCTGTGTCGTTTTTGTCTCTTGTGACATCATTGTCATTAATAATGTCTGTATGGTCTGTGTCGTCTGATTCTATTGTGACATAATTTTTATATATAATATCTGTGTCGTCTCTGTCGTTTGTATCATATTTGTCTTTTGTGACTTCATTGTCATTTCTAAATTCTCTTTTCTGAGTTGTCTGTGCCTATTGTGACATCATGTTCATTTATAGTGTCTGTGTTGTCTGTGTCTACTGTGACATCGTCATATGTAATATCTGTGTGGTCTCTGTTGTCTGTGCCTATTGTGACATCATGCTAATTTTTAATGTCTGTGTCATCTGTGTTTATTGTGACATCATTGTAGTTTATAATGTCTGTGTCGTTGGTGTCTATTGTGAAGTCATTGTCTTTTATAATGTCGGTGTCGTCTGTGTCTATTGTGACATCATTTTCATTGATTATGTCTGTGTTGTCGGTGTCGTCTTTGTCTATTTTGACATCTTGTCATTTATAATATCAGTGTATTCTTTGTCTACTGTGAAACTATTGTCATTTATTATGTCTGTGTATTCTGTGTCTATTGTGACGTCATTGTCATTTATAATGTCTGTGTCGTTTGTGTTGTCTGGTCTATTGTGACATCATTGTCATTTATCATGTTTGCGTTGTCTGTGATATTGTGACAACTTTGTAATTTATAATGTCTGTATCATCTGTGTTGTCTGTTTCGTCTGTATCTCTTGTGACTTAATTGTCATATATAATGTCTGTAGTCTGTGTCGTCTGAGTCTTCAGTGTCATCTGTGTCTTTTCTGACATTGTTGTCATATATAATATCTATGACATCTGTGTTGTCTGTATCTATTGTGACATCATTATCATTTATAATGTCTGTCGTCTGTCTGTTGTGACATCAATGTCATTTATAATGTCTGTGTGGTCTGTGTCTATGGTGAAACCACTGTCATTTCTAATGTCTGTGTCATCTGTGTGCCTGTGTATATTGTGACATCATTGTCTGTTTTCTGTGTCGTCTGTGTAGTCTCTGTCGCCTCTGCCATTTCTGTCGTCTGTGGTTATTATGAAATCATTGTCTTTTAAAATATCAGAGTAGTCTGTCTAGTGTGACATCATTGTCACTTATAATGTCTGTGTCGTCTGTGTTTATTGTGACATAATTGTCATTTATAATGTCTGTGTCGTTTGTCATTTGTGTCGTCTGTATCGTCTGTGTCTGTTGTGACATCATTGTAATTTTTAATGTCTGTGTAGTCTGTATCGTCTTTGTCTATTGTGACATCATTGTCGTTTATAATGTCTGTGTCTATTTTGACATCATTGTCGTTTATAATGCCTGTCTCATCTGTGTGGTCTCTGTCATGTGTGTCTATTGAGACATCATTGTCATATGTAATGTCTGTGACGTCAGTGACGTCTGGGTCTTCTGTGTCAATTGTGACATTTTCATTTATAATGTCTTTGTTGTCTGTGTGGTCTCTATCGTCTGTGTCCTCTGTGTTTATTGTGACATCATTGTCATGTATAATGTCTGTGTTGTCTGTGTCTATTGTGACATCACTGTCATTTATAACGTCTGTGTCCTGTGTTTCGTCTGTGTCTACTGTGACATCATTTTCATGTATAATGTCTGTGTTGTTTGTGTCTTTAGTGACATCATTTTCAATAATAATGTCTGTGTCGTCTGTGTCTTTTGTGAAATCATTTTCATTTATAATGACTTTGTTGTCTGTGTTGTCTGTGTCTATCGTGATTTTGGTGTCATTTGTAATGTCTGTGTCGTCTCTGTCATCTGTGTCTGTTGTCATATCATTTTCATTTATAATGTCTGTGTCGTCGGTGTCTATTCTGACATCATTTTCTTTTATAATGTCGGTGTCGTATGAGTCATCTGTGAATATCGTGATATCACTGTCATTTATAATGTTTGTGTCATCTGTGTCTATTGTGACATAATTGTCATTTATGATGTCTGTGTCGTCTGTGTCTATTGTGACATCATTGTCATTTATACTGTCTGTATCGTCTGTGTCTGTTGTGACATTATTTTAATTTACCATGTCTGTGTCGTCTATGACTATTGTGACATTATTGTTTATAATGTCTGTGTCGTCTGTGCCTGTTGTGAAATCATTGTCAGTTATAATGTCTGTCATTTGTGTCTTTTGTGACGTCATTGTCATTTATAATTATTATATATATTTACATAATTGTCATTTATAATTCCTGTGTCTTCTGTCGTCTGTGTCTATTGTCACAGCATTGTTATTTATAATGTCTGTCATCTGTGTCTATAGTTACATCATTGTCATTTATAACGTCTGTGTCGTCTGTATCGTCTGAATGTATGGTTACATAATTATCATTTATGAAGTCTGTGTCTTCTGTGCCATCTGTGTCTATTGTGACATCATATTTGTTTATAATGTCTGTGTCCTCGGTGTCATCTGCATCGTCTGTGTTGTCTTTGAACTCTGTGTGTATTGTTTCATCAGTGTAATTTATAATGTCGGTTTTGTCTGTGTCTTCTCTGTCTACTGAGACATCATTGTCATATAAAACATCTGTGTCGTCTGTGTTGTCTGTGACATCTGTATCTATTGTGACACCATTGTCATTTATAATGTCTGTCGTGTGTGTCTATTGTGACATTGTTGTCATTTATAATGCCTGTGTCGTTTTGTCATCTGTCGTCTGTGTCGTTTGTGTCGTCTGTGTATATTGTTACATCATTTTCATTTATAATGTCTTGTTGTATGTGTCGTCTGTGTCTATTGTGACATCTTTGTCATTTTTAATGTCTGTGTCGTCTGTGTCCTTTGTGTCAATTGTGACATCATTGTCATTTATAATATCTGTGTCGTCAGTATTGTCTGTTTCTTCTGTGTCGTGTGTGTCTATTGTGACATCATTTTCATTTATCATGTCTGTGTCGTATGTGTCTATTTTGAATTCATTGTAATTTATAATGTCTATGTCCTCTGTGTCTGTTTTGATATCGTTGACATTTATAGTGTCTTCAACGTCTCTGTCGTTTCTGTCATCTGTCTCGTCATTGTCTATGGTGAGGTCATTTTCATTTATAATGTCTCTATGGTATGTCTCGTCTGTGCTTATTGTGACATCGTCATGTATAATATCTTTTTCATCTCTATTGTCTGTCTTTGTTGTGACATCCTTTTCATTTCTAATGTCTGTGTCTTCTGTGTCGTCTGTGTTTATTGTGACATCACTGTCATAACGTCAGAGTCGTCTGTGTTGTCTGTGTCTAAAGTGACATCATTTTCATATATGCTGCCTTTGTAGTCTGTGTCTTCTGTGTCTATTGTGACATCATTGTACATTATAATGTGTGACGTCTGTGTTGTCTCTGTCGTCTGTGCCTATTGTGAAAAAGCTGCCATTTGTAATGTCTTTGTCATCTGTTTCTATTGTGACACTGTCATTTATCATGTTTGTCATCTGTGTCATTTGTGTAGTCTGTGTCTATGATGACTTCATTGTCATTTATAATGTCTGTCTCGTCTGAGTCGTCTATGTCTATTGTGACACCATTGTCATTTATAATGTCTGTCTCTTCTGTGTCTGTTGTGACATTGTCATTTATAATATCTGTGTCTTCTGTGTCTATCGTAACATCATTTTAATTTATTATGTCTTTGTCGTCTGTGTCGTCTGTGTGCTCTATGTCGTCTCTGTCGTCTCCGTCTGCGGTGACATCATTGTCATTTATAATGTCGGTGTCGTCTGTGCTGTCTGAGTCCATCTTGACATCATTGTCATTTATAATGTCTGTGTCGTTTGTGTGTGTTGTGACATCATTGTCATTTAAGTAAGGGAAGCAGGATGCATGTATGTCCTATACCATTGGTTTTATAGTTTATATTTATTTTTCGGATTGATGGTCTCCACATGCCCTGTGAACGTGCCATGATTATTTTTCTTTTCTTGCGCATTTATATATCAGATATAATTTTCTCTGTTCTTGACACAAAAAAGGGGGAAAGAAAAGGAAACGAATAAATGAAAATATTTAAACACACTCTGGGTGCCTTAACTGCCAACTTTCAAGGTTGGGCTGGATGACCCGGTGGGTCTCTTCAAACCTGGTTATTCTATGATTCTATGATTTATAACGTCTGTGTCGTCTGTGTCTATTGTGTCAACATTTTAATTTGTAATGTCTGTGTCGTCTCTGTCATCTTTGTCGTTAATGTCGTCTGTCGTCTGTGTGTATTTTGACATCATTTTCATTTATAATGTCTGTGTCGTCTGTGTTGTCTCTGAGGTCTCTGTCTATTGTGACGTCGATGTCATTAATAATATATGTGTGTCTGTGTCTATTGTGACATCATTGTCATTTCTATTGTCTGTGTCGTCTGTGTCGTCTCTGTCTATTGTGACATCATTGTCGTTTATAATGTCTTTGTTGTCTGTGTCATCTGTGTCTATTGTGACATCATTGTCATTTATAATGTCTTTGTTGTCTGTGTCTATTGTGACATCGTTGTCATTTATAATGTCTGTGTCTTCAGTGTCTATTTCCACATCATTGTAATTTATAGTCTGTGTCGTCTGTATCTATTGTGACAACATTTTCATTAATAATGTCTTTGTCATCTTTGTCGTCTCTGTCGTCTGTGTCTATTTTGACATCTTTATCATATATAATGTTTGTGTTGTCTGTGTTGTCTTTGTCTATTATGACTTCATTGTCATTTATAATGACTTTTTCTTCTGTGTCATCTGTGTCGTCTTTGTCGTCTGTGTCTATTGTGACATCATCGTTATTTATAAAGTCTGAGTCATCTGCATCATCTGGGTCATGTTTCTATTGTGACACCTTTGTCATTTATAATGTCTTTGTCGTATGTCATCTCTGTCATCTGTGTCGTCTGTGTCAATTTTGACATCACTGTCATTTATAATGTCTGTGTTGTCTGTGTCATCTCTGTCTAGTTTGACATCGTTGTCATTTATAATGTCTTTGTAGTCTCTGTCGTCTGTATCGTATGTGTCTATTGTTACTTAATTATTATTTATAATATGTGTTGAGTGTGTTTATTGTGACATCATAGTCATTTATATTGTCTGTGACGTCTGTGTCGTCTGTCTCTATTGTGACATCCTTGTCATTTATACTGTCTGTATCGTCTGTGTCTGTTGTGACATTTTTTTAATTTACCATGTCTGTGTCGTCTATGACTATTGTGACATTATTGTTGTTTATAATGTCTGTGTCGTCTGTGCCTGTTGTGAAATCATTGTCATTTATAATGTCTGTGTCATTTGTGTCTTTTGTGACGTCATTGTCATTTATAATGATGTGTGGTCTGTGTCTATTGTGACATCATTGTCATGTATAATGTCTGTGACGTCTGCGTCATCTGTGTTTACTGTGACATCATTGTCATTTATTACATGAGTGTCCTCTGTGTCGTCTGTGTTGTCTGTGTCTAGTGTGACTTAATTTTCATTTATAATATCTTTGTAGTCTGTGTCGACTCTGTCGTCTCAGTCGTCTGTGTCTATTGTGACATCATTTTCATTTATAATGTCTGTGTAATCTGTGTCGTCCCTGTTTATTTTTTCATCAGTGTCATGTATAATGTCTGTGTCGTCTGTGTTTATTTTGCCATAGTTGTCATTTATAATGTCTGTGTCTTTTGTGTCATATTTGTCTTCTCTGCCGTCTGTGTCTATTGTGACATCATTGTAATTAGTAATGTATGTGGTGTCTGTGTCATGATTGTCTATGGTGACAGCATTGTCATTTCAAATGTCTGTGTCTTCTGTGTCTATTGTGACATCGTTTTCATTTATAATATCTGTGTCATCTGAGTTATCTATTCTGTCTGTGTCCTTTGTGTCGTCTGTGTTGTCTGTGTATATTGTGACATCATTGTAATTTATAATATCTCTGTCCTCTGTGGCGTCTGTGTCTATGGTGACATCATGGTCATTCATGTCTCTGTCGTCTATATCGTCTGTGTCTTCTGTGTCTATTGTGACATCATTTTCATTTATAAAGTCTTTGTCGTCTGTGTCGTCTGTGTTGTCTTTTTTGTCTGTGTTTATTGTGACAACATTTTCAACGTCTGTGTTATTGAATTCATCTGTGTTGTCTGTGTCGTCTGTCGCGTCTGTGTCTATTTTGAAATCTATGTCATTTATAATGTCTGTGTCCTCTGTGTCGTCTGTGTCTATTGGGACATCGCTGTCATTTATGTCTATGTCGTTTTTGTCTATTGTGACATCATTGTCATTTATGTCTGTGTCGTCTGTGTCAACTTTGTCTATGGTGACATCATTGTTATTTATGATGCCTGTGTCGTCTGTGTCTATTGTGTCAACATTTTAATTTGTAATGTCTGTGTCCTCTGTGTCTTCTGTGTCTATTGTGACATCATTTTCATTTATAAAGTCTTATCGTCTGTGTCGTCTGTGTCGTCTTTTTCGTCTGTGTTTATTGTGACAACATTTTCAACGTCTGTGTCATCGAATTCATCTGTGTTTTCTGTGTCGTCTGTCGCGTCTGTGTCTATTTGTAAATCTATGTCATATATAATGTCTGTGTCCTCTGTGAATTCTGTGTCTATTGTGACATTCATGTCACTAATAATGTCTGTGTCGTTTGTGTTGTGTGATATCATTGTCATTTATAATGTCTCCGTAGTCTGTGTCGTCTGTTTCTATTGCGACACTGTCATTTATTATGTCTGTGTCGTCTGTGTCTTCTCTGTCGTCTGTGTCTATTGTGATATAATTTCATTTATAATGTCTGTTTTGTCTGTGTCTATTCCGACATCATTTCCTTTATAATGTCTATGTCGTATTCATCTGTGAATATCGTGATATCACTTTCATTTATAATGTCTGTGTCATCTGTGTCTATTGTGACATAATTGTCATTTATAAGGTCTGTGTCATCTGTATTGTCTGTGTCTATTGTGATATCATTGTAATTTATAATGTCTGTGTTGTCTCTGTCATCTGTGAATATTGTGATATCATTGTTATTTATAACGTCTGTGTCTATTCTGATATCATTTTCATTAATAATGTCTGAGTCGTCTGTGTTGTCTGTGTCTATTTTGACATCATTTTCATTTATAATATCTGTGTCGTCTGTGTCGTCTGTGTTGTCTGTGCCTATTCAGATGGCACTGTCATTTATGTCTCTCTATTGTGACATATTTTTTTTACAATATCTGTGTCGCCTGTCTCATCTCTGTCTGTTGTGACATCATTGTCATTTATTATGTCTCTGTCGTCTGTGTCTTCTGTGTCTATTTTGACATCATTTTCATTTAGAATGACTGTCGTCTGTGTGGTCTGTATCGTCTCTATCGTCTGTATCCTCTGTGTTTATTGTGACATCATTTTCTATTATAATGTCTGTGTTGCCTGTGTAGTCTGTGTCGTCTGTGTTTTTTGTGTTATCATTGTCATTTATAATGTCTGTGTTTTCTGTGTTGTCTGTGTGTATTGTGACATATTTTTCATGTATAATGTCTATATTGTCTGTGAATATTGTGACATCACTGTCATTTATAATGTCTGTGTCGTATGTGTTGTCTGTCTAGTCTGTCTATTGTGACATCATTGTAGTTTAGAGTGTCTGTGTCGTCTATGTCTATAGTGATATCATTGTCATTTATAATGTCTGTGTCTTCTGTATCGTCTGATTGTATTGTTACATAATTTTCAGTTATAAATTCTGTGTCGTCTGTCATCTGTGTCTGTAGTGACATCATTATCATTTATAATGTCTGTGTCGTCTGTGTCATCTGTTGTCTGTGTCTATTGTGACATCAGTGTCATGTATAATGTCTGTGTCATCTGTGTTTATTTTGCCATAATTGTCATTTATAATGTCTGTGTCTTTTGTGTCATTTGTGTTATCTGTGTTGTCTGTGTCTATTGGGACATCATTGTCATTTATACTGTCTGTGTTGTCTCTGATGTCTGTGCCGTCTGTGTCTACTGTGAAATCATTGTCTTTTATAATGTCTGTGTCGTGTGTGTCGTCTGTGTCTACTGTGAAATCGTTGTCTTTTATAATGGTTTTGTCTTCTGTGTTGTTTCTGTCGACTGTGTCTATAGTGACATCATTTTCATTTATAATGCCCGTGTCGTCTGTGTCTGTTGTAACGTCATCTTCATTAATAATGTCTGTGTCGTTTGTGTCGTCTTTGTATACGGTGACATAATTGTTTGTGTCTATTTGAAAACTGTCACATATAATATCTGTCTTCTGTATCGTCTACTGCGATATCATTTTCATTTATAATATCTGTGTCATCTGTGTCCATTGTGACATCGATATTTAAAAGTGTCTGTGTCGTCTGTGTCTATCATGACATCATCGTCATTTATTATGTGTTTATCTTCTGTGTCATCTGTGTCTATTGTGACATCTATGTTATTTATAATGACTGTATCATGTGTGTGGTCTTTCTCTATTGCGACATCATAGTCATTTATAATATCTTTGTCATCTGTGTATTCTGTGTCTATTGTGACATCATTGTCATTAATAATGCCTGTGGCGTCTGTGTCATGATAGTCTATGGTGACAGTATTGTCATTTAAAATGTCTGTGTCATCTGTGTCTATTGTGACATCATTGTAATTTTTAATATCTGTGTCCTCTGTGTCGTCTGTGTCTATGGTGCCATCATTGTAATTCATGTCTCTGTCGTCATTATCATTTGTGTCTTCTGTGTCTTCTGTGTGTATTGTGACATCATTTTCATTTATAACGTCTGTGTTATCTGTGTTGTCTGTGTCCTTTGTGTGGTCTGTGGCGTCTGTTTCTATTTTGAAATCATTGTGATTTATAATGTCTCTCTTGTCTTTTATAACTTTGTCATCTCTGATGTCTGTGTCTATTGTGACATCATTCTCATTTATAATGTTTGTGTCGTCTGTGTCTATTATGAAATCATTATCATTTTTTGAATGTCTGTGTAATCTGTGTCGTCTGTGTGTATTTTGACATCATTATTGTTACTAATGTCTGTGTCATCTCTCTTGTGTGTGGCGTCTGTTTCTATTGTGACATCATTATCATTTATAATTTCTTTGTCGTCTGTGTATATTTTGACATCATTGTCATTTATGTCTTTGTCGTCTGTGTCATCTGTGTCTATTGTGACACCATTGTTATTTTAATGTCTGTGTCTATAGTGACATCATAGTCAATTATAATGTCTCTCTCGTCTGCGTCGTCTGTGTCAATTGTGATATCTCTGTCATATATAATGTCTGTGTCATCTGTGTCCTCTGTTTCTATTGTGACATAATATTAATTTACAATATCTGTGTCATCTCTGTAGTCTCTGTCGTCTGACGTCTGTGTCTATTGTGACATCCTTGTCATTTATAATGTCTCTTTCTTCTGTGTCGTCTCTGTCGTCTTTGTCTTCTGTGTATAATTTGACACGATTGTCTTTATAAGGTCTGTATCGTCTGTCGTCTGTGTCTTTTTTGAAATTTTTGTCATTTATAATGTCTGTGACATCTCTGTCTATTGTGACCTCATTGTCATGTTTAATGTCTGTGTCGTCTGAGTCTATTGTGACATCTTTATCATTTATAATGTCTGTGTCTTTTTTGACATCATTGTCATTTATACTGTCTGTGTCGTCTGTGTCTATTGTGAAATCTATTTCATTTATAATGTCTGTGTGGTCCGTGTCGTCTGTGTGTATTGTGACATCATTGTCATTTATAATGTCTGTGTCTGTGTCTGTTTTGGCATCATTGTCATGTATAACATCTGTGTCATCTGTGTCTCTTGTGACATCATTGTCATTTATAATGTCTGTGTCGTCTGTGTCGTCCATGTCTATTGTGACATCATTTTAATTTATAATGACTTTGTCATCTGTAATGTCAGTGTCTATTGCGACATCATTGTCTTTTTTGTGTTGTTTGTGTCATCTCTGTCGTCTGTATCGTCTGTGTCTATTGTGATATCGTTGTCATTTTCAATGTCTGTGTCATGTGTGTCATCTGTGTGTCTTGTCACATCATTGCCATTTATAATGTCTGTGTCGTCGGTGTCTATTTTGACATCATTGTCATTTATAATATCAGTGTCATCTGTGTCGTCTATGTGTATTTTGATATCACTGTCATTTATAATGTCTGTGTCGTCTGAGTTGTTTGTATCTATTGTGATATCATTGTCATTTATAATGGCAGTTTTGTCTGTCATCTGTATGTATTTTGTCATCACTGTCATTTATAATGTCTGTGTCGTCTGTGTCTATTGTGACATCATTTTCATTTCTAATGTCTATGTCTTCTTGTCGTCTGTGTCTATTGTGACATCATTGTTATTTATAATGTCTGTGTCGTCTGTGTCGTTTTTGTCGTCTTTTTCTACTGTGACGTCATCGTCATTTATAATGTCTGTGTCTTCTTTGTTGTGACATCATTTTCAATTATAATGTCTATGTCGTCTTTGTCGTCTGTGTAATCTTTGTCTATTTTGACATCATTGTCATTTTTAATGTCTGCGTCGTCTGTGTCTGTTTTGACATCATTTTCATATATAATATCTCTGTGGTCTGTGTCTTCTGTGTCTATTGTGACATCATTGTCATTTATAAGATCTGTGTCTATTGTGACATCGTTTTAATTTATAATGTCTGTGTCTTCTGGGTCATCTGTGTTATCTGTGTCTATTGTGACATCATTGTCATTTAAAATGTCTGTGTCTTCTCTGTCTATTGTGAAAACAATTCCATTTATAATGATGTGTCGTCTGTGTTGTCTGTGTCGTCTGTGTCTATTGAGACATCATTTTCATTTATAATGTCTGTATCGTCTGTATCGTTTGTGTCTTTTGTAACATCTTTTTCATTTATAATATTTGTGTTGTCTCTGTCGTCTGTTTCTATTTTGACGTCATTGTCATTTGTAATATCTGTTTCGTCTTTGTCTATTTTGACATCATTGTCATTAATAACATCTCTGTCGTTAGTGTTATCTGAGACGCTTGTGTCTATTGTGATATCGTTGTCATTTATAATGACATTTTCGTCTGTCTTGTCTGTGTCAATTTTGACGTAATTCTCTTTTTTAATTTCTGTGTCATCTGTGTCTATTGTGACATCATTGTCATTTATAATGTCTGTGTCATCTTTGTCTATTTTGAAATCGTTTTTATTTATAATGTCTGTTTTTTCTGTGTCGTTTTTGTCGTCTTTTTCTTTTGTGACATCATCGTCATTTACAATGTCTGTGTCTTCTTTGTTGTGACATCATTTTCAATTATAATGTCTGTGTCGTCTTTGTCGTCTGTGTAATCTTTGTCTATTCTGGCATCATTGTCATTTATAATATCTGTGTCTTCTGTGTCTATTGTGACTTCATTGTCATTTATAATATCTCTGTGGTCTGTGTCGTTTTTGTGTATTGTGACATTATAGTCATTTATAATGTCTGTGTCATCTGTGTCATCTGGTCTACTGTGACATCGTTGTCATTTATAACGTCTGTGTCGACTGTCTATTGTGACATCATTGTCATTTATAATGTCTGTGTCGTCTGTGTACTTTATGACATCGTTTTAATTAATAATGTCTTTGTCGTCTGGGTCATCTGTGTTGTCTGTGTCTATTGTGACCTCATTGTCATTTCTAATGTCTGTGTCGTCTGTGTCTATTGTGACATTATTTTCATCTATAATGTCTGTGCTGTCTGTGTCGTCTGTATCGTTTTTGTCTTTTGTAACATCGTTGTCATTGTTTGTGTTGTCTCTGTCATCTGTTTCTAGTTTGTCATCATTTTCATTTATAATATCTGTGTTGTCTTTGTCTATTGTGACATCATTTTCTTTTATAATGTCTGTCATCTGTGTCGTCTGTATAAATTTTGACATCCTTTTCATTTATAATGTCTGTGTCGTCTGTGTCTACTGTGACATCATTTTCATTTATAAAGTCTGTGTCTTCTGTGTCTTCTTTGACTATTGTGACATCATTGTCATTTCAAATTTCTGTGTTCTCTGTGTCTGTTTTGAAATCATTTTTATTTATAATGTATATTGTCATCTGTGTTGTGTGTCTATTTTGACATCATTGTCATTTATAATGTCTGTGGCATGTGTCATCTTTGTTGTCTGTCTTGTCTCTGTCTATCGTGACATCTTTTTCACTTGGAATGACTGTCGTCTGTGTCATCTGTGTCTATTTTGACATCATTGTAATTTATAATGTCTGTGTTGTCTATGTACATTTTGACATTATTTTCATGTATAATGTCTGAATGGTCTGTATCATTTTTATGGTTTTTTATATAATTTTCATTTACAATGTCTTTGTCATATGTGTCGTCTTTGACTATTGTGACATCACTGTCATTTATAAAGTCTGTGTCGTCTATGTCAGCTGTGTCTATTGTGACATCTTTTTCATTTAGAATGTCTGTCGTCTGTGTCGTCTGTGTCTATTTTGACATCACTGTAATTTATAATATCTGTGTCTTCTAGATTTTGACATAATTTTCATGTACAATGTCTGAGTCTTCTGTATCTTCTGTATGTATTTTTAACATAATTGTCATTTATTATGTCTTTGTCATCTGTTTCTGTTGTGACATCATTGTCATTTATAAAGTCTGTCATCTGTGTCTATTGTGACATCATTGTCATTTATAATATCTCCTTTGTGTCATTTGTGTCATCTGTGTCGTCTTTGTCTATTGTGAAATCATTTCCATTTATAAAGTCTATGTCGTCTCTGTCGTCTGTATCTATTGTAACATCATTGTCATTTATAATGTCTGTCATCTGTTTCTGTTGTGATATCATTGTCATTTATAATGTTTCTGTGTCTTCTGTGACCTCATTTTTATTTAGAATTACTGTCGTCTGTGTCGTCTCTATCGTCTGTATCGTCTGTGTCTATTGTGGAAACTTTGTCATTTATAGTGTCTCTTTTGTCTGTGTCGTCTCTGTCGTCTTTGTCTGTTGTGAAGTTATTTTTATTTATAATGTCTGCATCGTATGTGTCGTCTATGAATATTGTGACATCATTTTCATTTATAATATCTGAGTCCTTTGGGTCGTCTGTGTCGTCTGTGTCTATTGTGACATCATTGTTGTTTATAGTGTCTGTGTCGTCTGAGTCTATGTCTATTGTGACGTTATTGTCATTTATAATGTCTGTGTCTTCTGTGTCTATTGAGACATCTTTTTCATTTATAATGTCTTTGTCGTCTGTGTCTATTTTGATATCAGTTTAATTTATAAAATCTGTGTCGTCTGTGTCTATTGTGACATATTGTGTAGGGAAAAAATCAGAAGGGCTAAGGCTCAGCTAGAAATCAGATTGGCCAAGTCTGTGAAAGAGAACAAAATATCTTTCTACAAACATATACATAATAAAAGGAGGACTAGGGAGACCATACAGTCTTTATTGGACACAGAAGGAACAACAGTGACTGGGGATGAGGAAAAGGCTGAGGTACTTAATGCCTTCTTTGCCTCAGTCTTTATTTGTAAGGAGGGTCATTCCGTCTGTGTACAAACCCAGGGGCTGGAGGAGCATAATGAGGCTCCCGTGATCCAAGAGGAGGTAGTCAGAGCCTTGCTAGCCCGACTAGACACCCACAAGTCTATGGGGCCGGACGGGATTCACCCAAGGGTATTGAAGGATCTGGCAGATGTGCTGGCCAAACCTCTTTCCATCATCTTCCAACAGTCCTGGCTGACTGGGGAAGTCCCACTGGACTGGAGGCTGGCTGATGCTGTGCCCATCTACAAGAAGGGTCGCAGGGAGGACCCAGGAAACTCCAGGCCTGTCAGTCTGACCTCAGTGCCAGGGAAAGTCATGGAGCAGGTGATCTTGAGTGCGATCATGAAGCACATGCAAGAGAACTGGGTGATCAGGTCCAGTCAACATGGGTTCACAAAAGGTAGGTCTTGCCAAACTAACCTGATGGCCTTCTATGACAAAGTGACTCGGCTGCTGGATGAGGGAAAGGCTGTGGATGTGGTCTTCCTGGACTTCAGTAAAGCCTTTGACACAGTTTCTCACAGCATTCTGCTTGAGAAACTGTCAGCCTCTGGGCTGGACAGGCGCACACTCTCCTGGGTGGAAAACTGGTTGGATGGTCGGGCCCAGAGAGTGGTGGTAAATGGTGTGAAATCCAGCTGGAGGCCGGTGACAAGTGGGGTTCCCTAGGGCTCAGTGCTGGGTCCAGCCCTGTTCGATGTCTTTATCAATAACCTGGATGGAGGAATCGAGTGCACCCTTAGCAAGTTTGCGGACGACACTAAGCTGGGTGGAAGTGTCGATCAGCTGGAGGGTCGGGAGGCTCTGCAAAGGGATCTGAACAGGCTGGACCACTGGGCAGAGTCCAATGGCATGAGGTTTAACAAGGCCAAGTGCCAGGTCCTGCACTTGGGGCACAACAACCCTATGCAGTGCTACAGACTAGGAGAAGTCTGTCTAGAAAGCTGCCTAGAGGAGAGGGACCTGGGCGTGTTTGTTGACAGCGACTGAACATGAGTCAGCAGTGTGCCCAGGTGGCCAAGAAGGCCAATGGCATCTTGGCTTGTATCAGAAACAGTGTAACCAGCAGGTCCAGGGAGGTTCTTCTCCCTCTGGACTTGGCACTGGTGAGACCGCTCCTCGAATACTGTGTTCAGTTCTGGGCCCCTCACCACAAGAAGGATGTTGAGGCTCTGGAGCGAGTCCAGAGAAAAGCAACAAAGCTGGTGAGGGGGCTGGAGAGCAGGTCTTACGAGGAGCGGCTGAAAGAGCAGGCGTTGTTTAGCCTGGAGAAGAGGAGGCTGAGGGGAGGCCTCATTGCTCTCTCCAACTACCTGAAAGGAGGTTGTAGAGAGGAGGGTGCTGGTCTCTTCTTCCAAGTGACAGGGGACAGGACAAGAGGGAATGGCCTCAAGCTCAGCCAGGGGAGATTTAAGCTGGGCATTAGGAAAAAGTTCTTCACAGAAAGGGTCATTGGGCACTGGAACAGGCTGCCCAGGGAGGTGGTTGAGTCACCTTCCCTGGAGGTGTTTAGGGCACGGGTGGACGAGGTGCTAAGAGGCATGGTGTAGTGTTTGATAGGAATGGTTGGACTCGATGATCCGGTGGGTCTCTTCCAACCTGGTTATTCTATGATCCTATGATCATTGTCATTTATAATGCCTGTGTCATCTGTATCGTCTGTGTGTATTGTTACATAAATGTCACTTATAATGTCTGTGTCGTCTCTGTCAATTGTGACATCTTTGTCATTTATAATATCTGTGTTGTCTGTGTCGTCTATGTAATCTGTGTCTTCTGTGTCTATTGTGATATAACTGTAATTTATAATGTCTGTGTCGTCTGTGTCTATTTTGACATCATTGTCATTTATAATGTCTGTGTCGTCTGGTCTATTTTGATATAATTGTCATTTTTTATGTCTGTGTCGTCTGTGTCATCTTTGAACTTCTGTGTCATCTCTGGCATCTGTGTTTATGGTGATATCATTGTCATTTATAAAGTCTGAGTCGTCTTTGTCATCTGTGTCAAATGTAACATCATTTTCATTTATAATGTCTGTTTCGTCTGTGTCTATTGTAACATCATTGCTATTTATAAAGTCTTTGTCATCTGTGTCAATTGTAAAATCATTGACAATTATAATGCCTGTGTCGTATGTGTCGTCTCTGTCTATTGTGACATCATTGTCATTTATTATGTCTGTGTTGTCTGTGGCGTCTGCATCTATTGTGACATTATTTTCATTTACAATGTCAGTGTCATCTGTGTCATCTGCATCTATTGTGACATCATTGTCATTTATAATATCTGGGTCGTCTGTGTCCTCTGTGTCTATTGTGACATCATTGTCGTTTATAATGCCTGTGTCGTCGGTGTCTATTGTGACATCATTGTCATTATTAATGTCTTTGTCGTCTGTGTATATTGTAACATCATTCTCATTTATAATGTCTGTCTATTGTGACATCATAGTCATTTATAGTTTCTGTGTCGTCATTGTCTGTTGTGACATCATTGTCATTTATAATGTCTGAGTCGTATGTGTCGTTTTGTCTATTGTGACATCATTGTCATTTAAAATATCTGTGTCGTCTCTGTCTATTGTGAAATCATTTTCATTTATAATGTCTGTGTCGTCTTTTTTGTATCTGTCTATTGTGACATCTCTGTAATATATAATGTCTGTCGTCTGTATCGTCTGTGTGTATTGTGACATCATTGTCATTTTTAATATCTGTGTCATCTGTGTCTATTGTGACATCATTGTCATTTATAATATCTGTGTTCTGTCGTCTGTGTCTATTGTGACATAAGTTTCATTTATAAAGTCTGTGTAGTCGTTGTCGTCTGTGTCTATTTTGACATCATTGTCATTTGTAATGACTGTGTCGTCTGTGTCATCTGTGTCTATTGTGACATCATTGTCATTTATATTTTCTGTGTCGTCTGTGTAATCATTTTCATTTATAAAGTCTGTGTTGTCTGTGTTTTGTGACATCGTTGTCATTTATAATGTCTTTGTCGTCTATGTCGTCTGTGTTTATTGTGACAAAATTTTAATTTATAAAGTCTCTGTCGTCTGTGGCTTTTGTGACATCATTGTCATTTCAATGTCTGTGTAGTCTGTGTAATCATTGTCATTTATAATGTCTGTGTCGTTTGTGTCATCTGTGTGTATTGTGACATCTTTGTAATTTATAATGCCTGTGTCGTCTGTGTCATCTGTGTCTATTGTGACATTATTGTCATTTATAATGTCTGTGTTGCCTGTGTCATCTGTGTATATTGTCAAAATCATTGTCATTTATTATATCTGTGTCGTCTGAATTCTGTGTGCTCTGTATCCTCTGTAACATCTGTGTCAATTGTGACATCATTGTCATTTTAATGTCTGTGTCGTCTGTCATCTGTGTATATTTTGAGATCATTTTGATTTATAATGTCTGTGTCGTCTGTGTAATCCTTGTCATTTATAATGTCTGTGTCGTCTGGTCTATTTTGATATAATTGTCATTTTTTATGTCTGTGTCGTCTGTGTCATCTTTGAAATTCTGTGTCATCTCTGGCATCTGTGTTTATGGTGATATCATTGTCATTTATAAAGTCTGAGTCGTCTTTGTCATCTGTGTCAATTGTGACATCATTGTCATTTATAATGTCTGTTTCGTCTGTGTCTATTGTAACATCATTGCTATTTATAAAGTCTTTGTCATCTGTGTCAATTGTAAAATCATTGACAATTATAATGCCTGTGTCGTATGTGTCGTCTCTGTCTATTGTGACATCATTGTCATTTATTATGTCTGTGTTGTCTGTGGCGTCTGCATCTATTGTGACATTATTTTCATTTACAATGTCAGTGTCATCTGTGTCATCTGCATCTATTGTGACATCATTGTCATTTATAATATCTGGGTCGTCTGTGTCCTCTGTGTCTATTGTGACATCATTGTCGTTTATAATGTCTGTGTCGTCTGAGTCTATTGTGACATCATTGTCACTTATAATGCCTGTGTCGTCGGTGTCTATTGTGACATCATTGTCATTATTAATGTCTTTGTCGTCTGTGTATATTGTAACATCATTCTCATTTATAATGTCTGTGTCTATTGTGACATCATAGTCATTTATAGTTTCTGTGTCGTCATTGTCTGTTGTGACATCATTGTCATTTATAATGTCTGAGTCGTATGTGTCGTTTTGTCTATTGTGACATCATTGTCATTTAAAATATCTGTGTCGTCTCTGTCTATTGTGAAATCATTTTCATTTATAATGTCTGTGTCGTCTTTTTTGTATCTGTCTATTGTGACATCTCTGTAATATATAATGTCTGTCGTCTGTATCGTCTGTGTGTATTGTGACATCATTGTCATTTTTAATATCTGTGTCATCTGTGTCTATTGTGACATCATTGTCATTTATAATATCTGTGTTCTATGTCGTCTGTGTCTATTGTGACATAAGTTTCATTTATAAAGTCTGTGTAGTCGTTGTCGTCTGTGTCTATTTTGACATCATTGTCATTTGTAATGACTGTGTCGTCTGTGTCATCTGTGTCTATTGTGACATCATTGTCATTTATATTTTCTGTGTCGTCTGTGTAATCATTTTCATTTATAAAGTCTGTGTTGTCTGTGTTTTGTGACATCGTTGTCATTTATAATGTCTTTGTCGTCTATGTCGTCTGTGTTTATTGTGACAAAATTTTAATTTATAAAGTCTCTGTCGTCTGTGGCTTTTGTGACATCATTGTCATTTCAATGTCTGTGTAGTCTGTGTAATCATTGTCATTTATAATGTCTGTGTCGTTTGTGTCATCTGTGTGTATTGTGACATCTTTGTAATTTATAATGCCTGTGTCGTCTGTGTCATCTGTGTCTATTGTGACATTATTGTCATTTATAATGTCTGTGTTGCCTGTGTTATCTGTGTATATTGTCAAAATCATTGTCATTTATTATATCTGTGTTGTCTGAATTCTGTGTGCTCTGTATCCTCTGTAACATCTGTGTCAATTGTGACATCATTGTCATTTTAATGTCTGTGTCATCTGTCATCTGTGTATATTTTGAGATCATTTTGACTTATAATGTCTGTGTCGTCTGTGTAATCCTTGTCATTTATAATGTCTGTGTCGTCTTTGTCGTATGTGTCTATTGTGACATCATTGTCACTTATGTCTGTGTCGTTTGTGTCGTCCGTGTGTATTGTGACATCTTTGTAATTTATAATGCCTATGTCATCTGTGTATATTGTGAACATCATTGTCATTTATAATATCTGTGTCGTCTGTTTTCTGTGTGGTCTGTATCCTCTGTGACGTCTGTGTCAATTGTGACATCATTGTCATTTATAATGTCTGTGTCGTCTGTGTCTTCTGTGACTTCATTGTGATTTTTTATGTCTGTTTCATCTGTGTCATCTCTATCGTTGTTGTTGTCTGTGTTGTTTGTGTCTATTGTGACATCTTTGTAATTTATACTGTCTGTGTTGTCTGTGATGTCTGTGTCGTCTGAGTCTATTTCGACATCATTGTAATTTATAATGTCTGTGTCGTCTGTGTCATCTGTTTCTTTTGTGACATCTTTTTAATTTATAATGTCTGTGTCATCCTTGTCGTCTCCATCGTCTATGTCTATTGGAATTAATTTTATTAGTAATGTCTGTGTTGTCTGTGTCATCTGTGATTATTGCAACATCATTTTATTATATGTCTGTGTCCTCTATGTCGTCTGTGTTGTCTGTGTCTATTGTTACACCCTTGTCGTTTATAATGCTTGTGTCGTCAGTTCATCTGTGTCTATTGTGACATCTTTGTCATTTATAATGTCTGTGTCGTCTGTGTTTCTGTGTTTATTGTTCAATCCTTCTCATTAATAATTTGTGTCTTCTGTGTCGTCTTTGTCACCTTTGTTTATTGTGACATAATTGTCATCTATAATATCCTTTTCGTCTGTGTCAGTTGTGACATCAATGTCATTTTTAATGTCTGTAGATTCTGTCGTCTGTGTCGTCTTTTTCTTCTGTGTCTATGGTGACATCATTGTCAATTATATTGTCTGTGTCTTCTATGTCATCTGTGTTGTCTGTGTCTATTGTGACATCATTGTCATAATAATGTCAGTGTCTTCTGTCTTGTCTCTTGTCTGCATCTATTGTGACATCGATATCATTTATAATGTCTGTGTCATCTGTGTTTTCTGTGTATATTGTGACATCATTGTCATATATAATATCTGTGTCATCTGTGTCTTCGGTGTAATGTGACAACTTTGTCTTTTTTAATGTCTTTGTCATCTGTGTCATCTCTGTATATTGTGTCATCATTGTCATTTTTAATGTCTGTTTCGTCTGTGTCTAGCGTTGCATCATTGTCGTATATAATGTCGGTGTCTTCTGTGTCAATTGTGACATCATTGTCATTTTTAATGTCTGTGTCTTCTGTGTCTATTGTGACATTTTTTATTTTTTGATGCCTATGTCTTCTGTGTTGTCTGTGTGGCATTATTGTCATTTATAATATCTGTGTCGTTTGTGTCACCTATTTATATTGTGACATCTTTGTCATTTATAATGACTGTGTTGTATGTGTCTTTTGTGAAATGATTGTCATTTATAATGTCTTTGTCGCCTGTGTTGTCCTTGTCTTTTGAGACATCATTGTCATTTACATTATCTGTGTCTTCTGTGTCGTCTCTATCGTCGTTGTCGTATGTGTCGTCTGTGTCTTTTGTGATATCATTGTCATTTATAATGTTTGCGTCATCTGTGTCTATAGTGACATCAGTGCCATTTATAATGTCTGTGTCACCTGTGTCGTCTGTGTATATTCTGAACTTCATTGTCATTCATTATATCTGTGTGGTCTGTCGTCTGTGTCTATTGTGACATCATTGTCATTTATAATGTCTGTGTCGTCTGTGTCTATTCTGATATGATTGTCATTTTTAATGTCTGTGTCATCTGTTTCTAATGTAACATCATTGTCATTTATAATGTCTGTGTGGTCTGTGTCTTCTGCGTCTATTATGACATCATTGTAATTTATAAAGTCTGTGTAGTCTGTGTCTATTGTGACATCATTGCCATTTAAAGCGTCTGAGGTCTCTGTCGTCTGTGTTTATTGTGACATCATTGTCGTTAATAAAGTCTATGTCGTCTTTGTATTCTGTGTCATCTCTATCTATTGTGACATGATTTTCTTTTATAATGATTCTCATCGGTGTCTATTGTAACATCATTGTAATTTATAAAGTCTGTGTCATCTGTTTCTCCTGTGACATCATTGTCTTTTATAGTATATGTATCGTCTGTGTCTCATGTGACATCATTGTCATTAACGATTTGTCGTCTGTCGTCTATGTCTATTGTGACATCATTGTCATTTATAATGTCTGTGTCGTCTGTGTCTATTATAACATCGTTTTCATTTATAATGTCTGTGTCAACTGTATTGTCTGTGTCTATTGTGACATAATTTTCATTTATGTCTGTGTCTGTTGTGTCTATTGTGACATCATTGTCATTTATAATGTCCTTTTCTTCTGTGTCATCTGTGTACATTGAGACATTATTGTCATTTAAATAGTCTCTGTTGTCTTTGTCTATTGTGACATCTTCGTTATTTATAATGTATGTGTAGTCTGTGTTTCTGTGTCTGTTATGACATCATAGACATTTATAATGCCTGTTTCATCTGCATTGTCTGTGTCTATTGTGGCATCATTGTCAATATCTCTGTCATCTGTGTCGTCGGTGTCTATTATGACATCATTGACATTTATAATATCCGTGTCGTCTGTGTATATTGTGACATCATTGTCCTTTTAAATATCTTTGTCGTCTATTTGTTTTAAGTGTAATATATAATGACTGTGTAATCTGTGTCATCTGTGTCTATTGTGATACCATTGTCATTTATACTGTCTGTGTTGTCTGTATCCTCTTTGTCCTCTGTGTTTTCTGTGTCAATTGTGACATCACTTTCACTTATAATGTCTGTGTCATCTGTGTCGTCTTAGTCGTCTATGTCTATCGTGACATCATTTTCATTTATAACGTCTCTGTCGTCTGTTTCCTCTATGTCTTCTGTGTCATCTGTTGTCTGTATCTTTTGTGGTATCACTGTTTATTAACATGTCTGTGTCGTCTCTGTCGTCTGTGTCTCTGGTGACTTCAGTGTCATTTATAACATCTCTGTCGTCTCAGTCGTTTGTGTCATGTGTCGTCTGTGTCTATTGTGACATCGTTGTATTTATGAAGTCTGTGTCATCTGTGATTATTGTGACATCCATGTCATTTGTAATGTCTGTGTCATCTGTGTCAATTGTGAAATCACTTTCACCTATAATGTCTGTGTCGTCTCTGTCGTCTTAGTCGTCTATGTCTATCGTGACATCATTTTCATTTATAACGTCTGTGTCGTCTGTTTCCTCTATGTCTTCTGTGTCATCTGTCATCTGTATCTATTGTGGTATCACTCTTAATTAACATGTCTGTGTCATCTGTGTTGTCTCTGTCGTCTGTGTCTATGGTGACATCAGTGTCATTTATAATGTCTGTGTCATCTCTGTCGTCTCTGTCTATTTTGACATCATTATCATTTATGAAGTCTGTGTCATCTGAGTTGTCTGTGTCTGTTTTGAGATCATTTTCATTTATAACAACAGTGCCGTCTCTGTTGTCTTTGTCTCTTGTGACATCAATTTCATTTATAATGTCTGTGTTGTCTGTGTCGTCTGTGCGTCTGTGTCTATTTTGACATCATTGTCATTTATAATGTCTGTGTCGTCTGAGTTTATTTTGACATCATTTTCATTTATAATGTCTCTGTCGTCTGTGTCATCCGTGTCGTCTGTGTCTATTGTGACGTCATTTTCATTTATGATATCTGTGTCGTCTGTGTTTATTGTGACATCATTGTCATTAATAATGTCTGTGTGTTCTACGTCATCTGTGTCTTCTGAGTCTATTTTGACTTCATTATTATTTATAATGTCTGTCGTCTGTGCCGTCTATTTCTATAGTGACTTCATTGACTTTTATAATGTCTGTGTTGTCTGTATTGTCTGTGTCATATATATATTTTGTGTTATCATTGTCTTTAATAATATCTGTGTCGTCTGTGTCATCTGTGTTGTCTGTTCTATAGTGACATATTTTCATTTATTATTTCTGTGTCGTCTGTATCTATTGTGATATGATATTCATTTATTGTGTCTGTGTCTTCTGTCTATTGTGACATCATTGTCAGTATAATGTCCGTGTCCACTGTGTCGTCTCGGTCTTCTGTGTCTGTTGTGACATAATGCTCATTTATAATTTCTGTGTCGTCTGCGTCGTCTCTCTCGTCTGTGTTGTCTGTGTCTACTGTGACATCATTGTCATTTATAATGTCTGTCTTCTGTGTCGTCTGTGTTTATTATGACATCATTGTCATTAATAATGTCTGTGTCGTATGTGTCTTCTGTGTCATCTCTATCTATGGTGACATCTCTGTCATTTAAAAAGTCTGTGCCGTGTGTGTCGTCCAGGTCTATTTTGTCATCAATTTCATTTATAATGTCTGTGTCGCCTGTGTCTATTGTAACATCACTGTCATTTATAATGTCTCTGTCTTCAGTGTCTATTGTGACATCATTGTAATTTATAATGTCGATGACTTCTGTGTCGTCTTTTTATATTATGACATCATTGTCATTCATAAAGTCTGTGTCGTCTGTGTCTTCTGTGTCTATTGTTACATGATCATCATTTATAATCTCTGTGTCGTCTGTGTCATCCGTGTCTATTGTTACGTCGTTGTCATTTATATTGTCTGTTTCGTCTCTGTCCTCTGTGTCGTCTTTGTCTATTGTAACATCATTTTCATTTATAGTGTCTGCGTCTTCTGTGTTGTCAGTGTCTAGATTGACAATATTGCCATTTATAATGTCTGTGTCAGCTGTGTCGTCTGTGTCGACTGCGACATCATTGTGATTTATAATGTCTGTGTCGTGTATGTCATCTGTGTCTATTGTGATATGATTGTCATTTTTAACGTCTGTCGCCTGTGTCGTCTGTGATATTGTCATTTATAATAGTCGTCTGTGTCGTCTATTTCTATTTGACATCATTGTCATTTATAATGTCTGTGTCATCTGTGTCTATTGTGACCTCTTTGTCATTTATATTGTCTTTGTCGTCTGTGTCTATTGTGACACCATTGTCATTTATAATGGATGTGTTGTCTGTGTCTATTGTGAAATCATTGTCAGTTATAATGTCTGTGTCGTCTGAGTCTCTTGTGACATCATTATCATTTATAAAGCCTGCGTCTTCTGTGTCGTCTATGTCGTCTCTGTCATCTGTGTGTATTTTGACATCATTGTCCTTTATAATATTAGTGTCGTCTGTGTCGTCTTTTCTATTGTGACATAATTATCATTTCTAATGGATGTGTCGTCTGTGTCTATTGTGAAACCATTGTAATTTATATTTTCTTTGTCGTCTCTGTCGTCTGTGTCGTCTCTGTCTATTGTGAATTCATTGTCATTTATAATGTCTGTCTTCAGTGTCGTCTGTGTCTTGTTTGACATCATTGGTATTTATAATGTCTTAGTCGTCTGTGTCATTTCTGTCATCTGTGTCGTCAGTGTCTATGGTAACATAATTGTCATATATAGTGTCTATGTCCTCTCTGTCATCTGTGTCTATTTTTATAGCATTGTCATTCATGTCTGTGTCGTCTCTTTATATTGTGACAACATTTTCATTTATAATGTGTGTCTTCTGTGTCGTCTGTGTGTATTTTTAAATAATTTTCGTGTATAATAACTGTGTCATCTTTGTCTACTGTGACATCATTGTCATTTTTAATGTCTGTGTGTTCTGTGTCGTCTGTGTCTTTTATGAAATGATTGTAATTTATCATGTCTGGGTAGTCTGTGTCGTCTGTGCCTATTGTCATATCATTGTCATGTCTAATACCTTGTCGTCTGTGTCGTTTGTGTCTATTGTGACATCATTTTCATTTATAATGTCTGTGTGGTCTGTGTCGTCTTTGTCTATTGTGACATCAATGTTATTTATAATGTCTGTGTCGTCTGTGTCATCTGTGATATCATTTTCATTTATACCGTGTCATCCGTGTCATCTCTGTTTATTGTGACATCATTGCCATTTAACATCTGTGTTGTCTGTGTCGTCTGTTATTTCTGTGCCTATTGTGAAATCACTGTAATTTACAAAGTTTGTCTTGTCTGTGTCATCTGTGTATATTGTCACATCATTGTCATCTATATCATCTTTGTCGTCTGTGCCTGTTGTGATGTCATTTTCATTCATAATGTCTGTGTTGTCTGAGTCATCTGTGTCTATTGTGACATCGATGTCATTAATAATATCTGTGTCATCTGTGTCGTCTGTGTCTATTGTGACATCGATGTCATTAATAATATCTGTGTCATCTGTGTCGTCTGTGTCTCTTGTGACATAATTTTCTTTTATAATATCCGTGTGGTCTGTGTCTATTGTGTCAACATTGTCATTTATAATGTCTGTGTCGTCTGTATCTTTTGTGATATCATTGATATTTATAATGTATCTTTTCGTCTGTGTCATCTGTATCATCTTTGTCTATTGTGATATCATTGCCATTAATAATGTCTGTGTCGTCCGTGTCGTCTGAGTCATCTGTGTCTATTGTGAAAACATTTTCATTTATAATGCCTGTGTCATCTGTGTCGTGTGTGTCGTCTGTGTCTATTGTAACATCATTGTCATTTATACAGTCTGTGTCATCTATGTCGTCTGTGTCTATTGTGACATAATTTTCATTTATAAAGTCTGTTTAGTCTTTGTGTTCTGTGTCTATTTTGACATCATTGTCATTTGTAATGACTGCGTTGTCTGTGTTATCATTTTCATTTATAAAGTCTCTGTCGTCTGTGGCTTTTGTGACATCATTGTCATTTCAATGTCTGTGTAGTCTGTTTCATCTGTGTATATTGTGACATCATTGTCATTTATAATGTCTGTGTCGTCTTTGTCATCTGTTTCTATTGTGACATCATTGTCATTTATAATGTCTGTGTCGTTTGTGTCATCTGTGGGTATTGTGACATTTTGTAATTTATAATGCATGTGTCGTCTGCGACATCTGTGTCTATTGTGACATCATTGTCATTTTTAATGTCTGTATCGCTGTGTCATCTATGTATATTTTGAACATCATTGTCATTTATAATATCTGTGTCGTCTGTATTCTGTGTGCTCTGTATCCTCTGTGACATCTGTGTCAATTGTGACATCATTGTCACTTATGTCTGTGTCGTTTGTGTCGTCCGTGTGTATTGTGACATCTTTGTAATTTATAATGCCTGTGTCATCTGTGTATATTGTGAACATCATTGTCATTTATAATATCTGTCGTCTGTCTTCTGTGTGGTCTGTATCCTCTGTGACGTCTGTGTCAATTGTGACATCATTGTCATTTATAATGTCTGTGTTGTCTGTGTCTATTGTGACATAATTGTCATTTTAAAGTCTGTCTTCTGAGTCGTCTGTGTCTATTGTGACATAATTTTCATTAAAAATATCTGTTTCGTCTGTGTTGACAGTGTTTATTGTGACATCACTGTTATTTATAATGTCTGTGTTGTCTGTGCCATCTGTGTCATCTGTGTCTATTGTGACATAATTTTTATTTATAATATCTGTGTCGTATGTCGTCTGTGTCTATTGTTTCATCATTGTCATTTATAATGTCTGTGTAGTCAGTGTCATCTGTGACTATTGTGATACCATTGTCATTTACAGTATCTGTGTCTTCTGTGTGGTCTGTGTGGTCTGTGTGGTCTGTGTCTATTTTGACAACATTGTCATTTATAATGTATGCGTCAGCTGCGTTGTCTGTGTCGATTGTAACATCATTGTCATTTATAATGTCTTTGCCTTCTGTGTCGTCTGTGTCTATTGTGAAATCATTGTCATTTATAATGTCTGTGTCGTCTGTGTCTATTTTGATATCTTTGTAATTTATACTGTCTGTGTCGTTTGTGTCTATTGTGACATCATTGTAAGTTATTATGTCTGTGTGTTCTGTGTCTATTGGGACATCATTGTCATATATACTGTCTGTGTCGTCTGTGTCATCTGTGTCTATTGTGATATTGTCATTTAAAATATCTGTGTGGTCTTTGTGGTCTGTCTCTCTTTTTACATCATTGTCATTTATAATGTCTGTGTCGTCTGTGTAAACTGCGTATATTATGACATAATTTTTACTTATAATGTCTGTGTCATATGTGTCGTCTGTCGTCTTTGTCATCTGTGTCTATTGTGACATCATTATCACTTATAATGATGGTGTCGTCTGTGTCTATTGTGACAGCATTGTCATTTAAAATGTCTGTGTCCTCTCTGTCTTATTTGTCTTCTGTGTTTATTGTTACATCGTTATCATTTATAATGTTTGTGTCGCCTCTCTCTTCTGTGTCGTCTGTGTCTATTGTGACATCATTGTCATTTATAATGTCTGTGTTGTGTATGTCGTCTGTGTCCATTGTGACATCAATGTCATTTATAATGTCTGTGACTTCTGTATCTGTGTCATAGGTGTCTATTGTGACAGCATTTCAATTTATATTATCTGTGTCGTCTGTGTCGTCTGTGTCATCTGTGTCTATGGTGACAGCAGTGTCTATTATAATTTCTGTGTCGTCTGTGTCTACTGTGAAATCATTTGCATTTATAACGTCTGTGTCGTCTGTGTCTTTTGTGCCATCATTGTCATTTATAATATCTGTGTAGTCTGTGTCGTCTCTGTCTATTATGACATCATGTAATTTATAATGTCTGTGCCGTCTGTTTCTATAGTGACGTAATTTTCATTTATAATGTCTGTGTTTTCTGTCGTCTTTGTCTATCTTGACATCATTGTCATTTATAATGTCTGTGTCGTATGTGTCTATTCTGACACCATTGTCATTTATAAAGACTGTATCTTCTGTGTCTATTGTGACATAATTTTCATTTATAAATTTTTTTGTCTGTCTATTGTTACATCATTACCATTTGTAATGTCTGTGTCGTCTCTGTCATCTCTTTTGTCTGTGTCTAATGTGACATCATTGTCATTTATAATGTATGTTTCATCTGTGTGTATTGTGACATCAATTTCTTTAATATTATCTTTTTTGCATATGTCGTCTCTGTCCTCTGAGTTGTCTGTGTCATCTGTGTCTATTGTGGCATCATTGTCATTTATAAAGTCTCTGTCATCTCTTTCGTCTGTGTCTATTGTGACGTCATTGTAATTTATAATGTCTTTGTCGTCTGTGTCATCTGTGTTGTCTCTGTCTATTGTGACATCATTTTCATAATGATTTCTGTGTGGTCTGTGTCATCTGTTTCGTCTCTCGTCTGTGTCTATTTTGACAACTTTTTCATTTATAATGTCTGTGTCGTGTGTGTCGTTAGTTCCTATTGTGAAGTCTTTGTCATAAATTATGTCTCTGTCGTGTGTGTATTCTCTGTCATCTGTGTCTATTGTGACATCATTGTCATTTATAATGTCTTTGTCTGTGTATTGTGTCATCAGTGTCTATTTTGACATCATTGTCATTTATAATATCTGTCGTCTGTGTCTATTGTGAAATCATTGTCTTTATCATGTCTTTGTCGTCTCTGTCATATGTGTCGTCTATGTAGTCTGTGTCATCTGTGTCTGTTGTGACATCATTGTCATTTATAATATCTGTGTCTTCAGTTTCTTTTGTGACATCATTGTCATTTATAATGTCTGTGTTGCCTGTGTCAATTGTGGCATCATTGTCTTTTATAAAGTCTGTCTCGTCTGAGTGGCTTGTGTCAATTTTGACATCACTGTCATTTATAAAGTCTTTGTTTTCTGTGTCTATTGTGACTTCATTGTAATTTATAATGTCTGTGTCATCTGTGTTTATTATGACAACATTGTCATTTATAAAGTTTGTGTTGTCTGTGTCGTCTCTTTGTATTGTGATATCATTTTCTTTTATAAAGTCTGTATCCTCTGTTTTGTCTTTGTCGTCTGTGTCTATTTTGACATCTTTTTTATTTATAAAGCCTGTGGCATCTGTGTCTTCTGTTTCTATTGTTAAATCATTGCCATTTATAATGTCTGTGTCGTCTGTTTCTATTGTGACATCACTGTCATTTATAATGTTTGTGTCTTCTGTATCGTCTGTGTCGTCTGTGTCTATTGTGACATCATTATCATTTATAATGCCTTTGTTGCATGTGTCGTCTGTCCTCTGTGTTGTCTGTGTCGTCTGTGTCTATTGTGGCATCATTGTATTTTCTAATGTCATTCGTTTGTGTCGCATCTGTCGTCTGTGTCATCTGTGTCTATTGTGAGATAATTTTCATTTATAATGTCTGTGTCTTCTGTGTCTATTATTACATCATTGTAGTTTTTATGTCTTTGTCGTCTGTGTCGTCTGCGGTGAGATCATTGTCATTTATATTGTGTGTGTTGTCTGTGTCATCTGTGTCTATTGTGACATCACTGTCATTTATAATATCTCTGTCTTCTGTGTCGTCTATGTAGTCTCTCGTCTGTGTCTATTGTGATATTGTCACTTATAATGTCTGTGTCTTCTCTGTCTGTTGTGACATCTTTGTCATTTATAAAGTCTGTGTCATCTGTGTCGTCTGTGTCTATTCTGACATCATTGTCATTTATAATGTGTGTCTCGTCTGTGTCTATTGTGACATCACTGACATTTATAATGTCTGTGTCATCTGTGTCGTCTGTGTCATCTGTTTTCTGAGTCTATTTTGACATCATTGTCATAATTTCTGTGTCGTCTTTGTCTTCTGCTTTGTCTCTTGTCTGTGTCTATTGTGACATCATTTTCATTTATAATGTCCTTGTCGTCTGTGTCGTCTGCGTCAGCAGTGTCTATTGTGACATCATTGTCATAAATAATGCCTGTGTCGTCCTTGTTGTCTGTGTTCTGCGTCGTTTGTGTCGTCTGTGTATATTGTCACATCATTTTCATTTATAATGTCTTTTTTTATGTGTCGTCAACGTTCTCTGTGTCTTCTGTTTCTATTTTGACCTCATTGTCATTTATAACGTCTGTGTCGTCTGTGTCATCTGCCTTTCTTTGCCCACCTTTGCCATTCTCCGCCCATCTTTGTCATTCTCCAATGCTTTCCACAATTCTCCGCCCGTCTTTGCCCTTGTCAGCCTGTCTTTGCCCTTCTCCGCCCATCTTTTCCACTCTCAGCACTTCTTTGCCGTTCTCTGACTGACTTTGCCTTTCTCCACCCATCTTTGCCCTTCTCCGGTACTCTCCGCAATTCTCCACCCGTCTTTGCCCTTTTCCGCCCGTCTTTGCCATTTCCGCCCGTCTTTGCCCTTCTCCGCATGTCTTTGCACTTCTCCACTCGACTTTGCGCTTCTCCACCCGTCTTTGCCCTTCTCTGTCCGTCTTTGCCCTTCTACCTCCGTCTTTGTTCTTGTCCGCCTGTTTTTGCCCTTGTCCGACCGTCTTTGCCCTTCTCCGCCTATCTTTGCACTTGTCAGCCCTTCTTAGCCATTGTCCACCTGTCTTATCACTTGTGCACCCATCTTTGCCTTTGTCCACCCGCCTTGGCAATTGTCCACCTTTCTTTGCCCTTCTCCGCCCGTCTTTGCCCTTCTCCGCCCGTCTTTGCCCTTTTCCCCCGTCTTTGCCCTTCTCCCCCCATCTTTGCACTTCTCCCCCCGTCTTTGCTCTTCTCCCTCCGTCTTTGCCATTCTCCGCCCGTCTTTGCCCTTCTCCTCCCGTCTTTGCCCTTCTCTGCCCGTCTTTGCGCTTCTGCGCCCGTCTTTGCGCTTCTGCGCCCGTCTTTGCGCTTCTGCGCCGGTCTTTGCCCTTCTCCAACCGTCTTTGCCCTTCTCCAACCGTCTTTGCCCTTCTCCAACCGTCTTTGCTCTTCTCCAATTGTATTTGCCCTTCTCCGCCCCTCTTTGCATTTCTCCGCCCATCTTTGCACTTCTCCGCCCGTCTTTGCCACTCTCCGCACTTCTTTGCCACTTTCTGCCCGTCTTTGCCCTTCTCTGCCCGTCTTTGCCCTTCTCTGCCCGACTTTGCCCTTCTCCCCATCTTTGTTCTTGTCCGCCCGTTTTTGCCCTTGTCTGACCCTTTTAGCCCTTCTCCGCCCATCTTTGCCCTTGTCCGCACTTCTTTGCCGTTGTCCGCCCGCCTTTGTAATTGTCCGCCCGTCTTTGCTCTTCTCCGGTTGTCTTTGGTCTTTTCTGCACGTTTTTGCCCTTGTCCGCCCGTTTTTGCCCTTCTCCGCCCATCTTTCCCTTTGTCTGCCCGTCTTTGCACTTCTCCAGTACTCTCCATAATTCTCCGCCCGTCTTTGCCATTCTCCGCCTGTCTTTGCCTTTGTCCGCCCTCCTTTGCAATTGTCCGCCTGTCTTTACTCTTCTCCGCACGTCTTTGCGCTTTTTTGCCCGTCTTTGGTGCTCTCTGCCCGTCTTGGCCTTTCTTCGTACATCTTTGCATATCACCGCCCGTCTTTGCACTTGTCCCACTGTCTATGCACTTCCCCGCCCATCTTTGCCCTTCTCCACCTGTATTTGTCCTTCTCCGCCTGTCTTTTCCCTTTTCCGCCCGTCTTTGCCCTTCTCAAGTACTCTCTGCACTTCTCTGACCGTCTTTTAACTTCACCGATTGTCTTTGCCCTTCTCTGCCCGTCTTTGCCCTTCTCTGCCCGTCTTGGCACTTCTCCGCCCGTCTTTGCCCTTGTCTGGCCCTCTTTGCCCTTGTCCACCCTTGTTTGCTCTTGTCCGCTCCTCTTTGCCCTTGTCCGCCCGTCTTTGCCCTTCTCCGCCCGTCTTTGCCCTTCTCCACCCGTCTTTGCCCTTCTCCACCCGTCTTTGCCCTTCTCCACCCGTCTTTGCGCTTCTCCGCCCGTCTTTTCCCTTCTCCGCCCGTCTTTGCCCTTCTCCGGTACTCTCCGCACTTCTCTGACCGTCTTTGCTCTTCTCCGCCCGTCTTTGCCCTTCTCCGCCCGTCTTTGCTCTACTCCATCTGTCTTTGCCCTTCTCCGCCTGTCTTTGCCCTTCTCCGCCTGTCTTTGCCCTTCTCCAGTATTCTCCGGATTTCTCAGACTGTCTTTGCCCTTGTCTAAACCTCTTTGCACTTGTCTGCCCGTCTTTGCCCTTCTCTGTCCGTCTTTGCCCTTCTGTCCCCATCTTTGTTCTTGTCCGCCCGTCTTTCCCCTTCTTTGTCCGTCTTTGCCCTTCTGCCCCCATCTTTGTTCTTGTCCGCCCATCTTTCCCCTTCTCTGTCCGTCTTTGCCCTTCTACCGCCGTCTTTGTTCTTGTCCGCCTGTTTTTGCCCTTGTCCAACCGTCTTTGCCCTTCTCCGCCCATCTTTGCACTTGTGCGCCCGTCTTTGCCTTTGTCCGCCTTCCTTTTCAATTGTCTGCCTGTCTTTACTCTTCGCCTGTCTTTGCCCTTCTCCGCCCATCTTTGCTCTTCTCCGCCCCTCTTTGCCATTCACCGGTACTCTCCACAATTCTCCAACCGTCTTTGCCCTTCTCTGCCCGTCTTTGCTCTTCTCCACACGTCTTTGCCATTCTCCGCCCCTCTTTGCCCTCGTCCGCCCATCTTTGCCCTCCTAGCGCCCGTCTTTGCCTTCCTTTACCCATCTTTGCCCTCGTCTGCCCGTATTTGCCTTCTCCGCCCATGTTTGCCCTTCTCCGTCTGTCTGTGCCATTCTTCGGTATTCTCCGTCCTTCTTCGCCCGTCTTTGCCCTTCTCTGGTATTCTCAGCACTTCTCCCATCTTTGCCATTCTCCTCCCGTCTTTGCCATTCTCCTCCCGTCTTTGCCCTTCTCCCCCCGTCTTTGCACTTGTGAGCCCGTCTTTGCCCTTCTGCGCCTGTCTTTGCTCTTCTTGGAACATCTTTGCACTTCTCTGCCCATCCCTGCATTCTCCGCACTTCTTTGCACTTCTCCACCCGTCTTTGCCCTTCTCCACCCGTCTTTGCCCTTCTCCACCCGTCTTTGCCCTTCTCCGCTCATCTTTGCATTTGTCAACCCTTCTTAGCCATTGTCCACCCGTCTTATCACTTGTTGAACCGTCTTTGTCTTTGTCCAACCGTCTTGGCAATTGTCCGCCTTTCTTTGCACTTCTGTGCCCGTCTTTGATCTTCTCCTCCCGTCTTTGCCCTTCTCCGCCCGTCTTTGCCCTTCTCCACCCGTCTTCGCCCTTTTCCCCCATCTTTGCCCTTCTCCCCCAGTCTTTGCTCTTCTCCCCCCGTCTTTGCCATTCTCCGCCCGTCTTTGCCCTTCTCCTCCCGTCTTTGCCCTTCTGCACCCGTCTTTGCCCTTCTGCACCCGTCTTTGCCCTTCTCCACCCTTCTTTGCTCTTCTCCACCCGACTTTGCCCTTCTCCACCTCTCTTTGCACTTCTCCGGTATTCTCGGGATTTCTCTGACTGTCCTTGCTCTTGTCTAAACCTCTTTGCCCTTCTCTGTCCATCTTTGCCCTTTTCTGTACGTCTTTACCCTTCTCCCCCCGTCTTTGTTCTTGTCCGCCTGTCTTTGCCCTTCTCTGTCCGTCTTTGCCCTTCTACCTCCATCTTTGTTCTTGTCCGCCTGTTTTTGCCATTGTCCGTCCGTCTTTGCCCTTCTCCGCCCATCTTTGCACTTGTGCGCCTGTGTTTGCTTTTGTCCGCCCTTCTTTGCAATTTTCCGCCTGTCTTTACTCTTCTCCGCCCGTCTTTGCCCTTCTCCGCCCGTCTTTGCGCTTTTTTGCCCGTCTTTGCCCCTCTCCGCCCATCTTGGCCCTTCTTCGTCCATCTTTGCATATCTCTGCCCGTCTTTGCTCTTCTCCGCCCCTCTTTGCCATTCACTGGTACTCTCCACAATTCTCCGACCGTCTTTGCCTTTCTCTGCCTGTCTTTGCCTTTCTCCGCCAGTCTTTGCCCTTCTCCGCCCCTCTTTGCCCTCGTCTGCCTGTCTTTGCCCTCCTAGAGCCCGTCTTTGCCTTCCTTTGCCCATCTTTGCCCTCGTCTGCCCGTATTTGACTTCTCCGCCCATGTTTGCCCTTCTCTGTCTGTCTGTGCCATTTTTCGGTATTCTCCGTCCTTCTTCACCCGTCTTTGCCCTTCTCCGTTATTCTCAGCACTTCTCCTCCCGTCTTTGCACTTCTCCTCCCGTCTTTGCCCTTCTCCCCCGTCTTTGCACTTGTGAGCCCGTCTTTGCCCTTCTGCGCCTGTCTTTGCTCTTCTTGGCACGTCTTTGCACTTCTCTGCCCGTCGTTGCATTCTCCGCACTTGTTTGCCCTTCTCCGCCCGTCTTTGCCCTTCTCCGCCCGTCTTTGCCCTTTTCCGCCCGTCTTTGCCCTTCTCCGCCCGTCTTTGCCCTTCTCCGCACGTCTTTGCCCTTCTGCGCCCGTCTTTGCCCTTCCCCCGAACTCTCTGCAATTCTCCAACCGTCTTTGTCCTTCTCTGCCCGTCTTTGCCCTTCTCTGCCCGTCTTTGCCCTTCTCCGCCGTCTTTGCCCTTCTCCACCTGTCTTTGCCCTTCTCCACCTGTCTTTGCCCTGGTCAACCCGTCTTTGCCCTTCTCCACCCGTCTTCGTACTTCTCCGCCTGTCTTTACATTTCTCCGCACGTCTTTGCTCTTTACCGCCCTACTTTGTGCTTCTCCACCCTTCTTTGCGCCTCTCCGCCCGTCTTTGCCCTTCTCCAGTTTTCTCCAGACTTCTCAGACTGTCTTTGCCCTTGTCTAAACCTTTTTGCACTTGTCCGCCCGTCTTTGCCCTTCTCTGTCCTTCTTTGCCCTTCTCCCCCCGTCTTTGTTCTTTTCTGCCTATCTTTGCGCTTCTCCGCCTGTCTTTGTCACTCTCCGCACTTCTTTGCCAATATCTGAACTTCTTTGACACTCTCCGCACTTCTTGCCCTTCTCCGGTTCTCTCTGCCTTCTTCCGCCCGTCTTTGCACTTCTCTGTCCGTCTTTGCCCTTCTCCCCACGTCTTTGTTCTTTTCTGCCTGTCTTTGCGCTTCTCCGCCCGTGTTTGCTCTTCTCCGCCTGTCTTTGCCCTTGTCTGCCCGTCTTTGCCCTTCTCCGCCCCTCTTTGGCCTTCTCTGATTGTCATTGCCATTCTCCTCCCGTCTTTGCCCTTCTCCACCCATCTTTGCACTTCTCCGGTATTCTCTGGACTTCTCAGACTGTCTTTGCCCTTGTCTAAACCTTTTTGCCCTTGTCCGCCTGTTTTTGCCCTTCTCTGTCCGTGTTTGCACTTCTCCCCTCGTCTTTGTTCTTGTCCGCCCGTCTTTGCCCTTTTCTGTCGTCTTTGCCCTTGTCCGACCGTCTTTACCCTTCTCTGCCCGTCTTTGCCCTTCTCCGCCCGTCTTTGCCCTTCTCCGCCCGTCTTTGCCCTTCTCCGCCCGTCTTTGCCCTTCTCCGCCCGTCTTTGCCCTTCTCCGCCCGTCTTTGCCCTTCTCCGCCTGTCTTTGCAATTCTCCGCCTGTCTTTGCAATTCTCCGCCTGTCTTTGCAATTCTCCGCCTGTCTTTGCAATTCTCCGCCTGTCTTCGCAATTCTCCAGTACTCTCCGCAATTCTCCGCCCGTCTTTGCCCTTCTCCGCCCGTCTTTGCCCTTCTCCGCCCGTCTTTTCAATTCACCGCCCGTCTTTCCCCTTCTCCGCCCGTCTTTCCCCTTCTCCGCCCGTCTTTCCCCTTCTCCGCCAGTCTTTGCCCTTCTCCGCCCGTCTTTGCCCTTCTCCGCCTGTCTTTGCCCTTCTCCGACAGTCTTTTCAATTCACCACCTGTCTTTGCCCTTCTCTGCCCGTTATTGCACTTCTCCAGTATTCTCCGGACTTCTCAGACTGTCTTTGCCCTTGTCTAAACCTTTTTGCACTTCTCCGCCCGTCTTTGCCCTTCTCTGTCCGTCTTTGCCCTTCTCCCCCCGTCTTTGTTCTTTTCTGCCTGTCTTTGCGCTTCTGCGCCCGTCTTTGCCCTTCTTCGCCCGTCTTTGCCACTCTCTGCACTTCTTTGCAAATATCTGAACTTCTTTGACACTGTCCGCACTTCTTTGCTCTTCTCCGGTTTTCTCTGCCTTCTTCCACCTGTCTTTGCTCTTCTCCACCCGACTTTGCCTTCCTCTTCCTGTCTTTGCCCTTCTCCATTATTCTCCGCACTTCTCCGCCCGTCTTTGCCTTTCTCCGCCCGTCTTTGCCTTTCTCCGCCCGTCTTTGCCCTTCTCTGCCTGTGTTTGCTCTTCTCTGCCCGTGTTTGCTCTTCTCTGCCTTTCTTTGCCCTTCTCCGCCCGTCTTTGCCCTTCTCCGCCCGTCTTTGCCCTTCTCTGGTATTCTCTGGACTTCTCAGACTGTCTTTGCCTATGTCTAAACCTCTTTGCACGTGTCCACCCGACTTTGCCCTTCTCACCCCGTCTTTGTTCTTGTCCACGCTTTTTTGCCCTTGTCCAACCGTTTTTGCCGTTCTCCACCCATCTTTGCCTTTTTCGGCCCGCCTTTGCAATTGTCCTCCGGTCTTTGCACTTCTCTGCCCGTCTTTGCATTTCTCCACACTTTTTTGCCCTTCTCCGCCCGTCTTTGCCCTTGTCCGCACTTCTTTGCCGTTGTCCAACCGTCTTTGAACTTGTCCGCCCGTCTTTGCAATTGTCCCTCCGTCTTTGCCATTCTCCGCCCCTCTTTGCCCTTCTCCACCCGTCTTTGCCCTTCTCCGCCCGTCTTTGCCCTTCTCCGCCCGTCTTTGCCCTTCTCCGCCCGTCTTTGCCCTTCTCCGCCCGTCTTTGCCTTTCTCTGCTCCTCTTTGCCATTCTTCACCCATCTTTGCCCTTGTCTGCACTTCTTTGCCTTTGTCCAACCGTCTTTGAACTTGTGCACCCGTCTTTGCCTTTTTCCGCCCTTTTTTGCAATTGTCCACCCGTATTTGCCTTTTTCCACCCGTCTTTGCCCTTCTCCGGCCGTCTTTGCCCTTCTCCGGCCGTCTTTGTTCTTGTCCGCCTGTTTTTGCCCTTGTGTGCCCGTCTTTGCCCTTCTCCGCACATCTTTGCCCTTGTCACACCTTCTTTGCTCTTGTCCGACCGTCTTTGCACTTGTGCTCCCGTCTTTGCCTTTGTCTGCCCGTCTTTGCCTTTCTCCGTTCCTCTTTGCCATTCTCCGTTCCTCTTTGCCATTCTTCACCGGTCTTTGCCCTTCTCAGCCCATCTTTACCCTTGTCCGCACTTCTTTGCCTTTGTCCAACCGTCTTTGAAGTTGTGCACCCGTCTTAGCCTTTTTCCGCCCTTTGTTGCAATTGTCCACCCGTCTTTGTTTGTCTCCGCCCGTCTTTGCCCTTCTCCGCCCGTCTTTGCCCTTCTTCCCTTGTATTTGCCAATCTCCGATATTCTCCATCCTTCTCCTCCCATCTTTGCAATTCTCCACTCGTCTTTACCCTTTCTCAAAACTTCTTTGCTCTTCTCCAAACTTCTTTGCCCTTCTCCCCTTGTCTTTGCCCATTTTTGCACTTCTCCGATATTCTCTGCACTTCTCCACCCGTCTTTGCCCTTCTCCGACTGTCTTTGCCCTTCTCCGACCGTCTTTGCCCTTCTCCGACCGTCTTTGCACTTCTTTGCCCTTCTCCGATATTCTCCGTCCTTCTCCACCTGTCTTTGCCGTTCTCCGCAGTTCTTTGCTCTTCTCCAGCAGTCATTGTACTTCTCCCCGGTCTTTGCCCTTCTCCGCCCGTCTTTGCCCTTTTTTGCACTTCTCCGATATTCTCCACAATTCTCTGCCCGTCTTTGCCCATCTCCCCTTGTCTTTGCCCGTCCTTGCCCTTCGCCGCCCGTCCTTGCCCTTCGCTGCCCGTCGTTGCCCTTCTTTGCATTTCTCCGATATTCTCCGCCCATCTTTGCCCTTCTTTGCACTTCTCCGATATTCTCTGTCCTTCTCCACCTGTATTTGCCGTTCTTTGCAGTCCTTTGCTCTTCTCCACCAGTCATTGCCCTTCTCCCCCGTCTTTTCTCTTCTCCGTCTGTCTTTGCCCTTTTCTGCCCATCTTTGCCCTTCTCCACCCATCTTTGCCCTTCTCTGATATTCTCTGCCCTTATCCACCCATTTTTGATTATCTCCGCCCGACTTTGCTCTTCTCCACCCGTCTTAGCCCTTCTCCTCCCGTCTTTACCCTTCGCCGCCCTTCTTTACCCTTCTTTGCACTTCTCCAATATTCTCTGCCCTTCTCCACCTGTCTTTGCCGTTCTCCACAGTTCTTTGCTCTTCTCCACCACTCATTGCCCTTCTCCCCCGTCTTTGCCCTTCTCCGCCCGTCTTTGCCCTTCTCCAATATTCTCTGCCCTTCTCCGCCCATTTATGATCTTCTCCGCCCAACTTTGAGGTTCTTCACCCGACTTCGAGGTTCTCCACACGACTTTGAGTTTCTCCCCTTGTCTTAGCCCTTCTTTGCTCTTCTCCGATATTCTCCACCCTTCTCCACCCATCTTTTTCCTTCTCCGTCCGTCTTTGCCCATCTCCGCCCGTCTTTGCCAATCTCCGCCCGTCCTTGCCCTTCTTTGTACTTGTGCGATATTCTCCGCCCTTCTCCGCTCATCATTGCCATTCTCCAACCATCTTTGCCCTTCTCCGCCCGTCTTTGCCCTTCTCCGCCCGTCTTTGCCCTTCTTTGATATTCTCCATCCTTCTCCTCCCATCTTTGCCCTTCTCCACCCGTCTTTGCCTTTCTCCATCCGTCTTTGCCCTTCTCCCCTTGTCTTTGCCCATCTTTGCACTTCTCGGATATTCTCTGCACTTCTCCACCCGTCTTTGCACTTCTCCGCCCGTGTTTGCCCTTGTCCACCCGTCTTTGCCCTTCTCCACCCATCTTTGCCCTTCTCCACCCGTCTCCACCTGTAATTGCCGTTCTCCACAGTTCTTTGATCTTCTCCAGCAGTCATTGTACTTCTCCCTGGTCTTTGCCCTTCTCCGCCCATCTTTGCCCTTCTTTGCACTTCTCCGATATTCTCCGCAATTCTCCGCCTGTCTTTGCCCTTCTCTGCCTGTCTTTGCCCTTCTCCGATATTCTCCGCACTTCTCCAAACTTTTTTGCCCTTCTCCGCCTTACTTTGCCCTTCTCCACCCGTCTTTGCCCTTCCCCGCCCGTCTTTGCCCTTCCCCGCCCGTCTTTGCCCTTCCCCGCCCGTCTTTGCCCTTCCCCGCCCGTCTTTGCCCTTCCCCGCCCGTCTTTGCCCTTCCCCGCCCGTCTTTGCCCTTCCCCGCCCGTCTTTGCCCTTCTTAGATATTCTCCATCCTTCTCCTGCCATCTTTGCCCTTCTCCACCTTTCTTTGCCCTTCTTTGCACTTCTCTGATATTCTCCGCCCTTCTCCAACCTTCTTTGCCCTTCTCCAACCTTCTTTGCCCTTCTTTGCACTTCTCTGATATTCTCCGCCCTTCTCCACCTTTCTTTGCCCTTCTCCAACCTTCTTTGCCCTTCTCCAACCTTCTTTGCCCTTCTCCAACCTTCTTTGCCCTTCTCCAACCTTCTTTGCCCTTCTTTGCACTTCTCCGATATTCTCCACCCTTCTCCACCTGTCTTTGCCGTTCTCCAAAGTTCTTTTCTCTTCTCCACCAGTCATTGCACTTCTCCCCCATCTTTGCCCTTCTCCGCCTGTCTTTGCCCTTCTCCAATATTCTCCACCCTTCTCCGCCCGTCTTTGCCCTTCTCCGCCCGTCTTTCCCCTTCTTTGATATTCTCCATCCTTCTCCTCCCATCTTTGCAATTCTCCACCTGTCTTTGTCCTTTCTCCAAACTTATTTGCTCTTCTCCAAACTTCTTTTCCCTTCTCCCCTTGTCTTTGCCCGTCTTTGCCCGTCTCCGCCCGTCTCCGCCCGTCTCCACCTGTCTTTGCCGTTCTCCGCAGTTCTTTGCTCTTCTCCAGCAGTCATTGTACTTCTCCCCGGTCTTTGCCCTTCTCCACCTTTCTTTGTCCTTCTCCACCCTCCTTTGCCCTTCTCCGATATTCTCCTCCTTTTTTCACTGGTCTTTGCCCTTCTCCTCCCGTTTTTGCCCTTCTCCGACCTTCTTTGACTTTCTCCGAGCTTCTCCGATATTATCTGATCTATTTTGAACTCCTCTGAATTCTACAACATTCTCTGAGATTCTTTTACCTTCTCCGACCTTCTCTGTCCTTCTACGATCTTCTCCAACCTTCTCTGATCTTCTCCGACTTCTTTGACATTCTCTGAACTTCTTTGACCTTTTCCAACCTTCCTTTACCTTCTCCCACATTCTTTGACCTTCTCAGATCTTCTCCGACCTTCTTTGACCTTCTCCAAACTTCTCTGACCTTTTCTGATGCTCTTTGACCTTCTCCAAATTTCTCCTTCCTTCTCCGACCTTCTCCAAACTTCTTTGACCTTCTCCAAACTTCTTTGACCTTCTCCGACTTTGTTTGATATTCTCTGAACGTCTTTGACTTCCTACCGCCTTCTTCGAACTTCTTTCCCATTCTCCGACATTCTTTGAACACCTCTGAACTTCTTCGACCTTTTCCGTAATTCTGCGAAATTCTCCGCCCTTCTCCAACCTCTTTTGACATTCTCCAACCTTCTTCGAACTTCTCCGACATTCTCCGATGTTCTTTGACCTTCTCTGATCTTCTTTGATCTTGTCAGACCTTCTTTGACCTTCTCCAAACTTCTCCGACCTCTCCAACCTTCTTTGACTTTCTCCGAAATTCTTTGACCTTCTCCAAACTTCTTTGACATTCTCCAACCTTCTATGAACTTATCCGACCTCCTTTAAACTTCTCTGACCTTCCATAATCTTCTCCGAACTTCTCCGACCTTCCTTGATCTTCTCCGACCTTCTCCGACCTTCTCCCACCACTTTTGAAATTCTATGACTTTCTCCGACCTACTCCGGACTTATTTGACCTTCTCTGACCTTCTCTGACCTTCTTTTACCTTATCTGACCCTCTTTGAACTTTTCCAACCTTCTTTGACCTTCTCCGAACTTTTCCGACCTTCTTTGATCTTCTCCAACCTTCTCCGACCTTCTCTGACATTCTCTGACATTCTCTGATGTTCTCCTACCTTCTCTGACATTTTCCGACCCTCTTTGAACTTCTCTGACTATCTTTGACGTTCTCTGACCTTCTTAGAATTTCTACGACCTTCTCCAATCTTCTTTGAGCTTCTCCGACCTTCTCCGACCTTCTTTGATCTTCTCTGACCTTCTTCGACATTCTCTGACCTTCTTTGACCTTCTCCGAACTTCTCCAACATCTTTGACCTTCTCCAAATTTTTCTGATCTTCTCTGACCATCTTAATACTTCTCCAACCTTCTCTGAATTTCTCCGACCTTCTTTGACTGTCTCTGACCTTCTCCGAACTTCTCCGAACTTCTCCAACCTTCTTTTCCCTTCTCCAAACTTCTCTGACCGTCTTAATACTTCTCCAACCTTCTCTGACTTTCTCTGACCTTCTTTGACTGTCTCTGACCTTCTCTGAACTTCTCCAACCTTCTTTTCACTTCTCCAAACTTCTCCGAACTTCTCAGAACTTCTTTGACCTTCTCCGACCTTCTTTGACATTCTTTGACCTTCTCTGAACTTCTGCGTACTTCTCTGAACTTCTTTGACATTTCCTGAACTTCTCTGACCTTCTCTGACCTTCTCCGACCTTCCTTGACCTTCTCTGACCTTCTTTGATCTTGTCAGATCTTCTTTGACCTTCTCCGATCTTCTGTGACCTTCTCCGATCTTTTTTGAATTTCTCCCAACTTCTTTGAACTTCTCCAACCTTCTTTGAACTTCTTTGATCTTGTCAGACCTTCTTTGACCTTCTCTGAACTTCTCCGACCTTCTCTGATCTTCTTTGACTTTCTCTGACCTTCTTTGACCTTCTCCAAAATACTTTGAACTTCTCCACACTTCTATGAACTTCTCTGACCTTCTCCGACCACTTTTGAACTTCTCTGACTTTCTTTGAGCTTCTCTGACCTTCTTTGACCCTCTCCAAATTCTCCCACCTTCTCCTACCTTCTTTGACCTCTCTGAACTTCCTTTCCCTTCTCCGAATTTCTTTGTCCTTCTTTGACATTCTCTAACCCTCTTTGACCTTCTCTGACCTTCTTTGACCCACTTCAACCTACTCCAAACTTATTTGATCTTCTCTGATATTCTCTGACCTTCTTTTACCTTCTCTGACCTTCTTTTACCTTCTACGACCTACTCCAGACTTATTTGATCTTCTCTGACCTTCTCTGAACTTCTTTTACCTTCTCTGACTCTCTTTGACCTTTTCTGACCTTCTTTGACCTTCTCCAACCTTCTCCAAACTTTTCAGACCTTCTTTGATCTTCTCTGACTTATTCCGACCTTCTCTGCCCTTCTTTAACCTTCTCTGACCTTCTTCGAACTTCTCTGACCTTCCTGGAATTTCTCTGGCCTTCCCCAACTTGCTTTCACCTTTTCCGACCTTCTCCAAAATTCTTTGACATTTTTTGACCTTCTCCCAAATTTTCCTACCTTCTCTGACCTTCTCCAACCTTCTTTGACCTTCTCTGACCTTCTCCGACCATCTTTGACCTTCTCTGAACTTCTCCAATCTTCTCTGACCGTCTTTATACTTCTCCAACTTTCTTTGACCTTCTCCAAATTTCTCCTAATGCTTTGTCCTTCTGCGACCTTCTCCAAACTTCTCCGCCCTTCTCCGCCTTTCTTTGACCTTCTCTGACCTTCTTTGACCTTCTCTGACCTTTTACTTTCTCTGACTTTCTTTGACATTCTCCGACTTTCTTTGACTTTCTCTGACCTTCTTTGACCTTCTCCGACCTTCTCTGATCTTCTCCGACCTGCTTTGACATTCCCCGACCTTCTTTGACCTTCTCTGAACTTCTTTGACCTTCTCCGATCTTCTTTTCCTTTATCTGACCTTCTCCGAACTTCTCCGACCTTCTTTGACATTCTCTGACCTTTTCCGAACACCTTTGAACTTCTCTGAAATTCTCCAATCTTCTCCAACTGTCTTTATCTTTCTCCAACCTTCTTTGACCTTCTCCGAGCTTCTTTGACCTTCTTTGACTTTCCCTGAACTTCTTTGACCTTCTCCAAACTTCTTTGAACTTCTCTGCCCTTCTATGAGCTTCTCCGACCTTCTCCGACCACTTTTGAACTTCTCTGACTTTCTTTGAGCTTCTCTGACCTTCTTTGACCCTCTCCAAACTTCTCCGACCTTTTGACTTTCTCCGATCTTCCTTTCCCTTCTCCGAATTTCTTTGTCCTTCTTTGACATTCTCCGACCCTCTTTGACCTTCTCTGACCTTCTTTGACCTTCTCTGACACTCTTTGACCTTTTCTGACCTTCTTTGACCTTCTCCGATATTCTCCAAACTTTTCCGACCTTCTTTGAACTTCTCTGTCCTTCTTCAACCTTCTCTGACCTTCTTTGACCTTCTCTGACCTTCCTTGAATTTCTCTGGCCTTCTCCCACCTGCTTTCACCTTCTCTGAACTTCCTCGACCTTCTCTGACCTTCCTTGAATTTCTCTTGCCTTCTCCGACCTGCTTTCACCTTTTCCAACCTTCTTTGACCTTCTCTGAACTTCTTTGACTTTTTTTGACCTTCTCCGATCTTCTCCTACCTTCTCCGATCTTCTCCGACCTTCTCCAAACTTTTTTGACCTTCTCAAAAATTCTTTGACCTTCTCCGACTTTGTCTGACCATCTTTGACCTTCTCCGATCTTCTCTGACCGTCTTTATACTTCTCCAACCTTCTTTGACCTTCTCCAACCTTCTTTGACTGTCTCTGACCTTCTCTGAACTTCTCCGACCTTCTCCCAAGTTCTTTGCCCTTCTCCCACCTTCTTTGCCTATCTCTGACCTTGTCTGACCTTCTCCGACCTTTTCCGAAATCCTTTGAACTTCTCCGACCTTCTTTGACCTTCCCTGAACTTCTTTGACCTTCTCCGACCTTCTTTGAACTTCTCCAACCTTCTCCGGTCTTGCAGACCTTCTTTGAAATTCTCCAAACTTCTCCGACCTTCTTTTACTTTCTCTGATCTTCTCTGCCCTTCTATGAACTTCTCCGACCACTTCTGAACTTCTCTGAATTTCTTTGAGCTTCTCTGACCTTCTTTAACCCACTCCAAACTTCTCCAACCTTCTCCTACCTTCTTTGACATTTTCCGATCTTCCTTTCCCTTCTCTGAATTTCTTTGTCCTTCTTTGACATTCTCTGACCCTCTTTGACCTTCTCTGACCTTCTCTGACCTACTCCAGACTTATTTGATCTTCTCCGACCTTCTCTGACCTTCTTTCACCTTCTCTGACACTCTTCGACCTTTTCTGACCTTCTTTGACCATCTCCAAACTTCTCCGAACTTTTCCGAACTTCTTTGATCTTCTCTGACCTATTTCAACCTTCTCCACCCTACTTTGACCTTCTCTGACCTTCTTCGACCTTCTCTGACCTTCCTGGAATTTCTCTGGCCTTCTCCAACTTGCTTTCACCTTTTCCGACCTTCTCCGAACTTCTTTGATATTTTTTGACCTTCTCCCAAATTTTCCTACCTTCTCTGACCTTCTCCGACCTTCTTTGACCTTCTCTGACTTTCTCCGACCATCTTTGACCTTTTCCGAACTTCTCCAATCTTCTCTGACCATCTTTATACTTCTCCAACTTTCTTTGACCTTCTCTGACTTTCTCTGACCATCTTTGACTTTCTCCAAACTTCTCCTAATCCTTTGTCCTTCTGCGACCTTCTCCAAACTTCTCCGAACTTCTCCACCATTCTTTGACTTCTCTGACCTTCTCCGATCTTCTCCAACCGTCTTTATCTTTCTCCAACCTTCTTAGACCTTCTTAGACCTTCTCCAACCTTCTGCGATTTTCTCCAAACTTCTTTTACTTTCTCCGACATTCTCCACGCTTTTTTGACCTTCTCCAACCTTCTCCTAACTTCTCTGACATTCTCCAACCTTCTTCAAAATTCTTTGACCTTCTCCGAACTTCTCCAACCGTCTTTATCTTTCTCCAACCTTCTTTGACCTTCTCTGAGCTTCTTTGACCTTCTTCGAAATTCTCTGACCTTCTCTGAACTACTTTGAAATTCTCCAACCTCCTTTGACCTTCTCTGACCTTATTTGAACTTCTCCAAACTTCTTTGACATTCTCTGACCTTCTCCGACCTAATCTGACCTTCTCTGACCTACTCTTAACTTCTCCGACCTTCTCCGAACTTCTCCGATATTCTTTGAACTTCTTTGAACTTCTCCAAACTTCTCCGAAATTCTTTGCCCTTCTCCGACCTTCTTTGCCCTTCATTTCCCTTGTCCGACCTTCTTTGTAGACCTTGTAGTTGTAGAGAGCAATGAGGTCTCCCCTCAGCCTCCACTTCTCCAGGCTAAACAAGCCCAGCTCTCTGAGCCATTTCTCATAAGGCCATGTGTGTACATAAAAAAGAGCTGACTTGTTTTAGAGGAACTAGGAGCCCTACAGACAGACAGAGGATTATTCAAAAGAGCAAGGACTAGCACAAAAATTCAGAAATAGCAAGAGATGAAAAGGGGAGTGTCAAGATACAGAGTGAATGGAAAAAATAGAACAGCAACAGTGAGCAATACAAAGGGATAGAGAAAGAAAGAGAGATAGAAAGACAAGCAAGGCATTTGCAGGTGCAGAGAAAGAACAAACTACAAGGATCAAGCCAGTGAAATTGTGGGGGAACAGAACGAGGAACGCAGATTGGGACAAAGATGGAAAAGGAAAAAAAAAGTATGGGCAGAGAACAGATACTGAAGACTGGGTGGGGGGAAAAAGAGAGAGAAAAGAGCACAGAAAAATTAAAGAGTAGGGGTATAGCGATACCAGGGAACAGTAATTGTAGCAGCACGATAAATGAAAGGAACCAAAAAGCCCAGCTCTGAAATGTTTGTTACCTAGTTTCATCACTGTCACAACTAGCAATGTTGCAGTGACAGCACGCATACTGTTATTTCTTGTAAGGATGCTTTCAGACATGTAGTAGTGTTGTTCTAGCTGAGAATGTAAGGCAGAGTTAATAAAACACAGCTCCTCCTCAGGCACTATTTATACATGTGAGGGCTTCACCACACCCCAGTCACAGGTGGTGGGCGGGAAGGCCCAGGGGTTATATAAGCCACAGGCCTTGCCTCTGGAGGTCATTTAGGTTGTGGTTTATCCTTGAGATTAGAGTTTTGCTGCTGTTTCCATTCATTGTAGCTTTTTAGGCAGATTAAGCTAGTTGGGTAAGTGGTGGGTTTTGGCTTTTTTAGTTTTTTTTTTTCTTTTTGTTCTTCTAAAGAAGCAGAGGCGTCTGTTGGAGGTATGAGCTTTGGAAGAGTCCAGGCGAAGCAGCACATACAGGTGTAACTATGGGGCTTTTTTGTCAGTAATTTTTGATTGGGTGTTGGAGGGGGCAAGATGTTTTTAATTTCCTTCTTCTTTTTTTTTTTCTGGGTGCTTTGCCTCAAGTTTTTGGTTATGGGATGATTTGTTGTTGTTCCTCATTCTGTGTGGCATAATGTATTGGCCCTAGGGGCTCTGCAGTTTGTAATGGGCACCTTGTGGGTGATAATAATCAGGAATGAAGTTTGTTGGCCTAGGGTAGGAAGTAGAGTCTGTGGGTTGGTGGAAGATAGAAGGGGCTAGGGGAGCCCTGGGAAGGGCTCAGGAGCACAGCTCCCAAGGAACAGCAACACAGAACGGTCAGGGGGGTTAAAATATAGGGCAGGTGCTGTTAAGAAGGAGCCGGGTTCCTTCTCTGATACTTCAGGGGTAGAAAAGGGCTTTAATGGTTTGGGGAAAGGGAGATGGGTTCATCGGTCTTTCTTGGGTCAGTTTGGTGGTCAGATGCAAGTGCCGTTCAGGTGTCTGTTGTTCTAGTCTCTCTGTAGACAATGAGGTAATGATGAGGTTGAGACACAAGTTGAAAATTATTAGTTACTCTAAGAAATGTCATCTCTAGGGCTGTGAGATCTCTGCTCCCTTATACCTTCTACTTATTGTGTTCCTCAACTAACTTCTTTACGTGCATCCTGTCTCCATCCATCTGAATGTCCAGAGAAGAGTAATGTAGCTGGTGAAGGGGCTGGTGAACAAGCCTTATGAGGAGTGGCTGAGAGAGCTGGGGGTGTTTAGTCTGGAGAAGAGGAGGCTGAGGGGAGACCTCATTGCTCTCTGCAACTACCTGAAAGGAGGTTGTGGAGGGGAGGGAGCTGGCCTCTTCTCCCAAGGGACAGGGGACAGGACAAGAGGGAATAGCCTCAAGCTCTGCCAGGGAAGCTTCAGGCTGTACATCAGGAAAAAATATTTCACTGAAAGGGTTATTGGGGATGGGCAAAGGCTGCCCAAGGAGGTGGTAGAGTCACCTTCCCTGGAGGTGTTTAAAGGATGGGTGGATGAGATGGTGAGGGGCATTGTTTAGCGATTAATAGGAATGGGTGGACTCAATGATCCAATGGGTCTTTTCCAACCTGGTGATCCTATGAATATCAGAGACCTTGCTACTTAAAGGTATGGACTCGCTGCCTATCTACAGTGCAGGATTCTGCCGCTTGTTTCCCTTGCATTTCTCAGGGAAGAGATTGGATATTGTTTTGGCTCGTAACAGTTAGCAGCTGAGCAACTCTTTTTCATCTGGTGTGTGGGCACACAAGCCTCCCTTATTTAGTAGAGTTTTGGATTTTTCCTGAACTTGCCAGTGAGGTTTGCTCTGTTATTGCTTACAGCGGTTGTTACCTTGTCCCTGTTAATCCATTGTGGTTTTTTACGGTCATTGAGTTTCCAATTTAGGTCTTAGAGTAGTCAATCCCACTGTTGCGAGTTTTTCATTGGCTGACTGCCTCTGTAATTCCAGTCGCCATTGCTGTGTGGTGAGTGTCCTGTGTTTTTATGTCTTCTGTGTTAATAATCATTACTGGGTTTTGATAAGAATATTTTTTTCAAGTTCTTCTTGTTCACTCCTACGACTAAAGTTTGGTTACTTCCTAAAATGTGGATTTCCGTGGCTCATCTTTCTTTTGTCCTGGGTATCACCACTACTGGTCCTACAACTTAAGTGGTGAGGAGGAGAGGAGAGGTAAGCAGAGGGCAAAGAATTTTGGGGTGCTGGTGAGGTAGTCAGGTTTATTCTCATCATTGTGGGGCTGATGGTGAGGAGGAAGTTGAGTATGTCTAGAAGAGCAAAGTGTTCTTTGGCAACATAGTATTTACTTTTGGTTTGGCAGGCACTGTGCGGGCCACCTTGGGAATGGGAAGAGCATTTGAGATGAGCTGGGTAGTAGGGAGAAGGAGCATGGGGCAGACTTCTCACAGGTGTGAGAGTAATTCTCTGAATTTAATTACCCTGAGTGATAACAGCTGCAGCATCTGACAGAAGAACTGCTGTGGAGCAAGTGAGTGGAAGAACATGGCAGTTAGGCAGAACAAGTTGTCATGTAAGGTGGTGACATTGATCAGTGCAATGCTGGCTGTTGGCACTATTTTAGTTTTCTTGTAGATTGCAAAGTGGATCCTGGCAACTGTAGGATCATTCCAGGAAGCTGATGCTCTTGGAGTTTTTTTTCTGCTGAGGAAGCCTTCTGGTGGTCTGAAAGCTAAGTTGAGGGACGGGGGCAGGGGTGGGGTATGACAGAGGGGAGAAGGCTGGGGATGGCAGGGAGGGGTTTTAAAAGTAGCCTAGGGGAGAGGGCTGTGCGGGAAGTGTCCCCTTTGGGCAGGGAGAGCTGGAGGGTGTTACTTCTCAGCCCAAAGCTGGCACATTCCTGGCAGGGCCGTTCCAGCTTGTCTGTGCCGTGTGCTTTATATTCTGTTTCTCTTTTACGTTTCTTAAGCCTTGATGTCCCCTTTGCTTTAAAGGAATGCAGCGTATGACTTGAGCAGCATCTCGAGGGTCTTGAATGCCTGTACTCATGGGTACAATACCAATTAGGCACTGTTCTTCTTGCATCATAACCTAAGTGTGGATTGGCTTCACATTTTCCAAGTTTCTAGTCAGCCATCTTTTCCCGTGGCCTTGCAGCCTGTGTTGGTGGCCACAATCGCTAGTCATATATTTTCAAGGATCCCTGTTGACCTGAGACTTCTTCCATGCATCTTGTGCCTTTAGTCATTTAAAAGGTGATCCTTTCACGTACATCCTCCTGGTTTTGGCCACATCCCGTTGTAATGAGTGATCCTTTACAGGATGCCGGACATGCCTCGAGCACCATATCTAGGGTCCTGAATGCTCGTACTCATCAATGCACTGTTGATTGGGCACTGCTTTTCTTGCATCGTGCTCCTGAAGCCGGGATCGTTCTCGTGTTTTGGCACTGTGTTTTTCTGTTCATTTTTCTTGCAGATGCTGAAGAGGAATGCAGTGACTGCAGGATTATTTCTGTTAGCTGATGTGATTTGAGCTGCTTTGGCCAAGGACAGCTTCATTCGTGGCCCTCTGAAAGCTAAATTGAGAGACTGGAGTTGGGAAGCGGGAGGTGGGATGGGGCTAGCAGGGAGGGGTTTTGAAGGTAGCCTAGGCTGTGCAGGGAGAGTCCTCTTTGGGCAGGTGAAGGCAGAGGGGCCCACTTCTCAGCTCAAACCCTGCATGGGCAGGGCAGTTCCAGCCTGTATCTGTTGTTGTCTAGTTTGTGTAGCCACCGTGCCATGTCTGAAATTTTCTGCAGGTCTTGATGTTGTCTTTTGTGCTCAGGGCATGGCGGGCGTGCCTTGGGTGCCATGTCTAGGGTCCCAAATGCTCGTACTCATCAAGGCAGTGTCGATGGGGCACTGCTTTTCTTTCTTTGCATTTCTAAAGTGTGGATCGCTCTTGTGTTTTGGAAGCATCCGGTCAGCTGTCTTCTGCTGCAGCCTTGCAGCCTGCCTCGCCATCCGGGATAGTTAGTCTTCTGTTTTCCTGGATCCCTGTTCTGGGACTTGTTCCATCCATCCTCTGCATGTTTAGATCTTTAAAAGGGGCTTCTTGCCCGTTCATCTTGCCAGTTGTGGCACCATCTCTTTGGAACCATGCACGGTTCTTCGCTTTTCCAGGGCTACCGTAGGTTGTTCCTCGGAGCCCTGTCCATTGCCTTGCCCATTGGCATGCGTGGTCCAGGAGTCCTCCTTGTTGCCGCGACTTTTCTTTTGTTCCCGGTTCACGACGTTGGTCTTATGTGTTGATGTTCTGCGTGTATTTGTGTCTGGTTGGAGCTGCTCTGCCAGGTGTGTAGAGGAGGCGATAAGCGTCAGCAGGGGTGTAGTGGCCCGATTGTGTGCTTAACGTTTTGACGTGCCTAGACATTGCGGTCTAGGGGCATCCCTTATTTGCAGATCTAGCAGCCCTAGGTGTGGCGGGTGAGGAGGGTAGTTTCTGCTTGTCTCTGGAGCCACAGAGGGGGTGACCAAAACTGCATGGGAGCAGCCAGTGGAGCAGTAGCGAAGGGGTTTGAATGTCAAGGGAGCGGCAATTAATGTTTGGGTTTGGTTGTGGACTAGCTTTGCTTGGCTGTAATGTGCAGTAGAGTCTTGGAATTCTTAGGGTGTTGCTGAGCGTCAGGGTGACTTCTTTGCTGTTGTGTTTTTCAGACGTAGCGGGCTGACCTGTGTGCCGAGGGGCACGGATGGAGTTGTGTGCAGTTAGTGTGCCATAATGAGGTGAGTTGGCTGTGGTGTTGGTAGGGAAATGTAACCGTGGCTGTATGATCAGTTACCGTGTGTTGGTTTTCTTCAATGAAGTTACAATCATCCTTGCTGTTTGTATATTCCAGGTGGAGCTCAAGCCTCAACACAACCACAGAAGATGAGGCAAGCCGGGCATCAGAGCAGTCAAGGTAATGCAGTGGAGATAGGTGTTGCTTGGGGCAGCCTGTGCTTTAGTGTAGTACAAAAGCATGCTTTTTCTGTGGCAGGTGCCAAATGCAGCCTCAGGGGGGTGAAGCTTCTTGCTGATGTGTGGTCTGAGAGGTGAGGAGGTTGTTGTTCAAATAGGTGTGTTAGAGCCCTGTAGTACGCAGCAACTCCATTGAGCATTGGCCTTTGGTTTTGTAGATGCTGTGTGGTCCGCTTTTAGAATGCAAAGAGCAGTTGAGGTGAACAGGGGAGTAGAGAGATGGAGCACGGGACTGATTTCTCAGAAGCGCAATAGTAATATTTTCCGTCTGTCTACCTGAAGTGCCCCAGGTGATGATGACTGCAGCATCCAATGTTTGAATTGGCATCAAATAGGTGAGCAGAATGCCTTGGCAGTTTTGCAGTGGGTGTAGTACAAGATGTTGGCAGTGAGCAGTGTGATGCTGACTTGGCACTGTTTTCTGTATGTTTTTTTTTTTTTTTTTTTTGCAGATTATTGTCCAGGACAATGTGAGAGTGCAGGATTTTTCCAGATAGTTGATGCAGTTTGGGTTTTTTCTGCCAAGGATATCTTCAGGCCCTCGGTCCTCAGAAAGTTAAGGGGGCTGTGGTTTTGGTCCGGGAAGAGGGCAGAATGTTGAGAATGGCAGGGAAGGGATTTAGCATAGGGTAGAGGGTTGTGCAGGAAGAGTGCACCTTGTTACACGTTTGGAGAGGGGTTTAATTTTCAGCCCCAAGCTAGCGTGTACCAGGCAGGGCAGTTCCAGCCTATATCTGTCTTGTTGTTTAGACTGTGTAGACTCTGCTGTGTCTTAAATCTTCTGCAGGTCTTGATGTCATCTTTGCATTTGGTCCACGTGTCATCTCTAGACTCTTGGATGTCTGTTCTTAGTAAGGTGCTGATCAGGCGCTGCTTTTCTTGCTTTCTGATCTTCATGTACAGGTAGGTCTTGCATTTTGGCAATTTCTGGTCAGTTGCCTATTGCGTAGGCATCACAGGACACGTTAGCATCCTCAGCCCTTATTGTTCCATTTTCTTAAATCCCTGTTCTGACACTTCCTCCATACATACCCTGTTTTGAGGTGTTTAAGAAGGGCTCACCCTTGCATCCTTCTAGTTGTGGCTATGGCTCTTAAAGGGGCCATAGTCTTCCATTTTTCAAGGGCTGACATAATCTTTCTTGCAGCTCCCTACATCTTGTTGCCCAATGCCAGCCCTCTTTTGAGAGTCATTCTTACCAAGTTTCCTTTTTGTTTCTGCATCCTGTCATTGCTTTTCTGTGCAGAGTCAGTCTGTGCACGTTTGAATCTGGCTGGAGCTGCTCTGCCTGAGCTAAGGAAACGGTAGTTAGCAGAAGAATAGCAGTGAAATTCTATCTTTACATATACCCGTCTAGTTAGGCTTTGAAGGGCGAGGTGATACGGTGCATTCCAGAGCAAGTAGTCATAGATACATGGGGTGAGGAGAATCATTTTTGGTCGGTTATGCAGCCACAGAGGGAATGACCAAAGCCATCTCAGATCTGACGTTGGAGTGTCGGTAGAGCAGTTTAAATTCTTGGGGCAATAAATCTGGTGTGTATGGTTGTTAAGATTTGATTTTATCTTTTTTTTTTCTGCCTGGCTGTTGTGTGAAGAAGGGTTGGTATTCCTGAATCAAAACAGTGTGTGGAATTGTTTAGTTACTATCGAGTCTGGGGGTAAGTTATTGAATGTTGAGTTCTACAGGTGCAGAGGCATCGGGTCTGGCAGCAAGGGGTGACAATTGAACTGGGGGTAGATTCCCATAGCCAGGTGGGTTGGCTGCCGAGTCAACAGTTAGATATGACTTGTACCTACATTACCTACAAACGCCAGCTAGTAATTTTGTTTTGGTTTTATTTTTTGTCTTTCAAGATGCAATGAGCATCGTTGTCATTTATGATGTTTGTGTCATCTGTGTCTATTGTGACATCATTGTTATATATGGTGTGTGTCGTGTGTGTCTATTTTGACATCATTGTCATTTTTAATGTCTGTGTCGTCTCTGTCATCATTCTCCTGTCTGTCTGTGTCGTCTGTCTCTATTGTGAAATCACTGTCATTTAAAATGTCTGTGTTGTATGAGTCGTCATTTTCGTGTCTGTCTGTGCCTATTGTGACATCATTCTCATATATAGTGAGTGTCGTGTGTGTCTATTTTGAAATTTATAATGTCTGTGTTGCCATTTTCGTGTCTGTCTTCTGTGTCTATAGTGACATCATCGTCATTTAGAAAGTCTGTGTCGTCTGTCATCTGTGTCGTCTGTGTCCATAGTGACCTCATTGTCATTTACTATGTCTGTGTTGTCTGTCAATTGTGACATCGTTTCTTATAATGTCTGTGTCGTCTGTGTATATTGTGACATCATTGTCACTTATAATATCGGTGTCACTGGTTAATTGTGACACCATTGTCACTTATAATGTCTGTGTCGTCGGTTTATTGTGACATCATTGTCACCTATAATATCTGTGTCGTCTGTGTCATCTGAGTCTTCTGTGTGGTCTGTGTCTATTGTGACATCGTTGTCATTTATAATGTCTGTGTCATCTTTGTATATTTTGACATCATTGTAATTTATGTCTGTGTGGTCTGTGTCGTCTGAGTCGTCTGTGTGTACTTTGACATCATTTTCTTTTATAATGTCTGTGTCGTCCTTGTCGCCCCTGTCGTTTTTGTCTATTGTGACATCATTGTCATTTTTAATGTCGTTGTCGCCTGTGTCGCCTGTGTCTATAGTGTCATCACTGTCATTTAAAATGTCTGTGTCGTTTTTGTCTATTGTGACATCATTGTCATTAATAATGTCTGTATGGTCTGTGTCGTCTGATTCTATTGTGACATAATACTAATATATAATGTCTGTGTCAACTCTGTCGTTTGTATCATATTTGTCTATTGTGACTTCATTGTCATTTCTAAATTCTGTTTTCTGAGTTGTCTGTGCCTATTGTGACATCATGTTCATTTATAGTGTCTGTGTTGTCTGTGTCTACTGTGACATCGTCATATATAATATCTGTGTGGTCTCTGTTGTCTGTGCCTATTGTGACATCATGCTAATTTTTAATGTCTGTGTCATCTGTGTCTATTGTGACATCATTGTAATTTATAATGTCGGTGTCGTCTGTGTCTATTCTGATATCATTGTCTTTTATAATGTCAGTGTCGTCTGTGTCTATTGTGACATCGTTGTCATTTATAATGTCTGTGTCGTCGGTGTCGTCTTTGTATATTGTGATATCTTGTCATTTATAATATCTGTGTATTCTTTGTCTACTGTGAAACTATTGTCATTTATAATGTCTGTGTATTCTGAGTCTATTGTGACATCATTGTCATTTATAATGTCTGTGTCATCTGTTTCCATTTTGATGTTATTTTCATTTATAATGTCTGTGTCGTCTGTGTCTATTGTGACATCATTGTAATTTATAATGTCTGTGTTGTCTCTGTTGTCTGTGTCTGTTGTGATATCATTGTAATTTGTAACGTCTGTGTTGTCGGTGTCTGTTCTTATATCCTTGTCACTTATAATGTCCCTGTCGCCTGTGTCTGTTTTGACATCATTGTCATTTATAATGTCTGTGTCGTCTCTGTCTATTTTGACATCATTTTCATTTATAATATCTCTGTCATATGTGTCGTCTGTGTTGTCTGTGTCTATTCAGACTGCATTGTTGTTTATAAAGTCTGTGTCTGTTGTGACATAATTTTTTTTATTATATTTGTGTTGTCTTTGTCGTCTCTGTCTGTTGTGACATCATTGTCATTTATTATGTCTGTTTCATCTGTGTCTTCTGTGTCTATTTTGACATCGTTTTCATTTAGAATGACTGTCGTCTGTGTGGTCTGTATCGTCTCTATCGTCTGTATCCTCTGTGTCTATTTTGACATCATTTTCTTTTATAATGTCTGTGTCGTATGTTTTGTCTTTCTAGTCTGTCTATAGTGACATCATTGTAGTTTAGAGTGTCTGTGTCGTCTATGTCTATTGTGACATCGTTGTCATTTACAATGTCTTTGTCTATTGTGACATCGTTGTCATTTACAACGTCTTTGTCTATTGTGACATCGTTGTCGTTTATGTCTGTGTCGTCACTGTTGTCTTTGTCTATTGTGATATCTTTGTCATTTATAACCTCTGTGTCGTCATAGTTGTCTGTTTTCTGTGTCTATTGTGACATCTTTGTCATTTATAACGTCTTTGTCTCCTGTGTCAATTTTGACATCATTTTAATTTATAATATCTGCGTCATCTGTGTCTATTGTGAAATCATTTTCATTAAAAATGACCGTGTCGTCTGTATTGTCAGTGTGTATATTTACATAATTGTCATTTATAATTCCTGTGTCTTCTGTCGTCTGAGTCTATTGTCACAGCATTTTTATTTATAATGTCTGTCATCTGTGTCTATAGTTACATCATTGTCATTTATAACGTCTGTGTCGTCTGTATCGTCTGTGTCTCTTGTGACATCATTGTCATTTATAAAGTCTGTGTCGTCTGTGTCTATAGTAACATCATTATCATTTATAATGTCTGTGTCGTCTGTGTCTATAGTAACATCATTATCATTTATAATGTCTGTGTTGTCTGAGTCTCTTGTGACATCATTATCATTTATAATGTCTGTGTCTTTTGTGTCATTTGTGTCATCTGTGTTGTCTGTGTCTATTGGGACATCATTGTCATTTATACTGTCTGTGTTGTCTCTGATGTCTGTGCCGTCTGTGTCTCTTGTGACATCATTGTCATTTATAAAGTCTGTGTCGTCTGTGTCTACTGTGACATCGTTGTCATTTATAATGTCTGTGTCGTGTTTGTCGTCTTTGTCTACTGTGAAATCATTGTCATTTATAATGTTTTTGTCTTCTGTGTCGTTTCTGTCGTCTGTGTCTATAGTGATATTATATTCTTTTTTAATGTATGTCGCTGTAGTAACATCATTTTCATTAATAATATCTTTGTCATTTGTGTCGTCTTTGTATATTGTGACATCATTGTCATAAATAATGTCTGTATTGTTTGTGTCTATTTTGACAACCTTGTCATTTATAATGTCTGTGTCTTCTGTATCGTCTGTGTCTACTGAGATATCATTTTCGTTTATAATATCTGTGTCATCTGTGTCCATTTTGACATCGATATTTAAAAGTGTCTGTGTCGTCTGTGTCTATCGTGACATCATTGTCATTTATAATGTTAGTGTCTTCGGTGTCGTCTGTCTATTGTGACATTGTCATTTATCATGTTTTTGTCATCTGTCTCGTCTGTGTCGTCTGTTTGTATTGGGACTTCATTGTCTTTTATAACAACTCTGCCGTCTGTGTCGTCGCTGTCTATTATGACATAAGTGTAATTTATAATATCTGTGTCGTTTGTATCGTCAGAGTCTATTGTGAAATCATTGTCATTTAAAATGTCTCTCTTGTCTTTTACAACTGTGTCGTCTGTGCTGTCTGTGTCTATTGTGACATCCTTGTCAAATATAATATCTGTGTCGTCTGTGTCTATTATGACATCATTTTCATTTATAATGTCTTTGTTGTCTCTGTCGACTCTGTCACCTGTGTCTATTGTGACATCATTATCATTTACACTGTATGTGTCGTGTGTGTCGCCTGTGTCTATTGTGACATCATTGTCATCTGTGTTGTCTGTGTCGTCTGTATCGTTTGTGTCTTCTGTGTCTATTGCGACATCATTTTCATTTATAATGTCTTTTTCCTCTGTGTCTATTTTGACATCATTGTCATTTATAATGTCTGTGTTGTCTGTGTCATCTTTGTTTATTGTTACATCATTTTCATTTATAATATCTGTGTCATCTGATTCATCGGTGTCCTCTGTCTTCTGTGTCTATTGTGATATAATTGTCATTTATTATGTCTGTCCTCTGTGTCGTCTGTTTCTATTGTGACATCACTGTCATTTAAAATGTCTCTGTCTTCTGTGTCTATTGTGACATCATTGTCATTAATTATGTCTGTATTATCTGTGTCGTCTGATTCTATTGTGACATAATTCTAATATATAATGTCTGTGTCATCTCTGTCGTTTTTATCATATTTGTCTATTGTGACTTCATTGTCATTTCTAAATTCTTTTTTCTGAGTTGTCTGTGTCTACTGTGACATCGTCATATATAATATATGTGTGGTCTCTGTTGTCTGTGCCTATTTTGACATCATGCTAATTTTTAATGTCTGTGTGATCTGTGTCTATTTTGACATCATTGTAATTTATAATGTCGGTGTCGTCTGTGTCTATTGTGACATCATTTTCATTGATTATGTCTGTGTCGTTTGTATCATCGGAGTCTATTGTGAAATCCTTGTCATTTATAATGTCTCTCTTGTCTTTTAAAACTGTGTTGTCTCTGCTGTGTCTATTGTGACATCATTATCATTTATAAAGTCTGTGTTGTATCTGTCGACTGTGTCGTCTGTGTCTATTGTGACATCATTGTCATTTGTAGTGTCTGTGTCACCTGTGTCGTCTGTCTCTATTTTGACATCATTTTCATTAATAATGTCTGTGTCATCTGTGTTGTCTGTGTCGGCTGTGTCGTCTTTGTCTATTGTGACATCTATGTTATTTATAATGACTGTATCATCTGTGTGGTCTTTCTGTATTGCGACATCATAGTCATTTATAATATCTTTGTCATCTGTGTATTCTGTGGCTATTGTGACATCATTGTCATTAGTAATGTCTGTGGCGTCTGTGTCATGATAGTCTATGGTGACATCATTGTCATTTAAAATGTCTGTGTTGTCTGTGTCTATTGTGACATCACTGTAATTTTTAATATCTGTGTCCTCTGTGTCATCTGTGTCTATCGTGCCATCATTGTCATTCAAGTCTCTGTCGTCTGTATCGTTTGTGTCTTCTGTGTCTATGGTGACATCATTTTCATTTATAATGTCTGTGTCATCTGAGTTATCTGTGTTGTCTGTGTCCTTTGTGTCGTCTCTGGCATCTGTGTCTATTTTGAAATCCTTGTCATTTATAATGTATGTGTCGTCTGTGTTTTCTCTGTATATTTGTGACATCATTGTCATTAAAAATGTCTGTGTCGTCTGTATCTTCTGTGTCTATTGTTACATAATTGTCATTTATAACGTCTATGCCGTCTCTGTCGTCTGTGTATATTGTGACATCATTGTCATTTTTTATGTGTGTCTTCATTGTCGTCTGTGTCTATTGTGACATCATTTTTATTTATAATGTCTGTTTCCTCTGTGTCTATTTTGACATCATTGTCATTTATAATGTCTGTTTCATCTCTGTCTGTTTTCACATCATTGCAATTTATAATGTCTGGGTCGTCTGTGTCATCTTTGTTTATTATGACATCATTTTCATTTATAATATCTGTGTCGTCTGTGTTTATTGTGACATCATTTTCGTTTATAAAGTCTTTGTCGTCAGTGTCGTCTTTTTCATCTGTTTTTATTGTGGTATCATTTTCATTTATAACATCTATGGCCTCTGTGGCCTCTGTGTTGTCTGTGTTTATTTTGAAATCCATCTCATTTATAATGTCTGTGTCCTCTGTGACTTCTGTGTCTATTGTGACATCCATGTCACTTATAATGTCTGTTGTCTGTGTCTATTGGTACATAATTGTCATTTATAATGTCTTTGCCGTCTCTGTCGTCTTTGTATATTGTGACATCATTGTCAGTTTTAATGTGTGTCTTCTGTTTTGTCTGTGTCTATTGTGACATCATTGTCATTTATCATGTCTGTTTCGTCTGTGTCTATTGTGACATCATTTTCATTTATCATGTCTGTGTCTTTTCTGTCTTCTGTGTCTGTCATCTGTGTCTATTGTGACTTCATTGTCATTCATAATCTCTGTCTTCTTTTTTTCTGTGTCGATTGTGTCGTCTTTTTTGTCTGTGTTTATTGTGACATCGTTGTAATTTATACAGTCTGTGTTGTCTGTGTCATCTGTGTTATCTGAGGCGTCTGTGGCATCTGAGGCGTCTGTTGCCTCTGTGTCTATTTTGAAATAATTGTCATTTATAATATCTGTGTCGTTTGTTTTGTCGGTGTCTATTGTGATTTCATTGTCATTAAAAATGTCAGTGTTGTTCGTGTCATCTGTGTCTACTGTGACATCATTGTCATTTATAGTGTCTGTGTAGTCCGTGTCCTCTCTCTTTTGTGACATCATTGTCATTTATACAGTCTGTGTTGTCTGTGTCTATTGTGACATCATTTTAATTTATAATGTCTGTGTCGTCTGTCTCGTCTTTGTGGTCTGTGTTTACTTTGACATATTTTTCATATATAATGTCTATTGTGATTTCATTGTCATTAAAAATGTCTGTTTTGTCTGAGTCATCTGTGTCTATTGTGAAAACATTGTCATTTATGTCATCTGTGTCATCTGTGTTGTCTGTGTCTTCTGTATCTATTTTGGCATCTTTTTCATTTATAATGTGGGCGTCTTCTTTGTCTGTATAGTGTGGGTCATCTGAAACAATTTTGAAACAATTTTCATGTATAATGTCTGTGTCATCTTTGCCTACTTTGACATCATTGTCATTTTTAATGTCTGTGTGTTCTGTGTCGTCTGTGTCTATTGTGATATCATTGTCATGTATAATATCTTGTCATCTGTGTCGTTTGTGTCTATTGTGACATCATTTTCATTTATATTGTCTGTGTGGTCTGTGTCATATTTGTCTATTGTGACATCAATGATATTTATAATGTCTGTGTCGTTTGTGTCATCAGGGTCATCTGTGTCATCTGTGATATCATTTTCATTTATACTGGGTCATCTGTGTCATCTCTATTTATTGTGACATCATTGCCATTTATAATGTCTTTGTCTTCTGTGTCGTCTGTGTCTACCTTGATAAAATTTTATGTTATAACATCTGTGTCATCTGTGTTGTCTGTATCTATTTTGACACAATTGTCATTTATAATGTCTGTGTCGTCTCTCTCTATTGTGACATCATTGTAATTTATATTGTCTGTGTCCTCTGTCTTGTCTGGGTCTATTGTGACATCACTGCCATTTATAATATCTGTGTTGTCTGTTTCCTCTGTATTGTCTCTGTCGTCCGAGTCTATTGTGACATTCTTGTCATTTATATTGTCTGTGTCGTCTGTGTCCCTTTTGACATCATAGTCATTTATAATGTCTTTATCTTGTGTGTCGTCTGCGTTTATTGTGACATCATTGTCATTTATAATGTCTGTGTGGTCTGTGTCATCTGTGTCGCCTGTGTCGTCTGTGTGTATTGTGACATCATTGTCATTTATATTGTCTGTTTCGTCTGTCTTGTCTGGGTCTATTTTGATATCACTGCCATTTATAATATCTGTGTCTTCTGTTTCCCCTCTATTTTCTCTGTCGTCTGAGTCTATTGTGACATCTTTGTCATTTATAATATCTATGTCATCTGTGTCTATTGTGATGACATTGTCATTTATACTGACTCTCTAATCTGTGTCTATTTTGACATCTTTTTCATTTTTAATGTCTGTCGTCTGTGTCTATTGTGAAATCATCTGTGTCGTCTCTGTCTATTGTGACATAATTGAAATTTATAATACCTCTGTCGTCTGTGTCATCTGAATCGTCTGTCTATTGTGATATAGTTTTCATTTATAATGTCTTTGTCGTCTGTGTCTATTGTGACATCATTGTCATTTGTAATGTATGTGTCGTCTGTGACGTCTGTTTCTATTGTGATAAATTATTCTTTAACAATGTCTTTCTTGCATATCTCGTCTCTGTCCTCTGTGTCGTCTGTGTCTAGTGTGACATCATTGTGTTTTATAATGTCTGTGTCCTCTGTTTCTATTGTGACATCATTGTCATTTATAATGTCCGTTCATTTGTGTGTGTTGTGACATCATTGGCATTTAAGTAAGGGAAGCAGGATGCATGTAAGTCCTATACCATTGGTTTTATAGTTAATATTATTTTTTGAATTGATGGCCTCCACATGCCCTATGAACATGCCATGATTATTTTTCTGATCTTACGCATTTATATATCAGATATATTTTTCTCAGGTTTTGAGACAAAATAGGGAAAGAAAAGGAAACGAATAAATGAAAATATTTAAACACATTCTGGGTGCCTTAACTGCCAACTTTCAAGGTTGGGCTTGATGACCCGGTGGGTCTCTTCAGACCTGGTTATTCTATGATTCTATGATTTATAAAGTCTGTGTCTTCTCTGTGGTCTCTCGTGTGTGTTTATTTTGACATCATTTTCATTTATAATATCTGTGTCGTCTGTGTCATCTGTATCGTCTGTGACATCTGTGTCTTACGTGACATGGATTTCATTTATAACATCTGTTTCGTCTTTGTCGTCTGTGTGTATTTTGACATCATTTTCATTTATAATGTCTGTGTCGTCTGTGTTGTCTCTGACGTCTGTGTCTATTGTGACATCGATGTCATTAATAATAAATGTGTGTATGTGTCGTCTGTGTCTATTGTGACATCTTTGTCATTTCTAATGTCTGTGTCGTCTGTGTTGTCTCTGTCTATTGTGACATCATGGTCATTTATAATGTCTATGTTGCATGTCTCGTCACTGACCTCTGTGTCATCTGTGTCGTTTGTGTCTATTGTGACAACATTGTCATTTATAAGGTATTTGTCGTCTTTGTCGTCTGTGTCTATTTTGACATAATTGTCATTTATATTGTCTGTTAAGTCTGCGTCTATTGTGACATCATTTTCATTTTTAGAGTCTGTGTAGTGTGTGTCGTCTTTGTCTATTGTAACATCATGGTCATTTATAATAGGAGTGTCACATGTGTCATCTGTGTTGTCTGTGTCTATTGTGACATCATTTTCATTTATAATGTCTTTGTAGTCTGTGTCGACGCTGTCGTCTGTGTCTATTGTGACATCATTTTCATTTATAATGTCTTTGTCCACTGTGTCGTCTATGTCGTCTCACGTCTGTGTATAGTGACATCATTGTCATTTATAATGTCTGTGTCGTTTGTGTTGTCTGTGTCGTCTGTGATGTCTGTGTCTATTGTGATATCATTGTAATTTATAATGTCTTTGTCGTCTGTGTCATCTGTGTTGTCTCTGTCTATTGTGACATCACTGTCATAATAATTTCTGTGTGGACGGTGTCGTTTGTTTCGTCTCTCGTCTGTGTCTATTGTGACATCATTTTCATTTATAATGTCTTTGTTGTCTGTGTCGTCAGTTTCCATTGTTACATCATTGTCGTAAATTATGTCTCTGTCGTCTGTGTATTCTATGTCATCAGTGTCTATTTTGACATCATTGTCATTTATAATATCTCTGTCATCTGTTTCTATTGTGACATTATTGTCTTTATAATGTCTTTGTCGTCTGTGTCCTCTTGTCGTCTATGTTGTCTGTGTCGTCTGTGTCTATTGTGACATCATTATCGTTTATAATGCCTTTGTTGCATCTGTCGTCTGTCCTCTGTGTTGTCTGTGTCATCTGTGTATATTGTGACATCATTGTAATTTCTAATGTCTTATTCGTCTGTGTCGTATATGTCATCTGTGTCTATTGTGAGATAATTTTCATTTATAATGTCTGTGTCTTCTGTGTCTATTGTTACATCACTGTAGTTTATTATGTCTTCGTCATCTGTGTCGTCTGTGTGCTCTGTGTCGTCTGCGTCTTTGGTGACATCATTGTCATTTATATTGTCTGTGGTATCTGTGTCTATTGTGACATCATTGTCATTTATAATGTCTGTGTCATCTGTGTCTGTTGTGACATCATTGTTTTTAAGTAAGGGAAGCAGGATGCATGTAAGTCCTATACCTTTGATTTTATAGTAGATATTTTTGTCTGTTTGATGGTCTCCACATGCCCTGTGAATGTGCCATAGTTATTTATCTGATCTTGCGCATTTATGTGTCAGATATATTTTTCTCAGTTGTTGAGAGAAAAAAGGGGGAAAGAAAAGGAAATGAAAAAATGAAAATATTTAAACACACTCTGCGTTCCTTAACTGCCAACTTTAAAGGTTGGGCTCGATGACCCGGTGGTCCTCTTCCAACCAGGTTATTCTATGATTCTATGATTTGTAACGTCTGTGTCGTCTCTGTGGTCTCTTGTCTGTGTCTATATTAATATCATTTTCATTTATAACATCTGTGTCGTCTGTGTCGTCTATGTGTATTGTGACATCATTTTTATTTCTAATGTCTGTGTCGTCACTGTCGTCTTTGTCATTAATGTCATCTCTCATATGTGTTTATTGTGACTTCATTTTCATTTATAATGTCTATGTAGTCTGTGTCGCCTCTGTCTATCTTGACATCTTTGTCGTTTATAACGTCTGTGTCGTCTGTGTCTATTGTGACATCATTTTCATTTCTAGTGTCTGTGCCGTCTGTGTCATCTGTGTCTATTGTGACCTCATTTTCATTTATTATGTCCATGTCATGTGTTACCTGTGTCGTTTGTGTTTATTGTGACATCGTTTTCATTTATAATGTCTTTGTTGCATCTGTCGTCTCTGTCCTCTGTGTTGTCTCTGAAATTTTTGTCTATTGTGACATCATTGTCATTTATAATGTCTCTGTCTTCTGTTTCGTCTATCTCGTTTCTCGTCTGTGTCTATTGTGATATCATTGTCACTTATGTCTGTGTCCTCTGTGTCTGTTGTGACATCATTGTCATTTATAAAGTCTGTGTGATGTGTGTCGTCTGTCTATTGTGACATCATTGTCATTATAATTTCTGTCGTCTTTGCCTTCTGCTTCATCTCTCGTCTGTGTCAATTGTGACATCATTTTCATTAATAATTCTTTGTCGTCTATGTCGTCTGCGTCATCAGTGTCTATTGTGACATCATTGTCATAAATAATGCGTCAGTATTCTGTGTATTCTCTGTCGTCTGTCTACTGTGACATCACTGTCATTTATAATGTTTTGACATCTGTATCTTCTGTGTCATCAGTGTCTGTTGTGACATCTTTGTCATTTATAAAGTCTGTGTCTTCTCTGCCATCTGTGTCTATTGTGACATCATTTTTATTTATAATGTCTGTTTCCTCGTTGTCATCTTTATCGTCTGTGTTGTCTTTGACATCTGTGTCTATTGTTACATCAGTGTAATTTATAATGTCTGTGTTGTCTGTGTCATCTCTGTCTATTGAGACATCATTGTCATATAAAATATCTGTGTCGTCTGTGTTGTCTGTGACATCTGTATTTATTTTGACATCATTGCCATTTATAATGTCTTTCGTGTGTGTCTATAGTGACATCGTTGTCATTTATGCCTGTGTCTTTTTGTCATCTGTGTTGTCTGTGAAATCTGTATTTATTGTGACATCATTGTCATTTATAATGTCTTGTTGTATGTGTCGTCTGTCTCTATTGTGACACATTGTCTTTTAAAATGACAGTGTCGTCTGTGTATATTGTGACATAACTATCATGTATAATGTCTGTCGTCAGTGTTGTCTGTGTCTATTGTGAAATAATTGTTATTTATCATGTCTGTGTCGTCTGTTCCTATTGAGAATCTATTGTCATTTATAGTGTCTTTGTCGTCTGTGTCTATTGTGACATCATTGCCTTATATAATGTCTGTTTCTTCTGTGTCGTCTTTGTCGTCTATGTCTATTGTGCCAACTTTTTCATTTATAATGTCTGTGTTGTCTCTGTCGTCAGAGTCTATTGTGACATCATTGTCATTTATAATGTCTGTAACTGGTGTGTCATCTGTGTTTATTGTGACATCATTGTCATTTATAATGTCCGTGTCGTCTGTGTCAATTTTGACCTCATTCTCATTTATAATTTTTGTGTCGTCTGTGTTTATTGTGAGATCATTGTCATCTATAATGTCTGTGTTGTCTTTGTCTATTGTGACATTATTTTCATTTACAATGTCTGTGACGTCTGTGTCTATTGTGACATCATATTCATTTACAGTGTCTGTGTCATCTGTATCGTCTGTGTCTATTGTGACATCGTTGTCATTTATAATGTCTGAGTTGTATGTGTCGTCTGTGTGTATCGAAACATCGTTGTCATTTATAATGTCTGTGTCGTCTATGTCTATTGTGACATCATTGTCATTTAAAATCTCTGTGTAGTCCGTGCTGTCTGTGTTGTCTGTGTATTCAGACGGCATTTTCATTTATTATGTCTGTGTCCTCTGTGTCTGTTATGACATAATTTTAATTCACAGTGTCTGTGTCGTCTCTGTTTTCTGTGTCGCCTGTGTCTATTGTGGCATCCTTGTCATTTATAATGTCTGAGTCGTCTGTGTTGTCTACGTCTATTCAGATGGCATTTTCATTTATAATGTCTGTGTTGTCTATGTCGTCTGTGTCTATTGTGATATCATTGTCATTTATAATGTCACAGAATCACAGAATCACAAGGTTGGAAGAGACCCACTGGATCATCAAGTCCAACCATTCCTATCAAACACTAAACCATATCCCTCAGCACCTCATCCACCCGTGCCTTAAACACCTCCAGGGAAGGTGACTCAACCACCTCCCTGGGCAGCCTGTTCCAGTGCCCAATTACCCTTTCTGTAAAGAATTTTTTCCTAACGTCTAGCCTAAACCTCCCCTGGCGGAGCTTTAGGCCATTCCCTCTTGTCCTGTCCCCTGTCATATGGAAGAAGAGGCCAGCACCCTCCTCTCCACAACCTCCTTTCAGGTAGTTGCAGAGAGCAATGAGGTCACCCCTCACTCTCCTCTTCTCCAGACTAAACAACCCCAGCTCTCTTAGCCGCTCCTCATAAGGCCTGTTCTCCAGCCCCTTCACCAGCTTTGTTGCTCTTCTCTGGACCCGTTCCAGAGCCTCAACACCCTTCTTGTGGTGAGGGGCCCAGAACTGAACACAGGATTCAAGGAGCGGTCTCACCAGTGCCGAGTACAGAGGGAGGATAACCTCCCCGGACCTGCTGGTCACACCATTTCTGATACAAGCCAAGATGCCATTGACCTTCTTGGCCAATGTCTATGTTGTCTGTGCCGTCTGTGTGTATTGTGATATAATTGTCATTTATAATGTCTGTGTCGTCTGTGAATATTGTGACATTATTGTCATTTATAATGTCTGTCGTCTGTGTCGATTGCGACACCATTGTCATTTATAACGTCTGTCGTCTGTGTCGTCTGTCTAGTCTGTGTCTATTGTGACATCATTGTAGTCTATAGTGTCTGTGTTGTCTGTGTCGTCTATGTCTATTTTGATATCACTGTCATTTATAATGTCTGTGTCGTCTGTGTCAATTTTGACCTCATTCTCCTTTATAATTTCTGTGTCGTCTGTGTCTATTGTGACATCATTGTCATTTATAATGTCTGTGTTGTCTCTGTCGACTGTGTCTAGTTTGACATCATATCCATTTATAGTGTCTTTGTAGTCTCTGTCGTCTGTATTGTATGTGTCTATTGTTACATAATTATCATTTATAAAATGTGTTGTGTGTGTCTATTGTGGCATCGTTGTCATTTATAATGTCTGTGACGTCTGTGTCATCTGTGTCTATTGTGACATCCTTGTCACTTATAATGTGTGTATCGTCTGTCTGTTGTGACATTATTTTCATTTACCATGTCTGTGTCATCTGTATTGTCAGTGTCTATTGTGACATATTTGTCATTTATAATGTCTGTGTCGTCTATGTCTGTTGTGAAAATATTGTAATTTTTAATCTTTGTGTCGTTTGTGTCTTTTGTGACATCATTGTCATTTATCATGTCTTTGACGTATGTGTCGTCTGTGTTTATTGTGACATCATTGTCATTTATTACATGAGTGTCATCTGTGTTATCTGTGTCTAGTGTGACTTAATTTTCATTTATAATATCTTTGTAGTTTGTGTCGACTCTGTCGTCTCAGTCGTCTGTGTCTACTGTGACATCATTTTCATTTATAATGTCTGTGTCGTGTGTGTCGTCTCTGTCTACTGTGAAAACATTTTCATTTATAATGGTTTTGTCTTCTGTGTCGTTTCTGTCGTCTGTGTCTATAGTGACATCATTTTCATTAATAATGTCTGTGTCGTTTGTATGGTCTTTGTATATTGTGACATCTTTGTCATTTATAATGTCTGTATTGTTTGTGTCTATTTTGACAACGTTGTCTTTTATAATGTCTGTGTCTTCTGTATCGTCTGTGTCTACTGAGATATCATTTTCATTTATAATATCTGTCATCTGTTTCCATTGTGACATCGATATTTAAAAGTGTCTGTGTCGTCTGTGTCTATCGTGACATCATTGTCATTTATAATGTCAGTGTCTTCGGTGTCGTCTGTCTATTGTGACATCGTCATTTATCATGTTTTTGTCATCTGTCTCGTCTGTGTCGTCTGTGTGTATTGGGACTTCATTGTCATTTATAACAACACTGTCGACTGTGTCGTCGCTGTCTATTATGACATAATTGTAATTTATAATATCTGTGTCTTTTGTATCATCGGAGTCTATTGTGAAATCATTGTCATTTATAATGTCTCACTTGTCTTTTACAACTGTGTCGTCTGTGCTGTCTTTGTCTATTGTGACTTCCTTGTCATATATAATATCTGTGTCGTCTGTGTCTATTGTGACGTCATTTTCATTTATAATGTCTGTGTTGTCTCTGTCGACTGTGTCGTCTGTGTCTATTGTGACATCATTGTCATTTGTAGTGTCTGTGTCATCTGTGTCGTCTCTCTCTTTTGACGTCATTGTTGTTAATAATGTCTGTGTCATCTGTGTTGTCTGTGTCGGCTGTTGCGTCTGTGTCTATTGTGACATCATTTTCATTTATAATGTGTTTCTCTTCTGTGTCATCTGTGTCTATTGTGACATCATTGTTATTTATAATGACTATCATCTGTGCGGTCTTTCTCTATTGCGACATAATAGCGATTTATAATATCTTTGTCGTCTGTGTATTCTGTGTCTATGGTGACATCATTGTCATTAGTAATGTCTGTGGCGTCTGTGTCTATTGTGATATCATTGTAATTTTCATTATCAGTGTCCTCTGTGTCGTCTGTGTCTATGGTGCCACCATTGTCATTCATGTCCCTGTCGTCTGTATCGTTTGTGTCTTCTGTGTCTATTGTGACATCATTTTCATTTATAACGTCTGTGTCATCTGAGTTATCTGTGTTGTTTGTGTCCTTTGTGTGGTCTGTGGCGTCTGTGTCTATTTTGAAATCACTGTCATTTATAATGTCTGTGTCGTCTGTGTTTTCTGTGTATATTGTGACATCATTGTCATTAAAAATATCTGTGTCGTCTGTGTTGTGTGTATATTCTTTGTCTATTTTTACATAATTTTCATTTATGTCTTTGCCGTCTCTGTTGTCTGTGTATATTGTGACATCGATGTAATTTATAATGTCTGTTTCCTCTGTGTCTGTTTTGACATCATTGTAATTTATAATGTCTGTGCCGTCTGATTAATCGGTGTCGTCTTTCTTCTGTGTCTATTGTGATATAGTTGTCATTTATTTTGTCTGTGTCCTTTGTGTCCTCTGTGTCTATTGTGACGTCGTTTTCATTTATAATGTCTGTGTCATCTGTGTCTGTTGTGACATCATTGTAATGTATAATGTCTGTGTTGTGTGTGTCGTCTGAGTCGTCTGTGTATACTTTGACATCATTTTCATTTATAATGTCTGTGTCGTCCTTGTCGTCCCTGGTTTTTTGTCTATTGTGACATCATTGTCATTTATAATGTCGTTGTCGCCTGTGTCTATTGTGTCATCACTGTCATTTAAAATTTCTGTTTCGTCTGTGCAGTCTGTGTCGTTTTTGTCTACTGTGACATCGTTGTCATTAATAATGTCTGTATGGTCTGTGTCGTCTGATTCTATTGTGACATAATTTTTATATATAATGCCTGTGTCGTCTCTGTCGTTTGTATCGTATTTGTCTATTGTGACTTCATTGTCATTTCTAAATTCTGTTTTCTGAGTTGTCTGTGCCTATTGTGACATCATGTTCATTTATAGTGTCTGTGTTGTCTGTGTCTACTGTGACATCGTCATATATAATATCTGTGTGGTCTCTGTTGTCTGTGCCTATTGTGACATCATGCTAATTTTTAATGTCTGTGTCATCTGTGTCTATTGTGACATCATTGTAATTTATAATGTCGGTGTCGTCTGTGTCTATTTTGACATCTTTGTCATTTATAACGTCTGTGTCGTCTGTGTTGTCTGTGTCTATTCAGACAGCATTGTCATTTATGTCTGTGTCTGTTGTGACATATTTTTTTTACAATATCTGTGTCGCCTGTCTCATCTCTGTCTGTTGTGACATCATTGTCATTTATTATGTCTGTGTCGTCTGTGTCTTCTGTGTCTATTTGGACATCATTTTCATTTAGAATGACTGTCGTCTGTGTGGTCTGTATCGTCTCTATCGTCTGTATTCTCTGTTTTATTGTGACATCATTTTCTTTTATAATGTCTGTGTTGCCTTTGTAGTCTGTGTCTATTTTCTTATCATTGTCATTTATAATGTCTGTGTTTTCTGTGTTGTCGGCGTGTATTGTGACATCATTGTCATTTATAATGTCTGTGTCGTATGTGTTGTCTGTCTAGTCTGTCTATTGTGACATCATTGTAGTTTACAGTGTCTGTGTCGTCTATGTCTATAGTGACATCATTGTCATTTATAATGTCTGTGTCGTCTGTCTCTATTTTGACATCATTGTCGTTAATAATGTCTGTGTCATCTGTGTTGTCTGTGTCGGCTGTGTCGTCTGTGACATAATTTTCATTTATAATGTGATTGTCTTCTGTGTCGTCTTTGTCTATTGTGACATCTGTGTTATTTATAATGACTGTATCATCTGTGTGGTCTTTCTCTATTGCGACATCATAGTCATTTATAATATCTTTGTCGTCTCTGTATTCTGTGGCTATTGTGACATCATTGTCATTAGGAATGTCGGTGGCGTCTGTGTCATGATTGTCTATAGTGACAGCATTGTCATTTCAAATGTCTGTGTCTTCTGTGTCTATTGTGACATCGTTTTCATTTATAATATCTGTGTCATCTGAGTTATCGGTTTTGTCTGTGTCCTTTGTGTCATCTGTGTTGTCTGCGTATATTGCGACGTCATTATCATTAAAAATGTCTGTGTCGTCTGTATCTTCTGTGTCTATTGTTACATAATTGTCATTTATAATGTCTTTGTCGACTCTGTCGTCTGTGTATATTGTGACATCGTTGTGATTTTTTATGTGTGTTTTCTGTGTCGTCTGTGTCTGTCGTGACATCATTGTCATTTATAATGTCTGTGTCTTCGATATGGTCTGTCTATTGTGAAATCGTCATTTATAATTTCTTTGTCATCTGTATCATCTCTGTCATAGTTGTCTATTGTGACATCATTGTCTTGTATAATAACTCTGTCCTCTGTGTCGTCTCTGTCTTCTGTGACATCATTGTCATTTATAATGTCTGTGTCTATTGTGAAATCCTTGTCATTTATAATGTATCTCGTCTTTGTAATCTCTGTCGTCTGTGCTGTGTCTATTGTGACATCCTTGTCATATATAATGTCTGTGTCGTCTGTGTCTATTGTGACATCATTCTCATTTATAATGTCTGTGTAGTATGTCTGTGTCTTCTGTGACATCATTGTCATTTATAATGTCTGTGTCGTGTGTGTCGTCTGTGTCTACTGTGAAATCGTTACCATTTATAATTTCTTTGTCATCTGTGTCTATTGTGACATCATTGTAATTTATAATATCTGTGTCCTCTGTGTCGTCTCTGTCTGTGGTGACATCATTTTCATTCATGTCTCTGTCGTCTATGTCGTCTGTGTCTTCTGTGTCTATTGTGACATCATTTTCATTTATAAAGTCTTTGTCGTCTGTGTTGTCTGTGTTGTCTTTTTTGTCTGTGTTTAATGTGACAACATTTTCAACGTCTGTGTTATCGAATTCATCTGTGTTGTCTGTGTCGTCTGTCGCGTCTGTGTCTATTTTGAAATCTATGTCATTTATAATGTCTGTGTCGTCTCTGTCTATTATGACATCATTGTCAGTTATAATGTCTGTGTCGTCTCTGTCGTGGGTGTCTATTGTGACCTCATTTTCATTTATATTTTCTGTGTGTCTGTGTCTATTGTGACCTCATTTTCATTTATATTGTCTGTGTGTCTGTGTCTATAGTCATTTATTATGTCATTGTCTTTCGTTATGTCTCTGTCGTCTGTGTCTTTTTTGACATCCTTGTCATTTAGACTGTCTGTGTCATCTTTCTCGTCTTTGGCTATTTTGCCATCATTGTCACTAATAATGTCTGTGTTGTTGGTGTCGTCTATGTCTATTGGGACATCACTGTCATTTATAATGTCTGTGTCGTCTATGTCGTCTGTGTCTATTGTGACATCGTTGTCATTTATAATGCCTGTGTCTTTTTGTCATCTGTGTTGTCTGTGACATCTGTATTTATTGTGACATCATTGTCATTTATAATGTCTTGTTGTATGTGTCGTCTGTCTCTATTGTGACACATTGTCTTTTAAAATGACAGTGTCGTCTGTGTATATTGTGAGATAATTATCATGTATAATGTCTGTCGTCAGTGTTGTCTGTGTCTATTGTGAAATCATTGTTATTTATCATGTCTGTGTCGTCTGTTCCTATTGAGAATCTATTGTCATTTATAATGTCTTTGTCGTCTGTGTCTATTGTGACATCATTGCCTTATATAATGTCTGTTTCTTCTGTGTCGTCTTTGTCGTCTATGTCTATTGTGCCAACTTTTTCATTTATAATGTCTGTGTTGTCTCTGTCGTCAGAGTCTATTGTGACATCATTGTCATTTATAATGTCTGTAACTGGTGTGTCGTCTGTGTTTATTGTGACATCATTGTCATTTATAATGTCCGTGTCGTCTGTGTCAATTTTGACCTCATTCTCATTTATAATTTTTGTGTCGTCTGTGTTTATTGTGAGATCATTGTCATCTATAATGTCTGTGTTGTCTTTGTCTATTGTGACATTATTTTCATTTACAATGTCTGTGACGTCTGTGTCTATCGTGACATCATATTCATTTACAATGTCTGTGTCATCTGTATCGTCTGTGTCTATTGTGACATCGTTGTCATTTATAATGTCAGTGTTTTCTGTGTAGTCTGTCGTCGGTGTCGTCTGTGTCTATTTTGATATCATTGTCATTTATAATGTCTGAGTTGTATGTGTCGTCTGTGTGTATCGAAACATCGTTGTCATTTATAATGTCTGTGTCGTCTATGTCTATTGTGACATCATTGTCATTTAAAATCTCTGTGTAGTCCGTGCTCTCTGTGTTGTCTGTGTATTCAGACGGCATTTTCATTTATTATGTCTGTGTCCTCTGTGTCTGTTATGACATAATTTTAATTTACAGTGTCTGTGTCGTCTCCGTTTTCTGTGTTGCCTGTGTCTGTTGTGGCATCTTTGTCATTTATAATGTCTGAGTCGTCTGTGTTGTCTACGTCTATTCAGACGGCATTTTCATTTATAATGTCTGTGTTGTCTATGTCGTCTGTGTCTATTGTGATATCATTGTCATTTATAATGTCACAGAATCACAGAATCACAAGGTTGGAAGAGACCCACTGGATCATCAAGTCCAACCATTCCTATCAAACACTAAACCATATCCCTCAGCACCTCATCCACCCTTACCTTAAACACCTCCAGGGAAGGTGACTCAACCACCTCCCTGGGCAGCCTGTTCCAGTGCCCAATGACCCTTTCTGTAAAGAATTTTTTCCTAACGTCTAGCCTAAACCTCCCCTGGCGGAGCTTTAGGCCATTCCCTCTTGTCCTGTCCCCTGTCACATGGAAGAAGAGGCCAGCACCCTCCTCTCCACAACCTCCTTTCAGGTAGTTGCAGAGAGCAATGAGGTCACCCCTCAGCCTCCTCTTCTCCAGGCTAAACAACCCCAGCTCTCTTAGCCGCTCCTCATAAGGCCTGTTCTCCAGCCCCTTCACCAGCTTTGTTGCTCTTCTCTGGACCCGTTCCAGAGCCTCAACACCCTTCTTGTGGTGAGGGGCCCAGAACTGAACACAGGATTCAAGGAGCGGTCTCACCAGTGCCGAGTACAGAGGGAGGATAACCTCCCCGGACCTGCTGGTCACACCATTTCTGATACAAGCCAAGATGCCATTGACCTTCTTGGCCAATGTCTATGTTGTCTGTGCCGTCTGTGTGTATTGTGATATCATTGTCATTTATAATGTCTGTGTCATCTGTGAATATTGTGACATTATTGTCATTTATAATGTCTGTCATCTGTGTCGTCTGTGTCGATTGCGACATCATTGTCATTTATAATGTCTGTCGTCTGTGTCGAATGCGACACCATTGTCATTTATAACGTCTGTCGTCTGTGTCGTCTGTCTAGTCTGTGTCTATTGTGACATCATTGTAGTCTATAGTGTCTGTGTTGTCTGTGTCGTCTATGTCTGTTTTGATATCACTGTCATTTATAATGTCTGTGTCAATTTTGACCTCATTCTCATTTATAATTTCTGTGTCGTCTGTGTCTATTGTGACATCATTGTCATTTATAATGTCTGTGTCGTATGTGTTGTCTGTCTAGTCTGTCTATTGTGGCATCATTGTAGTTTACAGTGTCTGTGTTGTCTATGTCTATAGTGACATCATTGTCATTTATAATGTCTGTGGCGTCTGTGTCTATTGTGACATCTTTGTCATTTATAATGTCTGTTTCATCTGTGTCGTCAGTCTGTATTTTGACATCATTGTCGTTAATAATGTCTGTGTCATCTGTGTCGTCTGTGTCGGCTGTGTCATCTGTGACATAATTTTCATTTATAATGTGATTGTCTTCTGTGTCGTCTTTGTCTATTGTGACATCTATGTTATTTATAATGACTATATCATCTGTGTGGTCTTTCTCTATTGCGACATCATAGTCATTTATAATATCTTTGTCGTCTCTGTATTCTGTGGCTATTGTGACATCATTGTCATTAGTAATGTCTGTGGCGTCTGTGTCATGATTGTCTATGGTGACAGCATTATCATTTAAAATGTCTGTGTCTTCTGTGTCTATTGTGACATCGTTTTCATTTATAATATCTGTGTCATCTGAGTTATCGGTTTTGTCTGTGTCCTTTGTGACATCTGTGTTGTCTGCGTATATTGTGACATCATTGTCATTAAAAATGTCTGTGTCGTCTGTATCTTCTGTGTCTATTGTTACATAATTGTCATTTATAATGTCTTTGTCGACTCTGTCGTCTGTATATATTGTGACATCGTTGTGATTTTTTATGTGTGTTTTCTGTGTCGTCTGTGTCTGTCGTGACATCGTTGTCATTTATAATGTCTGTGTCTTCGATATGGTCTGTCTATTGTGAAATCGTCATTTATAATTTCTTTGTCATCTGTATCATCTCTGTCATAGTTGTCTATTGTGACATCATTGTCTTGTATAATAACTCTGTCCTCTGTGTCGTCTCTGTCTTCTGTGACATCATTGTCATTTATAATGTCTGTGTCTATTGTGAAATCCTTGTCATTTATAATGTATCTCGTCTTTGTAATCTCTGTCGTCTGTGCTGTGTCTATTGTGACATCCTTGTCATATATAATGTCTGTGTCGTCTGTGTCTATTGTGACATCATTCTCATTTATAATGTCTGTGTAGTCTGTCTGTGTCTTCTGTGACATCATTGTCATTTATAATGTCTGTGTCGTGTGTCGTCTGTGTCTACTGTGAAATCGTTACCATTTATAATTTCTTTGTCATCTGTGTCTATTGTGACATCATTGTAATTTATAATATCTGTGTCCTCTGTGTCGTCTCTGTCTATGGTGACATCATTGTCATTCATGTCTATGTCGTCTATGTCGTCTGTGTCGTCTGTGTTGTCTTTTATGTCTGTGTTTATTGTGACAACATTTTCAACGTCTGTGTTATCGAATTCATCTGTGTTGTCTGTGTCGTCTGTCGCGTCTGTGTCTATTTTGAAATCTATGTCATTTATAATGTCTGTGTCCTCTGTGTCATCTGTGTCTATTATGACGTCATGGTCAGTTATAATGTCTGTGTCGTCTGTCGTGGGTGTCTATTGTGACCACATTTTCATTTATATTGTCTGTGTGTCTGTGTCTATTGTGACCACATTTTCATTTATATTGTCTGTGTGTCTGTGTCTATAGTCATTTATTATGTCATTGTCATTTATTATGTCTCTGTCGTCTGTGTCTATTTTGACATCCTTGTCATTTAGACTGTCTGTGTCGTCTGTGTCTATTGTGTCATCGTTTTCATTTATAATGACTTTGTCGTCTGTGTCTTGTACGTCGTCTGTGTGTATTGTGACATGACTCTCATTTATAATGTCTGTGTCGAATGTGACATCATTGTCAAATATATTGTCTGTGTCATCTTTCTCGTCTTTGTCTATTTTGCCATCATTGTCACTAATAATGTCTGTGTTGTTGGTGTCGTCTGTGTCTATTGGGACATCACTGTCATTTATAATGTCTGGGTCGTCTATGTCGTCTGTTTCTATTGTGACATCGCTGTCATTTATGTCTGTGTCGTTTTTGTCTATTGTGATATCATTGTCATTTATAATGTCTGTGGCATCGGTGTCGTCAATTTCGTCTGTGTTGTTTGTGTTAATGTGACATCTTTTTCATTAATAATGTCTGTGTCATCTGTGTCATCTATGTCATCCCTGTCATCTGTCTATTGTGACATCACTGTCATTTATTATGTCTGTGTCATCTGTGTCTTATGTGACATCATTGTATAATATATTGTCTGTGTCATCTGTTTCTATTTTGACTTCATTGTCAATTATAATATCTGTGTCTTCTGTGTTGTCTGTGTATATTTTGACATCATTGTCATTAAAAATGTCTGTCATCTGTGTCGTCTGTATCTTCTGTGTCTATTGTTACATAATTGTCATTTATAATGTCTTTGCCCTCTCTGTCGTCTGTGTGTATTGTGACATCATTGTCATTTTTTATGTGTGTGTCTTCTGTGTCGTCTGTGTCTATTGAGACACCGTTGGCATTTATAATGTCTTTGTCATCTCTGTCTATTTTGACATCATTGTAATTTATAATGTCTGTCGTCTGTGTCATCTTTATTTATTGTGACATCATTTTCATTTATAATATCTGTGTCGTCTGATTCATCGATGTCGTCTGTCTTCTGTGTCTATTGTGATATAATTGTCGTTTATTATGTCTGTGTATTCTGTGTTTTCTGTGTTTATTGTGACATCATTGTAATTTATAATGTCTGTGTGGTGTGTGTCATCTGAGTTGTCTGTGTGTACTTTGACATCATTTTCATTTATAATGTCTGTGTCGTCCTTGTCGTCCCTGTCGTTTTTGTCTGTTGTGACATCATTGTCATTTTTAATGTCGTTGTCACCTCTGTCGCCTGTGTCTATTGTGTCATCACTGTCATTTAAAATGTCTGTGTCGTCTATGCAGTCTGTGTCGGTTTTTTCTATTGTGACATCATTGTCATTAATTATGTCTGTATTGTCTGTGTCATCTCATTCTATTGTGACATAATTTTAATATATAATGCCTGTGTCATCTCTATCGTTTGTATCGTATTTGTCTATTGTGACTTCATTGTCATTTCTAAATTCTGTTTTCTGAGTTGTCTGTGCCTATTGTGACATCATGTTCATTTATAGTGTCTGTGTTGTCTGTGCCTATTGTGACATCATGCTAATTTTTAATGTCTGTGTCATCTCTGTCTATTGTGATATCATTGTAATTTATAAAGTCTGTGTCGTTGGTGTCGTCTGTGTCTATTGTGACATTATTTTCATTGATAATTTCTGTGTCGTCGGTGTTGTCTTTGTCTGTTGTGACATCTTGTCATTTATAATATCTGTGTCATCTGTCTATTGCGACATCATTGTCATTTGTAATTTCCGTGTATTCTGTGTCTACTGTGAAACTATTGTCATTTATAATGTCTGTGTATTCTGAGTCTATTGTGACATCATTGTCATTTATAATGTCTGTGCCATCTGTGTCTATTGTGACGTCATTGTCATTTATAATGTCTGTGTCGTCTGCGTTGTCTGGTCTATTCTGACATCATTGTCATTTATCATGTTTGAGTTGTCTGTGATATTGTGACAACTTTGTAATTTATAATGTCTTTGTCATCTGTGTCAACTCTGTCATCTGTTTCATCTGTATCTCTTGTGACATAATTGTCATATATAATGTCTGTAGTCTGTGTCGTCTGTGTCGTCAGTGTCATCTGTGTCTATTCTGACATCGTTTTTATATATAATGTCATTGACATCTCTGTTGTCTGTGTCTATTGTGACATCATTATCATTTATAATGTCTGTGTCGTCTGTCTGTTGTGACATCAATGTCATTTATAATGTCTGTGTCGTCTGTGTCTATTGTGAAACCACTGTCATTTCTAATGTCTGTGTCGTCTTTGTGCCTGTGTATATTGTGATATCATTGTCATATATAATGTCTGTTGTCTGTGTCGTCTCTATGGTCTGTGTAGTCTCTGTCGCCTCTGTCGTCTGTGGTTATTATGAAATCATTGTCATTTAAAATATCAGAGTAGTCTGTGTCTAGTGTGACATCATTGTCACTTATAATGTCTGTGTCATCTGTTTTTGTTGTGACATAATTGTCATTTATATTGTCAGTGTCATTTGTCATTTGTGTCGTCTGTGTTGTCTGTGTCTATTGTGACATCGTCATTTTTAATGTCTTTGTAGTCTGTATCGTCTGTGTCTATTTTGACATCAATGTCATTTATAATGTCTGTGTGGTCTGTGTCTGTTGTGACATCATTGTCATTTATAATGTCTCTGTCGTCTATGACTGTTGTGACATCATTGTCATTTATAATGTCTGTCTCGTCTGTGTGGTCTGTGTCATGTGTGTCTATTGAGACATTATTGTTATACGTAATTTCTGTCATGTCAGTGAGGTCTGTGTCATCTGTGTCAATTGTGACATCTTTTTCATTTATAATGGCTTTTTCATCTGTGTGGTCTCTATCGTCTGTGTCCTCTGTGTTTATTGTGACATCATTGTCATGTATAATGTCTGTGTTATCTGTGTCTATTGTGACATCACTGTCATTTATAATGTCTGTGTCCTGTGTTACGTCTATGTCTACTGTGACATCATTTTCATTTATAACGGTTTTGTCGTCTGTGTCGTTTCTGTCGTCTACGTCTATAGTGACATCATTTTCATTTATAATGTCTGTCATTTGTGTCTGTAGTGACATCATTTTCATTAATAATGTCTGTGTCGTTTGTGTCGCCTTTGCATATTGTGAAATCATTGTCACTTATAAAGTCTGTGTTGTCTGTGTATTCTGTGTCGTCTGTGTCGTCTTTGTCTATTGTGAAATCATTTTCATTTATAATGACTTTGTTGTCTGTGCTGTCTTTGTCATCCATCATCTGTATAGTCTGTGTCTATTGTGACATTATTGTCATCTATAATGTCTGTGTCGTCTCTGTCGTCTGTGTCTATTCTGATATCATTTTAATTTATAATGTCTGTGTCATCTGTGTCTGTTTTGACATAATTGTCATTTATAATGTATGTGTCGTCGGTGTCTATTCTGATATCATTGTCATTTATAATGTCTGAGTCGTCTGTGTTGTCTGTGTCTATTTTGACATCATTTTCATTTATAATGTCTGTGTCGTATGCGTCGTCTCTGTTGTCTTTGTCTATTCAGACGTCATTGTCATTTATAATGTCTGTGTCTGTTGCGACATAGTTTTTCTTACAATATCTGTATCGTCTGTGTCGTCTCTGTTGTGACATGATTGTCATTTATTATGTCTGTGTCTTCTGTTTCTTCTGTGTCTATTTTGACATCATTTTCATTTAGAATGACTGTCGTCTGTGTGGTCTGTATCATCTCTATCGTCTGTATCCTCTGTGTCTATTGTGACATCTTTTTCTTTTATAATGTCTGTGTTTCCTGTGTAGTTTGTGTCGTCTGTGTCTATTGTGATATCATTGTTATTTATGTCTGTGTTTTCTGTGTTGTATGTGTGTATTGTGATATCATTGTCATTTATAATGTCTGTGACGTCACAGTCGTCTCTGTTTTCTGTGTATATTGTGACATCTTTGTAATTTGCAATGTCTTTGTCTCTGTGTCTATTTTGACATCATTTTAATTTAAAATATCTGTCTTCTGTGTCTATTGTGACGTCATTTCCATTAAAAATGACTGTGTCATCTGTGTCGTCTGTATCGTCAGTGTGTATTTTTACATAATTTTTATTTATACTTCCTGTGTCGTCTGTCGTCTGTGTCTATTGTTACAGCATTGTCATTTATAATGTTTGTCATCTGTGTCTATTGTGACATCATTGTCATTTATATTGTCTGTGTCATCTTTATCATCTGAGTGTTTTGTTACATAATTATCGTTTATAAAGTCTGTGTCGTCTGTCGTCTGTGTCTTTAGTGACATCATTATCACTTATAATGTCTGTCGTCTGTGTCATCTGTTTCATCTGTTGTCTCTGTCTATTGTGACATCATTGTCATTTATAATGCCTGTGTCATCTGTGTCGTCTCTGTTTATTGTGACATCAGTGTCATATATAATGTCTGTGTCGTCTGTGTTTATTTTGCCATAATTGTCATTTATATTGTCTGTGTCCTTTATACGTCTGTATTATCTGCGTTGTCTGTGTCCTTTGTGTGGTCTGTGGCGTCTGTTTCTATTTTGAAATCATTGTCATTTATAATGTCTCTCTTGTCTTTTAAAACTGTGTCATCTCTGCTGTCTGTGTCTATTGTGACATCAATCTCATTTATAGTGTCTGTGTCATCTGTGTCTATTATGAAATCATTATAATTTTTAATGTCTTTGTAATCTGTGTCGTCTGTGTGTAATTTGACATCGTTGTTAATAATGTCTGTGTCATCTCTGTTGTCTGTGTCGTTTGTGTCTATTGTGACATCATTATCATTTATAATTTCTTTGTCGTCTGTGTATATTTTGACATCATTGTCGTTTATGTCTTTGTCGTCTGTGTCTTCTGTGTCTATGGTGACATCATTGTCGTTTGTAATGTCTGTGTCGTCTGTGTCATCTTTTTCTATGGTGACATCGTTGTCATTTAAAATGTCTTTGTTGTCTGTGTCTATTGTGACATTATTGTTATTTATAATGTCTGTGTCTATAGTGACATCATAGTCAATTATAATGCCTCTCTCGTCTGCGTCATCTGTGTCTATTGTGATATCTCTTTCATTTATAGTGTCTGTGTTCTCTGTTTCTATTGTGACATAATATTAATTTACAATATCTGTGTCATCTCTGTAGACTCTGTCGTCTGATGTCTGTGTCTGTTGTGACATCATTTTCATTTATAATGTCTGTGTCATGTGTGTCATCTGTGTGTCTTGTCACATCATTGCCATTTATAATGTCTGTGTCGTCGGTGTCTATTTTGACATCATTGTCATTTATAATATCAGTGTCATCTGTGTCGCCTATGTCTATTTTGATATCACTGTCATTTATAATGTCTGTGTCGTCTGAGTTGTTTGTATCTATTGTGATATCATTGTCATTTATAATGACAGTTTTGTCTGTCATCTGTATGTATTTTGTCATCACTGTCATTTATAATGTCTCTGTCTATTGTGACATCATTTTCATTTCTAATGTCTATGTCGTCTTGTCGTCTGTGTCTATTTTGACATCATGGTTATTTATAATGTCAGTGTCGTCTCTGTCGTTTTTGTCGTCTTTTTCTATTGTGACATCATTTTCATTTATAATGTCTGTGTCTTCTTTATTGTGACATCATTTTCAATTATAATGTCTATGTTGTATTTGTCGTCTGTTTAAACTTTGTCTATTTTGGCATCATTGTCGTTTTTAATGTCTGTGTCGTCTGTGTCTATTTTGACATCATTTTCATTTATAATGTCTGTATCGTCGGTATCGTTTGTGTCTTTTGTAACATCATTGTCATTTATAATATTTGTGTTGTCTCTGTCGTCTGTTTCTATTTTGACGTCATTGTCATTTATAATATCTGTTTCGTCTTTTTCTATTGTGACATCATTGTCATTTATAATGTCTGTGTCGTATGTGTCATCTCTGTCGTCTGAGTCTATTGTGACATCATTGTCATTTATAATGACATTTTCGTCTGTGTCGTCTGTGTCAATTTTGACCTAAATCTCTTTTTTAATTTCTGTGTCGTCTGTGTTTATTGTGACATCATTGTCATTTATAATGTCTGTGTCGTCTTTGTCTATTTTGAAATCATTTTTATTTATAGTGTCTGTGTTGACTGTGTCGTTTTTGTCGTCTTTTTCTGTTGTGACGTCATTGTCATTTATAATGTCTGTGTCCTCTTTGTTGTGAAATCATTTTCAATTATAATATCTGTGTAGTCTTTGTCGTCTGTGTAATCTTTTTCTATTTATGCATCATTGTCATTTATAATGTCTGTGTCTTCTGTGTCGTCTGTGTCTATTGTGACATCATTGTCATTTATAATATCTCTGTGGTCTGTGTCGTCTGTGTATATTGTGACATTATAGTCATTTATAATGTCTGTGACGTCTGTGTCATCTGGTCTATTGTGACATCGTTGTCATTTATAACGTCTGTGTTGACTGTCTATTGTGACATCATTGTCATTTTTAATGTCTCTGTCGTCTGTGTACTTTATGACATCGTTTTAATTAATAATGTCTTTGTCGTCTGGGTCATCTGTGTCGTCTTTTATATTGTGACCTCATTGTCATTTATAATGTCTGTGTTGTCTGTGTCTTTTGTGACACCATTTTCATGTATAATGTCTGAGTCATCTGTATCATTTTTATGGGGTTTTTTTATACTTTTCATTTACAATGTCTGTGTCATATGTGTCGTCTTTGACTATTGTGACATCACTGTCATTTATAAATTCTGTGTCGTCTATGTCAGCTGTGTCTATTGTGACATCTTTTTCATTTAGAATGTCTGTCTGTGTCTATTTTGACATCACTGTAATTTATAATATCTGTCTTCTAGATTTTGACATAATTTTCATGTATAATGTCTGAGTCTTCTGTATCTTCTGTATTTTTTTAACATAATTATCAATCATTATGTCTTTGTCATCTGTTTCTGTTGTGACATCATTGTCATTTATAAAGTCTGTCATCTGTGTCTATTGTGACATCATTGTCATTTATAATATCTGTGTCTTTTGTGTCTTTTGTGTCATTTGTGTCATCTGTGTCGTCTTTGTCTATTGTGAAATCATTTCCATTTATAAAGTCTATGTCGTCTCTGTCGTCTGTATCTATTGTTACATCATTGTAATTTATAATGTCTGTCAACTGTTTCTGTTGTGATATCATTGTCATTTATAATGTTTCTGTGTGTTCTGTGACCTCATTTTTATTTAGAATTACTGTCGTCTGTGTCGTCTCTATCGTCTGTATTGTCTGTGTCTATTGTGGAATCTTTGTCATTTATAATGTCTCTTTTGTCTGTGTCATCTCTGTCGTTTTTGTCTGTTGTGACGTTATTTTTATTTATAATGTCTGCATCGTATGTGTCGTCTATGAATATTGTGACATCATTTTCATTTATAATATCTGTGTCCTTTGGGTCGTCTGTGTCGTCTGTGTCTATTGTGACATCATTGTCATTTATAATATCTGTTGTCTGTGTCGTCTGTCTAGTCTTTGTCTATTGTGACATCATTGTAGTTTATAGTGTCTGTGTCATCTGAGTCTATGTCTATTGTGACGTTATTGTCATTTATAATGTCTGTGTCTTCTGTGTCTATTGAGACATCTTTTTCACTTATAATGTCTTTGTCGTCTGTGTCTATTTTGATATCATTTTAATTTATAAAATCTGTGTCTATTGTGACATATTGTGTAGGGAAAAAATCAGAAGGGCTAAGGCTCAGCTAGAAATCAGATTGGCCAAGTCTGTGAAAGAGAACAAAATATCTTTCTACAAACATATACATAATAAAAGGAGGACTAGGGAGACCATACAGTCCATATTGGACACAGAAGGAACAACAGTGACTGGGGATGAGGAAAAGGCTGAGGTACTTAATGCCTTCTTCGCCTCAGTCTTTATTTGTAAGGAGGGTCATTCCATCTGTGTACAAACCCAGGAGCTGGAGGAGCATAATGAGGCTCCCGTGATCCAAGAGGAGGTGGTCAGAGCCTTGCTAGCCCGACTAGACACCCACAAGTCTATGGGGCCGGACGGGATTCACCCAAGGGTATTGAAGGATCTGGCAGATGTGCTGGCCAAACCTCTTTCCATCATCTTCCAACAGTCCTGGCTGACTGGGGAAGTCCCACTGGACTGGAGGCTGGCTGATGTTGTGCTCATCTACAAGAAGGGTCGCAGGAAGGACCCAGGAAACTCCATTCCTGTCAGTCTGACCTCAGTGCCAGGGAAAGTCATGGAGCAGGTGATCTTGAGTGCTGTCATGAAGCACATGCAAGAGAACTGGGTGATCAGGTCCAGTCAACATGGGTTCACAAAAGGCAGGTCTTGCCAAACTAACCTGATTGCCTTCTATGACAAAGTGACTCGGCTGCTGGATGAGGGAAAGGCTGTGGATGTGGTCTTCCTGGACTTCAGTAAAGCCTTTGACACAGTTTCTCACAGCATTCTGCTTGAGAAACTGTCAGCCTCTGGCCTGGACAGGCGCACACTCTCCTGGATGGAAAACTGGTTGGCTGGCTGGGCCCAGAGAGTGGTGGTAAATGGTGTGAAATCCAGCTGGAGGCCAGTGACAAGTGGGGTTCCCCAGGGCTCAGTGCTGGGTCCAGCCCTGTTCGATGTCTTTATCAATAACCTGGATGGAGGAATCGAGTGCACCCTTAGCAAGTTTGCGGACGACACTAAGCTGGGTGGAAGTGTCGATCTGCTGGAGGGTCGGGAGGCTCTGCAAAAGGATCTAAACAGGCTGGACCGCTGGGCAGAGTCCAATGGCATGAGGTTTAACAAGGCCAAGTGCCAGGTCCTGCACTTGGGGCACAACAACCCTATGCAGTGCTACAGACTAGGAGAAGTCTGTCTAGAAAGCTGCCTAGAGGAGAGGGACCTGGGCGTGTTTGTTGACAGCGACTGAACATGAGTCAGCAGTGTGCCCAGGTGGCCAAGGCGGCCAATGGCATCTTGGCTTGTATCAGAAACAGCATAACCAGCAGGTCCAGGGAGGTTTTTCTCCCTCTGGACTCGGCACTGGTGAGACCGCTCCTCGAATCCTGTGTTCAGTTCTGGGCCCCTCAACACAAGAAGGGTGTTGAGGCTCTGGAGAGAGTCCAGAGAAAAGCAACAAAGCTGGTGAGGGGGCTGGAGAGCAGGTCTTACGAGGAGCGGCTGAAAGAGCAGGGGTTGTTTAGCCTGGAGAAGAGGAGGCTGAGGGGAGGCCGCATTGCTCTCTCCAACTACCTGAAAGGAGGTTGTAGAGAGGAGGGTGCTGGTCTCTTCTTCCAAGTGACAGGGGACAGGACAAGAAGGAATGGCCTCAAGCTCAGCCAGGGGAGATTTAAGCTGGGCATTAGGAAAAAGTTCTTCACAGAAAGGGTCATTGGTCCCTGGCAGAGGCTGCCCAGGGAGGGGGTTGAGTCACCTTCCCTGGAGGTGTTTAGGGCACGGGTGGACGAGGTGCTAAGAGGCATGGTATAGTGTTTGATAGGAATGGTTGGACTCGATGATCCGGTGGGTCTCTTCCAACCTGGTTATTCTATGATTCTATGATCATTGTTACTTATAACGCCTGTATCATCTGTATCGTCTGAGTGTGTTGTTAAATAAATGTCACTTATAATGTCTGTGTCTATTGTGACATCTTTGTCATTTATAATGTCTGTGTCGTCTGAGTCTATTTTGATATAATTGTCATTTTTTATGTCTGTGTCGTCTGTGTCATCTTTGAACTTCTGTGTCATCTCTGGAATCTGTGTTTATGGTGATATCATTGTCATTTATATAGTCTGTGTCATCTTTATCGTCTGTGTCAACTGTAACATCATTTTCATTTATAATGTCTGTTTTGCCTGTGTCTATTGTAACATCATAGCTATTTATAAAGTCTTTGTCATCTGTGTCTAATAGTAACATCATTGACAATTATAATGTCTGTGTCGTATGTGTCGTCTCTGTCTATTGTGACATCATTGTCATTTATAATGTCTGTGTCTTCTGTGTCTATTTTGACATCATTTTAATTTATAATGTCTGTGTCATCAGTTTCTATATTTACATCATTGTTATTTATTATGTCTGTGTCGTCTGTGGCATCTGCGTCTATTGTGACATTATTTTCATTCACAATGTCAGTGTCATCTGTGTCATCTGCATCTATTGTGACATCATTGTCATTTACAATGTCTGTGTCGTCTGAGTCTATTGTGACATCATTGTCACTTATAATGCCTGTGTCGTCGGTGTCTATTGTGACATCATTTTCATTATTAATGTCTTTGTCGTCTGTGTATATTGTAACATCATTCTCATTTATAATGTCTGTGTCTATAGTGACATCATAGTCATGTATAGTTTCTGTGTCGTCATTGTCTGTTGTGACATCATTGTCATTTATAATGTCTGTGTCGTATGTGTCGTTTTTGTCTATTGTGACATTGTTGTCATTTAAAATATCTCTGTCGTCTCTGTCTATTGTGACATCATTGTCATTTATAATGTCTGTGTCTTCTGTGTCTATTTTGACATCATTTTAATTTATAATGTCTGTGTCATCAGTTTCTATATTTACATCATTGTTATTTATTATGTCTGTGTCGTCTGTGGCATCTGCGTCTATTGTGACATTATTTTCATTCACAATGTCAGTGTCATCTGTGTCATCTGCATCTATTGTGACATCATTGTCATTTACAATGTCTGTGTCGTCTGAGTCTATTGTGACATCATTGTCACTTATAATGCCTGTGTCGTCGGTGTCTATTGTGACATCATTTTCATTATTAATGTCTTTGTCGTCTGTGTATATTGTAACATCATTCTCATTTATAATGTCTGTGTCTATAGTGACATCATAGTCATGTATAGTTTCTGTGTCGTCATTGTCTGTTGTGACATCATTGTCATTTATAATGTCTGTGTCGTATGTGTCGTTTTTGTCTATTGTGACATTGTTGTCATTTAAAATATCTCTGTCGTCTCTGTCTATTGTGAAATCATTGTCATTTATAATGTCTGTGTCGTCTTTTATGTATCTGTCTGTTTTGACATCACTGTAATATATAATGTCTGTCGTCTGTATCGTCTGTTTGTATTGTGACATCATTTTCATTTTTAATATCTGTGTCGTCAGTGTCTATTGTGACATCGTTGTCATTTATAATATCTGTCTTCTATGTCGTCTGTGTCTATTGTGACATAATTTTCATTTATAAATCTGTGTAGTTGTTGTCGTCTGTGTATATTTTGACATCATTTTCATTTGTAATGACTGTGTCATTTGTGTCATCTGTGTCTAATGTGACATCATTGTCATTTATATTGTCTGTGTTGTCTGTGTAATCATTTTCATTTATAAAGTCTGTTTGGTCTGTGTTTTTTTACATCATTGTCATTTATAATGTCTTTGTCGTCTATGTCGTCTGTGTTTATTGTAACAAAATTTTAATTTATAAAGTCTCTGTCGTCTGTGGCTTTTGTGACATCACTGTCATTTCAATGTCTGTGTAGTCTGTGTCATCTGTGTATGTTGTGACATCATTGTCATTTATAATGTCTGTGTCTTCTGTGTAATCATTGTCATTTATAATGTCTGTGTTGTTTGTGTTGTCTGTGTGTATTGTGACATCTTTGTAATTTATAATGCCTGTGTCGTCTGTGTCATCTGTGTCTATTGTGACATCATTGTCATTTATAATGTCCGTGTCGCCTGTGTCATCTTTGTATATTGTGAACATCATTGTCATTTACAATATCTGTCGTCTGTTTTCTGTGTGCTCTGTATCCTCTGTGACGTCTGTGTCAATTGTGACATCATTGTCATTTTAATGTCTGTGTCGTCTGTGTCTGTTGTGACTTCATTGTGATTTATAATGTCTGTGTCGTCTGTGTAATCATTGTCATTTATAATGTCTGTGTCATCTTTGTCGTCTTTGTCTATTGTGACATCATTGTCACTTATGTCTGTGTCGTTTGTGTCGTCCGTGTGTATTGTGACATCTTTGTAATTTGTAATGCCTGTGTCGTCTGTGTCATCTGTGTATATTGTGAACATCATTGTCATTTATAATATCTGTGTCGTCTGTCTTCTGTGTGGTCTGTATCCTCTGTGACGTCTGTGTCAATTGTGACATCATTGTCATTTATAATGTCTGTGTCATCTGTGTCTGTTGTGACTTCATTGTGATTTTTTATGTCTGTTTCATCTGTGTCATCTCTATCGGTGTTGTTGTCTGTGTTGCTTGTGTCTACTGTGACATCTTTGTAATTTATACTGTCTGTGTCGTCTGAGTCTATTTTGACATCATTGTAATTTATAATGTCTGTGTCGTCTGTGTCATCTGTATCTATAATGACATCATTTTAATTTTTAATGTCTGTGTCATCCGTGTCGTCTCTATCGTCTATGTCTATTGGAATTAATTTTATTAGTAATGTCTGTGTTGTCTGTGTCATCTGTGATTATTGCAACATCATTGTATTATATGTCTGTGTCCTCTATGTCGTCTGTGTTGTCTGTGTCTATTGTTACACCATTGTCGTTTATAATGCTTGTGTCGTCGTTTCATCTGTGTCTATTGTGACATCTTTGTCATTTATAATGTCTGTGTCATCTGTGTTTCTGTGTCTATTGTTCAATCCTTCTCATTGATAATTTGTGTCTTCTGTGTCGTCTGTGTCATCTTTGTATATTGTGACATAATTGTCAGCTATAATATCCTTTTCGTCTGTGTCAGTTGTGACATCAATGTCATTTTTAATGTCTGTGTCGTCTGTGTCGTGTTTTTCTTCTGTGTCTATGGTGACATCATTGGCAATTATATTGCCTATGTCTTCTGTGTTGTCTGTGTCTATTTTGGCATTATTGTCATTTATAATATCTGTGTCGTTTGTGTCATCTATTTATATTGTGACATCATTGTCATTTTAATGACTGTGTTGTATGTGTCTTTTGTGAAATCCTTGTCATTTATAATGTCTTTGTCGCCTGTGTCGTCCTTGTGTTTTGAGACATCATTGTCATTTACATTGTCTGTGTCTTTTGTGTCGTCTGTGTCTTTTGTGATATCATTGTCATTTATAATATTTGCGTCATCTGTGTCTATAGTGACATCAGTGTCATTTATAATGTCTGTGTCATCTGTGTCGTCTGTGTATATTCTGAACTTCCTTGTCATTTATTATATCTGTGTGGTCTGTGTCGTCTGTGTCCATTGTGACATCATTGTCATTTATGATGTCTGTGTCGTCTGTGTCTATTGTGACATCACTGTCTTTTATAATGTCTTTGTCGTCTGTGTCATCTGTGTTTTCTGTGTCTATTGTGACATCATTTTAATTTATAATGTCTGTGTCGTCTGTGTAGTCTGTGTCGTTGTCTTTTTTGGAATCATTCTCTTTTATAATGTCTGTGTCGTCTGTGTCTATTCTGATATTATTGTCATTTTTATTGTCTGTGTCATCTGTTTCTAATGTAACATCATTGTCATTTATAATGTCTGTGTGGTCTGTGTCGTCTGCGTCTATTATGACATCATCGTAATTTCTAAAGTCTGTGTAGTCTGTGTCTATTGTGACATCATTGCCATTTATAGTGTCTGAGGTCTCTGTCGTCTGTTTATTGTGACATCATTGTCGTTAATAAAGTCTCTGTCGTCTTTGTATTCTGTGTCATCTCTATCTATTGTGACATCATTTTCCTTTATGACTCTCATCGGTGTCTATTGTAACATCATTGTAATTTATAAAGTCTGTGTCATCTGTTTCTCCTGTGACATCATTGTCATTTATAGTATATATATCATGTGTCTCATGTGACATCATTGTCGTTAACGATGTGTCGTCTATGTTTATTGTGACATCATTGTCATTTATAATGTCTGTGTCGTCTGTGTCTATTGTGACATAATTTTCATTTATAATGTCTGTGTCGTCTGTGTCTGTTGTGTCTATTGTGACATCATTGTCATTTATAATGTCTTTTTCTTCTCTGTCGTCTGTGTACTTTGAGACATTATTGTCATTTAAAAAGTCTCTGTTGTCTGTGTCTTTTGTGACATCTTCATTATTTATAATGTCTTTGTCATCTGTGTTTCTGTGTCTGTTAAGACATCATAGATATTTATAATGCCTGTGTCATCTGCGTCGTCTGTGTCTATTGTGGCATCATTGTCAATAATAATATCTCTGTCGTCTGTGTCATCGGTGTCTATTATGACATCTTTGACATTTACAATATCCATGTCATCTGTGTATATTGTGACATTATTGTCTTTTTAAATATTTTTGTCGTCTGTTTTGACTTAAGTGTAATATATAATGACTGTTTAATCTGTGTCATCTGTGTCTATTGTGATACCATTGTCATTTATACTATCTGTGTCGTCTGTATCCTCTTTGTCCTCTGTGTTTTCTGTGTCAATTGTGACATCACTTTCACTTATAATGTCTGTGTCATCTGTGTTGTCTTAGTCGTCTATGTCTATCGTGACATCATTTTCATTTATAACATCTGTGTCGTCTGTGTCGTCTGTTTCCTCTATGTCTTCTGTGTCATCTCTTGTCTGTATCATTTGTGGTATCACTGTTTATTAACATGTCTCTGTCGTCTGTGTCTCTCGTGACTTCAGTGTCATTTATAACGTCTCTGTCGTCTCAGTCGTCTGTGTCTATTGTGACATCGTTGTATTTATAAAGTCTGTGTCATCTGTGTCATCTGTGATTATTGTGACATCAATGTCATTTGTAATGTCTGTGTCATCTGTGTCAATTGTGAAATCACTTTCACCTATAATGTCTGTGTCGTCTCTGTCGTCTTAGTCGTCTATGTCTATCGTGACATCATTTTCATTTATAATGTCTGTGTCGTCTGTGTCGTCTTTGTTTATTGTGACATCATTGTCTTTTATGGTGTCTGTTTCATCTGTCTCGTCTGTGTCTTTTGTGACATGACTGTTATTTATAATGCCTCTGTCGTCTGTGTCATCTGTGTCGTCTGTGTCTGTTTTGACAACATTTTCATTTATAATATCTGTGTATTCTACGTCATCTATGTCTTCTGAGTCTATTTTGACTTCATTATTATTTATAATGTCTGTGTCGTCTGTGCCGTCTATTTCTATAGTGACTTCTTTGACTTTTATAATCTGTGTTGTCTGTATTGTCTGTATCATCTATATCTTTTGTGTTATCATTGTCTTTAATAATATCTGTGTCGTCTGTGTCATCTGGGTTGTCTGTTCTATAGTGACATAATTTTCATTTATTATTTCTGTGTCGTCTGTGTCTGTTATGATATGATTGTCATTTTTAACGTCTGTCGCCTGTGTCGTCTGTGTCAACTGCGATATTGTCATTTATAATAGTGTCGTATGTGTCGTCTATTTCTATTGTGACATCATTGTCATTTATAATGTCTGTGTTGTCTGTGTTGTCTGTGTCTATTGTAAAATCAGTGTCATTTATAATGTCAGTGTCGTCTGTGTCTATTGTGTCTATTGTGACGTCATTTTCGTTTATAATTTCTGTCGACAGTGTTGTCTGTGTCTCTTCTGTCATCATTGTTTTTTATAATGTCTGTGTCGTCTGTCATTTGTGTCTATTTTACCTCATAGTCATTTATAATATCTGTGTCTTCTGTGTCATCTGTGTGTATTGTGACATCTTTGTCATTTATATTGTCTTTGTCCTCTTTGTCTATTGTGACATCATTGTCATTTATAATGGATGTGTTGTCTGTGTCTATTGTGAAATCATTGTCAGTTATAATGTCTGTGTCGTCTGAGTCTCTTGTGACATCATTATCATTTATAAAGTCTGCGTCGTCTGTGTCGTCTATGTCGTCTCTGTCATCTGTGTGTATTTTGACATCATTGTCCTTTATAATATTAGTGTCGTCTGTGTCGTCTTTTCTATTGTGACATAATTATCATTTATAATGGATGTGTTGTCTGTGTCTATTATGGAACCATTGTAATTTATATTTTCTGTGTCGTCTCTGTCGTCTGTGTCCTCTCTGTCTATTGTGAATTCATTGTCATTTACAATGTCTGTCTTCAGTGTCGTCTGTGTCTAGTTTGACATCATTGATATTTATAATGTCTTAGCTGTCTGTGTCATTTCTGTCATCTGTGTCGTCAGTGTCTATGGTAACATAATTGTCATATATAATGTCTACGTCATCTCTGTCGTCTGTGTCTATTTTTATAGCATTGTCATTTATGTCTGTGTCGTCTCTTTATATTGTGACAACATTTTCATTTATAATGTGTGTCTTCTGTGTCGTCTGTTTGTATTTTGAAATAATTTTCATGTATAATGTCAGTGTCATCTTTGTCTACTGTGACATCATTGTAATTTTTAATGTCTGTGTGTTCTGTGTCGTCTGTGTCTTTTATGAAATGATAGTAATTTATCATGTCTGGGTAGTCTGCGTCGTCTGTGCCTATTGTGATATAATTGTCATGTATAATACCTTGTCGTCTGTGTCGTTTGTGTCTATTGTGACATCGTTTTCATTTATAATGTCTGTGTGGTCTGTGTCGTCTTTGTCTATTGTGACATCAATGTTATTTATAATGTCTGTATCATCTGTGTCATCTGTGATATCATTTTCAATTACTGTGTCATCTGTCATCTCTGTTTATTGTGACATCATTGCCATTTAACATCTGTGTCGTCTGTGTCGTCTGTTATTTCTGTGCCTATTGTGAAATCACTGTAATTTACAAAGTTTGTCTTGTCTGTGTCATCTGTGTATATTGTCACATCATTGTCATTTATAATGTCTTTGTCGTCTGTGTCTATTGTGATGTCATTTTCATTCATAATGTCTGTGTTGTCTGAGTCATCTGTGTCTATTGTGACATCGATGTCATTAATAATATCTGTGTCATCTGTGTCGTCTGTGTCTCTTGTGACATCATTTTCTTTTACAATATCCGTGTGGTCTGTGTCTATTGTGTCAACATTGTCATTTATAATGTCTGTGTCGTCTGTATCTTTTGTGATATCACTGACATTTATAATGTATTTTTTCATCTGTGTCGTCTGTGTCATCTTTGTCTATTGTGATATCATTGCCATTAATAATGTCTGTGTCCTCTGAGTCATCTGTGTCTATTGTGAAAACATTTTCATTCATAATGTGTGTGTCATCTGTGTCTATTTTGACATCATAATCATTTATAAAGTCTGTGTCTTCTGGGTCGTCTGTGTAGTCTTTTTCTATTGTGATGTCATTTTTAATTATAATGTTGGTGTCTCCTGTGTCCTCTGTAAAGTCTGGGTCGTCTGTGACCTCTGTGTCTATTGTGAAATCATTGTCATTGGTATTCTCTGTGTTGTCTGTGTCTATTGTGACATTATTGTCATTGATAATGTCTGTGTCATCTGTGTCTATTTTGCTATCATTATCATTTATAACGCCTGTGTCGTCTGTGTCTATTGTAAAATCATTGTCATTTATAATGTCTGTGTCGTCTGTGTCTATTGTAACACCATTGTCATTTATAATATCTGTGTCATCTATGTCGTCTGTGTCTATTGTGACATAATTTTCATTTATAAAGTCTGTGTAGTCGTTCTTGTCTGTGTCTATTTTGACATCATTGTCATTTGTAATGACTGGTTCATCTGTGTCATCTGTGTCTATTGTGACATCATTGTCATTTATATTGTCTGTGTCGTCTGTGTAATCATTTTCATTTATAAAGTCTTTGTTTTCTGAGTTTTGTGACATCATTGTCTTTTATAATATCTTTTTCGTCTATGTTGTCTGTTTTTATTGTGACATAATTTTAATTTATAAGGTCTCTGTCATCTGTGGCTTTTGTGACATCATTGTCATTTCAGTGTCTGTGTAGTCTGTGTCATCTATATCTATTGTGACATCATTGTCATTTATAATGTCTGTGTCTATTGTGACATCATTGTCATCTATGTCTGTGTCGTTTGTGTCGTCTGTGTGTATTGTGACATCATTTTGATTTATAATGTCTGTGTCGTCTGTGTAAGCATTGTCATTTATAATGTCTGTGTCATCTTTGTCGTCTGTGTCTATTGTGACATCATTGTCACTTATGTCTGTGTCGTTTTTTGTCGTCCGTTTGTATTGTGATATCTTTGTAATTTATAATGCCTGTGTCATCTGTGTATATTGTGAACATCATTGTCATTTATAATATCTGTGTCGTCTGTCTTCTGTGTGGTCTGTATCCTCTGTGACGTCTGTGTCAATTGTGACATCATTGTCATTTATAATGTCTGTTTTGTCTGTGTCTATTGTGACATAATTGTCATTTCTAAAGTCTGTCTTCTGAGTTGTCTGTGTCTATTGTGACATAATTGTCATTTATAAATTTTTTTTGTCTGTGTCTATTGTTACATCATTACCATTTGTAATGTCTGTGTCATCTCTGTCATCTCTTTCGTCTGTGTCTATTGTGACATCATTGTCGTTTATAATGTATGTGTCGTCTGTGTCTATTGTGACATCATTTTCATTTATAATGTCTGTGTCGTCTGTGTCGTTAGTTCCTATTGTGAAATCTTTGTCATAAATTATGTCTCTGTCGTCTGTGTATTCTGTCATTTTTGTCTATTGTGACATCATTGTCATTTATAATGTCTTTGTCTGTGTATTGTGTCATCAGTGTCTATTTTGACATCATTGTCATTTATATCTGTCATCTGTTTCTATTGTGACATCATTGTCTTTATCATGTCTTTGTCGTCTGTGTCCTATGTGTCGTCTATGTAGTCTGTGTCGTCTGTGTCTATTGTGACATCATTGTCATTTATAATGTCTGTGTCATCTGTGTCGTCTGTGTCATCTGTGTTTTCTGTGTCTATTGTGACATCATTGTCATATATAATGTCTTTGTCGTCTGTGTCGTCTGCATCAGCATTGTATATTGTGACATCATTGTCATAAATAATGCCTGTGTTGTCTTTGTTGTCTGTTTTGTCTGTGTCGTTTGTGTCGTCTGTGTATATTGTCACATCATTTTCATTTATAATATCTTGTTGTATGTGTCGTCAACATCCTGTGTTTCTTCTGTTTCTTTTTTGACCTCATTGTCATTTATAACATCTGTGTCGTCTGTCTCGTCTGCCTTTCTTTGCCCGACTTTGCCATTCTCCGCCCGTCTTTGCCCTTCTCCAATGCTCTCCACAATTCTCCGCCCGTCTTTGCCCTTGTCAGCCTGTCTTTGCCCTTGTCAGCCTGTCTTTGCCCTTCTCCGCCCGTCTTTACCCTTCTCCGCCCGTCTTTACCCTTCTCTGCCTATCTTTGCCCTTCTCCTCCCATCTTTGCCACTCTCAGCACTTCTTTGCCTTTCTCTGACCGACTTTGCCTTTCTCCAACCATCTTTGCCATTCTCCGGTACTCTCCGCAATTCTCCACCCGTCTTTGCCCTTCTCCACCTATCTTTGCAATTGTCAGCCCTTCTTAGACGTTGTCCGCCCGTCTTATCACTTGTGTACCCGTCTTTGCCTTTGTCCACCCATCTTGGCAATTGTCCGTTTCTTTGCACTTCTGCGCCCGTCTTTGATCTTCTCCTCCCGTCTTTGTCATTCTCCGCCCGTCTTTGCACTTCTCTGCCCGTCTTTGCGCTTTTTTGCCCGTCTTTGCTCCTCTCCGCCCATCTTGGCATTTCTTCGTCCATCTTTGCATATCTCCGCCCGTCTTTGCACTTGTCCCACTGTCTATGCACTTCCCTGCCCGTCTTTGCCCTTCTCCACCCCTATTTGCCCTTCTCCGCCCGTCTTTGCCCTTCTCCGCCCGTCTTTGCCCTTCTCCGCCTGTCTTTGCCCTTCTCCGCCCGTCTTTGCCCTTCTCCGCTCCTCTTTGCCCTTGTCCGCCCGTCTTTGCGCTTCTCCGCCCGTCTTTGCGCTTCTCCGCCCGTCTTTGCGCTTCTCCGCCCGTCTTTGCGCTTCTCCGCCCGTCTTTGTTCTTGTCCGCCTCTTTTTGCCCTTGTCCGTCCGTCTTTGCCCTTCTCCGCCCATCTTTGCACTTGTGCGCCCGTCTTTGCCTTTGTCCGCCTTCCTTTGCAATTGTCCGCCTGTCTTTACTCCTCTTCGTCCGTCTTTGCCCTTCTCCGCCCGTCTTTGCTCTTCTCCGCCCCTCTTTGCCATTCACTGGTACTCTCCACAATTCTCCGACCGTCTTTGCCCTTCTCTGCCCGTCTTTGCCCTTCTCTGCCCGTCTTTGCCCTTCTCCGCCCGTCTTTGCCCTTCTCCGCCCGTCTTTGCCCTTCTCCGCCCGTCTTTGCCCTTCTCCGCCCGTCTTTGCCCTTCTCCGCCCGTCTTTGCCCTTCTCCGCCCGTCTTTGCCCTTCTCCGCCCGTCTTTGCCCTCCTATCTCACGTCTTTGCCTTCCTTTGCCCATCTTTTCCCTCGTCTGCCCGTATTTGCCTTCTCCGCCCATGTTTGCCCTTCTCCGTCTGTCTGTGCCAATCTTCGGGATTCTCCATCCTTTTTCGTCCGTCTTTGCCCTTCTCCGTTGTTCTCAGCACTTCTCCGCCCGTCTTTGCCATTCTCCGCCCGTCTTTGCCATTCTCCGCCCGTCTTTGTCCTTCTCCCCCCGTCTTGGCACTTGTGAGCCCGTCTTTGCCCTTCTGTGCCTGTCTTTGCTCTTCTTGGCACGTCTTTGCACTTCTCTGCCCGTCCTTGCATTCTCCACACTTGTTTGCCCTTCTCCGGCTGTCTTTGCCCTACTCCGCATGTCTTCGCTCTTCTCTGACTCACTTTGTGCTTCTCCACCCGTCATTGCTTGTCTTTGCACTTCTCTGCCCATCTTTGCATTCTCCGCACTTGTTTGCACTTCTCCGCCTGTCTGTGCCCTTCTCTGCCCGTCTTTGTCCCTCTCCGACATTCTTTGCCCTTGTCCGCCCGTCTTTGCCCTTGTCCACCCGTCCTTGCCCTTGTCCGCCCGTCCTTGCCCTTGTCCGCCCGTCCTTGCCCTTGTCCGCCCGTCCTTGCCCTTGTCCGCCCGTCTTTGCTCTTGTCCGCCCGTCTTTGCTCTTGTCCGCCCGTCTTTGCACTTGTCCGCCCGTCTTTGCCCTTGTCTGCCCGTCTTTGCTCTTCTCCGCCCGTCTTTCCCCTTCTCCGCCCGTCTTTCCCCTTCTCCGCCCGTTTTTCCCCTTCTCCGCCTGTCTTTCCCCTTCTCCGCCCGTCTTTGCCACTCTCCGGACGTCTTTTCCACTCTCCTCACTTCTTTGCCACTCTCCTCACTTCTTTGCCACTCTCTGCCCGTCTTTCATTTGTGAGCCCGTCTTTGCCCTTCTGCACCCGTCTTTGCACTTCTCCGCTCGTCTTTGCCCTTCTCCCCCCATCTTTGTTCTTGTCCGCATGTTTTTGCCCTTGTCCGACCGTCTTTGCCCTTCTCCGCCTATCTTTGCACTTGTCAGCCCTTCTTAGCCGTTGTCCGTCCGTCTTATCACTTGTGCAACCGTCTTTGCCTTTGTCCGACCGTCTTGGCAATTGTCCGCCTTTCTTTGCCCTTCTCCGCCCGTCTTTGCCCTTCTCTGCCCGTCTTTGCCCTTCTCCGCCCGTCTTTGCCCTTCTCCGCCTCTCTTTGCCCTTCTCCGTTATTCACCACACTTCTCTGCCCGTTTTAGCCCTTCTCCGCCCGTCTTTGCCCTTCTCTGCCGGTCTTTACCCTTTTCCGTACGTCAATGCTCTTCTCCGCCCGACTTAGAGTTTCTCCGCCAGTCTTTGCACTTCTGACCGTCTTTTTTCCCATCTTTGCTCTTCTCCGATATTCTCCACTCTTCTCTGCCCGTCTTTGCCCTTCTACCCTTTTCTTTGACCAACTTTGTCCTTACCCAATATTCTCTGCCCTTCTCCACCTGTCTTTGCCCTTCTCCACCCATCTTTTCCACTCTCTGCCTTTCTTTGCCCTTCTCCACCCGTCTTTGCCCTTCTCCACCCGTCTTCGACCATCTTTGTACTTTTCCGATATTCTCCACACTTCTCTGCCCGTCTTTGCCCTTCTGCCCTCATGTTTTCCCATCTCCGCCCGTCTTTGCCCTTCTCCGATATTCTCCACATTTCTCCGCCCACTTTTGCCCTTCTCTGCCCTTCCTTGCCCTTCTCCATCCTACTTTGCCCTTCTCCGCCCGTCTTTGCCCTTCTTTGCACTTCTCCAGTATCCTCCGCACCTCTCCACCCGTCTTTGCCCTTCTCCGCCCGTCTTTTCCCATCTTTGCGCTTCTCCGATTTCCTCCACACTTCTCCACCCGTCTTTGCCCTTCTCCCATCCTGTTTTCTCTGCTCCGCCTGCCTTTGCCCTTCTCCGCCCGTCTATGCCCTTCTTCCACTGTTTTTGCCCTTCTCCCCCTTCTTTGCCCTTCTCCCCGCGTCTTTGCCCTTCTCCACCCGTCTTTGCCCTTCTCCGCCCGTCTTTGCCCTTCTGCACCCGTCTTTGCCCTTCTCCGCCCGTCTTTGCCCTTCTCCGCCCGTCTTTGCCCTTCTCCGCCCGTCTTTGCCCTTCTCCGCCCGTCTTTGTTCATCTTTGCACTTCTCCGATATTCCCCTCCCTTCTCCACCCGTCTTTGCCCTTCTCCCCTCATGCTTTCCCATCTCTGCCCGTCTTCACCCTCCTCCGCCCGTCTTTGCCCTTCTCCGATATTCTCCACATATCTCCGCCTGCTTTTGCCCTTCTCCATCCTACTTTGCCCTTCTCCATCCTACTTTGCCCTTCTCCGCCCGTCTCTGCCCTTCTCCGCCCGTCTCTGCCCTTCTCCGCCCGTCTCTGCCCTTCTCCGCCCGTCTCTGCCCTTCTTTGCGCTTTTCCGATTTCCTCCACTCTTCTCCGCCCGTCTTTGCCCTTCTCCCCTTATGTTTTCTCTTCTCCGCCCGTCTTTGCCTTTCTCCGCCTGTCCTTGCCCTTCTCCTCTAGTCTTTGCACTGCTTTGCACTTCTTCGATATTCTCCACACTTCTCCGCCCGTCTTTGCCCTTCTACACTTTTCTTTGCTTATCTTTGTCCTTCTCTAATATTCCCTGCCCTTCTCCAGCCATCTTTGCCCTTCTCCAGGCGTCTTTGCCCTTCTCCTATATTCTCCAGAATTCTCCACCCGACTTTGCCCTTCTCTGTCCATCTTTGCCCTTCTCACCCGTCTTTTTCCATCTTTCCTCTTCTCCGATACTCTCCACAATTCTTCGCACGTCTTTGCCCTTCTACCCTTTTCTTTGCCCATCTTTGCCCTTCTCCAATATTCTCTGCCCTTCTCCGCCCGTCTTTGCCCTTCTCCTCCCGTCTTTGCCCTTCTCCTCCCGTCTTCGCCCTTCTCCGCCCGTCTTCGCCCATCTTTCCACTTCTCTGATATTCTCCACCCTTCTCCTCCTGTCTTTGCACTTCTCCCCCCTTCTTTACCCTTCTCCACCCGTCTTTGTTTTTTTCCACCTATCTTTGCCCCTCTTTCCACTTCTCAAATATTCTCTGCCCTTCTCCCCCCTTCTTTGCCCTTCTCCGCCCGTCTTTGCCCTTCTCCGCCCGTCTTTGCCCTTCCTTTATCTTTTCTGCACTTCTATGCCAATCTTTGCCCTTCTCTGCACGTCTTTGCCCTTCTCCCCTTGTCTTTGCACATCTTTGCACTTCTCCGATATTCTCTGCAATTCTCAGCCCGTCTTTGCCCTTCTCCGCCCAACTTTGCCCTTCTCCGCCCAACTTTGCCCTTCTCTGCCCAACTTTGCCCTTCTCCGCCCAACTTTGCCCTTCTCCGCCCAACTTTGCCCTTCTCACCCGTCTTTTTCCATCTTTCCTCTTCTCCGATAGTCTCCACACTTCTTCACCCTTCTACCCTTTTCTTTGCCCATCTTTGCCCTTCTCCAATATTCTCTGCCCTTCTCCGCCTGTCTTTGCCCTTCTCCGCCCGTCTTCACCCTTCTCCGCCCGTCTTCACCCTTCTCCGCCCGTCTTCACCCTTCTCTGCCCGTCTTTGCCCATCTTTCCACTTCTCTGATATTCTCCACCCTTCTCCGCCTGTTGTTGCACTTCTCCCCCATTCTTTACCCTTCTCCACCCGTCTTTGTTTTTTTCCACCCGTCTTTACCCCTCTTTCCACTTCTCAAATATTCTCTGCCCTTCTCCGCCCGTTATTACCCTTCTCCGCCCGTCTTTGCCCTTCTCCGCACATCTTTGCCCTTCTTTGATCTTTTCCGCTCTTCTCCGCCAATCTTTGCCCTTCTCTGCACGTCTTTGCCCTTCTCCCCTTGTCTTTGCACATCTTTGCACTTCTCCGATTTTCTCTGCACTTCTCCACCCGTCTTTGTCCTTCTCAGCCCATCTTTGCCCTTCTTAGTCCCACTTTGTTCTTCTCTGCCCCTCTTTGCCCTTCTCCCCCTGTTTTTGTCATTCTCCGCCCGTCTTGGCCATTCTCCGCCCGTCTTGGCCATTCTCCGCCCGTCTTGGCCATTCTCCGCCCGTCTTGGCCATTCTCCAATATTCTCCACCCTTCTCTGTCCGTTTTTGCCCTTATCCCCTTATGTTTTCCCTTCTCCGCCCGTCCTTGCCCTTCTCCGCCCGTCCTTGCCCTTCTCCGCCCGTCCTTGCCCTTCTCCGATATTATCCACCCTTCTCCGCCCGTCTTTGCCCTTCTCTGCCCCTCTTTGCCCTTCTCCGCCCCTCTTTGCCCTTCTCCGCCCCTCTTTGCCCTTCTCCGCCCCTCTTTGCCCTTCTCCGCCCCTCTTTGCCCTTCTCCGCCCCTCTTTGCTTCTTTTGAACTTTTCCAATAATCTCCGCCCTTCTCCGCCCGTCCTTGCCCTTCTCCGCCTGTCCTTGCCCTTCTCCGCCTCTCTTTGCCCTTCTTTGATATTCTCCGTCCTTCTCCTCCCATCTTTGCCCTTCTCAGCCCGCCTTTCCCCTTTTCCTCCCATCTTTGCACTGCTTTGCACTTCTCCGATATTATCCGCCCGTCTTTGCCCTTCTCCGCCCGTCTTTGCCCTTCTCCGCCCGTCTTTGCCCTTCTCCGCCCGTCTTTGCCCTTCTCCGCCCGTCTCCGCCCGTCTCCGCCCTTCTCCGCCCGTCTCTGATTTTCTTTGAACTTCTCCAATATTGTATACACTTCTCCGCCCGTCTTTGCCCTTCTCCTAAACTCTTTGCCCATCTTTGCATTTCTCCATTATTTTCCACCCTTCTCTGCACGTCTTATCCCTTCTCTGTACGTCTTTTCCCATCTTTGCACTTCTCTGATATTCTCTGCCCTTCTCCGCTTATCTTTGCCCTTCTTCGCCCCTCTTTGCCCTTCTCCGCTCCTCTTTGCCTCCTTTGAAATTCTCCGATAATCTCTGCCCTTCTCCGCCCCTTTGCCCTTCTCCGCCCATCTTTGCCCTTCTCCGATATACTCCATCCTTCTCCTACCATCTTTGCTCTTCTCAGCCCGTCTTTGTCCTTCTCCTCCCATCTTTGCCCTTCTTTGCACTTCTCCAATATTCTCCGTCCCTCTCCGCCCGTCTTTGCCCTTCTCTGCTCGTCTTTGCCCTTCTCTGCTCGTCTTTGCCCTTCTTTGCACTTCTCCAATATTCTCCACCCTTCTCCACCTGTTTTTGACCTTCTCTGCCCATGGTTACCCTTCTCCACCCATTATTGCCCTTCTCTGCCCATCTTTGCACTTCTCGTATATTCTCCACACTTCTCTGCCCGTCTTTGGCCTTCTCCACCCGTCTTTGCCCTTCTCTGATATTCTCCTCCTTTCTCCACCAGTCTTTGCCCTTCTCCCACCTTCTTTGACTTTCTCCGAACTTCTCCAAAATTATCTGATCTATTTCGAACTTCTCTGAATTCTACTACCTTCTCTGAACTTCCTTTGGCTTCTCTGACCTTCTCTGTCCTTCTACAAACTTCTCCGTCCTTCTCTGTCCTTCTACGAACTTCTCCGACCTTCTCTGAACTTCTTTGACATTTTCCGACCTTCTTTTACCTTCTCCGACATTCTTTGACCTTCTCGGATCTTCTCTGATGTTCTTTGACCTTCTCCAAACTTCTCTGACCTTTTCCGATAATCTTTGACTTTCTCCAAATATCTCCTTCCTTCTCTGACCTTCTTAGAACTTCTTTGATTTTTTCCAAACTTCTTTGACCTTCTCTGAACCTCTTTGATATTTTCCGACCTTCTCCGACCTTCCTTGACCTTCTCCGACCTTCCTTGACCTTCTCCGACCTTCCTTGACCTTCTTCCATCTTCTCTGACCTTCTTCCATCTTCTCTGACCTTCTTCGACCTTCTCTGACCTTCTCCGAATTGCTCAATGAGGTCGCTGTAGACACAGACAACACAGAATTTCTAAACGACAGTGAGGTCGCTGTAGACACAGACAACACAGACTTTCTAAACCTCAGTGAGGTCGCTGTGAACAAAGACGACACAGACTTCCTAAACATCAATGAGGTCACTATAGACACAGATGACAGTGAGGTCGCTATAGACACATGCAACACAGACTTTCTAAACGACAACGAGTTCGCTTTAGACACAGGCGACACAGACTTTCTAAACGACAGTGAGGTCGCTGTAGACACAGGCGACAGAGACTTTCTAAATGACAATGAGGTCGCTGTAGACACAGGCAACACAGACTTTCTAAACGACAATGAGGTCGCTGTAGACACGCTCTGACTTCCCCGACCATCTTTGACCTTCTCTGAACTTCTCTGATCTTCCCTGACCATCTTTATACTTCTCCAACTTTCTTTGACCTTCTCCTGGCTTCTTTGACCTTCTCCAAACTTCTCATAATCCTTTGTCCTTCTGCGACCTTCTCCAAACTTCTCTGACCCTCTCCGACCCTCTCTGACCTTCTCCGACCCTCTCTGACCTTCTCCGAACTTCTCCGACATTCTTTGACCTTTTCTGACCTTCTTTGACCTTTTCCGACCTATTCCAACATTCTCTGATCTTCTTCAACCTTCTCTGATCTTCTCCGAATTCCTCAATGAGGTCGCTGTAGACACAGACGACACAGACTTTCTAAGCCTCAATGAGGTCGCGATAGACACAGACGACCCAGACTTTCTAAACCTCAATGAGGTTGCTATAGACACAGACGACACAGACGACACAGACTTTCTAAACGTCAGTGAGGTCGCTATAGATACAGACGACACAGACTTTCTAAATGACAGTGAGATCGCTATAGATACCGACGACACAGACTTTCTAAGCCTCAATGAGGTCACTAAATGTAATGACGACACAGACTTTCTAAACCTCAATGAGGTCGCTGTGAACACAGACGACACAGACTTTCTAAACATCAATGAGGTCACTATAGACACAGATGACACAGACTTTCTAAATGTCAGTGAGGTCACTATAGACACAGACGACCCAGACGACAGTGAGGTCGCTATAGACACAGGCAACACAGACTTTCTAAACGACAATGAGGTTGCTGTAGACACAGGCAACACAGACTTTCTAAACGACAATGAGGTCGCTGTAGACACAGGCGACACAGACTTTCTAAACGACAATGAGGTCGCTGTAGACACGCTTTGACTTCCCCGACCATCTTTGACCTTCTCTGAACTTCTCTGATCTTCTCTGACCCTCTTTATACTTCTCCAACTTTCTTTGACTTTCTCCTGGCTTCTTTGACCTTCCCCAAACTTCTCCTAATCCTTTGTCCTTCTGCGACCTTCTCCGACCCTCTCTGACCTTCTCCGACCCTCTCTGACCTTCTCCGACCCTCTTCTGACCTTCTTTGACCCTCTCTGACCTTCTTTGACCTTCTCCGATCCTCTCTGATCTTCTCTGACCTTCTCCGATCCTCTCTGACCTTCTCTGACCTTCTCCGACCTTCTTTTAACTTATCTGACCTTCTCCGACGTTCTCCCACCTTCTCCGACCTTGTCTGACCTTTCCGACCTTCTTTGACATTTTCCGACCTTCTCCCATTTTCTCCAACCGTCTTTATCTTTCTCCAACCTTCTTTGACCTTCTCCGAGCTTCTCCGACCTTTTCCGAGCTTCTTTATCTTTCTCCGACCCTCTTTGACCTTCTCCGACCACCTTTGAACTTCTCCAAACTACTCTGACCTTCTCCGACCTTCTCTGAACTTCTCCAACTGTCTTTATCTTTCTCCAACCTTCTTAGGCCTTCTCCAAGCTTCTTTGACCTTCTGCGACCTTCTCTAAGCTTCTTTTACTTTCTCCGACCTTCTCCATGCTTTTTTGACCTTATCTGACCTTCTCCTAACTTCTCCAAAATTCTCCAACCTTCTTCAAATTTCTTTGACCTTCTCCGACCATCTTTTACCTTCTTCGACCTTCTCCAATCTTCTCCAACCTTCTTTATCTTTCTCCAACCTTCTTTGACCTTCTCCGAAATTCTCTGACCTTCTTTGACCTTCTCTGAAATTCTACGAACTTCTTTGAAATTCTCCAACCACCTTTGACCTTTTCCGACCTTCTTTGAACTTCTCCAACCTTCTTTGACATTTTCTGACCTTCTCCGACCTAATCCGACCTTCTCTGACCTACTCTTAACTTCTCTGACCTTCTCCGATATTCTTCGAACTTCTTTGAACTTCTTTGCCCTTCTCCCACCTTCTTTGCCCTTCTCCCACCTTCTTTGCCCTTCTCCCACCTTCTTTGCCCTTCTCCCACCTTCTTTGCCCTTCTCCCACCTTCTTTGCCCTTCTCCCACCTTCTTTGCCCTTCTCCCACCTTCTTTGCCCTTCATTTCCCTTGTTCGACCCTCTTTGTAGACCTTGTAGTTGTAGAGAGCAATGAGGTCTCCCCTCAGCCTCCACTTCTCCAGGTTAAACAACCCCAGCTCTCTGAGCCATTTCTTATAAGGCCATGTGTGTACATAAAAAAGAGCTGACTTGTTTGAGAGGAACTAGGAGCCCTACAGACAGAGGATTATAAAAAAGAGCAGGGACTAGCACAAAAATTCAGAAACAGCAAGAGAAGTAAAGGGGAGTGTCAAGATTCAGAGTGAATGGAAAAGCTGGAACAGCAACAGTAAGCAATACAAAGGAATAGAGAAAGAAAGAAAGAGAAAGAAAAGCAAGGCATTTGCAGGTGCAGAGAAAGAACAAGCTACAAGGATCAAGCCAGTGAAATTGTGGGGGAACAGAATGAGGAACGCAGATTGGGATAAAGATGGAAAAGGAAAAAAATAGTATAGGCAGAGAACAGATACTGAAGACTAGGCGGGGGGGAAAAAAGAGAGAAAAGAGCACAGAAAAATTAAAGAGTAGGGGTATAGGGATACCTGGGAACAGGAATTGTAGCAGCACGATAAATGAAAGGAACCAAAAAGTCCAGCTCTAAAATGTTCGTTACCTAGTCCCATCACTGTCACAACTAGCAATGTTGCAGTGACAGCACGCATACTGTTATTTCTTGTAAGGATACTTTCAGACATGTAGTAGTGTTGTTCTAGCTGAGAATGTAAGACAGAGTTAATAAAACACAGCTCCTCCTCAGGCCCTCTTTATACCTGTGAGGGCTTCACCACACCCCAGTCACAGGTGGTGGGCGGGAAGGCCCAGGGGGTATATAAGCCACAGGCCTTGCCTCTGGAGGTCATTTAGGTTGTGGTTTATCCTTGAGATTAGAGTTTTGCTGCTGTTTCCATTCATTGTAGCTTTTAGGCAGATTAAGCTAGTTGGGTAAGTGGTGGTTTTTGGCTTTTTTAGTTTTTTTTTTTCTTTTTGTTCTTCTAAAGAAGCAGAGGTGTCTGTTGGAGGTATGAGCTTTGGAAGAGTCCAGGCGAAGCAGCACATACAGGTGTAACTATGGGGCTTTTTTGTCAGTAATTTTTGATTGGGTGTTGGAGGGGGCAAGATGTTTTTGGTATCCTTCTTTGTATTTTTTTCTGGGTGCTTTGCCTCGAGTTTTTGGTTATGGGATGATTTGTTGTTGTTCCTCATTCTGTGTGGCATGATGTATTGGTCCTAGGGGCTCTGCAGTTTGTAATGGGCACCTCGTGGGTGATAATAATCAGGAATGAAGTTTGTTGGCCTAGGGTAGGAAGTAGAGTCTGTGGGTTGGTGGAAGATAGAAGGGGCCAGGGGAGCCCTGGGAAGGGCTCAGGAGCACAGCTCCCAGGGAATAGCAACACAGAACGGTCAGGGGGGTTAAAATATAGGGCAGGTGCTGTTAAGAAGGAGCAGGGTTCCTTCTCTGATACTTCAGGGGTAGAAAAGGGCTTTAATGGTTTGGGGAAAGGGAGATGGGTTCGTCAGTCTTTCTTGGGTCAGTTTGGTGGTCAGATGCAAGTGCCGTTCAGGTGTCTGTTGTTCTAGTTTCTCTGTAGCCAATAAGGTAATGATGAGGTTGAGACACAAGTTTAAAAGTATTAGTTATCCTAAGAAATGTCATCTCTAGGGCTGTGAGATCTCTGCTCCCTTATACCTTTTACTTATTGTGTTCCTCAACTAACTTCTTTGCGTGCATCCTGTCTCCATCCATCTGAATGTCCAGAGAAGAGTAATGTAGCTGGTGAAGGGGCTGGTGAACAAGCCTTATGAGGAGTGGCTGAGAGAGCTGGGGGTGTTTAGCCTGGAGAAGAGGAGGCTGAGGGGAGACCTCATTGCTCTCTGCAGCTACCTGAAAGGAGGTTGTGGAGAGGAGGGAGCTGGTCACCTCTCCCAAGGTACAGGGGACAGGACAAGAGGGAATAGCCTCAAGCTCTGCCAAGGAAGCTTCAGGCTGTACATCAGGAAAAAATATTTCACTGAAAGGGTTATTGGGGATGGGCAAAGGCTGCCCGAGGAGGTGGTAGAGTCACCTTCCCTGGAGGTGTTTAAAGGATGGGTGGATGAGATGGTGAGGGGCATTGTTTAGCGATTAATAGGAATGGGTGGACTCAATGATCCAATGGGTCTTTTCCAACCTGGTGATCCTATGAATATCAGAGACCTTGCTACTTAAAGGTATGGACTTGCTGCCTATCTACAGTGCAGGGTTCTGCCGCTTGTTTCCCTTGCATTTCTCAGGGAAGAGATTGGATATTGTTTTGGCTCGTAACAGTTAGCAGCTGAGCAACTCTTCTTCATCTGGTCTGTGGGCACACAAGCCTCCCTTATTTAGTAGAGTTTTAGATTTTTCCTGAACCAGTGAGGTTTGCTCTATTATTGCTTACAGCGGTTGTTACCTTGTCCCTGTTAATCCATTGTGGTTTTTTACGGTCATTGAGTTTCCAATTTAGGTCTTAGAGCAGTCAATCCCACTGTTGCGAGTTTTTCATTGGCTGACTGCCTCTGTAATTCCAGTCGCCATTGCTGTGTGGTGAGTGTCCTGTGTTTTTATGTCTTCTGTGTTAATAATCTTTACTGGGTTTTGATAAGAATATTTTTTTCAAGTTCTTCTTGTTCACTCCTACGACTAAAGTTTGGTTCCTTCCTAAAATGTGGATTTCCGTGGCTCATCTTTCTTTTGTCCTGGGTATCACCACTACTGGTCCTACAACTTAAGTGGTGAGGAGGAGAGGTAAGCAGATAGCAGAGAATTTTGGGGTGCTGGTGAGGCAGTCAGGCTTATTCTCATCATTGTGGGGCTGATGGTGAGGAGGAAGTTGAGTATGTCTAGAAGAGCAAAGTCTTATTTGTCAACATAGTATTTACTTTTGGTTTGGCAGGCACTGTGCGGGCCACCTTGGGAATGGGAAGAGCATTTGAGATGAGCTGGGTAGTAGGGAGAAGGAGCATGGGGCAGACTTCTCACAGGTGTGAGAGTAATTCTCTGAATTTAATTAGCCTGGGTGATAACAGCTGCAGCATCTGACAGAAGAACTGCTGTGGAGCAAGTGAGTGGAAGGACATGGCAGTTAGGCAGAACAAGTTGTCATGTAAGGTGCTGACACTGATCAGTGCAATGCTGGCTGTTGGGGCTATTTTAGTTTTCTTGTAGATTGCAAAGTGGATTCTGGCAACTGTAGGATCATTCCAGGAAGCTGATGTTCTTGGAGTTTTTTTTCTGCTGAGGAAGCCTCCTGGTGGTCTGAAAGCTAAGTTGAGGGACGGGGGCAGGGGTGGGGTATGACAGAGGGGAGAAGGCTGGGGATGGCAGGGAGGGGTTTTAAAAGTAGCCTAGGGGAGAGGGCTGTGCGGGAAGTGTCCCCTTTGGGCAGGGAGAGCTGGAGGGTGTTACTTCTCAGCCCAAAGCTAGCATGTTCCAGGCAGGGCCGTTCCAGCTTGTCTGTGCTGTGTGCTTTATATTCTGTTTCTCTTTTACGTTTCTTAAGCCTTGATGTCCCCTTTGCTTTAAAGGAATGCAGCATATGACTTGAGCAGCATCTCGAGGGTCTTGAATGCCTGTACTCATGGGTACAATACCAATTAGGCACTGTTCTTCTTGCATCATAACCTAAGCGTGGATTGGCTTCATGTTTTCAAAGTTTCTAGTCAGCCAACTTTTCCCATGGCCTTGCAGCCTGTGTTGGCGGCCACAATCGTTAGTCATATGTTTTCAAGGATCCCTGTTGACCTGAGACTTCTTCCATGCATCTTGTGCCTTTAGTCATTTAAAAGGTGATCCTTTCACGTACATCCTCCCGGTTTTGGCCACATCCCGTTGTAATGAGTGATCCTTTACAGTATGCCGGACATGCCTCGAGCACCATATCTAGGGTCCTGAATGCTTGTACTCATCAATGCACTGTCGACTGGGCACTGCTTTTCTTGCATTGTGTTCCTAAAGCCTGGATTGGTCTCGTGTTTTGGCACTGTGTTTTTCTGTTAATTTTTCTTGCAGATGCTGAAGAGGAACGCAGTGACTGCAGGATTATTTCTGTTAGCTGATGTGATTTGAGCTGCTTTGTCCAAGGACAGCTTCATTCGTGGCCCTCTGAAAGCTAAGTTGAGAGACCGGAGTTGGGAAGCGGGAGGTGGGATGGGGCTAGCAGGGAGGGGTTTTGAAGGTAGCCTAGGCTGTGCAGGGAGTCCTCTTTGGGCAGGTGAAGGCAGAGGGGTCTACTTCTCAGCCCAAACCCTGTATGGGCAGGGCAGTTCCAGCCTGTATCTGTTGTTGTCTAGTTTGTGTAGTCACCGTGCCATGTCTGAAATTTTCTGCAGGTCTTGATGTCATCTTTTGTGCTCAGGGCATCGCAGGCATGCCTTGGGCGCCATGTCTAGGGTCCCAAATGCTTGTACTGATCAAGGTAGTGTCAACGGAGCACTGCTTTTCTTTCTTCACATTTCTAAAGTGTGGATCGCTCTTGTGTTTTGGAAGCATCCCGTCAGTCGTCTTCTGCTGCAGCCTTACAGCCTGCCTCGCCATCCGGGATAGTTAGTCTTCTGTTTTCCTGGATCCCTGTTCTGGGACTTGTTCCATCCATCCTCTGCATCTTTAGATCTTTAAAAGGGGCTTCTTGCCCGTTCATCTTGCCAGTTGTGGCACCATCTCTTTCCAGGGCTACCGAAAGTTGTTCCTTGGAGCCCTGTCCATTGCCTTGCCCATTGGCACGCGTGGTCCAGGAGTCCTCCTTGTTGCCGCGACTTTTCTTTTGTTCCAGGTTCCTGACGTCGTTCTTGTGTATTGGTGTTCTGTGTGTGTTTGTGTCTGGTTGGAGCTGCTCTGCCAGGTGCGTAGAGGAGGCGATAAGCATCAGCAGGGGTATAGTGGCCCGATTGTGTGCTTAACGTTTTGACGTGCCTAGACATTGCGGTCTAGGGGCATCCCTTATTTGCAGAACTAGCAGCCCTCGGTGTGGCGGGTGAGGAGGGTAGTTTCTGCTTGTCTCTGGAGCCACATAGGGGGTGGCCAAAACTGCATGGGAGCAGCCAGTGGAGCGGTAACGAAGGGGTTTGAATGTCAAGGGAGCAGCAATTAATGTTTGGGTTTGGTTGTGGACTAGCTTTGCTTGGCTGTAATGTGCAGTAGAGTCTTGGAATTCTTAGGGCATTGCTGAGCGTCAGGGTGACTTCTTTGCTGTTGTGTTTTTCAGACGTAGCGGGCTGACCTGTGTGCCGAGGGGCACGGATGGAGTTGTGTGCAGTTAGTGTGCCATAGTGAGGTGAGTTGGCTGTGGTGTTGGTAGGGAAATGTAACCGTGGCTGTATGATCAGTTACCGTGTGTTGGTTTTGTTCAATGAAGTTACAATCATCCTTGCTGTTTGTATATTCCAGGTGGAGCTCAAGCCTCAACACAACCACAGAAGATGAGGCAAGCTGGGCATCTGAGCAGTCAAGGTAATGCAGTGGGAGATAGGTGTTGCTTGGGGCAGCCTGTGCTTTAGTGTAGTACAAAAGCATGCTTTTTCTGTGGCAGGTGCCAAATGCAGCCTCAGGGGGGTGAAGCTTCTTGCTGATGTGTGGTCTGAGAGGTGAGGAGGTTGTTGTTCAAATAGGTGTGTTAGAGCCCCGTGGCACGCAGCAACTCCATTGAGCATTGGCCTTTGGTTTTGTAGATGCTGTGTGGTCCGCTTTTAGAATGCAAAGAGCAGTTGAGGTGAACAGGGGAGTAGAGATTTGGAGCACGGGACTGATTTCTCAGAAGCACAATAGTAAATTTTCTGTCTGTCTACCTGAAGTGCCCCAGGTGATGATGACTGCAACATCCCATGTTTGAGTTGGCATCAAATAGGTGAGCAGAATGCCTTGGCAGTTTTGCAGTGGGTGTAGTACAAGATGTTGGCAGTGAGCAGTGTGATGACTTGGAACTGTGGTTTCTGTATGTTTTTGTTTTGTTTTTTTTTTTGCAGATTATAGTCCAGGACAATGTGAGAGTGCAGGATTTTTCCAGTTAGTTGATGCAGTTTGTGTTTTTTCTGCCAAGGATATCTTCAGGCCCTCAGTCCTCAGAAAGTTAAGGGGGCTGTGGTTTTGGTCCGGGAAGAGGGCAGAATGTTGAGAATGGCAGGGAAGGGATTTAGCCTAGGGTAGAGGGTTGTGCAGGAAGAGTGCACCTTGTTACACGTTTGGAGAGGGGTTTAATTTTCAGCCCCAAGCTAGCGTGTACCAGGCAGGGCAGTTCCAGCCTATATCTGTCTTGTTGTTTAGACTGTGTAGACTCTGCTGTGTCTTAAATCTTCTGCAGGTCTTGATGTCATCTTTGCATTTGGTCCACGTGTCATCTCTAGACTCTTGGATGTCTGTTCTTAGTAAGGTGCTGATCGGGCACTGCTTTTCTTGCATTGTGATCTTCATGTACAGATAGGTCTTGTATTTTGGAAATTTCCGGTCAGTTGCCTATTGTGTAGGCATCGCAGGACACATTAGCATCCTCAGCCCTTATTGTTCCATTTTCTTAAATCCCTGTTCTGGCACTTCCTCCATACATACTCTGTTTTGAGGTCTTTAAGAAGGGCTCACCCTTGCATCCTTCTAGTTGTGGCTGTGGCTCTTAAAGGGGCCATAGTCTTCCATTTTTCAAGGGCTGACATAATCTTTCTTGCAGCTCCCTACATCTTGTTGCCCAATGCCAGCCCTCTTTTGAGAGTCATTCTTACCAAGTTTCCTTTTTGTTTCTGCATCCTGTCATTGGTTTTCTGTGCAGAGTCAGTCTGCGCACGTTTGAATCTGGCTGGAGCTGCTCTGCCTGAGCTAAAGAATCGGTAGTTAGCAGAAGAACAGCAGTGAAATTCGATCTTTAGATATACCCGTCTAGTTAGGCTTTGAAGGGCGAGGTGATACGGTGCATTCCAGAGCAAGTAGCCATAGATACATGGGGTGAGGAGAATCATTTTTGGTCGGTTATGCAGCCACAGAGGGAATGACCAAAGCCATCTCAGATATAACGTTGGAGTGTCGGTAGATCAGTTTAAATTCTTGGGGCAATAAATCTGGTGTGTATGGTTGTTAAGATTTGATTTTATCTTTTTTTTTTCTGCCTGGCTGTTGTGTGAAGAAGGGTTGGTATTCCTGAATCAAAACAGTGTGTGGAATTGTTTAGTTACTATCGAGTCTGGGGGTAAGTTATTGAATGTTGAGTTCTACAGGTGCAGAGGCATCGGGTCTGGCAGCAAGGGGTGACAATTGAACTGGGGGTAGATTCCCATAGCCAGGTGGGTTGGCTGCCGAGTCAACAGTTAGATATGACTTGTACCTACATTACCGACAAACGCCAGCTAGTTATTTTGTTTTGGTTTTATTTTTTGTCTTTCAAGATGCAATGAGCATCGTTGTCATATATGATGTCTGTGTCGTCTGTGTCTATTGTGACGTCATTGTTATATATAGTGTGTGTCTATTTTGAACATCACTGTCATTTTTAATGTTTCTGTTGTCTGTCTCTATTGTGAAATCATTGTCATTTATAATGTCAGTGTCATCTGTGTTGTCATTTTTGTCTGTCGTCTGTTTCTATTGTCACATCATTCTCATTTATAATGTTTGTGTCATCATTTTCGTGTCTGTCATCTGTCTCTGTTGTGAAATCATTGTCCATTATAATGCCTGTGTCGCCTGTGTCGCCTGTGTCCGCAGTGACCTCCCTGACGTTTAGAAAGCCTGTGTCGCCTGTGTCCGCAGCGACCTCCCTGAAGTTTAGAAAGCCTGTGTCACCTGTGTCTATAAAGACCTCCCTGACGTTTAGAAAGCCTGTGTCGCCTGTGTCTATAAAGACCTCCCTGACGTTTAGAATGCATGTGTCGCCTGTGTCTATAAAGACCTCCCTGACGTTTAGAATGCCTGTGTCGCCTGTGTCTATAAAGACCTCCCTGACGTTTAGAAAGCCTGTGTCTCTAGCGACCTCACTGTCATTTATAAAATCTGTGTCTCTAGCGACCTCACTGTCGTTTAAAAAATCTGTGTCTCTAGCGACCTCACTGTCGTTTAAAAAATCTGTGTCATCTGTGTCTATAGCGACCTCATGGAGGTTTAGAAAGCCTGTGTCGCCTGTGTCCGCAGCGACCTCCCTGACGTTTAGAAAGCCTGTGTCACCTGTGTCTATAAAGACCTCCCTGACGTTTAGAAAGCGTGTGTCGCCAGTGTCTACAGCGACCTCACTGTCGTTCAGAAGGTCTGTGTCACCAGTGTCTACAGTGACCTCACTGTCGTTCATAAGGTCTTTGTCGCCTGTGTCTAGAGCGACCTCACTGTCGTTCAGAAGGTCTGTGTCGCCTGTGTCTACAGCGACCTCACTGTCGTTCAGAAGGTCTGTGTCGCCTTTGTCTACAGCGACTTCACTGTCGTTCATAAGGTCTTTGTCGCCTGTGTCTACAGCGACCTCACTGTCGTTCAGAAGGTCTGTGTCGCCTGTGTCTACAGCGACCTCACTGTAATTCAGAAGGTCTGTGTCGCCTGTGTCTCTATTGACCTCACTGTCGTTCATAAGGTCTGTGTCGCCAGTGTCTACAGCCACCTCACTGTCGTTCAGTAAGTCTGTGTTGTCTGCGTCTACAGCGACCTCACTGTCGTTCAGAAGGTCTGTGTCGCCTGCGTCTCTAGCGACCTCACTGTCGTTCATAAAGTTTGTGTCGCCTGCGTCTCTAGCGACCTCACTGTCGTTCATAAAGTTTGTGTCACCTGCGTCTCTAGCGACCTCACTGTCGTTCTTAAAGTCTGTGTCGTCTCTTTCGTCTGTCTGTTGTGACGTCTTTGTCAATTATAATGTCTGTCTACTGTGTCTATTGTGACATCCTTGTCATTTATGTCAGTGTCATCGATGTCTTTATTGTCGTCTGTGTTTTTTGTGTATATTGTGACATCATTTTCATTAATAATATCTGTGTCATCTATGTCATCTATGTTGTCTGTGTCGTCTGTGTCTAATGTGACATCATTGTAAAATATATTGTCTTTGTCGTCTTTGTCTATTGTGACACCCTTCTCACTTATAATGTCTGTGTTGTTGGTGTCGTATGTTTCGTCTGTGTCTATAGTGACCTCGTTGATGTTTATAAAATCTGTGTCATCTGTGTCTATAGCGACCTCTCTGTTGTTCATAATGTCTGTGTCGTCTGTGTCTATAGCGACCTCACTGTCGTTCATAAGGACTGTATTGTCTGTGTCTATAGTGACCTCACTGTCGTTCATAAGGTCTGTGTCGTCTGTGTCTATACCGACCTCGTTGACGTGTAGAAAGTCTGTGTCGTCTGTGTCTATAGTGACCTCAATGACGTTTAGAAAGTCTGTGTCGCCTGTGTCTATAGTGACCTCATTGTGGTTTAGGAAGTCTGTGTCGCCTGTGTCTATAGTGACCTCATTGACCTTTAGAAAGTCTGTGTCGCCTGTGTCTATAGCGACCTTATAGATGTTTTGAAAGTCTGTGTCGCCTGTGTCTACAGTGACCTCACTGTCGTTTAGGAAGTCTGTGTCACCTGTGTCTACAGCGACCTCACTGTCGTTCAGAAGGTCTGTGTCGCCTGTGTCTACAGCGACCTCATTGTCGATTGGAATTTCTGTGTCGTCTGTGTCTATGGCGACCTCATTGAGGTTTAGAAAGTCTGTGTCGTCTGTGTCTATAAAGACCTCCCTGACGTTTAGAACGTCTGTGTTGTCTGTGTCGTCTGTGTCTATAGCGACCTCATTGAGGTTTAGAAAGTCTGCGTCGTCTGTGTCTACAGCGACCTCATTGAGGTTTAGAAAGTCTGTGTCGTCTTTGTCTACAGCGACCTCATTGTCGTTTAGAAATTCTGTGTCATCAGTGTCTATAGCGACCTCATTGAGGTTTAGAAAGTCTGTGTCGTCTGTGCCTATAACGACCTCAATGAGGTTTAGAAATTCTGTGTTGTCTCTGTCTATAGCGACCTCATTGAGGTTTAGAAATTCTGTGTCGTCTGTGTCTATAGTGACCTCATTGATGTTTAGAAAGTCTGTGTCGCCTGTGTCTGTAGTGACCTCATTGACGTTTAGAACGTCTGTGTCGCCTGTGTCGCCTCTGTCTGTAGTGACCTCATTGACGTTTAGAAAGTCTGTGTCATCTGTGTCCACAGCGACCTCATTGACGTTTAGAAAGTCTGTGTCGTCTCTGTCTATAGCGACCTCAATGAATTTTAGGAAGTCTGTGTCTTCTGGGTCGTCTGTGTCTATAGCGACCTCAATGAGGTTTAGAAAGTCTGTGTCGTCTGTGTCTCTAGCGACCTCACTGTCATTTAGAAAGTCTGTGTCGTCCTTGTCTCTAGTGACCTCATTGACGTTTAGAAGGTCTGTGTCGTCTGTGTGTACAGCGACCTCACTGTCGTTCAGAAGGTCTGTGTCGCCTGTGTCTACGGCGACCTCACTGTCGTTCATAAGGTCTGTTTCTCCTGTGTCTACCGCGACCTCGCTGTCTTTCATAAGGTCTGTGTCGCCTTTGTCTACAGCGACTTAACTGTCGTTCATAATGTCTGTGTCGTCTGTGTCTACAGCGACCTCATTGTCGTTCAGAAGGTCTGTGCCGCCAGTGTCTACAGCGACCTCACTGTCGTTCAGAAGGTCTGTGTCGCCTGTGTCTACAGCGACCTCACTGTCGTTCAGAAGGTCTGTGTCGCCTGTGTCTACAGCGACCTCACTGTCGTTCAGAAGGTCTGTGCCGCCAGTGTCTACAGCGACCTCACTGTCGTTCAGAAGGTCTGTGCCGCCAGTGTCTACAGCGACCTCACTGTCGTTCAGAAAGTCTGTGTCGCCTGTGTCTACAGCGACCTCACTGTCGTTCATAAGGTCTGTGTCGCCTGCGTCTCTAGTGACCTCGCTGTGGTTTAGAAAGTCTGTGTCGCCTGCGTCTCTAGTGATCTCACTGTTGTTCATAAAGTTTGTGTCGTCTGCGTCTCTAGCGACCTCACTGTCATTCATAAAGTCTGTGTCGTCTGCGTCTCTAGCGACCTCACTGTCATTTAGAAATTCTGTGTCGCCTGTGTCTGTAGTGACCTCATTCATGTTTAGAAAGTCTGTGTCGTCTGCGTCTATAGCAACCTCACTGTCGTTTATAAAGTCTGTGTCGTCTCTGTCGTCTGTCTATTGTGACATCTTTGTCAATTACAATGTCTCTGTCTACTGTGTCTAATGTGACATCACTGTCATTTATAATGTCACTGTCATCGATGTCGTCATTGTCGTCTGTGTTGTTTGTGTATGTTGTGACATCATTTTTATTAATAATATCTGTGCCATCTGTGTCATCTATGTTGTCTGTGTCGTCTGTGTCTAATGTGACATCATTGTAAAATATATTGTCTGTGTCGTCTTTGTCTATTTTGACACCCTTGTCGCTAATAATGTCTGTGTCGTATGTTTCATCTGTGTCTCTTGTGACATCATTGTCATTTATAATGTCTGTGTCGTCTGTTTCTATTGTGTCATCATTGTCATGTATAATGTCTGTGTCGTCTGTGTCTATTGTGGCATCATTATCACTTTTAATACCTGTGTCTTTCATTTCACCTGTGTCGTCTCTGGTGTTTGTGTCTATTGTGACATTATTTTTATTTATAATATGTCATCTGTGTTTTCAGTGTCTATTGTGACGTCATTGCCCCTTATAATATCTGTGTCGTCTTTGTTGTGACATCACTGTCATTTCTACGTTCTGTGTCGTCTGTGTCTATTCTGAAATCATTGTCATTTAAAATGTCTCCTCTGTGTCTATTTTGACATCATTTTCATTTATAATGTCTATGTCATCTGTGTCTATTTTAACATCAATTTCATTTATTATGTCTGTCATCTGTGTGTAATGTGACATTATTGTCATTTTTAATGTCTGTGTAGTTGGTGTCATCTTTGTCTATATTGAAATCACTGTCATTTATAATGTCAGTGTAGTCTGTGTCATCTGTTTCTATTGTGATATCGTTTTAATTTATAGTGTCTGTGTCATTTGTTTCTATTTTGTTATAATTTTGATTTACAATGTCTGTGTCGTCTGTGTCTATTGTGACATCATTGTCATTTATAATGTCTGTGTCTTCTGTGTAGTCTGTCGTCTGTGTCATCTGTTTCTAATGTGACTCCATAGCAGTTTTTAATGTCTGTGTCGTCTGTTTCTATTGTGACATAGTATTCATTTACTAAGTCTGTGTCATCTCTGTCGTCTGTGTCTTCTTTGTCTATTGTGACATCCTTGTCATTTATAATGTCTCTGTCATCTGTGTATATTTAGATATCATTTTTTTATAATGTCTGTGTCGTCTGTCTATGTTTTGACATTTTTGTCATTTATAATGTCTGTGTTGTCTGTGTCTATTGTGATATCTTTGTCATTTATGTTGTCTGTGTCGTCAGTGTCTATTGTGATATCATTGTTATATATAATGTCTCTGTTTTCTGTGTCTTTTGTGATATCATTGTTATTTAAAATGTCTGTCGTCTGTGTCTATTGTGACATCATTGTCATGTATAATGTCTGTGTCTTCTGTGTATATTTTGACATCATTTCGTTTATAATATCTGTGTATTCTGTGTTTTCTTTGTCTATTTTGATATATTTGTCATTTATAATGTCTGTGTCTATTGTGACATCATTGTCATTTATAAAGTCTGTGTCGTCTGTGTCATCTTTGTCTTTTTTGACATCATTGTTTTTTATAATCTCTGTATCGTCTTATATGTCGTATATGTAATCTGAGAATATTGTGACATCATTGTAATTTATAATGTCTGTGTCGTCTGTGTCTATTGTGACATCGTTGTCATTTATAAAGTCTTTATTGTCTTTGTCGTATGTGTCGTCTGTGCTTCCTGTGCCTATTGTTACATCATTGTAATTTATAATATCTGTGAGAACTGTGTCTATTGTGACTCCTGTGTCTATTGTTACATCATTGTAATTTATATTATCTGTGTCGTCTGAGTTTATTGTGACATCATTTTCATTTTTAAGTTCTGTGTCTTCTGCGAATGTTGTGACATCATTTTCATTTATCATGTCTGCATCGTCTGTTTCTATTGTGACATTATTGTTTTTATAATATCTGTCATCTGTGTCATCTGTGCCGATTGCGACATCATTGTCATTTATAATGTCTTTCGTCTGTGTCGTCTGTCTAGTCTGTGTCTATTGAGACATAATTGTCATTTATAAAATCTGTCGTCTATGTCTAATGTGACAGCACTGTCATTTATAGTGTCTCTGTCATCTGTGAATATTGTGACATCTTTGTCATTTATAATGGCTGTGTCGTCTCTGTCTATTGAGACATAATTGTCATTTATAAAATCTGTGTCGCCTGTGTCTATTGTGACATCATTGTCATTTATAATATTTTTGTCGTCTGTGGCTATTGTGATATTATTGTCATTTATAATATCTGTCGTCTGTCCAGTCTGTGTCTACTGTGACATCATTGTAGTTTATAGTCTGTGTCGTGGGTTGTACATGTCTATTGTGACATCATTGTCATTTATGTCTGTGTCGTCTGTGTCTATTGTGACATCATTTTAATTTATAAAGTCTGTGTCGTCTGTGTCATCTTTGTCTATTTTGACATCACTGTCACTTATAATGTCTGTGTCGTCTGTGTAGTCTGTCTATTGTGTCATCATTGTAGTTTATAATGTCTGTTTCTTCTGTCGTCTATGTCTATTGTGACACCACTGTGATTTATAATGTCTGTGTCTTCTGTGTCTTCTGCGTCTGTTGTGACTTCATTTTATGTTTGTGTAGTCTGTGTCTATTGTGACAACATTGTCATTAAAAATGACTGTGTCCTCTGTTTCGTCTGTATCGTCAGTGTGTATTCTTACACAGTTGTCATTTGTAATGCCTGTGTTGTCTGTCGTCTGTGTCTATTGTGACTTCTTTTTCATTTATAATGTCTGTGATGTCTGTGTCTATTGTGACATCATTGTCATTTATATTGTGTGTGTCGTTTGTGCCGTTTGTGTCATCTCTGTCGTCTGTGTTTATTGTGACATCATTGTCATTTATAATGTCTGTCGTCTGTGTCATCTGTGTTTAATGTGACATTGTTTTCATTTATAATGTCTGTGTCGTCTGTGTCATCTTTGTATATTATGGCATCATTGTCATTTATCATGTCTGTCATCTGTTTTTATTATGACATCATTGTCATTTATAATATCTTTGTTGTCTGTGTCGTCTATGTCATCTCTGTCTTCTGTGTCTATTGTGATATTGTTTGCATTTATAATGTCTGTGTCGTCGCTGTTGTCTTTGTGTATTTTTAATTCATTTTTATTTATAATGTCTATTTCTTCGATGTGTTTTGTGACATCATTTTTATTTTTAATGTCTTTGTCGTCTGTCATCCGTGTCATCTGTGTCAATTATAACATCATTGTCATTTATAATGTCTTTGTTCTCTGTGTCGTCGGTGTTGTGTGTGTCGACTGTGACATCACTGTCATTTATAATGCCTGTCGGGTTTTTTTCTGTGTAGTCCATGTCTACTGTAACATCATTATAGTTTTTAATGTCTGTTTCTTCTATGTCTATTGTGAATACGTTGTAATTTATAATGTCTGTGTCTATTGTGACATTATTGTAATTTATAATGTCTGTGTTGTCTGTGTGTTTTGTTACATCATTGACATTTATAACGTCTGTGTCGTCTGTTTGGTCTGTGTTGATTTTGGTATCATTGTCATTTATAATATCTGTGTGGTCTGTGTTGTCTGTGTTGGCTTTGTATATTGCGACATCATTTTCACTTGTAATGACTTTGTCATCTGTGTAGTCTGTGTCATCTCTGTCGTCTGAATTGTCTGTGTCCATTGTGACATCATTGTCATTTATAATGTCTGTGTCTACTCTGACACCATTGACATGTGTCGTCTGTGAATATTGTGACATCATTGTAATTTATAATGTTTGTGTCATCTGTGTCTATTCTGACATCATTATCGTTTATAATGTCTGTGTCATCTAAGTCATCTGTGAATATTGTGGTATCATAGTAATTTATAATGTCTGTGTCATCTCTGTCATGGGTGTATATTATGATATCATTTACCTTTATAATGTCTGTGTCGTCTGTGTTGTCTGTGTCTATTGTGACATCATTATCGATTAAAATGTCTGTCGTATGTGTATTTTCTGTCGTCTGATTCGTCTGTGTCTTCTGTGTCTTTATTGTAATATATAATGTCTGTGTCGCTGTGTTGTCTCTGACGTCTGTGTCTATAGTGACATCATTTTCATTTATAATGTCTTTGTCATCTGTGTTGTCTTTGTCTATTGTGATATTATTGTCATTTATAATGTCTTTATCGTGTGTGTCGTTTTTGTCTATTTTGATATAATTTTCACAGAATCACAGAATAACCAGGTTGGAAGAGACCCACCGGATCATCCAACTGTTCCTATCAAACACTAAACCATGCCCCTTAGCACCTCGTCCACCCATGCCTTAAACATCTCCAGGGAAGGTGACTCAACCACCTCCCTGGGCAGCCTGTTCCAGCGCCCAATGACCTTTTCTGTAAAAAATTTTTTCCTAATGTCCAGCCTAAATCTCCCCTGGCGGAGCTTGAGGCCATTCCCTCTTGTCCTGTCCCCTGTCACTTGGAAGAAGAGGCCAGCACCTTCCTCTCTACAACCTCCTTTCAGGTAGTTTTAGAGAGCAATGAGGTCACCCCTCAGCCTCCTCTTCTCCAGGCTAAACAACCCCAGCTCTCTCAGCCGCTCCTCATAAGGCCTGTTCTCCAGCCCCTTCACCAGCTTTGTTGCTCTTCTAATATATGCTCTTCATATATAATGTCTGTGTCGTCTGTGTCTATTGTGAAATAATTGTCATCTATCTGTATCTTCTGTCGTCTGCGTCTGTTGTGACGTCATTGTAATTTATAATGTCTGTATCTTCTCTGTCTATTTTAACAACATTTTCATTTATAATGACTGTTGTCTTTGTCGTCTTTCGTCTTTATCAAATGTAACATCATTGTAATTTATGTCTGTGTCGTGTATGTTGTGACATCATTGTCATTTAAAATGTCTGTGTTGTCTGTGTCATCTGTGTCTTTTGTGACATCATTGTCATTTATAATGTCTGTGTCTTCTGTGTCTATTGTGACATCATTTTCATTTATAATGTCTGTGTCGTCTGTGGCCTCTGTGTCTATTGTGGTATCATTGTCATTTATAATATATGTGTCGTGTGTGTCGTCTTTGTCTTTTTTGAAATAATTGTCATGTATGATGTCTGTGTTGTTTGTGTTGTCGGTGTCTATTTTGATTTAATACTCATTAGAAATATCTGTGTCGTTTTTGTCGTCTGTCTTCTGTGTCTACTGTTATATCATTGTCATTTATAATGTCTGTGTCTTCTGTGTCTTTTGTGACATCATTTTCAAATATAATGTCTGAGTCGTTTGTGTCTATTGTGATATCATTGTCTTATATAATGTCTTTGTCGTCTGTGTGGTTTGTGTCATCTTTCCCTATTGTGATATCTTTGTCATTAACCATGTGTGTGTCGTCTCCCTTGTCTCTCTCGTCGTTGTCTATTGTGTCATCATTGTCATTTTTAATGTCTGTGTCATTTGTGTCTATTGTGGCATCGTTGTCATTTATAATGTCTGTGTAATCTATGTGATCTCTGTCTATTGTGACATCTTTGTCCTTTATAATGTCTGTGTTGTCTGTGTCTGTTGTGACATCATTGTCATATATAACGTCTGTGTGGTCAGTGTCATCTATGTCTATTGTGACATTTTCATTTACAGTGGATTTGTCGTCTGTGTCATCTATGACATCTGTGTCTCTTGTGACATCATTGTCATTTATGTCGTCTGTGTCGCCTGTGTCGTCTCTGTCTATTGTGACATAATTTTCATTTATAATGACTTTGTAGTCGCTGTCGTCTCTGTCGTCTGTGTCTATTGTGATATCTTTGTCTTTTTAATGTCTGTGTCATATGTGTCTTATGTGTGTATTGTCACATAATTGCCATTTATACTGTCTGTGTCGTCGGTGTCTATTGTGCCATATTGTCATTTATAAAGTCTGTGTCGTCATTTTCTATTTTGACATCATTTTAATTTATAATGTCTGTGTCATCTGTGTCGTCTATGTCTATTTTGACATCACTGTCATTTATAATGTCTTTGTTGTCTTTGTCATTTATAATTCTGTGTTGCCTTTGTCTATTGTAAAATCATTGTGATTTATAATGTCTCTGTTTTCTTTGTGTGTTGTGGCATAAATTATGTGTATAAGGTCTGTGTCGTCTGTGTCATCTATTTCTATACAGACATCACTGTCATTTAAAATGTCTCTGTCATCTGTCTATTGTGACTTAACTTTTTTATATAATATCTGTGTTGTCTGTGCCTATTATGACGCAATTTTCAATTATAATGTCTCTGTCGATTGTGTCTTTTATGTTGTTTGTGTTGTCTGTCTACTGTGTCATCATTGTCATTTATAATGTCTGTGTCTATTGTGGTATCATTCTTATTTATAATGTCTGTGTCGAGTGTCCTCTTTGTCTATTTTAATATCTCTTTCATTTACAATATCTGTGTCGTCTGTGTCTATTGTGAAATAATTTTCATTTTTACTGTCTGTTTCTTCTGTGTCGTCTGTTTCTATTTTGACATCATTGTCATTAATAATGTCTGTATCATCTGTGTCGTCTGTGTCTATTTTGACATCATTGTCATTTATAATGTCTGTGACGTCTGTGTCATGTGTCTATTGTGATATCATTATCATTTATAATGTCTGTATCGTCTGTGTCTATTGTGATATCATTGTCATTTATGTCTTTGTCGACTGTGTTGTCTGTGTCTCTTGTGACAGCATTGTCATTTGTAATGTCTGTGTCGTCTGTGTCATCTATGTCTTTGGTGACATCCTTGTTTTTTATAATGCATGTTTCGTCTGTGTCCATTGTGACATCATTTTCATTTATAATGTCTTTGTCGTCTGTCTCGTCTCTGTCTGTGGTGACATCGTTGTCATTAATAATGTCTGTGTCTATTGTGACCTCATTGTAACACATAATATCTGTGTCCTCTGTGTTGTCTGAGTCTATGGTGATATAATTGTCATTCATGTCTGTGTCGTCTGAATCGTCTGCCTTCTGTGACTATTGTGACATCATTTTCATTTGTAATGGCTTTGTCGTCTGTGTGTATTGTGACATCATTTTCATTAATGACGTCTGTGTCGTCTGAGTCATCTGTGTTGTCTGTGTTCTCTGTGTCGTCTGAGGCGTCTGTGTCTATTTTTAAATCCATGTCATTTATAGTCTGTGTCCTCTGTGAATTCTTTGTCTATTTTGAGATCCATGTCACTTATAATGTCTGTGTCTTCTGTGTTGTCTGTGTCTAATGTGACATCATTGTCGTTAAAAATTTCACCGTCGTCTGTATCGTCTGTGTCTATTGTTACAAACTGTCAATTATAATGTCTTTGCCGTCTCTGTCATCTGTGTATATTCTGGCATCCTTGTCATTAATGTCTATGTCGTCTTTTTCGTCTGTGTTGTTTGTGTCATATTTTCTGTGTTTATTGTTACATCGTTGTCATTTATAAAGTCTGTGTTGTCTGAGTCATCTGTTTTGTCTCTGGTGTCTGTGTCTATTTTGAAATAATTGTCATTTATTATGTCTCTGTCGTTTGTGTTGTCGGTGTCTATTTTGATTTAATTGACATTAAAAATATCTGTCGTATGTGTCGTCTGTGTCTACTGTGACATAATTTTCATTTACAATGTCTGTGTCTATTGTGACAAAATTTTCAATTATAATGTCTCTGTAGTTTGTGTCTTTTATGTCGTCTGTGTCTATAGTGACATCATTGTCATTTATAAAGTCTGTTTCATCTGTGTCTATTGTGCCATCATTTTCATTTATAATATCTGTTGTCTGTGTCATTTTTGTCGTATTTGTCTATCGTGATATCATTGTCATTTATAATGTCTGTGTCATATGTGTCTATTGTCACATCACTGTCATTTATAATGTCTCTATCATCTGTGCCTATTGTGAAATAATTGTTGTTTATAATGTCTCTGTCATCGGTGTCTATTGTGACATCATTGTCATTTATAATGTCTGTGTCGTCTGTGGCTGTTGTGACATAATTGTTATTTTTTATGTCTGTGTCGTCTCTGTCGTCGGTGTCTATCGTGACATCATTGTCATTTATAATGTCTGTGTCGTCTGTATCTATTTTGATATCTTTGTCATACATAATGCCTGTGTCATCTGTGTCAACTGTGTCTATTTTGACATCATAGTAATTTATAACGTCTGTCGTCTGTGTCTATTGTGACATCATTGTCAATTATAATGTCTGTGTCGTCTTTGTCGTGGGTGTCTATTGTTAAATCATTTTCATTTGTAATGTCTGTGTCGCCTGTGCCTTCTATGTCTATTGTGACATCACTGTCATTTATAATGTCTGTGTCATCTGTGTTTATTGTGACACCATTGTCATTTATAATGTCTGTATCGTTGGTGTCGTCTGTGTAGTCTTTGTCTATTTTGAAATCATTGTCATTCATAATGTCTGTTTCGTCTGTGTCAATTGTGACATCATTTTCATTTATTATGTCTGTGTTGTCTGTGTCTTCTGTGTCGTCTCTGTCTATTGTGACATCATTGTCATTTATATTATCTGTGTCGACTCTCTTGTGACATGATTATCATATATAACGTCTGTGTATATTTTGGCATCATTATCACTTTTAAAACCTGTGTCATCTTTGTTGTCTGTGTCATTTGTGTCTGTTGTGATATCATTTTCATTTATAAAGACTTTGTCATCTCTGTCATCTGTATCTTCAGTGTCTATTGCGACATCATTGTCTTTTGTAATGTCTGTGTTGTTTGTGTCATCTCTGTCGTCTTTGTCTATTGTGATATCATTGTCCTTTTTAAGTCTGTGTCATATGTGTCTTCTGTGTGTATTGCCACATAATAGCCATTTATACTGTCTGTGTCGTCGGTGGCTATTGTGACTTCATTGTCATTTATAATGTCTGTGTTTTCTGTGTTGTCATTTTCTATTTTGACATCGTTATCATTTATAAAGTCTGGTTGCATTTGTCGTCTGTGTCTATTGTAACATCATTCTCATTTATAATGTCAGTGTCATCTGTGTCGTCTCTGTCTATTATGACATCATTGTCATTTATAATGTCTGTCGTGTGTGTCGTCTGTGTTGTCTGTGTTAATAGTGACAAAATAGTCGTTTATAATGTCTGTGTTATTTATATTGTCTGTGTCGCTTTTGTCTATTGTGACATCATTGTCATTTATAATGTCTGTGTCATCTCCGTGTATTGTGGCATCTTTTTCGTATCTAATGTCTGTCGTCTGTGTCATCTATTTCTATAGTGACATCACTGTCATTTAAAATGTCTCTGTCGTCTGTGTCTATTTTGACAAAGTTGTCATATATGTCTGTGTTGTCTATGTCTATTTTGACATCATTGTCATTTATAATGTCTGTGTATTCTGTTTCTATTGTGACGTAATTTTCAATTATAATGTCTCTGTTGATTGTGTCTTTTATGTTGTCTCAGTCGTCTGTGTCTACCATCACATCATAAAGTCTGTCTTCTTTGTCTATTCTGACATCATTTTCATTTATAATACCTCTGTCTTCTGTGTCATCTCTGTCTATTGTGACATCATCGTTATTTATGTCTGTTATCTGTGTCGTCTGTGTCTATTGCCACATCGTTGTCATTTATGTCTGTGTCATCTGTGTCTATTTTGATATCGTTGTAATTTATAATGTCTGTATCGTCTGTGTCTATTGTGACATCATATTCATTTATAATATCTGCCATCTGTGTCGTCTGTGTCTATTCTGACATCATTGTATTTTATAATGTCTGTGTCGTCTGTGTCTATTTTGACATCAATTTCAATTATAATGTCTGTGTCGTTTGTTTTGTCTGTGTCGTCTGTTTGTACTGTGACATCATTGTCATTTATAGTGTCTTTGTTGTCTGTGTCGTCTCTGTGTATTGTGACATCATTGTCATTTTTAATGTCTGTGTCGTCTGTGTCTATTTTGACATCGTTGTTATTTATGTCTGTGTTGTCTGTGTCTATTGTGACGTCATTTTCAATTATAATGTCTGTGTCGTTTGTGCCTTTTCTGTCGTCTGTCTACTGTGACTTTATTGTCATTTATAATGTCTGTGTCGTCTCTGTCGTCTGTTTATATTGTGACACCGTTGTCATTTATATTGTGTTGTCTGTGTAGTCTGTGTCTATTGTGAAAGCATTGTGATTTATAATGTCAATGTCGTCTCTGTCTATAGTTACATCATTGTCCTTTATAATGACTGCGTCATCTGTGTCATCTCATTCGTCTTTGTCTAATGTGACGTCATTGTGTTTTATAATGTCTGTGTCGTTAGTGTCTGTTGTGACGTCTTTGTCATTTATAATGTCTGTGTCATCTGTGTCCTCTGTGCCTTCTGTTTCAAACGTGACAACATTTTAATTTATAATGAATTTGTCGTCTGTCGTCTCTATCGTCTGTGTCTATTAAGACATCATTTTCATTTATAATGTTTGTTTTGTCTGTGTCGTCTATGTCGTCTGTTTCATCTGTGTCTATTGTGACATCATTGTCATTTAAAATGTCTGTGCCTTCTGAGTCATTTGTGTCTGTTGTGGCATCATTGTTATTTATAATGTCTGTGTCATCTCTTTTGTTTTTGTCGTCTTTGTCTATTGCGACATCGTTGTCATTTACAATGTCTGTGTCGTCTATTTTGTCTCAGTCGTCTCTGGAGTCCAATTCTATTGTGACATCATTGGCATTTATAATGTCTGTGTCTTCTGTGTAATCCGTGTCTATTGTGACATCGTTGGCATTTATAATGTCTGTGTCTATTTTGGCATAATTGTCATTTTTAATGTCTGTGTCATCTCTGTCGACTGTGTCGTCTTTGTCGTCTGTGTCTATCATGACGTTTTCATTTATAATGTCTGTGTCGTCTGTGTCTATTGTGATATCGTTGTCATATATAATGCCTGTGTCTTCTGTGTCTATTCTGACATCAATTTCAATTATAATATCTGTCTTCTGTGTCGTCTCTGTCTATTTTGTTATCATCTTTATTTATAATGTCTGTCGTTTGTGTTGTCTGTGTCTATTGTCACACCTTTGTAATTTATAATGTCTGTATCATCTGTGTCTATTGTGATATTATTGTCATTTATAATGTCTGTCGTCTTTGTCTATAGTGACATCATTTTCATGTATAATATCTGTGTCATCTGTGTCTATTGTGACATCTTTTTCATTGATAATGTCTGTGTCATTTGTGTTTTCTGTGTCTACAGTGACATCATTGTCATTTGTAATGTCTGTGTGTATTATGACATCATTGGCATTTATAATGTCTGTGTCGTCTGTGTCTATTGTGACACCATTGTTATTTATAATGTCTTTGTTGTCTGTGTCTATTTTGACATCATTTTGAATTATAATGTCTGTGTCTTTTCTGTCTTTTCTGTTGTCTGTATCTACTGCTAATTCATTGTCATTTATAATGTCTGTGTTGCGTGTGTCGTCTCTGTCGTCTGTTTATATTGTGACATCGTTGTCATTTATACTGTCTGTGTTGTCTGTGTCATCTTTGTCTATCGCGATATTATTGTCATTTATAATGTCTGTGTTTTGTGTATCGTCTTTATCTCTTTTGATATCGTTGTCATACATAATGTCTGTGTCGTCTGTGTCTATTTTGTCATCATTATCGTTTTTAATACCTGTGTCGTCTGTGTCACCATTGTCGTCTGTGTCACCATTGTCATCTGTGTCACCATTGTCGTCTGTGTCTATTGTGACATAATTTTTTTAAATTTTTTCTGTCGTCTGTGTCTGTTGTCATATTATTGTAATTTATAATGTCTGTGTCATCTGTGTCTATTTTGATATCATTGTCATTTATAATGTCTGCATCGTCTGTCATCTGTGTCTATTGTGATATCTTTTTCATTTATAATATCTGTGTCATATGTGTTGTCTGTGTCTATTTTGACGTCATTGTCATTTATAACGTCTGTGTCGTCTGTGTCTATTTTGACATCGTTTTCATTTATAATATCTGTCGTTTGTGTTGTCTGTGTCGTCTGTGTCTACTATGACATCATTGTCATTTATAATGTCTTTGTCATCTGTGTCGTCTCTGTGTATTGTGTCATCATTGTCATTTACAATGTCTGTGTCGTCTTTGTCTATTTTGACATCGTTGTTTTTTATAATATCTGTGTTGTCTGTGTTTATCTTGACACCGTTTTCAATTTTAATGTCTGTGTCGTTTGTGCCTTTTCTGTCATCTGTGTCTACTCTGACTTTATTGTCGTTTATAATGTCTGTGTCGTCTCTGTCATCTGTTTATATTGTGACACCATTGTCATTTATACTGTCTGTGTCATCTGTGTCTATTGTGATATTATTGTCATTTATAATGTCTGAGTCGTGTGTCATCTTTGTCTATTTTGATATCATTGTCATATAAAATGCCTGTGTCGTCTGTGTCGAATGCGTCTATTGTGACATCATTGTCATTTATAAAGTCTGTCTTCTGTGTCTATTCTGACATCATTTTCATTTATAATATCTCTGTTATCTCTGACTATTGTGACATCATTGTCATTTATAATGTCTGAATCGTCTGTGTCATCTGTCTATTGTGACTTCATTTTAACTTTTAATTTCTGTGTCATTTTTGTTGTCTGCGTCGTCTGTGTCTACTTTGACATCATTGTCGTTTGTAATGTCTGTGTCGTCTGTCATCTGTGTTTATTGTGACATCGTTGTAATTTATAATGTCTGTGTAATCTATGTCTATTGTGACATCATTTTCAATTATAATGTCTGTTACGTTTGTGTCTTTTCTGTCGTCTGTGTCTACTGTGACTTTTCTTTCGTTTATAATGTCTGTCTTCTGTGTTGTCTCTGTCATCTGTTCATATTGTGACACCATTGTCATTTATACTGTCTGTGTTGTCTGTCGTCTGTGTCTATTGTGATATTATTGTCACTTATAATGTCTGTGTCGTGTGTGCCATCTTTGTATATTTTGATATCATTTTCATATATAAAATCTGTGTCGTCTGTGTCTATTGTGAAATAATTGTTATCTATAATGTCTCTGTGACATCATTGTCATTTTTAATGTCCATGTCCCCTGTGTGTCTTGTGAAATCAGTCTCATTTTTAATGTCTGTGTCGTCTGTGGCATCTGTGTTTTCTGTGACTTTTGTAACATCATTGTCATTCAAAATGTCTATGTATTATGTGTCTATTGTGACATCATTATCATTTATGAAGTCTGTGTCGCCTTTGTAGTGTGTCGTCTGTCTACTGTGACATAATAGCCATTTTTAATATCTGTGTCATCTCTGTCGTCTGTGTCTATTGTGATATCATTGTCATTTATAATATCTGTGTCTGCTGAGTCATCTGTGTCTATTGTGACGTCATTGTAATTTATCATTTCTGTGTCGTCTGTGTCTATTGTGACGTCATTTTCATGTATAAAGTTTGTGTCGTCTGTTTCATCTATGTCTATTGCGACAACATTGTCATAAAATATCGGTGTCGGCTGAGTCGTCTTTGTCTGTTGTGATATTATTGTCATTTATAATGTCTGTGTCATCTGAGTCTATTATGACATCGTTGTCATTTATAATGTCTGTGTCGTCTGTGTCTGTTTTGATATTGTCATTTTTTATGTCTGTGTTGTCTGTGTCGTCTTTGAACTACTGTGTTGTCTCTGTCGTCTGTGTCTATGGTGACATCATTGTCATTTTTAATGTCTGTGTCGACTCTGTCGTCTTAGTCGTCTGTGCCTATTGTTACAACATTTTCATTTATAAAGCCTGTGTCCACTGTGTCATCTGTGTCTATTGTGACATCATTGTCAAATATAATGTCTGTCGTCTGTGTCATCTGTGTCTGTTGTGACATTATTTTCATTAATAATATCTGTCGTCTGTGTTGTTTTGTCATCTGTGTCTATTGTGACATCATTGTGATTTATAATGTCTTTGTTGTCTGTGTCTGTGTTTATTGTGATATCATGTTCATTTATAATGTCTGTGTCTTCTCTGTCGTCTGTTTCGTCTGTGTCGATTATGTCTATTGTGACATCATTGTCATTTAAAATGTCTGTGTCTTCTCTGTCATCTGTGTCTATTTTGACTTCACTGTCATTTATAATGTCTGTGTCGTCTGTGTCGCCTTTGTATTTTGTGACATAATTTTCATTTATAATGTTAGTGTAGTCTGAGTAGTCTGTGTCTTTTGCGAAATAATTTTCATTAATTATGTATGTGTTTTCTGTGTCATCTGTGTCTGTTTTTATTTCATTGACATTTATAATGTCTGTGTCATCTGTGTCGTCGGTGTCTATTGTGACATCATTGTCATTTACAATGTCTGTGTTATCAATGTCTATTTTGACATCATTGTCATTTATAATGTCTGTGTCGTCTGTGTCTATTGTGATATCATTTTCATTTACAATATATGTGTCGTCTGTCTCATCTGTGTCTATTGTGATATCATTGTCATTTATAATGTCTGTGTCGTCTGTATCCTCTTTGTCCTCTGTGTCGTTTGTGTCTTTTGTGAACATCATTGTCATTTATAATGTCTGTGTCGCCTTTGTCGTCTATGTCTATTATGACATCATTTTCATTTATAACGTCTATGTCGTATGTTTCGTCTATGTCTTCTGTGTCTACTGGACATAATTTTCATTTAATATATTTGTGCTGTTTGTTTCGCCTGTGTCGTCTGTGTAGTCTGTTTCGTCTCTGATATCTGTCGTCTGTGTCGTCTGTGTCATGTGTTGTCTGTGTCTATTGTGGTACCACTGTTAATTATCATGTCTGTGTTGTCTCTGTCATCTGTGTCGTCTGTCGTCTGTGTCTACTGTGACATCATTGTCATTTATAATGTCTGTGTCGTGTGTGTATATTTTGACATCAATGTCATTTATAATCTCGTTGTCATGTGTGTTGTCTAGGTCTATTGTGAAATCATTGTGTTTTATAATGTCTGTGTCTTCTGTGTCTATTGTGACATCATTGTAATTTATAATGTCTGTGTTATCTGTTTCCTCTGTGTCTATTGTGACATCATTGTCATTTATAATGTCTCTGTCGTCTGTGTCATCTTTGTCTATTTTGACATCATTGACATATATAATTTCTGTGTCAACTGTGTTGTCTGTGTACATTGTGACATTATTGTCATTTATAATGTCTGTGTTGTCTGTGTCATCTGTGTCTATTGTGACATAATTGTCATTTATAATGTCTGTGTCATCTGTGTCTATTTTGACATCATTGTCATTTATAATGTCTGTTTCATCTGGGTCGTCTATGTGTATTGTGACAACATTGTCATTTATAATGTCTGTGTCTATTTAATATAATTGTCATTTTTTGTCTGTGTCATCTTTGAACTTCTTTGTTGTCTCTGTTGTCTGTGTCTATTGTGACATCATTGTCATTTTTAATATCTGTGTCATCTCTGTCATATTTTTCGTCTTAGTTGTCTGTGCCTATTGTGACATCTTTTTAATTTAAAATGCCTGTGTCGACTGTGTCGTCTGTGTCTATTGTGACATCAATCTCAATTATAATGTATTTGTCGTCTGTGTCATCTGTGTGTATTGTGACATCATTTTCATTAATAGTATCTGTGTCGTCTGTGTTGTTGTGTCGTCTGTGTCTATTGTGATATCATTGTCATTTATAATGTCTTTGTTGTCTGTGTCGTCTGTGTTTATTGTGACATCATGTTCATTTATAATGTCTGTGTCATCTGTGTCGTCTGTTTCATCTGTGTCGACTATGTCTAATGTGACATAATCGGCATTTATAATATCTCTGTCGTCTGTGTCTATTGTGACAGCATAGTCATTTGTAAAGTCTGTGTGGTCTGTCGTCTTTGTGTATTTTGACATCATTTTCATTTATAATGTCTGTTTCCTCTGTGTCTTCTCTGTTTATTGTTATATGATTGCCATTTATTATGTCTGTCTTGTCTGTTTTGTCTGGGTCTATTGTGACATATTGTCATTTATAATGTCTTTGTCGTCTGTGTCGTCTTTGTCTATTGTGATATGATTGTCATATATTATGTCACTGTACATTCTGTGTCTATTGTGACGGCATTGTCATTTATAATGTCGGTGTAGTCTGTGTCGTCTGTGTCGTCTGGGTCTATTGTGACATCATTATCATCTATAATATCTGTGTCTTCTGTGTCATCTGTGTAATTTGTGACATCGTTGTCATTTATAGTGTCTTGTCATCCGTGTGGTCTTTTCTATTGTAACATCATTGTCATTTATAATGTCTGTCTTCTGTGTCATGTGTCTATTGTGACATCATTGTCATTTATAAAGTCTGTGTCGTCTGCGTCATCTGTGTCTATTGTGATATCATTGTTATTTATAAGGTCTGTGTTGTATGTGTCTATTTTGACATCATTTTCATTTATAATATCTGTTGTTTGTGTTGTCTGTGTCTATTGTGACACCGTTGTCATTTCTATCATCTGTCATCTTTTTCATCTGTGTCTATTGTGACATCATTTTCCTTTATAATGTCTGTGTCGTCTGTGTAGTCTGATTTGGCTTTGTCTATTGTGACATCATTGTCATTTATAATGTCTGTGTCGTTTGTGGCGTCTGTGACGTCTGCGTCTACTGTGACATCATTGTCATTTATAATCTGTGTTGTCTTTGTAATCTGTGTCGTCTGTGTTTAATGTGACATCATTTTCTTCTGTAATATATGTGTCGTCTGTGTCTATTGTGGCATATTTTTTTTATTATGTCTGTGTCGTCTGTGTAGTCTCTTTGTCTTTGTATATTGTAACATCATTGTCATTTATAATGTCTGTGCCGTCTGTGTCGTCTGCGTCTGTTGTGACATCATTGTCATTTATGTCTGTGTCGTTTGCGTCTATTGTGACATCATTTTCGTTTATATTGTCTGTGTTGACTGTGTCGTCTGTGTCTATTTTGACATCTTTGTCCTTTATAATGTCTGTCGACTGCGTGGTCAGTTTCGTCTGTGTCATCTGTTTCTATTGTGACATCACTGTTACTTATATTGTATGTGTCGTTTGTGTCGTCTGTGTCTATTGTGACATCATTGTCATTTTTAATATCTGTGTCATCTCTGTCATATTTTTCATCTTCTTTCTGTGTCGTCTGTCACGTCTGTGTCATCAATGTCTGTTGTAACATCATTGTTATTTATAATGTCTGTGTATTCTGTATATCTTGTGAGATAATAGTCATTTATAATGTCTCTGTTGTCTGTGTCCTCTGCGTCGTCTCTGTCATCTGTGTTGCCTTTGTCTATTGTGACATCATTGTCTTTTATAATGTCTGTGTTTTCTATGTCGTCTGTGTCATCTGTGTCTATTGTGATATTATTGTCATTTATAATGTCTGTGTCGTCTTTGTCTATTGTGGTGTCATTGTCATTTATAATGTCTGTGTTGTCTGTGTGTATTCTGTCATCATTTTCATTTATAAAGTCTATGTCGTCTGTGTCATCTGTGTGTATTTTGAAACAATTTTCATTTATATCTGTGTTGTCTATGTCGTCTGAGAATATTTTAACATCATTGCCATTTATAGTGTCTGTGTCCTCTGAGTTGTCTGTGTAGTCTGTATCGTCTGTGTCTATTCTGACAGCATTGGTGTTTATGCTATCTATGTAGTCTTTTTCATCTGTGTCGTCTGTGTCTATTGTGACGTAGTTGTCATTAATAATGTCAGTGTCCTCTGTGTCTATTGTGACATCATTGTCATTAATAATATCTGTGTCGTTTGTGTCGGCTGTGTTGTCTGTGTTTATTGCGTCATCATTGTAATCTATAATGCCTGTGTCGGCTGTGTCTATTGTGACATCATTATCATTTATAATATCTGTGTCATCTTTGTTGACTCTGTCGTCTGTGTCTATTGTGAGATCATTGTCATTTATAAGGTCTGTTTCGTCTGTGTCATATGTGTCTATTTTGTCATCCTTGTCATTTATAATGTCTGTGTTGTCTTTGTTGTCTTTGTCTATTGTGACATCATTGTAATTTACAATGTCTGTGTCGCATGTGTCTATTGTGACATCATGTCATTTATAATTTCTATTTCTTCTGTTTCTATTGTGTCTTCATTGTCATTTATAATGTCTTTGCTGTCTGTGTTGTCTCTCAAGTCTGTCTTCTATGTCGTCTGAGTCGTCTGTGTCTATGGTGACATCATTTTCATTTATAATGACTGTGTCGTCTGTGTCATCTGTCTTAATTTTGACATCATGTTCATTTATAACGTCTTTGTCTTATGTTACGTCTGTGTCAACTGTGTGTATTGTGATATCAATTTCATTTGTAATGTCTCTGTCTTCTGTGTCGTCTGTCGTCTGTGTCTATTTTGACATCATTTTCGTGTATAATGTCTTTGTCGTCTGTATCATCTGTGTCGTTTGTGTCTATTGTGATATCATTGTCATTTATAATGTCTCTGTAATCTGTGTTGTCTGTGTATATTGTGTCATCATTTTCATTTATAATGTCTGTGTTTTCTTTGTGGTCTGTGTTGTCTCTGTCGTCTGTGTCTATTGTGACATCATTGTCAATTATAAAGATTGTGTCACCTCTGTTGTCTGTGTCTGTTGTGACATCATTGTCATTTTAATGTCTGTCATCTGGGTCTATTGTGACATCATGGTCATGTGTTATGTCTGGGTCGTCTGTGTCTATTGTGACATCATTGTCATTTTTAAAGTCTGTGTCGTCTGTGTCTATTGTTTCATCATTGTAATTTATAAAGTCTGTGTCATCTGTGTAAATTTTCACATCATTGTTATTTACAATGTCTGTGTCGTTATTGCCATCTGTGTCATCTGTGTCTATTGTGACATCATAGTCATTTATAATGTCTGTGTCTTCTGTGTCATCTGTGTCTATTGTGACATCATTGTCATTTATAATGTCTTTGTCATCTGTGTCAGCTGTGTTGATGGTGATATAATTGTCATTTATTATTTCTGTGTCATCTGTTTCGTCTCTGTCTATTGTGGCATCGTTTTCCTTCATAATGTCTGTGTCGTCTGTGTCATCTGTGTCTATTGTTGCATCATTGTCATTTACAATGTCTGAGTCGTCTGTGTTGTCTGTCTTTTTGTTCTCTGTGCCTATTTTGACATCATTGTAATTTATAATGTCTGTGTCGTCTGTGTCATCTGTGTCTATTGTGACATAGTTTTAATTTATAAAGTCTGTATCACCTGTGTCTATTATATCATTTTCAATTATGATGTCTTTGTCGTCTATGTCTACTGTGACATCATCGTCATTAATAATGTCTGTGTCTTCTGTGTCTATTGTGACAGCATTGTAATTTATAATATCTGTGTCGTCTGTGTCTATTGTGAATTCATTGTTATTTATAATATCTTTATCATCTGTGTCTATTGTGACATCATTGTCATTTATAGTTTCTGTGTCTTCTGTGTCGTCTCTGTCTATTTTTGCATCATGGTCATTTATAATGTCTGTGTCATCTGTGTCTATTGTGACATTATTGATATTTAAAATATGTGTGTCTTCTCTGTCTGTTGTGAAATCATTGTCATTTGTCATGTCTGTGTCGTCTTTGTCAATTTTGACATCATTGTCATTTATATTGTCTGTGTCGGCTGTGTGTATTGTGACATCATTTTCGTTTATAATGGCTGTGTCGTCTGTGTCATCTGTGTCTAAATTGAAATCATTGTCATTTATAATGTCTGTGTCATCTGTGTCTAATTTGATATCCTTGTCATTTATAATGTCTGTGTCTTCTGTGTATATTGTGACATCATTATCATTTATAATGTCTGTGTTGTCAGAATACGCAATGTAGTCTGTGTCGTCTGTGTCTATTGTGACATCTTTGTCATTTATAATGTCTCTGTCGTTTGTGTCACTTGTCATCTGTGTCGTCTGTGTATTTTGTGATATCGTTGTCATATATAATATCTGTGTCTTCTGTGTCAATTGAGACATCATTGTAATTTGTAAATGTAAGGGGCAAGGCAAGGCGGGGCACGGCGGTGCAAGGCGGGGCAAGGTGAGGCAATGCAAGGCAAGGAGGGTCAAGGCAAGGCAAGGCAATGTGGGGCAAGGCGGGGCAATTTGGGGAAAGGCAATGCTGTGCAAGGCAAGGCAAGATGGGGCAAGGCCAGGCAGGGGCAAGGAGGGGTGGGGCGAGGCGAGGCGGGGAAAGGTGGGGCGGGGCAAGACGGGGCAACGCAGGACATGTTGGGGCAAGGCAAGGCGGGGTGAGTCGGGGCAAGGCAATTCGGGGCAAGTCAAGGCAGGTCAAGGTGGGCAAGACGGGGGAAGGCGAGGCAAGGCAAGTCGTGGGAAGGCAAGGTGAGGCAAGGCGGGGGAAGGCAAGGCGGGGCAAGGCAAGGTAAGGCGGGGCATGGCAGGGCAAGGCAAGGCAAAACGGGGCAAGGCAGGGCAAGGCGGGGCAAGGTAAGGCAAGGTAACGAAAGGCAAGGTAAGGTAAGCTAAGGTAAGGTATAGTAAGGATAGTTAGTGTAAGGTAAGGCAAGGCAAAGTAAGACAAGGCACGGCAAGGCAAGGTAATGTAAGGGAAGTTAAGGTAAGGTAATATACATTAGGGTAAGTTAAGGTGATCTATGGTAACATCAGGACAGGTAAGTTAAGGTCAGGCAATTTAAGTTTATGGGAAATTAAGATCAGGTCTGGTCAGGACAGGTCAGGTCAAGGTGACGTCAGATCAGGGTAAGGTCTGGTATGGGTAAGGTAATGTAAGGTAAGATAGGGTAAGGTGATGTAAGGTAAGATAAGGTCAGGTAGGGTAAGTTAACATAAGGTAAGTTTAGGTAAGGTAATGTAAGGTAATTTAAGCTAAGGTAAGATAAGGGTAAGATAAGTGTAAGGTAAGGGTACGGTAATGTAGGCCAAGATAAGATAACTTAAGGTTAGTTAAGGTAAGGTAATTTCAGGGTAAGGTCAGGTCAGGCTAAGTTCAGGTCAGGTCAGGTTAAGTTCAGGTAAGGGTAAGGTATAGTAAGGTATTGTAAGGTAATTTAGGGTAATGTATGTTTAAGGTACAGACCTTCCCTTCCCCTTCCTTTCCCATACCCTCCCATACCCTTAACTTATCCTTAACTTACCCTTAACTTAAGAGGACTTGACCTTAACTTGCCCTGACCTGAACTTCACTTTCCCTGATGTCACCTTAACTTACCCTGACCCGACCTTACCCTTCCTTACCTTAACTTACAGTGACCTGACCTTACCTTGACGAGACCGGACCTGACCTGACCTTACCCGAAGCTAACTTGTCCTTACCTCTCCTGACCTGATCTTAACCTGAAATTTACTTTCCTGGCTTTACCTGCCCCGAACATACATTTCCCTGACTTTGACATTGACCTGAGCTTGACACCTTGTCCTCACCTTGGCCTGACCTTGACCTTGGCCTGACCGTGACCTGACCATGACCTTGCCTTTACCTCACCTTACCTTACCTTACGTTACCTTAACTTTTCCTTAACATACCGTACCTTGCTAGCCCGACTGGACAGTCACAAGTCTATGGGGCCGGACGGGATTCACCCTAGGGTACTGAAGGAGCTGGCGGATGTGCTGGCCAGGCCCCTTTCCATCATCTTCCAACAGTCCTGGAAGACTGGGGAAGTCCCACTGGACTGGAGGCTGGCTGATGTTGTGCCCATCTACAAAAAGGGCCGCAGGGAGGACCCAGGAAACTACAGGCCTGTCAGTCTGACCTCAGTGCCAGGGAAAGTCATGGAACAGGTGATCTTGAGTGCTATCATGAAGCACATGCAAGAGAACCGGGTGATCAGGCCCAGTCAACATGGGTTCACAAAAGGCAGGTCTTGCCAGACTAACCTGATCGCCTTCTATGACAAAGTGACCCGGCTACTGGATGAGGGAAAGGCTGTGGATGTGGTCTTCCTGGACTTCAGCAAAGCCAGTTTGACACAGTTTCTCACAGCATTCTGCTTGGGAAACTGTCAGCCTCTGGCCTGGACAGGCGCACACTCTCCTGGGTGGAAAACTGGTTGGCTGGCCGGGCCCAGAGAGTGGTGGTAAATGGTGTTAAATCCAGCTGGAGGCCAGTGACAAGTGGGGTTCCCCAGGGCTCAGTGCTGGGTCCAGCCCTGTTCAATGTCTTCATCAATGACCTGGATGAAGGCATCGAATGCACCCTTAGCAAGTTTGCGGACGACACTAAGCTGGGTGGAAGTGTCGATCTGCTGGAGGGTCGGGAGGCTCTGCAAAGGGATCTGAACAGGCTGGACCGCTGGGCAGAGTCCAATGGCATGAGGTTTAACAAGGCCAAATGCCGGGTCCTGCACTTGGGGCACAACAACCCTATGCAGTGCTACAGACTGGGAGAAGTCTGTCTAGAAAGCTGCCTGGAGGAGAGGGATCTGGGGGTGTTGAATGACAGCCGACTGAATATGAGCCAGCAGTGTGCCCAGGTGGCCAAGAAGGCCAATGGCATCTTGGCTTGTATCAGAAATGGCGTGACCAGCAGGTCCTGGGAGGTTATCCTCCCTCTGTACTCGGCACTGGTGAGACCGCTCCTCGAATACTGTGTTCAGTTCTGGGCCCCTCACCACAAGAAGGATGTTGAGGCTCTGGAGAGAGTCCAGAGAAGAGCAACAAAGCTGGTGAAAGGGCTGGAGAACAGGCCTTATGAGGAGCGGCTGAGAGAGCTGGGGTTGTTTAGCCTGGAGAAGAGGAGGGTGAGGGGTGACCTCATTGCTCTCTGCAACTACCTGAAAGGAGGTTATAGAGAGGAGGGTGCTGGCCTCTTCTCCCAAGTGACAGGGGACAGGACAAGAGGGAATGGCCTCAAGCTCCGACAGGGGAGGTTTAGGCTAGACGTTAGGAAAAAATTCTTTACAGAAAGGGTCATTGGGCACTGGAACAGGCTGCCCAGGGAGGTGGTTGAGTCACCTTCCCTGGAGGTGTTTAAGGCACGGGTGGACGAGGTGCTGAGGGATATGGTTTAGTGTTTGGTAGGAACGGTTGGACTCGGTGATCCGGTGGGTCTCTTCCAACCTAGTTATTCTGTGATTCTGTGATCTGTGATTACCTTACCCTATCTTACATTAACTGACACAGACCTGACCTTACCCTGACCTGACCTGACCTTACTCAAACCTGACCTGAACTGACCTTACCATAACCTTACCTGAGCTTACCTACAACGACCTTACCTTGCCCTCACCTTGGCCTGACCTTGAACTGACCTTGACCTTTACCTTGACCTTACATAACCTTACCTAATCTTAAATTACCGGGTAAAGTCAGGACAGGTCAGGTCAGGTAAGGTAAGGAAAGGTAAGGCAAGGTAATGTAAAGTAAGGCAAGGGAAGGCAAGGTAAGGTAAAGTAAGGCAAGGTAAAGTAAAGTAAGGTAAGGTAAGGTAAGGTAAGGTAAAGTAAGGTAAGGGAAGGGAAGGGAAGGTAGGAAAAGTTAAGGAAGGGAAGGGAAGGCAAGGTAAGGCAAGGAAAAGTAAAGTAAGGCAAGATAAGGTAAGGTAAAGTAAGGCAAGTTAAGGTAAAGTAAGGTAAGGTAAGGTAAGAAAAGTTAAGGAAGGGAAGGTAAGGCATGGTAAGGCAAGGAAAGGTAAAGTAAAGCAAGGTAAGGAAAAATAAGGTAAAGTAAGGCAAAGTAAGGTAAAGTAAGGCAAGGTAAGGTAAAGTAAGACAAGGTAAGGTAAATTAAGGTAACGTAAGGTAAGGCAAGGTAAGGTAAAGTAAGGCAAGGCAAGGTAAGGTAAAATAAGGTAAGGCAAGGTAAGGTAAAGTAAGGAAAGGCAAGGTAAAGTAAAAAAGGCAAGGTAATGTAAGGTAAGAAAAGTTAAGGAAGGGAAGGGTAGGTAAGGTAAGGTAAGGCAAGGTAAGGTAAAGTAAGGTAAGGTACGGTAAGGTAAAGGAAGGTAAGGTAAGGTAAGGCAAGGTAAGGTAAAGAAAGGTAAGGTAAGGCAAGTTAAGGTAAAGTCAGGCAAGGCAACGTAAGGTAAGGCAAGGTAAGGTAAGGTAACGTAAGGTAAGGAAAGGCAACGTAAAGTAAGGCAACGTAAGGTAAGGTAAGGTAAGGCAACGTAAGGCAACGTAAGGTAAGGCAACGAAAGGTAAGGTAAGGCAACGTAAGGCAACGTAAGGTAAAGGCAACGTAAGGCAACGTAAGTTAAGGCAACGTAAGAAACGTAAGGTGAGGCAACGTACGGTAAGGTAAGGCAAAGTAAGGAAAGGCAACGTAAGTTAAGGTAAGGCAACGCAAGGCAACGTAAGGTAAGGCAACGTAAGGCAAGGCAACGTCAGGTAAGATAAGGCAACGTAAGGTAAGGTAAACCAACGTAAGGCAAGGCAACGTAAGGTAAGGCAACGTAAGGTAAGGCAACAAAGGCAACGTAATTTAAGGCAACGTAAGGCAAGGCAACGTAAGGTAAGGCAACGTAAGGCAACTTAAGGTAAGGCAACTTAAGGCAACGTAGGGTAAGGCAACGTAAGGTAAGGCAACGTAAGGTAAGGCAACGTAAGGCAAGGCTACGTAAGGTAAGGCTACGTAAGGTAAAGGCAACATAAGGCAACGTAAGGTAAGGCAACCTAAGGCAGCGTTGGCTAAGGCAACGTAAGGCAACGTAAGTTAAGGCAACGTAAGGTAAGGCGACGTAAGGCAACGTAAGGTAAGGCAACATAAAGAAACGTAATTAAGGCAACGTAAGGTAAGGCAACGTAAGGTAAGGTAAGGCAACGTAAGTTAAGGCAACGTAAGGCAACGTAAGTTAAGGCAAGGAAACGTAAGGTAAGGCAACGTAAGGTAAGGCAACGTAAGGTAAGGCAACGTAAGGCAAGGAAACTTAAGGCAAGGCAACGTAAGGCAACGTAACGTAAGGTAAGGCAACTTAAGGCGACGTAAGTTAAGGCAACGTAAGGCAACGTAAGGTAAGGTAAGGCAACGTAAGGCAACGTAAAGGTAAGGCAACGTAAGGTAAGGCAAAGTCAGGTAAGGCAACGTAAGGCAACGTAATGTAAGGCAACGTAAGGTAAGGCAACGTAAGGCAAGGCAACGTAAGGTAAGGTAAGGCAACGTAAGGCAACGTAAGTTAAGGTAAGGCAACGTAAGGCAACGTAAGGCAAGGCAAGGCAAGGGAAGGTAAGGCAAGGTAAGGCGTCATAAGAAAACTTAAGGCAGGGCAAGGCAAGGGAACGTAAGGTAAGGCAACGTAAGGCAACGTAAGGTTAGGCAAGGCCACGTAAGGTAAGGCAACGCAAGGCAACGTAAGGTAAGGCAACGTAAGGTAAGGCAAGGCAACGTAACGTAAGGCAACGTAAGGTAATGCAACGTAAGGCAACGTAAAGTAAGGCAACGTAAGGTAAGGCAACCTAAGGTAAGGCAACGTAAGCTAAGGTAAGGCAACGTAAGGCAACGTAAGGTAAGGCAACTTAAGGTAAGGCAACGTAAGGTAAGACTACGTAAGATAAGGCAACGTAAAGGTAAGGCAACGTAAGGTAAGGCAACGAAAGGCAAGGCAACGTAAGGCAAGGCAACGTAAGGCAAGGCAACGTAAGGTAAGGCAACGTAAGGCAAGGCAACGTAATTTAAGGCAAAGTAAGGCAACGTAAGGTAAGGCAACGTAAGGCAACGTAAAGCAACGTAAGGTAAGGCAACGTAAGGTAAGGTAAGGCAACGTAAGGCAACGTAAAGGTAAGGCAACGTAAGGCAACGTAAGGTAAGGCAACGTAATGTAAGGCAACGTAAGGTAAGGTAAGGCAACGTAAGGCAAGGCAACGTAAGGTAAGGTAAGGCAACGTAAGGCAAGGCAACGTAAGGCAAGGCAACGTAAGGCAAGGCAAGGGAAGGTAAGGCAAGGTAAGGCGTCATAAGACAACTTAAGGCAGGGCAAGGCAAGGGAACTTAAGGTAAGGCAAAGTAAGGCAACGTAAGGTTAGGCAAGGCCACGTAAGGTAAGGCAACGCAAGGCAACGTAAGGTAAGGCAACGTAAGGTAAGGCAAGGCAACGTAACGTAAGGCAACGTAAGGCAATGTAAGGTAAGGTAAGGCAACGTAAGGTAAGGCAACGTAAGCTAAGGTAAGGCAACGTAAGGCAACGTAAGGTAAGGCAACTTAAGGTAAGGCAACGTAAGGTAAGACTACGTAAGATAAGGCAACGTAAAGGTAAGGCAACGTAAGGTAAGGCAACGTAAGGTAAGGCAACGTAAGGTAAGGCAACGTAAGGCAACGTAAGGTAAGGAAACGAAAGGCAAGGCAACGTAAGGCAAGGCAACGTAAGGTAAGGCAACGTAAGGTAAGGCAACGTAAGGCAAGGCAACGTAATTTAAGGCAAAGTAAGGTAACGTAAGGTAAGGCAACGTAAGGCAACGTAAGGAAAGGCAACTTAAGGCAACGTAAGGTAAGGCAACGTAAAGCAACGTAAGGTAAGGCAACGTAAGGTAAGGCAACGTAAGGTAAGGCAACGTAAGACAACGTAAGGTAAGGCAACGTAAGGCAAAAATAAGGTAAGGCAACGTAAGTTAAGGCAACGTAAGGCAACATAAGGCAAGGAAACATAAGGCAAGGCAACGTAAGGCAAGGCAACATAAGGCAACCTAAGGCAAGGCAACGTAAGTTAAGGCAATGTAAGGCAACGTAAGGCAAGGCAACGTAAGTTAAGGCAACGTAAGGTAAGGAAACTTAAGGCAACGTAAGGTAAAGGCAAAGTAAGGCACGGCAACTTAAGGTAAGGCAACGTAAGGCAACGTAAGTTAGGCAAAGTAAGGCAAGGCAACGTAAGGCAAAGCAACGTAAGGCAAGGCAACGTAAGGCAACTTAAGGTAAGGCAACGTAAGGCAACATAAGGCAAGGCAACGTAAGGTAAGGCAATGTTAGGCAATGTAATATAAGGCAACGTAATGCAACGTAAGGTAAGGCAACGTAAGGCAACGTAAGGTAAGGCAACGTAATACAAGGTAACGTAAAGTAAGTCAACGTAAGGCAACATAAGGAAAGGCAACGTAAGGTAAGGCAACGTAAGGCAAAGTAAGGTAAGGCAACCTAAGGCAACGTAAGGTAAGGCAACGTAAGGCAAGGCAACGTAAGGCAACGTAAGGCAACGTAAGGGAACGTAAGGTAAGGCAACATAAGGTAAAGGCAACGTAAGGTAAGGTAACGTAAGGCAACGTAAGCAACGTAAGGTAAGGCAACGTAAGGCAAGGTAACGTAAGGTAAGGCATCGTAAGGCAACGTAAGGCAAGGCAACGTAAGCTAAGGCAACGTAAGGTAATGTTAGCAGAATGACAAACACATAACCACACTAGGGGGTTATATGTGGTGCTTTATTTCGAGGCCCCGGGAACCAGGGGTACGCACCCAGATCTGGTTCCAAAGACCGTCACATCGCATCCGCTTTTTATTCTCTAAGAGTTTCGCAATCTATTGTATATTCAACAGGTTACTTCATTATCTAATACATATGCATAGGTAGGTTACTTCATCGCCTTATTGCGACATCAGTCTCTATTGCGCCTGCGTAGCCCCCTCTGGTGGTCGTCCTGATGAAGTAAGTAGTCTTCCTCAGATGAAGTAAGTAGTCTTCCTCGCATTGTCTTTATTACATCTTGTTCTTTTGGCAAACTCGTCGGTTTTTCTTGGCTGGACCCGCACTTATCTCCACTTGACCGCTCAGGTATATCTTTCTTGCCTCCTGAAACCTATTCTTCTGTCCTTCACAAGATTTATGATGGTCTTTTGGCTGCTGCAGGTGTATGTTCTACTTGGGTAGGGTAGCTAGTACGTACTTTTCCTAAGCATACCTGGATCCTATTTGTTACATGAGGTCCTTTGAGCAAGTACCTCGGGTCTGTTGCTAGGATACGTTAAGAATCAACAGAATCATGAAATTTTACATTCAGTCTTAGTTCCTGATTAGTCGATGATCAGTGTTTTATTCTACTTTAAGTGTAACTTTCCTAGCATTTCCCCCCTTTGAAAATACTTCACCTTAGCAAGTATTTTCATTTTATGTAACTGTTTCTTGGTAAGTTGATGGGGGTATTGGGTGCTGTGGATATTCTCGTGTCACTGCTCCAATAATTTTGTGTGTCCAGTTTTGTTTGCGAGTAATTTCTCTCCGGATACACAAATATACCAGATAGATTGTAAGGAATATAAGCAAAAGTGTGAATAACGTTTGAATGAGAGAGTGTATCCAGCCAGTAAGATGGATGCCTAATCTATCAAATAATGCCCCAACCCAATTTTGACCAATTTCTTCTTTCTCTTTTTCAGCTTCTTCTTCTATTTTTCCCAATTGCGAGATATCATATTCCACATCGGCTGTGACATTAGGTATATGCACACAGCAGTGATCAGTTTGATCTTTGAGATATCCACAGACACCATGTTCTTTTAACAAGAGCATGTCTAATGCCATTCTGTTCTGCAAAGTCATTTTCGTTGTCGCCTGTAGTTGCAAGTTTAAATCTCGAAATCCCTTCTTTGTTATTTTTGCCAATCTTTCAGTTTGTCCAATTAGTTTGTAAATCATTTCTCTATTACGATACGTCGCTATTTGGGCAAAAAGGGATTCTAATGCCCATCCCACTTTAACTCCTGTCTCAGGCTCCTGCCAAGTGTCATCTATGTCTCTAATATCATTTTCTATGTCTCTTTTAGCACGAATTTGTAAAGTTTCCAATTTACCTCTGAAGGGGGATCGCTTCCAAATTGGGCACAGGGTAGGCAACCCCAGAGTTATTTCTTTAACTGGACCCTCCATTGATAAATGTGTAGTCCAAGTTCCATCATTAGATGCCCAAACAAAATTACCCATACTGCGTACTGTCGAATATTTACAGTCTATTCCATTAACTGGTACTTGTATTACCTTTCCCCCGACCTTAAATCCCCGACAGGCACACCCTACTATTAGAGCCATTTTAACTGGAGGTATGGTGATCTCTTCAGGGTCTAGGTCACAATCTAAAATTTTAGAACAATTCCACCATGGAACGCTATCAATAGGATCTCTACTGATCCGGCCATTTACTGGTAATTTGTCACTACTTTGTTTTCCTGTCCATTTAAAACACCAAGATGTTTCTCCTCCGTATTGGAATTTTTGTAAAATACTTGTTGACCAAACTGTGTCCCAATTTTGTTCTGTATCATTTCTTTTCTGGCACACCCATTCCATTGTATTTCTTTCCCTCATTATTTCTTTTATTTCATCATATGAACACCATCCTACATCTTTAAATCGTCCGATACGTGTGAACTTATAGTTTGGTAATTTTTCACAATCGCTTCGACTTCCTGCAGTTCTCCACTCCCTTCTTATACTTATTTTCTGTTTTTCCTGTATGGGTGTTATTATTTGTTTACATTCGGTTTTATTTTCTTTTACCTCTGGGAGTGGGAAAGTCAATATTCCCCAGCTTATCGGTTCTCCAGCCGTTTTTGGTAAAGGCAAGCATGCTGTAATCTTACTTGTATTTTGCATTCTAGCAAAATCCTTGATTAACCCAATCATCAAATTTTCTTCAGCATCTTTCTTTTGAACATAAATCTCCTGGGGTGCCTGGGTCAGTTCTATGGCTCGTTTCACTCTGGATTCAGTAATATTGATTTCGCTATATCCAAAGGTAGTAGCATTTTGATACTGGCATCTGTAAGTTCCCAAGTCGGATCTTTTTATCCCTTTAATAATCTGGACTAATATTCCTCCCAGTCTCAATTCTATTGAGTGTCTTTTATCACTTAGAACTGATTTTCCTTCCTTTATCCATCCAAATTCCTCAGGCTGGGGGTCCTCTAGGAGGCAGTAAATAAGTGCCTCACCACCCAGAGGAGCCGGATAATGTGTATGCCCTGCTTTTATTCCATGGTCTTGAAGGGGATCTATTATCAGTGTTCTTTCTCCATAGTCTACATTACTTCCTGCTCCCACAAAACACCTATATTTTCCTTGGTCAGTCAAAGTTAAATTCGTCAGCTCCAGTTTTGTCTCAACTCGTATGGGATTTCGCAGATAAAACTTGTTCGATACTTTCCCTTTAAGTTTCCATGTCCCTTGTAGTTCTTGTTTGTAACCATCTAACCCCGAATTTTTGCTATCATAGATTGTTTCAGGTGCTCCACAAGTTCCAGACACCTTTTCCCAAAAAATCTGAATTAATTTCCTTTTCATTGGGACATGACTTTGAAACCTGCAAGACAGAATGGCATTTTGTCCAATGGTATACTTGCTTGTTTCTCTCTTACATGGAATTTCTAGAGATGTGACACCTATTATAGGTATCAAGGACCAAACTATAATCAAAGTCCCGTACTCGAAGTACGACATTTTACTTGCTTTTCAGCTTCAGTCTCGTTGGTCCGACTACTTCGACTCTCCAGTCCTTGGGTGCCTTCTTCACTCGTGTGTAGTGGATCCAAGAGTCTATTCCTTTTACCTTTACCGCAGTGAAAGTTGTTAGCAGCACCAGGTACGGTCCATTCCACCGTTGTTTCAGTGGCTCTTCACTCCAATCGCGGACGTAGACCTGGTCTCCCGGTTCAATTTCATGTACTGAATTCTCTAATGACACCGGACGGTTCCAGATCAAGGCCCTTCGTAGCTGTGTCAAAGTTCTACCAAGAGATAACACATAGTTGTACACATCTTGGTGTCCTTTAATATGCATGTTTGGGTTTGGTTGTGGCGACTCATATGGTTTCCCAAAGAGGATTTCATAAGGACTCAGTCCCATCCCACTCCTAGGCTTTATCCTTATTCTTAGAAGGGCTATTGGTAATGCATGGGGCCATTGACTTTTAGCTTCTTGGCATATTTTACTGACCTGTCTTTTTATCGTCTGATTCATCTTTTCTACTTGTCCACTAGATTGTGGTCTCCATGGGGTATGGAGACTCCAGGAAATTCCCAATGCCTTACTTACTTCTTGTACAATTGTGGCTACAAAGTGTGGGCCCCTATCAGACGATAGACCTAAGGGAACCCCAAACCTAGGGATAATTTCCCTCAACAACCATTTCACTGTTTCTTTGGCTTGATTGGTGCGACAGGGAAAGGCTTCTGGCCATCCAGAAAAAGTGTCGACCCCAACTAACAAATATTTGTACCCTTGAGCTTTAGGTAATTCTACAAAGTCTATTTGCCAATAATCTCCTGGTTCCATGCCTACTCTGATGTGTCCCATTTCTACTCTCCTCCTAACCACAGGATTATTCCTCAAGCAAAGTTCACATTTTGAATTTACAGATTTTGCCATTGTTAACATCTGTGCCGAAATTATGCTTCGTTTCAGATAAGTCACTAATGCTTCTGCTCCCCAATGGCACTTTTGATGTTCTGCTTGTAGAATTGCCCGCATAATGACAGGAGGTACAATTATTTGTCCAGTTGTCGTTACGTACCATCCTTCAGAATTTAGGTTTGCCTTCATTAAATTGGCCAATTTCTTGTCCTCTTCCGAGTATTTCGGTTTCTGTGTCAGGTAATCTTGTAAAGGGCTTACCTTGGTAGGTATCAAGGCCATCATCGTCTGTACCTGTCGTGCTATCCGCCGAGCTGTTCGATCTGCCAATGCGTTTCCTTCGGCCACCTTAGAGTCTCCTCCTTGATGTGCCTTGCAATGCATGATCGCTACCTGCTCCGGTAATTGCACAGCAGATATCAAGTTTAAAATTTCCTTTTGGTATTTTATATTGGTTCCCTGCGAGGATAATAATCCTCGTTCTTTCCATAAAGCTCTGTGTACATGAACTACTCCAAAGGCATATTTTGAATCTGTCCATATGTTTACTCGTTTATCTTTGCCTAATTCTAATGCCTTTGTGAGGGCTATTATTTCTGCCCGTTGTGCTGAGGTCCCCACCAGTAGGGCCTGTGCTTCTATTACCATGCTCTGTGTGGTCACGGCATATCCTGCATACCGTGTTCCATTCTCCACGAAGCTACTCCCGTCTGTGAAGAGCTCTTGATCAGGCTGTTCGATTGGAGTATCTTTCAAGTCCGCTCTCGTTGCATATGTGTGTTCTATGACTTCTATGCAATCATGTTCCAAAGGACCATCTTCTGTTGCTGCACCTAAAAAGGCTGCTGGGTTTAACAGGTTAGTTGTTTTCAAACTTACATCATCCTGTTCAGTGAGTATGGCTTGGAACTTCATCATTCGGCTAGGGGAAAGCCAATGCCCCCCTTTTTGTTCTAAGACTGTTAACACCATGTGAGGTATATAAACTTCAATGTTTTTTCCTAGAGTCAATTTTCTGGCTTCTTGTATCAGAATTACAGTTGCTGCTACGGCTCTCAGGCAGGATGGCCAACCTGCACTAACGGGGTCCAACTGTTTAGAAAAGTATCCCACTGGTCGTTTCCAGCTTCCTAATTTCTGTGTTAAGACACCCAGTGCTAATCGTTGTCTTTCGTGAACAAACAACTGGAAAGTCTTTGTTAAATCCGGTAAGCCCAATGCTGGTGCCTTAGTCAAGGCCTCTTTTAGTTTCCTAAAGGCCTCCTTTTGAGGTCCCTCCCAAATGAGATTAGGCAATTTTTGTGCCTCATACAGAGGTTTTGCTATAAGTTCATAGTCCATTATCCACAGCCTACACCACCCTGCCATTCCCAAGAATGTCCTCAGTTCATGCAAGTTCCGGGGTTCTGGAATTGCACAAATCGCTCTAACACGATCCGTTCCTAACCTTCGTTGTCCCTGTGTTATCTCACATCCAAGATACAATACAGTTGTGCATGCAATTTGAGCTTTTTCTCTTGAAACCTTGTATCCATTTAGGCCCAGTTGGTTTAAAATCTCAATAGTCACTTGTATGCATAATGATTCTTGTTCTGTTGCAAGGAATATGTCATCTACATATTGTAACAAAAGATACTGTGTTCTTGGTACCTGAATTTTTCCTTGCGTAGTCCATATCTCCAATTCTTTCGCCAGTTGGTTTCCAAAAAGAGTTGGGCTATTCTTGAATCCTTGTGGGAGCCTCGTCCACGTGAGTTGCGTTTTTCGTCCATTATATGGGTTTTCCCACTCAAAAGCAAAAAGTTTCCTACTATCTTTGTCAAGGGGAATGCAGAAGAAGGCATCTTTTAAATCAATTACTGTAAACCATTTATATTTTTCCTTCACAGATGTCAACAATGTATATGGGTTAGCTACGACTGGATGTATATCTTTCGTAATATTGTTGATGGCCCTCAGATCTTGTACTAACCTATACTCCCCATTTGGTTTCTTTACTGGAAAGATCGGAGTATTATATTCTGACTCACATTCCTCCAATATTCCAAATTTTAAAAATTTTTCAATGATTTCTACTATTCCGTATCGAGCTTCCATTTTTATGGGATACTGTTTTATTCGTACTGGCCTTGCTCCCTCTTTTAACTCTACTATTACCGGTTGAGCAGTTTTTGATTTTCCTGGTATACTTGTTTCCCAAACTGTAGGGATTACTGCCTCTTCTACCTTCTTGGGTATCTGAGGTTTGGGATTTTCCTTCACTACTAAAATCTTTCCTACGTTCGATTCTGGGACTTGCATAATCAATTCTCCATTTTCAAAGCTGATTTTTGCATTTAGTTTAGATAACAAATCCCGTCCCAGAAGAGGAACCGGGCAGTCGGGTACATATAAGAATTCATGTGTTAATTCCTTTCCCCCAAATCGTAACTCTAAGGGTCGCATGAATGGCCGTATTTCCTCTTTCCCTGTGGCCCCCACTATTGTAGTAGTTTTATTTCCTATTTTTCCATATAAATCATTTAAAACTGAATATGTTGCGCCAGTATCCACCAAAAATTGCACCTCTTCCCCTCCTAATTTTATTTTCACTAGGGGCTCACTGCTTTCTAAATCTAGTCAGCTTTGGTTTCCATAATTTCCCAGAACCATCATTTTTGCTGCCTCTGCATTTCTAAATGAACTCCCTGTCTGTCTTATGCTTTGTGGACATTCATTTTTCCAGTGTCCTTCCTGCTTGCAGTACGCGCACTGGTTGAGCCCTAATCTGGCCGGATAATTGAGCCCAAATCCTCTTCCCCGTCCGCGCACCATTCCTCTTCCCCTACCTCGGTTCCCAAATTCATTCTGACCTCTACTTTGCATCACCGCCAATAGGTGCCGTTGCTGCCTTTGTGCACTATCTTTTTCACGATTGTTGTACACCTTCCAGGCAACTTCCAGCAATCTATCTAAGTCTCGCAACTCCGCACCCTCTAATTTTTGCAGTTTCTTTCTAATATCATCTTGCGACTGTCCTAAGAAAATCAAAGCTAACTGGGCTTTAGCCTGTTCTGTCTCCACGTCCAAATCAGTGAATTTCCTAGCCACTTCTTTCAACCGCTCTAAAAATGCAGAGGGAGACTCCGTCTTCTCCTGTTTAACACTATACAGCTTTGACCAATTAATTGTTTTGGGCATAGCATTCTGTATTCCAACAACTACCCATTCCTGGTACCTTCTCAAATTCCTCATTCCTCCCATAATATTATAATCCCACATGGGATCTTCAAGAGTAAAGTTCTGATCAACCGTCCCAGTGACAACACCCTGTCTAATATCTTCCCTGACCCGCTCACGGGCAGTTCTCAACACCATCTCCTTTTCTGTAGAATCCATCAGAGTGTCCAATAACACCTGAATATCATCCCAATCAGGATTCTGAGTCTTTAGAATCATTTTTACTACCCTTGCTACCTTATCTGGGTTTTCTCGATAAACTCCAGAAGACTGTTTCCAAAGCATCAAATCTCCTGGCGTAAAAGGCACTTTAACATATACCGGACCCTCCGCTCCGACCCCCTGACGCAGTGGTGCTAGTAATGCCTTAGATGGCTGACGTTCAGCCTCCCTCCCCTGGATTTCTCTTTGCCGCGTTCGATGAGAGATCGGAGTACCTGGATAAACCTGTTCCTCCTCATATTCGCATTTTCTATCCCCCCCCTTTCTGTCCCTCCCCTCATTACCCGATCCCCCCTCCCTGGGGTCTGGGGCTGAGGGGGTTATCAATAAATCAAAATCATCATCTTGCTGATGTCGTGAAGCATTTTCTACTGCTAAACATTTTATGCACTTTTTCTCAGCCACACAACCATCACATTGCCCATTTGATTTTACACTGACAACCATTAGTCCGCATGCTCTTTTCCATTCATCATTCCGCCTTAAAATAAAAAACAGTTCTACATATGGTACTTCATCCCATTTTCCCTCTCGTCTACAAAACAACATTAACTGAAAAATCGTATTATAATCTAGAGTCCCGTTTTCTGGCCAATGAACCTGGTCTTCTAATTCATATTGTGTCCACCAGACATTACAATATTCAATCAACTTTCCTTTTTGCATATCCTGCCCAAATCCTCCCTCCTTCCAGTGACTCAAAATACATCCTAATGGAGATGACTTAGGTATTGACATTGTGGTTGAGTTTTTGTTGTTTTTTTGTTTGTTTGTTTTTCTCTTTTTTTTTTTTTTTTTTTTTTAGTTTTTCTTCCTTTTTCTCTTTTTTTCTCTTTTTACCACAAACAGCTTAAAATGAATTAACTAGACAGGAAAGTATAAATTACTGAGAGCAGAACAAAACTACAAAATACCAGAAATACCAGAATTCCGGAATTACCAGACCAGACCACTGATGCCGAACCTGCAGATCTTTCGCCACTGTCTTATGGACGGTGCCTAGGCTTCCCGTCGGAGCTCCTGAGCCCAACCAAGCGCAGCTTTCGCCGCGTCTAACAGGCAGGCTTTACCAGACCCTTGAGCCCAACCAAGCGCAGCTTTCGCCGCGTCTGACAGGCAGGCTTTACCAGACCCTTGAGCCCAACCAAGCGCAGCTTTCGCCGCGTCTGACAGGCAGGCTTTACCAGACCCTTGAGCCCAACCAAGCGCAGCTTTCGCCGCGTCTGACAGGCAGGCTTTACCAGACCCCTGAGCCCAACCAAGCGCAGCTTTCGCCGCGTCTGACAGGCAGGCTTTACCAAACCCCAAATGGTACCATTCCAGATAAAGCACCGTGTCTTACCAATATCCCTGGTCCGTCGGGAGCAGCGGAGGTCGGTCGCGGTCGATGGCTCCCCGAGAATCACTCGGTGCCGGCTGGAGCAGAATCGATGCACGAGCCGCCTCAGCAATGCCCGCGAGGTCCCATCTGGGTCGCCAAAAACTGTTAGCAGAATGACAAACACATAACCACACTAGGGGGTTATATGTGGTGCTTTATTTCGAGGCCCCGGGAACCAGGGGTACGCACCCAGATCTGGTTCCAAAGACCGTCACATCGCATCCGCTTTTTATTCTCTAAGAGTTTCGCAATCTATTGTATATTCAACAGGTTACTTCATTATCTAATACATATGCATAGGTAGGTTACTTCATCGCCTTATTGCGACATCAGTCTCTATTGCGCCTGCGTAGCCCCCTCTGGTGGTCGTCCTGATGAAGTAAGTAGTCTTCCTCAGATGAAGTAAGTAGTCTTCCTCGCATTGTCTTTATTACATCTTGTTCTTTTGGCAAACTCGTCGGTTTTTCTTGGCTGGACCCGCACTTATCTCCACTTGACCGCTCAGGTATATCTTTCTTGCCTCCTGAAACCTATTCTTCTGTCCTTCACAAGATTTATGATGGTCTTTTGGCTGCTGCAGGTGTATGTTCTACTTGGGTAGGGTAGCTAGTACGTACTTTTCCTAAGCATACCTGGATCCTATTTGTTACATGAGGTCCTTTGAGCAAGTACCTCGGGTCTGTTGCTAGGATACGTTAAGAATCAACAGAATCATGAAATTTTACATTCAGTCTTAGTTCCTGATTAGTCGATGATCAGTGTTTTATTCTACTTTAAGTGTAACTTTCCTAGCAGTAAGGCAACGTAAGGCAACGTAAGGTAAGGCAACGTAAGGCAAGGCAACGTAAGCTAAGGCAACGTAAGGTAAGGCAACGTAAGGCAACGTAAGGTAAGGCAACGTAAGGAAACGTAAGGCAAGGCAACGTAAGCTAAGGCAACGTAAGGCAACGTAAGGTAAGGCAACATAAGGCAAGGCATCGTAAGGTAAGATAACGTAAGGCAACGTAAGGTAAGGGAAGGTAAGGCAACTTAAGGTGTGGATGACCTTGTGAGCACTTGGTTACAAGAAAAAGGTCATGAGGCCCCTCGAAGCTTGGCTACCTAAGCTTAGTTATTATATTACAATAGTTATGGCCGAAACGCAAGGCTTAGCAAGTTCAAAGCCGCTTAGATCATAGTACAGAACGTAGTGAGACTGAGATAATCATGTTTGTAATTGTTTCTTTTTAAGAACTTGATGTTTAGATAATTATAATAGCCGTGGTAACAGAATAATGCAGTATTGTGTTGTATTTAGGCCTTTTGTAATAAATGACTAAAATAATGTAACCAATGATGAGCCTTTATTTTGCAATATGTATGAGCTAATTAACTAGTGTATATATGTCAGCGCTTTATCCTTAATAAATTGAGACTTGTTGATCATCATCTGATGTGCATGTCTCCCGTCGTTTCCGACAAATGGTGACCCCGACGTGATAAAGGTGACCGTATATACGAGCCTTGTTGCCACGGCGGAACGACGAGTGGTTCGAGTCCTTACGCGGCGAGGACGGCTATAAGCGCAGGAGGAACCGCGCCGAGCCCCAGGTGACCGTATAGACGAGCCTGGTCGATACGTGCTGCCGAGACCTTGGAGAGACGCAACAGCGCTGACGTTTTAAGGTATGGAGAGGCAAGCAGCATATGATTTATTTACCTGTTTCTTAACTAAGCGGCAGGTCAAAGATGTAGATTTAAAAAAGGAACTTCCAAATTTATTAGCATATGGTCAAGAGCAGGGTTGTTTTCAAAACCCACATACTGTACACGAGTTGTCTGAATGGCGCAAATTCGGAGATAAATTATGGGAGGCAGCAATTGATGGGGACAAAACCGCAAAGAAGTTCGGTAAAGCATGGAAAATTATACATAATGAGCTGTTACAGTACCAGGCAGAACAAAAAGCCGCCGTGCATGCCACAGCCGCGCAAGATAAAAATAAGTCTTATATCTCTGACTGGATGCAGGTTCCTATTTTACCTCCCAGCACAAATACTGTTGTTCTACCTCCCCCTCGACCTCCTCCGCCTCCTGATGCAGTTGTTCCCTCTGCGCCCCTGGCGGTGCCTCCACATTCTCTGCCAGCTGCTACTTTCCCGGCAGTAGACTCACCACCAGATCCACTCCCCTCTGATTCTATTCCAACCCCTATCAAGGTATCTACCACGTCTCCTAGCCCGAAGGGTGATACCTTGCCTGGTGCTGAATCGGATTTGGCCGAAGCCATGGCAAGGGAGCATCGAGAAGCATGGGCAACTTTAGCTAGAGAGGGTGTAGATACGGGAGATGCTGATGTGTTTCACGCGGCTGCTCAGTTGGCGTGCCCAGTAATTTATCATCCCTTGCCCGGCGGCGGATTGAATGCTACTGTAACAGCCCTAGACTGGAAGCTTTTATCACAGCTCCGATCCACTGTTAGTCAGTTTGGAGTGAGCAGTGAACCCGTTAAACAAATGTTAGATTATATATGGGATACACAGTTATTATTGCCCTCCGACTGCAGAGGAGTGGTTCGCCTCCTTTTTTCACCACATCAACAACTGCTTTTTAATGCTCATTGGCAAACTTTGGTAAATCAATGTCTAGCTGTGCAGCAAGACCCAGCAGATCCCCTTTATGATATAACTATGGAGGAATTAATGGGTCTGGGACCATTTCTGCGAACGGAGGCTCAGGCACTTATCGGCCCAGATAAACTACGTGAAGATATGCGCCTTGTTCGGTTGGCAATTACTCGTGTAAAGGATCCGGGTGGTGTACCAGTTTACATGGGAATTAAACAAGGTCGTGACGAGCATTTTGGTACCTTTATAGACAAAGTTGCTTCTGCTATTGAACGTGCAGGAGTGCAAGATTTCATGAAAGGAGCATTGTTAAAACAATGCGCCTTGCAAAATTGTAATGCCACTACACGTAATGTGTTAAACACGTTGGGAGCTAATTGGACCATTGAAGAAGCATTAGAGAAAATGTCTCACATTCCAGTGGGTCCACAAGCCTTTGTAGTTGAAGCTATTAAAGAGTTAGGACAGGGATTACAGGAACAGGCAAAAGCCTCTCAACCACAAGTGTTAGCTGCTCTTGCACCTCTCCAAGTGTCCGCTGCGCAAACAAGGAATGCACAACCCAGAGGCCGGCCGAAATGTTATCGTTGTGGAGTGCTCGGACACACTCGGCGAGAATGTGCAGCAACAGGAATATGGTGTGCCCGATGCCGATCTGATACACACAATACTGGAGCTTGTCGCCGCAGATCGGGAAACTTCAATGGGAGCGCGACTCGCAGCTTCCGTGCGACGACACAAGTGGCCGCTGCTCAACCAGCACTGCCTCTACACTTTCGCCAGCAACCCGAGGCAGCCTTGGGCTCGACTTGGCAGCCTCAGTAGATACTAATTTGCTGACGAACCAGCCACACAAGATCTCAACTGGAATCATCGGACCGCTAAAAATTGATGGACAACAAGTAGGAGCACTGTTAATTGAGAGATCCTCCGCTTCAATGTTGGGACTTTTTGTACTCCCTGGACTCATTGATGCTGACTACACCGGAGAAATCATGATTATGGCCCATACGCCGTTTCCACCTGTTTGTATTCGCAAGGGACAACGAATTGCTCAATTGATACCAATGCCACAATTAACCAACAAGCTGACTCCAATTTCTACTTTTCCCCGAGAAGACAAAGGATTTGGTTCTACAGGAGGACTCACGCTGTTAACAATGAACCTCTCAGAGCATCCTAAACGTAAAGTTACAGTGACCTATCAAGGAACTCATACTACATTGTTAGGACTTTTTGACACTGGGGCGGATTCTAGTATAATTGCCCCACAATTTTGGCCTTCTGATTGGCCAATTCAGCCAGCTACGGTAACAGTTTCTGGAGTTGGGGGTCTAACACTGGCCCAACAATCACCTACCGTGACTGCAAAAATTGATGGCCGGAAAGTCTCTGCTGTTTTTTCAATAGTTCAGCTGCCACCTACTGTTCAATGTTTAGTTGGCCGAGATATTCTCGCTCAATTGGGACTGGTTCTCACAAATGAGCACCCTTTAACCTTGTAGCCATTGCTTGGTCTTTCCCAATTCCCATAACTTGGACAACTGATACACCAGTATGGGTTAAGCAATGGCCTTTAAAACGGGAAAGCCTTCAGCAAGCACATCATTTGGTGCAGGAACAACTTCAGCAAGGACATTTAAAATTATCTACTAGTCCCTGGAATACTCCTATCTTTGTTATCAAGAAAAAGTCAGGAAAATATCGTCTTTTGCATGATCTAAGAGCTGTGAATGAGCAAATGGAACCTATGGGGGCCTTGCAACCAGGCCTCCCAAATCCATCTATGCTCCCTCAAGATTGGCCTCTACTGATCATTGACCTGAAAGATTGTTTTTTCACTATTGATTTGCACCCAAAAGACACAAGACGTTTTGCATTTACATTACCCTCTTTGAATAGAGAAGGTCCAGATCAACGCTTTGAATGGACAGTATTGCCTCAAGGTATGAGAAATAGCCCGACCTTATGCCAGCTATATGTTGATGCTGCTCTTCAACCACTCCGGAAACATTGGAAATCAGTGATTATCTATCATTACATGGACGATATATTATTTGCACAAGCAACACCTTTTACAGACAAACAAGTAAATACAATTCGGCAAACACTTGCTCATTCAAAATTGATCATCGCTCCTGAAAAAATACAGCGCTCTTCGCCATGGAAATACTTAGGTTGGACTTTAACAGAACGTACAGTATCTCCTCAAAAGATTCAGTTGAATTTGAATCTGAAAACATTAAATGATGCTCAACGTCTCTTGGGAGACCTACAGTGGTTGAAACCTATTGTGGGCATTCCCAATGAACTTTTAGACACTCTACGACCATTACTACAAGGCACAAATCCTGCTCAAGCAATTTCAGTAACTCTAGAGCAGAAGTGTGTCATACAGCAAATAGCAGATAGGATAACAACTGGCTGTACGTCTCGTTTTATCTCATCACAGGAACTCAGCCTACTCATATGGCTGGGCCAGCATCATTTATTAGGAGCCATCGCTCAGATTTCATCACAAGGAACAGAACTGAGTGTTTTAGAATGGATGTCTCCAAGTCTACAACAAACGAAGACATTAGTCCAACAAGTTGAAGTATTAGCTCATCTTATTAAAAGAGGCCGTGAAAGAGTTTTGCAACTTCATGGTCGTGAACCTACCATGATACATATCCCGATGAACTCTAAAGACACTCTCCAGTGGTATCTTGACAACAGCGAAGACCTTCAGGAAGCCCTTTTGGGTACCTCAGCTAGCGTCAACATCAATTTATTTAAATCACCCCTGCTACAATGGATGGGGAAATGGCGCTGGTTTGCCTGTCCAAAAAGAAAACGGGATCCAATTCCCCAAGCCATCACCGCGTATACTGACGCAGGAAGGAAATCTCGAACTGCAGCCATAACGTGGCAGCAAGACGGAAAATGGCAACATCATATTTTGCCTGCAGAAGAAACGGACTCTCTACAAACCTTGGAACTATCTGCTGTGATTTGGGCATTGATGACTTTGACTGATCCTTTAAACATTGTCACAGACTCATTATATGTTGCAGGAATTGTGGAACGTATTGAAGACGCCTTTATCAAAATGGTTCAAAACAAAAGACTATATGAGTTATTTCTCCAATTACAAAGGGCAATTAAACAAAGGGAAAATGCATTTTGTATTTTGCCCATTCATAGTCACAAATGGGATGTTGGTTTAGGTGAAGGTCCTATCTGGGTCCCAGCAAGGTGGACGAAGGCTGCACCGAAGGCTGCACCGAATGTTGCAACTACTGAAAACATGCTCCCGAATTCTGATAATGACGTGGATTGAGATCCTAGTTCTCATGATTGTGTCGTTGACCCAAGGTCACATCAGTCCAAGAACTAACTTATGGGTAACTTGGGCAAACAAAACGGGTGTAACCTACTTTTGTCTCTCTTTGGCATCCGCCACCGACCCTTTTCAAACTTGCCTACTTGGAATTCCGGGGTTCAACGAGTCAGACTTTAAGGGTCTGACCAGAGGGAATTGTGATGTTCATACGAGGCAGGATGAATGTGCTGCCCGTTTGTTAGCAGGATTAAATGTTTCTTTACCTTGGGATCCCCAAGAGATCAAACTGTTAGGCAGTCGCATGTTGAATAGAACAGCCAATGAATATGGATGTTTTAAATTAGGGTTTTATATTTATAAGAAAACTGACAAACTAATGTGGTTAACACCTAAAGAATGGCCTTTTTGGAATGCCACATATATGTGTGGTGGACCTTCTTATGGATGGGCAAAGAATCAGACCATAATTTGGGCAAACCGCACTGCGATGAAATTGCCCCATGATCTTTATTTGATATGTGGAAACCGTGCTTGGCAAGGAATTCCCCAAAACCCTATGAGAGGCCCCTGTTACTTAGGAAAACTGGGTTTATTTGCCCCAAATGTGTCTGAAATTCATTCTCTTTTTCCTAACCATCGTCTCAAACGCTCCATAGCAGCGTTATCACCTGACTGTAATGATCAAGTGGAACTTTGGGGTCCGACAGCCCGAATTTTTGCATCCCTTGTACCTGGTGTGGGTACAGCACATGCATTGAATACTTTAGGGAAATTGGCATGTTGGATTGTAAAACAATCTAATGTAACTACTGAAATTTTGTCTGAAATGGTACAAGATATGGATAGTTTGAGACACCAAATTTTACAAAACAGAGCTGCCATTAATTTTTTACTATTGGCTCAAGGTCATAGTTGTGAAAATTTTGAAGAAATGTGTTGTTTTAATTTGTCTTCTAATTCTAAGTCAATTCACCAGCACCTGCAATGGTTACGAGATCACACACGAAATATCAAAGTGGTCTCTAATCCCATAGACAAGTGGTTGTCCTCTTTTGGACTGGGTCAATGGCTCAGAACATTTATTATGTATGCATTAGGTATAGGGATTGTGATACTGTTCATAATCATCCTGTTACCTTGTTTGCTGACTTGTTTGCAAAACTTAGTCCTCAACTTAATCCACAAGTCACAGGCCAATGTTTTCTTACTTAAAGAAAACGGGGGAAATGTGGATGACCTTGTGAGCACTTGGTTACAAGAAAAAGGTCATGAGGCACCTCGAAGCTTGGCTACCTAAGCTTAGTTATTATGTTACAATAGTTATGGCCGAAACGCAAGGCTTAGCAAGTTCAAAGCCGCTTAGATCATAGTACAGAACGTAGTGAGACTGAGATAATCATGTTTGTAATTGTTTCTTTTTAAGAACTTGATGTTTAGATAATTATAATAGCCGTGGTAACAGAATAATGCAGTATTGTGTTGTATTTAGACCTTTTGTAATAAATGACTAAAATAATGTAACCAATGATGAGCCTTTATTTTGCAATATGTATGAGCTAATTAACTAGTGTATATATGTCTGCGCTTTATCCTTAATAAATTGAGACTTGTTGATCATCATCTGATGTGCATGTCTACCGTCGTTTCCGACATTAAGGTAACGGAACGTAAGGCAACGTAAGGTAAGGCAACGTAAGGCAAAGAAACGTAAGGTAAGGCAACGTAACACAACGTAAGGTAAGGCAAGGTAAGGCAACGCAAGGTAAGGCAACGTAATGCAAGGCAACGTAAGGCAAGGCAACGTAAGGCAACTTAAGGCAACGTAAGGCAAGGCAACGTAATGCAACGTAAGGCAACGTAAGGTAAGGCAACGTAAGGCAACGTAAGGCAAGGCAACGTAAGGCAAGGCAACGTAAGTCAACGTAAGGCAAGGCAACGTAAGGTAAGGCAACCTAAGGCAACGTAAGGTAAGGCAACGTAAGGTAAGGCAACGTAAGGTAAGGCAACGTTAGGCAACGTAAGACAACGTAAGGCAACATAAGGCAACTTAAGGCAACGTAAGGTAAGGAAACGTAAGGCAACGTAAGGCAAGGCAATGTTAGGTAAGGAAACATAAGGCAACATAAGGCAACGTAAGGTAAGGCAACGTAAGGCAACGTAAGGCAAGGCAACGTAAGGTAAGGGAACGTAAGGCAAAGTAAGGTAAGGAAACGTAAGGTAAGGCAACGTAAGGCATCGTAAGGTAAGGCAACGTAATGCAACGTAAGGCAACGTAAGGTAAGGCAACGTAAGGCAACGTAAGGTAAGGCAACGTAAGGTAAGGCAACGTAAAGAAACGTAAGGTAAGGCAACGTAAGGCAACGTAAGGTAAGGCAACGTAAGGTGAGGCAACGTAAGGCAACGTATGGCAAGGCAAGGTAAGGTAAGCCAACGTAAAGGCAATGTAAGGTAATGCAACGTAAGGTAAGGCAACGTAAGGCAACGTAAGGTAAGGCAACGTAAGATAAGGCAACCTAAGGCAAGGAACCGTAAGGTAAGGCAACGTAAGGCAACGTAAGGTAAGGCAAAGTAAGGCACAGCAACGTAAGGTAAGTCAACGTAAGGCAACGTAAGGCAAGGCAAAGTAAGGTAAGGCAACGTAAGGTCTACGTAAGGCAAGGCAACGTAAGGTAAGGCAACGTAAGGCAACATAAGGCAACGTAAGTTAAGGCAACGTAAGGTAAAGTAAGGTAAGGAAAAGTAAGGCAAGGCAACGTAAGGCAAAGCAACGTAAGGCAAGGCAACGTAAGGCAACGAAAGGTAAGGCAACGAAAGGTAAGGCAACGTAAGGCAACATAAGGCAAGGCAACGTAAGGTAAGGCAATGTTAGGCAACGTAATATAAGGCAATGTAAGGCAACGTAAGGTAAGGCAACATAAGGCAACGTAAGGCAAGGCAACGTAAGGTAAGGCAACGTAAGGCAAAGGAAGGTAAGGCAACGTAAGGCAACGTAAGGCAACGTAAGGTAAGGCAACGTAACGAAACGTAAGGAAACGTAAGGAAACGTAAGGCAACGTAAGGCAAGGCAACGTAAGCTAAGGCAACGTAAGGCAACGTAAGTTAAGGCAACGTAAGGCAAGGCATCGTAAGGTAAGGCAACGTAACGCAACGTTAGGTAAGGCAATATAAGGCAACGTAAGGTAAGGGAACGTAAGATAAGGCAAAGTAAGGCAACGTACTGCAAGGCAACGTAAGACAAGGCAACGTAAGGCAACGAAAGGCAAAGTAAGGTGAGGAAACGTAAGGGAACGTAAGGTAAGGGAACGTAAGATAAGGCAAAGTAAGGCAACGTACTGCAAGGCAACGTAAGGTAAGGCAACGTAAGGCAAAGTAAGGTAAAGGCAACATAAGGTAAGGCAACGTAAGGCAACGTAAGGTAAGGCAACGTAAGGCAAAGTAAGGTAAGGCAACGTAAGGAAACGTAATGTAAGGCAACGTAATGCAAGGAAGCGTAAGGCAACGTAAGGTAAGGCAACGTAAGGTAAGGCAATTTAAGGCAAGGTAACGTAAGGTAAGGCAACGTAAGGCAACGTAAGGTAAGGCAACATAAGGTAAAGGAAACGTAAGGTAAGGTAACGTAAGGCAACGTAAGGCAACGTAAAGTAAGGCAACGTAAGGCAAGGCAACGTAAGGGAACGTAAGGTAATGCAACGTAAGACAACGCAAGGTAAGGAAACGTAAGGCAACGTAAGGTAAGGCAACGTAAGGCAACGTAAGGCAAGGAAACGTAAGGTAAGGCACAGTAAGGCAACGTAAGGAAAGGCAACGTAAGTTAAGGCAACGTAAGGTAAGGCAACGTAAGGCAATGTAAGGTAAGGCAATGAAAGGTAAGGCAACGTAAGGTAAGGCAACGTAAGGTAAGGCAACGTACGGCAACGTAAGGTAAAGGCAACGTAAGGCACGGCAACTTAAGGTAAGGCAACGTAAGGGAACGTAATGTAAGGCAACATAAGACAAGGCAACGTAAGGCAAGGTAACGTAAGGTAAGGCAACGTAAGGCAAAGGAAGGTAAGGCAACGTAAGGCAAGGTAAGGTAAGGCAACGTAAGGCAAGGCAACCTAAGGCAATGTAAGGCAACGTAAGTTAAGGCAACGTAACGCTAGGCAACGTAAGGAAACGTAAGGCAACGTAAGGTAAGGCAACGTAAGGTAAAGGCATTTTAAGGCAACGTAAGGCAACATAAGGTAAGGCAACATAAGGCAAAGTAATGTAAGGCAACGTAAGGTAATGTAAGGTAAGGCAAAGTAAGATAAGGCAACGTAAGGCAAGGCAACATAAGGTAAGGCAAAGTAAGGCAAGGCAACGTAAGGTAAGGCTACCTAAGGCAATGTAAGGCAACATAAAGTAAGGCAACGTAAGCTAATGCAACGTAAAGCAACGTAAGGTAAGGCACGGCAACTTAAGGCAACGTAAGGCAAGAAAACGTAAGTTAAGGGAAAGTAAGGTAAGGCAACGTAAGGCAACGTAAGGTAAGGCAAAGTAAGGCAAGGCAACGTAAGTTAAAGCAACGTAAGGCAACGTAAGGCAAGGCAACGTAAGGCAAGGCAACGTAAGGCAACATACTTCAAGGCAACGTAAGGTAAGGCAACGTAAGGCAAGGCAAATTAAGGTAAGGCAACGTAAGGGAACGTAATGTAAGGCAACGTAAGACAAGGCAACTTAAGGCAACGTAAGGCAACGAAAGGCAAAGTAAGGTAAGGCAACGTAAGGGAACGTAAGGTAAGGGAACGTAAGTTAAAGCAACGTAAGGCAACGTACTGCAACGCAACGTAAGATAAGGCAACGTAAGGCAACGTAAGGTATAGGCAACATAAGGTAAGGAAACGTAAGGCAACGTGAGGTAATGCAACGTAAGGCAACGTAATGTAAGGCAACGTAAGGCAAAGGAAGGTAAGGCAACGTAAGGCAACGTAAGGTAAAGGCAACGTAAGGCAAGGCAACCTAAGGCAATGTAAGGCAACGTAAGTTAAGGCAACGTAACGCTAGGCAACGTAAGGAAACGTAAGGCAACGAAAGGTAAGGCAACGTAAGATAAGGCATTTTAAGGCAGCGTAAGGTAAGGCAACGTAAGGCAACGTAAGGTAAGGCAACGTAAGGCAATGTAATGTAAGGCAATGTAAGGTAATGTAAGGTAAGGCAACGTAAGATAAGGCAACGTAATGCAAGGCAACGTAAGGTAAGGCTACCTAAGGCAATGTAAGGCAACTTAACGTAAGGCAACGTAAGGTAATGCAACGTAAAGCAACGTAAGGCACGGCAACGTAAGGCAACGTAAGGCAAGGCAACGTAAGTTAAGGCAAAGTAAGGCAAGGCAACGTAAGTTAAAGCAACGTAAGGCAACGTAAGGCAAGGCAACGTAAGGCAACGTAACGCAACGTAAGGCAAGGCAACGTAAGGTAACATACTTCAAGGCAACGTAAGGTAAGGCAACTTAAGGCAACATAAGGCAAGGTAAGGTAAGGCAACAAAAGGTAAGGCAACGTAAGGTCTACGTGAGGCAAGGCAACGTAAGGCAAGGCAACGTAAGGTAAGGCAACGTAAGGCAACGTAAGGCAACGTAGGGTAAGGAAACCTAAGGCAACGTAAGGTAAGGCAACGTAAGGCAACGTAAGGTAAGGCAAAGTAAGGCAACGTAAGGCAGGGCAACGTAAGGTAAGGCAAAGTAAGGCAACGTAAGGCAAGGCAACGTAAGGCAAGGCAACGTAAGGCAAGGCAACGTAAGGCAAGGCAATGTAAGGCAAGGCAAAGTAAGGTAAGGCAATGTAAGGTAAGGCAATGTAAGGTAAGGCAACGTAAGGTAAGGCAACGTACGGCAACGTAAGGTAAAGGCAACGTAAGGCAAGGCAACTTAAGGTAAGGCAACGTAAGGGAACGTAATGTAAGGCAACGTAAGACAAGGCAACGTAAGGCAACGTAAGGCAACGAAAGGCAAATTAAGGTAAGGCAACGTAAGGGAACGTACGGTAAGGGAACGTAAGTTAAGGCAACGTAAGGCAACGTACTGCAAGGCAACGTAAGGTAAGGCAACGTAAGGCAACCTAAGGTAAAGGCAACATAAGGTAAGGCAACGTAAGGTAAGGCAACGTAAGGCAAAGTAAGGTAAGGCAACGTAAGGAAACGTAATGTAAGGCAACGTAAGGCAAGGAAGCGTAAGGCATCGTAAGGTAAGGCAACGTAAGGCAAGGTAACGTAAGGTAAGGTAACGTAGGAAACGTAAGGTAAGGCAACATAAGGTAAAGTCAACGTAAGGTAAGGTAACGTAATGCAACGTAAGGCAACGTAAGGTAAGGAAACGTAAGGCAAGGAAGCGTAAGGCATCGTAAGGTAATGCAACGTATGGTAAGGCAACGTAAGGCAAGGTAACGTAAGGTAAGGCAACGTAAGGAAACGTAAGGTAAGGCAACGTAAGGCAAGGCAACGTAAGGTAAGGCAACGTAAGGCAACGTAAGTTAATGCAACATAAGGCAACGTAAGGTAAGGCAACGTAAGGCAACGTAAGGTAAGGCAATGTAAGTTAAGGCAACGTAAGGCAACGTAAGGCAAGGCAACGTAAGGTAAGGCAACATAAGGCAAAGGAAGGTAAGGCAACGTAAGGTAAGGCAACGTAAGGAAAGGTAAAGGCAACGTAAGGAAAGGTAAAGGCAACGTAAGGAAACGTAAGGGAACGTAAGGTAAGGCAACGTAAGGCAACTTAAGGCAACGTAAGGTAAGGCAACGTAAGGCAAGGCAACGTAAGGTAAGGCAATGTAAGGCAACGTAAGTTAATGCAACATAAGGCAACGTAAGGTAAGGCAACGTAAGGCAACGTAAGGTAAGGCAACGTAAGGCAACGTAAGGCAAGGCAACGTAAGGTAAGGCAACCTAAGGCAACGTAAGTTAAGGCAACGTAAGGCAACATAAGGTAAGGCAACGTAAGGTAAGACAACGTACGGCAACGTAAGGTAAGGCAACGTAAGGAAACGTAAGGTAAGGCAACGTAAGGTAAGACAACGTACGGCAACGTAAGGTAAGGCAACGTAAGGCAACGTAATGTAAGGCAACGTAAGACAAGGCAACGTAAGGCAACGAAAGGCAAAGTAAGGTAAGGCAAGGTAAGGGAACGTAAGGTAAGGGAACGTAAGTTAAAGCAACGTAAGTCAATGTACTGCAAGGCAACGTAAGGTAAGGCAACGTAGGGCAACGTAACGTAAGGCAACGTAAGGCAAGGAAGCGTAAGGCAACGTAAGGTAAGGTAACGTAAGTTAAGGCAACGTAAGGCAAGGTAACGTAAGGTAAGGCAACGTAAGGTACGTAAGGCAAGGCAATGTAAGGTAAGGCAACGTAAGGCAAAGGAAGGTAATGCAACGTAAGGCAACGTAAGGTAAGGCAACGTAAGGCAAGGCAACCTAAGGCAATGTAAGGCAACGTAAGTTAAGGCAACGTAACGCTAGGCAACGTAAGGAAACGTAAGGCAACGTAAGGTAAGGCATTTTAAGGCAACGTAAGGTAAGGCAACGTAAGGCAACGTAAGGTAAGGCAACGTAAGGCAACGTAATGTAAGGCAACGTAAGGTAATGTAAGGTAAGGCAACGTAAGGTAAGGCAACGTAAGGCAAGGCAACGTAAGGTAAGGCTACGTAAGGCAATGTAAGGCAACTTAACGTAAGGCAACGTAAGCTAATGCAACGTAAAGCAACGTAAGGCACGGCAACGTAAGGCAACGTAAGGCAAGGCAACGTAAGTTAAGGCAAAGTAAGTTAAGGGAAGGTAATGCAACTTAAGGTAAGGGAACGTAAGGCAACGTAAGGTAAGGCAATATAAGGCTAAGAAACGTAAGGTAAGGCAACGTAACGCAACGTAAGTTAAGACAACGCAAGATAAGGCAACGTAATGCAAGGAAACGTAAGGCAAGGCAACGTAAGGCAACTTAAGGCAACGTAAGGTAAGGCAACGTAAGGCAAGGCAACTTAAGGTAAGGCAACGTAAGGCAAGGCAACTTAAGGTAAGGCAACGTAAGGCAACGTAAGGCAAGGCAACGTAAGGCAAGGCAACGTAAGGTAAGGCAACGTAAGGTAAGGCAACGTAAGGCAACGTAATTCAACGTAAGGTAAGGCAAAGTAATTTAAGGCAACGTAAGGCAAGGCAACTTAAGGTAAGGCAACGTAAGGCAACGTAAGGTAAGGCAACGTAAGGAAAGGCAACGTAAGGTAAGGAAACGTAAGGTAAGGCAACGTAAGGTAAGGCAACATAAGGAAAGGCAACGTAAGGAAAGGCAACGTAATATAAAGGAACGTAAGGCAAGGCAACGTAAGGTAAGGCAACGTAAGGCAACGTAAGGCAAGGCAACGTAATGTAAAGGAACGTAAGGCAAGGCAACGTAAGGTAAGGCAACGTAAGGCAACGTAAGGCAAGGCAACGTAAGTTAAGGCAACGTAAGGCAAGGCAACGTAAGGTAAGGCAACGTAAGGCAACGTAAGGCAAGGCAACGTAAGTTAAGGCAACGTAAGGCAACGTAAGGCAAGGCAACGTAATGTAAGGCAAAGTAAGGCAACTTAAGGTAAGGCAACGTAAGGCAAGGAACGTAAGGTAAGGCAACGTAAGGCAACTTATAACAAGGCAAAGTAAGCTAAGGCAATGTTAGGCAACGTAAGGTAAGGCAACGTAAGGCAAGGTAACATAAGGTAAGGCAACGTAAGGCAACGTAAGGCTAGGCAACGTAAGGCAAAGTAAGGTAAGGCAACGTAAGGTAAGGCAAAGTAAGGCAAGGCAACGTAAGGAAACGTAAGGCAACATAAGGCAAGGCAACGTAAGGCAACGTACTGCAAGGCAAAGTTAGGTTATGCAACGTAAGGCAACGTAAGGCAACGTAGGTAAGGAAACATAAGGTAAGGCAACGTAAGGCAACGTAAGGTAGGCAAAGTAATGTAAGGCAAAGTAGGGCAACGTAAGGCAAGGCAACGTAAGGCAAGGCAACGTAAGGAAAGGCATCGTAAGGCAACGTAAGGTAAGGAAATGTTAGGCAACGTATTGTAAGGCAACCTAAGACAACGTAAGGTAAGGCAACGTAAGGCAAAGAAAGATAAGGCAACGCAAGGCAAGGTAACGTAAGGTAAGGCAACATAAGGCAACGTAATGTAAGGCTACGTAAGGCAACGTGACGTAAGGCAACGTAAGGCAACGTATGGCAAGGCAACTTAAGGTAAGGCAACGTAAGGCAACGTAAGGTAAGGCAACGTAAGGCAACGTAAGGTAAGGCAACCTAAGGCAAGGTAAGGTAATGCAACGTAAGGCAAGGCAACCTAAGACAACGTAACGCAACGTAAGGTAAAGGCAACGTAAGGCAAGGAAACGTAAGTTAAGGCAAAGTAAGGCAAGGCAACGTAAGGTAAGGCTACGTAAGGCAATGTAAGGCAACTTAACGTAAGGTAAGGCAACGTAAAGCAACGTAAGGCACGGCAACGTAAGGCAACGTAAGGTAAGGCAACGTAAGGCAACATAAGGCAAGGTAAGGTAAGGCAACAAAAGGTAAGGCAACGTAAGTTCTACGTGAGGCAAGGCAACGTAAGGTAAGGCAACGTAAGGTAAGGCAACGTAAGGCAACGTAAGGCAACGTAAGGTAAGGCAAGCTAAGGCAACGTAAGGCAAGGCAACGTAAGGCAAGGCAACGTAAGGTAAGGCAACGTAAGGTAACGTAAGGTAAGGCAACGTAAGGCAACGTAATGTAAGAGAACGTAAGGCAACGTAAGGCAACGTAAGGAAAGGCAACGTAAGGTAAGGTAACGTAAGGCAACGTAACTTAAGGCAACGTAAGGCAACCTCAGGCAAGGCAACGTAAGGTAAGGCAACGTAAGGCAACGTAAGGCAAGGCAACGTATGGTAAGGCAACGTAAGGTAAGACAACGTAAGTTAAGGCAACCTAAGGCAACGTAACGTAAGGCAACTTAAGACAACGTAAGGTAAGGCAACTTAAGGCAAGGCAATGTAAGGTAAGGCAACGTAAGGTAAGGCAACGTAAGGCAAGGCAACGTAAGGTAAGGCAACGTAAGGCAACGTAAGGCAAGGCAACGTAAGGCAAGGCAACTTAAGGGAAGGCAACGTTAGGCAAAGTAAGACAACGTAAGGCAACGTAAGGAAACGTAAGGCAACGTAAGGTAAGGCAACATAAGGCAACGTAATTTAAAGGCAACGTAAGGAAAGGCAACTTGAGGTAAGGCAACGTAAAGTAAGGCAACGTAAGGCAACGTAAGGCAAGGCAACGTAAGGCAACGTAAGGTAAGGCAACGTAAGGTAAAGGCAAAGTAAGGCAACATAAGGCAAGGCAACTTAAGGTAAGGCAGAGTAAGGCAACGTAAGGGAAGGCAACGTTAGGCAAAGTAAGACAACGTAAGGCAACGTAAGGAAACGTAAGGCAACGTAAGGTAAGGCAACATAAGGCAACGTAATTTAAAGGCAACGTAATGCAAGGCAACTTGAGGTAAGGCAACGTAAGGCAAGGCAACGTAAAGTAAGGCAACGTAAGGCAACGTAAGGCAAGGCAACGTAAGGCAACGTAATGTAAGGCAACGTAAGGTAAGGCAACATAATGTAAGGAAACGTAAGGCAACGTAAGGAAAGGCAACGTAAGGTAAGGCAACGTAAGGTAAGGCAACTTAAGGCAACGTAAGGTAAGGAAGCGTAAGGCAACGTAAGGTAAAGGCAACGTAAGGACAGGCAACGTAAGGCAAGGCAATGTAAGGCAACGTAAGGCAACGTAAGGTAAGGCAACGTAAGGCAACGTAAGGTAAAGGAATGTAAGGCAAGGCAACGTCAGGTTAGGCAACGTAAGGCAACGTAAGGCAAGGCAACGTAAGGGAAGGCAATGTAAGGGAAGGCAACGTAAGGGAAGGCAACTTAATTAAGGCAACGTTAGGCAACTTAAGACAACGTAAGGCAACGTAAGGCAACGTAAGGCAACGTAAGGCAACGTAAGGCAACGTAAAGTAAGGCAAAGTAAGGCAACGTAATTTAAGGCAACGTAAGGCAAGTCAAGTTAAGGTAAGCAAAGTAAGGCAAGGCAACGTAAGGTAAGGCAACGTAAGGCAACATTAGGCAAGGCAACGTAAGGTAACGTAAGGTAAGGCAGCGTAAGGTAAGGCAAACCAAGGCAACGTAAGGCAAGGCAACGTAAGGTAACGTAAGGTAAGACAGCGTAAGGTAAGGCAAAGCAAGGCAACGTAAGGCAAGGCAACGTAAGGTAAGGCAACGTAAGGCAATGTAAGGTAAGGCAACGTAAGGCAACGTAAGGTAAGGCAACGTAAGGCAACGTAAGGTAAGGCAACATAAGGTAAGGCAACGTAAGGCAACGTAAGGCAAGGCAACGTAAGGTAAGGCAACGTAAGGCAAGGCAACGTAAGGCAAGGCAACGTAAGGCAACCTAAGGTAAAGGCAACATAAGGTAAGGCAACATAAGGTAAGGCAACGTAAGGGAACGTACGGTAAGGGAACGTAAGTATAAGGCAACGTAAGGCAACGTACTGCAAGGCAACATAAGGTAAGGAAACGTAAGGCAACCTAAGGTAAAGGCAACATAAGGTAAGGCAACGTAAGGTAAGGCAACGTAAGGCAAAGTAAGGTAAGGCAACGTAAGGAAACGTAATGTAAGGCAACGTAAGGCAAGGAAGCGTAAGGCATCGTAAGGTAAGGCAACGTAAAGCAAGGTAACGTAAGGTAAGGTAACGTAGGAAACGTAAGGTAAGGCAACATAAGGTAAAGTCAACGTAAGGTAAGGTAACGTAATGCAACGTAAGGCAACGTAAGGTAAGGAAACGTAAGGCAAGGAAGCGTAAGGCATCGTAAGGTAATGCAACGTAAGGTAAGGCAACGTAAGGCAAGGTAACGTAAGGTAAGGCAACGTAAGGAAACGTAAGGTAAGGCAACGTAAGGCAAGGCAACGTAAGGTAAGGCAACGTAAGGCAACGTAAGTTATATGCAACATAAGGCAACGTAAGGTAAGGCAACGTAAGGCAACGTAAGGTAAGGCAATGTAAGTTAAGGCAACGTAAGGCAACGTAAGGCAATGCAACGTAAGGTAAGGCAACGTAAGGAAAGGTAAAGGCAACGTAAGGAAAGGTAAAGGCAACGTAAGGAAACTTAAGGGAACGTAAGGTAAGGCAACGTAAGGCAAGGCATCGTAAGGTAAGGCAACGTAAGGCAACTTAAGGCAACGTAAGGTAAGGCAACGTAAGGCAAGGCAACGTAAGGTAAGGCAACGTAAGGCAACGTAAGGTAAGGCAACGTAAGGCAACGTAAGGCAAGGCAACGAAAGGCAAGGCAACGTAAGGTAAGGCAACGTAAGGTAAGGCAACCTAAGGCAACGTAAGTTAAGGCAACGTAAGGCAACATAAGGTAAGGCAACGTAAGGTAAGACAACGTACGGCAACGTAAGGTAAGGCAACTTAAGACAACGTAAGGTAAGGCAACTTAAGGCAAGGCAATGTAAGGTAAGGCAACGTAAGGTAAGGCAACGTAAGGCAAGGCAACGTAAGGTAAGGCAACGTAAGGCAACGTAAGGTAAGGAAACATAAGGAAACGTAAGGTAAGGCAACGTAAGGGAAGGCAACTTAAGGGAAGGCAACTTAAGGGAAGGCAACGTTAGGCAAAGTAAGACAACGTAAGGCAACGTAAGGTAAGGCAACATAAGGCAACGTAATTTAAAGGCAACGTAAGGAAAGGCAACTTGAGGTAAGGCAACGTAAAGTAAGGCAACGTAAGGCAACGTAAGGCAAGGCAACGTAAGGCAACGTAAGGTAAGGCAACGTAAGGTAAAGGCAAAGTAAGGCAACGTAAGGCAAGGCAACTTAAGGTAAGGCAGAGTAAGGCAACGTAAGGGAAGGCAACGTTAGGCAAAGTAAGACAACGTAAGGCAACGTAAGGAAACGTAAGGCAACGTAAGGTAAGGCAACATAAGGCAAGGTAATTTAAAGGCAACGTAATGCAAGGCAACTTGAGGTAAGGCAACGTAAGGCAAGGCAACGTAAAGTAAGGCAACGTAAGGCAACGTAAGGCAAGGCAACGTAAGGCAACGTAATGTAAGGCAACGTAAGGTAAGGCAACATAATGTAAGGAAACGTAAGGCAACGTAAGGTAAGGCATCGTAAGGTAAGGTAACTTAAGGCAACGTAAGGTAAGGAAGCGTAAGGCAACGTAAGGTAAAGGCAACGTAAGGAAAGGCAACGTAAGGCAAGGCAATGTAAGGCAACGTAAGGCAACGTAAGGTAAGGCAACGTAAGGCAACGTAAGGTAAAGGAATGTAAGGCAAGGCAACGTCAGGTTAGGCAACGTAAGGCAACGTAAGGCAAGGCAACGTAAGGGAAGGCAACGTAAGGGAAGGCAACTTAATTAAGGCAACGTTAGGCAACTTAAGACAACGTAAGGCAACGTAAGGCAACGTAAGGCAACGTAAAGTAAGGCAAAGTAAGGCAACGTAATTTAAGGCAACGTAAGGCAAGTCAAGTTAAGGTAAGCAAAGTAAGGCAAGGCAACGTAAGGTAAGGCAACGTAAGGCAACGTAAGGTAAGGCAACATAAGGTAAGGCAACGTAAGGCAACGTAAGGCAAGGCAACGTAAGGCAAGGCAACGTAAGGCAAGGCAACGTAAGGTAAGGCAACCTAAGGCAATGTAAGTTAAGGCAACGTAAGGGAAGGCAACGTAAGGTAAGGTAACGTAAGGTAAGGCAAGGTAAGGCAAGGCAACGTAAGGTAAGGCAACGTAAGGTAAGGCAACGTAAGATAACGTAAGGTAAGGCAACGTAAGATAACGTAAAGTAAGGCAACGTAAACCAGGGCAACGTAAGGTAAGGCAACGTTAGGGAAGGCAACGTAAGGGAAGGCAACGTAAGGGAAGGCAACGTTAGGCAACGTAAGGCAACGTAAGGCAACGTAAGGCAACGTAAGGTAAGGCAACGTAAGGCAACGTATTTTAAGGCAAAGTAAGGCAAGGCAACGTAAGGCAATGTAAGGTAAGGCAACGTAAGGCAACGTAAGGCAACGTAAGGCAAGACAACTTAAGGTAAGGCAACGTAAGGCAACGTAAGGCAAGGAAACGTAAGGTAAGGCAACGTAATATAACGTAAGTTAAGGCAACTTAAGACAACGTAAGGTAAGGCAACGTAAGGCAAGGCAATGTAAGGTAAGGCAACGTAAGGTAAGGCAACGTAAGGCAACGTAAGGTAAAGGCAACATAAGGAAAAGGCAACGTAAGGTAAGGCAACATAAGGCAAGGCAACGTAAGGTAAGGGAACATTAGTCAATTTAGGGCAACGTAAGGTAAGGCAACGTAAGTAAACATAATGCAAGGTAACATAAGGTAAGGCAACGTAAGGCAACGTAAGGCAACGTAAGGCAACGAAAGGCAAGGCATCGTACGGTAAGGCAACGTATGGCAACGTAAGGCAAGGCAACGTAAGGCAACGTAAGTTAAGGGAAGGTAAGTTAACTTAAGGTAAGGCAACGTAGGGCAAAGTAAGGTAAGGAAACGTAAGGCAAAGAAACGTAAGGTAAGGCAACGTAAGGTAAGGCAACGTAAGGTAAGGCAACGTAAGGCAACGTAAGGTAAGGCAATGTAAGGCAACGTAAATTAAGGCAACGTAAGGTAAGGCAACATAAGGTAATGCAACGTAAGGCAACGTAAGTTAAGGCAACGTAAGGGAAGGCAACGTAAAGGAAGGCAACCTAAGGCAACGTAAGTTAAGGCAACATAAGGTAAGGCAACGTATGGTAAGCCAACGTAAGGTAAGGCAACGTAAGACAACGTAAGGTAAGGCAATGTAAGGGAAGGCAACGTAAGGGAAGGCAACGTTAGGCAACTTAAGACAACGTAAGGCAACGTAAGGCAACATAAGGTAAGGCAACGTAAGGTAAGGCAATGTAAGGCAATGTAATTTAAGGCAACGTAAGGCAAGGCAACTTAAGGTAATCAACGTAAGGAAAGGCAACGTAAGGTAAGGCAACATAAGGTAAGGCAACGTAAGGTAAGGCAATGTAAGGCAATGTAATTTAAGGCAACGTAAGGCAAGGCAAATTAAGGTAATCAACGTAAGGAAAGGCAACGTAAGGTAAGGCAACGTAAGGCAACGTAAGGTAAGGCAACGTAAGGCAACGTAAGGTAAGGCAAAGCAAGGCAACGTAAGGCAAGTCATCGTAAGGTAATGCAACGTAAGGTAAAGCAACGTAAGGCAACGTAAGGTAAGGCAACGTAGGGAAGGCAACGTAAGGCAACATAAGGTAAGGGAACGTAAGGCAACGTAAGGTAAGGCAACATAAGGTAAGGCAACGTAAGGCAACGTAAGGCAAGGCAACGTAAGGTAAGGCAACGTAAGGCAAGGCAACGTAAGGCAAAGCAACGTACGGCAAGGCAACGTAAGGTAAGGCAACGTAAGGTAAGGCAACATAAAGTAAGGCAACCTAAGGCAACGTAAGTTAAGGCAACGTAAGGTAAGGCAACGTAAGGTAAGGTAACGTAAGGTAAGGCAACGTAAGACAACGTAAGGTAAGGCAAGGTAAGGCAAGGCTACGTAAGGTAAGGCAACGTAAGGTAAGGCAACATAAGACAACGTAAGGTAAGGCGAGGTAAGGCAAGGCTACGTAAGGTAAGGCAACGTAAGGTAAGGCAACTTAAGATAACGTAAGGTAAGGCAACGTAAGGCAAGGCAACGTAAGGCAAGGCAACGTAAGTTAAGTCAACGTAAGGCAACGTAAGGTAAGGCAACGTAAGGAAACGTAAGGTAAGGCAACGATAGGGAAGGCAACGTAAGGGAAGGCAACGTTAGGCAACGTAAGGCAACGTAAATCAACGTAAGGCAACGTTAGGCAACGTATTTTAAGGCAACGTAAGGCAAGGCAACTTAAGGCAACGTAAGGCAAGGCAACGTAAGGTAAGGCAACGTAAGGCAACGTAAGGCAAGGCAACGTAAGTTAAGGCAACGTAAGTTAAGGCAACCTAAGGCAATGTAAGTTAAGGCAACTTGAGACAACGTAAGGTAAGGCAACTTAAGGAAAGGCAATGTAAGGTAAGGCAACGTAAGGCAACGTAAAGCAAGGCAACGTAAGGTAAGACAACGTAAGGCAACGTAAGGTAAGGCAACGTAAGGAAACGTAAGGTAAGGCAACGTAAGGGAAGGCAACGTAAGGAAGGCAACGTTAGGCAACGTAAGACAACGTAAGGCAACGTAAGGCAACGTAAGGCAACGTAAGGTAAGGCAACGTAAGGCAACGTAAGGTAAGGCAATGTAAGCCAACGTAAGGTAAGTCAACGTAAGGCAACGTAAGTTAAGGCAACGTAAGGTAAGGCAACGTAAGGCAAGGCAACGTAAGTTAAGGCAACGTAAGGTAAAACAACGTAAGTTAAGGCAACCTAAGGCAACGTAAGGTAAGGCAACTTAAGAAAACATAAGGTAAGGCAACGTAAGGCTAGGCAACGTAAGGTAATGCAACGTAAGGTAAGGCAACGTAAGACAATGTAAGGTAAGGCAACGTAAGACAACGTAAGATAAGGTAACGTAAGGCAAGGCAACGTAAGGTAAGGCAACGTAAGGCAACGTAAGACAACGTAAGGCAACGTAAGGAAACGTAAGACAACGTAAGGAAAGGCAATATAAGGCAACGTAATTTAAGGCAACGTAAGGCAAGGCAACTTAAGGTAAGGCAACGTAAGGCCAGGCAACGTAATGTAAGGCAACGTAAGGCAACGTAAGGCAAGGCAACGTAAGGCAACGTAAGGTAAGGCAACGTAAGGTAAGGCAAAGTAAGGCAACGTAAGGCACGGCAACGTAAGGTAAGGCAGAGTAAGGCAACGTAAGGTAAGGCAACGTAATGTAAGGCAAAGTAAGGCAACGTAAGGGAAGGCAAAGTTAGGCAACGTAAGACAACGTAAGGCAACGTAAGGAAACGTAAGGCAACGTAAGGCAAGGCAACATAAGGTAAGGCAACGTAAGGCAACATAAGGTAAGGCAACGTAAGGCAAGGCAACGTAAGGCAAGGCAACGTAAGGCAACGTAATGCAAGGCAACTTAATGTAACGCAACGTAAGGCAACGTAAGGCAACGTAAGGAAAGGAAACGTAAGGTAAGGCAACGTAAGGCAACGTAAGGTAAGGCAACGTAAGGTAAGGCAACGTAAGGCAACGTAAGGTAATTAAGCGTAAGGCAACGTAAGGTAAAGGCAACGTAAGGAAAGGCAACGTAAGGTAAGGCAACGTAAGGCAACGTAAGGGAACGTAAGGTAAGGCAACATAAGGTAAGGCAACGTAAGGCAACGTAAGGCAAGGCAACGTAAGTTAAGGCAACGTAAGGCAACGTAAGTCAAGGCAACGTAATGTAAGGCAACGTAAGGCAACGTAAGGTAAGGCAACGTAAGGAAACGTAAGGGAAGGCAACGTAAGGGAAAGCAACCTAAGGGCAGGCAACGTAAGGGAAGGCAACGTTAGGCAACGTAAGACAACGTAAGGCAACGTAAGGCAACGTAAAGTAAGGCAACGTAAGGCAACGTAGGTTAAGGCAACGTAAGGTAAGGCAACGTAAGGCAAGGTAACATAAGGTAAGGCAACTTAAGGCAACGTAAGGTAAGGCAACGTAAGGAAACGTAAGGCAAGGCAACGTAAGGTAAGGTAACGTAAGGCAAGGCAACGTAAGTTAAGGCAACGTAAGGTAAGGCAACGTAAGTTAAGGGAACCTAAGGCAACGTAAGGTAAGGCAACTTAAGACAACGTAATGTAAGGCAACGTTAGACAACGTAAGATAAGGCAACGTAAGGCAAGGCAACGTAAGGTAAGGCAACGTAAGGCAACGTAAGTTAAGGCAACGTAAGGTAAGGCAACGTAAGGGAAGGCAACTTAAGGGAAGGCAACGTTAGGCAACGTAAGGCAACGTAAGGAAACGTAAGGCAACGTAAGGTAAGGCAACATAAGACAACGTAATTTAAGGCAACGTAAGGCAAGACAGCTTAAGGTAAGGCAACGTAAGGCAAGGCAACGTAATGTAAGGCAACGTAAGGCAACGTAAGGCAAGGAAACGTAAGGCAGCGTAAGGTAAGGCAACGTAAGGTAAGGCAACGTAAGGCAAGGCAACGTAAGGTAAGGCAACGTTAGGCAACGTAAGACAACGTAAGGCAATGTAAGTAAACGTAAGGCAACGTAAGGCAAGACAACATAAGGTAAGGCAACGTAAGGCAACATAAGTTAAGGCAAAGTAAGGGAAGGCTACGTAAGGCAACGCAAGGCAAGGCAACGTAAGGCAACATAAGGTAAGGCAACGTAAGGAAAGGATACATAAGGCAAGGGAACGTATGTTAAGGCAACGTAAAATAAGGCAACGTAAGGTAAGGCAACGTAATGCAAGGCAACATAATGTAACGCAACGTAAGGCAACGTAAGGCAAAGTAAGGCAATGAAACGTAAGGTAAGACAACGTAAGGCAACGTAAGGTAAGGCAACGTAAGTTAAGGCAACGTAAGGCAACGTAAGGTAAGGAAACGTAAGGTAAGGCAACGTAAAGTAAGGCAACGTAAGGCAAGGTATCATAAGGTAAGGCAACGTAAGGTAGGGCAACTTAAGGCAAGGCAACCTAAGGCAAAGTAAGGCAACGTAAGTTAAAGCAACGTAAGTCAAGGCAACATAAGGCACGGAACGTAACGCAAGGCAACGTAAGGTAAGGCAACGTAAGGTAAGGCAACGTAAGGCAAGGCAACGTAAGGTAAGGCAAATTTAGGCAACGTAAGGTAGGGTAACGTAAGGCAACATAAGGTTAGGCAACGTAAGGTAGGGTAACGTAAGGCAACATAAGGTAAGGCAACGTTAGACAACGTAAGGTAGGCAAAATAAGGTAAGGCAACGTAAGACAACGTAATGTAGGCAACGTATGGTAAGGCAACGTAAGGCAACGTCTGGTAAGGCAACGTAAGGCAACGTAAGATAAGGCAAAGTAAGGCAAGGCAACAAAAGGCACGGCAACTTAAGGCAAGGCAACTTAAAACAAAGTAAGGTAAGGCAACGTAAGGCAAGGCAACGTAGGGTAAGGCAATGTCAGGCAACGTAAGGTAAGGCAATATCAGGCAACGTAATGTGAGGCAAAGTAAGGCAACGTAAGGTAAGGCAACGTAAGGCAACGTAAGGTAAGGCAACTTAAGGCAACGTAAGGTAAGGCAACTTAAGGCAAGGTAACTTAAGGTAAGGCAACGTAAGGCAAGGCAACGTAAGGAAACATAAGGCAACTTAAGGCAAGGAAACGTAAGGCAACGTAAGGCATCGTAAGGCAAGGCAACGTAAGGCAACGTACTGCAAGGAAACTTAAGGTAAGGAACGTAAGGCAACGTAAGGTAAGGGAACTTAAGGCAACGTAAGGTAAGGCAACGTAAGGTAAGGCAACTTAAGGTAAGGCAGCGTAAGGTAAGGCAACGTAAGGCAACGTAAGGCAAGGTAACGTAAGGTAAGGCAACGTAAGGCAACGTAAGGCAAGGCAACTAAAGGTAAGGCAACGTAAGGCAAAGTAAGGGAAGGCAATGTAAGGTAAGGCAACGTAAGGCAACGTATGCAAGGCAACGTAAGGTAAGGCAACGTAAGGCAACGTAAGGCAACGTAAGGTAAGGCAACGTAAGGCAACGTAAGGCAACTTAACGTAAGTCAACGTAAGGTAAGGCAATGTAAGGCAACGTAAGGTAATGCAACGTAAGGTAACGTAAGGTAAATTCAAAATAAGGCAAAGTAAGGTAAGGCAACATAAGGCAAGGTAACGTAAGGTAAGGCAACGTAAGGCAAAATACGGTAAGGCAACATAAGGCAACATAAGTTGGGGCAACTTAAGGCAAGGAAATCTAAGGCAAAGTAAGGCAACGTAAGTAAAGGCAACGTAAGGGAACGTAAGGCAAGGAAACATAAGGCAACGTAAGGCACCGTACTGCAAGGCAACGTAAGGTGAGGCAAAGTAAGGCAACGTAAGGCAACATAAGGTAAGGCAACGTAAGGCAACGTAAGGCATGGCAACCTAAGGCAAGGCAACGTAAGAAAGGCAACGTAAGGCAACGTAAGACAAGGCAAAGTAAGGCAAGGCAATATAAGGAAAGGCAATGTTAGGCAACGTAAGGTAAGGAAATTTAAGGCAACATAAGTTAAGGAAACGTAAGGCAAAGTTAGGTAAGGCAACGTAAGGCAAGGCAACGTAAGGCAACGTACTGCAAGGCAACGTAAGGTAAGGCAACATAAGTCAACGTAACGTAAGGCAACGTAAGGTAAGGCAACGTAAGTTAAGGCAACGTAAGACAACGTAAGCTAGGCAACATAACGTAAGGCAACGTAAGGCAAAGAAACGTAAGGTAAGGCAACGTAAGGCAAGGTAACGTAAGGCAACGTAAGGCAAGGCAAGGTAAGGCAAGGCAATGTAAGGCAACGTAAGGCAAGGAAACTTAAGGCAACGTAAGGCAAGGAAACGTAAGTTAAGGCAACGTAAGGCAACGTAAGGTAAGGCAACGTAAGGTAAGGCAACGTAAGGCAACGTAAGGTAAGGCAACGTAAGATAAGGCAATGTATGCAAGGCAACTTAAAGTAAGGCAACGTAAGGTAAGGCAACGTAAGGCAAGGCAACGTAAGGCAAGGCAACGTAAGGTAAGGCAACGTAAGGCAACGTAAGGCAAGGCAACGTAAGGTAAGGCAACGTAAGGCAACGTAAGGCAAGGCAACGTAAGGTAAGGCAACGTAAGGCAAAGTAAGGTAAGGCAAAGTAAGGCAACGTAAGGTACGGCAACTTAAGGCAAGGCAACCTAAGGCAAAGTAAGGCAACATAAGGCAACTTAAGGCAAGGCAACGTAAGCTAAGGCAATGTTAGGCAACGTTAGGTAAGGCAACGTAAGGCAAGGTAACTTAAGGCAAAGTAAGGCAAGGAAACGTAAGGCAACGTAAGGCAACGTAAGGGAAGGCAATGTAAGGTAAGGCAACATAAGTCAACGTAAGGTAAGGCAACGTAAGGCAACGTAAAGCAACGTAACGAAAGACAACTTAAGGTAAGGCAACGTAAGACAACGTAATGTAGGCAACATAAGGTAAGGCAAAGTAAGGCAAAGAAACATAAGCTAAGGCAACGTAAAGCACCGTAAGGTAAGGCAACGTAAGGCAAAGTAAGGCAAGGCAACGTAAGGTAAGGCAACGTAACGTAAGGCAACGTAAGGCAACTAAAGGCAAGGCAACGTAAGCTAAGGCAATGTTAGGCAACGTAAGGTAAGGCAATGTTAGACAACGTAAGGTAAGGCAACGTAAGGCAAGGCAACGTAAGGTAAGGCAACTTAAGGTAAGGCAACGTAAAGCAACGTAAGTTAAGGCAACGTAAGGTAAGGCAACGTAAGGCAACGTAAGGTAGGCAACGTAAGGCAACGTAAGGTAAGGCAACGTAAGGTAAGGCAAGGTAAGGCAACGTAAGGTAAGGCAACGTAAGGCAACGTAAGGCAAGTCAACATTAGGTAAGGCAACGTAAGAAAATTAAGGCAACTTAAGGCAACTTGAGGTAAGGCAACGTAAGGCAAGGCAACGTATGTTAAGGAAACGTAAGGTAACGTAAAGCAAGGCAACGTAAGGTAAGGCAACGTAAGGCAACGTAAGGGAACGTAAGGTAAGGCAACATAAGGTAAGGCAACGTAAGGCAACGTAAGGCAAGGCAACGTAAGTTAAGGCAACGTAAGGCAACGTAAGTCAAGGCAACGTAATGTAAGGCAACGTAAGGCAACGTAAGGTAAGGCAACGTAAGGAAACGTAAGGGAAGGCAACGTAAGGGAAAGCAACCTAAGGGCAGGCAACGTAAGGGAAGGCAACGTTAGGCAACGTAAGACAACGTAAGGCAACGTAAGGCAACGTAAAGTAAGGCAACGTAAGGCAACGTAGGTTAAGGCAACGTAAGGTAAGGCAACGTAAGGCAAGGTAACATAAGGTAAGGCAACTTAAGGCAACGTAAGGTAAGGCAACGTAAGGAAACGTAAGGCAAGGCAACGTAAGGTAAGGTAACGTAAGGCAAGGCAACGTAAGTTAAGGCAACGTAAGGTAAGGCAACGTAAGTTAAGGGAACCTAAGGCAACGTAAGGTAAGGCAACTTAAGACAACGTAATGTAAGGCAACGTTAGACAACGTAAGATAAGGCAACGTAAGGCAAGGCAACGTAAGGTAAGGCAACGTAAGGCAACGTAAGTTAAGGCAACGTAAGGTAAGGCAACGTAAGGGAAGGCAACTTAAGGGAAGGCAACGTTAGGCAACGTAAGGCAACGTAAGGAAACGTAAGGCAACGTAAGGTAAGGCAACATAAGACAACGTAATTTAAGGCAACGTAAGGCAAGACAGCTTAAGGTAAGGCAACGTAAGGCAAGGCAACGTAATGTAAGGCAACGTAAGGCAACGTAAGGCAAGGAAACGTAAGGCAGCGTAAGGTAAGGCAACGTAAGGTAAGGCAACGTAAGGCAAGGCAACGTAAGGTAAGGCAACGTTAGGCAACGTAAGACAACGTAAGGCAATGTAAGTAAACGTAAGGCAACGTAAGGCAAGACAACATAAGGTAAGGCAACGTAAGGCAACATAAGTTAAGGCAAAGTAAGGGAAGGCTACGTAAGGCAACGCAAGGCAAGGCAACGTAAGGCAACATAAGGTAAGGCAACGTAAGGAAAGGATACATAAGGCAAGGGAACGTATGTTAAGGCAACGTAAAATAAGGCAACGTAAGGTAAGGCAACGTAATGCAAGGCAACATAATGTAACGCAACGTAAGGCAACGTAAGGCAAAGTAAGGCAATGAAACGTAAGGTAAGACAACGTAAGGCAACGTAAGGTAAGGCAACGTAAGTTAAGGCAACGTAAGGCAACGTAAGGTAAGGAAACGTAAGGTAAGGCAACGTAAAGTAAGGCAACGTAAGGCAAGGTATCATAAGGTAAGGCAACGTAAGGTAGGGCAACTTAAGGCAAGGCAACCTAAGGCAAAGTAAGGCAACGTAAGTTAAAGCAACGTAAGTCAAGGCAACATAAGGCACGGAACGTAACGCAAGGCAACGTAAGGTAAGGCAACGTAAGGTAAGGCAACGTAAGGCAAGGCAACGTAAGGTAAGGCAAATTTAGGCAACGTAAGGTAGGGTAACGTAAGGCAACATAAGGTTAGGCAACGTAAGGTAGGGTAACGTAAGGCAACATAAGGTAAGGCAATGTAAGACAACGTAAGGTAGGCAAAATAAGGTAAGGCAACGTAAGACAACGTAATGTAGGCAACGTATGGTAAGGCAACGTAAGGCAACGTCTGGTAAGGCAACGTAAGGCAACGTAAGATAAGGCAAAGTAAGGCAAGGCAACAAAAGGCACGGCAACTTAAGGCAAGGCAACTTAAAACAAAGTAAGGTAAGGCAACGTAAGGCAAGGCAACGTAGGGTAAGGCAATGTCAGGCAACGTAAGGTAAGGCAATATCAGGCAACGTAATGTGAGGCAAAGTAAGGCAACGTAAGGTAAGGCAACGTAAGGCAACGTAAGGTAAGGCAACTTAAGGCAACGTAAGGTAAGGCAACTTAAGGCAAGGTAACTTAAGGTAAGGCAACGTAAGGCAAGGCAACGTAAGGAAACATAAGGCAACTTAAGGCAAGGAAACGTAAGGCAACGTAAGGCATCGTAAGGCAAGGCAACGTAAGGCAACGTACTGCAAGGAAACTTAAGGTAAGGAACGTAAGGCAACGTAAGGTAAGGGAACTTAAGGCAACGTAAGGTAAGGCAACGTAAGGTAAGGCAACTTAAGGTAAGGCAGCGTAAGGTAAGGCAACGTAAGGCAACGTAAGGCAAGGTAACGTAAGGTAAGGCAACGTAAGGCAACGTAAGGCAAGGCAACTTAAGGTAAGGCAACGTAAGGCAAAGTAAGGGAAGGCAATGTAAGGTAAGGCAACGTAAGGCAACGTATGCAAGGCAACGTAAGGTAAGGCAACGTAAGGCAACGTAAGGCAACGTAAGGTAAGGCAACGTAAGGCAACGTAAGGCAACTTAACGTAAGTCAACGTAAGGTAAGGCAATGTAAGGCAACGTAAGGTAATGCAACGTAAGGTAACGTAAGGTAAATTCAAAATAAGGCAAAGTAAGGTAAGGCAACATAAGGCAAGGTAACGTAAGGTAAGGCAACGTAAGGCAAAATACGGTAAGGCAACATAAGGCAACATAAGTTGGGGCAACTTAAGGCAAGGAAATCTAAGGCAAAGTAAGGCAACGTAAGTAAAGGCAACGTAAGGGAACGTAAGGCAAGGAAACATAAGGCAACGTAAGGCACCGTACTGCAAGGCAACGTAAGGTGAGGCAAAGTAAGGCAACGTAAGGCAACATAAGGTAAGGTAACGTAAGGCAACGTAAGGCATGGCAACCTAAGGCAAGGCAACGTAAGAAAGGCAACGTAAGGCAACGTAAGACAAGGCAAAGTAAGGCAAGGCAATATAAGGAAAGGCAATGTTAGGCAACGTAAGGTAAGGAAATTTAAGGCAACATAAGTTAAGGAAACGTAAGGCAAAGTTAGGTAAGGCAACGTAAGGCAAGGCAACGTAAGGCAACGTACTGCAAGGCAACGTAAGGTAAGGCAACATAAGTCAACGTAACGTAAGGCAACGTAAGGTAAGGCAACGTAAGTTAAGGCAACGTAAGACAACGTAAGCTAGGCAACATAACGTAAGGCAACGTAAGGCAAAGAAACGTAAGGTAAGGCAACGTAAGGCAAGGTAACGTAAGGCAACGTAAGGCAAGGCAAGGTAAGGCAAGGCAATGTAAGGCAACGTAAGGCAAGGAAACTTAAGGCAACGTAAGGCAAGGAAACGTAAGTTAAGGCAACGTAAGGCAACGTAAGGTAAGGCAACGTAAGGTAAGGCAACGTAAGGCAACGTAAGGTAAGGCAACGTAAGATAAGGCAATGTATGCAAGGCAACTTAAAGTAAGGCAACGTAAGGTAAGGCAACGTAAGGCAAGGCAACGTAAGGCAAGGCAACGTAAGGTAAGGCAACGTAAGGCAACGTAAGGCAAGGCAACGTAAGGTAAGGCAACGTAAGGCAACGTAAGGCAAGGCAACGTAAGGTAAGGCAACGTAAGGCAAAGTAAGGTAAGGCAAAGTAAGGCAACGTAAGGTACGGCAACTTAAGGCAAGGCAACCTAAGGCAAAGTAAGGCAACATAAGGCAACTTAAGGCAAGGCAACGTAAGCTAAGGCAATGTTAGGCAACGTTAGGTAAGGCAACGTAAGGCAAGGTGACTTAAGGCAAAGTAAGGCAAGGAAACGTAAGGCAACGTAAGGCAACGTAAGGGAAGGCAATGTAAGGTAAGGCAACATAAGTCAACGTAAGGTAAGGCAACGTAAGGCAACGTAAAGCAACGTAACGAAAGACAACTTAAGGTAAGGCAACGTAAGACAACGTAATGTAGGCAACATAAGGTAAGGCAAAGTAAGGCAAAGAAACATAAGCTAAGGCAACGTAAAGCACCGTAAGGTAAGGCAACGTAAGGCAAAGTAAGGCAAGGCAACGTAAGGTAAGGCAACGTAACGTAAGGCAACGTAAGGCAACTAAAGGCAAGGCAACGTAAGCTAAGGCAATGTTAGGCAACGTAAGGTAAGGCAATGTTAGACAACGTAAGGTAAGGCAACGTAAGGCAAGGCAACGTAAGGTAAGGCAACTTAAGGTAAGGCAACGTAAAGCAACGTAAGTTAAGGCAACGTAAGGTAAGGCAACGTAAGGCAACGTAAGGTAGGCAACGTAAGGCAACGTAAGGTAAGGCAACGTAAGGTAAGGCAAGGTAAGGCAACGTAAGGTAAGGCAACGTAAGGCAACGTAAGGCAAGTCAACATTAGGTAAGGCAACGTAAGAAAATTAAGGCAACTTAAGGCAACTTGAGGTAAGGCAACGTAAGGCAAGGCAACGTATGTTAAGGAAACGTAAGGTAACGTAAAGCAAGGCAACGTAAGGTAAGGCAACGTAAGGCAACGTAAGGGAACGTAAGGTAAGGCAACATAAGGTAAGGCAACGTAAGGCAACGTAAGGCAAGGCAACGTAAGTTAAGGCAACGTAAGGCAACGTAAGTCAAGGCAACGTAATGTAAGGCAACGTAAGGCAACGTAAGGTAAGGCAACGTAAGGAAACGTAAGGGAAGGCAACGTAAGGGAAAGCAACCTAAGGGCAGGCAACGTAAGGGAAGGCAACGTTAGGCAACGTAAGACAACGTAAGGCAACGTAAGGCAACGTAAAGTAAGGCAACGTAAGGCAACGTAGGTTAAGGCAACGTAAGGTAAGGCAACGTAAGGCAAGGTAACATAAGGTAAGGCAACTTAAGGCAACGTAAGGTAAGGCAACGTAAGGAAACGTAAGGCAAGGCAACGTAAGGTAAGGTAACGTAAGGCAAGGCAACGTAAGTTAAGGCAACGTAAGGTAAGGCAACGTAAGTTAAGGGAACCTAAGGCAACGTAAGGTAAGGCAACTTAAGACAACGTAATGTAAGGCAACGTTAGACAACGTAAGATAAGGCAACGTAAGGCAAGGCAACGTAAGGTAAGGCAACGTAAGGCAACGTAAGTTAAGGCAACGTAAGGTAAGGCAACGTAAGGGAAGGCAACTTAAGGGAAGGCAACGTTAGGCAACGTAAGGCAACGTAAGGAAACGTAAGGCAACGTAAGGTAAGGCAACATAAGACAACGTAATTTAAGGCAACGTAAGGCAAGACAGCTTAAGGTAAGGCAACGTAAGGCAAGGCAACGTAATGTAAGGCAACGTAAGGCAACGTAAGGCAAGGAAACGTAAGGCAGCGTAAGGTAAGGCAACGTAAGGTAAGGCAACGTAAGGCAAGGCAACGTAAGGTAAGGCAACGTTAGGCAACGTAAGACAACGTAAGGCAATGTAAGTAAACGTAAGGCAACGTAAGGCAAGACAACATAAGGTAAGGCAACGTAAGGCAACATAAGTTAAGGCAAAGTAAGGGAAGGCTACGTAAGGCAACGCAAGGCAAGGCAACGTAAGGCAACATAAGGTAAGGCAACGTAAGGAAAGGATACATAAGGCAAGGGAACGTATGTTAAGGCAACGTAAAATAAGGCAACGTAAGGTAAGGCAACGTAATGCAAGGCAACATAATGTAACGCAACGTAAGGCAACGTAAGGCAAAGTAAGGCAATGAAACGTAAGGTAAGACAACGTAAGGCAACGTAAGGTAAGGCAACGTAAGTTAAGGCAACGTAAGGCAACGTAAGGTAAGGAAACGTAAGGTAAGGCAACGTAAAGTAAGGCAACGTAAGGCAAGGTATCATAAGGTAAGGCAACGTAAGGTAGGGCAACTTAAGGCAAGGCAACCTAAGGCAAAGTAAGGCAACGTAAGTTAAAGCAACGTAAGTCAAGGCAACATAAGGCACGGAACGTAACGCAAGGCAACGTAAGGTAAGGCAACGTAAGGTAAGGCAACGTAAGGCAAGGCAACGTAAGGTAAGGCAAATTTAGGCAACGTAAGGTAGGGTAACGTAAGGCAACATAAGGTTAGGCAACGTAAGGTAGGGTAACGTAAGGCAACATAAGGTAAGGCAACGTAAGACAACGTAAGGTAGGCAAAATAAGGTAAGGCAACGTAAGACAACGTAATGTAGGCAACGTATGGTAAGGCAACGTAAGGCAACGTCTGGTAAGGCAACGTAAGGCAACGTAAGATAAGGCAAAGTAAGGCAAGGCAACAAAAGGCACGGCAACTTAAGGCAAGGCAACTTAAAACAAAGTAAGGTAAGGCAACGTAAGGCAAGGCAACGTAGGGTAAGGCAATGTCAGGCAACGTAAGGTAAGGCAATATCAGGCAACGTAATGTGAGGCAAAGTAAGGCAACGTAAGGTAAGGCAACGTAAGGCAACGTAAGGTAAGGCAACTTAAGGCAACGTAAGGTAAGGCAACTTAAGGCAAGGTAACTTAAGGTAAGGCAACGTAAGGCAAGGCAACGTAAGGAAACATAAGGCAACTTAAGGCAAGGAAACGTAAGGCAACGTAAGGCATCGTAAGGCAAGGCAACGTAAGGCAACGTACTGCAAGGAAACTTAAGGTAAGGAACGTAAGGCAACGTAAGGTAAGGGAACTTAAGGCAACGTAAGGTAAGGCAACGTAAGGTAAGGCAACTTAAGGTAAGGCAGCGTAAGGTAAGGCAACTTAAGGTAAGGCAACGTAAGGCAAGGTAACGTAAGGTAAGGCAACGTAAGGCAACGTAAGGCAAGGCAACTTAAGGTAAGGCAACGTAAGGCAAAGTAAGGGAAGGCAATGTAAGGTAAGGCAACGTAAGGCAACGTATGCAAGGCAACGTAAGGTAAGGCAACGTAAGGCAACGTAAGGCAACGTAAGGTAAGGCAACGTAAGGCAACGTAAGGCAACTTAACGTAAGTCAACGTAAGGTAAGGCAATGTAAGGCAACGTAAGGTAATGCAACGTAAGGTAACGTAAGGTAAATTCAAAATAAGGCAAAGTAAGGTAAGGCAACATAAGGCAAGGTAACGTAAGGTAAGGCAACGTAAGGCAAAATACGGTAAGGCAACATAAGGCAACATAAGTTGGGGCAACTTAAGGCAAGGAAATCTAAGGCAAAGTAAGGCAACGTAAGTAAAGGCAACGTAAGGGAACGTAAGGCAAGGAAACATAAGGCAACGTAAGGCACCGTACTGCAAGGCAACGTAAGGTGAGGCAAAGTAAGGCAACGTAAGGCAACATAAGGTAAGGCAACGTAAGGCAACGTAAGGCATGGCAACCTAAGGCAAGGCAACGTAAGAAAGGCAACGTAAGGCAACGTAAGACAAGGCAAAGTAAGGCAAGGCAATATAAGGAAAGGCAATGTTAGGCAACGTAAGGTAAGGAAATTTAAGGCAACATAAGTTAAGGAAACGTAAGGCAAAGTTAGGTAAGGCAACGTAAGGCAAGGCAACGTAAGGCAACGTACTGCAAGGCAACGTAAGGTAAGGCAACATAAGTCAACGTAACGTAAGGCAACGTAAGGTAAGGCAACGTAAGTTAAGGCAACGTAAGACAACGTAAGCTAGGCAACATAACGTAAGGCAACGTAAGGCAAAGAAACGTAAGGTAAGGCAACGTAAGGCAAGGTAACGTAAGGCAACGTAAGGCAAGGCAAGGTAAGGCAAGGCAATGTAAGGCAACGTAAGGCAAGGAAACTTAAGGCAACGTAAGGCAAGGAAACGTAAGTTAAGGCAACGTAAGGCAACGTAAGGTAAGGCAACGTAAGGTAAGGCAACGTAAGGCAACGTAAGGTAAGGCAACGTAAGATAAGGCAATGTATGCAAGGCAACTTAAAGTAAGGCAACGTAAGGTAAGGCAACGTAAGGCAAGGCAACGTAAGGCAAGGCAACGTAAGGTAAGGCAACGTAAGGCAACGTAAGGCAAGGCAACGTAAGGTAAGGCAACGTAAGGCAACGTAAGGCAAGGCAACGTAAGGTAAGGCAACGTAAGGCAAAGTAAGGTAAGGCAAAGTAAGGCAACGTAAGGTACGGCAACTTAAGGCAAGGCAACCTAAGGCAAAGTAAGGCAACATAAGGCAACTTAAGGCAAGGCAACGTAAGCTAAGGCAATGTTAGGCAACGTTAGGTAAGGCAACGTAAGGCAAGGTAACTTAAGGCAAAGTAAGGCAAGGAAACGTAAGGCAACGTAAGGCAACGTAAGGGAAGGCAATGTAAGGTAAGGCAACATAAGTCAACGTAAGGTAAGGCAACGTAAGGCAACGTAAAGCAACGTAACGAAAGACAACTTAAGGTAAGGCAACGTAAGACAACGTAATGTAGGCAACATAAGGTAAGGCAAAGTAAGGCAAAGAAACATAAGCTAAGGCAACGTAAAGCACCGTAAGGTAAGGCAACGTAAGGCAAAGTAAGGCAAGGTAACGTAAAGCAAGGCAACGTAAGGTAAGGCAACGTAAGGCAACGTAAGGGAACGTAAGGTAAGGCAACATAAGGTAAGGCAACGTAAGGCAACGTAAGGCAAGGCAACGTAAGTTAAGGCAACGTAAGGCAACGTAAGTCAAGGCAACGTAATGTAAGGCAACGTAAGGCAACGTAAGGTAAGGCAACGTAAGGAAACGTAAGGGAAGGCAACGTAAGGGAAAGCAACCTAAGGGCAGGCAACGTAAGGGAAGGCAACGTTAGGCAACGTAAGACAACGTAAGGCAACGTAAGGCAACGTAAAGTAAGGCAACGTAAGGCAACGTAGGTTAAGGCAACGTAAGGTAAGGCAACGTAAGGCAAGGTAACATAAGGTAAGGCAACTTAAGGCAACGTAAGGTAAGGCAACGTAAGGAAACGTAAGGCAAGGCAACGTAAGGTAAGGTAACGTAAGGCAAGGCAACGTAAGTTAAGGCAACGTAAGGTAAGGCAACGTAAGTTAAGGGAACCTAAGGCAACGTAAGGTAAGGCAACTTAAGACAACGTAATGTAAGGCAACGTTAGACAACGTAAGATAAGGCAACGTAAGGCAAGGCAACGTAAGGTAAGGCAACGTAAGGCAACGTAAGTTAAGGCAACGTAAGGTAAGGCAACGTAAGGGTAGGCAACTTAAGGGAAGGCAACGTTAGGCAACGTAAGGCAACGTAAGGAAACGTAAGGCAACGTAAGGTAAGGCAACATAAGACAACGTAATTTAAGGCAACGTAAGGCAAGACAGCTTAAGGTAAGGCAACGTAAGGCAAGGCAACGTAATGTAAGGCAACGTAAGGCAACGTAAGGCAAGGAAACGTAAGGCAGCGTAAGGTAAGGCAACGTAAGGTAAGGCAACGTAAGGCAAGGCAACGTAAGGTAAGGCAACGTTAGGCAACGTAAGACAACGTAAGGCAATGTAAGTAAACGTAAGGCAACGTAAGGCAAGACAACATAAGGTAAGGCAACGTAAGGCAACATAAGTTAAGGCAAAGTAAGGGAAGGCTACGTAAGGCAACGCAAGGCAAGGCAACGTAAGGCAACATAAGGTAAGGCAACGTAAGGAAAGGATACATAAGGCAAGGGAACGTATGTTAAGGCAACGTAAAATAAGGCAACGTAAGGTAAGGCAACGTAATGCAAGGCAACATAATGTAACGCAACGTAAGGCAACGTAAGGCAAAGTAAGGCAATGAAACGTAAGGTAAGACAACGTAAGGCAACGTAAGGTAAGGCAACGTAAGTTAAGGCAACGTAAGGCAACGTAAGGTAAGGAAACGTAAGGTAAGGCAACGTAAAGTAAGGCAACGTAAGGCAAGGTATCATAAGGTAAGGCAACGTAAGGTAGGGCAACTTAAGGCAAGGCAACCTAAGGCAAAGTAAGGCAACGTAAGTTAAAGCAACGTAAGTCAAGGCAACATAAGGCACGGAACGTAACGCAAGGCAACGTAAGGTAAGGCAACGTAAGGTAAGGCAACGTAAGGCAAGGCAACGTAAGGTAAGGCAAATTTAGGCAACGTAAGGTAGGGTAACGTAAGGCAACATAAGGTTAGGCAACGTAAGGTAGGGTAACGTAAGGCAACATAAGGTAAGGCAACGTAAGACAACGTAAGGTAGGCAAAATAAGGTAAGGCAACGTAAGACAACGTAATGTAGGCAACGTATGGTAAGGCAACGTAAGGCAACGTCTGGTAAGGCAACGTAAGGCAACGTAAGATAAGGCAAAGTAAGGCAAGGCAACAAAAGGCACGGCAACTTAAGGCAAGGCAACTTAAAACAAAGTAAGGTAAGGCAACGTAAGGCAAGGCAACGTAGGGTAAGGCAATGTCAGGCAACGTAAGGTAAGGCAATATCAGGCAACGTAATGTGAGGCAAAGTAAGGCAACGTAAGGTAAGGCAACGTAAGGCAACGTAAGGTAAGGCAACTTAAGGCAACGTAAGGTAAGGCAACTTAAGGCAAGGTAACTTAAGGTAAGGCAACGTAAGGCAAGGCAACGTAAGGAAACATAAGGCAACTTAAGGCAAGGAAACGTAAGGCAACGTAAGGCATCGTAAGGCAAGGCAACGTAAGGCAACGTACTGCAAGGAAACTTAAGGTAAGGAACGTAAGGCAACGTAAGGTAAGGGAACTTAAGGCAACGTAAGGTAAGGCAACGTAAGGTAAGGCAACTTAAGGTAAGGCAGCGTAAGGTAAGGCAACGTAAGGCAACGTAAGGCAAGGTAACGTAAGGTAAGGCAACGTAAGGCAACGTAAGGCAAGGCAACTTAAGGTAAGGCAACGTAAGGCAAAGTAAGGGAAGGCAATGTAAGGTAAGGCAACGTAAGGCAACGTATGCAAGGCAACGTAAGGTAAGGCAACGTAAGGCAACGTAAGGCAACGTAAGGTAAGGCAACGTAAGGCAACGTAAGGCAACTTAACGTAAGTCAACGTAAGGTAAGGCAATGTAAGGCAACGTAAGGTAATGCAACGTAAGGTAACGTAAGGTAAATTCAAAATAAGGCAAAGTAAGGTAAGGCAACATAAGGCAAGGTAACGTAAGGTAAGGCAACGTAAGGCAAAATACGGTAAGGCAACATAAGGCAACATAAGTTGGGGCAACTTAAGGCAAGGAAATCTAAGGCAAAGTAAGGCAACGTAAGTAAAGGCAACGTAAGGGAACGTAAGGCAAGGAAACATAAGGCAACGTAAGGCACCGTACTGCAAGGCAACGTAAGGTGAGGCAAAGTAAGGCAACGTAAGGCAACATAAGGTAAGGCAACGTAAGGCAACGTAAGGCATGGCAACCTAAGGCAAGGCAACGTAAGAAAGGCAACGTAAGGCAACGTAAGACAAGGCAAAGTAAGGCAAGGCAATATAAGGAAAGGCAATGTTAGGCAACGTAAGGTAAGGAAATTTAAGGCAACATAAGTTAAGGAAACGTAAGGCAAAGTTAGGTAAGGCAACGTAAGGCAAGGCAACGTAAGGCAACGTACTGCAAGGCAACGTAAGGTAAGGCAACATAAGTCAACGTAACGTAAGGCAACGTAAGGTAAGGCAACGTAAGTTAAGGCAACGTAAGACAACGTAAGCTAGGCAACATAACGTAAGGCAACGTAAGGCAAAGAAACGTAAGGTAAGGCAACGTAAGGCAAGGTAACGTAAGGCAACGTAAGGCAAGGCAAGGTAAGGCAAGGCAATGTAAGGCAACGTAAGGCAAGGAAACTTAAGGCAACGTAAGGCAAGGAAACGTAAGTTAAGGCAACGTAAGGCAACGTAAGGTAAGGCAACGTAAGGTAAGGCAACGTAAGGCAACGTAAGGTAAGGCAACGTAAGATAAGGCAATGTATGCAAGGCAACTTAAAGTAAGGCAACGTAAGGTAAGGCAACGTAAGGCAAGGCAACGTAAGGCAAGGCAACGTAAGGTAAGGCAACGTAAGGCAACGTAAGGCAAGGCAACGTAAGGTAAGGCAACGTAAGGCAACGTAAGGCAAGGCAACGTAAGGTAAGGCAACGTAAGGCAAAGTAAGGTAAGGCAAAGTAAGGCAACGTAAAGTACGGCAACTTAAGGCAAGGCAACCTAAGGCAAAGTAAGGCAACATAAGGCAACTTAAGGCAAGGCAACGTAAGCTAAGGCAATGTTAGGCAACGTAAGGTAAGGCAACGTAAGGCAAAGTAAGGTAAGGCAAAGTAAGGCAACGTAAGGTATGGCAACTTAAGGCAAGGCAACCTAAGGCAAAGTAAGGCAACGTAAGTTAAGGCAACGTAAGGCAAGGCAACGTAAGGAAACGTAAGGCAACGTAAGGCAAGGAAACGTAAGACAACGTAAGGCAACATAAGGCAAGGAAACGTAAGGCAACGTACTGCAAGGCAACGTAAGACAACGTAAGGTAGGCAACGTAAGGCAAGGCAACGTAAGGCAAGGCAACGTAAGGCAAGGCAACGTAAGGTAAGGCAACGTAAGGCAAGGCAACGTAAGGTAAGGCAACGTAAGGCAACGTAAGGTAAGGCAACGTAAGGCAACGTAAGATAAGGCAAAGTAAGGCAAGGCAACATAAGGCACGGAAACGTAGGGCAAGGCAACGTAAAGCAACGTAAGGTAAGGCAACGTAAGGCAAGGCAACGTAAGGTAAGGCAATGTTAGGCAACGCTAGGTAAGGCAACGTAAGGCAAGGTAACTTAAGGCAAAGTAAGGCAAGGAAACGTAAGGCAACGTAAGGCAACGTAAGGGAAGGCAATGTAAGGTAAGGCAACATAAGTCAACGTAAGGTAAGGCAACGTAAGGCAACGTAAAGCAACGTAACGAAAGACAACTTAAGGTAAGGCAACGTAAGACAACGTAATGTAGGCAACATAAGGTAAGGCAAAGTAAGGCAAAGAAACATAAGCTAAGGCAACGTAAAGCACCGTAAGGTAAGGCAACGTAAGGCAAAGTAAGGCAAGGCAACGTAAGGTAAGGCAACGTAACGTAAGGCAACGTAAGGCAACTAAAGGCAAGGCAACGTAAGCTAAGGCAATGTTAGGCAACGTAAGGTAAGGCAATGTTAGACAACGTAAGGTAAGGCAACGTAAGGCAAGGCAACGTAAGGTAAGGCAACTTAAGGTAAGGCAACGTAAAGCAACGTAAGTTAAGGCAACGTAAGGTAAGGCAACGTAAGGCAACGTAAGGTAGGCAACGTAAGGCAACGTAAGGTAAGGCAACGTAAGGTAAGGCAAGGTAAGGCAACGTAAGGTAAGGCAACGTAAGGCAACGTAAGGCAAGTCAACATTAGGTAAGGCAACGTAAGAAAATTAAGGCAACTTAAGGCAACTTGAGGTAAGGCAACGTAAGGCAAGGCAACGTATGTTAAGGAAACGTAAGGTAACGTAAAGCAAGGCAACGTAAGGTAAGGCAACGTAAGGCAACGTAAGCAAAGGCAACCTAAATGTAAGGCAACGTAATGTAAAGTATGGTAAGGCAACGTAAGGCAAGGATACGTAAGGTAAGGCAGCGTAAGTCAACGTAAGTTAAGGCAACGTAAGGTAAGGCAACGTAAGGCAAGGCAACGTAAGGCAACGTAAGGACATGCAACTTAAGGTAAGGCAATTAAGGCAACGTAATGTAAGGCAACGTAAGGCAAGGAAACGTAAGGCAACGTTAGGACATGTAACTTAAGGTAAGGCAACGTAAGGTAAGGCAACATAAGGGAACGTAATGTAAGGCAACGTAAGGCAACGTAAGGCAGGGCAACGTAAAGCAAGGCAACGTAAGGCAAGGCAACGTAAGGAAACATAAGGAAACGAAAGTCAATGTACGGTAAGGCAACGTAAGCAAACGTAAGTTAAGGCAATATAAGGCAAGGCAACGTAAGGCAACGTAAGGCAACGTAAGGTAAGGCAAGAAAAGTTAAGGCAATATAAGGCTACGTAAGTCAAGACAACGTAAGGTAAGGCAACGTAAGGTAAGGCAACGTAAGGTAAGGCAACGTAAGGCAACATAAGGTAAGGCAAAGTAAGGCAAGGCAACATAAGGCAAGGCAACATAAGGCAAGGCAACATAAGGCAACGTAAGGAAACATACGTCAAGGCAACGTAAGACAAGGCAAGTTAAGGCAACGTAAGGCAACGTAAGGTAAGGCAACCTAAGGCAACGTCAGGTAAGGCAACGTAAGGCAAGGCAATGTAAGGCAACGTAAGGCAACGTAAGGTAAGGCAACGTAAGGTAAGGCAAATTAAGGCAAGGCAACGTAAGGTAAGACAAGATAAGTTAATGCAACGTAAGGCTACGTAATTCAAGGCAACGTAAGGTAAGGCAAAGTAAGTTAAGGCAACTTAAGGTAAGGCAACCTAAGGCGATGTAAGGTAAGGCAAAGTAAGTTAAGGCAAAGTAAAGCAACGTAAGGCAAGGCAACGTAAGGTAAGGCAACGTAAGGCAACGTAAGGCAACGTAAGGCAAGGCAACTTAAGGCAAGGCAACGTAAGATAAGGCAACGTAAGGTAAGGCAACGTAAGGCAAAGTAAGGTAAGGCAACCTTAGGTAAGGCAACTTAAGGCAACGTAAGGTAAGGCAACGTAAGGCAACGTAATGTACGGCAACGTAAGGCAACGTAATGTAAGGCAACGTAAGGCAACGTAAGGTAAGGCAACGTAAGGCAACTTAAGGTAAGGCAACGTAAGGCAAGGCAACGTAAGGCAAGGCAACGTAAGGCAAGGTAAGGTAAGGCAACCTAAGGTAAGGCAACGTAAGGCAACGTAAGGCAAGGCAACGTAAGTTAAGGGAACGTAAGGCAACGTAAGGCAAGGCAACGTAAGGTAAGGCAACATAAGGCAACGTAATGTAAGGCAGCGTAAGGTAACGTAAGGTAAAGCAGCGTAAGGCAACGTAAGGTAAGGCAACGTAAGGCAAGGAAACGTAATGTAAGGCAACGTAAGGCAACGTAAGGTAAGGCAACATAAGGTAAGGCAATGTAAGGCAACGTAAGGTAAGGCAACATAAGGTAAGGGAAGGTAAGGCAACGTAAGTTAAGGCAACGTAAGGTAAGGCAATATAAGGCAAGGCAACGTAAGGCAACGTAAGGTAAGGCAACGTAAGGCAACGTAAGGCAAGTCAACGTAAGGTAAGGCAGCGTAAGGTAAGGTAACGTAAGGCAACGTAAGGTAAGGAAACGTAAGGTAAGGCAACGTAAGGTAAGGCAACGTAAGGCAACGTAAGGCGAGGCAACGTAAGGCAAGGTAACGTAAGGAAATGTAAGGCAAGGCAACGTAATGTAAGGCATAATAAGGCAATGTAAGGTAAGGCAACGTAAGGTAAGACAACGTAAGGCAATGTAAGGTAAGGCAACGTAAGGCAACGTAAGGCAAGGCAACGTAAGGTAAGGCAACGTAAGGCGATGTAATGTGAGGCAACGTAAGGTAAGGCATCGTAAGGCAACGTAAGGTAAGGCAACGTAAGGCAACGTAAGGTAAGACAACGTAAGGCAAGGCAACGTAAGGCAATGTTAGGTAAGGCTACGTAAGGTAAGGCAACGTAAGGCAACGTAAGGCAAGGCAACGTAAGGTAAGGCAACGTAAGGCAAAGTAAGGCAAGGCAACGTAAGGTAAGCCAATGTTAGGCAACTTAAGGTAAGGCAACGTAAGGCAACGTAAGGCAAGGCAACGTAAGGTAAGGCAACGTAAGGTAAGGCAACGTAAGGCAAGGCAACGTAAGGTAAGGCAACGTAAGGCAAGGTAAGCTAAGGCAACGTAAGGCAAGGCAACGTAAGGTAAGGCAATGTAAGGCAACATAAGGCAAGGCAACGTAAGGTAAGGCAAAGTAAGGTAAGGCAACGGAAGGCAACGTAAGGCAAGGCAACATAAAGTAAGGCAACGTAAGGCAACGTAAGGTAAGGCAACGTAAGGCAAGGCAACGTAAGGCAAGGCAACGTAAGGGAAGGCAATGTAAGGCAACGTAAGGCAACGTAAGGCAAGGCAACGTAAGGTAAGGCAATGTTAGGCAACGTAAGGTAAAGCAACGTAAGGCAACGTTAGGTAAGGCAACGTAAGGCAACGTAAGGCAACGTAAGGTAACGTAAGGCAACGTAAGGTAAAGCTACGTAAGGCAAGGTAATGTAAGTTAAGGCAACGTAAGGCGAAGTAAGGTAAGGCAAAGTAAGGCAACGTAATGTAAGGCAACGTAAGGCGAAGTAAGGTAAGGCAAAGTAAGGCAACGTAATGTAAGGCAACGTAAGGCAAGGCAAGGTAAGGCAAGGCAAAGTAAGGCAACGTAAGGCAACGTAAGGTAAGGTAACGTAAGGCAACGTAAGGCAAGGCAACGTAAGGGAAGGCAACCTAAGGCAACGTAAGGCAACGTAAGGGAAGACAACTTAAGGTAAGGCAACGTAAGTCAACGTAAGGCAACGTAATGTAAGGCAACGTAAGGCAAGGCAATGTAAGGCAAGGCAAAGTAAGGTAAGCCATCGTAAGGCAACGTAAGGCAAGGCAACGTAAGATAAGGCAACGTAAGGCAACGTAAGACAAGGCAACGTAGGGTAAGGCAACGTAAGGCAACGTAAGGAAAGGCAACGTAATGTAAGGCAATGTTAGGCAACGTAAGGCAAGGCAACGTAATGTAAGGCAATGTTTGTCAACGTAAGGTAAGGCAACGTAAGGCAACGTAAGGCAACGTAAGGCAAGGCAACGTAAGGCAACGTAAGGTAAGTCAACGTAAGGCAAGGCAACGTAAGGTAAGGCAAAGTAAGGCAATGTAAGGTAAGGCAACGTAAGGCAACATAAGGTAAGGCAACGAAAGGTAAGGCAATGTTAGGCAACGTAAGGTAAGGCAACGAAAGGTAAGGCAACGTTAGGCAACGTAAGGTAAGGCAACTTAAGGCAAGATAACGTAAGGTAAAGGCAACGTAAGGCATCCTAAGGCAAAGTAAGGCAACGTAAGGCAAGGCAATGTAAGGCAACGTAAGGTAAGGCAACGTTAGGTAAGGCAACATAAGGTAAGGCAACGTAAGGTAAGGAAACGTAAGGTAAGGAAACGTAATGAAATGTAAGGCAAGGTAACGTAAGGCAAGTCAAAGTATTGTAAGGCAACGTAAGGTAAGGCAAAGTAAGGCAAGGCAACATAATGCAAGGCAACGTAAGGCAACGTAAGGCAAAGTAAGGCAACGTAAGGCAAGGCAACGTAAGGCAACGTAAGGAAAGGCAACGTAAGGTAAGGCAACGTAAGGTAAGGAAACGTAAGGTAAGGAAACGTAATGAAACGTAAGGCAAGGTAACGTAAGGCAAGTCAAAGTATTGTAAGGCAACGTAAGGCAACGTAAGGTAAGGCAACGTAAGGCAAGGCAACGTAAGTTAAGGCAAAGTAAGGCAACGTAAGGCAAGGCAACGTAAGGTAAGGCAACTTAAGGCAACGTTATGTAAGGCAACGTAAGGTAACGTAAGGTAAATCAGCGTAAGGCAACGTAAGGTAAGGCAACGTTAGGCAAGGAATCATAATGTAAGGCAACGTAAGGCAACGTAAGGTAAGGCAACGTAAGGTAAGGCAATGTAAGGCAACGTAAGGTAAGGCGACATAAGGTAAGGGAAGGTAAGGCAACGTAAGTTAAGGCAACGTAATTTAAGGCAATATAAGGCAAGGCAAAGTAAGGCAACGTAAGGTAAGGCAACGTAAGGCAAGTCAACGTAAGGAAAGGCAGCGTAAGGAAAGGTAACGTAAGGCAACGTAAGGTAAGGAAACGTAAGGTAAGGCAACGTAAGGTAAGGCAACGTAAGGTAAGTCAACGTAAGGCAACATAAGGCGAGGCAACGTAAGGCAAGGTAACGTAAGGCAACGTAAAGCAAGGCAATGTAAGGTAAGGCAACGTAAGGCAACGTAAGGCAAGGCAACGTAAGGTAAGGCAACGTAAGGCGATGTAATGTGAGGCAACGTAAGGTAAGGCATCGTAAGGCAACGTAAGGTAAGGCAACATAAGGCAACGTAAGGTAAGGCAACCTAAGGCAACGTAAGGTAAGGCAACGTAAGGCAACGTAATGTAAGGCAACGTAAGGCAACGTAAGGTAAGACAACGTAAGGCAAGGCAACGTAAGGCAATGTAAGGTAAGGCTACGTAAGGTAAGGCAACGTAAGGCAACGTAAGGCAAGGCAACGTAAGGTAAGGCAACGTAAGGCAAAGTAAGATAAGGCAACGTAAGGTAAGCCAATGTTAGGCAACTTAAGGTAAGGAAACGTAAGGCAACGTAAGGCAAGGCAACGTAAGGTATGGCAACGTAAGGTAAGGCAACGTAAGGCAAGGCAACGTAAGGTAAGGCAACGTAAGGCAAGGTAAGCTAAGGCAACGTAAGGTAAGGCAATGTAAGGCAACGTAAGGCAAGGCAACGTAATGTAAGGCAACGTAAGGTAAGGCAATGTAAGGCAAGGAAACGTAAGGCAATGTAAGGCAACGTAAGGTAAGGCAAAGTAAGGTAAGGCAACGTAAGGCAACGTAAGGCAAGGCAACGTAAAGTAAGGCAAAGTAAGGCAACGTAAGGGAGGGCAACGTAAGGTAAGGCAACGTAAGGCAAGGCAACGTAAGGGAAGGCAACGTAAGGCAAGGCAACGTAAGGTAAGGCAACGTAAGCCAAGGCAACGTAAGGTAAGGCAATGTTAGGCAACGTAAGGTAAAGCAACGTAAGGCAACATAAGGTAAGGCAACGTAAGGCAACGTAAGGCAAAGTAAGGCAAGGTAACGTAAGGTAAGGCAATGTAAGGTAACGTAACGCAAGGCAACGTAATGTAAGGCAACATAAGGTAAGGCAACGTAAGGCAAGGAAACGTAAGGCAACGTAATGCAACGTAAGGTAAGGCAAAGTAAGGTAAGGCAACGTAAGGCAACGTAAGGCAAGGCAACGTAAGGCAAGGCAACGTAAGGCAACGTAAGGCAACGTAATGTAAGGAAACGTAAGGCAAGGCAAAGTAAGGCAAAGTAAGACAACGTAAGGCAAGGCAACGTAAGGCAAGGCAACGTAAGGTAAGGCAACGTAAGGCAAGGCAACGTAAGGCAAGGCAACGTAAGGTAAAGGCAAAGTAAGGCAACGTAAGGTAAGGCAACGTAAGGCAAGGTAAGCTAAGGCAACGTAAGGTAAGGCAATGTAAGGCAACGTAAGGCAAGGCAACGTAAGGTAAGGCAATGTAAGGCAACATAAGGCAAGGCAACGAAATGTAAGGCAACGTAAGGTAAGGCAAAGTAAGGTAAGGCAACGGAAGGCAACGTAAGGCAAGGCAACGTAAAGTAAGGCAAAGTAAGTCAACGTAAGGTAAGGCAACGTAAGGCAAGGCAACGTAAGGCAATGTAATGTGAGGCAACGTAAGGTAAGACATCGTAAGGCAACGTAAGGTAAGGCAACGTAAGGCAACGTAAGGTAAGGCAACGTAAGGCAACGTAATGTAAGGCAACGTAAGGCAACGTAAGGTAAGGCAACGTAAGGCAACGTAAGGTAAGACAACGTAAGGCAAGGCAACGTAAGGCAATGTAAGGTAAGGCTACGTAAGGTAAGGCAACGTAAGGCAACGTAAGGCAAGGCAACGTAAGGTAAGGCAACGTAAGGCAACGTAAGTTAAGGCAACGTAAGGCAATGTAAGGCAACGTAAGGCAATGTAAGACAACGTAAGGTAAGGAAACATAAGGTAAGGCAACGTAAGGTAATCAATGTAAGGCAACGTAAGGCAAGGCAACGTAAGGTAAGGCAGCGTAAGAAAACGTAAGGCAACTTAAGACAACGTAAGGCAACTTAACGTAAGGCAACGTAAGGTAAGGCAACGTAAGATAAGGCAACCTAAGACAACGTAAGGTAAGGAAACGTAAGGTAAGGCAAAATAATGCAACGTAAGGCAAGGCAACGTAAGGTGAGGATACGTAAGGCAACATAAGGCAAGGCAACGTAAGGTAAGGCAACGTAAGGCAACGTAAGGCAACATAAGATAAGGCAACGTAAGGTAAGGCAACGTAAGGCAAGGCAAATTACGTTAAGGCGACGTAAGGCAATGTAAGGTAGAGCCAACATTAGGTAAGGCAACGCAAGGCAACGTAAGGTAAGGCAACGTAAGTCAATGTGAGGTAAGGCAACATAAGGTAAGGCAACGTAAGGCAACATACGGCAAGGCAACGTAAGGTAAGGCAACGTAAGGTAAGGCAACGTAAGGCATAGTAAGGCAAGGCAACGTAAGGTAAGGCAGCGTAAGTTAACGTAAGCTAAGGCAGCGTAAGGAAACGTAAGGTAAGGCAACGTAAGGCAAGGCAACGTAATGTAAGGCAACGTAAGGCACCGTACGGTAAGGCAACGTAAGGCAACGTAAGGCAACGTAAGATAAGGCAACATAAGGTAAAGCAACATAAGGCAAAGTAATGCAACGCAACGTAAGGTAAGGCAACGTAAGGCAAGTTAAGGTAAGGCAACGTAAGGCAACGTAATGTAAGGCAACGTAAGGTAAGTCAATGTAAGTTAAGGAAACGTAAGACAACGTAAGGTAAGGCAACTTAAGGAAACATAAGGCAAGGCAATGTAAGGTAAGGCAAGGTAAGTTAAGGCAACGTAAGGCAACGTAAGGTGAGGCAACGTAAGGTAAGGCAACGTAAGGCAACTTAATGCAAGGCAACGTAAGGTAAGGCAACGTAAGGCAACGTAAGGTGAGGCAACGTAAGGTAAGGCAACGTAAGGCAACTTAAGGCAAGGCAACGTAATGTAAGGCAACGTAAGGCAATGTAAGGCAAGGCAACGTAAGGTAAGTCAAAGTAAGGCAACATAATGTAAGACAATGTATGGCAACGTAAGGCAATGTAAGGTAAGGCAACATAATGTAAGGCAACGTAAGGCAACGTAAGGAAAGGCAACATAAGGTAAGTCAACGTAAGGCAACGTAATGTAAGGCAACGTAAGGCAACGTAAGGTAAGGAAACGTAAGGCAAGGCAATGTAAGGCAACGTAAGGCAACGTAAGGCAAGGCAAGGTAAGGCAACGTAAGGCAAGGCAACGTAAGGCAAGGCAACGTAAGGTAAGGCAACGTAAGGCAACGTAAGGCAACATAAGATAAGGCAACGTAAGGTAAGGCAACGTAAGGCAAGGCAACTTACGTTAAGGCGACGTAAGGCAATGTAAGGTAGAGCCAACATTAGGTAAGGCAACGCAAGGCAACGTAAAGCAAGGCAACTTAAGGTAAGGCTATGTAAGGCAACGTAAGGCAAGGCAACATAAGGTAAGGCAACGTAAGGGAACGTAAGGAAAGGCAACATAAGGTAAGTCAACGTAAGGCAACGTAATGTAAGGCAACGTAAGGCAACGTAAGGTAAGGAAACGTAAGGCAACATAAGGCAAGGCAACGTAAGGCAACGTAAGGCAAGGCAACGTAAGGTAAGGCAACGTAA